>NC_091763.1:4470000-5960000 GCF_029378745.1 Bos indicus | reverse complement strand
AGACCATGGCACTGTCCCAGCCACGCCTGTCATTTAGAGAGTCTGCATTGAACTCTCCAGGCTGTGAGGTAAAGGCCAACGCTTGGCTTTTTGGCTGTGGCATGTAGGCACTTGATGGACCGTTGGTGGACATGTACATCAGTCAGCATGCTTGGCCATATCTGTAGGAAGTGAAGCTGTGTTGGGGGAGTCGGCTATGGAGACACGCTCTCCCATGGGCGTGGGCAGTCTCCAGGGATGCTCCCTGCAGCCTGGTGCTGACACTGGAGAACTTGGTTCCCGCCATGCACTTGCTCACACAGCGCTGAGCAGGAAGGACCATAGGAACAGAGGTATGTGGAAAGACATCAAAGATGTATGCAAAGGTGAGAAGAATGTGTCTCAGGATGGTTTGCAAAGTGTGAATCCATCCTTTAAAATGAAAACACATCACACGCGCATGCGCACACACACACACACACTTTCCACATGCCTGTATATCCCTTTAGGAAAATTCTGGAGTGATTATTTTAAATGTGTGCTTCCTCTTAGAAGATTGAGGGTGGAAGGAAGGGATGGGTTAGGGGAGAGGGTGGGGAATTTGGTTTTTCATCTTCTCCCTTTCAGGATTATTTGAATTCATTTCCCTTAAGCACATACTTTTGTTCTGAAATCTGAGTACAATGACAACAATGAAACTATTAAAAAACAAAACTTTGGCCCTTTGAAGCCTGTCCTTTGGCTTGGCCAGGATGTGGTAGCAGCTGGTAGATGAAGCCTGAGCTGAAGGAGAAGTGGGTCCTGCCAGAGGAAGCAGGGTCCCATCCCCAGATTGTAGACCATGGCTGGAGGCGATAAGAGGGTCAGAAACGCTGGATGGTAAACGTCCCAGAAGGTGCAAAGAGACCCCTTTGTTGTCTCTGGTCCTCTGCATCCCCTGGCTGCATTCCTCTTAGGTGGCTTCTAGAGGGACATCTTACGTGATACACTGAGGATCCAGGCAGACTCTACTGTCCCAAAGACAAAGCTGAAAACCCAATGCCAGGCTGGCATCTCCAAAAAGTTTTGTAGGAGGAACAGCCGGTCAGTACTCTGATCCTCTATGCTGGTAACAAACGTAACAAGAGCCTCGTTTTCTTCCATTCTTTTTGCCCTTAACATTATGTGGAACACTCAGTTTGAACAGTGGCTCTTTGAAGACAAAGGTGTCAGGGAGTGGAGATGAGGGTGAAAGTTGGTCTGAAAAAGATTCAAGATTTGTTCTAAAATTTAGTTGTGCTTCCAGTCCTTTACACGGTTATTCCTTTGGTTTATGTTAAACCTGGAGTGTTCCAAACAGAGATTAGGGCATTTAAAGAGTTGTGCCATTTTCTCTAAAGATTTGAAGAATACTTTTTCTGTGTTTTGCTGTTTTTGCAATAAACACCTAGTCATATCAGTTTTCATTTTCCATTTCTAAAACGGAGGGAAGTTGGAGTTAGATGTATTATAAGGATGTGCATTTAGCAAAACAGAAGTTGATGTTCTTGATGTGTAAAATATGAGGAATGTGTTCTGAATCATCCCCTTTTCCCATGAAACTATTCCTTGTTATGTCCTGTTCCCAAAAAAAGAAAAACAGATTTGAGTCAAATCCTATGAAATTGCCATTATCATAGATGAAAAAAAGTTCCGATATCAGCGATTTCATAGGAGTGCACCTAATCTGTGTGAAATACTCGCTTGAAAAACAGACAAATACTTAATATCTAACTTTCTGTTTTCAAACTACCTGGTTCTTTCTTCCCTGGGATTTATCCTGAATGTGGACTGAGCCCTGGTTTACAGTGTCCTATAGATAAAAACCACTCTATAAATATGTGCCCTCTTAGATCTCCTCTAGTTGGGAATGCTGTTGAATGGGCCTGGAGGAGAGTCTGTCTAAAACAGGCCGTCCTGTCCTTTAGTGCCCCTCTCCTTCATTCTTTTGCTGAGTTTTTGTTTGTTTGTTCTTTCTCTCTTCTTCGGCACTCATTCTAAATTATTGGTTATGTACTATGAATTGTTGTTTGTTTTGGTCTCTACGGGAAGAGTCAGCCTGTGGGAGAGCGGGAGTTGTGAGGCCTCTATCAGCATCTCATCTCCGCCTCCATCCCTGGGACCTGAGACAGTTCTCCTTGCCTCCTGGATCACTGTGTGTCCTCTGCAAAATGGGGGACTGGAGCCAGTTGAGCTTATGCGATGTTCAGGCTCCTGGGGCCCTATTGAATGTTTTCTCCCTGATCGTCTATAATGTTTGTTGAAACAGAGAAACCACAAATATGCTCTGTAGACATCCTTCCCCTGCCTGGGAAACGAGGCTTATCCATATCGATGTGTCAGTGCAAATGTCAATCATGGGAAATCACACTGATTGAATGCTTTAAATTTACCAAACACCACCGTAAGCATTTTTTCTCATTTCAACTTTATAAGACCCCAGTGAGGAAGATACAGGCAGCATCTTCAATTCTCAGGGAGCTGAGACTCAGAGAGTTTCAATAACCCATCAGAAGTCCCATGAAAGCCAGACCTGGTGTAGGGTAGGAGCTTCCCCACTGTTCTGGAGAGTGGACAGTCTATATTCTGAGTTTTATTTACCCCCCTCACCCAGAAATTGTGTTTTTCTGTGGAATTGTACACAGTACAAACTCATGCACTGGAGACATGAGGAACCACAGAACTTTGTTGGTTGAATTATAATTTACTTGAGGAATTATTTACTTCCTGTTGATAAGCTAATTAAACAACTTTCTCATCTAAGTTGCCCAAAACACTTTTCATAGGTAAAGCTTTATTTGAAACATAGGCAGTAAGTAGATTAAACAGAAATTGGTGAGAAGTTTCTTTCATTTTTCTAAGTAAAATGACATCACACCTCCTAAATCCTTCCATTTGAATCCTTGCTTGCTCGCTGTCTGCAGTTCTTTATGTCTGTGGGGCACTGTCCATGCCCTTGGGCATATGGGCACTTGGGGCTGTGCACACCTGTTTCTAGAAGATGTTTCAGTTTACAAAATAACACCGTGAGCTTATTTAGCATATTAGATTCCACACACATTGTTATTTTATTCTCACAACAACCTTTTAAGCTAAGCCAAAATCATGTTCTTTAACCTCATTTTACTCCTGAGGAAAGAGTGTAAAGGTGACTTGCTGTGGAATCTGTCTTCTCGTTGGTCAAACCAGAGCTGTACCCTGGGTCAACAGATTTCCAGTCCCGGTGTGTTAGTATCTCCTGTGCACTGACTTGGTTTAATACCTTTATTTTCTTATCGTTTATCATCTTTTCATGGTTTTGTATTTTAAATGGTGAACTAGGTAGGTCTAAATAGGTCTTGTTGCTGTTCAGTCGCTAAGTCATGTCCGACTCTTTGTGACCCCATGGACTGCTGCACACCAGGCTACCCTGTTCTTCACCATCTCCCGGAGTTTGCTCAAACTCATGTCCTTTGAATTGGTGATGCCAGACTCTAAATAGTCCTAAAATCAACACACAAAAATATGTTTGCTCCTCCTGAGGATTTTGACAAAGTGATGGAAGTTCTCCGTGGACATTTCCAGCAGGGAGAGGATCCCAGGGTTGCTGAGTACAGAGGCTCAAGCCAGTGATTGATGGCTCAGCAGCCACTGCTCAAACATGGGGGCTTTTAGGCAAATCAGATGTGCTCTTAGGAACTGTCACAGTGGCGGCAAGGCAAGGCTGCGTTCCAGCAGGCATGTGGGTGGCCATCCCACTCGCTCTCTTACAGTCCTGACTTTTTACCTGAGCCACTGCACACGCCAGGGCTATGCTTTATTCTCTCATATCTTCACAGGGAGCTCCTACGGATTGACCTGGCCCCGGGGTATTTACAATCATGGTCCCTACTGTTTCCATTATTCCTTTTTCTGCATCGTGTATGAAGCAGTGAAAAGTGCTGAGATGCTGGCATGTCGCTCAGCACAGGGGACCGGACAGACAGAAGCACATCTAGCATCTCAGCAAGTTCTAGTTGGTCTTGTCCCCAATAGACGGAGCAGATAAATTTGAAGAAAAGTGACTTGGATACATTTTCACATGAACTGAGCAGAGGGATGACAGCCCTTCACTGGACAAGTCCCAATTCTTTCTGACCCTCCCATGGGTCCTGCATACCTGACTGTCTAGATCGATCCCAGAGTTCTCCAAAGTTATCCTCAGGAAACCCAGAATTAAAAAAAATAAAATAAAAAATAATACAGGAATGCAGTCTAGTTTCTCAACCTTCTGCTTCCACCTGTCACCATGGCAGCTGGTTAATCAGAAAGGTGTACATGCACACCCCTCACTGTGCATGTTTCAGGATCCCATCACTTTGTTAAGCTGGGGTCGCCAGAGTCAGTTCTGTGGGAGCTCCCCGGGGGTCTTCACAGAAGCAAGTGGTCTGAGTCTGTGGTGTTTCAGCCTCCTTAGCCTGCAGTGTCCCCACTTTACCTAGAAGACAGGTTTCGTGTATTAAAGTCTGTGTAAGAACTAGAGATTTTCATCCAAAGTGAAGTCAGACAGAGAATATAGATATCATATGATATAACTTATATGTATAATCTAAAAAAAAACGATACAAATGAACTTATTTACAAAACAGAATCAGACCCACAGACTTATGGTTACCAAGTGTTGTTGTTTGGTCACTAAGTTGTGTCTGACTCTTTGCAACCCCATGGACTGTAGCCTGCCAGGCTCCTCTGTCCCTGAGATTTCCCAGGCAAGAATACTGGAGTGGGTTGCCATTTCCTACTCCAGAGGATCTTCCTGACCCAGGGATCAAACCTGTATCTCCTGCATTGGCAGGCAGATTCTTTACCACTGAACCACCTGGGAAAACCATAGTTACCAAAAGGGGGGATAAATTAGGAGTTTGTGATTAACAGATACATGCTACTGTATATAAAATGTATAAACAGCAGGACCCTACTGTACAGCATGGAGAACTATACTCAATTCCTTGCAATAACCTATAATGGAAAGGAATCTGTAAAAGAATGTATATGTGTGTGTGTGTGTAAGTGAATCACTGTGCTGTACATCTGAAACTAATACAATACTATAAATCAACTATATCTCAATATTAAATGTCAATATTATTGAATATTAATATTAAATGTCAATACAAATATTTTAATTATATATTAAATAATTTAATATTAAAATGTCAATATAATTTAATATGTCAATATTAAAAAGCAGAGATATTACTTTACCAACAAAGGTCCATCTAGTCAAAGCTATGGTTTTTCCAGTAGTCATGTATGGATGTGAGAGTTGGAGTATAAAGAAAGCTGAGCACCAAAGAATTGATGCTTTTGAACTGTGGTGTTGGAGAAGACTCTTGAGAGTCCCTTGGACTGCAAGGAGATCCAACCAGTCAATCCTAAAGGAAATCAACCATGAATATTCACTGGAAGGACTGGTGCTGAAGTTCTAATACTTTGGCCATATGATGTGAAGAACCACTCATTGGAAAAGGCCCTGATGCTGGGAAAGATTGAAGGCAGGAGGAGAAGGGGACGACAGAGGATGAGATGGTTGGATGGCATCACCGACTCAATGCACATGAGTTTGAGTGAACTCTGGGAGTTGGTGATGGACAAGGAGGCCTGGTGTGCTGCAGTCCATGGCGTCACAAAGAGTCAGACACAACTGAGCAATTGAAGTAACAATATATCAATAATTTTAAAAAGATTATTCTTACCTAAAAAGAAAACAAAAAAAGAGTCCTCTGACAAACTCCCCAAAGTCCTCAAGATTTGAAGATGATTACTTTAGGAAATCAGGAGAAAAAAGAGTCATCAGGTGGTTCATAGGCCTCCTGCAGGCTCCCATTCAGAGCTCTTTCCATTTATGAAGTAGGTGAAAGTAACACTGAGTCTCCCTTCAGCTGTTGCTCCTTTTAAAGTCGTCTATTTAGGGCAATGAGATTATTAGTGATGTCATGCACATTTAGTGTAACACAAGAACTGCGATCAGTTTCCCTCTGGCTTTTGGTTTTTCCCTGGGAAATTCTTACCACGCTGCCCACTAACTCTCCATCTTGTATTGGCTATCCAAATATATCCAATAATGCTCTTTCTGAAAATATGCCAGTTGAGGTAATTACAGCTAAGCTGGGATATTAAACTGTGATGTCTCTTTGCCAGAGAATGCTATACTCTTCCCCAAAGCCGTGGTGCCTGGCAGTTTCTGTTTTAAATTATTCCCCGAAGGGTCATCTCCTGTGTTGGGAATACTCCCACTGCACCTGCCTGTCCCCTGAAGCATTGTGTTGGTCTTTCAGGTGGTTTATTCAAAGACGCAATACAGTTTCCCACTCTGCCTCGCCCCGTCTCCCAGACACGCTTTCTTCATCATCAGTACACTTTCCTGCAGGCCTGGGCTTCTGGGTGGGAATATCCTCTGTCTGCGAAGCCAGCTTGCCAGCCCAGCCAGCAGCACACAACCCCAGCCTGTCCCTTTCCCACTAACCTTCTTTGATGCTCCTCATCCCTGTGTGTCTTCCACGGCAGCTATTCTGGGCTCATGGGCTATTCTGCAGCTGCTAAGGGCCTCACTAGCTCTTTCCCTGCCTGGGTTTATTGTCTCCTAACTCAATTTTAGGTTACATCTATGTTAGAAGATACAGGGGTTTCAATTTCAAAGAAGAGGAGCATTTTCTCCCTGTCTTGGCTTCCCAGTGTTGAATTTCTGGGAGTGGGAGTGAGTTTCCCATTTCTGGAGTTTCTGGTGACACTTACTAGATACAGGCATCCCGTAAAACCCTATCTCACTGGTAAATCCTACTTTGTGAAGCAACTTCTGGAGTTGCGTGGGTTCTATTTCATTTTCATATTTTGAAGATAAGAATTCCTAGTAGAAGACTCACCGTGCACATGGGGTGAGAATTGTGTGAATTCCTTGTCCATCCTTCTTTCAAGTTTCCCGACCCCACTGAGTTAATCAAATTGGGCAGTTGGCTAAATATTCTCTGGCTCTGGAAAGTGAACAGACCCAGAATGTGTCGCTGTGAGCAGGATGCCCAGTCTGGTGACCTTAATACAGAGGTGTGATGAACAGGCTTGTCGGAGGGTAAGGTGGAACAAACGTACAGGCAAAATTTGGCCTGACACATGAAGAGTCTTAAAAACATTCATGCCTTTTGACCGGGCCATAAAATTCCCCAGGGTTTATACTGTGGTGATTCTTAAGAACATGGGCAAAGGCTGGCTATTAGGAGGTTTACCACTGTGTTGTTTCACTGAAAAAAAAAAAAAAAAGATTGAATACAATCTAGGTTCAAAAGCAGAAAAAGGATTTAAATAAATCCTACTGTGCCAATGCAATGAAGTGTTATACAGACATCACAGATAAGAGTCATGGAAGCAAGGCTATGCTGCTAAGTCGCTTCAGTCATGTCTGACTCTGTGCGACCCCATAGACGGCAGCCCACCAGGTTCCCCCGTCCCTGGGATTCTCCAGGCAAGAACACTGGAGTGGGTTGCCATTTCCTTCTCCAAGCAAGGCCATAAGAATGTCTAAAAACTAGTTTATTTTGATCAAGAAGATATGTCACCACATATTATCCATAGTATATAAGTGTCTGTGTGTGTATACACATGCACACACACCACAATTTTAATAGTGGTGATCTCTAGGTGATTGAGGGCTTCCCTGGTGGCTCAGAGGTTAAAGCGTCTGCCTCCAATTGGGAGACCCGGGTTGGATCCCTGGATTGGGATGATCCCCTGGAGAAGGAAATGATAACCTACTCCATATGCATTTTTCACATCTCCGTTGTCTCATGTTTTGGTGTGGCAATGATATTCTATTATAAGCAGGATAGCAGGTTCCAATCCCCACAGAGAAGCATGAACTCAGTCCATAACTTGAAGCCAAGCCATGTTGCTGGCGGGTTGCAGTGACCACCACCCTCAGGGGTGACCACGTCCCCAGAAACTCCAGCTCTTGCTTATGTCCTCAGGGAAGGAGAGCCCGCCAGTGAGTGACACCCCAGATGACAGCGATGAACCCATGCCTGTCCCTGAAGACCTCTCTACCACGTCTGGAGGCCAGCAGAGCTCCAAGAGTGAGCGGGGACTGGGTAAGTGGGCCGCCCGCCTCTCACTCACGGGCCGTCACGGGCTTGAGGCCAGCACCCCTGTTTCTCTGCGTCCCTCCAAAGACCACGACGAGCGTGTGTGAGTCCCGTCACCTGCGGTTTCCCCTCAGCCCCCATGTGAAGGGAACACGCAGTGCGGGGCGGGGCCCCGTGGTGGGGCTCTGAGCCCCACGTGGGGTGCAGTGTGACCAAGCTGAAGAGCATCCCCGAAGGTGGGCACATCACTGGTCCCCCATCCTCAGAGCACTGCAGCAATGTGCAGTTTACGGATTGTACTCACAGATGGGAAATTTATCCACTTCATGTGTTATGGCAGTAGGGCTATTTATTTTCATAGCTTTGATGTAGAAGGAGCCGAACCTGGCCCTTCTGTGTTATCCCTCTCAGACATTCACAAACCTTTCCCACAGAACAATGGGTGTGGAGGTATTTGCAGTCTCTCCCCTGGTGAGCCTGCCTAGGCTATGGAGTCCATGGTGAGAAGTCTGAATCCACCCTCTCTAGGAAAACGGAGACCCAGAGAAGTTCAGGGAATTAGCCAGGGTCACAGAGCAGAGTCAGAAGCAGACACCGTTTCTGACTAAAGACTGGTGTTTATTCCAGTATACCCCGTTCTCATCAGCTAATGAGTCAGCAGTTCCTTGAAATACCTGTTTTCTTTTGCATTTTATAAAGAACCAAGTGTGAAGTTGAGAGCCCCTTATCTGCAGCAAAGAGTGTCCTGAGCGGTGCATAGGTCGCCATGAGACCGGACAGGCAGGAGACATCTCACAGCATCAGCTTGTAAGACCCACAGCCGAGGAGGGCACTTGTCTGAAGTTCTGAAACTCACAAGTTATTTTCCTGTAGGACATCCTGATGTGATGACAGAGAAATGTATTTTGTATGTTTTCATGTGCCTTGGAAACCAGATAGACTCTGGGTATTTTTTTTTTAAACTTAGCTATATATTTCGCTGAACAAACAGGGATAGTGGCTAAAATCTTCTGACGTAGATGAACCAAGAAAACAAGGGCATTTCTGAATTCCTTTTCCCTGTTAGATAGTGGCTACTGTATGTGGGCAAGTAGATGAAGAGTGTGCCCTCTTTCTACACACATCCTCTGGGGTTTCCCAAAGCTAGGATGCAGAAGAGCATGCATTGTTATAATTGATGTATTTGTGTTTAAGATTGTCTTCTGTTTATTGCAAGAGATACTGGTTTGTCATTCACTTGTACTGCTGCAGTTTCCTTTCAAGACACGTTTACAGAAATTAAAAGATCAAATTTAAATAAAAACATTAGGACAATGAGGGTGTGTATACATGATAAAGACTTAGAAAACCTCAGGGACTGAAAGGCAGAAGAAATTATGTGGATAGGTACAGGTTAACCGTTTAAATGAGCGGAGAGCGCAGACACCAGGGTTAGGACTCTGGGGTCACTATGGAGAAACTGGGGAGACTCCCCCCACTCCCCGAAATCCCCGCAGCTGACAGCCAAGGTCACCTGGGGCGTCCAGTAGAGAACTGAAAGTCGGGCTGGTTCCTGGAGAGTGAAGAACAGTCCTCCTGGTGCAGTCAAGCAAGCTTTTGTTATAAATGCCCTCACAGCCTAAATATACCTCCTCCGTAAACTTCAGGTTGTGGGAGCTCTGCGCTGGTAGGAGGTCACCGAGCCCCTGGCTCCCAGGCTGCATTCTCTGGCTGAGACGCGGTCTGGGTCCTAAAGGCGTCCCTGCAGGTGTGGCTGGTGGAGCCGGGGTAAGGTGAGGGGCGGGGTCGGGGCGGCCTGAGATCTGCGGGCTCTTCTTTGCTTCCCCACCGCCATGGGACACGACGCTCACTCCTTTCCGCATCCGATTTCTAAACACTGAATTTTAGAGTTGTAAAACTTCAGACATCTGAGAGCCATCTTTCCTTGGCTTGTGAATGGCAACTGCCACGGGGACAGGCAGGGAAAGAGGTTGTTAGTGGGGGAGGAGACAGAGGAGTGATGGGTCACTCCCGGGAAAGCAGGAAGGACAGAAGCACAGATGGGGGGCGGGGGAGCGGGAGGGGGAGGGGGGAGGTTTGTGGAGACAGGTGAGCCAGGGAGGGAAGCCCTGAGACCAGGGAGCACAGAAAAGCACCAAGGAAATGGGCTTCCCTTCACACTGGGCGCTGAGCTTTAGGCACTCTGCTTTCTGGCTGTTGAAGGGAGTCAGCCAGCTCAGGTGCGCAGTGAAGGCTGCCTGGGCAGCACTGAGAGCATGAAGTACGTTCTGTTGATAGCATTGCGGTGATGGTGGTTTAGTCGTTCAGGCGTGTCCGAGTCTTGTGATCCCATGGACTGTAGCCCGCCAGGCTCCTCTGTACAGGGGATTCTCCAGGCAGGAATACTGGAGTGGGTTGCCATTTCCTTCTCCAGGGGATCTTCCTGACCCAGGGTTTGAACCCAGGTCTCCTGCATTGCAGGCAGATTGTTTACCAACTGAGCCACCAGGGAAACCCTTGATAGCATTAGGACTTTAAAAGATGAAGGGATTAGTAGCTGAAAGGAAATGCACTTGAAGGCGTATTTCATCAGCACACTGGGAAGAAGGCAAAGAACTCAGGGCCTGGGACCCACAACAGGAAGCAGGGCCCCTCCCTAAGCGGGCCCCTCCCTGCCAGAGCTCCTCCCTGCGCAGCAGTGGGAGCAGCGTAGCGGGGAGAGAAGGGCCTCGGGGGAGGCGCCTGGGCTGTTGAGGGCAGGGCAGGGCGGAGGCCGGCCCCGGAGACCCTGCACCTGGGCAAGGAAGGGTGGAGTCGGGCCCCTCCCCGCCAGGTTCTTACCTCCCTCATTTCAAACTTGCCAGAGCCTTGGAACTTAGCTCGGCTCACAGGATAGTCTCCAGGGTTAACTGAAAACACGCACACACGCTTTGCTGAAGACAACAGCAAAGACAAGTAGAAACACAGTAAGAGGCAGAAAAAGGTCTCTTAAAGGTTTTTAAAGGAGTCTGTTGTAGCTTCCCTGGAGAGAAGGAGAGAGAGTGTATAAGATTTGCAGAACCAAGAATAGAAGAGGAATTTATTAATTAAAAAAAAAAAAAAAAAGTGATCCAGAGAATAGGCAAGCTGAAAACAGAGCCAAGAAGACGGGGAGGAATCCGTTAGGAGAGGGCAAGACCAAGAGAGAGACTGAGGTGCCGGCCACTCCTAGACCCAAGATCAAGTTGGGGGTGCTGGCTCCTCCAGTGGGAACATCAGGGAGAAATGGCGAGAGGGTAAAAGATGGTAACATATGTGAAAGTCTTTGGTGATAATAGACCACCGGGTGTCTGTTTTAGGGGAAAAAAAAAAGATGCTTTTGAAAAACTCAGAGCCCCCACTCCCAGTCCTAGACAAGTGTGACCTCAACCAGAACAGACGAGAGCAATGAACAAGTTGTTGGGAAAGAGTAGAAACCATCCCCTTAAGATGGGGAGAAGAGTCTCACTCACTGGTGGAGGGTCGTTCTCAGAAATAAGAAGAGTAATGGTTTTGTACCGCAAGACTTCCCTCCGTGTTGACGGAGCTGCTCTAGGACTGTGTGCCAAGGTGAGCTCCTGAATTAAAAAAAAAAAATGATATGGGAAAGAGGTGTCGAGGCAATAACTTGTCAGGACAAGGGAGTCACCGTCATTTGGCTCCTTTTTCTTCTGGGTCTGAATAAGAGGAAGCGAGGATCTAACGTACAACATGAAGGATTTAAGGTAGACACAGGAGAGAACTTCCTGGCCCTGAGGGATTCAGTATTTAGTCATCAGGACAGTCTATTCAATCAGATGCTAGCTTGTTCTTCTGAAGTGGTCTCTTTAATAATGAGAGAAATCTCGCCTCTCTGAAGTGGTTGTGTATGAAACTGCTAAAGAGGAGGATGTGCCCAGTGACCTCCTACGGCAACCCCCAAGTTTACCCACTCATCCATGGCAGGTGCCTTCGAGAAGTGGAAAATGGGTCAAGAGTCTTCTGCCAGCTGTTGGCCAGGGGCAATTAAAAGTGTCTCACATAGAAACGATGCCAAGACTGGCATCTAGCAGAGAGATAAGTGCTGTGAGTAAAGGAATGAAAAACTTCTTTTCTTCCTTCATTCAATAATCTATGGTTTCTTTCTTCCTTCGAGCATGGATTTTTGCCTATCACTGTTTTGTTCTCCTTTTGCTTGTGTGCGGGCTTCCCTTGTGGCTCAGTTGGTAGAGAATCTGCCTGCCATGCCAGAGACCTGGATTCGATCCCCGGGTTGGAAAGATCCCCTGGAGAAGGGAACGGCTACCAACTCCAGTATTCTGGCCTGGAGAATTCCATGGACTGTATAGTCCATGGGGTTGCAAAGAGTCAGACACGACTGAGCGACTTTGACTTTGCTTGTGTGAGTGGCCTTGTCCTAAAATTGGGTAGGGGTCCTCTAGCTCTCTGATGCTGTCAGTGAGCACACAGTCCTGGAGTGGAGGCGGGCTGCAAGCTGGCTGATCCCAGCAGAAAATCAGGCTGTGAATAAGGTGAATCAGGTTGTGAATAAGGTAGGGGGTAGGAGCCCTCACCCCCTTTGACTGTAGATGGTGGGCAGGGAGAGGGGAGGCCTACTTGGCTGGAGCAGGGAGACAGGGAGAGGCCACGGGTAGAGAAGAGAGGTTCGGGGCCAGAAAACCAAATGACACCCTGAGAGAGATGCCTGGCAAGTTTAGGATTTAGAATGGAATCACAGGGAAAACCCCGGGGCAGAAGCACAGCAATGCCCTGGGACTGAAGAGGAGAGATGACTGACAGGAGCCACAGGGGGTGGTTGAATGAGGACCAAAGACTTGCGGTTCAGGAAGACTTTCCAAAAGGCTCAGCTCTGTGGACAGACAGTCAGGATGACCCTGTGTACTAGTCATTCTAATGCTGAGAGAGACGTGAGGGGTGGATGCCTCTGAATATGGGGTACTAATGTGTGTTTGTACAAGCCCATCCATGTTCTAGAATGTTCTTCCTTCGCCTCTGCTCACTTTCATGACCTCATCTCCAAAGAGGGAGGGAGGTGACAGCCAGCATTTCCTGGTGGTTTATCGTAGGCCCTGATTCCTGCAGGTCGCATCCTCCAGCATGGGGTTTAGAGCATTCTTGAAGCTGAATTCTCATACCTCGAGTCCTTCGCTTGGAAGGCTTTGACCATGATTTGATTTACCCTGGTAGAAATAGAAAAGGGGAAAAAAAAGTAGAAAAAAATCTGAATTTCTTCCCTGTGGCATCCAGGAAAATGACTAAGTGTGTCTACACATAAATTTTTTTTTTTGGTCCATTAACTCAAAATAAGCATTCCTTCACTCCTTCGTGAGTTGCAGGACTGGAGTGTAAATTGTAAGAGGATTCATATGTTTTTCCCTGGTGCTTCTGTTGCCAGATCTCTCTTTAGTTCTAGGGAAGACACCAAGCCAGTCCAGAGGGGAAGAGTGGGTGAGGATGGGTGGAGGGCATTAATGCAGCCTGGGAGTGAGAGATGCTGGAGAGATCTTTTCATGATGGAAAACCGTGGGGCTTGAGTCTAATTGGAGCTGGGGCACTGGCGTCTGAGTACGGATGCTGCACCCGCTTATCTAATCAGCAGTTAGAGGAAGTCGTTTTTATCTGTGCAATGCATCTCCTCTGAACCGAGAAACCCTGCTTGAGCTCAGGAGAATTATTATCTGGCAGCATCTGAGCACTGGCTGCAGCTGAGCTCAAGCTCGCTCTGATGGGATGTGCGCTGTGAGAATCTCACAGAGAAAACCATCCAGGCCCGAGCTCTGTCCAGGGTCCGGGTTTCTCAGTTTCCAGTCTTCTTCTGAGGAACAACTCAAAGTGTGTCATTTCCATTCATGTTCGCCTCTCTGTTGCAGTTACTTAGTCCTTTTCGTAGTTGACACCCTGCTCAGTTCTTTGGGAGCCAAACCCAGAGGAGACCAAAATCCTAATTTTCCTCAGTTTCCCAAAACATGAGACATGGTATCAGAGAAAAATCATTTTGCCTACTCTCAAAATCTTTTAAGTTTGAAAAGAGGGGCTCTTATGATGTAACAGTTTCGTTGCTGCCCGTTTAAAACTGAATGTTAAGTTTTTCCTGAGCTCGGTTTTGTAGGTCAGTGCCAAACATTTGGAAATCATGGTCTTTGCAGACCATTAGGACACGTTGGTACATTAAACTAAGCTGGAGACTGTGTGCTGCGTGGGGTGCCATCCTGTCCTGGGTTTTGGTATAGAAGGTGGGGCCAGATGGCAGAGGCTTAGGAATCTTCCTGGGGGAAACTGAAACTGGAGTGTGTGTGTGTAATGCTTGTAGTGTGTGTGTGTGTGTGTGTGTGTGTGTGTCCTGAGTGGCAGTTGACAAGACCCCATAGTTGGTCACTCTGGGGGGCATCTCTCTGCTGGGACCCGGCTGCAGGGACTCTGCTGCCCCCTTGCCTTCTGGCCCTGGCAGGTGGCTTCCCTGTCGGGGAAGTGCATCACCTTGCCCATCGCCGTCACATAGGGCGAGCGCTGCAGGGTGAGGCAGGCTGCGAGGTGGAGGGCATCTGTGTGGCTGCTGTGGGTGGCACTTTCATTTGCATCAGGCGAGTTCCCTGGGAGACACCCTGGGGATCTGGAGATGGGCTGGCCAGGTGCTGGGGTCACCTCCTGGCTGGTGACTTCAGGGAGAAGCACTGAGGTAGTGACCTCACAGAACGCCTAAAATTCTCAAAAAGAAGGCAAATGCAGGGAGCAGCACACGATCAGCGCGGCAAGACAGAAAAGTGTCAGGGTCCTTCCCAGTGGCAAGAGAGACTGGGATGCAAGGAAAGGCCTGGCTGGAGGATGCAGGGGTCGTGAAGCCCCCACTGAAGTGAGGGCGGGCCCGCCAGAAGGTCGGGGATGAGAGGTCACACACTGCCCTGTTCTGCCCTGTGAGGGCCGCTGTGTCCTTGCCTGCTTGTCCTTGGAGGTCAGTGACCATAGGGCTGGAAGTTGTCAAGGCATTTGTGGCTCCAAGCAGAGCCTGCTGGAGGTCAGGCTGCCCTGGGCCCTGCCCTGAGCCCTGCCCTGGTCCCTGCCCTGCAGGCACCCCCCACCATAGAGGTCACTGTAGGATTTGGGACCATACCGTTTAGGTTGACTTTGTGCTTTGTTTGGACTTGAGTTTCTCTAACTCTTAAGAAATGAAGAAATTCCATTCAAAAGGAGCAATATTGACCAAGTCCTTCTCCCTGGCAGGCTGATGCAGCCGCTGCCTTGAAGAGCTGAGCAGTTAAAGCCTGCAGCCCAGTGACCATAAGGCACTGCATAGTACATTCATGGGACTTCAGGGTTCCTCCATAGAAAGTACAAAGGCTGGTTCCCAGCTGGGCTGTAGGGGGCTGATGGGGAGACTCAGGGAGCTGAAGGTCTCACAGGGGTGAGGAGGTGTCACGTTTGACCTTAGGAAATGGTGGTAGGTGGGTGAAGGGGATGGGGTGGGCACAGTCCCAGCAAGGCCCCTGGGTTCTGGGAGGGGGCTGTGGGTTTCAGAGGGACCCTGCAAAGTGTTTCCTCCAGACCTGAGGGCTGGAGTGACCATCGGGGACAGCACACAGCGTGTGTCCACGTGGCGTGGGCATGTGAGGGAAGTGGCTAGGGCTGCCCCGTGGCATTTGGGTGGCAGTGATTCTCTTGGAACAGCGTGGGAAATGGACACAGAGTTGGCAGTTGGGGTGCACTTGAAGTTCATTGACAGTGTGTGGCCAGTCCAGCTGTGCTGAGGGATGCTGTGCTCCAGGGCCTTGGGAGTAAATGTGTGAGACTATCTGAGAGAGAGAGAGCAAGGGAGGAGGCAAAGACAGCCGTTTGATTCAGATGAAATTTCTGGGAAGAAGCATGGCATGGAAGTCCGCGTGGGAGGGAGGAAGACTTTAAGGAAGATGGGGAGAGCTGGCACTGGTGATAAAGAACCAGCCTGCCAATGCCGGAGACCCGGCTTCAGTCCCTGGGTTGGGAAAAACCCCTGGAGAAGGAAATGGCCACCCACTCTGGTATTCTTGCCTGGGAAATCCCATGGACAGAGGAGCCTGGTGGGCTACCGTCCGTGGGTCACAAAGAGCTAGACACAGCTGACCGAGTGAGCACGCAAGCATGGGGAGAGTGGAAGGGTGGGCTGGAAGAGGGGCTGGGAAGGGGCTTCGGGAAGATGGAGCTTCCCCAAGGCAGCTGGGCAGGGGCGGAGGCCCAGGTCAGAATGTAGGGGAGCGGGAGGGGCCGAGGGCTCGGGCAGCCCTGCGCATGTAAGAATACTGGGAGGAGAGCTGGCAGCAGCCCTGGAGGACGCTCAGGTGGCCTGTGTGAGACAAGGGGGAGTTTAAGTCTGTTAGAAGGCGGGTAGGATGGAGCGAGAGGAGAGAAAGAACTAGAATGTCACCGCCCAAGTGGTGTCCCCAGGGAGGAAGGACCAGACATGCAGGAGCTGGGCTGGGGGCTCTGCCTCAGCCTGCCCACACCTCGGGGACCCTGAGACTGTCCCCCCTGGATTCAGTCTCCATTTGGGAGCCCCACATGAGAGGGGCCGTCCCTGACTCCCACTCCTCACCTGGCCCCGCTTACAGGGAAAGCGTGCCTCTGGGGTCTGTTCACTGCCTCCTCAGCATCTGGTAGGTGTCCGAGACGTGTGGACTGAAGGAATGGGATGGTGGCCCCGCTTTCTCAGGGGGAGGGCAAGCAGGACAGTAGAGAGACCTTTTAAATTAAGGTTGAGGGAGAGGAATGTAAGGCTGTATCTGAATTTAAGGTTTGTCCCGTGGATTATTTTAGGCCCTTTTTCTCAAGAGGGACCATTGGTATTTGGGACCCAGAGGCTTTCCCAGGCTGAGACTACCCCCAGGGGCTACTGAGCTAGTTGTATCACACCCCAACTCATCATGCCACCCTACATCTTCAAGTTTCTCAGCTGAGAACGATTTGTCCCTGAGAACACAGTCATCCTCACGTGGCTCCGTGTGTCCATTCGCATGAACTTCGCAGTCAGATGGGTGTTTTGTGGCTGATCGTTTAAGATTTTTTTAATAGAGTCAGTGGGGGCTTTCCAGGTGGATCGGTGGTAAAGAATCCACCAGCCAGTGCAGGAGGCACAAGAGTCTTGAGTTCAATCCCTGGGTTGGGAAGATCCCTTGGAATAGAAAATAGCAACCTGCTCCAGTATCCTTGCCTGGAAAATTCCACAGACAGAGGAATCTGGTGGGCTACAGTCCATGGGATCGCAAAGAGTCAAACATGACCGAGCCCACACACACACAATGGAGTCAATAGTGTTCCAGAATTCATAGTAGTCTTTTTCAAAAAGGGAATAGCGTGTAGAAAAACAGGGCCCCGGAGAGGCTGGAACAGCCCAGCCTGGCATTTCCAGCCACACTTCTAGCTTTCATTTTGTGACTCCAGAGGAGCAGGTGAACTCAGCAAAGCTGGTAATTTTTTACAAAGAGAAAGCGGCGATCATCTTATCTCCATCTCTTCTGACAACCTAAATTCAGGATCACATTGTACCTAGTTGGTTTACCAAGGGAAGCAACAACAGATTCTTATCTGCGGGAGCAGAGAGATCAACAGTAGTTTCTGTTCTAGGGTTTCTGGTCCCAGTTTTATTCTCCGCTTTGTTCCATCTGTGCTGAAAGCATAGTTAGCTCTGGGTATAAAGCAGCCAACCGACATTTCGTTAACTTTCCTTCTACATGGGGTTTCAGAAAGAAATGGAAAAAAAAAAAAAAAAACTTTTGAGCTGTGGTTGCCAGTTACCACCTGTCCTGTCTGGTTAGGACATTTCTGATTTGGGAAGTGTAAATATAACCCAGAAAAAAAAAAAAAAAAAGCTTCCCCTCCTTTTATGCAAAAGTAGAAAGGCTTAAGCACAGTGAGCCCTAACCATCGCCCTGTGAAGTTTCCACAGCACCAGGTTGATGAGATGAGAACACTTGCTTGATGGAGCCAGGCCCCAGGAAACTGCCTTCCTGGCTCCCACAGCCTGGGGCGGGGTTGAAGCCGAGCCACTGTGGCCTCCAGATAAGCCCAGCGCCCTGCAAGGTCTTAGCAGGAACTACAGTTCACACGTTACTGCAGAGCCAGCGGCTCAGAATTTTAAGCCCTTTGCCTCCTAGGACTGGAGGGGAACAGGAGCTTAAAGGCAGCTCAGAGACTGTTCAGGTTCTCAGGCTGGAGCCAGAACTGCCAGGACTGGCGGGGAACAGGAGCTCACAGGCAGCCCAGAGACTGTGTTCAGGTTCTCAGGCTGGAGCCTGAGAGCTGAGCTCTTGTTATCTGTTGGTAGCTGAAGGCCTGCTGCGGTTGGAAGATTTACACTCGAGAAATGGGCAAACGCTACAAATTAGGAGTTTGGGTTTTGTTTCTTTCTGAGAGCTGGTTTACCTGCATACGGGTGCTAATCTATGGTTGTAATGTCTTGACAGCACCAATGGAAAGCAGGAATTTTCTTGCTGATGGGGCTATGGATGTGTCTGTTTCTGTCGGGGGTGTTAGGGAAGACCCAGCCTGTCAGGGAGACCGGGGTCAGTGAGGGGTACATGCAGCTTGTCCAACATGACTTGATTCCAAGTGACGCTTTGCTGTTGGTATCACACACTAGAAATGTCACAGCAACTAGATTCTCTGTAACAAGCAGAATGTTGCCTTAGTGATTTAGTTTTGTTGCTGCAGGGAGTGTGATTAGAAAGGATTCTGTATCTTATTTATGACACAGCATTATTATTCTTATTGCTGTTATTTTGAAGAACTGTAAATGCAATGGGAGACTTGTCTGCATCCCATCGATTTGTCACTAAATTACAGTGACTTTTCCAGGAAAGCATTGGCCTCACGCTCTCCTACAAAACACGTGGGACTCCATCTTCTCTTTGTATTGAGTTCCTTGGATGAAAGACAGCTCTGAGATGTGGGCACAGATGTCACAGGAGACCTCTTCAGTGGTCCCTATGTTGTGGCTTCCTTGGGACATTTCCTCAGCCAGGGCCCGGCAGTGTGAGTGGCCCAGGGAGCAATCAGAAAGCTAATCACAGCTGGAAGACCAAAGTGGCACTTTCCAGCATTCGTGCCCCGAAGCACCTGACCGAGACAGCAGCTAGATTAATGAGAGAGTCTTGGTGGCTTAGTGGTAAAGATTCTGCCTGCCAGTGCAGGAGACATGGGTTCAATTCCTGGGTCGCGAAGATTCCCTGGAGGAGGAAATGACAACCCATTCCAGTATTCTTGCCTGGGAAATCACGGACACAGAGGAGCCTGGCGGGCTACAGTCCGTGGGGTCGCAAGAGTCAGACACGACTGACCGACTAAACAGCAGCAACTTGGTGTCCTCTGTTCAGGAGTGAGTTCCGTGGCAGGGATCTTTGGGCAGGTCCAGGGCGTGTCTCTGTGAGGCCGCCTGCCAGGAGAGAACTTCCCCTGCAGGGGATGTGGCTGCAGGCTGCTGATTTCCACTGAAATCACCCGGGCCTGATTCCGGTGAAGCCCTGAACGTCCGGCGTCCTGCCCGCGGGGCGGGGTGCGATGGACGGAGCCTGCAGCCCACGGCCGCGCTGCACTCACGGAGCTCCTGGGGCAGGCAGCCACGCTCCTTTTCAGAGTGAAGGACTGCCACACTAGAGGTGAAACCCTGCTGAAATGAGAAAAGGACTTTTATGACAGCCTTGCAGGCAGCTCTATGATTATTTTTATTATTATTCTTGGAATCCAGCAGCAATTTCCTGCCTTCTTAATATCTCTAAGTCTCTCCAGTTAAACACAGTAACGGTAAAAATATGACTTCGCCAATACCCCCTCAGCACTTCTGATGTCCTTTTTCTCCCCATCATGTGAAATGATGACAATTAACTATTGTCCGGTATAGAGAGCACTTCGGGAACTTTAGCATTACGGTTCAAGCGGTCTTTGGCAAAATTCATGTTCAGTCGACAACACTGTGGTTTTAAGTGAAGTGGTTTTCATTCTGAGATGAGAACAGAGTGAGTTTGTTACGATCAACACTGCACTTACAGTTTTAAAAAAGGACTATTACTACAAATATGTGGACTCAGGGCTGATTTTTATACCTGAAGCTGGAGCTGCTGGTGTTAAGTTCTGTTAAGGGTTTGTATTTGTTCATTTGTGTGGCTTTCCCACACAAACTTTTTTTTTTTTTTGTAATTATTGAGGGAGTGTCTCCTAACAACACATCCTTAAAAGCCCACACAAACTTTTTTTTTTTTTTTTGTAATTATTGAGGGAGTGTCTCCTAACAACACATCCTTAAAAGCCGCCTGCCCTGTGCATGGACACGCAGGCACACTGTCTGCAGTGTGTGAGAGTGTCCTCCCGGGCAGCTGGGCTCCAAGCCTCCCGAGCCACAGTGACCGTGCACAGGCCTTGGGTGGGGAAAGGTTTCGTGGATGAATGACAGCCAGCATTTCTGGAACATATTTGTGAAGTCTGGGAATCCCCTACTCTAGAGTCCATGGAATATAATGAGACACATGTAGGTAATTCTCAATTTTCTAGGAGTCACATTAAAAAAGAAAAATGACACAGGTGGAACACATTTTATTTAACCAAGTGTGCCCCAAATTTATTGTTTAAACATGCACTTATAGACAATCAGTGACTATTTTACCCCTTTTTTTTTGTACTGAGTGTTTGAACCCCTGTGTGTATTTGAGGCTAAAAGCGCATCTCAATTTGAATCACCCACATTTCAAGGCTCAGAAGCCTCCTGTGTCTAGGGGCTACCTGGTGGTTCAGACAGTAAAGAATCTGCCTGCAATGCAGGAGACCTGGGTTCAATCCCTGGGTCAGGGAGCTTCCATTCCAGTTTTCTTGCCTAGAGAATGGACGGAGGAGCAGCCTGGTGGGCTACAATCCATGGGGTCAGGAAGAGTTGGACACGACTGATTGGCTTTCACTTTCACATACTTTTCAGAAGTGTGTCATTACATCATAGCAAATGTTTTAAAATTAATTCTTGCAGAAATGAAGCCTTAGACTAGTTATTCATCCACTTTCTAAAGTAGTCTTTAACTCAGTTTTATCTTCAAAACATTTTCTCAATTGTCATCACAAAGGAATTGGAAATTTTGTATTTTAGTTCTTCTGGTTTTGGCCACATTTGATTTAGAGAAAATCTAGGTCCAGTTCAATGTTTTACATCATTTGGATTTATTTAATGTAGTTTGGTTTCAACCATAGATTTTGTAGGTATTTGATTAAATGTGTAAAACAAAACAGTTTTCCAAAGCATAGAGGCTAAGTTAAACACAGGAATTTATTATTTTTTTAGTTTCCGTTTTCATCCATTCATTTTATTCTCATGCACTTTTTATGGTCACTCGGGTGGTGGGAAATCCCTTTTAATTTTTTGAAGCAAGGCTGTTGTTTTCTAGATGGAAAGGATATCCCACGAGAGTGCCAATGAGACTGGCACCACGTGAACTGATCTCCAAAAATGGGCAGCATGACATGGTGGGCTTGTTTGCCAAAACTGTGGAGAAGGAAGCTTCTTGAAAGCTTCCTAGGACTGATATATATTCACTACCATGTGTAAAGCAGGCAGCTAGTGGGAAGCGCTGTATAACACAGGGATCTCTGCAAACTGTTCTGAAATGACCTAGAGGGTGGGGATGGTGGAAGGGAGGTCCAAGAGGGAAGGGATATATGTATACATATAGCTGATTCACTTCTTTGTACAGTAGACAATAATGCAACATTGTACAGCAATTGTACTCCAAAGGGAAAAAAAAAACTCTGCTGCAGTGTGCTGAGGCAATGGGGCAGAGGTGGTAAAGGAGAGGCTTTTTTTTTTTTTCACTGTAATGGGGAAAGGGAAGCAGCCAGCTGCCTCTACTGCACCCTGAGAAAACAAGCCTGGGGTGTCACCTCGGCACCACGTCCTGATGCCCCTGCTTGAGGCACCCTGGCACGCGGCCAGGCTGAGCTTTTCGCAAGCCAGAACCCAGCCTTCCTGTGCAGGGACGCCTCGTGCTCACTTACTGGCACGCGGCTTGTGCTTTGGGAGACAGCGGTGCCTGTGTGGCTGCGAGGCTTCCTGAGCTCAGCGCCATCCAGGGAGCCGCAGGCAGAGCTGTGGCTTCGATTGTGCTGTCTCTCTTTTGGCCACTTTCTTTCTCTCCTTCTGTCTTTCTTTCCTTCTCTCTCTCTTTTTTCCTTTCCTTTTTCCTTTCTCTGTCTTTCTTTTTTCTTTCTTTTCCTCCCTCCTCCACTCCCTCTCCTCACCTCCCTCCCTCCCCGCTTCCTTCTTTCCTACCTGCGTTTTTTCCTTCTTTACTCTTTTTATTGAATCAGTTTCAGAGTGTGAGGAAGGGGAGCAGCCTTTAGTTCAGGAACAAGGGGGCCTCGATGAGAGGCTGCCCCAGTGCCCTAGGTGCCACCCACCTGTGTGATGGGTAACCTCACGTAGCAGTATGGTTGGCAATGAGGGAAAGACTCAGAGCCGCCCAAGTCCGCGGTCACTAGCTCTTGCTTTTTGCTGCTTGTTAAAGGGAACAGACAGTGGCTATCTGGTTCATGATTTTTTGACAAGAGCTACATCTTTGTGCAAAAGGGTTGTACCAGGAAAAAATCACCGTGAGGAAAGGTTGCCATCTGGAACCGAAGAGAACACCTTTCCCAGGTGTGCGGGGAGAGATGCTGGTGTGCAGGGTGGTGCACCCAAGCGAAAGCACCAGGACTTGTCCCTGAGGGATCCAGATATTTACATCACTCAGACACGCGTTGCAGCTTCTCTGCTGGCATCCCCTGCCGAGCCCCAAGACTTACTTTCCAATATTTGTGGGGAGACTTTCTTTTTTCCTTTAGGAATAGTTTAACGTGCATCTGGAGCCTTAGACCTTGGTGTGAAAATGTTGAATTCATCTGGGAAGTGCTATTGTTTGGTTCAAAAACAAGGTTTAATTGTAACGTAGTGAGAAGTGTTTTCTGGGTTGATTTGTAAGTTCACCCTGAGAAATCACCCCTGAGAGATGACGAGCCTGCGTGTTGTAGGATCTGAGGTGGAGCGCCCTGCCTGCACTGCCTTCGCCTGCAGATACACTGAGTCAGATGCTTCTCCTGGTTCATTCCGTGTACAGTGGGGTTTCAAACAGTCTTTAACTTCTTACCTGGCTTGGGAAGGATGACCAGACTGTTTGCTTCGCGCGGCTCCTCGTGCCTGTGGTATGGACAGGCTACATCCTTTGTTATTCTAAGTTAATCTCTTTGTCCCTCCCGGTGAGTCCCTGATGAAGCCCTGTGGAGCCTGTCTCCCTCCTTCTCCTTCCAAGTAGGTGCCATAAGGACCCATCACCCACGTCTCAGCTCTGTATCCACTGTGCTCAAGGAAATGTGTTTCCCAGCTTCCACACTATGTACCTCAGTTCACCTGAGCACACATGCCTCCCTCTGCGCCAGCAGTACCACAACTGCAAGACCAGCATGCAGATGTCGTGAGGCACGTGCCCGGGTGGCGGAGCCGCCTGACGCACGGGGCATCCTGTGCCCGTGTGCTGCACCCGGCTGGAAGGAGGGGCCCTTGCAGGCTGCCCCTCTCCCACTGCTTCAGCTTCTGCTCCAGCCTGAAACACAGTATGAGGAAAAGCAAACCGTAACGAACAACGTGCCGCTGGGAAGTGACCAAGCTCAGTGAATTGTGAAAATCCTCTGTACTGTCTGTTCCTGAGACCGGCTGTAGAGACAGAAAATCATCTCAGTTGAAAGTTTGGAATAAGTATTTTAAGTATTGAAGGAAAATAATGAACACAAACGGGAAGGAAGCAATGCTTAACACGGTCGAGGGGAAATATCTATAATATGTCATCTAAAACTTTAAATAAAATATATATGGGAAGAAAATGGGAAATGAGTATTTTCACTTTTGCTGTGTAGTTAGGATTTATTTTGCTGCCCAGAGTCTGAAGGTCACGCCCTCTGAACTTCTCCCAACCTTTAGGGAGACAAAGAATCCAAATTAACAGTATCCTGGGATCTCAGAAATTATCAATGTGCCTTACGTGGAAGTGCCACCTTTTTAAATGTTTACCGGCCTAGACTATGGGTTCCTTTGATCCTCTTCAGTCTTAAAAATTGAAAAGAAGTCAGATGGCTCATTGACATGTTACTGAAAGCCATATCTTCAGAGTGCGTCACTGCATCTAGACAAGCTGCTAGACTGGTTGTAGTGGGAAGTCAAAGCCTGTGAGAAGTGGTGTCCACAGGGGTGAAGTGGACGGCAGGGACCTACAGGGTCCCTGGTAGGTTTGCGGCTAAATGACCAGCCTCAGTTCTAAGTGGTGTCAGCATTCCAGAGTGCAAGGGAGCAGGCTGGAGGTGGGATTAACAGAGGATCAGTTGAGGAGACAAATGCTTGTAACATACTTGCTCTGTCCCAGCACCCTGCTAGGCAAAGGGTCACCAAGAAAGGTGAGATTCTGGGGCCCAAAGAGAGAGGAAGGATGCTGCCGAGCAGAGAGAGAAAAATAGTAAGAAGGGAAAAGATAGAAATAAAATAGACAACAAACTCTCTTCTTGTCCAGCAGACAATTCTGCCTGGTTATAAACCTCAGCTCCCTAGACATGAAAACATTTAGCTTGATTCACTGAAGTTCATGGCAGCTCCTATTGATGACACTGACCGCAATGTGACTAGTCCCCAGGGTGAGAAGGTGAATGAGCGTGTCCATCTGCACGTTATTGAAGCCAGGACAGTTTAGGAAAGCTTCTGAGGCCAACACCTTCCCCCACCCCAGCACCCACTGAACCAGCCATGCACACAAGTTGTTTTCTCTGTGCTCGGGGGCTGCATCTGGATGGGTTCCCAACCCTCTAAAGCACTCCAGACCAGGACCCCTGAGCAGCCCTGAGCCCAAGACTCTGCAGCCTTAATAGGGAATAGCCAGTCTGTTTGGCCACCTTATGAGACAGCCTGCATGAGGTTTAGAGAGGCCCTGAACATTAGAAAAGACTCAAAAGAATCCTCTGTCCAGAGCCGACTCTGCAGCTGTCTTCTATAGCCATACTTTTTGCTAAGCATGGGAGCCCCTCCAGTCATGGAGACAGTAAGTAGACCAGGCCCTCTCAGCATCCCCTTCTCCTAGCCAACATGTCCTGGTTCCTTCCGAGTGTGATGAAGTAAACAGAGTCCTGTATTTGCGCTCCATCTCCCTGCTACTCTCACGGTCCCCGGGCATGTGCAGTGTGCCCAAGCCTCCTGAAACCCAGCACTGAAGGACCTTGCTGGCTTTGGTCCAGGATGCAGGTGAGAGAGAAAGCCTAGTCCCTGCTGGGATGTCCAGACCTGTCTCTGCCCTTGGAGTGCGCGGGGAGACCGCGTGACAAAGCAAGTTTCGTAACCACATAGGACTCTCCACCGTTAGTTTATAAACACATGGGTATCAAACATATCTTCCATGGTTTTGGACTTTAGTGTTCTAGTTCTTAAGTTCAGGGAGCCAATGTGATTAAGGTCTTCCTTGCTTTGGCATAGACTCCCCCTGGATGCACTGTAGGGTCAGCAGAGGCCCAGGTTGAGGGCCAACTAAGAACTCAGCATCAGTTTCTCAGAACAGTTCTGAAGACTGTCTCCCTCCTGTTGCATCTACACCTTTGGTGTTTGGAGTCTCACGTGCTGCGGGGTGCAGTGTTTCCCTGCAACCTGTCAGTGTCCTTCTGGAAGCACTGTGGGTGCCTCCTGCAAGTACAGTGGTAAAGAAGATGGTGTTTCCCTTGGCATGTTGGTTCCACAGCAACTTTGTGAGATGTCTGCTGAAAACGTAGCCTTTAAAAAAAAAATTTCGGATAATCTAGTGCTTTTTTTTTTTAAAGATGAAATTAGCATACATGTGCTGCTAAGGACTCCACTGTGTCTGATCCCTGATTCCCTTAGCACCCCTGGCTTTGCTGTTAGGACAGACTGGTACAAAAGCGTGCAGTTCATGATAGTTTGTCAGCAAACCAGGCCTAAGGTGAAAGTGTTGCTTTTAAGCCAGAATTTGCAAATTTCTTAAGAGGGGCAAAGGGCACGCTGTGCATCAAAGCAGAAGCAGAAAAATATGCTATTGTTCCCACGGGCACACTCGCTCCATCCTACTTGATTCTACGTAAAGCTAGACTTGCAAACAGCTGGGTCTGTCAGAGTGTTCACTGGGTCTAAGTTTTACTTTTGTAAATGGAAACGTTATCTTACAACAGATTGGTCTGTTCCTTCGATCCAGAATTTTCCACGGCTCAGTTGAAAGGTCCGGTGTCCTGCCCCGTGATTCTGTGAGTCACCCACGTGCGGGCGGCACACCATGGAGACAGAAGGATTCCTCAGGAAGTTTGAAGCGAAAGGGAAGTCGGGTAGAAAGCGCTGCTTTGCAACCCTTGTCCTCTTAGTGACGCTTTGTGCAGTCCTCGCGGCGTTGCTGCTGGGATCGGAGTCAGGAAGGCTCACATGCTAAGACGTCAGAGAGACGGGGGGAGTCTGGAGGGAGGGTGGGATGCTTTACTGTCCTCAAAGGATAAATTCGACCCATTCCTTCATTTAAGAATGAAGAAAATGCCAAGATTTCCCTGTGAGGTCCCAGAGGCACTTCCGGGAGAATTCCCTTCAGAGGGACACACCTGTTGATGCCCGTCAATTGACTATACCTTGCAAATTGTCAAATAGGAAGAGACACTCATTTGCTGAGTCTGCCAGGAAATTTTAATTCTTCTTTTAGTATTGTATTTTATTTGCGTGTTTGGCTGCCCTGAGTCCTGGTTGCAGCACACAGGATGTTCATTGCGTCACGCGGGACCTTTCATTGTGGAACGTGGGCTTCTCTCTAGTCGTGGTGTGGGGGCTTAGTTACCCCGCAGCATGTAGGATCTTAGCTCCCCAACCAGGGATCAAACCTGTGTCCCCCACATTGCAAGGTGGATCCCTAATCTCTGGACCACCAAGGAAGCCCCAAAATTTCATTCTTTGAAGTCTTGTGGTGCTGCCCCTGGGAATGACAGCGCTGACTTTTCAGAGTCCACAGAAAGAGCATGTGATTCCAACAGGAAACAGAAAAAGAAGAGGCAGGGTGGCTGATGAGTGATTTCAGGAGATGTCTTACAAACTGACTGTTAGCAAATGTTCTCGCCTAAAAAAAAAAAAAAAAAAAAAAAGGAGTGGGGTATGTACACGAGAAACAGATATTTTTGGCACATTTTTGAGGTCAAACACCTCTGTGAGGGGCTGCTTCCTCACTACTATGGCATCAAGGTCAGAACTAGAACGAGGTGTCTCTGAAACCGTGGGTGGCGATGAGACCAGCTGGAGAGGACCCGGCCTCCTGCTCAAGGAGCCGGCCCCATGTTGGTTCAGAGAGACCCGCGCCTGGTGTGACCAAAGCAGGCAGTTCCTCCGAAGACACACCAAGGGAAACATAAAGAAAGCACTTCTTGAGATGGTGCAAAAGAATTTCAGTAAGTGGACTGTTATCTTGCACATCACACCCACCCACTCCATAAAACACCCCGGAATCATGCCCTGCAAGACCCTGCTCTTGGATGACGCACCGTCATTGGAGGGAGATGGAGTGTGCATCGTGGAGACAGGTGGGCAGGTGGGCATCATGCAGTTTTACAGATGAGAGTGTTCCCAGCACCTGCCCAGACCCTAACACTGCTTAGAAGGGTGATTGGTACTTGCAGTCTTCACCTTGGGTAGGTAGTTGGTTATACAGTTAATGAGGTTAATTAACTGATCCTCAAATCAGACAACCCACGTGAACCCAAGTTTGTTGATTTTAAATCTTTTCATTCTTTTGACTTTCACCTTTTTTTTTATTTTACATTTTTAAGCCTGCATGTTTATGATATTTGTCACCATTCAGAACACAAGCGTTAGCTGCGTGACATTAAACAGTACTGTCTTAGATTCTCAGTGGGATTGAGCTGGTGGGAGAAAGTGGTCCTGATGGTTGTGCTCCGACCCGCGTCATTGTGCAGCGTTCACAGAGCCCAGAGGGAAGAAGATGAGGACGGCACACGGGCTGCAGGAGGGTGTGGAACACATGCAATGCTGCCGGAGCCAGAAAACCCTGCAGCAGGCCAGGAGGGGGGCCAACTGTGAAGAGAGGAGTGCAGGACATGACATATACTCTGTCCCTTCAAGAATGGGTAGAGTTTTAAGAGCTTGATGGGAGAGGGGATCAGGTGGGGGGCAGACCCGTGGGCTGAGGAGGCAGAACTGCAGCTGTGGTGTCTGCGTGGGCCGAGGGGATCTTGATCTGACCTCAGAGGAGGCGCACGGAAATGTATTCCCTGGGCAGACACAGTTGTGGTGATACCCGCTGGGGTGGGTGTGGGGTCACTGGCTTAGCTTGGTCCCCAAATGATTGCAAATTTGGATCTTTTGTTCCATTGCCTTTCACCAAGAGATCTCATAGCCTGGATCACCCTAATTAAAACCCTATCAATTCAAGGCATTCATTCTTCTGTGTTATGTCATGTTCTCGAAGCTGTGGGAAAGGAGTTATGGGCAGTTTGGGACCCCACCCCCACCCCCGTCTCCCCACCACCATTCAGTTTGAGTCAAGGCTTTGGAAACCAGACAACTTATCTTATCTCTCTTACAGATTCATCCAGAAAGCTGTCGGTTTGAGAATACCAAAGTTAGGGATGAGAACCCATGTGAGAAACCCCCAAGATCATTTCATGAGAAATGACCCCCAACTCGGACTGAGGTGTCAGAGCAGAGCTTACTGGGTGCAGTGGCAATGAGGAGGGGGGTGGCCCTGGGTGGGCCCTGCGGATGGGCGGGCCTGGGTGTGACTCACCATCGCCGTGGCAACAGCATGGCTTTAAGGCAGCTCCTCCCTCCTCCTCCGTCCCCCCACACCAAGCGCCTGGCACTGCTGCCCTTGGCTCCAGAGGGCACGGTGGGAAATTCTGGGGCATGGAAGCCCCTTTGGGGGTCCCAGTGGTCGTGGCCACGCTGTGTTTCTCAGGAAGGCAGCACAGACCTCTTCCTTTCCCTGTTGCCACCTCCATGGGTTTTCCCGATGTGGATGCCAGTCGACTCTCGGGGCCCATTTGGAAATTGAGTGAGCTGAGCAGGTCAGCCAAGTAAAGTCTCTGAACCCATCGTAACCCAGGCTGTGGTCCATCCTGCGACCTCGAGACAGCGCGCAGGTGATTCTGCAGGTGGGGAGAGACCCGCCCAGGATGTGGAGGCAGACGAATGAACGGGAGGATGATTCTGAGTGCTTGTGTCCCTAGCAGACTCTGCCATGGGTGCACACCACACACAGAGAACCGCCCTGACCTGGGCCATTGGAAGTGTGTCACTGAAGTGTAAAAACACTTATGCTGTTCAGTTTCCCGTCATTTTCTCTTCTTTCATTTCCTCTCGTTTGCATTGGTTACTCACAGGTGGAGACTGGCAGTGTGATTTGTACAACTGCTCCGTGTGCCAGGCTGTGAAAAGAGATCTTGGGGCCAGCCGAGCCGTCGGGGCCACTCTGTCCCTTACGCCAAGTGCCAGTAGGGTCACAGTGGGCGGGACCATCAGCACATGGAGGACATGGCTGCTGGCTCACCCACTCACTGGGGAGGAGCTGCTTTGGAGCATTGAGCTGGGTCTTTTAGCAGGAGCGTCTGGAGTTTTCACACAGTGGCTCTAGTCGTTTAGTTCAATTTGTGGATTACACCTCTGAGCAAACCCAGTGATTATAAACTTTATATGTTCTGATTTGAGATCACTGAAACACTCATTGTGTCACAGTTGTCCGTTAGATACTTTCCCTTTTTTTATTATCTAGTAATAAGAAAATACCCAAGCATCCAGTACCTTGTGATTTTATGATCTGGGAAGGGGAGGACTTAACCATTGTACAGTTGTTTTAAGTTTAAAAAGTCATTAATCATGATGAGATATCATATGCCTTAACCTTGATAAACCATGTTTTGCATGATTACACCTTAAGGTTGAAACACATTTCATTTCATCATTTCCCAGAAGGGGCACCGAATTCACCCATTTCCTGTTTTTAATCTCAGAATGTTCTGTATTTCCTCCATACCTGCTTTCCTGGCAGCAAGACCCTGGAAGCAGCTGACACCAAATGCGTTTACCTCAGGTGTTTGCACTTTGTATGAAGTTGCAGTCAGATACACAAGACTTTTGCACAGAAATAGAGGCATGAGGCCAATTCACCGTCCCCACCGGGCATTAATCATTCAGTGAACTGGTCCCTGAGTGCCTGTGATGTGGGTCTGACCCTCACAGCCAACAGTTCACAGCCACAGGCCACCTCAGCCAGCACCGCAGTCACACAACATTTGGGGAGGGAACATTTCTTCAGCATGTTCCAAACGACTCACGCCTACTCCATTTTACTTTCAGTGTGTTTTAACCCTTTTGACTAAGGAATCTTTCTGGAACTGCTGAACCACCCCCCACCCAAAGATCCTTTGAAGAATACCTTGAAAATGCTTTAGCCTTCTAATTTTCAGTCCAGCTCACTGTTGTAAGTGCTTAGACCCAGTACGATGGACAGAGGATTGCTTGTGCACACCTGGCAAGGCCTGCCAGCAGGGAGGTTTGTATTGTCGGGGCGTTCGTCATTCATTTATTCAGGCCCTCAGGAGACGTTTCCCACGCCTGCGATGTACCGTGCAGACCACAGATGTGTATTTTTCTTGCGTCTGGTGGCCAGAAAACTCACTTGTACATGTCTGACCCCTGGGTCTTGAACATGGCTTCAGAAACAGTCACTGTGTGTATAGAGCTTATCATTCACCTCTCCTTAAATGACCCCGGCTGTGAATTCTTTTATCTGTTTGCATAGTATTTTCAGTCTCTTCCTCAACTTTCTAATTTGCAGCTTTGAATCTGCTGAAGATAAGAAAGAACCATTTAATCGTTTTCACGACAGTGAAGGGCAGATGCCCCCGGCAGATGTGGAGGGGCTCACCCACGAGCAGACAGGTGGATTTTAGTTCAGAGGTTTCTCACTTCCCTTTCATCGGTTGTCTCAGAGGCCAGTCTTGCTTTGCTTTCTCATTCCTGACCTGCTGCCGTGGGTCATTGTGGACAACAGCTTCGCCTCTGAGTGAGGGTAATGTCACTGGTGTGAGGTCAGCTAGTGACAGTGATGCTCTTGAGTTCCCCAAGCTTATATTTTTATGCTTCTCATTCTGTCTCTCCTTTCTTTTGGCTGTGCTGTGAGGCATCTTAGTTCCCCGACCAGGGATTGAGCCTGCTCCCTGCTGCAACAGAAGCACAGATTCCTAACCACTGGATCACTAGGGAAGCCCAATCAATCTCTTTAATCTATATTTCCATCCTTCCAGCTTTTGTTGCACTTCTTTCAGTCACTTAAACCAGAAGCCTCCAATCGAAATGAATGGCTCATAACAGTTCTTTATCTCAAGGACAAATGTGTCTTCTTAGTTTTTTCATTAGAAATGTTATTTTACTTGGCTCTCAACCATGACATACGTGGGAATAATTGGCAACCTAAATATGAGTGTTCTGTCATTACAGGGAGTAAAACTTTCTGTGAATTCCAAGTAGTGTCTATTTTTCCATCTTATGTATTTAGACTTTTTGAATACTTAGTTGTCTGAAAATAAACTTTTGCTCCTCAGCAAGGTTTGTCTTGCTGTTGTGCTTAGTCACTCAGTCGTGTCAGATCCTTTGCAACCCTTTGGACTGTAGCCCTCCAGGCGCCTCTGTCCATGGAATTTTCCTGGCAAGTATACTGGAGCGGGTCGCCATTTCCTTCTCCAGGGGCTCTTCCCAACCCAGGGCTTGAACCCACATCCCCCGTGTCCCCGGCATTACAGGTGGATTGCTTATCTGCTGAGCCATCGGGGAAGCTGCTGAGTCCCCTTTTCTTGCCTCGATGGCAGAATCTCCTCACGGGAGTCGAGCTGGAGAGCGGGGGGCCAGAGGGGAGATAGGAGGGGCCGGCAGGAATGTTGCCCCGTGGGACGAGCCTGGGCTCCCCACTTTCCCGCATCCCATGGAAGTTGCGGTTTCACTCTTCCCAGACTTCCAAGGCACTCGGCAGAAGAACTTGCCTTTCTGCCCCCTCACCTCTGCTGATCACACCTCTGTCCATAACGTGCTGTCCTTGTCTGCAGACCCTTGACCACCACGGCCCCTCCCCGGGGGGGCGGGGCTGATGTCAGTCACCCACCCGCTGCACAGACGTCTGTTACTCTTTGCTTTGTCCTTGGCCTGTGAACTTAAGGCTGGATTCCTGCAAGGCTTGCCTGTGAGGGAGAAAAGCACCCTGCCCCCTCCCTGCTCAGGCCACAGCGCTCGGGCTCTCTGATGTCACCAGATGCCGCGACTGACCCTCGAAGCCATTCCTCTGGTGGGGACACCGAGTCTCCTCTGGCCCACAGAGGCTGCAGAAACCTGACTGCCCGGGTTCGGGGGCTGCAGCTCTGGCTCCATGATCCGTCACATGTGTGTGCTCCGTTATTCAGTCGTGTCCGACCCTTTGCGACCCCATGGACTGTAGCCTTTAGTGAGTCTCTAAGTTTCTTCATCTGTTGAAAAGTGTCAAAAACCCTTTTCCCTGTTTCTCCCTGGGCCTCTGTTACAAGGAGGGAGACCCATTCATCCCAGGGACCCAGCCTGTCCCAGAACCAGGATGCGGAATTGTATGAAAACTTTGAATGAAAAGAGGATCCAGGGAAGGGGAAATTCCCTCCCCTCTGGGAGCTGGTGGGTTCTGCCCGTGCTTATCTGTAACACAGAACTCACATCCCCATGGCGACTGTGTGCAGATGAGCTGCTTCTGGGCTAGAGCCCCTCATCTGGAGGAGCTCAGTGGCCTCCCAGCCCAGGTTCCCTCTGGGGCTGCCCAGCGTGAGTGCTGTGAGCAGGCATTTCATTTCACTTAAAAGATGAGCCTGGGGAGGGGGCACAGAGGAAGGCGCTGGGCAAACAAGAGAGGACATGCACACAGGTAACCACCGTGCCTCCAGGGTGCTCTGGGTGCTGGGCTGGGTGCAGGAGGGGTGTGTGAGGCGCCCGCCAGGGCTGCCCTGCGGGGGGTGGCGGGGAGCAGGGAGCCTCCCATTACCGAGATCAGAAACCAAAGCATCAAAACGCAGGGTTGAAAAAGGACTCAGACTCCAGGAGTCCTGAGCCTTAAGTGGCCGTCTAGCCTTTCTGCTCGTTGTCCTTGACTTGGAAGGGACTTAAAAGTCAACAGTGCCCTTGATGATAGGCTGTGGTCCCTGGTGGCTGTGGCATCCTGGGTGACGCAGAGAGTTGGCTCAGCAGGTGTTCGGTAAGAGCTGATTGAGCAAGTTTGCCCAACACTGAGTCTTGGTTTGAGGTGAACACTTGGCCAGTGTCAGGATGAAAGCATCATGTGGGGGTAGGAATGATGGGTGATGCACAGAGTCATCTAGAATGTTCACCCAGGAGGCCTGGAGGTGGAGTCTGGGGGTCCGGCACCCCAGGGGGCATGCACAGGAGTGAGGTGATGCCTGCAGGTTAATTGGCCACCATGTCCTTGGGACATGGACTGTCTTGTTTTAGATTCGTGGTTACAGCTTGCAGGATTGTGAAGAATAACTGGGAAGATGCTCCTCAAATGTAGTCTCAGGAGATAACCAGTAGTTTTCTGGAAGAACAATCATAGTTCCTGGAAAATAAGGAAGATGAAAGACAGTACGTTCATTTTAAAACCTGTGCCTGGAAGGGAACTTTCCATCTGAATTCAGAGACCTCAGAGACTGGCGGACAGGGCTCCCCACCTCCACCCTGGAGCCGCACACGTTGGAAACCCTAGATAAGCAGCCTCCAGGCTCCTCCGGTGGGAATGCCTGGTGCAGGGCTCATCCGCTGCTTATCTCCACGCACAGAAGATGCCGCAAACGGGTTCATTCCGTTTCTTTCTCAGTTTTCCCTAGATTTCATGCTTTTCTCTCTCAGCCTGTTCTCATCTCTTAAATGCTATTTGGGGGTCCCAGAGGGGAGCTGCCTACACATGCTTTCTATTCCTTTGGTCCACTGTTTTGGTCTCAACTCCAAAATTATGTGTGTGATGATGCAAGGCAGTGTGACCATGTTGTACTCCTGCTTTTTAAATACAAGAGAAAAAAAGATTGTCCCCCGCTAATTAGTGGGGGTTTCTGAATCTAGAACAATCTAGGGCAGACGTGCAGGTACCCTGGACCACCCCCTAAACACTGGGTGCAGGACAGATGGCTCCGTCCCACCAGGGCTCAGAGCTAGGAGACGGCCCTGCCTGCAAGCTTGACTGAAATGCAGTGAAGTGTGTGAGTGTGTGTGTCTGGGGTGTGTGCATATGTCTGTGTGTGTTAGTGTGCGCACCTGTGTGTATGTGAGTGTATCGCTGTGTGTGAGTGTGTGTGTGTATGTATGTCTGTGGGTTGGGTGTCTTTGTAGCTCTGTGTGTGTGTGTATGGTGTATGTGAGTGTGTTTTCGTATGTGTGTGTGAGTGTATATACGTGTGTGTGTGTGTGTATGGAGATGTCTGTGTCTATGTCAATGTGAGTCTGTTTGTGTATGTGTAGGGGGCATGAGTGTGTATGTGAGTGTATCTGGCTCTTTGTGTGTGTGTGTGTGTGTGTGTGTGTCTGTGTGTAGGGGGCGTGTGTGTGTGTCTATATATGTGAGTGTGAGTATGTGTATGTGTGTCTGTGTATCTATGGGGTATGTAGGCATGTTTGTGTGTGAGTGTGTATAAGTGTATCTGTGTGTATGGGGTATGTGGGCATGTGTGTGTGCGTCTGTCTGTGTGTGTACGGGGTATGTCGGCGTGTGTGTGTGAGTGTGTGTCTGTGTGTGGGGAGGTATGTCAGTGTGTGGGTGTGTGTGAGTGTGTATATGTGTGTCTGTGTGTATGGGGTATGTTGGCATGTGTGTCTGTGTGTCTGTGTGTGTATGGGGTATGTTGGTATGTGTGTGTGTGTGTGTATGTGTGTCTGTGTGTTTATGGGGTATGTCGGCATGTGTGTGTGTATATATGTGTCTGTGTGTGTATTGGGTATGTCAGTATGTGTGTCTGTGTGTGTGTGAGTGTGTGTCTGTGTGTGTATGGGGTGTGTCAGCGTATGTGTGTGTATGTGTGTCTGTGTATGTATGGGGTATATTGGCATGTGTGTGTGTGTGTCTGTGTGTGTATGGGATATGTCAGCGTGTGTGTGTGTGTATATATACGTGTGTCTGTGTGTGTATGGGGTATGTCGGCATGTGTGTCTGTGAGTGTATATATATGTGTCTGTGTACGGGGTATGTCGGTATGTGTGTGTGAGTGTGTGTCTGTGTGTGTTTGGGGTGTGTCGGCATGTGTGTGTGTGCGCGCAGGCTCCACCCCGCCACCCCCCCATGCAATTCCTGCTCTGCTTCCCTTTCTGTCACTTCTCCATAACTCTCTGCTTTTCGGTTGGGCTGCTGTCCCCGGCTTCCTCTTTTCCTGCATTCCTATATTTCATTATTCGCCCTTGTTCCTCTTCTCGGGCTTGTACAACACAGCCAGGAGGATGTGGAAATGCAGTTACAATATGACACACGAGCTGCAGTGTCACAATCGTGCTTGGTGGGGCCTGCGTCCCGGCGGCTTTGGGATGAGGCGGGAGAGGGGAGCTGGCAGAATGCAGAAGTCCTGGCGATGTTGGGATGCTTTTCCCCTAAAGCCCCGTGTTTCCGATTAGCCGAGGCCGTGGAAGCCGTTGGCCACCGTTTTTGTCTCGGGAGCCTGAGGCACCTCAGAAACGCCTTCCTGAGTCACCCCCTCCTCGCCCCGGGCCACCGCTGAATCCCAGCTTCCCTGTCTGTCTGTCTGTCTGTAGGCTTTTTGTCTCCTCAGCATCCCGTCTGCTCAGCCCGCGGCTGCAGCCCCTCATTCTCACACCTACCCAGGCCCCCCCCACGACGTGGCCTCCTGAGCAGGGACCTCGATGGCCCCCTCTGGCCTGGGAGCCTCATCTCAGCTTCCAGAAGCCTCCATAACCTCATCTCCCCATCCCCCACTGTCCGGAGGACCCCCGCCCTGCATGTCCTCTGGGAATGCCTTCCTTCTGCTTCGTGTTTTGAACATGATCCTCCGAGGTGGCCAGGCCCCGTGTCACTCGCCCAGCTCCAAGCAGGAGGACTCCCCGGTGCTGGGCCACCTGAGGTGGGGGGCTCCCTCCTCTTGGCCCTCTTAGACTGAACCCTCCTGCCCTCAGAGACCCTATTCCCCACTCAGGGCTCTGCACGCACACTCTGCACGGCCTGAGTGTAAACCATCTTGGAGTGCTAGAAACCACATCTCCTCCGAGGACTCCCTCCATAGCCTCCTTCCCTGCTGGCCCCGGAGGGTCTGCAGAGGCTGGTGCAGCCCTGGGGCCTCAGGGAGGATGGCGTGCAGTGGCCCTGCCCAGTGACCCCCGATCTCCGGCACCGCGGTTCAGTCCCTTTCGCCATGGTGCGTGCATGAGCTGAGCCAGGTGAGCTGCCGAAAGCAGGCGTGGGGTGGGAAGAGGCAGGCTCTGTCTCCGCCCCGTCCGTATCACCGCTGGTGGCCCTGGGCAGGGCAGGGGGACTATCTGAGGCTCATTTCTCGGTTTGTAAAGTGGGTTTGTAGGGCTCCAGGATAGTTCCCAGCTGGGAAACGGAGGGGGCAGTTTCCTCATGTGATTTCCTCACAGGACTGCTTCAGAAAGGAAAGAAATGGGTGCCCAGAAAGTATTTCACGTGGTCGCTGCCCCTAGTGACAAGCACAGAGCAGAGGGGACTCTGGGCGGTGGCCGGGCCCCCTTTGGATTTTACACGGGAGGAACGTGTGACCTGAACTGGTCCTTTTCACACGGTTCTCAGTAAATGGCGTTGAATCATAAAGCTAGGAGGGGCGGACAAAGGGGGAAGGAGAAACCTTCCTTATTTCAGAGAAACGTTGCCTGAGGGAAGGACAGGACTTTTTGAGAGATCCTAGTCCTAAGAAACAGCTGAAACCTACTAGGAAAAATGTGATGCTTCAGGTTCTTCCCGCGAGATGTGAGATGTGGGCTCAGCTGCCAGGAAGCTGGGCTGTGAGTAACTGGTGGTCCCTTGGCAGGGCGGGGGCGCCCATGCCCTGTGGCTGCCAGGCCCTCACCACCCCCCCCCCCCCCACCCCGAGGGTCTGGACCCCTGGCCTGGCCTTGTACTCTGGTGTCCCATCTGACGGTACCCAGCCTGGGGCCCGGTGACCCTCTCAGGCCCTGGAGGCCCTGAGGCGGAGCTTCCTCCAGCACCTTCATGGACCAGAGCGAAGGGTCACAGCCCGAAGCTTCATTGCCAGGGCTGGGTTACTGGCCTTTTGTCTGTTGGGCATGGAGCTGAAAGTGGGAGAGTGATGAGAGAGGGGAGAGGGGAAAAGGGGAAAGTTTTAGAGTTCCTTGTGGTGTGCTGTGATTCATGGGGTCGCAAAGAGTCGGACACGACTGAGCAACTGATCTGATCTGATCTGAAGAGAACTGTCGGAGAAGGCAATGGCACCCCACTCCAGTACTCTTGTCTGGAAAATCCATGGACAGAGGAGCCTGGTAGGCTGCAGTCCATGGGGTCGCTAAGAGTCGGGCACGACTGAGCGACTTCACTCTCACTTTTCACTTTCATGCATTGGAGAAGGAAATGGCAACCCACTCCAGTGTTCTTGCCTGGAGAATCCCAGGGACAGGGAAGTCTGGTGGGCTGCCGTCTATGGGATTGCACAGAGTCAGACACGACTGAAGCGCCTTAGCAGCAGCAGCAGCAAAAGAACTGTAGACTGCAGAGTATTCGGGCTTCTTTCACCACGGTTCGCAGTAAGTCCACCTTGGACACTGAAGAGCTTGCAGGAGTCGTGTCTCCAGCCTGTGTCTCCCCTGTGTGTGAGTTGACTGTCAAGATGATAGGGTTCCTCACTCAGGAACCCCTCCAGGATAGTTCCCAGCTGAGAAACAGAGGGAGCAGGAACCTCACCGTGACTTCTGGGTGGTGGAGACTCTCTGATCACCATCATCTACTCGTGGGGCTGGGGGGTGGGGTGAGAGGAGTGGGACCCATCTGTGCTCAGGGCCCCGGGGACTCTGCCCTTAACTGTAAGAGTCACTGTTGCAAACGGGCCCTCTGCCTCTGAGACTATTTTTCTAAGCTGACTTTGTAAATATGTGTGCAGGAAGAGTGGGCTTTGCCATTGACACGTGCATGCACACACGTGTAAGCCCTAGCACACTGACCAGGAGCACCCATGCCCCTGCATGTGTATCCCGGCCTCCAACCTCAGCCCTGCCCGTCCCCAGACCCAGGTTGCCTCCTACTTTCTGCCGGGTCCTCCCCGATCCTGGCCTCCGCTGCCAGTGCTTTTGGGTGGAGAACAGGAAGAAGTGGGAAAAGTAGGGTGAAGGCTTGTCTCCTCCCTGGGCCTCCGGGTAGGAGTGTCGCCCAAGGTCTCAGCCCCAGAACCCACCCCAAGCAGCCTCTGCTTACAGACCCGCACCCTTGAGACGGACAGCACGCTGCTGTGCCCGCGGGCTCAGGACAGCGGGACAGCAGGCAGAACCCTCCTTCCAGACCCCCGCCTCCCCTGCTGAGTCACCTCGTGCTTGGAATTCCGGCAGGGACCCCTCCGAGCTTCTTGAAGGGAGGGACAGCCAGGGACCCGCCCTCATGTGTCCTGGAGGAGATTACTTTATCTCTGGCCTCCCTGAGGCGGGGCCCTGGCTCCTGGGATCTGCGGGGCTTGACACGGTGCCAGCTGGGGAGCCGGAGGGAATGGCCCGGAGCATCTGCAGAGTCCCACAGGAGCCCCCTCTAAGCCCCTATGCCCCCTCTGTGACGGAGCAGCCTGTCCCGTGCCTCCTCCATGTGCGAGAAGTGCACACAGCGACCAAGCTTCGGAGGCCAGGCACAGCTGACAGTCAGGACTCTCCCAGCTGTCAGCGCTCCATTCCCCCGGCAGTGCATTCCGCCTGCTGTTTCAGTAGGAACAAGCCCTGGGAGAACCGCATCTGAAACACGCTTAGAGTCACGTCGGCTAAAGCACTTGTGCGGACCCCCGGGCGGCAGCAAGCTGCCTGTGCCCGCCCCCCACCCCCACCTGGGTGCTCAGGGACCCCGCACCCATGGCTTGCTTGCCCCCTGTCTTCACGGGGCCCCGATGCTGCAAGCTGGCTCCCTGCACCTGTGCCGGCCCGCCCGTCAGCACCACCCACAGCCCCGCGTGCGGCCTGAGCAGAGTGTCCATCTCTGACTGTTTCGGCCTGTCTGATCCAGTGTAAATTCCCCTCACTGGAACAAGATTTGGGATGGAGAGACAAAATGAATGTGAAAGTCTCTGTATACCCAGGCCCTCATGCTATCTCAGCCTCCCCCGACTAGTCCGTGCTGAGACTTTTAGGGCTTCTCAGGGCTTCCCCAGTTGTGTGAATTTTCTTCTGCTGCTAAGCTGCTAAATCACTTCAGTCATGTCCGACTCTGTGCGACCCCATAGATGGCAGCCCACCAGGCTACCCCGTCGCTGGGATTCTCCAGGCAAGAACACTGGAGTGGGTTGTCATTTCCTTCTCCAATGCATGAAAGTGAAAAGTGAAAGTGAAGTCGCTCAGTCATGTGTGACTTTTTGCCACCCCATGGGCTGCAGCCTACCAAGCTCCTCCATCCATGGGATTTTCCAGGGAAGAGTACTGGAGTGGGTGGCCATTTCTTCAGTCCTTATTTATTGCCTGAAAAATGTCCATTTCCTTCTGTCTTTTTAAAGCTTGAGCTAAACTCTCTCACTCTGTTTATTATTATCATGTTCCTATTTTCTTTTTTTCATGGTTTTCTTTAGATTCCAGGAGTTGGAGGTGAATTTTAGAAATTTCATCTTGGTATTTATGTGTACTTGCAGTCTTTGAATAGGCAAATACTAGTTTTACCAATGGGGCTTCCCAGGTGGCTCAGTGGTAAAGAATCTGCCTGCGATGCAGGAGACTCAGGAGACCCGGGTTCGATCCCTAGATGGGGAATTTCCCCTGGAGAAGGAAATGGCAACCTGGTCCAGTATTCTTGCCTGGACAATTCCATGGACAGAGGAGCCTGGCGGGCTACAGTCTGTGGAGGCAGTCCATGGGGTCTCAAAGAGTCAGACGTGACTGAGCAACTACACATGCACATTCTTACCAATAAAAAGGTAATTTCCATTAACAACAACAACAACTAGGACTTAACTTTCTGGAAATATCCCTAAATCTATCCTTTAACCTGTTCACCCCGAGCGGTGGCGAACTCTGTCTCAGAGCGTGAGTTAAGGACACCAGAGCAACGGCTGCAGACGCACTCCCATGAACAGAATCCTCATTTTTGAACCACTTTGCTCAGATGTACTCTTTAGAAGAAGAATCTTTGCTTATCCTGGTTTCCCTTTCTACACGATAGGTTTGTCAATCAGAGCTTTTCCACGCTATTGAGTTCACTGTGAACAATTCAATTGTACTAATAAAGTATGAACAGAAATAGGGCTGGTCGCCAGCTGTGCTACACGGAGAGAAGACCAGGAGCTGGTTTATCCCCAGCAGATCCTCAGGTCATGGGTTAGCTGTTGTGGGAAGGAGGGCAGAGTTCACTTTGGCCATTTTTGTCACTTTTCACTTCAAACAGCCACTGTTGTTCCATGACCTGGCGTCAACTGGAAACCCTGTCAGGGCAAGTGATGGCCTTAAAAGGTCACCCCAGTCCCAAGTGGAGGTGAAGATCTGCCGGGGTTTGGGGATGGAAGGGAAGTCTGTGTAGACTTGGGTTTCCAAGCACCGAGGGCAGCTGTCCTCCGAACCACATGGTCGTACAAAGCCCCGCCCTGTTGTTTTTCCTGCTTATGAAAAACTTGGTGGGTGCCAGTCGGCTGTGGCTAATCCCTTCGGCCTGAAGCCTTTGCTGATGAGAAGATAGCTGGTGTGTTAGCCGTGGTTATCTGCCTGTGCCTTCCCACTGAGGGGAGGGCTGGCTGAGAGAGAGGCCTGAGGAGCGTTGCCATGAATCTGCACATGAGTCTGACAGACGGACGTGGTGGTTCCCATTCGGTGGATGAGGCACTTGGGGCTCAGGGCGGCTGGCACCTCACTGAGTCCACAGCCCAGGGGGAGGCAAAGCCAAGGGGCCGGCCCTGCAGCCCTTGCACCCGGCTCTCTGACGCCTCCCCATCCTTCCTAGAAGTCAGCGAGGCTGCAGATTCAGGGACATCTGGGATGTGACGTCCCGGAACGCAGGTAGGAGCAGCCAAAGGACTCATTCCAGCAGAAATCCTGGGCCTGTGTGCTCAGTTCTCTAAACGGAAGTCAAGTCCAGCACTTTGCCCATGACTTACTTCATCTAAACACACCCCGCTGCTTGGGAGTCACACTCAGACGTAAGCAGCACGGTGCCTTCTGTCTTCCAGCTTCTCCTGGAATGTATGTGGTTTCTGAAAATGTTCAAGTCGGATGGTTGTGTCCAAAAGGAATAGTGAGGAGTTTGATTCAAGGCCCCTGTGGTGAGCCCATCACGTTCCAGGTCTTGTGCAGCAGGAGAGGAAATGCAGAGAAGGGAGCCACGGCCTGCAGCCCTTTATCTGAGCACAGGATTGAGCTCCGGACACACCAGGTTCCACAACTAGGCGTGCATCCTAAGGGCTCTGGAGTGGAGTTGGCAAGGGCTGTGTAGCTGAGAGAGAGGGTAGGTTCCAAGTGGGTGTCACAAGGATGGGAAAGCAGAGGGGCCTTGCAGTGGGTGGGGAGTCTTTGCTAGCTGAGCAGGTTGGGGGATGAGGCTTGAGGGAAGAGTCCTTGACATCTGCACAGGACGCAGATCTGCTGGAACAAGGACAGCTTCACACGAGCTGCAAGGCATTTCCAAAGAGGTGAGGATGGCGGTTTGCTTCCTCTTGCTTTTGGTTGTCTGAGTGGTATTACCAGCTGGAGAGTCATTGTCATTGCTGATCAGGATTTGACAGGACCTGGGGTTTTGTCTTATTATAACAGTGCATGCTACATCACTTAGTCATGTCTGACTCTTTGCCAGCCTATGGACTGTAGCCCACAGGCTCCGCTGTCCATGGGATACTCCAGATCAGAATACTGGAGTGGGTTGCCAGCACTTCCTCTGGGGCATCTTCCCAACCCAGGGACTGAACCTGTGTCTCTTATGTCTCCTGCATTGGCAGGTGGCTTGTTTACCACTAGCTCCACCTGGGAAGCCCTCATTAGAACAGAACAGAATAGCGGAGACCTTAGAAGCAGGTGCCCTGACAAAGTCAGCCTTGAGGATGAGGGTCTCAGGCCCAGGGGTCAGATGGTTTGAGAGGGGAGCCAGTGCCAGGTGGGGGTAGGAAGCCCTGGCAGGAGGTGAAGCAGGTAGAGGCAGCCCCGCCAGACAGCATGGCAGCTTCACGCATGTGCTGGACGTGATGTGATTGGAAAAGGTCAGAAAGAAACAAGTCGAGAGAATTGGCCATCAACGGCCGGGGGTGGGGGTGTGGCCAGGAGGTCAGAGAGAGGACCACAGGCACGTGGGATGGGAGGAGGAGAGCGGGGTGTGGAGGAAGACCTGGAGTTTGGATTCCACCTGCTTGTCTGCAGCATGAAGGGACAGAAGGGCAGGCAGGCGGGCTGGAGCCCCGGAGAATCCTGCCATCAGCAGGTGCTGGCACGTCATTGCTTCCTGTGTCCACCCAGGACACAGGGCTGAGTGGACACTGGGGCCCTGGGGTCTGAGGAAGGATCTGGAGTGGGAAGGGGTTGCTGCAGGAGGAGCCTCTTAGGGATCACTCAGCTGAGATGTGAGCCAGCGCTCATGGGCTCCGTGTGCAGGGTCAGACTATAGCTTCCTCTTCCATCAGTCTGGAAGGACACCACTTTCTCGGCATAACAGTTAGGAGTGTCAGAATTCTCTCCCCTGGTAGGACGAGGCACTCCCTCACATAGAGGGTGGTCTGAGCACAAAGGTCCACCCCAAAAACATCTGGTGTGGGGGAATCTCAAGAGAGTCTAGATCTGGTACTTTTGCAGGACGTAACTAGCTCTCCTGCAGGAATGTGGTCTTGGAGTTTCGGCTCTGACGGTCCCTGGTCCTCTTCTTTGCCCACTGGCCCATGCAGGGACCCTCTCACTAGGGCTGTGACAGGACTAGAATGCCCATCCCTGAAATGTGAGATCTGCAGGCATGGGAGAAGTCACTGCAAACCATACTTACACGAGTTACTGAGACTAATGATCTGATCGTGACCAACACGCTTAATATGATTTGAAGAATATGTGTAAAAGTCATATGACAGCACATTTCTAAATTCTTCTAAATAAAAATCTGAATGTATTTACACTAAAATCATCCATCTTTCTTTGACTTGAGAGGGGACAGACTTCTTCTCTCCCAGTTTGAAAATCCCAAGTACATCTTCATCTCTTCCAAAGGTGCCAGCAGTGTGGGAAGCGTAGAATTATATTCTTGATAATTTGCACAAATAAAGGGACCTGAAGAGTGTGGTTTCTGGGCCTTTCACCTTTTTTTCTTGGAATGGTCATCAATGTGCCATCTGAATAGGGTTCAGAATCTGAGGCATTCCTAGCATTTTATACAGAAATGTTCATAACAACTCAGGGAATAAAAATTCCTACCAAGTGAGCTCAATTTGCTCTTGGCGACAAGAATGCATCCTGTGAAATTTAGGAAACTTAGCAAGGTTCACTAAATCTGCTTCTGTCTGCACCCTTTTATGAAGCAACAGCCTGAAATTTGGGGTGGAATTTACAAAAGAAATGAAGAGGCTAGGAGTCAGTCGAGACATCACTCCTACTCCCATGGTGGAGCTTCAGGACCAGCCAGGACTGTGACCAGAACACATCGACTCTGCACCTGTAACACAGCCCCTCAAGTGCCCAGGGAGAATGGGGGTGTGGCTGATGTCATGTTCATCAGACACGGGGACACCATGGGCATGTGGGGTGCTGGGGTCAGTGGCCAGGGAGAGTGAGAGCCTCTGCAACATGGTGCCCGCTGTGCATGCTTACTGCCCGTGGGCGTGGGGACCGGTGGCCCTGGAGAAGGCAGTGCTGGGGTGGGGCGGGCGGGGGGCGGTGGGCTCTTACTTTCCAGACTGCTTGTTTGTAGTCATTTTAATGATGTGGGGGATTCTTTATTTTAGTAAACATATGTATTCTTTATTTTATTATCTTTAAATGAAATACAATTGATATACAGAATTATATTAGTTTCCGGTGTACAGCTTAGTGATTCAGTGTTTTTACAATTTATACTCCTTTAAACCTTGTTACAAAATAATGGCTGTAATTCTGTGTGCCACACAATATATGCTTGTTGCTTATCTACTTCAAAATGTTATACTGGAGTATAGTTGCTTTACGATGTTATGCTTTGGGTGCACAGCAAAGTGATTTGGTTATACATGTACATGTATCCACTCCTTTTAGGCTCCTTTCCCATATAGATTATTGCAGAGTATTGGGTAGAGTTCCTTGTACTACGCAGGATGTCCTTATTAGTTATCTATTTCACATACCGTGGTGTGTGTGTGTTAATTGTGTGGGGAATTCTGTTGGTAAACGCTCTGTAACTCCCATGCGTGGTGAGTGTGTGTGCACACATCTCAGTGTGTGCTTGTGTGCAGCCGCAGTAACTTTTAAGCTCTCCAGCTTCATAGTGGAGAAAGCACAGCTCCCAAAGCCCCATCCTGCAGGCAGAGTGTGTATTTGGAGTAGTGAGTTTCTGTGTTAATTGCATATGGTCTCAGATTCACCTGGGCCCCCGGTCACTGCCAAGAGGACCGACTCCAGGGCTTCCTGGAAGCCCCAGCCCCTCCCTGGTGCCTTAGTGATGGTCCCTGCCTTGCAGGACCATGTGGGGACTAAAGGCAGTTTGTGGAAAGAGCTTATAGATAAGTCCCTGTTGTTTGTAGAGTTCCTGGTGCCTGCCTTCCACGAGGTACTGGACTGATGAGAGTAAAATGGGATGAGATGGGACAGAGCAGGACAGGAGAGTGTTCACACTTCCCTACTGTGTGCTTGTTCCCTGCAGGAAGGGAGGAGCTTTCCTTTTTCTGAACTCAAAAGTTGGTACCTGCAGGAATGTAGGTGGTGCCCAAGCAAGAGTGAATTTCTTCTGCTTTCCTTGGGGAAGCAGAACGTTATAGCTACAGAGGATAAGCAGAGAACTGACGCCCTTGGTGAATGGGTAACGTTCGCTGTCTGATGATGTGTGGTACTGTTACTTATATTCAATGCAAGGTGTGCTGATGGGCTTCGGTGTTTTAAGGACTATGCTCTGATCATCCAGGACCTGTGCGAGTGCACATCTTCTCCCGGGGAGGCAGCTTTTAGATGAACACTGTTCATCTCCTTCACTCATCCTCTCTATTGATCCTCCACCTTCACCTCCCTTCCTCATTGTCATACATGGCCTCTAGCTAAAGGCGTGCCAGGAGGTCGACTTTCAAATCAAGCCGTGCTCAAGCCCATCAGCAGTCTCAGTCATTTCTCAGAGAATCAAGGCAGTGATGTCATTTAATCAGAAAATTTTATATTATGTCGTGTATTCTGATGTCCCTGATTTTAAAAGGTAATACTGACCTTTCAAAACATCTTGGCTTTTTCTCCCTCATCTGAGATGGTAGCACCCTGTGATATGGAGGGCTCGGGGCTTCAGAAGTTGGAGCTCCTTGAAGACGACAGAATTGCAAAGGTCGCTGAGAAATCAGTGTCCCTGGTTGACTGTCTGCTGACCGTGGAGCACAGGTGGACCAGGCAGACCAGCTGATGCCAGCCCTGCTGGGCAGGGGGCTGGGAACACCAGTACTGACTGTTAGATCCAGATGATCAGAAGGGAGGAGCATCCGAGAAACAGGAGAAGACAAGAAGGCTGAGGGTTTGCTGAGAAGTGATTCAGGTAGCAACTTCAAGGAATAGCTTTGGCGGTGTCTCCAAAACTGTTTCCCATTCTCCCAATATTTTACTGAAATTTTCATGCGGAAGAGGGGAGGGCCTGTGGGCACATAAGTTTGGAAAACACTGGCTTAAGCCAAGTTCAGTAGGTCTGTTTCCTGCAGGAAACTCTGCTATTCAGTAGTTCAGCAACATGTTTAATTTAGCAGCTACTCTATGGATGTAACTCAGACTGCCACCGGGGTGTCACTTCAGCAGACAAAACTAATGTGTGTGTACATGTGTGTTTGTGTGTGATGTGCAGTGTCTGTTAAGTTCCAAGACATAGGCACACACTGGAAAGCGCTAACCTATAAAACAGAAAACAAAAAACAAAAAAAACTTGGCAGTTTGAGGTGGTGATAGTCTTTATGAGGGCAGCTGATAAGGAATACCCACAGAAATTGGTAGTTCACTTTGAGGTAGGGAAAAACACAAATTTTTCCCCACCCAGTGTGTTGCATGAACATTTTCTAATTTTCTGTGAGGACTTTCTAAGAAAAAGCCAAAGGAAGAACATTTGCAATGCAGTCAGCCCGTTAAGAGTCACACTGCTTCTGTGAAGATAAGCACTTTCCCAGGGGAAGCTCGGCTATGATGAGCAGATCCTGGACCTGTCTGTACCCACTCTGCTGAAGGGTTTCTCACTGTTCTAGAATGTTCCAGAAGCAGTGCCTAAGATGCTCAGCACACCAGAGGTTACTCTATAGCATCTGTGCGATTTGGTGCCATGAGCTCAGACCTCTGGGAAGTGGGATCCCGTTTCGAAGTAAGCACTGTGTTGCCATTTCAGCCCTTGGTTTGAAGGCTGACAGTACCAGACTGGTAGCTAAATAATGGTGTGGAGTAATATTACTTTCCTTTTTTAAAACAGCAACAACAACAACAATAGTTTCTTTTAAACTCTTACTCTGTCTCTTGGATGGTGTTACAGCCCAGCTTTTTTTTTGCCTTCTTTGTTGCAGCGGCTTATGGGGCTGACGGCTTTAGGGATTTCCATGCAATAATTCCCAATTCTTTCTCTCGTAAGTATACACTTTGCTTCTAGAAAATGATAATGCATGTTCATTTCATACTCAGTTCCCATAGTGTAAATATTGTGAATGCATGATTTTTCATCACCTTCCTCCATACTTGAAGCATTGAGATAAGTATCAGTCATGCTGTTGATTAAGCATCTGCCACCGAGAACTCCACTTAAACACTTGAGGTGTGAGCGCCTGGTTTTATCATAGGCTGTTGGATGCACATGGAGCGTGCCTTCCATGGCGGCAGTGCAGTAACAGTAAGGGTAGAAGTAATAATAGTTTAACGGAATTATTACTCTACTAATGCTGTTAAATAGTTTCGTTATGAATGTTACCAGTATCTCCTCTTTGGTTGAGTATAATGATACTGACCAGACTTTATATCACCGTTAAATAACCCAACAAACTTTCAAGATGCCTTGTACAATTCTGTAGGACAAAGAAGGATGCGTGCTCTCCTTCTGTAGCTCGGAAGTATTAATTTCAGAACTGAGAGGAGAAAAGTCTCAGGGCATCAAGGCCGTTAGTTCGTGGTCCTCACTTCCTGAGCAGACACGCTGAGTGCTTCTGTGTGCGGGACGTTCCTGGTCTGAGCTGTCAAACCCAACGCAGATGTTAATTTCATTTTTCTTTTTTAGGTATTGAGAGATGATGAATGATAAATATATTTGGGCGACATCCTTAAAGGAGTATTTTAAGAAGTGGAAAGGGCTTTTTTAAAATGTCCAGAGAGTTGAATACTAAAAGTGGTGCAAGTTGGTTGCCCCCTTAGGATGTAGTCTTCAGAGCCTATATTGGTAAATGTTCTAATGTTATAAAACAATATCATAAGTCATGCTTAATCCTGTAACAAGTATTAACACAAACTCTAAGCTCAAAGGTGTCAGTAGCAGTTAAAGGTCTATGACATCCTGGCTATGAAAAACTCTTGGCAGCAAAAGGGCTTAGCACTTACCAACCTAGGGTTACCCCTTTTCTTGGAACCTACACTGACTGCTTTTCCAGTTTATAAAAGTTACAGAGATCTTTCTCTTTCTTACTAATGTTCCTTTGAATTGACTTTAAAACAGCTTGATATTTATTTCTGTGAGATCTATATGCATGTACATATAAATGTTTATATGTGTGTATATATGTATTTATATGTGTGCTTATGTGATTACAGAAAACACTTTTAAGGTACTAGCACAGAGAACTAATATTAATTTTGAGATGAAATATGGAAATATTTGTTGAAATATTAAAAAGTCAAATGCACTTAAGAGTAAGATAATACATTCTGACATGTTTTCATTAAATCTGAGAAAGTTTAGGATCAAGCACATTGCAGTGTTGGAGAAGATCCTTTGGTGAAGACTTCAGTATGTAAAAACTGCTGCCTATAAAGATACACAATACTTGCAGATACTGTAAGACAGATGATACACGTTTCAATGCCCTTCCTGTCTTTACTTTTATACAGTTGGGTTCACAGGTTTTAGTATCTCTTCTCTCCTCCTTCCCCACCCCCTCCCACATACCCAAGTTGCAACAGTTGATCTTGCCGAGGTCCCCACCCAAGCAAGCAACCCAACTGTTCTGGGCCAACATCACCACCTAGTGGTCATGATAGAGAATTGTCCTCCTCATTTACCTCTTTCTTGTCCCTTGTTGAAAATTAAAAACAAACTGTTTGACCCTATTCTATCTCAATTTGTGTCCCCTGCTACCTGAGAAAAATGTAAATAAATGCTAGTAACTCATTCTGTTTTTCATACTCTTCCTCTTTTATCTCTCCCTGATTTTATTGCTTTTAAAACCCAAAACATCAAATAAGGATAAACATATTTCTAGTTGAGGGCTCCCCTAGTGGCTCAGATGGTAAAGAATCTGCCTGCAACGCAGGAGACCTGGGTTCAGTCACTGGTTCGGGAAGATCTCCTGGAGAAGGGAATGGCTACCTTCCCATTAGGGAAGTAAAGAAAGTAATCATGCCTCCTTGCAATGAAAAATCCTGCATTTTTAATGATATAAGTTCTAATCAGTGGTTTCATTAACCTTAAAGTGCTTAAAAGTTTTCATAAACCCTTAGAGGCAGCACAAAAACTTCTACACATCTTTCTTCACCTAAAATTTTTAATTACCTTCATTCAAGATACACCTTAAATATATTTGATCTTTCCTAGCTAGTCACCAGTTGCAGGAATATTTCTGTCTCCTGATTTTTCATTTAAAATATTGAGCATTTTGAGCTTACCTGGTCTAAACTCATAGTTTAGGGAATGTCTGTTCAGTGGAACAATGCCATCTGAGTACCAATGCTTTACCTCACCTATAAATATATAGACACATTCTAAAGGGAAAGGAAAGTGATGGGGAAACAGAATCTATCTGTGAGGCGAGGCCACCAGTGTGCTATATCCCTTTGCATTAACATGTTTTAATCTTTCATGAGGCATACAATGGTTGGCAGCAGGTCCAGGCCTCCTGGCCCCCGTGACCCCAAGTTCTCTGGATTCTCTCAGGGCTAACCTTGTCTGTGTGCTAATGACCAGGCACCCAGGGTCACTCTAAGGACTGTCCTGTTGCTAATAACATAGAAAGCCTCTGAGATGTGTAAAAACGAGACTTTCATTTCCCCAAATTTTAAATTGCGTCTTGGAAAGAAAGTGGCTTTTGGCTCAGGGTTTGAAGGCACATCCACTCTGCAGGCAGCCATGCTTATTAAATAATGACACCGGGGCCTTGTCCATCAGCTCCTGGGACTCTGTGGAAAAGTTAGCTGCATGGTTAGGCCTGAACCAATGCGTTCCAGGGTCAAGAAACACAAAGTCTCCATTTCATGTTCTATATTTAATCAGTTCCACTCAGCACCATACTGTGTTTGACATTTTTCTAAGCGGTGGAAGGACAGAGTTACAAAATATTTATAAGTATAATCCCCATATTCAAGGAGAGTATAACATTTCATAGAAGCAGTAGTGCAACTAAGCAGCTTGGGGTCCAAAGAACCAGAGCTGATGGAATGGTTTAGGAATTTAGAGAGGGGATGACCACAGAGACAGCATCCATGGGCTGGACCACGGAACACTAAATGCAAGTTAGGAAGGATGACTGGTTCCTGGAATTGATGACAGGATGGGCCTGAGGAAGAAAATAAGAGAGGGCTGATCACATGGCCTTCTCACACAGGGTGCAGGGGCCCTGCTTGTCTCTGGGTGGGCTCTGGAGTGTTTGGGTGTGAACCTGCGGATGGCCGAAGTTGGTCCCAGTCTCCTCCTTCACTTTGAGCAAAGGCTGGTGCCCTTGAGTGCTCCGGGGTGTGCAGTTCAAAACCACGGACCCACCAGCTCTCAGACCCAAGAGCCTTCCCAGGAAGGCCTACAAGATGCAGGGGCAGGCTCTCCACACCCGCACCTGCCCCTCTGGTGCCTTGAGTGGAAGCCTGGCTGCCAGAGCTGCCCACTACCACCACGCTCCAGGCATTGCCTTCTGTCCTCCAGCAGTGTGGAGGGCTCCCAGAGCAGGGATCCCCCTCAGAAGGACCTCCAGGCTCCCTTTTGTCTTCCTCCTGCTTCCCTTCGTTCAGGAACCTGGGGTCGGGGGGCACTTCTGCTCTCAGCCTGAGGCTTGTGTCTGAGCCCAGCACATCCGGGCCCCTTGACATCTAGGAATGGGCTTCCTTTTGACCCGCTCCGGACTGTGTGCCCCTGTTTAAAGGAGGCTCCAGCCTGTGCGGCAGGGAGACTCTGTAGGCCAGTGACACGGGCCCCCAGGCCTGCAGCATCTACTGTCCTTGGGCCACGTCGCTAGTCAAGCTCACCATCACGTAAAACCCCTGAAGCCACTTTCACATTTACAGAAGTGAAGCCAAAACGCCCTGTCTGAGCTTGTGTTTCTCCAGTGTGTCTTCTGCCTTATGTGGACCTGATTCATGGGGTTGCAAAGAGTCAGACACAACTGAGCAACTGAACTGAACTGAACATGGATGTATGTTAGATTTCAACTCTTGAGATCGGATCTGTGTTTGCCACATGTTAAGACAGTTCCCTGCCCTGATTTCCGTCATGTACAAGAATAATACGACCGCCACTTGCATTCACCTCCCCGTGAGGCGAGAGCCCTTCCTCGTGGACACCCGCCTTGGGTTGGGGGCGTCTCTGCACCTTTCCCACGCACCTAAGGTGCATTTGTCCACAGAGAGATAGGAACTTCCCCCTCACACGGAGAGAAAATTCACACATGCTTGAATCTGCTGAGCCAGTGGCTGATGTGTGGCCCACTGGGTCTCACCTCCACCCCCGGCTCCCCTCTCACTTGCCACAGACCTTTCTGTGACCGTCTGGCCTTGAATTTCTCCCCCTCCCCTCCTCCCCCAAGTGCAGGCAGCTTCCAGATCTGCATCCCCAGTATGTGCCTGCTGGCTCCTGTGACTCCATGTGTCTCCATGTGACTCCAACCCTCTGTCCAGTCCCCGTGATTTACTCTCCCCTGACCTTGCTCAGGGATCTGGGGACCCCCAAATTGGGGGGCTTCCTATTTTTTTTTCATAAAACTAGAATATCACACGATACTGAATTTTCTTCTTTGCACTTAGCCTGTTGTGGTGCTGAATACATCTACATAAAACCATACCAGAGGATCCACAGTGATCGGAGGGTAATTTACAAAAAGGATCTCAGGCCTTTTCAGCCTCCTGGTTTCTTGAGTCTACGAATACAGTTCTCAGAGAAAATGTCACTTGGCAGAAAATGACAAAGTCCCGCCTTCATGGACTACTGTCAGATGAGTGTCAAGACCTCTGGCGTCAGGGCATCTGTGAGATTTAAGATGACATCCGTCCCTCACTTTCCATTCCCACTGTTCTCATCCTGTTCACTCCCGACGCACTTTACCTGTGCCGCCCACAGTCTGCCTCCGGGACCGGCTGTGGGTCCCGATGGCAGAGAGCCATCTCTTTACCCCCTCAATTCTCTCAAAGCTCCAGTTGGGCCGGTGCTGACAATCTCCAGTTTTACAGATGAGGAAACTGAGGTACAGAGCAGGTACATGTGTTGTACCAGATCTCAGCATTTATAAAGAATGGAGCTGAGATTCCAAACCAGGAATTCTGATTTCAGAGTCCCAGCTCTGAGCTTGCCAATCACGAGAACTGTGTTGAGTCCAACCAGCTTGTTCCTAGCACAGGCTTTCTCAGACTCCAGTGGAAGTGGATGTGTCCAAGGGGGTGGGTTCGGGGTGGGTCTCGTTCAGTGGGTCTGAGGTGGACCCCAAAGTCTGCTCTTGCCAGCACGTTCTCAGGGACTTGCTTTTGGTCCAGGGACCATAGTGGGAGAACCACTGATTCACAACGCCAATCAAAAACTTTGTAGTCATGGTTGCTGTCTATCTCATTGATTATTTTACTTGGCACAATTTACCTCCTTCCTCTTGTTCATCTGTAGAGACTGTGAGGAACACGAGGGCTTTCAGTGTAACCGCAGTTTCTCCTGGTCATCGCAGTGTTGGACTCAGCCATCCCTTATCAGTCGTTGTTTCAGAAGAGTGCAAACCAAATATCTGTTTTCTTTACCAAGGAAAACACACGAATGACAGAAATAATGACCCTAAATGTGATGCTGAGGAAGCAACAATGCAAAGTGGACAGTGGTTATTGTATCATAACCCAGAGCCCTTCACCTCCCCTGCTCTCCCTCCCCATGCCCACACACGAGTCTTTCTTTCTGAAAAGCTAGTACAGATCTGTTTACATTCACAGACCATCCCAGTCAACCCTTGAGCAACTGGAAGAACCCTCAGGCTCGTGGCCCTACTTTAGGATACAGGTTTTATTATCACTACAGAATAAGAAGGGTTTAGAGTGGTCATGTGCCAAAGAAACAGACAAAATTCTTTCAGGAATCTGCAGACAGAAATCTGAGGGTGTGTTTGCTGAGTTTTGTCCCCACATTTATTAACACATGAATGAATGAAGGAAAGGAAGCTTATGGTTATCCTTATGCTTAAGGGGACTTTCTCAGCTAGATAAGCACTTCTCAGGGGGTTTTGCCAAACAAGGGCCCCCACCCGTGGGGGCTGGATTACTTGACGATCACTTATCTTCTGGGATCAGGGGTTCTGCTGGCTCACAGGGTGTTGGACTTGGCCTCTGGTCACTCCAGAGGGGCTGTCACGGTGGACCTGGTGACCTTACCCTGTGATAGCCCCCCATGCCCCCCCAATCTAAAGTGAGAATTTATAAATAGCTTTTCCACACTTCTTCACCCTCTGCCATTTGGACCTACAGAAAGGGCAGGCAATTGACCCAGCCCCGAGATGCCGACTGCCACACGTCACAGCCCCCTGTGGGCGGACGGGTCCAGGCCAGGCTGCTGTCCCCGGGATAAGGTGCTAAGAACCTGTGTTTGGAAGCTGTCGCTCCCACTGGGTCGCTTCGCTGCTGGGCGGTGCTGTTCTGTTTTTGCCTGACACTGAGCGGCCCCTGTGTTGTATTGTCTCTTTCAGCCGGTAATGTTAAAGTAGAGACTCAGAGTGATGAAGAGAATGGGCGTGCCTGTGAAGTGAATGGGGAAGAGTGTGCGGAGGACTTGCGGATGCTCGATGCCTCCGGAGAGAAAATGAATGGCTCGCACAGTGTCCAAGGCAGCAAAGCTTTGTCAGGAGCTGGAGGCATTCGACTTCCTAACGGCAAACTAAAGTGTGATGTCTGTGGGATCATTTGCATCGGCCCCAATGTGCTCATGGTCCACAAGAGAAGCCACACTGGTAAGGCCTGGCGTAGCTCCTCCTTCGGTGGCCCTGAGGGGCCCGCGGTGTGTCGCAGAGGGCAAGGCCCCTCCCGGCCGAGTGTCGCAGAGGGCAAGGCCCCTCCTGGCCGAGTGTCCTGAGCGAGGTGTAGCCTCCCTGTTCATCCAGAAGGATTTCTAAACATGCACCAATTCGATCCTCTAAGCTAAAGCTATAAACAGAAAGGTAAAGGTAACAGGTGTGCAAGTTCTGACAAGGGCCTGAGGTTCTGCTCGCTAAATAGGGGCGGCGGGGCTGTGCCAGATGGTCCACCCATAAGAAAACCAAACAGAGTAAGAGACTGATGCCCTGAAATCCACTCCTCAGATTGTCCACCGAGAAACCAGGAATGGGAGATGCATGTTGGGGGTATTCGTACTAACAGGACTTGATTCTTAGAAACACTCATTGAATCCTGATGGAATAGCAGCAAAGTATAGTCTTTCAGAAAGACTTTGTTTTCAGAAGGCTTCTCCTCCCAGGCGACACTCCCACCGAGATGGTTTGGTTGCCACCAGCTCCCATATGAGGGCTTCCCTGGTGGCTCAGACCGTAAAGACTCTGTCTGCAATGCAGGAGACCCTCTCAAATTGGTAAAGAATTTAATACCTAAACCCCCGACCTAGCGGATGTGGGGGATGGAGGCTTTGGCAGCAGAAGAGAAAGTATTCTGGATCCAGAAATGAAGGAGTGCAAACTGAAGGCTGCACCCAAGCTCCTGACATGTTCCCACACTGGGGGCTGGAGACAAAAGGTCTACATTCTGCCCCGCCCGGGTGCCCCGAGTGCAGTCATGGCGGACGACCAGTCACGTGCTTCCCCACCGGAAGTGTCGCGAGCGGCCCTAAAGAGTCTTCAAAATAAAATATTAACAGGGCACACCTTACCTTTAACGGCATGCATAGTCTTTAGAACCGAATAGAAACTTTACTCTTCTGCTCTAAAGGTGGAAAAAGCATAATAAATGTGCCAACTCCAGTGATCACTGAAAGTTTGGACATAAACATAACCTGAGCCCCTGCTGCCCAGGGGTACTGGCGAGGGGCTGTGGTTAGGGTTAGGATTAGGCTATCTTAAAGCCAGGGTCTTCCACTGTTCTCCACAAGAGGAGACTAGCAAACTGGCAAAACAGCAGACTGAGAAGGCAAAGTGAGTTTCGTAATCTAGCTCAGGGAAGTGAGGAAGAAGATGAACATCGCGACCTCATGTGATTCTTCCCTGGGCCACACACTTATCTGATTATCAAAAATGAAGCAGGAACTCAGAAAATTCGTGGAGCAAAACAGCTGGGTTGTAAGGAAATGCGGATCTTTGTAGAGTTGTCATTTGTATATTTGAATCAGGCAGTTCCCAAAATGATTTTTGGTTGTCATCCATCTGGAAAAACTGTATAATATGTCTACTTTCAATCAACATTCATTTTCGATAAAAACTTAACTTCTACAGTTTAGCAAACTTTGTTTTCCCTAATGTGCCTGGCAATCCCCCAATTATCCCATGAACAATCCCCAGCACATCTAGCCCTAAGGGAAGCTCACAGGAGAGTAGTCGGGAGGTGGAAATTAAAGTGAACATAAGTTATGTGGTGAGAGACCCCTTACAGGATGCACTGGGACCCATGTTAATTCATTCCTGGCAGAGAAATAGACCTCACAAATGAATTACTTTCCTGTAAATCAAGTAAAACCTCACTATACAGTGAAAGTTCTCTTCAATAAATATTTGATAACTGAATGAAATGCTGGCATACTAAATGGCCAGATTATAATGACTGCCTGCCCTGGTAAAAAGAATAATTGCATTTAATGATAAACCTTCCAAGTATAGATATGCAGAGTAGACTGTCTGTTTGCTGCCCACTTCTGCCCACAAATAATGGCTACGTGCCAGATAAGCACCAACACATGGAGTGTGTCGCTAACGGAACAGTTCATTCCAAAAAGAGGGACTTAGAGACCATCAGCTGTATGATTCCAGCTTGATTTCTATTAAAAAGGAAAAAACAAAACCTGAAACAAGGAACTCCTGGATTGCCTTCATGATGCTTTTCTGCTTTGCATAGATATAGTGGTAGGTTGGTATTTATAGAAATAGCAACATGTTGGCCAAACTAGGTTTGAGTAGACACACTACAAAGTATCCGCATTCGTGGGGTCAGAGGGGAATGTATCAGAAAGGCAGGCTTTGCTAATCCCCAGCCCTGCCCCGAATTCCCTAAAAGCAGCATTTCCCAAAGGTAAAGTTCACCGGAGGTCCTGTGAAAATGCAGACAGGAGTCCAGACCCAGAGGATGCTGGGACCCAGACTGTCTGTAGGTGGCTCAAGGTGCAGCTTATAGTGAACCGGAAACTGCCACTTCAGAGGACCCTTCATCGGGGAGCCTGGACTTGCACCTGCTGTCACCCAGTGGGCTGGGCACACCGGGTTTCCTTCTGGAAGACTCGCCTGCCCAGGGCCACCGCCCTCATCACCAGCACCACGAGGGCTGTGGCTGCCTTCATCTGAGTGGTCCGCTGATGCCGTCATTTCGCTTCCCCAGTTTTGCTGCTCAATTTCATTTTTTTTAACTCAAACATCATAGTAACACCTTCCTGCCAACCTCAGAGGGCTCCCGGGAGAATCAGAGGGAGGCTGTTAGGAGAGGAGCGTGTAATGCAGGGAGAACCCCACCATGCAGATGTGTAGCATCCTGGTTCTAAATGATAGGGTTTTTAATGGGAAGCATCAATAAAAATGTCTGAATTGTGGTTATCCTGTCCAGCCCTGTGCCCGCTCTGTGCCCATCTGTAGGTGAAAAGGTGCAACCATTAGGCTTTGTAAACATAGCCTCACATTCGCTGCTGGGCTTCCCAGGTGGCTCAGTGCAAAGAATCCACCTGCCAACCAGGAGACTTGGGTCAATCCCCAGATCAGGAAGATGCCCTGGAGAAGGAAATGGCAACCACTCCAGTATCCTCGCCTGGAAAAATCCCGTGAACAGAGGAGCCTGGTGGACTGGAGTCCATGGGGTTGTCCATGGCTCAGTGACTAAACAGCGGTAGCAGCAGCATGCTGATTGCTGATCCAAGGCATGACTGCAGTAAGCCCAGGCAAATCCTTATGGTTCAATATATTTATAAATTCACTTTCTTCGGATACAGGATCAGAAATTTTATGATGTAGGTGTCCATGGACTTTCTTTTTGACCCAATCAAATTATGAAAAAAAGCTTAGGCGTTCTTCAGAGAGTCCCTGAAATGACAGATTACAGAGTCAGTGAGATTACAGACTAAATTTTGAATTAATGATACAAAACTCCTCATCCCAATTAAATAAAAGGGAGCACAGCCTTGGAGGAACTTGGGCTCACTCGCCATCAGCTGCATGCTGTAGGGGCAAGCAGTTGGCAGTGGCAGCAGAAGGACCAGGTATCATGAGCTGAGTTCTGCCTTCTGGCTCCAGGGCCCTTTCCTGCTAACACCTCCAAAGGGAAGCCACATTGAGTTGAATTCCGTGTCATGGCTTCAGGGAATGCTCTCTTCCAGTCCCCAGGCCCCATGTTACATATTCATGCTGGCACAACAGTCAGAAACAAATAGATTTCCAGGAAAGCTTGCCAGTGGAATTAAGACACCAGGCCCAGCAGGCTACATGAGAGCAAATTAGAAGACAAATTTCACTCTCGAAGTCATGGCCCCTGTCTTTCCTGCCTGCCCTGTTCTGCTGGAGGGATTCATGACTGTAACCATCTGTCCTTTCTCCGCTGACAACACTGGCTGGATGGCAGTGTTCCCTGCATCCTTTCAGACCTCAGGAGAAGCCAGGCGCCCAGCACCTCATCAGCATAGAGGGGGCATGTCACATGGGCACGGGTCACACCGAGGCACGTTGGTCACCAGGAACGGTCCACATCCTTGTCATGATCATGTTCATGGCATTGGACCGCCTAGCTCTCCAGAACACTCACCCTAAGGGTCCGCCCTGCCGGTCACCCTGACTCTTCTTCCTTCTTCCATCTGCTTGGAGCTAAAGACCGCAGTCACACACACACGTGTGGGGGAAGGCCCTGAAGTGTTTCTAGTCGAAAATTAACAATGTCTATTAGATGCTCCTTGGTTCTGCTGGCTACTAGCTGTTGTAACCTCCTCATCTAGTGTGGGCTTGTAACTCAGAGACTGAGGAAGTGTTACTTTTACCATCACCTTTCCACCTGCTGGACTTCCTCTGCTCAGTCAGATCCAATCTAGATACAGACTTTGGAAAATTACGAATATATTGTTACTGTCAGGATTCCAAATGGTCTATAACTGAATATCATTGTAAGTTCGCTTCAGTTTTTCCAGTAGCACATCTATCCCTCCCTCTTAAGAATGATGATAATCTTGAAATTCAGATGCCAACACAGGCTTCTAAATTTAATCTGGTGTAGATATAGTACCAGATGCACTTCTGATCGCTCTTGATAAGTGCCGTCTTGTTCACCAAAATCATGCAGATCGATTGGGAAAATTGTTAAAATACATTTTAACACATTCTTCTTCCCTAAGGTAAAGTTGTTACTAGGAAGTGCATTTTCATGGTATCTCAATACCAGATATCATGGTCATACAAAGCCTTTTGTCTAAAAAAAAAAAAAGCACTTTTTAAAGAGTTTTGATGTTTACTTAAACATGACAAATGTATCCCTGTTTTAAGTGAGAGTTAAATATTCACTGATTTTAGATTCTGAGACCTGTGACTAGTCAATAGCATATTTCTTGACCGCAGTGGCCTGTCCATCCCGTTGTTGGACTCAGAGTCTGGGGACATGAGCTGACGCACAGCAGAAAGCTCAGTGGGTTTTTTGTTTTGTTCTGTTGTTTTTGTGACCACTCCAGCGGTTCTGCTCCCGAAAGAGTTCCCAATAATAACTGAATTTCATCTCTTAGAATATCTGTACTGAAAATAGAACTGACTTCAATAGATACAGATAGACTTCATACTGGCTTCAAGGCTGCAGGATTAGGAGGCAAAGGAAAAAGCCAGAACCCTCAGTGCAGCTCAGATTTTGACAGAGATTAAGGACTTCTCTTTGGATGATGGAAACCGTCCCTCCAGTTTCTCAACTTCTCATTTTATTCAGTCTTTCTCCTTCTCTCCCTCCCACCCTCACACTCTGTCTGTCTCTTTCCTGATTTGCCTGCATAGGGACAGACAGGTAATGGAGAAGAAATTGAAAGGGAAAATACAGGGAAAATGTAAATGAAAAGAAGTTCTTATAACTGTTATAATGAAGTGCCTTTCATTTAAATATAAGAATGTAACGCTGAAATGAACTTGTGATCCTGAAATGCATTTTTAATGAGTTTCCTTTTTATTTTGCTGCTTCAGTGGCATATTTTAAAGACCCTTTGAAAAAAGCCACATTAAAACCCCCACCAAATGCCACAACACGCAAAATTGGATATTGGTTTATTCCAAAACTGCTGATCAGGAAGAGTGGCTCTTCATCACAAAATGTTGCAGTCACTTTATTTAAATGAGTTTGAATTTGCATTGTGATGTGCCATTCTGATTTAGGGGAAAAAAATTAGATTTTCAGATCAAATTGACCCAACCAGTGAAGCGTTAAGGAACTGGCAGGTTTAGTCTGAAAGCCTCATGTTCTATCAAACCTGCAGCCGGTGGAAGTCACCAGGCCCGTGGGAAACAACTTTCTCGCCGTGTCCTCCTCTGTCCCTGCCGAGTTCCGCTCTCACCGCTCTCCTTCTTGTCCCCCCAGGAGAGAGACCGTTCCAGTGCAACCAGTGCGGGGCCTCCTTCACACAGAAAGGCAACTTGCTCCGGCATATCAAGCTGCACTCGGGGGAGAAGCCCTTCAAGTGCCACCTCTGCAACTACGCGTGTCGCCGGCGGGATGCCCTCACCGGCCACCTGAGGACACACTCCGGTAGGTCCCCTGGGTGGGCGCAGGCGGCTCAGCTCAGGGGCACCTGGCTCCCTGTTGGGCAGCCCTGTTCCCAGGGCCAGTCCCCTGGGCATTGGCTGCACCCAGTCAGAGCATCAGCTCCCTCCCGCCGTGTGCTCTGGTCTCCCAACAAACCAGAGGAGAAGGGTGGGGAAATATTACACACGCTCGTGCACACACACACACACACACACACGTCTCCTCTTAGAATATTTTAAGAGTCCTCCTCATCCCATTTTTCAGGTAAGTGGGTTTTTCTTTGCAAAGATTTTACCAGCTTGCCCTTGTCCTGAGTCTGCAGCCAATGCCCCAAAGTTTCCAAACACATCTCTCCATGATCGTTGTGAAGACACCCTCATTGCTGTTTAAGGCCGAGCATGTCGGGGGTCATCATGGGGATAGTTTTCTTTGCAAAGGTGTCGCCTGGTGCACCGCCAAATGGGCCCAAAGGGACCCAGTGTAGCAGTCACACCAGAGGCTGACTGAGGCCCCGGTGGGAGAGGCCAGTTTGGAGCTGTTACCAGAATGTTGTAAGCCCATCCAGGTAATTGGGGTCTCGGTGAGACGATGGTATCTGTGAATGCTCCACAGTATTTGGAGTGCTCCAGCCTGGGAGCCCAGATCAACCTCTGATTATACTAGATCTCCTGCCTCTATAGAAAATTCCTTGGTGTTCCATGATCCAGTGGCCCGGTCTTCTTCCAGGTCAGAGGAAGACAGGGTGAGACCTGTGTGCTGTCCCTGGGGGCATCTGACATCACGCCCTTCCCCTGCCCTCAGGGAGCTCACCGCCTAGACCAGCAGCTCCCCATCACCCCCAGGGCAGCACCTCAAAGAGGCCCCTGGCCCGGAGGAGGGGGTGCATGTCCTTGGAGAAGGTTGGCCTGGACTCAGGTGGTCTCTCCCCCATGGGAAGAGAGTGTAGTTAAGGCCAGGGTTTGAAGCCTTCACACATTTGTCGAGCTCCCCAGGGAAGAGACAGCAAAGCCCCAGTGTGTAGCAGGTGCCACGATGCATGTGAAGGGATGGCAGGGGCACAGGGAGGAGGCAGCAGGTCTCCAGGGAGGGGTTTCTGGGTTCACCTTTGGAAAAGTTCCCAGTGAACGTGTGGCTCTGTGAGTGGTCCTAGAAAGGGGGCTGGGGGGCATTTATGAGTATGGGGGGGATGTCCTCCCCAAGGGACTCATCGGAAGGCCATGGAGACAGTTGTGGGGGGCAGGCTGCTGGTCTGGTTCTCAAGTGCTCGGCCCAGCCATCTCTCCTTGTTCTGACCTCCTTCCTGACCATCAGCATAGAGGAGGCTCCTAGGTGCTCTTAGAAATCCAGGATGGTGTGGTGTGGGCGAGCATCCTAAAATCTCCTGAGAAAGGAGCCACTTGAAGCCAATGGCTCCTCCCACAGCAGGAGATCAGTGGGTGACCCTGGGCCAGGGCCCTGCTGAGGGCTGGGAGGACTTTGCTGCAGGGGACAGGAAGACGGCATTTCCCCAAAGTGGGACGATGACGCCGTGACAGTGAGCATTCTTGGATGCTTGCAACGTGGATAATAAGGAGTGCATGTGTTGTCCCCTGAGAGGTGAAGGTTTACAGGGTCCCTATAGGCTTCAGATGTGACAGTTACACCGTCTGTTTACAGAGCCCACCAGGAAGTCTGGGACAGAGCCACTTCTCCAGTACCCTTCTGGTAGAGTCAAGCCAACACCATCAAAGTTGGTAGTGATGCTGCACTGGAGTTGGTAGGATACACAGCACCCCTTTGGTAGAAAAAGCAAAGACTCAGTCTTAGCTTGACACCTACCCTGGTCATCCCAGGTCACTCTGGTTTGCAACAGAAATCTCTTCTGTATATCAGTCGTGTGGTGAAATTAGAAACATCTAGTGCTGTGTTTTAGGTTATTCTGGCTCCATTCCTGCTTATTTCATTTGTGGCATGATGGTGTCCTGCTCCAAGTATGGCTAACCATATAGATAGTCATAGGCTTTGGACAGTTTATTTCCATTAAGGATTCACTGATGAGCAAGTAGATAAAATTATAGGGGGAGAACTATCATTGATCCAGGGCTGCTGGTGATTCTGCCATCAGAAAGTGCCGCTGACACACAGCTCCTGGGGGAAGAAAGAACACAACAGAGATTTAGGTTCTACAAGATGATTTCGTAGGAACAAAATGAAGATGTCAGCCTTTGTCTACAAACCTAAGTGAGGTTGTGTTCCATTCCATTGTGAAGTGGCTGCACTCCCATCCCACTAAAAACTGCCATGAACTTGGTAGCTTTCCCTGGCAACTGGTGTTGGCCTGAGATTCCGGCTATAGGACTTGTCCCATACTAATAAGAGGGTGGTCTGGAATGGTGTGGGGGGGGTCCCCCTCCCTTCTTCTCTGCTTTCTTTGGAAGTTGCAAGCTTGGCTCCTGACCTTCCTTCCTACAAAATAGTGGGCTACACTTTAAGATACACTGTAGTTCAGTTGCTTCCAAGAACTGAAGTGTGTTCCAGAGTTAAAGTCAATCATATACTCAGACAGAAATGGGTATTCAGATAGAAATGGGTTTTCAGGCCACATGTACAGGAATTTGCTGAAGTTACAGTGTTTCCAGGAAAGGACATGGAGTGAGTTATATTTATTCTATTAGTTTCTAAAGGGCATACTCAACAAAAAGTGCAGTTTTAAGCAACATTGTATATTTCAGTGTTGTTTCTCTGATGTTAGGGATACAGCACTCTCTCCAGATAAAGAATTATTCTTTTTCCCCACTAGTAAATGTTCCAGAAGTCAAATTTTGGTTTTCATCCTGGTTGTCTTAAACTGCAGCTTCTGTTCACCTAAGTAAGAGATTTAACCAATACAAGCTTTGGTTAAGCCATTTCACCAAACATTCCTATGTGGATGGCATAGATTTTGACATAATACTCTCAAATATGTGAAATCTAACAATATGAGCAGGAAAGAATGAGAAGATTCTGGCTTTAGGATGGAAATTAATAGTATATCCTTTATCCATTTCATCTCCTAAAATGCTATCTATTATAATCTTTAAATGTAGGTATGATGCGGATTTGTGCTAGTCTTTTCCCAAAATACCACTCAATAAAATTCGTGGAGAACTAAACTGTGTATAGAAGTACACTACTCAATACAGTAGCCACAAGCCATAGGTGCGATTTACTTTTTAATTACTTAAAATTAGAGTTCAAATTTCTGTTCTTAGTGGCACAGACCATACTTCAATCAGTGTTCACACATGGCTCATGGCTGCTGCATTGGACAGCTCAGGGGGAGAGCACTTCCTCCTTCATAGTGAATTCTGCTGGACAGGGTGCACTATTGAAAAGAAGCCACACTATTCTAAGGGTCTTTGAAGGGAGAAAATAGAGCTTTTCCAAGTTAGAACCAGAAAATACATTTTGGGAACAGAATGCTTATTTCATTAAAGTCTGTTTATCCACTGTGGTTTCTTCCAGACCTCAGATTATTAGTTTCAGACTAATTTAGGAGTTGAATTCACTTTGATTGCATTAAATCCGGCACCAATGTCATGCCAGACGTGGCCCGTGGTGTAGAAGTGGACAAGAGGCTGACTTGTGTATATTATCCTGCCAGCGTGGGTACATCTTCCGCACATCTCTGCCTTGGTGTTGGGCATCCCTGGTATCAGACTGCAGTGGTTTGTTTTCTTCAGTTAAAAGACAGACTTCATGGTTTAAGTAGGAGAGAATTTGGTAGGCCGGACAGTGAACAAGTTAAAAAGAAAAAAAGGCGACAGGAGTTCTTGGTACAATCAGGAAACCCCTGATCACTCACATTTTTAAATTCAGTCATCGTAACTGAGTCCATAATACTTTTAGCTCTCAAGAATAGAGGGGTTGTGTTTTTTTTTTATTTTTTTGCCTTTTTGATAAGAAGTATATTGCATGCCTTCCCACGACACGTATGGCCGCTCTTTAATCGGGGTCTCGAACTCCATTGTGTCTCCCGCAGTTGGTAAGCCTCACAAATGTGGATATTGTGGCCGAAGCTATAAACAGCGAAGCTCTTTAGAGGAACACAAAGAGCGCTGCCACAACTACTTGCAAAGCATGGGCCTCCCAGGCACGCTGTACCCAGGTAAGCTCCGAGGGCACAGGCTGCCTGCCGCGCGCCGCGCGCCCCCGCCCGCGCGGGGGTGGAGGGGCGGCTCCGGCCACTCAAGTCTCACTAGCACTGCCTCCTGCTCCCCAGCCTTCCCAGACTTCCTCTCGCCAGGGAGCACGTGCTCATGAAACCCCTCCCTCCCAAAATCTGGATCAGCTTCTACGATCATCAGATCAGATCAGATCAGTCGCGCAGTCCTGTCCGACTCTGCGACTCCATGAATCGCAGCAGGCCAGGCCTCCCTGTCCATCACCATAGCGACCCTTGAAAGTCTCAGGTTTTTACTTTTCTGTTTTTTTTTTTTTTTCTTTTTGATGGTTTTTTTTAACCTAGGAGTATAGATTGCTTCTTTGTGCTAAGATGTGAAATCTGGCTATAAAAATGATTTTTTTTTATGAAGTGGATCAAATAAGAGTGTTCAGGCCAAGTTTTGATTCATCGGTGTTGGCACCTGCCTGGCACATGGGGAATTGAAAGACCCTGACTGTCTGTGGTCCTGCAGCTGGCACGGGATTCGAGGGAAGCTTCTTTTTTCCCTCGTGCTCTGATGCTTTGCTGGGTATCTGTTGCATCTCAAGATGTTTGGCTCTGATTGGAGACAAGCTGAAGTGAAAGGTGTTAACAGAGAGAGTATGGAAAGGGCTGAATTTACTCAAGGGTACAGCAGTATTGTCAAAAGCACCTTTCTGATTTTCTAAGACATGAAATTTATAGATAGATCAGCTCAAGTTCACCTCTTTCAAAACACTGCTCATTTAGCATGACTGCTGGAAAAATCCTTGTTGGATGGAGGTGTACATACATATTAAGTCACTTCAGTCGTGTCTGACTCTCTGCGACGCTATGCAGTGTAGCCCAGCAGACTCCTCTGTCCATGGGATTCTCCAGGCAGCCATACTGACGTGGGCTGCCATGCCCTCCTCCAGGGGATCTTCCCAACCCAGGGACTGAACCCTCATCTCTTACATCTCCTGCATTGGCAGGCAAGTTCTTAACTACTAGCACCAGATGGAGGAGTAGATGTTAAATGAATAGTTGAGATTTTATCAAGCCTCATTCAGCTTTCTGACTTTAATAAATGGCTCATAAAGAAAAATCCACCAGGGAGCTCTCAGGTTATTAGTTTTAAATGTTAACATTTATTTTATTTTGTTATTTGGATTAGATACGTATAACATGAGGCTTACTATCCTGTTTTTAAGTGGGGTGGTGGTTTTAGTTGCTAAGTCATGTCCGATTCTTGTGACACTATGGACTGTAGCCCACCAGGCTCCTCTGTCCATGGGATTCTCCAGGCAAGAATACCGGAGTGGGTTGCCATTTCCTTCTCCAGGGGGTTTTCCTGACCCAGGGATCAAACCCAGGCCTCCTGCACTGCTGGCAGATTCTTTACCGACTGAAAGGGAAGCCCCATTTTTAAGTGTGCTTCGGTGCTATTAAGCGAATTCAGTAATGCTCAGATTACTAATGGCAGCTGAGATCAGAGAAAAGAATAGTCAATGTCAGAATAAAGTCCTAAAAATTGAGTAGTCTTGGCATCAAGGAGTAGGATGCTGTGGTCCTAGTACCATGTCCCCCGCTGATCTGGGGTCAATCTGGGTCCAACATTTGATTTCACTGGGCCTTAATCTTCTCACCTGTAAAATGGGGAGACTGCATCAAGTTATCTTTTAACTTCCTTCAAAGTCTAAGGTCTATTTCTAGAACATAAAGGCATTGTAGCTTGGTGGAAGAGAGGAAAGTAGATATTAATAATAATAATAATAATTTATCAGTTTGTGGCCAAACCCTCGAATAGGAGATTAAGGGACGAGAAGATGATTATAGTCCTTTAAAATAAAATGTAAATACTTGATATTGCATTTTTCGGTTAAAAAATGGGTATTGGAAGTCAGTGCTTTTAATGAATGATTAAATAAGTCATTTATCTACTCAACAAATATTTACTGAGGACATATTATATACCATGCCAAGTCTACTGAAGATCAGTTCAGTTCAGTCACTCAGTCATCTCAGACTCTTTTCAACTCCATGGACTGAAGTATACAAGGCTTCTGTATCCATCACCAACTCCCAGAGCTTGCTCAAACTCATGTCCATCAAGTCGGTGATACCATCCAACCATCTCATCCTCTGTTGTCCCCTTCTCCTGCCTTCAATCTTTCCCAGCATCAGGATCTTTTCCAATGAGTCAGTTCTTCGAATCAGGTGGCCAAAGTATTGGAGCTTCAGCTTCAGCATCAGTCCTTCCAGTGAATATTCAGGACTTTTTTCCTTTAGGATGGACTGGTTTGATCTTGCAGTCCAGGGGACTCTACTGAGATAGTAATCTGAATTTCCCTCCAAAACTGCACACATGGAATTGGGATGGCAAGATGATCCAGAGGCCCTGCAGGGCTCACTGGTTGCCTCCACTGTTTTCACGACTAAGCAGACAAGCCCTAACGTCCAGCGGGCTTCAAGGAGCTTCTCCTTCACCGAGACCTGGATGCAAGCTTTTTTTCTGACTCTGTTTCCGAATGCCTCTTAGGCTTGTCTCTTAGGTGGGAGTTGGGCAATTCCTGCCTGTCTGATCTCATGCAAAGGCTCTCAGCAGAGATCTGCATCATGCCCTCACCCGAATGCACACATTAGGGACTCCCTGGAGCTGGAGTCTCCTGTGTCCATGTCAACACGCTTCTACGTCAGGGATATATATATTACATAGTACCCTACGGTCAGAATTCATTTAGTCCTAAGATGTGAACTGATCCCCTTTGGGGGTCAGATGGTTTGGAATTCCACACGTGGCTTTTAGTCCTGTTCTCAGGAGATGAGAAAGCTTCTCGTGTGAACTTCATGCTGGTGGAGGATCCATAAAAGCCCTTTGAAGAAGGTCCTTCAAGGCTGCATCAAGGCGCAGGCAGGCAGTAGGTGAGGGCCTCACTGGGCTGTGGCCGGTTGATCTATACTTTCTGTGCATTTCTCATGTGCATCCCTCCCACACCTCCTAGGACCCGGCCTCACAAGCATGCACATGGGCCCTGAAACAGGCTTGAACCCCTCCAGTCCACCTTAGGTTGAGGCCATTCTTTGGGCTTAGGTAAAGACAAAGCCTAGTTTATGAAACATGGCCAAGACTTAATTTTTCTGAATATGATTTTATTTATGAAGAAGCTTTCTGGTCATCTGCTATAATTTCCCAATGTCTTTATAGAAAACATAAATTTCTCTTGAGCCTTTAGGTGCACAGATTGTGTTAGAAGCTTAGAAAGAAATGTATCAGTGGTCTGGGAGCTCTGGACTTGTGTGTGGTGGCTCTGAGGGTCTCAGGAGGCCCATGATCTGGCAGAAAGGAAACCCAGCTCAAGGTGCTGTAGGCACTCTGGGCAGGCTACAGAGTCTGTGTTTGCAGAAAAGGATGAGCACATCAGGAAGCATATTAGCTTGATCAGAAACACAACCAGTGCAATTGACTTCTGTGGGTTTTATTCATACCCCTCCTGTAAATCAGGATGTGGGCTATTATGTTTACCTATTTAATAAAAAACCCCACATTTCCAAGGCTAAAAAAATCACATTTACCGGTGGTAATAACTGATTTGAAATATATTTTTTCAATGTGGCATTGATTGTGAAGCAATGAAAACATAAAATTTAGAAATAGGGATTTTCCTGGCAGTCCAGTGGTTAAGACTCTGAACTACCAGTGAAGGGAGCACAGATTCAATCCCTGGGCAGGGAACTAAGATCTCATTAAGCTTCATGGTACCGCAAAAAAAAAAAAAAAAAAAAAAGCTAAAGAAAAAAATGCTTAGAAATGCTCAGAATTGCTTCTGGCCTCACAAGCTGTGCTGGGGCCAGAAAACACAGGGGAGCCATGGGGGAGAAAGGCCTGGATGCTACACGTGTGTCTTCTGGGGTCATGGGATGTTTTTAGCACAAAATTGGTGTCAAATTTTGTCAATTTGTCAATCTTGTTGGAATAATATAAAGTGTATGTGGAAAAATAAAAGAGGAATTGGCATTTTTTAAGAAGAAAAGTAATGTCCAATGTTATATTAAAACATTGCTGTCAGCTGGACCTCTTTGAAGAACAGACAGATAAATCAATAATCCTATCCTATCCTAAGTCACTTCAGTCGTGTCCGACTCTGTGCAACCCCATAGATGGTAGCCCACCAGGCTCCCCCGTCCCTGGGATTCTCCAGGCAAGAATGCTGGAGTGGGTTGCCATTTCCTTCTCCTAAATCAATAATAGAAATGGATAAACCTTCCAGAGACCCTGTGATCAATCAGCATGTCCTATCTAAGAAGGGAAGGCACACAGAGGAGTGGGATTTCAATGAACTCTGCAGAACTGGTTTGGGAAGAATTGATTAGCCATTAGGAAGAAAATCAGTTTAGATTTTTAGCTTCTTGTGTATTAGGAGAAATTTCAAGGAGGTGAAAAATTGATATTTCCGAAAGTCCAACCATAAAAACTAGTACACAGAGAGGCTATGCAGAATATATAGCTGTATCTTCAACTATGGAAAGAAAGGGATGACGTAGCAAAGCAACAATCAGCTAGAAGTACTCCCTAGATCACCTCTCATCTCCACAATTTCTAGACTTCCTACAGCGCTTGTTCGTTGACTTTCCAGGTTGCTGTGTTCAGGGCCCAGGAACTCCCGAGTTCTTTCCCCCTCTCACCAGGGTTGGCTGCAGCATTCTTGTGACCAGGTTTCTCCTACATCTCTGTTCAGTGTGACAGAGTCAGACCCTTAGATCATTTCTAGCTGAGAATTCTTTCATTCTCAAGAGGGCTGTTGTCAGGAGTGACTGAGTGAGTGTACTGGGGAGTACTTGAAATGTTAAGAGGACTTGTCAACGGGACACAATTGTAAAATCACAGTCCAGCTTCTGGGGAGAGTGGTGGTGCTTGTTCCCTGATCTTAGGGGATAAGGCAGGTGTCATCAGCTCTGATCCTCCTCTGTGTGGCTGGCAGGGTTGCTGGGAAGATTAGAAATAATCTCCGCAAAGATCCTGGCTCTTGTAGGCACTTAACACATGTCAGATTTAACGCTGGATGACGAGACCGAATCCTTTGACTATAAGCGTTTCTAAACTGGTCTCTCTAACTGTCTTTGACTTTAGTCATTAAAGAAGAAACTAATCACAGTGAAATGGCAGAAGATCTGTGCAAGATGGGATCAGATCGTTCCCTCGTGCTGGACAGACTAGCAAGTAACGTCGCCAAACGTAAGAGCTCTATGCCTCAGAAATTTGTTGGTAAGAGTTAAACGTTTCCTGTCTCTTAAAAGAACAACCATGTGGGTGCTTTAGACGGTGATTAGTTGAGGGAAAAAGAAAGGAAACATATCCCGTTTTTTAAAAAAAAAAAAAAGCAAAAATCAGCAAGCTTAATATTTCTCAAGTCTCTCGGAATGGTTTTCCGATAGGCTTCTTAAAAATAATACCAGATCTTCTCCCAGGGGCTGTTCTTAGAGGTGGTTTTGCAAGGTCTGGGGCACCTGGTGAGATCTGCTCTTTGTCTATTGGGGATGGCTAATCAGTGAGCCCAGGGCAGAGGGCACAGCGCTCAGACCCCCAGCCTCAACAGCCTTGCTGAGCCTCAATGGCTCCTTTGTCCAAAGTTCATAATACTCCCCACAAGGGCTACTTCAAAGTCTAAAAGGACAGAACTGCAGGGCAACTGGTCCGCGAGCTGCACAGCAAGGAGTAGGCACGGCCTCGATTGCCGTTTTCCCTGCTTGGTATCTGTGCAGTGCTGTCAGAGTGGGGTAACCCTCTCCTCCAGTGTAGATGGTGGGCATACCCACAGCCGTGTCATCCAGCCCCGACGCTGGAAGTGTAACTAGGGTAACACCTGGGCAGGTGGGAGGGTAGAGAGGCGCTGGGCTGGGGCTCAGCCTGAGGGTGTGAGCTCACCTTGGAAATGACTCTCCTCTGCCGCCCAAGTTCCATCCTTTACATATCTCACAGGCTTTTATGGGCTTCTCTCGTGACTCAGACAGTAAAGAATCTGCCTGCAATGCTGGATACCTGGGTTTGATCCCTGGGTTGGGAAGATCCCCTGGAGGAGGGCATGGCAACCCACTCCAGTATTCTTGCCTGGAGAATCCCCATGGACAGAGGAGCCTGGTGGGCTGCAGTCCATGGGGTCACGAAGAGTCAGACACAACTGGGTGGCTAAGCACACACACACAGGGTTTTATGAACATAGAGTAACATCAGGATGTGAGAACATTTAAAATCCTCAATGTGAAGATGGTATCTGGAAAGAGGATGGGGGAGGGGAGGGTCAGTGAAGTTGACAGTGACCTTGAGCTAGGAAGAGGATTTCTACACATTTTTCACAGTGGAAGAATGGAGGATTCTAGGCAGATCAGAACAAATACAGAGCAATGGTGATGCTGGCTGGGGACTTGAGGGGGACATGTGGACAGGCTCGAGAAGCAGATTCCAGGGTGAGTCACGGACCCTCAGGGAATCCCCTGAGTAGCAAAGCCCCAGTCAGCTCTGGTCACAGGTGAATGGCCTTCAAATGCCAAGGTGAGAAATGCAGCTTTAACCCAGCAGGCAGAAGAGAGCACTGGCACGTCTTTAACTGGAGTCACCTTTTGGAAAATAGAGACCTCTGGTGCCAAAAATTGATTGGAAATGGGAGAACGTGGGGCCTTGGTGGCCTGGAAAGAGGAAGATATGGGGCAGAGGCTGGTGAAAGAGGAACGTGGGGGCCACACGGCTGATGGAAACCGCAAGTCATGGGGACTCGGGGACACGTGTGCCATTGACAGGTTCTGGGAATCGACAGTCTGGGTTTGATCTGTCCGTTTTGAAGGACTTTCTGAATGATGCCCCGTGGGAACCTGGGGAATGTGTGTTAGGAGAGAGGATGGTACTAGAATGGGGTCAGTAGTTAGTGAGGCCTGGGGTGGGTGCTGACCTGCAGGAGGGGACAGGACCCAAGGGGAGGCCAGGTTCTTGGGTTCCAGCCTCTCTCCGACGCTGAAGAAAAGGCTCCATTTAGAGGTTTTTTTGTAGGTTTGGAGTTGGGAGGGGTGATGGGAGGAAGGAATCAGTTAAAAAACACTTTTCAAAGAACCAGCCGGAGACAGAGTGTGGGGAGTCGCCCACAGGAGTGTGAGCCTTTAGACTGTGAGAATGGGGAGGCCACTCACTTCCTGCGCAGAAGGAGTGAGGTGACTCAGAGCACTGACTTCTGGGGGTGGGATTTCAAGCGGCAGCAGGTGAGAGTGAGAGCAGGGCCCCCACCCCTCCCAGGAGGCCGTGTGTGGTGGAGGGGGGATGGGGCCCCCTTAACCAGGGGAGATGGAGCAGCAAGTGTGTCTGAGGATGCTTGGACCGTCATGGGCCCTGGGGAGCTGGGTACCACTTCCTTCTTCAGATCAGAAAACTGGAGGATGCCAAAAAAAAGTCAGTCATGTCTGACTCTTTGCGACCCCATGGACTCCATTGTCCGTGGAATTCTCCAGGCCAGAATACTGGAGTGGGTAGCCTTTCCCTTCTCTGGGGGATCTTCCCAACCCAGGGATCGAACCCAGGTCTTCCTCATTGCAGGCAGAGTCTTTACCAGCTGAGCCACAGGGTGCCAAGGGCTTTGTGAATGGGTGTTTCAGCCCCTGTGGCTGATGGAGACTTCAGACCAAATTACCATCGGTGAAACTCTGCTGAGCTACCTCCAGTGAGAGCACAGTTTAGGTGTTGTATTGAGATTTAGATAGTTTTTGTGTTGAAAAAAAAAAAAAAAAATATATATATATATATATAAAAAAAAAAAAAACAGAACCCCTCTCTCTGATCAAACAAAACTAAGGTTAAAAGAAGTCCCTGGGGAGAGGTGGACCACATAGGAGAAGCTGGGTGGGGACCGAGGTAGAGGGTGCCAGAGTGGAGATTGGAAAGAGGGGCTCTGAGCCAGCAGTGCGCTCTGCTGGATGTTTCCCCGAGAGTTTGGTGCTTGGCAGTTTATTTCTAGAATAATGCCTCTTGCCCTCACATCAACTTGATGGGGTTTTCATCAACCACTCCTCCCTTGTCATGGTTTTTCCACACCAAAAATCAAAAAGGAAATGGACCTCTAAGACCTCTCTTTACCTCTAGAAGCTGAGTTTATATTCTTATATAATTTCAGAAAGAGTGTGTAGGAACCCAGCTGTTACTGTACAAGCTGGCCCAGTACTGGTGGGGTTGAAAGAGCTCCAAGTTTTCATTCAAGAGAGGCTCAGACCCAGCCCTCTTACTATCATGCTTGGTCACTGAGTCGTGTCCAACCCTTTGCAACCCCGTGGACTGTAGCCTGCCAGACTCCTCTGTCCATGGGATTCTCCAGGCAAGAATACTGGAGGGAGTTGCTGTTTCCTTCTCTAGGGGATTTCCCAAACCTGGGGATCAAACCTGCGTCTCCTGTGTCTCCTGTATTGCAGGCAGATTCTTCCCCATTGAGCCACTGGGGAAGACCCTTACTACCATTTGTATTTATTTTGAGTGATCTCTTAATTCATCGGACTTTGCATGCAAGCAGCTGTGTTCAATAAGCTCCTGCAGGAGTTCTGTTTCCATATACTTTTCTGTGTTTGAGGAGGCCTGCCTGCTGCCTTTCTTCTTGAAGAACATTGTGATGAGTGAGGTTGGTCACTGTCTTTGTTCCCCCAGTCTAGAACTTTCTAGATTTTGCCATCATGACTGAAGGCAAGAGTTCCATTTTCTGTCTGAGTGCCTGAAGAGTTTTTTCTTTAACCTAAAAGTTGAATACAACTAGGTTGTGTCTTGGTGTTTTGCATTCTGAATAAAAATTTCCTGACATTTTAATCTGGGGATTCCCTTCTTTTCCATTTCTTGGAAATTCTCTTTTTTATGAATATGTATTTTGTTCCCTCTGTTATGATCTCTGTTCAGAGATACCGGTCGTCCTTTTATTGGAGAGTTTATCTTCCATATCAGAGAAGGTGATGACACCCCAGTCCAGTACTCTTGCCTGGAGAATCCCAGGGACGGGGGAGCCTGGTGGGCTGCAGTCCATGGGGTCGCTAAGAGTCGGACACGACTGAGCGACTTCACTTTCACTTTTCACTTTCATTCATTGGAGAAGGAAATGGCAACCCACTCCAGTGTTCTTGCCTGGAAAATCCCAGGGACGGGGGAGCCTGGTGGGCTTCCATCTATGGGGTCTCACAGAGTCGGACACGACTGAAGTGACTTAGCAGCAGTCTTCCATATCTGTTAGCATTTCTCTAAGTTGGTTTTTTTTTTTTTTTTTTTTGCCCTTTTCACATTTATTCACTATTTCTATCTTGTGATTCCATTTTCAGGAGTTTATGTTCTATTACTTGCTATTTCTAATCCCTGTATTATCTGTAAATAACACTGTTTGGACCTCATTTTGTTTCCTGAGATCTAAAAATCTCCTTTCTCATCTTCTTGTGTTGTTCTAGCCCGCCATGTTTCAGTATCTTTTTAATTGAATTCATGTCACAAAGCAGTTATGAGGCATTCTTCTCTTCTTTGAATTAGGCTTTTTCTGAGGATGGGCTTATTGTTCTATGTTTAACTTCCTTTCTTCCCTTATCTTGCTAGAAAATATATTCACAGTAACCGTGACCTTTTCTTTTCATCTTGCTTATTTGACTTGGGCTGATAGAGCTTGACTGATGTTTGCTATGTTCTTCCCATTGTATCTGAGATGTGGTTTTTTTGTTTGTTTGTTTTTTTCTGAGCGAGTTCAGCTTTTCTCAATGCTGAAGGAATGCCAGAGATGAGGTTGGAGGAGTTCAAGGAAGGCAAAGTGCAGTCTTTGTTAAAAGACTTCCTCTCTGCCCTTTCTCCCTCATTCTGAGATTTGGTTAAATGCTCTAAACCAGTTATCACTGTACCTGGTTGGGAAGTATTCCTAGCTGCCAGCGGATGCTCTGGCCCTTGGGGTGTTTCCTCCCAGTGCACAGCATCAAGGACTTAACTCGAATCTCTCACCTAGTGAATCAGCCTCAGCGCTCACTCATCCAGTGTCACCTGGTCTCATTAGGAGAGGCTTCAACTGCTTTTTGATCAGAAGTGAAAAAAGACAGCTATTTGAATTGATTCTCTATGGATATGAGGATGTTAAGGAAACTGCTGAGGATTTTGTTGCTTCATAGTTAAGGTTTTATAAGTAAAATCAGCTGTCAAGCTTAGCCATGTATCTCATGCCAGAATTTTCTTTCCTTGATTTTTATAAATATGTATTTCCTTAGACTATGTACCTTTCTTTAGCATTCTGCCAAAGTGAATGTTGTGGGATTTTCTCACTCTGTGGAGTATTAAGGGAAGAGAAATTCTGTGGGTGGTTTTAATATGCCACATGGGTCTTCCCCCTACATCCTTTGATTGTTGATACCCAGTTTTAAAGAACAGTTGCTCAGGAAAGCACAGAATGATAACTCTGGGAGAAACGGGATCATTACTGGGAAAGCACCATTTTGGGTGGAGCTATAAGCACTTTATATGTATCAGAATTGTCATGAAGCCCACTCCCTTCCCCACCCTGCCAGGCTTCAATGAAGTGATAGACCAGGCTAAAGGGATTCATTATCCTCTGGGGTTACTGTAACCAGACATTTATCCCCTCGATACAAAAATAGGGGGGGAATCACATGGCTTCTGTATTACTGTTCAGTTACCTTAATGGGGAGAAACACCACCTCTATGATCACTGCCACCCAACTTCCATAGAGATTCCAATATGTCCTGGTTCTGCAGAGGGTGTGGCTGGCTACAGACAAATATCTGTGTGTCATGTAAGGGTCATGTAGTACCATTGTCAGGGCATGTGCCACTCCTGACTACCAGCAGATTGAGATGAAAGGGAGCCAGGCCACTGTATGATACACTTCGCAACAAAGCAAGAAGCAGGACCTAAGGATGCTTTCTAGTCTGATGCGGCATACTTCTGGATAGCTATCAGTGGCCTCAGATTTGTTAAGGATTGTTAGTAAGTCTAGGAACTCTGGAGCAGTTTACCCTTCTGTTGCTGGAACTGGCTGCAGGCCATGATGTCAGGTTTCAATGTGGGAGGTGTGGGGGTCTCCACCATGATCGGTCTCGCCAGCCACCGTCAGCCATAACCTGGGCCCCTGGGCTGCCAGAGGCATCCTCACTTCTGCCTTCCACCAGTAGGGCTGTGCAGGTGGCATGAGTGGTAAAGAACCCAGCTGCCAGTGCAGGAGACATAAGAGATTCAACCCCTGGTTTGGGAAGATCCCCTAGAGGAGGGCTCGGCAACCCACTCCAGTATTCTTGCCTGGAGAATCCCATGGACAGAGGAACCTGACAGGCTCCAAGGCCATAAGGTTGCACAGAGTTGGACTCGACTGAAGCAACTTAGCACACTTGCACACATGTGATGGAGAAGGGCCCTTCTTCCTTCAAAGCCTTCCAGCTTCCTTTGATATAGTCTTCCCCGGGTCTACCCTTCCCGTACATCTGCTCAGGGCTCTGGCTCCACTCACTTGTCCATCTCAGCCTCCTAGCTCCCTCTCCCCTTAGTTTCTTCTTGCTTCTCCCTGTGTGGGACACATATCACAGTCTGCAGCTGGTGCTTAGCAGCTGAAGGATGTATACTCCATAATTCCCAGACTTATTAATAATCCTTAAACTATCTGTGACATTAACTATCCAGAAATATGCCTCCTCATACTAGAAAGCAGAATTAAGTCCCCATAGCAAACCTTCCTTTTCCTTCACAGAACTTCTCAGACAGGAATGCGCCCTATATAACCATGCACTAACATCTGTCTCCCCTGTGGGCTGTGAAGGATGTTACTTGTTGGCCATTCTGTCCCTCCTGTCTGGTCCAGGGTGTACACTCGGTGGACATGTGTTGAGAGAAGGAAAGAGAGTGAGGGTTGAAACGTAAACAGCTTAGACCTGCCTCTGAATGCCCCTCTGCCCATGACTTATTAACTAACCACCACCAAAAGTAATGTGGATCAACAGACCTTAACAATGAGGCAGACCGTTCACTTATGAATTTGCTAATGAAGCCAAGGTTTCCTACTGAGCTTAGAACCTATACATCAAGAAGGTATTATCTTCAAGGATATTCATTTTATTTCTTTCTGAAAACTTGTACTCAAAAGCTAATTACAAGAAGTCAAATCTTTTCTCAAATTTCCCCTTTCCAGGGGAAGCGAGCTCGCTGCCTCCTACCAACCATGATATTAGATCTTAGGCTTCTTGAGGCCAAACTTGCTGACAAGTCATTGACAGTAATTTCTTGCAAATCATTCCTGCTCAGTAATTGTTTGAAGGAACAAGTAAATGTCACCCCTGGAACTTACTCAGTCTGCTCTCAACTTTCTACCAACTTTCCACCAAATAACTGCAGCACAGGCTCCTTGCTGCTAAGAACTGAGAAGCAGGCATGGAATTAAGAGGCCAGGGAAGATGTGGAGGCTGGTACATATGATGGTGCTTTTCACTCTCACGCAAGTCAGAGCCAGATTTTTGTTGTTGACAAGACTGATACCATTTCACTATGAAGAATATAAAGTTTCTGTATTTTTGATTAAGCTTTATTCTAGAGTATTATAGTTATGAACTTAAAATATATGATATATCACACATTGTTATAATCTTATAATTGCTTGAATTAAATAAATTAGTGATGTTAACCAGCCATTGTGAATTACTTAGAACTCTATATGAAAACATATCATTTCAATATTAATTTTAAATTAAATATAAAAATATTTAGAGCTTCCCAGGTGGCGCTAGTGGTAAAGAGACATAAGAGAAATGTCAGGAGACATAAGAGAAATGGGTTCAATCTCTGGGTCAGGAAGATCCCCTGGAGGAGGGCACGGCAACCCACTCCAGTATTCTCGTCTGGAGAATCCCATGAACAGAGGAGGCTGGCAGTCTATAGTCCATAGGGTCGCAAAAACTCGGACACAACTGAAGTGATTAGCACACTCAGCACACTCAAAATGTTTATTAACAACCAGAGTAAATACAAGTATTGGTTTGGTGTTTGAATATGCACTGTTTAAATTGGCACACCACCCTTTGGTTCACCTGTTCGTTTATTGATTTGTGTAGACAAATTGGTTTAAATGCCACCCCCAGGCAGGGCACCATGCCAGGTACAGGGCAGGCAGAGACGTGTCAGCTTTGCCCATTTTGCTGATGTCCACATTATGTGTCTGCCCGAGATCGTTGCCCCCACGGGTGTAAATGTCAGCTGTTGCTGCCGGGCACAGAGGTAACCTGGGCCTCTCTGACTGTCACCCGCTTCCCACAGGGGACAAGTGCCTGTCGGAACTGCCCTACGACGGCAGTGCCAGCTACGAGAAGGAGAACGAGATGATGCAGACACATGTGATGGACCAGGCCATCAACAACGCCATCAGCTACCTGGGGGCTGAGTCCCTGCGCCCCCTGGTGCAGACACCCCCTGGCAGCTCTGATGTGGTCCCGGTGCTCAGCCCCATGTACCAGCTCCACAAGCCGCACGGAGAGGGCCCCACGCGCTCCAACCACTCAGCCCAGGACGGCGCCGTGGAGAACCTGCTGCTGCTCTCAAAGGCCAAGTCCGCGTCCTCGGAGCGCGAGGCGTCCCCGAGCAACAGCTGCCAAGACTCCACGGACACCGAGAGCAACACGGAGGAGCAGCGGGGCGGCCTCATCTACCTGACCAACCACATCAACCCCCACGCGCGCAACGGCCTGTCCATCAAGGAGGAGCACGCGGCCTACGACGTGCTGCGCGCGGCCTCCGAGGGCCCCCCGGACGCGCTGCGCGTGATCGGCACGAGCGGGGAAGCCCTCAAGGTGTACAGGTGCGAACACTGCCGCGTGCTCTTCCTGGACCACGTCATGTACACCATCCACATGGGCTGCCACGGCTTCCGAGACCCCTTCGAGTGCAACATGTGCGGCTACCACAGCCAGGACCGCTACGAGTTCTCGTCCCACATCACGCGCGGGGAGCACCGCTTCCACATGAGCTAAACATGGACTGCGCGAGCCCGAGGGAAGAGCATCCGTGCCCTGCACGCACCCCTGGGCAGGCAGCCGGGGCTGGACTGGACCGCTGTGCTTTGTCCTCTAGGTGGTCCTTCGTTTTGTTCTGAGTTGGTTGATTTTCTTTTGAGAACAGGACGTTTTTCTTGTTAGATGCGGGGTTCCATTTGGAGCCCCCGGAATGCTCTCTTACTAGACGATTCTGTAGACCGCAGGCTGAAATCCCCTCCCCTGTTGCTTCCTAGAAATCGCCAGCCTCCAAGTGATAGGTCATGTTCGGAGAGAATTGTATAGAAACAGGCGGAAGCCCAGAAAGGAATGAGCTGGTTCCGTGCTGAGCGTGGTTTGGCGCACCAGATGGGGTTTGCAGGGTCCCAGGAGCCCTGCTCACAGCCCCTGCACTGTGGCCCTGACCATGACCCTGGGGTGAAATGCCCTCCTCTCAGGGCCAGAAACTGCGTGCATCCGGCACCGACAGGCCACAGGTTCCAAAGGAAGAAAATTATTCTAAGTCAAATTCTGCACACTGCCGGGAAAAGTAACTATTGGGCCGAGGGAGGGGAGGGCTTGCAGAGCCTTTCGGATTCGTTCTCCCTTTCCAAACCTTGTCATGACGTTGCCCAGCCCAGAAGCCTCCAGAGGCCTGTTGTCCCATGGAATGAACTCTATTTCCGTGGGGCACCTGGGCCCACTGTTCTCTGCTCTCTCATCTCATAAGGGCCCCCAGAGTCTGTCACTACATTGTTAACACCAGCCCTGAAATTTAGACGTTCATTCTTTTTGAAATGTTCAGATGATAAAATCCCTCAGAAACCAAACCTGTATTCTAAATTCCACACTCATGTCTGGTTCTGTTCTCCTTCCTGCCCAGGTTCCACCTGTGACCTATTTTCCCGCAGAAAGTCTGTCCTAAACTTCATTTAATGTTGTGTTGTAGCTCCAAGCAGGGGTTCTTATTGTGGGTATATTTCTCTCCCTGCCTTCTGTGTATAGTATTCTCATTTTAATATCCATTAAAGGATTCAGAATGACCATTTTCAGGTCAGGGAAATTTGGCAGGTGAAGTCCAGAGGCTGCTGCTCACACACAGCACCTGTTTATTTGAAATCACACTTTCAAACCATCTGACACGCTTTTCCCCCAAGGGCAGAGCTGCATCCTTGTGTCCACCTAGGCGGGGTGCACCTGTCTGACTGGGGGCGTGTCCAGGACTCAAGGTCCAGCTGGACAGAGGGAGGTGGCCCTGGAGGTGAAGACTGCTCATGCCCTCAAAGGCCCACAGAGACGTCCATGGGTTCCAATCCTAACCTGGAAAGCAATAGGATAGGTGCATGCTATCGTTAAGAACATTCATCTCAACCATCTGGCAGGAAGGGCATACAGTTTCCAGTATTTTTCATCACCAAAAATGTGCAAAGAACATAAGGAAACAGCAAAAATTGTGCACAAGCATCTCTGCATTTCAGCCAACTCCAGAGATCCTGAGCTCAACACTCTTGACATTTGGGGCTGGATACTGGGTTGCAGGGAATTTCCCCAGGCATCCTAGGCTGTTTAACAGCATGAGGTCAACCCCTGGGTTGGGAAGATCCCATGGAGGAGGGAATGGCAACCCACTACAGTATTCTTGCCTAGAGAATCCCATGGACAGAGGAGCCTGGTGGGCTACAGTCCATGTGGTCACAAAGAGTTGGACACGACTGAGTGACTATCACTTCACTGGTCCCTTACCCAACAAATGCCAGTAGACCCCCCAGTTGACAACCAGAAATGTCCCTGGGAATAAAAAGGTGTCCCTAGTGGAGAACCACTGCTCTAATGGAATTGTAAGCCAATCAAGGGTCTGGAAGCCTTCCAGAGATGAAAGCCCTGCCACGAATGTCCCCAGTCAGCAGTCTCAAGCGTGACTCCTGTTCCTTTGGATTCATTTTAATTCTCTCAATGAACTGTCCCCCACCTTCAGTCTTCAGAAGCTTACCTTCCCAAGTGCACTTGAATATTGTGGAAAGGGTGGCAACCTAGCATCCTTGAGTCATGGGATTCTTTGCTTACGGAACTGTGTGACATTTTGAACCTGGAAATAGGCAAACTTGTAGTAACTTGGTCAGTGACACACTGAGGCACGGGGTGAGGGGCAGAGGGGGACTCCGGGCTGTGGACAGCATTCGTTCAACATGAAGTTGTAAGACAGATCCACCTTATCCCCCTGCATGCATATTCAGGGTGAGAGACTGCTCGTATGTCCACTTTGCAGGCCAGTTTCACCTGCCGCATCTGTTCCACAGGGCCCATTGGCTGGACAGAGCTATCTTTTCCCCTGTGGCTTCAGATGGACCTCAACCCACCACTGTAGATAGTGGCTGAGGAGTTGTTTTCCCCAGGACTTTCCCCTCCCTCTCTCCGCCTTTGGTAGCCAGTATAACCTTATTTACACACCTTTTGTTGTGGTTTTCTAATGTAATACCATTTTTCTCTGAAACTATTGTATTTAAAGTAAGGTTTCATTAATGCCAACAAGTAATGAAATTATGCTTGAAAGGTGGCCATGTTCTGTACCCAAAGCTGTTGACGTTTTCCTTTTAGCTGGTAAAAGTAGCATTTTGCATGACCTTACCCCGTTTCACTCTGTGGTTTGTTCGGCTACTGATGATGTGAGTGTGTGTCTCGGGGACAACTGTGGAGGCACTAGGCTTCATGCACTCTCGTTGTTGAAAATAAATATCAACCAAAGGAGGGGCACCAGGAGCAGGTGGATTCTGTTGATCAAGAGAAGTCCCTGCTTGGCATTCTGGCCCATCCTGGTCACCCAGCTCCCCTCCACTCAGAACACCTGGACCCTATTCCTCACCCCGGTCTTCCTGCATCACGTATCTTAGAGTGTGGGCTTGTCCTTGCAGAAAAGACATTACAAAGAATCATGTTACTATCGCTGTGTCACCCAAGGGCGTGTCCCAGCACCTAGCATTTCAGATACTAGCACGTTTCACTTCCAGTTCAGAATCAACCAAAAATGAGATCTCAGACTGTTCGTCAAGAAAGACAGCTATCTCTCAATGCAATGTGAGTTCTTTTTTGTTTTTTTTTTCTATTTTTGTGCCTTTCCTTGTTTTGTTTTGTTTTCAGTGGGACTTTCTTAGCATCATCTTCTTGCCAAAACAAAAGCAAGATGCCATGGACTGCTGTAGACCAGTCGTGAAGTAAATCTATTTCTCTCATGCACTTATGTTCCAGCAATAATGAAGGGGCAGCGCTACTCGCAATCCAGATCTCTCTCCTTCAATTGAGTGTTTTTTTGTTTGTTTGTTTTACTTTAAAAGAAACCAAAATTAGACTTATTTAAGATATACAGACATCAGAAATTAAAGGGAAAAAAGCACATGTGCTGTCGGTGCCATAGCATTCACTGTGAACAAGTGTGACCAGAAATGAATATGCAATCTTGTTTCCAATACTTTCTAATACACTTTTTTACAATGTTGTGTGTGGTGACTGTTCAGGGTTCAGTTTATGTGTATCTATCTAATACATCTTTAGGTGTGCAGCTGCCATTCTGGCAGATACTTGTACAGGACTGTAAATGAGAAAATGCAGTTGTATTTCCAATCTGCCTCTATGATGATGTTAAATTATTTCTGTTTTGCTGTGAACAGGGGCGTGGCCTTGGAGGAATAGAGTATCCTTTTGTACACATTTTCAAATGCTTACTCTGTGGTGATAGAACTAATAAATGCAGTGCATACTCTGTCTGCCTCATGCTGTGAAGCCCGCGCTGGTCTTGAGAGAATCACCGTGTAGACCTGCCACCTGCTACAGACTCCCTCCTAGTTGGAGGAGGAAGATGGGCTTGGGGGCGGGTACAAGACAAGGTGGGATCATCTGTGATCATATGCATTCGCCGTTGCTGCTGGTTCATCAGTTCACTTCGGCAGGCTGAGCACCTCCTGTTCAAGCTGTGCTAGGCTTGGAGTACTTGTGGGTTGGAGGGTGAGTGGAGGTCGTGGGCAATATAACACATGTTCCCCAGCTCTTCTTAGAGCAGTGCTTAATGCCATGTGCAGCGATGGGCGGCAGGGGGGGAGCATAGAGGCGAGGGCTGACCGCAGTGGCCACCCTGAGGGCAGTCTCCCTGCTGGGCTGCATGTTTAGTGCAGGGCGCGCAGGGCTGGGAGATCTCAACTCTGTCTGTCACAGACGCGCACTGCTCGAGACGCTCGGTGGTTAAAACCCTCTGGCCCTTTGGGAGAACCAGCCAGACACGGTGTGGGCTCAAATCTAGTAAATAAGATGAAGTGATCAAGTTTACACGGTTCAACATTTGATCCAAATGGGGTGAAACTTGAATGAAATCCGCAGACTGTTCAGTTTCACATCAGGCTTTGGCATCGGGGGCTTTTCGTAAGTGTCAGTGGCCGGGGCAGCATCCTTCAAAGAAGTTTTCGGCACCCTTAAGTTACTGCACTGAATGAACGCATGGCTTAGAGAGAGGTAATGACACAACCATTGCCAGATCCGCTGTTTCACAGTTACATCCTGTTATTTCTCAGTGGTCACGGATTCAAGAAATAAAGGGTGTCTGCATTAACTCAGAAATGACCTAGGCTCAATTTAAGGCAGAAAAGTGACTCCAAAGTGGTGGTGGTGGGGGGCTGGGTCTGTTTGTGAGAGTGAGGAATGTGTTTGTGTGTACCTTACCAAGGCTAATGAGTGTGTCTAGAAGCGGGCTTCTTTGGTGACTCAGATGGTAAAGAATCTGCCTGCAACACAGGAGACCTGGGTTCAATCCCTGGGTTGGGAAGATCCCTTGGAGAAGGAAATGGCAACCCAATCCAGTATTCTTTCCTGGAGAATTCCACAGACAGAGGAGCCTGGTGAGGGGTTGCAAACTGAACTGAACGACCAACACTCAACTAGAAGAGATCTGAGGAGGGCAGTGGCCTGCCCTCATCTCTCAAGCTCATCAACTGAGCTTGGGAAGGGGTTGAGCAGCAATCCATCCTGGAACCCAGGACGTGGTAACAAGTGAGGGTGAAGTTCAAAACCCTCACTTTAAGAGCATTCCACAGGATGATAGACTTCATTCCTTGGTTTTCACTACCTTTTATATTATTGAAGTCATGCTAAGAATGATTATCCTCAGCATCTTTTTGGTGCTGTATGCCATTAAGCTTCCTCTGGTCCCCTTGCAAGCCCTCAGTGAGTCAGGGGTGCACCCACCCCATGTGCCCAACCTGGTGAGCCCCACTCTGGGAAGTCAGCCCTGGAGGGTGTTTCCTTCATGGTAATGAGCAGAGGTGATGGTGAGGAGCAGAACAGCTCACATTCACGCCTGGGAGGGGCAAGAGTCAGGAACAGTCTGCCTGGTCAGCCCCAGGACGACTGCAACTGCTTCCAGGTGGATGCACCAAGATTCAAAGAGCCTGATTGTCTGCACAGAGGGCCTGGAAGATGCTGAGTGAAGGAAGCGAGGTGTGGCTGCAGTTGTCAGACAGACACTGTTCCCTGCACACCTGGAACAGCCTGGCATGTTCTGGACAGCTCCCCCTCTGCTGTTACCCCTGGGGCAGCTCTGGCAGTTTCCTGAGTGCAGTTTTTTATCCTCCCTTAAGACAGCTGCTCATCCAATTTTATTCCTGATGAGTGCTGTAAATTTACAAAACATGCTGTGTTTTATATATTAGTGTGAAATCTGAGGAGCTAAACATCAGAATTGGGGGCTCAGGTGCCAACGATTTCTGATCACATTTCCAATTAATTGGTCATATTTTCTATCAAAATAAAACATCTTGGAGGTTTTGTGATTCCTTGGTGAAGTTCTGCATTTTCCCTAAAAGTACGTGCACTCTAAGGAATAGGATTGCTCGGCTGTTGCCAAAAGTCTCATTTTTTTCATATGGCCAGCCTCTCAACTCCAAATCCTGAGCAGGGCTCGAAACAGCCATCTAGGAGCTAGGCAATCAGTACAAGACTTGGAAGAAGTGCTCAGACCACCAAGGCAGGGGTCCCCTGTTGCTCAGAAGCCCAGGCATCACTCTGAACCCCACTGGTCTTTCTCTGCACTGGAACCCAGAGAGCAGCCCAGCACAGCTGCCAGGCAGGGCTGGAGCTCAGGTGCTGCCGACACAGCCTGGATCTTTTCTTCGTTCCCCAAGAGCCTGGCCCTTGTGACCTCTGACGAGGGGGAAATGGAGCCACTGGGCTCCTAGAATAGCACTTCTGCCTCATGGCCAGGCTCCCGTCCTCCCATTGGCCTCTTCCAGCATTAACCCAAATTCCCAGCTCCCAGCTCAAGACCACCTCCAGATTTCCTCACCCACACCACCTTCCCCGGGCCCTGGGGCATCCAGAAATCCCCCATGACCCTGGTTCTCAAATGCAGCTCAGAATCACCTGGCTGGTTCTCATGAATGGAGTTTCTAGAGACCCACTCCTGACCTTTCTGGAGCAGGAGGTCTGGGTGGAGTCTACCTGCCTAATATGGGACCAGTTCCTCAAGTCCAGATAAGCTGACCCCACCCACCTGGTCCCCATCAAGGCAGATACAACCTTAACCCTCTCCTCCAGCCCTGCCACCTCCCTCTCTTTTTTGACAGAGGAAGAAACTTAATAGTTGATTATTAACAAAATAAATAATTATTCAAAATTAATAATGTCTCTCTCTTCCCCTCTTAAATTTAAAACAACTCATGCACGTGTGCTAAGTCACTTCAGTCATGTCTGACTCTGCGATCTTATGGACTGCAGCCTGCCAGGCTCCTCTGTCCATGGGATTCTCCAGGCAAGAATACTGGAGTGGGTTTGCCATGACAAGAGAGTCAGACAGTGGAAAATCAAAATACTAGCTGTGCTACCTGTGAAACCTAGATTAGAGGAACCAGCTTCAGTGCCTGACCACAGTGGGCTTGCTGACTCCAGGCAGACTTGCCCCGCCGGATGCAGGTAGGATTTAAACTCAGGCACCACCTGAGGGGGCTGAGCCCGCGCCCTGCAGGAAAGGGGAGGGGGAGCAGAACCCTCATCCTGCAGGCAGCAGAGCCCAGGAAAGCAAGAGAAAGCAAGCTCAGTTCCTGCAGCCAGAGGAGTGTGAAGAGGAGAGAAGCAGGTGCAGGGGAGCCACCGGAGGCAGAGAAGAGAGTGGCATAATGAGAAGCAGGCAAGTGACGAGAGGAGCCGGCAGGAGGCCTGGCAAGGGGGGAAAGGCATAACCTTCCAGCAGTGGGGCTGCAGAGGACTTGACTCTCTCTCACTGGGGTGTGGTCTCCAGGAGCAGGGTTTTCTTTTTTTTTTTTTCCTGCCATATCTTCAGTGTCAAGAAGAGTTACTTGGCACATAGTAGGTGCTTGCTACGGTCTGCATGTTTGTGTCTCCACAGAAATCATATGTGGAAATCCTGCCTCCCAAAGGTACTTGGAGTTGGACGTTTGGCAGGTGACTGAGTCATCAGGATGGAGTCCTCATTGTGGGATTGCTTCGTACTAAGTCACTTCAGTCATGTCCGACTCTTTAAAACCCCATGGACTGTAGCCCGCCAGGCTCCTCTGTCCATGGGATTCTCCAGGCAAGAATACTGGAATATGTTCCCACGCCCTCCTCCAGGGCATCTTCCCAATCCGGGGATGGAACCCACATCTCAGGTCTCCTGCGTTGGCAGGCGGGTTCTTTGCCACTAGCGCCACCTGCTGGGATTGGTGTCCTAATAAAGAGGCTTCCAGGAGCTCCCTCAGCCCTTGTCTCCTGTGAGGACAGTGAGAAATCCACCACCGGGAGAGGCCCTCACCTGGCCCTGACTTCAAGACTTCCAGCTTCCAGAACTGCAGGAAATGAACTTCTGTTGTTCACAAGCCACCTGGTATCTGGCGTTTTGTGACAGCAACCGGCAGACTGAGATGCGGGTCAGTAAACATGGACGGGTGTAATTGTCTACTGAAGATGACTGAGATGATTGTGTGCGGAGCACTTGTGAGGTGCTGACCCCAGATCTCAGGTCCTCTGTGAGCGGTTAGTGAGGGGCAGGGCAGCGTGGGCTGGGCAGAGGGATTGAGCGGGGAAGCTGGGGAGGCACTGGGTGACGAGAATGGGTCAGCTGTGAAGACAGGTCACAGTTTGAGAGTCAGGTGGTCAAGAGCGAGAAATCAGGATGGACCCAGGAGGTGCCCGAGGGCAGAGCGAGCTTGGAGGGCGGCAGAGCTCTGTTCCCACGGAGAAGAGGGCCATGGTCCCAGACAGGAGGGAAGCCCGCGGAGCCCGGCGCCCAAACTCCCTCCACGAAGGAGAGGCCGAAAAGCAGGCCCAGTAAAGCAGCTGAGACCAGAAGCGGGCTGTGAAGAAGCTGCCAGCTGAGCACCCGGACACTGGCCGTGGCAGTTGGCGGGGGGCCCGGGGAGGGAGATGCAGGAGGCGGGGATGGGCTGGGGACCCCTGAGGCTGATGCTGGCAGGAAGGAAATGGGGAACTTGGTGCAGCCCGGACCTCAGGCCTCAGCTGGGACCAGATGCCTCAAAACATGCCAAGTTCTGGGCTGTATTTTCCTAAGGAGGAAGGTGAAAACCTCAGTGTGAAGTCCCCTCGCTTTTTCCGCTTTTTGGCAAAGCCAAGGACAGGAACAAGGCATGATCCCTGTGTGATGTCTCCTCCGGGCACCCCCCACCCTGCTCCCCCAGCATAGGCCGCCCGCGCCCCCTCCCTGGCAGCGGGGTGCTGCGCCGGCCCAGCAGGTGTGTTGTGGCTACGGGGATCACAGGACGGGAAGCAGATGCGGCCCCCGCAGTCCCCAGGCACAACTGGAGGCTGGCCGCTTGGGGAGGAGATTTGCATAACAAGGATAATTTGGTACCAAAGCTGTCCCCTGAAGTGAACTGCCTGGATCTCGGTGCAGTTGACAAATTTCACTTCTTCTTTCCCATGTTTTGTCAAACCAACTAGATGTGACGTTGAGTGTGTGAATTGTCCAAAGATACTTTCTTTCTCCCTGCATGATTCCGGCCTCCCTCCCTCTGCTCTGCCTGATCCAGGGCCTCCCGTGCACACTCCCAGGGTCTCTGGCCCCGAAGGCAGCGCAGCAGTGCCTGCCCCACTCAAAGCCTTGCTCCCTCTCGGAGGGACGCCACGGTGGGACTCCAGGCCTCTGGGCACCTTGCCTCTGCTCCCCGCACCTGCCGCTGTGTCCCCGTCAGCTTCCTCCCTCCTGCTTCCTGTGGGCAAGGGCGGGCCGAGGCGCCACCGTGAGGAGGGCGTGTGGTCTCGGGCCCTTGGTTTGATTCCCCTTTCAGGGCCCTCCTCCCTCCTGGGCACTACCCTTCACAAAACCCGTTTGGCTTCCCTGCTCACACCCAGATCCGACTCCTTAAAGCATCATGATTCTTTGAAGCTGCCTTTATACCATCCTACAGGAAAACAATCATATGTGTTACTGTTCAAAAATAAAATAGGTACAGTATATTCTTGAGAGGCTCCCCTGGTGGCTCAGTGGTAAAGAAACCACCTGCAGTATAGGAGCTGCAGGTTTGATCCCTGGGTTGGGAAGATCCCCTGGAGGAGGGCATGGCAACCCACCCCAGTATTCTTGCCTGGAGAATCCCATGGACAGAGGAGCCTGGCGGGCTACAGTCCATGGGGTCACAGAAGAGTCAGACTCGACTTAGTGGCTGAACAACAACCATGTGCTTGAGGGTCTGTGCCAACCCCAGGAGCCTTGGAGTCAGGGGTCCTAGTTTGGGGTCCTTGCCGATGTCATCTAGTCTGATCAGGACCTGATTCTCTGCATCGCTCCAGGCTCCTCCTGACCTTGGGCAGCCTGACACCATGATGAGCCCACAGGCCCTGGAATGCTCCCCAAGCCATGCCAGCTGCTGAGCTAGGCATGTAACAAGGCTGAACCTTTGTTCTTAACTAATCTTTGGAGCTGTCTCAAGGCCAGATCTCCAGGCTTCCTAGCTGTCTAAGTCTGTCTCAGGCCTCACATGGTGCTCCGTTAAGTGGCTGCCTCCTCCACTGGACTATGAGGCAGAGGTCTTGCCTCAGCATCCCCAAACTTCCATTCCAAGCTCGGGGTCAGGCCCCAGAGGGCACATGGCATATGGGATGGACACTTGTCCCCTGCTCCTTGGGGTCTGTGAAGTCTTATCCCACCGAGATGATGGCCTGGACCCCCCCAGCCCAGGGCTCTTCCTCCTGAATCCCACCCCCCCACCTTTCCACATGCTTCAGGGCCAGCATCGTCTCCCCAGAGAAAGACAGGAGGCAATGGGACACAGGCCTCAGGCTCCCGAGGTCTCCAGGAGGGCCCTCTCCTGTGGGTCCTGGCGGTCAGGCCCTGGCAGGGCGCTGCATCCAGGGGATAGGCTGGGCAGTCCTGGGGGACACAGCTGATGGGGAGGAGGGGGGTAGAGACTGGTAGCAAGGCTCCACCGGACACAGCTAGTCTGAGCCAGAGGCAGAGAGAGAGGAGACAGGAACCTGTTTACAAAACAATTAAAACTAGAGAAGTCAGGACAAGTGGAAGACAGTGAGAACAAGCAAACAAAAGGGGGTAAGAAGAGAAAATAGTAACGAGTGTGGTGGCTTCCAATCCAGCTGTATCAGTCTTCATTTTAAACATCATTGGTCTAAATGCACCACTGGAAACATAGACACTGTCAGAGTGGATCTACAGACAAGACCCAACTACACATCATCCATGAAGAAGTCACTTTAAATGTAAGACATGTGGGGCTTCCCTGGTAGCTCAGACTGTACAGATCCTGCCTGCAATGCAGGAGACACAGGAAATGTAGGTTTGATCCCTGGGTCAGGAAGATTTCCTGGAGAAGGAAATGGCAACCCACTCCAGTATTCTTGCCTGGACAATTCCACGGACAGAGGAGCCTGGCAGGCTAAAGTCCATAGGGTTGCAAAGAGTTGGATGCCACTCAACAACTGAGCATGCATAGATTGAAGAGATGAAGAAGGACACCCTTTGCTAATACCAGTCAGGAGAAAGCAGGAGTTGTTGTAAGTTTAGACACAGCAGACTTCAGAGCCAGGGAGGTTATCCAGGATAGAGGGACTTCACCTGATGACAAAGGGGTCCGTTCTCTGGGAGAACATAGCAATTCTTAACGTGCATGTGCCTAACAATGGAGCACCCAAACATGCCCTAGAACCACAAGAAGAGACAGACGAACCCACTCACTGTTGCACACATCAGCCCCTTCCATCAGAAACAGATCCCACAGACAGAAAACCAGGAAGGACAGACTTGAGTGGAAAGGCAGAAGGAGGTATTTGGGTGAAGAAGGTTGGCCCAGGGAAATTTGGGCCAGAGAGATGGTGAGCACCAGCCCACCAGAGGCCTGAACCTGGAAACACGTTTGGGGACAGCCATGCCATTAACAGACTTTATGTTTCTGGGCTCCAAAGTCACTGCAGATGGTGACTGCAGCCATGAAATTAAAAGACGCTTGCTCCTTGGAAGGAAAGCTATGACAAACCTAGAGGGACTATTAAAAGGCAGAGACATCACTTTGCTGACAAAGGTTCATATAGTCAAAGCTGTGGTTTTTCCAGTAGTCATGTACAGATGTGAGAGTTGGACCATAAAGAAGGCTGAGCATCAAAGAATTGATGCTTTTGAACTGTGGTGCTGGAGAAGACTCCTAAGAGTCCCTTGGAAGTAGAGATCAAACCAGTAAATCCTAAAGGAAATCAATCCTGATTATTCACTGGAAGGACTGATGCTGAAGCTGAAGCTCCAATTCTTTGGCCACCTGATGGTAAGAGCCAGCTCACTGGAAAAGGCCCTAATGCTGGGAAAGATTGAGGGGAGGAAGAGAAGGGGGTGACAGAGGATGAGATGGTTGGACACCATCACTGATTCAATGGACATGAATTTGAGCAAACTCTGGGAGATGGTGAAGGACAGGGAAGCCTGTCATGCTGCAGTCCGTGGGGTCACAAAGAGTCAGACACATTGAACAACAACAATGCCATTGATTTTAGCCAGGGGGTCCCAGGAGGGCTTTGGGGGTTCTGCAGCTTCTGTGGTCCTGAGGGCCAGCCACCCGGGGGTCCAGCAGGAAGAGCGGCATCCACACTAAGCTGGAGAAGGGCCTTCTCAGCATCAAGGCTAAGCAAGGGCCTGGGGGAAGAAGCAGGAAATGAGACCCCATCCTGGTCCTGGAACACCCGGCCGTCAAGGGACAGCCGGGCTTTTAGAGGAAGGGTGGGGATGGGAGTGAACAGCCGCTTCAGGTAGTGAAACCAGTGACCAGGACACAGAATGACTTCTTCAAGGTCACAGGGAGTCACCCTGAGGCACAGTTCCTAATGCCCGCCCATTTCACGCAAGAGCCACAGTCACTGAATGAACACTTCTCTGGGTCAGACACGTGGAAAAAGCATAAGACTGCAGGGCCGCGTGGACAGCAATACTGCAACAAAGGCCATACCCTTGAGACAATGTCACAGAGGCTTAAATGGTCCCCACTCTCACCTTGCACCCCCAGCTGCGGGGGGGAGGTCAGCCCACATTTATGGGGCCGTGGGGCAGCTCAGACTCCCGGTGATCTGGAGCGGAACTCCTGTGCGACAGAATCGTGTTAATCAAAAAGGAAAACAGTAGCAGTGTCTTACCCTGAGGATTACCTGATCACTCCAACACACTCTGGGTGCACACCCATCCCATGCTGTGCCTCGAAGCGGCAAAGACCAATTCTGCTTCTTGCCTGTTTGCTTCGAGAAACAGGGCGCCCGTTCCCACATCTGCAGCATGGAAATTCCAGGACAGAGCATTTGTTTTCATCCGCAAATAGGACTTCTGCAAAGAGTGATGCTGATCCACACAAAGGCCACTAGCCACAACATTCAGAAAACTAAGATCATGGCATCCGGTCCCATCACTTCATGGCAAATAGAGGGAAACAGTGGAAACAGAGACTTTATTTTTGGGGGGTCCAAAATCACTGCAGATGGTGATTTCAGCCGTAAAATTAAAAGACGCTTACTCCTTGGAAGGAAAGTTATGACCAACCTAGATAGCATATTAAAAAGAAGAGACGTTGCCTTGTCAACAAAGGTCCATCTAGTAAAGGCTATGGCTTTTCCAGTAGTCATGTATGGATGTGAGTGTTGGACTATGAAGAAGGCTGAGCGCCGAAGAATTGATGCTTTTGAACTGTGGTGTTGGAGAAGACTCTTGAGAGTCCCTTGGACTGCAAGGAGATCCAACCAGTCCATTCTAAAGGAGATCGGTCCTGGGATTTCTTTGGAAGGATTGATGCTGAAGCTGAAACTCCAATACTTTGGCCACCTGATGTGAAGAACTGACTCATTGGAAAAGACCCTGATCCTGGGAAAGATTGTAGGGCAGGAGGAGAAGGGGACGACAGAGGATAAGATGGTTGGATGGCATCACCGACTCAATGGACATGGGTTTGGGTAAACTCCAGGAGTTGGTGATAGGGAGGCCTGGCGTGCTGCAGTCCATGGGGTCGCAGAGTCGGACATGACTGAGCAACTGAACTGAATTGAACTGAACAGCGAGTGATCTAAACTTAAAGTCATCAAAACTAAATAAATGAGAAAATTCAGCCTGCCTGACACAGCAGCCTCATTCTAAGAGCGCCATGAGCTGCGTGGGGCTGTGGCTGCCACACTGGACAGAGCAGATAGGAGAGCTTCGCCTTGTGCATCGTGGGGCAGCTCTGCTGAGCTGGAGCAGGGCAGCACTGTTGCCAGGATCTCGGCTCTCTCTGCACCATGGAGTCATGGAGGAGAAAGATAGAGGGCCTTCATTACTTTGCCAGGCAAAGGGGGAACGCAGCAGGCCTGCGCCTCAAGAACTGTGCCCCCTGCCCGGTGAGTAGGGGAAGGTTGCATAGTCAGGCCAGAGGGTGTGACTGTCTTGTAGTCCTTTTTATTCTGCAGTTTCAAAAGGGTGGGATTGCCGAGAAGCTGAAGGTGTGTGCAGGGCCCTAGGTGGCGCCTCTTCTAATGTGGCTGCGCCTCTGCCTCAGGTGGTTTCATGGCTACATCTCCTTTGTGGAGCTGCTGTCCTGCCCTTTGGAACTCAGAGAAGGTGGTGGGGCCAGAGTTCTGCCTGCAAGGGACGGGGAACAAAACGGCCTCCCTGCCCTGGAGTCCCGCAGGGCCTGTCAGCGTCAATGCCCCACAAACGCCCTTCCTCCCCGCTCCGAAAACAACCGTGGGTTCCCAGCTTGTTCCTGAGGAAGCCTGCCTGGGCTACTGAATCCTGGAGGCTGCCCTCGATATTCAAATTACGGAGCAACTTTCACTTCCACTTGAGGACCGAGGCTTCCACTCTGCCAGCAGGGAGATAGCATTTGCCCGAGGCCATGTGCCTTCAATAAAGCAGGTTCACTAGCCCTTCAAGGTGTCTCTGGGGTGGGACTGCTCTTCCCTGATGCTCCCCGCACCTCCCAGACTTTCACCGCACTTCCCCTGGGTCTGTGCCCCAGGCCCGCTGCTCCCTTGACCGCCAGTCCCCTCCAAGCAGCGGTGACCTGCAGGAACTGCTGAGAAGCCTCGGAGGGTGGGATTTCCAGCAAATAGGGAAGGAGTCTGACACCCTGCTGGTAGATTCTTGCAGGATCACTCTCCTCCCAGGAGAAAAAGAGGAAAAAAGGCAAATCACTTTCCTCTTGCTTCTGCTTCTCCCCAATAAACTGCTTGCCTCACTTCCTTTTGCAGTTAGAGAAATGTTCCTTGTGAAAGTGATTTCCACACATCCACACGCCATGCTGCCCCAGCCTCCAGGAGGGATTTGTGTGGTGCTTTGCTCGCTGGCTCCCTGGACTTTGACTAAGAAAGTCCTGTCAGAAAACAGGAGCTGACTTGAACCATCCAGCTCTTCCATCAATGGCGAATGCCCATCTCCAGGGGTGAGACAGGGTGCAGATCTAGAAGGTTCCACCTGAGAATCAGGGTCCTTCAAGCATGGCCTGCGACCACGTCAGCCAGCAACAGCCTCCCAAGGGTCCAGGCCTCTCTGTGGCCCTGCTGCACATGGACAAAGTCAAGGGCTCTGTGTGTGCTGGGGGCTGAAGGAGACCCCTTAATTAGCAACTCTGACTGCCTCCTCTGTTACAACAGAGATTGAAAGTGCTTGTTCTGAGAGCAGAGGGAAGGATTCAGGAAGATGCTCTGTATCAAGGGTTGTTGTTCAGTCCCTCAGTCATGTCCGACTCTGTGACCCCCATGGACTGAAGCACGCCAGGCTTCCCTGTGCTTCACTATCTCCCGGAGTTTGCTCAAATTCATGTTCATTGAGTTGGTGATGCCACCCAACCATCTCATACTTTGTCATCCCCTTCTACTGCGGCCCTCAGTCTTCCCCAGCATGAGGGTCTTTTCCAATGAGTTAGCTTTTCGCATTAGCTGGTCAAGGTGTTGGAGTTTCAGCCTCAGCATCAGTCCTTTCAGTGAACACTATGTCAAGGGAACAGGTGCAAAGCGCCCTCCCAGGGAACCATTCCCTGTGTGTTTAGTCTGTGCTGATGACTTGAAACCAGAAAACACGGAGGCTTGGAAGGACCAAAGACCAGCCCGCTGCCATGTATGTCCACCAGTTCACACGTCTGGTTGGCCCTGGAAAGGACAGGTCCCTTAGAGGGAATTTAAGGCCCTTCCCGGGTCAGGAACATCCCCTGTAGAAGGACAGGCTACCCACTCCAGTATCCTCGGGCTTCCCTTGTGTCCCACCTGGTAAAGAATCCGCCTGCAATGTGGGAGACCTGAGTTCGATCCCTGGGTTGGGAAGATCCCCTGGAGAAGGGGAAAGGCTACCCACTCCAGTATTCTGGCCTAGAAAATTCCATGGACATCCATGGCGTTGCAAAGAGTCAGACACGACTGAGTGACTTTCACTTTCCCGTGTACACAGGAGTGAGTGCCAGTACAGCAATTCAGCTGGAAACCTCCCAGCAACACTATAGGCCAAAGCATTTTTTAAAGCTGCTCCATTAAGCGTAATATTTTAATTTAAATACAAAAGTGAAGAAACTAAAAGTTTGAGCTTTGTGGCAAATTAGCTAAACATTCTCTAACATCTAAATTGGAATTTTAAGGTAAAATGGTATCAAAATTCAAAGGGCTGAGAAAGACCAATATCTTATGATATCATCACTTATGTGTGGTATCTTAAAAAAAATGATAAGAACTTGTTCACAAGACAGAAACAGACTCACAGACTTAGAAAATAAACTTACGGTTACCAAAGGGGAAAAGAGGGAGCACAGGGTAAATGAGAAGATTGAGACTGACATATACACATTGCTATATGAAAATTAGGTAACTGTTAAGAACCTGCTGTATAGCACGGGGAGCTCTGCTCAGTTCACTATAATGTCCTATATGGAAAAAGAACCTGAGAAAGAATGGATATATGTATATGTATAACTGATTCACTTTCCTGTACAGCAAAAACTAACATGACATTGTAAAACAACCATACTCCAATAAAAATTTAAAAATAAAGAGCTCACTAAATGAAATTAAAAAAAAAAAAAATTTAAAAAGGCCAAACACAGCCACCTCCAGGCAAAGCAAGGCATGCGCCCCCCCTAGTGGTGAAGGCAGAGAGTGCAGCTGCCCACCCCTTGCTTCCAGGACAGGGTCTCACAGCGCATACTTGGGGAGGGCGTTTCTGCACCCCTAGCCCAGCGCCCCACTAACACAGGGGAAAATGGAGCTCTGCGGCAGTGAAAACTGACCCGCTCACTTAGCAAGTTAAGGCTGGAAACAGGCTTGTCACCGGGTAAACGTGTTCTCACACATGAGCTTAGAGTTTGACGTTCAATAGGTGGCACTCGGAGAAGGCGATGGCACCTCACTCCAGTACTCTTGCCTGGAAAATCCCATGGATGGAGGAGCCTGGTGGGCTGCAGTCCATGGGGTCGCGACGAGTCGGACGCGACCGAGCGACTTCCCTTTCACTTTTCACTTTCATGCATTGGAGAAGGAAATGGCAACCCACTCCAGTGTTCTTGCCTGGAGAATCCCAGGGACGGGGGAGACTGGTGGGCTGCCGTCTATGGGGTCACACAGAGTCGGATACGACTGAAGCGACTTAGCAGCAGCAGCAGCAGGTGGCACTAGTGGTAAAGAATCTGCCCGCCAATGCAGGAGACACAAGAGATGCAGGTTCAGTCCCTGGGTTGGGAAGATCTCCTGGAGAAGGAAATAGCAACCCACTCCAGTATTCTTGCTGGGAGAATCCCATGGACAGAGGAGCCTGATGGGCTGCAGTCCATAGGGTTACAAAGAGTCAGACATGCCTGAGGAATTGAGCATGAACACACCCTAAAAATTTGTTATTCAGCTCTTACACCCGCTGAAGTCAATTCTGGCAAAAATTCGGTTAATAAGCATAGGGACCTCCCCCCTCCCAAAGAAGGGTCCTCACTCTGGCCCAGAACTCTTCTAACCTTGCTGGAAACTCCTATTCGACCCCTTCCTAGGGCCCCAGCTCAACCTCTGTGGACCTTCACCCTGGTCTGAGCAAGGAGTCTCAAGAGCTCACCTTCTCAGAACGTGATCCTTCACCCTGGACCTCCAGGTCCTTGAAGCTGAGAGCTCTGGTGTCTGTAGGGGAGGAAAACTTGGCCTCTACTCATGTAAGTTCAGTGGATAAGCCTGTGAAATAAGGTAATAATAGGTCAAAGGCAGAAAAGGCACACAATTTTATTTGATGTTAAATGTTTTACATGGCATGGGGGACTTCATGGGTAGGAGAGAAACTGCCCCCTGCCCCCCATTGCTGAACCTCCAGCAAGGCTTGGAAGCTGTTGAGCCATTTGAACAAAGAAAGATCAATTTAAAGAGAAGGATCCTTTCCTGAAGAGAGGCCCTTGGAAAGGGCCTCAGTGTCCAGGACTGGCAGTTTGTGGGAAGGCAGTTCTGGGGGGCACACAAGGGCTAGCTAGTGCGGCTGGTGTGGGCATGCAGTATTGTGATTTACAAGAAGCACACATATACATTTGGTCATTCATCTGGTCACTCACATGTGGTTGGTCTTCACGCACCCTTCCTAGCCCACAGCTCCCGAAAGCCCCTCTGCTGTCCTGAGTGATAACAGCACTGGGATCAGTGCCTGAAAATCCCTCAGGGAAGGAGCCTTAGGGGTTCCACCCAAGGACGGGGATGGCTACCAGGAGAATCAGCTGCGTAGTTCGACAGTAGGAATTTTCAGTTCCACCTCCGACCCCACCCCACCCCCGATTTCCCAGGAGGGAAGAGGGGCTGGAGGCTGGATCTATCACAATAACCAATGATTGAACCAATCCTGCCTGTGCTGAAAAGCACAGACCCCCATGGAGACGCTATGGGGCTGGGCTCTTCTCAGGGTACAAAGGTACCTAAAAGCAATGAGAGGCTGCTGAGTGTCAAGCACCCTGAGTCTGTAGCTGCAGCTGGGAAGCCAAGGCTGGCTGAGGACTGAAATCAGTAAAGTTGTGAAGAATGTGGGAACTGCTCTAGAACCTCAGCATAAACGCTGACCTACAGCAGCAAAGATGCTCCCTCGCTTCAACCTGGCGGGATGTGGAGCTAGGAAGCGTTCCTTTCCCAGAGTGCAGAAACTGGAGGCCCCCAGATGGAGAACCTGCTGGGAACACCATCCTTGCCTGGTTTCCCCCAAGAAGCACGCTGGCTGTGAAGGTCCCAGGCGTGGGGGGAGACCCAGGAGCAGGTTGGAGGCTGAGCACAGGCACGTTGAGTGCCACTGACCAGTGATGACCCGAGGCTGGGAGTCAGTAGAATCATCTACCTATCAGCTTGTACCCTGTGATGTTCCACAGTTTAGGTAAAAAGTGGTTCAATGTGGGCAACTTGGTGGGACTCAGACAAGTGTTGTCATTCAGTGGGTAAAGAATCCACCTGCAGTGCAGGAGACGCAGGTTCGATCCTTGGGTCAGGAAGAAAAGGACATGGCAACCCACTCGAGCGTTCTTGCCTGGGAAATCCCATGGACAGAGGAGCCTGGCTGGCTGCAGTCCATAGTGTCACAAAGAGTTGAACACAACTGAAGCAACCGATCATACACACACAGCCTAGTGTAAGGCATGCACAGAGATTGGTTCCTATCAATCTCTGGAGTAATTTCTGGGAAACAAGAAAAAAGAGTGATCTACAGCCACATTTAGGGGAACACTCCAGTGATGGAGAGACATTCCATGTAGGGTGAATACCTACTTATAACTTTGGACTTATAAAGTTCAAATAGACTTGTTCTATGTAAAAATTAGGGCAGCTGATGTTGGTGATGAATTAAACTATGTGTAGCATTATCACAGGGGAAACTAGGAAAGCGTACAAACTCTGTACCAATTTTTGCAACTTCTTATGAGTCTGAAATTTTTAAATAGAAAGTATTTTAAGTGAATAAAATAGGAGATATTTTAATCAGACCCCAAAATATGGGTGACCTGAGCAAATTTCAAATAAGGAGTGGGATCACTGAGTTTTTAAATAAATTTAGTAGTTATAGGACAGAGAAGGCAACGGCACCCCACTCTAGTACTCTTGCCTGGAAAATCCCATGGATGGAAGACCCTGGTAGGCTGCAGTCCATGGGATCTCGAAGAGTTGGACACAACTGAGTGACTTCACTTTCACTTTTCACTTTCATGCATTGGAGAAGGAAATGGCAACCCACTCCAGTGTTCTTGCCTGGAGAATCCCGGGGACGGGGGAGCCTGGTGGGCTGCCATCTATGGGGTCGCACAGAGTCGGACACGACTGAAGCGACTTAGCAGCAGCAGTAGTTATAAGAAAGACACCCTGGAATCTATGAAAGCAAATAAGTCTTTTTTTTTTTTTTTTTTTTTACAAATTTTTTAGTGATAAATACATATGGTTAGCAGCAAAATTGTGCATACTGTAATGTATTTGAATTTTGGGTCACAAACTCAGGTGTGAAAGAAATGTCATTTTATAGGCTTTGTTAATTACCTACAGCCACATTCACCAGATCCCAACACTTAGCAGCTTCAAACAGGAAACATTTGTTCTCTATCAGTTGGTCAGGAATGCAGTGCAGCTTGGTGGGGTTTTCTGGTTTGAGGTGTCTGACAAGACTGACATCAAGGGGTTTGTTTGGGCTGAGGTCTTGTCTGCAGGCTCAACTGGGAGAGTTTCACTCGGGTTCTTGTATGTGATTGTCAGGATGCAGTTCCTCTCAGAATCTTGGGCTGAAAATCCTATCTCATTGCTGGCTGCTGACTGGAGACCTCCACTGTCCTTGGTGTGTGGGTCTTGCACAGGGCAGCTCACACGTGGCAACTGCTACCCCAGAGTGAGCAAGTAAGGGCAAGAGAGAGTGAGTGCGTGAGCTGGAAGCCAGCCTTTTTGAACTAACCATAGAAGTGATTGACGTCCCATCACTTTTGAACTGTGAACAAATGACATCAGGATCATGGAAACCGAATTGCAGTCCATTTGTCCACCTGCTGGCTCCAGTGATTCCATCCTGACACCTGTAAGATACAGTCACTCCTTGAAAAGTCTCATCAAAAGCCGCCCAACTCAAAGTCCAGACTCTCACCACCTGAGTCAAGTCCAGGTCCAGAAGTGGCTCCTGAGCTGTAGTTCTCTAAGAAAGTTCCTGGGACACAACTTCTCTTGCTCCGTGAGCCTGTGAATGAAAGCGACAAGCTGTCTGCTCTGTCACATCCTGCATATTATGGTAGGACAGCAGCTACACACATCCTTGCTTCAGATGGGGACATGCGAGAGGCACGCAGGCATCACTGACCCTGTGCGGGTCCAAAATCTGTCCAGACTGACGCTGCAAGTGGCTTCAGTTTCAAGGCTTGAGTACAAGATCCTGTGGCTGTAGGCTCTGCCTTCTGACACATCCTTCCTTTTTCATGGAAGGTCCTGGCAGGTGAGTGGTTTCATCAGCCTGTTTTCTGGGAGCCTGCCATCTGCCTTCATTTTCGTTCCTTGTCCCTGTTAGCCTAGGCTCACAGTGTTTCTGCTAAAAGTAGTTTTTCTCAGACCCCATATGGGCCTTCTGTGGCTTTGGGTGGGTTCACCCCATCAGACAAGAGTTGTACCCACAGATTACTCTTCCTGCTCCCTGATCCAGAGCGTCGACTGAGGACAGAGGCCCACCGGCTGAACAGGGAGGGTCTCTGGGATCTCCCATGTGAGTAAGTGTTCTGAACTTTCCATCCTTCTGAGTTCACACCCTCTGCTTTTCCTTGAGACACATTCTAACAGTGTACCCCTTAATTTGGGCATCTTTGCAACCAGGAGGGGTTGAGGATTTTCAGGATCATCTAGCCCTGGTTGTTTTGTCTGACAGTTCTGTCGATATCAATACTCATCTCTCCTCCTGTGTTCCACGGTGAGCAGGAACCCGGCAGCACCTTCCACACCTCACTGGAAGCCCCTTGTCTGGCCATGTGGATGAGTTAGTACTTATAAGTCCTGCTTCCCCTGTGACGATAGGAGACAGTTAGGAGCTAAGCCTTCTGCCCCTACATACAGGGATGCCCTTCCTCTAGTCCACAATAACCCACTCCTCACCTCCATCAAGCCCTCAACAGCAGGGTCCAGTCCGTGTTTCTGAAGTGAAGTGAAGTGAAGTGAAGTGAAGTGAAGTCCCTCAGTCGTGTCTGACTCTTTGTGACCCCATGGAATACAGTCCATGGAATTCTCCAGGCCAGAATACTGGAGTGGGTAGCCTTTTTCTTCTCCAGGGGATCTTTCCAACCCAGGGATTGAACCCAGGTCTCCCACATCGCAGGCAGTTTGTTTAGCAGCTTAGCCACAAGGAAAGCCCAAGAATTCTGGAGTGGGTAGCCTATCCCTTCTCCAGTGGATCTTCCCAACCCAGGAATCAAACCGGGTCTCCTTCATTGCAGGTGGATTCTTTACCAACTGAGCTATCAGGGAAGCCCCCTATTAGCCCATGTTTCTAATAGCCATTGTTCAGCGTAGTTTAGGCTTTCTCTCTCAAGCTCCCCCCAGTTCTCTCAGCCTCCCCATGACCTCCTTCCAAAGCCATCATGACATATGCTATACTATGCTAAGTCACTTCAGTCGTGTCCGACTGTGTGTGACCCCAGAGACGGCAGCCCACCAGGCTTCCCCGTCCCTGGGATTCTCCAGGCAAGAACACTGGAGTAGGTTGCCATTTCCTTCTCCAATGCATGAAAGTGAAAAGAGAAAGTGAAATCGCTCAGTCATGTCCAACTCTTAGTGACCCCATGGACTGCAGCCTACCAGGCTCCTCCATCCATGGGATTTTCCAGGCAAGAGTACTGGAGTGGGGTGCCATTGCCTTCTCTGCCATCATGACATCTATGATCCAATTCCAGACGCCAAAGTCTTTCTTACTTATCTATTGTTGCATAACAAGCTAGCACAAACTTGACTCAGGATGACACCACGTCTGTGGATACAGAGTCTAGATGCACAGCAGCTGGGTCCTCTGACCCCAAACACAAATGTAACCATAAGATCTCTGTAGTCTCTCACCTCTGTCTGAAAAGAGGCTTTCTGAACCGAAAACTAATGTAGAAATCACAGAATACAGATGTGAAAATTTGACTAATAGAAAAATTCATTTCCAAGTATAAATCGAAAGTAATCTTTAAAAATTGTGTAAAACATTTTTAAAAACTAAGAAAGAAATAAAATTTCCTAGATTAAAAAAAAATCCATTTTTAGGATAGCTACTTTCTATTTCAGTCCAGCTTTCCTCTGAGATATTCCAGACTGCAAATCACGTTTCTTTCTCCCTTAAAAAATACTTATGCACTTATTACTTGTTTGGCTGCACTGGGTCTCAGTTGTGCTGTGTGGGTCCTTTCCCTGCGGGGCATGGGCTTCTCTCATTGTGGCACGCGGGCTCTAGAGAGCCTGGGCTTGTTAGTTGCAGGTCACCGGCTTAGTTGCTCCAAGGCATGTGGGATCTTGGTTCACCAAGCAGGGACTGAACCTGTGTCTCTTGCATTGGAGGGCAGATTTTTCACCACTGGGCAACCAGGCAAGTCCCTTTAGTCCCGTTTCTTATGTGTAGCCTGATACAGTGGGCGACAACATCACCACTGGGATGATCTCAAGAATCCTATCCAAAGGCTGCTGTTAATACCATTTGAAAGTGGCACTTGGCATCATCCAGTTACGTACTTCCTCTGTTGCCTTAAGCAAATCTTCTTTAAGAACGTGAATCTCATGGGGCCTCGTTGAACCACAGACACTTTGTTCAGTAGGTCTGGGGTGGGAGTCTGGGGAATCCATGGTTATGATTCACAGAAACACGTCTCATTCTCCACTAACTCAGGGGTTGAAGACACTAAATATGTAACAACCGTCTCCTGTTGTTACTGAGCTAAGGGCTCGCTGTCCTACACACACAGAAGCCAGAACTGCAGCATCAGGTTTTAGGAGAGAAAAGAGCTTTACTTCAATGTCAGCTGGCAAGAGGATGAAGCTCAAATGTGTCTCCTTGATCTGGGGTTCTATCAGACTTCCAGGAGTTAGGGGAGAAGGGCTTGTGTGCAGAGGTGCTGGGGTAGGGGTAAAGGCTTCAGTGGGAAGGCTGTGGGGGTGGCCATTCACGGTAAGGTAAGTAAAGGCTTCAGTGGGAAGGCTGTGGGGGTGGCCATTCACGGTAAGGTAAATAAAGATCCGGCTTCAGCACTGGACCTCCTGGACAGCTGAGTCCTCGCTTCCAAAAGGGCTCTGGTGGCCGTGTTCTTTGATCCGCGGGAGGAGAGACCAGTTCCGGAAGTTATTTAAGGTCAAAGTTTTCTCTCTGTGCTTGGCCTGGCTGTGTGACTTGTGGTTTTGTTCTGTTGTCTCTGAGAAACAACTCAGTATCTTATTAGAATCAGGAAAGTGCCAGTCTGGGGCTGGTGCTGTGGTTACTTTGTGAAGGTTGTCGCCTCCCATTTTTTCTCAGCTCATATAGTTCTCTGCTGTCCTTATAAAATTTTTCTTAACACTTAACAATCCTGTCCTTTACGACAGGTCAACATCAGGGCTTGGTGGAGTAAAGTTTGATGTATCCACTCGGTGGAGTACAATGCAACCCTGAAGAGTCTGTAGGCATGGAGAGGTCCACTTATGGTGGACTGTTAAGTTTCAGTGCTAATTGCGTCTGCAGCATAATTCTAACCACATAGAAATTTATTATACTGTGTGCATCATGGAGAGAGTGTCCCAAACATTCTGGGTTGTGGAACTGTGTGTTTTTTTTCTCTTCTCATTCTGTACTTTTCCAATTTTCCTCAGTGAGCATATAATAATTGAATGTGTTATATTCATTAAACATTTCCAAAAATTAAGATTGCTCTAATGGGAAGAAGTGAGAGAATCTATGACAGGAATTCCAGTTGGGAATTTATCACTGGGACTCATGAAGAAAACTTTTATTCTAGTCTCAAGATGATATTTTCAAAGATAAATTTTTTGAATTGGAGTTGTTTATTTTAAAAAGATATTAAGTACTGTGTATCCAAATAATAATCAGAAAGTTTCAATTAATACTTTAAGAAAAAAATACAGAAAACAGGGGGAAAAGGAAGGAAAAATGGAAGGGAAAAAAAAGAAAAACTGTTTTAATATGTATTGAGCATGCTTCTGATTATCCTTATGAAAAATAAAACAGAAAACAATAAGAAGAGACAAGAAAAGTAAATATTCTTAAATCCTAGTACCTAGAATTTTGTATTCTTGAGTTTTATGCTTGAAAGAGCCAATCTCAGTTGTTTAGTTTTTTGACCCTGAACCTATACATACCTTTACAGTTTCCTTAGACAACATGTTGGGCTTTCTTCTCATGCAGAATTCAGCTTTGTCCATTTAATATGTTTTCTTCTGCTTCAAGTTGATAACTAAACTTGGAGGAGCTCATTTATCTTGAGCAGATAACCCTTTATCAAATCTCATTAGGGAATCTGTTTCTTTGCTTTTAAAAAATGTCATATTTTCTCTAGGACACGATAAGTGTGTACTATGTTTTATGTAAATTAGCAAATTTAAAACAATAAAGGAAATACTATACTGGATTTCCCATTTCTTAAGATAAGTATCTATGAATTGATTCCTGAACTTGGGTAGAATCTTGGGAGAGTCTGAAGCCGTCAGTGTTCACTCTCACTTTGTTAAGGCTCCTCTTCTTAATCTGTCTGTTCTGTTGGCTTCGAGAAAGACAAGCCTTGCCAACTACTTAATCACATTGCTCAATAGACTAAGAGTTACCGAATTGGAAGGTATCGCAGCCTCTTGCACTGGGCTCATCCCCACTGCCCTTTTGTCCTGTAGTGATGAAAGGCAGGTCTGTCTGTCCTGCTCACTAACCTATTTTTTGCTGAATGAAAATACCTTCAAGCCCAGAGAGACTCACTTGATCAAAGAGAATTTGTGATCAGTTCAGCAGTGAGCCTTGGTAATGTTTGGCACAGAAAACATGCACAATAGATCATGGAGTGGAGTTGAAAGAGTCAAAAAGAGCCTTTGAAATTAACTATACAATGGGATTAAGTCTTTCCAAAATAGTAAAATGGCTTAGGAAAAACATTTGTTTTCATTTCTGTGTACAATTGTAGACTGGATATTGTGTGCATTTCCCATTCTAATTTAGGGCAGTTGAGAGGAATAAATAATGAACTACTGACACATTTATTTTGCATCTACTAAGCTTATCCATTAAAATAGATTTATCTGCATCATTTCCCTTAAATTGCAATCATGCCCTAGTTTTGAGGCAATTTTCTGTATTTTGTGAAATTATGTCTCCAGAAGCTTATCATATATTCCTGGTTACAATGTCCCACAGAGTCAGAAGCATATGTATGGCCACTCCATTTCTTCCAAATGTGAGGGCCTGACATTGTCTACACCCCAAACTCTGAAGAAATAGAATTTATCCACTTCTGTGGTCACTGATGTAGTCATGCATGTATGTATGTTGCTTGCTCAAAGATTCCTTTGTAAAATGAGTTTCTGAACAATTCAGTTCCTTAAAATGCAGATGAAATCTGTATTTGTCTCACAGCTACTTTTAAAAGCAATTTTGATAGTCTTGCTCAATTTGGAGTTGGATGAATGACTATTTGCTACAGATTCTGATTCTGAGAGGTTTACTTCTAATGCAATCTGATGTATGTGCAAAACTTCCACCCTGGTTTTTAAAGATTTATTTTCTGTTCGGCCATCATCTTTTCAGAGTCATTTTCCATATGAAATAGAATAATGTTTTCTGAAAGGAATTTATAATAGGGGCTTTCAATTCTCACCCCTTGCCACTTCCTTACTTACTAACAAACTTAATGGCTCCTCTAATCTAAAAAAATAAAGCCATGTTCAATACCTTAAAAATACTATTTGAGTTTTTAAAAATTACAAAAAGAATACATTGTTGTCAGATATGGAAACTGCCTGCCTCCTCCAATTCCCATTCCAGAGAAGTAAGCAGTCTTAAGTGTCATTGACTGTCCTTCAGGACCTTTTTTGCATCCTTTTACTTACCCAGAGACACGTGAATTATCACGCAACTGGCTCCTTGCAGCAGAGCTTGGTGCTCTCGCCTCATCAGTGTATATACAGATCTACTTGATTCTTAAAAATCACTGCTAAAACCCCATGGAATGGACTTAACCATTCTCCACTGATGGATTTGGGGTTATTTTTTCATATATTAGAATGTTTCCATGAGCTCATTTTCATAATATGGAGGCCTGAAAGTGGAGTCACTTGGGGGCAGATGTGATCAAATTGCCTTCTAGAAAGGCTACACTTATGTATATTCTCCCCTAGAAAAGTGTGCAATGACCTCTTCCCCAAGTCTTTATCAGCTCTTGACAATATGGATCTTTTCCAATTTTGCTGGTGCTTTCATCATTTCTAATCATCAATTTTTGATGCTTTTGGCTCCATGTATAAAGGTGCATGAATGGTGTTAAGAGGTAGGAAGATTTTTATCAACAAACAATATTTTTCCTCACGGAGTTTATTGCCTTTGAGCCTGACTCCCCTCTGGTTGGGATTAAGGGGCTGCTTCCATTGGTGTCTGCACGCTCCTTTTGCATCTCTCTCCAAACCTTTATTGTCAGAGTTCCTGTTTCATTTTATAAAAATATCATTGAACTTTGCCTTTTTACCTAACCTATGAGGCTTTATTAGTCAAGGAATTCTTCACATGTATTGTAAACCTGAAATGTTTAATCTTTTTTCCTGACATCTTATTTTAAATTTTCTATCCTTCCCCCCGCCCCTTTTTCCTTTTAAAAGTCTTTTTCCTCTTTCTTTGGATTGATCAGGTTTTCCTTGCTTTATTTTTTTCTCTAAGACTTGGAGGTTTTAAATCTCACTTCTGACCTATGTCCTTTATCTATATTACTAACATTTTCACTTACATTTTAGACTGATATATTTAAAGTACATAAATATATATGTACAACCATACACACATGTATTTAGTAGTTTTGTTTTTACCTTAATTTAAATGGAATATGCATATATTTAAAATGCATATTAGTCATATATTACATAGTCAGATGTTTAATCAATGCTGATTGAGTAACAATTTGTCATTTATTCTAAAGAAGTGACAATGTGAAACATACCATCAATATTCAAAGGGTAATCTACCCCAAGTATTAAAGAGAGCATGAGAACATGATACAATAATTTAAAATGCAATATTAAATACACAATACTTTGTGAGTTCCGAACTTCAATATCAACCATTTTAGAGACACCATTTTAAATTTATTTATTTATTTTATATTTAAAAATAAATATATTTTTATTTTATTTATTTATTTATTAGCCAAAATAATTTGAGCCAAAATATCACATAGCTCATATCATGTGATGAGCTATGATATGAGCTCATCACATCATAGTTGTGATGAGCAGGAGCTACTTGTAGGTATGGTGCATGAGCATCTCTTGTTGCAGAACACTGGCTCGGTAGTTGCAGTGCACAGGCTTAGCTGCCCAGAAGCATGTGGAATCTACCTGCACCAGAGACTGAACCCGTGTCCTTTGCATTGTTAGGTGAATTCTTAACTCCTGGGCCAGCAGGGAAGTCCTAGAGACACTTTTAAATTAAACTTTATGTCAATAAAGGCGCTGTTATTTTTAAGTATTTCTATTTTTATATAGTGTCTTTGTTTCTTTTATATTAAGTATTTCTAAATTGCTTAGAGATAAAAACTTCCCTCTGACAATAATCTCTGTCCTATAATTTACACCACTTGATTTTGGATACCAGAGGGAACGTGGGCTGCAGCAAATGCCTGCCAATGAAGCCTGGGAGAGTTTAAAGATCATTGTCAAATTTGCAGCAACCCTGAGGTAACACGATGAGAAGCTGTGTGCCCAGAAGCCAACATTGTATGAAGTTCGCCAGTTCCCAAAGCCAGATTCTTCACGATAGCTTTAACGGTACAGACATTGTTTCCTACATCAAAAGGCTGACTACATATATAGAACACAGAGTTTTAAAACAATTGCTTACACTGATTACAAGTATGGGGCTGATGACACAGCATCTGGACCTACCCTGTCCAGTATGGCAGCCACTAGTCACGTGGGACTGTGGAATTTTTGAATGTGGCTACTTAGATCAAGATGTGATGTGAATGTAAAATATTCATCAGATTTCAATGGGGCCAGTGGCTGACCTTCTGATTCGATTTTTTTTTTTTTTTTTTTGCACTATGTTGATCTTTTTTTTTTTTTTTTTTTTGAAGTACAGTGGATTTATTAGGTTGGTACAAAAGTAATTGCGGTTTCAGACCATGAATTTTAAATCATTATAACTAGGCTTAAACACATCCTTATTAATCAAAATAGGAGCCATTATAATCAACACATTTTTTGCCAGCGAGAAATAAGTTTATTTCTGTAACATAAAAATCCATGCTTCAGGATTCAGTGAACTCTTGGAAAGCATTTCCTGCCACCTGCTGGAAGTGTTTTCCCTGAAAAAGAGTTGTTGAGATGCTTGAAGAAGTGGTAGTTGGTTGGCGAGAGGTCAGGTGAATAATGGCAGATGAGGCAAAACTTTGTAGCCCAATTCGTTCGATTTTTGAAGCATCGGTTGTATGACCTACAGTCAGGTGTTTCTGTGGAAAAGAATTGGGTCCATTCTGTTGACCAATGCCAGCTGCAGGCATTGCAGTTTTCAGTGCATCTTAGCGATTTGCTGAGCATAACTCTTAGATGTAATAGTTTCAACAGGATTCAGAGAGCTGCTGTGGATCAGACCGGCAGCAGACCACCAAACAGTGGCCACGACTATTGTTTAGTGCAAGTTTGGCTTTGAGAAGTGGTTTGGAGGTTTTTCTTATACAACCACTGGTCATCACTGGTTGTCACATAACACCCACTTTTTGTCACACATCACTATCAGATCGAGAAATAGTTCATTGTTGTTGCATAGAATAAGTGAAGATGACACTTCAAAATGATGATTTTTTTGATTTTCAGTCAGCTCATGACACACCCATTTATCAAGCTTTATCACCTTTCCAATTTGCTTCAAATGACAAATGACCATAGAATGGTTGACATTGAGTTCTTCAGCAACTTCTCATGTAGTTATAAGAGCATCAGCTTTCATGATGGCTCTCAGTTGGTCATGGTCAACTTCCGATGGCAGGCTGCTATGTTCCTAATCTTCAAGGCTCTCATCTCCTTTGCAAAACTTCCTGAACCACCACTGCACTGTACATTCATTAGCAGTTCCTGGGCCAAATATATTGCTGATGTTGCAAGTTGTCTCCACTACTTATGACCCATTTTGAACTCCAATGAAAAAATGGCTCAAATTTGCTTTTTATCTAATATCATTTCTACAGTCTAATATAAAATAACAGCAAGTAATAAGTCAGTAGGAAAAAATGAAGTGAGAAATGCATGTTAAAATGACATATAACATAACCATATTTAAGAATGTATTCCAAAATCAAGTAGCCAAGTTCAACAATGTAAAACCTCAATTACTTTAACATCAACCAAATACTATGTTGTGTTAGCTTCAGATGTACCACATAGTGAGTGTTTTATATATACATAGATATATATTTTTTCTTGAAACACCAACAATTCAACATATATAAATATACATATAACCAAATATATATATAAAATATATATTATTTTTAAGAGTTTTTTCCCTTTTAGATTTATTACAAAATATTAAGTATTGTTCTCTCTGCTATACAGTAGGTCCTTGTCATTTATCTATTTTACTTATAGTATTGCATTAAAGTCAATCCCAGAGTCCAAATTTATCCCTCATCCCACTTTCCCTTTGGTGCTAAGTCACTTCAGTCATGTCCAACTCTGTGCGACCCCATAGATGGCAGCCCACCAGACTCCCCCATCCCTGGGATTCTCCAGGTAAGCTTTTCTAAGTCTGTGAGTCTGTTTCTCTTTGTAAATAAGTTAATTTGTGTCATCATCTTAGATTCCACATACAAGTGGTATTATATTTTTCTGACTTCTTTAGGTACATCCATGTTGCTGCAAATGGTATTATTTCATTCTTTTATGGCTAAGTAATATTCCAATTCCACTGTGTATATATACCGTATCTTTCTTATCCATCCATCAGTGGACACTTAGATTGTTTCCATGTCCTCACTATTGTGAAGAGTGCTGCAGTGAACATTGGTGTGCATGAATGTCTTCAAATTAAGTTTTTGTTTTTTTCTGCATATATGCTCAGAAGTGGGATTGCTGGATATGTTAGCTCTATTTTTAATTTTTTAAAGGAACCTCCATACTGTTCTCCACAGTGGCTGCACCAAATTACATGCTGGGTCATATGGCAGTTCTATTTCCAGTTTTTTAGGGAATCTCCACACTGTTCTCCATAGTGGCTGTACTAGTTTACATTCCCACCAACAGTGTAAGAGGGTTCCCTTTTCGCCACACCCTCTCAAGCATTTATTGTTTGTAGACTTTTGGATAGCAGCCATTCTGACTGGCATGAGATGGTACCTCATTGTGGTTTTGATTTGTATTTCTCTGATAATGAGTGATGTTGAGCATCTTTTCGTGTATTTGTTAGCCATCTGGATGTCTTCTTTGGAGAAATGTCTGTTTAGTTCCTTGGCCCATTTTTTGATTGGGTCATTTATTTTTCTGGAATTGAGCTGCAAGAGTTGCTTGTATAATTTTGAGATTAATTCTTTGTCAGTTGCTTCATTTGCTATTATTTTCTCCCATTCTGATGGCTGTCTTTTCACCTTGCTTATAGTTTCCTTCGTTGTGCAAAAGCTTTTAAGTTTAATTAGGTCCCATTTGTTTATTCTTGCTTTTATTTCCATTACTCTGGGAGGTGGGTCACAGAGGACCTAGCTATGATTTACATCAGAGAGTGTTTTGCCTATGTTTTCTTATAGGAGTTTTATACTGGTCTTACATTTAGCTCTTTAATCCATTTTGAGCTTATTTTTGTGTATGGTGTTAGAAAGTGTTCTAGTTTCATTCTTTTACAAGTGGTTGACCAGTTTTCCCAGCACCACTTATTAAGGAGATTGTCTTTTCTCCACTGTATATTCTTGCCTTCTTTGTCAAACATAAGGTGTCCTTGCTGCTGCTGCTGCTAAGTCGCTTCAGTCGTGTCCGACTCTGTGCGACCCCATAGACGGCAGCCCACCAGGCTCCCCTGTCCCTGGGATTCTCCAGGCAAGAATACTGGAGTGGGTTGCCATTTCCTTCTCCAGTGCATGAAAGTGAAAAGTGAAAGTGAAGTCGCTCAGTCGTGTCTGACTCTTCAAGACCCCATGGACTGCAGCCTACCAGGCTCCTCCGTCCTTGGGATTTTCCAGGCAAGAGTACTGGAGTGGAGTGCCATTGCCTTCTCTGGTGCATGGAATTATCTCTTGGCTTTCTATTTTGTTCCACTGATCTATATTTCTGTCTTTGTGCCAGTACCATACTGTCTTGATGACTATAGCTTTGTAGCATAGCCTGAAGTCAGGCAGGTTGATTCCTCCAGTTCTATTCTTCTTTCTCAAGATTGCTTTGGCTATTCGAGGTTTTTTGTATTTCCATACAAATTGTGAAATTATTTGTTCTAGTTCTCTGAAAAGTACTGTTGGTAGCTTGATAGGGATTGCATTGAATTTATAGATTGCTTTCAGTAGTATACTTATTTTCATTATATTGAGTCTTCTGATCCATAAACATGGTATATTTCTCCATCTATTTGTGTCAGGGGTGGCGGCCGGGAGGAGCTACCCGACGCCCCCACACCCAAGGCCAGGGGCGGCAGCCAGGAGGAGCAACACACGCCCGAGGCCAGGGGCGGCGACGAGAGGAGTTACCCGGAGCTGTGGCTGCACGGGCACAGGAGGGCCTAGAGGAGCTATCCCACATTGAAGGTCAGGAAGGGCGGCAGTGAGGAGATACCCCTCGTCCAAGGTAAGGAGCAATGGCTGCGCTTTGCTGGAGCAGCCATGAAGAGATACCCCACGCCCAAGGTAAGAGAAACCCAAGTAATATAGTAGGTGTTGCAAGAGGGCATCAGAGGGCAAACACACTGAAACCATAATCACAGAAAACTAGTCAATCTAATCACACTAGGACCACAGCCTTGTCTAACTCAATGAAACTAAGCCATGCCCGTGGGGCAGCCCAAGATGGGTGGGTCATGGTGGAGAGATGTGACAGAATGTGGTCCACTGGAGAAGGGAATGGCAAACCACTTCAGTATTCTTGCCTTGAGAACCCCATGAACAGTATAAAAAGGCCAAATGATAGGATACTGAAAGAGAAACTCCCCAGGTCAGTAGGTCCTGATCCCAATATGCTACTGGAGATCAGTGGAGAAATAACTCCAGAAAGAATGAAGGGTTGGAGCCAAAGCAAAAACAATACCCAGCTGTGGATATGACTGGTGATAGAAGCAAGGTCCGATGCTGTAAAGAGCAATATTGCATAGGAACCTGGAATTTCAAGTCCATGAATCAAGGCAAATTGGAAGTGGTCAAACAAGAGATGGCAAGAGTGAATGTCGACATTCTAGGAATCAGTGAACTAAAATGGACTCGAATGGGTGAATTTAACTCAGATGACCATTATATCTACTATTGCGGGCAAGAATCCCTCAGAAGAAATGGAGTGGCCATCAAGGTCAACAAAAGAGTCTGAAATGCAGTACTTGGATGCAATCTCAAAAACGACAGAATGATCTCTGTTTGTTTCCAAGGCAAACCATTCAATATCACAGTAATCCAAGTCTATGCCCCAACCAGTAATGCTGAAGAAGCTGAAGTTGAACGGTTCTATGAAGACCTACAAGACCTTTTAGAACTAACACCCAAAAAAGACGTCCTTTTCATTATAGGGGACTGGAATGCAAAAGTAGGAAGTCAAGAAACACCTGGAGTAACAGGCAAATTTGGCCTTGGAATATGGAATGAAGCAGGGCAAAGACTAATAGAGTTTTGCCGAGAAAACGCACTGGTCATAACAAACACCCTCTTCCAACAACACAAGAGAAGACTCTATACATGGACATCACCAGATGGTCAACACCGAAATCAGACTGATTATATTCTTTGCAGCCAAAGATGGAGAAGCTCTATACAGTCAGCAAAAACAAGACCAGGAGCTGACTGTGGCTCAGACCATGAACTCCTTATTGCCAAATTCAGACGTAAATTGAAGAAAGTAGGGAAAACCACTAGACCATTCAGGTATGACCTAAATGAAATCCCTTATGATTATACAGTGGAAGTGAGAAATAGATTTAAGGGCCTAGATCTGATAGATAGAGTGCCTGATGAACTATGGAATGAGGTTCGTGACATTGTACAGGAGACAGGGATCAAGACCATTCCCATAGAAAAGAAATGCAAAAAAGCAAAATGGCTGTCTGGGGAGGCCTTGAAAATAGCTGTGAAAAGAAGAGAAGTGAAAAGCACAGGAGAAAAGGAAAGATATAAACACCTGAATGCAGAGTTCCAAAGAATAGCAAGAAGAGATAAGACAGCCTTCTTCAGCGATCAATGCAAAGAAATAGAGGAAAACAACAGAATGGGAAAGACTAGGGATCTCTTCAAGAAAATCTGAGATACCAAAGGAACATTTCATGCAAAGATGAGCTCAATAAAGGACAGAAATGGTATGGACCTAACAGAAGCAGAAGATATTAAGAAGAGATGGCAAGAATACACAGAAGAACTGTACAAAAAAGATCTTCACGACCCAGATAATCACAATGGTGTGATCACTCACCTAGAGCCAGACATCCTGGAATGTGAAGTCAAATGGGCCTTAGAAAGCATCACTACGAACAAAGCTAGTGGAGGTGATGGAATTCCAGTTGAGCTATTCCAAATCCTGAAAGATGATGCTGTGAAAGTGCCGCACTCAGTATGCCAGAAAATTTGGAAAACTCAGCAGTGGCCACAGGACTGGAAAATGTCAGTTTTCATTCCAGTCCCAAAGAAAGGCATTATCAAAGAATGCTCAAACTACCGTACAATTGCACTCATCTCACACGCTAGTAAAGTAATGCTCAAAATTCTCCAAGCCAGGTTTCAGCAATATGTGAACCGTGAACTTCTTGATGTTCAAGCTCGTTTTAGAATAGGCAGAGGAACCAGAGATCAAATTGCCAACATTTGCTGGATCATAGAAAAAGCAAGAGAGTTCCAGAAAAACATCTATTTCTGCTTTATTGACTATGCCAAAGCCTTTGACTGAGTGGATCATAATAAACTGTGGAAAATTCTGAAAGAGATGGGAATACCAGACCACCTGATCTGCCTCTTGAGAAACTTGTATGCAGGTCAGGAAGCAACAGTTAGAACTGGACATGGAACAACAGACTGGTTCCAAATAGGAAAAGGAGTTCGTCAAGGCTGTATATTATCACCCTGCTTATTTAACTTATATGCAGAGTACATCATGAGAAACGCTGGACTGGAAGAAACACAAGCTCGAGTCAAGATTGCTGGGAGAAATATCAATAACTTCAGATATGCAGATGACACCACCTTTATGGCAGAAAGTGAAGAGGAACTCAAAAGCCTCTTGAGGAAAGTGAAAGTGGAGAGTGAAAAAGTTGGCTTAAAGCTCAACATTCAGAAAACAAAGATCATGGCATCCGATCCCACCCCTTCATGGGAAATAGATGGGGAAACAGTGGAAACAGTGTCAGACTTTATTTTTCTGGGCTCCAAAATCACTGCAGATGGTGACTGCAGCCATGAAATTAAAAGACGCTTACTCCTTGGAAGGAAAGTTATGACCAACCTAGATAGCATATTCAAAAGCAGAGACATTACTTTGTCAACAAAGGTCCGTCTAGTCAAGGCTATGGTTTTTCCAGTGGTCATGTATGGATGTGAGAGTTGGACTGTGAAGAAGGCTGAGCGCCGAAGAATTGATGCTTTTGAACTGTGGTGTTGGAGAAGACTCTTGAGAGTCCCTTGGACTGCAAGGAGATCCAAGCAGTCCATTCTGAAGGAGATCAGCCCTGGGATTTCTTTGGAAGAATGATGCTAAAGCTGAAAGTCCAGTACTTTGGCCACCTCATGCGAAGAGTTGACTCATTGGCAAAGACTCTGATGCTGGGAGGGATTGGGGGCAGGAGGAGAAGGGGACGACAGAGCATGAGATGGCTGGGTGGCATCACTGACTCGATGGACGTGAGTCTGAGTGAACTCCGGGAGTTGGTGATGGACAGGGAGGCCTGGCGTGCTGCGATTCATGGGGTCGCAAAGAGTCGGACACGACTGAGCGACTGATCTGATCTGATCTGATTTCTTTCATCGGTGTTTTATAGTTTTCTATATATAGGTCTTTTGTTTCTTTAAGTAGATTTATTCCTAAATATTTTATTCTTTTTGTTGCAATGGTGAATGGAATTGTTTTCTTAATTTCTCTGTTTTCTCATTGTTAGTGTATAGGAATGCAAGGGATTTCTCAGCGTTAATTTTATATCCTGTAACTGTACTATATTCATTGATTACCTCTAGTCATTTTCTGGCGGAGTCTTTAGGGTTTACTATGTAGAGGATCATGTCATCTGCAAAGAGTGAGAGTTTTACTTCTTATTTTCCATCTGGATTCCTTTTATTTCTTTTTTTTCTCTGATTGCTGGGCTAAAACTTCCAAAACTATGTTGAATAGTAGTGGTGAGAGTGGGCATCCTTGTCTTGTTACTGACTTTAAGGCAAGTGCTTTCAATTTTTCACCTTTGAGGATAATGTTTGCTGTGGGTTTATCATAGATGGCTTTTATTATTTTGAGGTATGTTTCTTCTATACCTTCTTTCCGGAGGGTTTTTTATCATAAATGGATGTTGAATTTGGTCAAAGGCTTTCTCTGCATGTATTGAGATAATCACATATTTATCATTCAAATTGTTAATACAGTGTATCACATTGATTGATTTGCAAATATTGAAGAATCCTTGCATCCCTGGGATAAAGCCCACTTGGCCATGATATATGATCTTTTTAATATGTTGTTGAATTCTGTTTGCTAGAATTTTGTTGAGGACTTTTGTATCTATATTCATCAGTGATATTGGCTTGTAGTTTTCTTTATTTGTGGCATCTTTGTCTGGTTTTGGTATCAGGGTGATGGTGACCTCATAGAATGAATTAAGAAGTTTACCTTCCTCTGCAATTTTCTGGAAGAGTTTGAGTAGGATAGGTGTTAGCTCTTGTCTAAATTTTTGGTAGAATTCACCTGTGAAGCCATCTGGTCCTGGTCTTTTTTTGTTGTTGTTGGAAGATTTCTGATTATAGTTTGGATTTCCATGCTTGTGATGGATCTGTTAAGATTTCTATTTCTTCCTGGTTCAGTTTTGGAAAGTTATACTTTTCTAAGAATTTGTCCATTTCTTCCAAGTTGTCCATTTTATTGGTATATAGTTGCTGATAGTAGTATCTTATGATTCTTTGTATTTCTGTGTTTTCTGTTGTGACTTCTCCATTTTCATATCTAATTTTGTTAATTTGATTCTTCTTCCTTTTGTTTCTTGATGAGTCTGGCTAATGGTTTGTCTATTTTATTTATCTTCTCAAAGAACCAGCTTTTAGCTTTGTTGATTTTTGCTTTGGTCTCCTTTGTTTCTTTTGCATTTATTTCTTCCCTGATTTTTATGATTTCTTTCCTTCTACTAACCCTGGGGTTCTTCTTTTTCTAGTTGCTTTTTGTATAGAGTTAGGTTATTTATTTGATTTTTCTCCTGTGTCTTGAGGTAGGCTTGTATTGCTATGAACCTTCCCCTTAGCACTGCTTTTACTGAATCCCATAGGTTTTGGGTTGTTCTGTTTTCATTTTCATTTGTTTCCATGCATATTTTGATTTCTTTTTTCATTTCTTCTGTGATATGTTGGTTATTCAGAAGTTTGTTGTTCAGCCTCCATGTGTTTGTATTTTTAATAGTTTTTTTCTTGTCAGTTCAATTCAGTTCAGTCACTCAGTCGTGTCCAACTCTGTGCGACCCCATGAATTGCAGCACACCAGGCCTCCATGTACATCACCAACTCCCAGAGTTCACTCAGACTCACGTCCATCGAGTCAGTGATGCCATCCAGCCATCTCATCCTCTGCCGTCCCCTTCTCCTCCTGCCCCCAATCCCTCCCAGCATCAGAGTCTTTTCCAATGAGTCAACTCTTCACATGAGGTGGCCGGAGTACTGGAGTTTCAGCTTTAGCATTATTCCTTCCAAAGAAATCCCAGGGCTGATCTCCTTCAGAATGGACTGGTTGGATCTCCTTGCAGTCCAAGGGACTCTCAAGAGTCTTCTCCAACACCACAGTTCAAAAGCATCAATTCTTCGGTGCTCAGCCTTCTTCACAGTCCAACTCTCACATTCATACATGACCACAGGAAAAACCATAGCCTTGACTAGACGGACCTTTGTTGACAAAGTAATGTCTCTGCTTTTGAATATGCTATCTAGGTTGGTCATAACTTTCCTTCCAAGTTTTCAAGTTCCTTCCAAGTTTCCAAGTTCCTTCCAAGTCCAAAACTACAACTTTTCTTGTAGTTGACATCTAATCTTACTGTATTGTGATCAGAAAAGATGCTTGAGATGATTTCAATGTTTTTTAATTTACCAAGGCTAGATTTATGGCCCAGGATGTGATCTATCCTGGAGAAGGTTCCGTGTGCACTTGAGAAAAAGGTGAAAATCATTGTTTTGGGGTGAAATGTCCTATCGATAGCAATTATGTATAAGTAGTCCATTGTGCAATGGCACCCCACTCCAGTACTGTTTCATGCATTGGAGAAGGAAATGGCAACCCACTCCAGCGTTCTTGCCTGGAGAATCCCATGGATGAAGAAGCCTGGTAGGCTGCAGTCCACGGGGTCGCACAGAGTCGGACACGACTGAAGCGACTTGGCAGGCACGCAGTCCATTGTATCATTTAAAGTTTGTGTTTCCTTGCTAATTTTCTGTTTAGTTGATCTATACATAGGTGTGAGTGGGGTATTAGGTCTCCCACTATTTTGTGTTACTGTTAATTTTCCCTTTCATACTTGTTAGCATTTGCCTTACATATTGCAGTGCTATGTTGGGTGCATATATATTTATAAATGTTATATGTTCTTCTTGGATTGGTCTTTTGATCACTTTGTAGTGTCCTTCGTTGTCTCTTTTCACCGCCTTTATTTCAAAGTCTATTTTATCTGATATGAGTATTGCTACTCCTGCTTTCTTTTGGTCTCCATTTGTGTGAAATATCTTTTTCCAGCCCTTCACTTTCCATCTGTATGTGTCCCCTGTTTTGAGGTGGGTCTCTTGTAGACAGCATATATAGGGGTCTTGTTTTTGTATCCGTTCAGCCAGTCTTTGTCTTTTGGTTGGGGCATTCAACCCATTTACATTTAAGGTAATTATTGATAAGTATGATCCCATTGCCATTTACTTTGTTGTTTTGGGTTCGAGTTTATACAGTTTTCTGTGTTTCCTGTCTAGAGAAGATCCTTTAGCATTTGTTAAAGAGCTGGTTTGGTGGTGCTGAATTCTATCAGCTTTTGCTTGTCTGTAAAGCTTTGGATTTCTCCTTCATATTTGAATGAGATCCTTCCTGGGTACAGTAATCTGGATTGTAGGTTTTTCTCTTTCATCACTTTAAGTAGGTCCTGCCATTTCCTTCTGGCCTGAAGAATTTCTACCGAAAGTTCAGCTGTTATCCTTATGGGCATCCCTTTGTGTGTTATTTGTTGTTTTTCCCTTGCTGCTTTTAATATTTGTTGTGTTTGATCTTCATTAATTAGATTAATATGTGTCTTGGGGTGTTTCACCTTGGATTTATCCTGTTTGGGACTCTTTGGGTTTCTTGGACGTGGGTGGCTATTTCCTTCCTTATTTTAGGGAAGTTTTCAACTATTGTCTCCTCAAGTATTTTCTCAAAGCCTTTCTTTTTGTCTTCTTCTTCTGGGACTCCTATGATTTGAATGTTGGGGCATTTAACATTGTCCCAGAGGTCCCTGAGTTTGTCCTTATTTATTTTAATTCTTTTTTCTTTTTCCTTCTCTGCTTCATTTAATTCTACCATTCTATCTTCCACCTCACTTATCCTATCTTCTGCCTCAGTTATTCTACTTTTGGCTCCCCCAGAGTGCTTTTGATCTCAGTTATTGCATTATTCATTATTGATTGACTCTTTTTTATTTCTTCTAGGTCCTTGTTAAACTTTTCTTGCATCTTCTCAATCCTTGTCTCCAGACTATTTACCTGTAACTCCATTTTGTTTTCAAGATTTTGGATCATCTTTACTATCATTATTCTGAATTCTTTTTCAGGTAGACTCCCTATTTCCTCCTCTTTTGTTTGTTCGCTTTTATCATGTTCTGATACCTGCTGAATATTTCTCTTCCTTTTCATCTTGTTTAGATTGCTGTGTTTGGGGTGGCCTTTCTGTATGCTGGGAGTTTGTGGCTCTTTATTGTGGAGGTTCCTCCCTGTGGGTGTAGTTGGACGAGTGTCTTGTCAAGGTTTCCTGGTTAGGGAAGCTTGCATCGGTGTTCTGGAGGGTGAAGCTGGATCTCTTCTTTCTGGAGTGCAATGAAGTGTCCAGTAGTAAGTTTTGAAGTGTCTATGGGTTTGGTGTGATTTTGGGCAGCCTGCATTTTAATGCTCAGGGTTGTGTTCCTGCATTGCTGGAGAATTAGCGTAGTATGTCTTGCTCTGAAACTTGTTGGCTCTAGGGTGGAGCTTGGTTTTAGTGTAGGTATGGAGGCTTTTGCATGAGCTCTTGTTGATTAATGTTCCCTGGAGTCAGGAGTTTTCTGGTGTTCTCACGTTTTGGAGAACCTCCTGCCTCTGGCATTCAGTCTTATTCTTACAGGAGCCTCAGGACTTCTCCATCCATACAGCACCAATGATAAAACATCTAGGCCCATGGTGAAAAGATTCTGCATAGTGAGGGACACCCAGAGAGGTTCACAGAATTACATAGAGAAGAGAAGAGGGAGGAGGGAGATAGAAGTGACCAGGAGGAGAAGAGGGGGAATCAAAAGGGGAGAGAGCAATTTAGCCAGTAATCAATTCCCTATTTGCTCTCCACAGTCTGGAACACCCAGAGAGGTTCATGAAGTTACATAGAGAAGAGTAGAGGGAGGAAGGAGATAGAGGTGACCAGGAGGAGAGGAGGTGGAGTCAAAACAAGAGAGACCAATCTAGCCTGTGATCAGTTCCCTAGGTGTTCTCCACAGCCTGGAACACCCAAAGAGATCACACAGTTAAGTAGAGAAGAGAAGGGGGAGGGAGTAGATAGAGGTGACCTGGGGGAGAAAAAGGAGAGTCAAAAGGGGAGAAAGCAATCAAGCCAGTAACCACACTCCTAAGTAAAAATGGGTTCTGAAGATTGGATTCTTAAAGGTATAAAATTGATAACAATTACCAAAAAGCAAAGATTAAAAATCTAGAGTTGAGGTTAGACTCTCAAAAATACATTACTTAAGAAAATCACAAAAATTATGAAAAATATATATATTAAATTTGCTTTGATAATAGGGTCTTTTTTTTTTTTACAGCATGTAATAGTAGGTTTTAAAAATGAAAATCAAAGGAGTAAAAGAACTTAAAAATAAAAAAAATTTTAATAAAAAATGATAATAGTAAAAGTGTCAGGCTTTATTTTTTTGGGCTCCAAAGTCACTGCAGACAGTGATTGCAGCCATAAAATTAAAAGACACTTACTCCTTGGAAGGAAAGTTATGACCAACTTAGATAGCATACTCAAAAGCAGAGACATTACTTCGCCAACAAAGGTCCATCTAGTCAAGGCTATAGTTTTTCCAGTGGTCATGTATGGATGTAAAAGTTGGACTATAAAGAAAGCTTAATGGCACCCCACTCCAGTACTCTTGCCTGGAAAATCCCATGGACGGAGGAGCCTGGTGGGTTGCAGTCCATGGGGTCACCAAGAGTCAGACACGACTGAGGCGACCTAGCAGCAGCAGTCGGACATGACTGAAGCGACATAGCTGCTGCTGCTAAGTCGCCTCAGGCGTGTCCAACTCTGTGCGACCCCATAGACGGCAGCCCACCAGGCTCCCCCATCCCTGAGATTCTCCAGGCAAGAACACTGGAGTGGGTTGCCATTTCCTTCTCCAATGCATGAAAGTGAAAATGAAGTCGCTCAGTCCTGTCCGACTCTTAGTGACCCCATGGACTGCAGCCCACCAGGCTCCTACGTCCATGGGATTTTCCAGGCAAGAGTACTGGAGTGGGGTGCCATTGCCTTCTCTGAAAGAAATCTGAGCGCCAAAGAATTGATGCTTTTGAACTGTGGTGTTGGAGAAGACTCTTGAGAGTCCCTTGGACTGCAAGGAGATCCAACTAGTCCATCCTAAAGGAGATCAGTCCTGGGTGTTCTTTGGAAGGACTGATGCTAAAGCTGAAACTCCAATACTTTGGCCACCTCATGCAAAGAGTTGACTCATTGGAAAAGACCCTGATGCTGGGAGGGAATGGGGGCAGGAGGAGAAGGGGACGACAGAGGATGAGATGGCTGGATGGCATCACCGACTCGATGGACATGAGTTTGAGTGAACTCCTGGAGTTGGTGATGGACAGAGAGGCCTGGCATGCTTCGATTCATGGGGTCACAGTCAGACACGACTGAGCGACTGAACTGAATAGTAAAATATATCTAGGAATTCCTCTGGAGCTGTTGAGGGCAGTGTGGGGTCTGTTCAGTTTCAGACAGTTCCTTTTTCCAGCTTATACCTCTTCTCAAGGTCTGTAGGCCTCTTCCAATGTAGTCAATGCTAACTACAGGGTTTTATTTGTTGCACCTGTCACTTCCAAAACAGTCCCCTCTTCTTTGCTTATTTTGGCTTCCTCTGTTTGCAAGTCTTTTCAGTGTCTAATTTCTGCCCTGACACAAGGGCAGTCACTTATTGAGGCTCACTTGTTCAATTGTGCTGTGGGGAGGGAGGAACATTGCAAACAAATATCACTGGCATGTGTGGGGAGTGCTCACAGTGTCTGGGCCACACTGGGTTTGCCCCTGCTCACGGCAAACTCTAGGTTGCTCTGCAGGGGAACTGTCTAGACTGGGCCCTGGGTTGTGTGCACATCCCAGGTCTAAGCCACTCAGGTTCAGATTCTCGGGTATCCCACAAATGCACAGACTTGGTTGGGCGTGTGTTTTGTGCCGTTTCCAGGTCTGAGAAGCTCAGGTGACCAGGTGCTTAGCAAGCACACACTCCCCAGGTGGGCAGTGCATCTTATCAACGCCCCCCACCCCGCCCTTTCCCCTGCTCTGTTTCCTGGGAGCACCGTCTCAAGTGTGCCGTGTATCTTCTCTGGGGAGCTGATCTCTGGCTGCAACCCTCCTGGTGGATGTCAACCGCCAGGACTTGGTTAGCAACTGTGAGCCTGCTCACCGTTTGGTAGAGGATGCCATCTCTGGGGCCGAGTTTGCCCCCTCGCCTTCCAGCTCTGGCTATCGCTCACCTGCCTCTCTGCCTCCAGTGGGGGAAGGACTGGTCTGTAGCTAGCTAGGTCTCCTCTGGTACTCGCTCAATCCTTTATTCTGTGAGCGGCCCAGCAGTGCCTTAGGTTAGAGCTTTTCATGGGAAAGTTCTTTTTTACTCTCTCTCTCTGGCTATCCCACGGTTTGGGTTGTTAGCTCCCTCAGATTGTCCTCAGGGCATTCAGGCCTGGTCCTTACCCTAAGCAATGAAGCCCAAGCCTCCCTGTTCAGCCCCTGCTTGATGGCGGTGCATGTGAGCATCTGTCTGGGCTACTTCTCCTCTGGGAGTTGCGGTTGTGTGTGTAATCTGTGGGTTTTATTTTTTCCTCCCAGTTATGTTGCCCTCTGAGATTCCAAAACTCCCCACAGAACCACCGGTGAGAGGATTTCCTGGTGTTTGGAAACTTCTCTTTTACGATTCCCTCCCTGGGACGGGCCTCCATCCCTCTTTTGTCTCTCTTTTTATCTTTTATATTTTGTCCTACCTCCTTTTGAAGACAATGGGCTGCCTTTCTGGGTACCTGGTGTTCTCCAACAGCGTTCAAAAGTTGTTTCGTGGTGTTTGCTTAGCATTCAAATGATCTTTCGATGAATTTGTCAGGGAGAAAGTGATATCCCCGTCCCATTCCTCTGCCATCTGAGGACCACACCCTATTGGTAGACTTTTTGATCATGGCCATTCTGATCAGTGTGAGGTGATGCCTTAGTTTTCATTTGCATTTCTCTAATTACTGGTGGTGAGCATTTTTTCATGTGCCTGTCCGCCATCCGTATGTCTTTCAGTTCAGTTCAGTCACTTAGTCTTGTCCGATTCTTTGCGACCCCATGAATTGCAGCACGCCAGGCCTCCCTGTCCATCACCAACTCCCAGAGTTCACTCAAACTCACGTCCATTGAGTCAGTGATGCCATCCAGCCATCTCATCCTCTTTCATCCCCTTCTCCTCCTGCCCCCAATCCCTCCCAGCATCAGTCTTTTCCAATGAGTCAACTCTTCGCATGAGGTGGCCAAAGTACTGGAGTTTCAGCTTTAGCATCATTCCTTCCGAAGAACACCCAGGACTGATCTCCTTTAGAATGGACTTGTTGGATCTCCTTGCAGCCCAAGGGACTCTCAAGAGTCTTCTCTATGTCTTTAGAGAAATGCCTATTTAGACCTTCCAAGTAGGTTTTTTTTTAATTGAGCTGTATAAGCTGCTTATATATTTTGAAGTTTAATTCCTTGTTGATTGACTCATTTGCAAATATTTTCTCCCATTTTATAGGTTGTCTTTTTCTTTGCTTGGGTCCTATTTATTTTTATTTCTATTTGGGAGACTGAACTAAGAAAACACTGACAAGATTTGTCAGAGAATGTTTTGCCTATGTTCTCTTCTAGTTTTATGGTGTCATGTCTTACATTTGTCTTAAAGCCATTTTATTTCTGTGTATGTTGTGACAGTGTGCTCTCACTTCGTTGATTTATATGTCACTGTCCAACCTTTCCAGCACCACTTGCTGAAGAGGCTTTTCTTTGTCCATTGTATATTCTTGTCTCCTTTGACACAGATTAATTGACCATAGGTGTGTGGGTTTATTTCTGGGCTCTATTCTGTTCCATTGATCCATATATCTGTTTTTGTGCAATACCACACTGGATTAAGGTAGAATTAAGAATAAGCTAGAATGAACAACCACATGAAACAGTTGAAAATAAAATGATCCTTCAAAGCAATGAAGGCAGAATCAAGCCAGAAAGAGGAGGATGCACAATTATTGAGCAATCAGGCTTTGTAAAACCTATATTGTACCACAGGATTCTCATTCTCCAACAAGATAGGTACAGATTACTCTCATTTCACAACCAAGACTGAAGAGTCATGGGGGCTATAGTCCCAGTCAGTCAGTGACAGACTCAGAGTCTAACAACATGTCCCTCTGGTTCCAGTCCATGCCCTTTACAAGTACTCCACCTTATCAACTGGTTGACATGGAGGTAGACTGGATAAGTATTTTGGAAGTGAGAAAATGAATTAGAATTTCAAAAGGATGGCAAAGACAGTAAGTTGGAATAGAATTTCCCAAAGAATACACACTAAAGAACCATAATCAGATGAAGAAGAAAAACATTTAAAAATCCCTGATACTAAAAACACAGATACTGTACCTACCAATATTTTTAAGCATTGATATACAAATGAGTTACATCTGTTGGTAAAATGTGTGTATTTCCACAGAGGAAATGTATCTTTCAATGACATTAAATACAGGTAATGTTTACTTCTCAAAAATAATGGATAAGGATAGTGACACACAAAACACTTGGAAGCAAAGAATTCAACCAAACAATACCATATTCAATCAAGAGAATACTCATAATGTAGAGATACAAAGAAATTTCAAGTCTAAGTTTCAGGAAACTTCCTACCCAAATGCCTCAAGAAACATACTGCAAATCACAAAAAGCTGACAGAAAGAATGCTTCTAGTATAACGTAGAAACAACTGCCAAGTAACTCCCTAGCTCAAATTTTCTACAAAAATCCAATGTTATAGTGCTGTTATGTTGAATGGAAAGGGACATACATAGATAGTAAGAAATATGGTGAAATGCTTAAAGCTTTTAAAAGATACAACAAAAAATTAGGACAAAAGATTTAATACCCAAATTATAATAAAAGATATATCTCAAAGGCAAAAATTAAAAGTTGGAGAAATAAAGCTTTTAAAAGAGCACAAAAATAGCAGGCAGACCAAGAATAAAAATTAATATATAAATTGCCTAAATTCATCTACTAAAAATTTCAAATTTCATTTCTAAAGTTGTATTGTTCTCAAAACATTAGAACATGAAAGTAATCTCCATGAAAACTGTGTTGTTCACCGGTCTATTTTCACCACCTAGAACACTGCCTGGCATCTGATAGTTTTTTGAATGAACAGATGCAAAAGAATGCTAACAAAACTTGAATCTGTCCAGCTGGTACAGGTAAACAGGCACTTTGATTCAGTGCATGTGGGAATTTTACACAGGGTGTCACTGTTTCAGAGGGCAATTTATAATAGAGCACATGCTAGAAGCCTGAAAAATCCTTAATCCAAGAATTTTACTCAAGAAATGTATATAATTTTTAAAAGATCACCAAGGCATTTAATATATCTTTGTTTACAATAAACAAAAGGTGAACCTAATGACCTGATTTAAATGTCCTCCAACAGAGGGCTGAATAAATTATAGGCCACTCATACCACAGGATCCCAGGCACTTACATGAAGATGTCATAGATGTCAATGTGGAAGATGATGAGGACTCATATACTTTAAAGAAAAAAGTGAACTACAAACGGGAACACAGAGCACAACCCTACTCCCATATAAAACATCTGGAAGAAGCAACACAAATGTTAATAGTGTGTTCTTCAAAATGGTAAGGTAACAGTGATTTTTATTTTCTTTTGTTCACCTCTATTTTGTAATGTTTCTACACAGAACATATATTATTTATAATATGAAACAGTCTATTTGAAAAACCTAAAAACATTTTTCAATTAGACGGACCCTACAGGCTATAAAGTAGTGTCAAATAAAATATTAATTGTAAACACCACCTACCCCCTGGAAAAACACATTCTTCCCCTTTCTGTTTTGTGGATGCCTCTGATATTAGATTACACCCATTTCTGAACACGCTTAGTCTTGGTAAAGGAAGGAAACCATAAGAGGTTACATGGCAGAACAAAGTAAAAACTAGCACTTTTACTCTAGCTTTGGTTGAGATCATTAAACAACAGTAAACAACAGTTTCTAATGTAAACCACTACACCAGGCAACACTATGGAGAAGGCAATGGCACCCCACTCCAGTACTCTTGCCTGGAAAATCCCATGGATGGAGGAGCCTGGTAGGCTGCAGACCATAGGGTCGTGAAGAGTCGGACACGACTGAGCGACTTCACTTTCACTTTTCCCTTTCATGCATTGGAGAAGGAAATGGCAACCCACTCCAGTGTTCTTGCCTGGAGAATCCCAGGGACAGGGGAGCCTGGTGGGCCGCCATCTATGGGGTTGCACAGAGTCGGACACAACTGAAGCGACTTAGCAGTAGCAGCCAACACTAAGCATGATGTGATCCTCACAAGAAACCTTCTTCAATAAAACATGCATGTAAGTCAGATACATTCTCATACAGAAATCACATTTTTTTTAAGTTTCTGTTTGAGCTTACTATTCATCACAGTATACATCGTGAAAAGACCTCTTAGCAACAAAACAAAAAAGTGCATTCCTATCTTGTATGTATAGGCTTAAATATCAGGAAACAACTGGAATGAAAATTGAGCTTATATTAATATAGTCTAAGTCAATCAATTGTAAAAGTCAACATATTGTTATCCTATTTTAAGGTACAGATTCAGAATATACATTTCACAAACAATTCATTAATTTCCTTGCTATAATAAAAAGTGGAAAGACAAGACTACAAAGATGCCATCCTAAGTGTCCCATTTATTTTCCACAACCAAAAGTCCTGTTCCAGTTTTCATAAAGCTCTAAATCTTCAGGAGATACACTAGGTCGCACAGTTCTGAAAGCATTTTCAAAGTCACTGTAAGCTATTGGGCGAACTTGATCAGGTGTTATGGTGGCAATGTCAACAGCCTGCAAACTGCGAATAGGACCCAGAGATGCCTCCCGGCACAGCTGAGTCATGTCTGCCCCAGAGAACCCATCAGAATACTGCACCACCAGCTCGAGCTCCTCCTCACTGAGGCAGCACTGCTCCTTGGACATCAGATTAACTACTATCTGTTTCCTGGCTGAAGCTTCTGGGAGGGGAATATACAGCCTTTTCACCAGCCTTCTCCGGGCAGCCTCGTCAATTTCTTGTGGCCGGTTGGTCGCTCCCACCACTAGAATACGGTCTTCAGAAGATGTGGCTGCCCCATCTAACTGAACTAGAAATTCGGTTTTTATCCTTCTAGAAGATTCGTGCTCACCATCTCCGCGTTGAGATAACAAGGAATCAATTTCATCAATAAATATCACAGCTGGTTGCTGACATCTTGCTACAGCAAACAATGCACGGACCATTTTCTCCCCCTCACCCACCCACTTGGAAGTCAAGGAGGAAGCAGAGATACTGAAGAATGTTGCCCCAGCCTGACTAGCAATGCACTTGCCAATCAGAGTCTTACCAGTGCCAGGAGGACCGAAGAGCAGAATGCCTTTAGGGGGTCCTCGTAGGCCAGTGAATATGTCTGGCCGCAACATGGGCCACACAACTATCTCCTTTATTGTGGTCTTGGCAAATTCCACGCCTGCGATATCTTCCCAATTTACTGGAGGTCCCTGATCCATAATCTCATTCATAATAAGTTCAATCATTCTGGGCTCCAAGTTTTTCAGACGCTCGTCCATGGGATGTGCTGGGTCTGCAGTACCTGCACCCTGAGGCTTATACTGCATCCCCCCACCCGGATCTCCCCCATCTTGCTTAGGTACAGGAGGAACAAACTTTCCAAATATCCCTCGGGATCTACCAGCCCCCAGAGACTTTTTCACTCCACCATATGAAGACCCTGATGCACGTTGGGGCTGGTGGTGCTTTTTCTGCTGATCTACCCATAACTGTTCCTTTGCAGTTTTAAAAGCAGGCAGGCTGCTCTCCCCTCTTTGGCCATTATCTTCTGTTTTACTAAAAGCCTTATTCAGTATTGGGGTGGAAAGTGCATCAATGGTGCCAGCACCATAAAAAGCTTTTTTGTCCCGTGCATTTTCACAGAAAGAAGGAAAACAAGACTGATTAGATGAGAACACATTGAGACCTATATTGCCTTTTACAAAGCTGTTATTTTCCTTTTTGACATTCCCAAATAATGGTTTGGCATGGAACTTTGCAAGGCCTGACTCACCAAAAGGTGCTGAGGCTACAGGACACGTCTTAGTGGTGTTATTGACCAGAGGTGGCTGGGCACTCTGAGGGCACGTCAAAGAAGGACCACCCTCTGGAAACTCTTGAGTCCTGTCGGCACTATGGGCTGAGTTAGTCAACAGGTTGCTCTCCCCAGAACCACCACAAACGCTAAATGTAGGAAGGTCAAAGACAGTGGCCTCTTTGTGGATGACTAGTGATGCATCAGCAGGCGCCAACAGAGAGTCTTTGGATTTCTTGCCAGCACGCATCATCTCCTGCACACTGCTCAGTTTGAACACATTATTTACTGACAATCCAGACTTCCATTTGTCACTGTCAGTTTGCTGAGATCTTGCAAGAGTTAAAATGCTTTCTGCATAGTTATTCAAGCCAGTTTCAACATTGTCAGAATCAATAACTGCAGAATATTTCTCTGCGTATTTTCTGAACAGTGTAGTAGCACAGACCTGGGAGATATCAGAGTTTGCCCATGCATACTGAATGCGGAGTATTTGCGCTCGGTAGGCATCTGCCTTCTGTCCAGGTGTACACGTACCAGATGTAAGTGCAAAGTAATTCTTCTGCCAGTCACTCAGGTGTACAGACCTGGAGCTGGAGGCCTGCATTTTAGAGGCTCTATGATAAATAACAAAGATGAAAAAAATTCAGTTTAGAAGGAAACAAAGACATAACACTTTAAACATACTTTTAAAATCTTTGCCCATCTTAAGGAAAACACACTGGACTTTTTATTTATAAATTTATAAAGAAAGGCTATTTATAGTGGAAACATCTATTTAAAACATTAAAGAGTTAATACTGCTCTGTTATGGGTTAAACTGTTTTAGTTATATAACAATTTTCCATGTGAATAGGAAAAACATTCACAAGGTTTAGAGGGTGGTGTTAGTGACCAGAGGTGGCTGGGCATTCTGAGGGCACTTCAAAGGACCGCCCTCTGCAAAGTCTTGGGTCCTGTCAGGGCCATGGGCCTAGTTAGTTAATAGGTCACTCTCCCCAGAACCACCACAAACACTAAATGCAAAAGATCAAAGACAGTGGCAGCAACATGGAAAACAATGGAACCAGAGATAAGCAAAGCAAAACAAACCAAGTCAAGCAGATAGGTGTAAGTCTGGTCTCTAAGGACAATCAGAGGAACAATGTCATGGTAGCTTCTTCCTATTGCTGGGCCTTCAGTTTTATCTGTAAAATGAGAGAAATCATTGTGAGAATCAAGTCAAATAATGAATACGAAAATACCTGAAAATTACTATTTGCCTCTTTACTGCACAAATGCACACTGAGGCTGAGAGTTCAGAAACTTAAGTTGAGGTCACACAGCCATTGAGCAATGGTGCCAGAATTCACACATGAGCAGTTTCACGAAGTTCATGTCCACTTTACCCTGGACAAAATGCCCCTTCACAGTGCCACCAAAAGTCACAGATAACAAACATGAACAATTATCACATACTAAATGTTTCCAAGGATTTGGAACAGGTAGATGAGCACTTAAAACAGGATGCCCCAGAATCTCTCACCATTTCCCAGTTTCACAAGATGCTTTATAAAGCGAAGCTGTTGTGATGAAATGAGAACGAGTGGGTAGTAAGGTGCTTTATTTTAGATCTTTTTCCCCTCATGTTAGTCTTACAAGCCTCCTTACATTAAGTTAAAATTATTTTTACAGAACTGTAGATGAATGTTGGTGGATGTGTAGAATTCACCTGACAATCCACAAGAAAAATGTGAAGAAAATGTTGAAGCTTCCTAAGGGTACTGCAGTGAAGTAAAAACCAAGAACTTTATGTATTTTAAATTTTACCTTCGAAATTACCTGTAAATATAGCTTAATAATCAGCAGGTTCTTTTGGTGCAAGAGCCATGCTTAATACAGCTTTCTCCCATGAACCCTACAAAGAACCAGTCATATTTTAAGTAGGTGTTCATAAACCTCTGTAATATTTTTGGAAAAAATAAACTTAACACTCAGAGAGATCCTAATTTGCTTACAGCTATAAAGTCAAAACTAGAACTGACATCTCGTGACAATTTATCCCTCTTTCCACTATTCCATTTTACCCTATTTTAATCCCACAATACGAGAAATGAGAAATTGCAAGAGAGGTGACTTGGAAGTCACTTACAACCAACTTTCTTGTTACCATGAACATCCTATTCCTCTCCCACGGCTTCATCCCATCTTATCATCTGCAACCCTGGGATTCTTCCAAAGTCTCAGCGTTCTAATCACTGTCCCCCCAGTTCCCTGCTCTTTCCTTTCCACCCTCTCCGATTTATTCAACATTCACCTCTCAAGTCTTCCTTTTTCCTTTCAACGCAATCATTCACCCAAGGACTACGGACACACAAACCAAAGACAGCTTGGCCAGCGCCCCTCAGCAGCACAGCCTGGTCCGGGGCACCGCTTCCTAGATCTCTACAACGGTTACTCGGCAGTGATGTGTGAGCTGCAGTCCCATCTGCTGGGGTTTTCTCTGCCTGTTGTAGGATGCGGTGTTGATCCAAACGGTAGGTGCTCCCCACCACACGGACCCTCCCCCTGAACCCGGAGGAGTGTCCCCGGGGACAGTGGTCACCCCGCTGACCGGGCTGCGGATGGCGGACCCTGCGGCGCTCACAGGGAGGGACCGCCCACTCCGCTGGCCCTGACCTCGGGTGCAGGCCCACCCTTCTGGCCCCAGGCCCGGCCCCGCCTCCCCCCGCGGAGCCTCCGCAGATCGCCGCCCGCCCGGCCCCCGGGACACCGCCTCCTCAGAGGCCGGCTCCGGACCCGCTGCTGCCGGAGCCTTACCAGCCGCGAGACCACACTCCCGGGTCGGCCTGCCCGCACGTGGAGCCACTCGCCCTTCAGCCTTCCCGGCCCCACGCCCCACCCCAGCCTTAGCCTCCCAAAGCTCTCCCCGCCGACCTGCGGCTTCCGAAAAGCGCGCGGACTGTGTGCGCCTGCGCACTGCTGCCAGTTCAGCCCCGCCTTGCGTGCGTGCGTGCATCCCGGCGTGCGTGAGTCTGTGAGACACTGAGAGCGCGGGCGGGGAAGCGCTATAGGCTTCCGGGGGCGGGGTCTGAGCTCGCAGTCCCGCCCCGGCCCCGCCCCCGTGTCTCCGTTACCAAGCTCTGACTAGCTCCCTAGGTAAGTTGGTCTGGTTATTTCCTTTGGGAACGGGACTCCCTCACACACATTTTTAGACTCAATCTGGGAGTTAGAATCCGCATCTCAGATCCCCCCGTCACTCAGGCAGCGCGTCCTTTTCTTCCGTTGGCCCTGGAGGACTTGCTCCTGGAAGACTGGGAAGCATGCCCTTCTTCCCAGGGACTGTCCTGGCGCAGAACAAGGAACGCAATACCCCTCACAGCCACCTCTGGGTATTCAGTTCAGTTCAGTTCAGTCGCTCAGTCGTGTCCGACTCTTTGTGACCCCATGAACCGCAGCACGCCAGGCCTCCCTGTCCATCACCATCACCTGGAGTTCACTCAAACTCACATCCATCAAGTCGGTGATTCCATCCAGCTATCTCATCCTCTGTCGTCCCCTTTTCCTACTGCCCCCAATCCCTCCCAGCATCAGGGTCTTTTCCAATGAGTCAACTCTTCGCATAAAGTGGCCAAAGTACTGGAATTTCAGCTTTAGCATCATTCCTTCCAAAGAAATCCCAGGGCTGATCTCCTTCAGAATGGACTGGTTGGATCTCCTTGCAGTCCAAGGGACTCTCAAGAGTCTTCTCCAACACCACAGTTCAAAAGCATCAATTCTTCGGCGCTCAGCTTTCTTCACAGTCCAACTCTCACATCCATACATGACCACTGGAAAAACCATAGCCTTGACTAGATGGACCTTTGTTGGCAAAGTAATGTCTCTGCTTTTCAATATACTATATAGGTTGGTCATAACTCTTATTCCAAGGAGTAAGCGTCTTTTAATTTCATGGCTGCAGTCACCATCTGCAGTGATTTTGGAGCCCAAAAAAATAAAGTCTGACACTGTTTCCACTGTTTCCCCATCTATTTGCCATGAAGTGATGGGACCAGATGCCATGATCTTCGTTTTCTGAATGTTGAGCTTTAAGCCAACTTTTTCATTCTCCTCTTTCACTTTCATCAAGAGGCTTTTTAGTTCCTCTTCACTTTCTGCCATAAGGGTGCTGTCATCTGCATATCTGAGGTTATTGATATTTCTCCCGGCAATCTTGATTCCAGCTTGTGCTTCTTCCATCCCAGAGTTTCTCATAATGCACTCTGCATATAAGTTAAATAAGCAGGGTGACAATATACAGCCTTGACGTACTCCTTTTCCTACTTGGAACCAGTCTGTTGTTCCATGTCCAGTTCTAACTGTTGCTTCCTGACCTGCATACAAGTTTCTCAAGAGGCAGATCAGGTGGTCTGGTATTCCCATCTCTTTCAGAATTTTCCACAGTTTGTTGTGATCCACACAGTCAAAGGCTTTGGCATAGTCAACAAAACAGAAATAGATGTTTTTCTGGAACTCTCTTGCTTTTTCCATGATCCAGCAGATGTTGGCAATTTGATCTCTGGTTCCTCTGCCTTTTCTAAAACCAGCTTGAATATCTGGAAGTTCACGGTTCACATATTGCTGAAGCCTGGCTTGGAGAATTTTGAGCATTACCTTACTAGCCTGTGAGATGACTGCAATTGTGCGGTAGTTTGAGCATTCTTTAGCATTGCTTTTCTTTGGGATTGGAATGAAATCTGACCTTTTCCAGTCCTGGAAGAAACACTTGGAGTAACAGGCAAATTTGGCCTTGGAATACGGAATGAAACAGGGCAAAGGCTAATAGAGTTTTGCCAAGAGAATGCACTGGTCATAGCAAACACCCTCTTCCAACAACACAAGAGAAGACTCTACACATGGACATCACCAGATGGTCAACACCGAAATCAGATTGATTATATTCTTTGCAGCCAAAGATGGAGAAGCTCTATATAGTCAGCAAAAACAAGACCGGGAGCTGACTGTGGCTCAGATCATGAGCTCCTCTGGGTATTAGGTTGGTGCAAAAGTAATTATGGTTTCAGACCTTGAATTTTAAATCATTATAACTAGGTTCAAACATATTGTGACTAATTAAAATAGGAACCATTACAATCAACATGTTCTTGCCAACCAGAAATGTTTGTTTATTCCCATTGCATAAAAATCTGTACTTCGGGATTCAACAGACTCTTGGAAAGCATTTTCTGAGTCTTGCTGCTTGTGGAAGCATTTCCCCTGGAAAAAGTTGCTGAGATGCTTGAAGAAATGGTATTTGGTCAGGGATGAGGCAAAACTTCATAGCCCAACTTGTTTAACTTTTGAAGTGTTGGTTGTGGTAGGGCATTGTTGTGGAGAAGAATTGGGGCCTTTCTGTTGACCATTGCTGGCTGCAGCTTTGTAGTTTTGGGTGCATCTCATTGATTCTCTGAGCATACTTCTCAGAGATGTTTTTGCTGGGATTCAGGAAGCTGTAGTGGATCAGATGGGCAGCACACCACCTAACAGTGACCATGACCCCTTTTTTGGTGCAAGTTTGGCTTTTGGAAGTGCTATGGAGCTTTTTCTAGGTCCAACCACTGACCTGGTTGTCATATAAAACCCAGTTTTCTTCACACATTGCAATCTGAGAAATGGTCCATTGTTGTTGAATAGAATAAGAGAAGATGACATTTTAAAATGATGATTTTTGGGGGGGGGGGATTTGTAGTCAGCTCATGAGGTACCCACTTACCAAACATTTTTACCTTTCCAACTTGCTTCAAATGCCAAATGACCATAGAATAGTCGACATTGAGTTCTTGGGCACCTCCTCATATAGTTGTAAGAGGATCAGGTTCAACGATGCCCTCAGCTTGTCAGTGTCAGCCTCTGATCAGCTTTCATGATGGCTCTCAATGGGTCATTGTCAACTTCTGATGGCAGGCCGCTACATTCCTCATCTTCAGGGCTCTCATCTCCTTTGCAAAACTTCCTGAACCACCACTGCATTGTACGTCTGTTAACAGTTCCTGGGCCAAGTGTGTTGTCGATGTTGCAAGTTGTCTCTGCTGCTTTATGACCCATTTTGAACTCAAATAAGAAAATCACTCAAATTTGTTTTTTGTCTTGCATCATTTCCATAGTCTAAAATACATATAAAGTAAACAGCCAGTAATAATTCATTAGCAAAAAACATGAAGCAAAAATGAGCATGAAAATGGTGTATAATATAACCACATTTAAGAATGGATTCCAGTATCAAATGGCAGGGTTCAACGAAGTAAAAACCACACTTTTGCACCAACTTAATAGTTCATGCCATGAGTCACTTGAGAAGTGTGGAGTCGATGGAATGAGCTGAGGGGGTCACACAAAGGACCATCTTCCCACCTTCTCATCCTGCCATCATCCTACCTGGGCTCATCACCTCAGTGTCCCAAGGGCACACCTACAACCCCAGGAACCTGCTGACATATTCTGGTTTAAAGCAAGAAGGGGCCGCGCTGGGGAAGATCGTGCCCTCCTGAGCACCTCTCTCAGAGAGGAAAGAGAAGACACTCCTTGGGAAGCCACAGGGCCTCCTCCTCTCCTGCCTGTGGGCACTGCTTCTCCAGAAAGTGAGTGCCTGGCACCAGGGCTGGAGAAAACGACTGTGCAGTTCCTGGAGCAACTAACAGCACATGACATTGAAATGCAAGGCCTAAAGGAGTGTGAGATGGAACACTTCTTTTAGGACCTTTCTTTAAAAATTTTTTAAAGTGGAAATAAAATAAAAGGGAATGATTGGACAATACCTTTTAAAAATAAACAAGGGAAAAGGGTAGCTCACAATTCATCTCTTGGATTAGATAGTAACAAAAGACTTTTTATTGTAATTCTTCATAATATACTAAATAATTCACTAATTATTATAATTACCCAGAATAAAATGAAAATTAAAAACATTATCTTAAGACCAGCTTAATAGCTTTGTTTACTAGCTGTTTTTCTACTTGTATATTTAGAAATCATGTCAATACTACATATTTGGGTAATAGCAATTTTCAGTGATTTTCATCACCAAAGTTTTAGTGATAGCATTTTGGAGAATTTGTATTATATAAACCACCACCTTAGCCTCCTAAGAGTACTGTTCATGCGTGTGAGTGTGTGTTAAGTCACTTGAGTCGTATCTGATCTGTGCGACCCTATGGATTGTAGCCTGCCAGGCTCCTCTGTCCATGGGATTTCCCAGGCAAGAATACTGGAGTGGATTGCTTTGCCCTCCTCCAGGGGATCTTCCAGGCCCAGGATTGAACTTGTGTCTCTTGCGTCTCCTGCATTGGCAGGCGAGTTCTTTACCACAGTGCCATCTGGGAAGCCCATTGTTCACATATTAAAATTTCTCCAAGTGACTCTAGCGTTGCCACTTTACTTTTCACATTTGACAGAAAAGCATTTCCCAATCCAGTAGTTTTTTCTTCCTGCATAGTTGGCAAAAATCTAACTCAATTCCATGCCCTGTCTGAATTTCAACCTCCTCCTCACCTATAAAACAAGAATAAGCATCTCTAACCCAAAATGTTATTGTAAGAGTTATGGTTAGTATGAGCTCTAATACTTAAATTGTCAAAGCAGAAGCTTGCACATTGCAGACACTCAGCAGAAGCTGTGCTGCTGTATTATATTTATTGGTACCACTAGTGTTATTAGTGATATTTGGGGGATTCAAGCCCTAATCTAAAGCAAGACCTTTTCTGTTACAAATGGGATATTTTAGAATACTGTCCTAATACTTTAGCATAATTTGTAAGAGTGTAGTGCTTGAGCTAAGCAGGTCTTCCACTTTCCTCCTGAGACCATACACTGTTTTTTTTTGTTGTTGTTGTTGTTTTTCTGCTTAGTAAAAAATTTTAAACCTGCAAGGGAAGAAGTTTTCACTTATAGTGAACAGAGTGCAAGCTCTTGGTGTGAGGGATTCTGGGAGCTGGCCTCTCATTTCCATATTCATGAATATTATAAACATGATCTCCAACAAATGCCAATGCACACTTCAGTAATCTCATTTGTTTTTAAGCAGAGGGAGAATATGACCTCAAATAATGTGCATCTTCGTCTGCCAGGAGAGTCACTTTAATTTTAAAAGTGGTGTGTTTGTAGATCCTGGGAAATGGATGTGGTGGAGGGGAGGTGGAAGCAGATGGAACAAGAGTCAATTCCTTCTGCGTGGGATTCCTGATTGTGGCTGGACTCTGACCAAGTTCCCACCTTTCACCTCCTTAACTCAGCATTCAGGAAGAAGGCAGAGTGAAAATTGCGGGTGGAGGGCATGGGTCCCTGCCTCCATCAGAGAAGTAAAGGGTGGGTGGACCTGGAGTGAATGAGACATGCAATTTCAGTAACAGGTTTTCCCTAGCTCACTGGATGAACCGTGAGGCTCTGACAGGCTCCCTGGCATCAGCAACATGAATGGAGCTGGTGAGTGGGGAGATGGGCCTCCCCTGAAATGAGTGGACAGAGCAGGAAAGGAACGACCCACTTCTATTGTTTTCCTCCTGAATCTACTGCCAACATGAGTCCATACCTCTGGCACTTCCAGTTTAATACTGTATGTTGTGAGTTGAATTGTATCCCCCCCTCTAAAAAAAACATACATACATCCAGTATCTGTGAATGTCACCTTATTTGGAAATAAGGTCTTTGCAGATGTAACTGAGCTAACCTGAGGTCATACAGGATTGAGATGGACCCTAATCCAGGGAACCGATGCTTCAATAGAGAAGAAGAGACAGAGAGAGAAGACAACCACCTGAAGATGAGGCAGAAGTAGGAGGTATGCAGCCACATGCCACGAACACCTGGGCTGCCAGAGGCTGGAACAGACGGGGAAGGATCCTCCGTGGGGCTTTGCAGGGAGTGTGGCCTGGCTGGCCTCTCCACTTCTGGATCCTGGCCTCCAGAACTCTGAGAGCAAATTTCTTTTCTTTTCAGCAGCCCTAGGAAGCTAACACAAGGTATTCTTTTTTTTTTTTTTCCAGTTTTCTGACACTCATTCCCTGGAATTTGAGAATTTTTATCTATTTATTTTTTAATATAAATTTATTTTAATTGGAGGCTAATTACTTTACAATATTGTGTTGGTTTTGCCATACATTGACATGAATCCACAACAGGTGTACATGTGTCCCCCATCCTGAACCCCCCTCCCACCTCTCTCCCCATCCCATCCTTCTGGATCATCCCAGTGCACCAGCCCCGAGCATCCTGTCTCATGCATCGAACCTGGACTGGTGATTCATTTCACATATGATAATATACATTCAATGCCATTCTCCCAAATCATCCCACCCTCACCCTCTCCCACAGAGTCCAAAAGACTGTTCTATACGTCTGTGTCTCTTTTGCTGTCTCGCATACAGGGTTATCGTTACTATCTTTCTAAATTCCATATATATGCGTTAGTATACTGTACTGGTGTTTTTCTTTCTGTCTTACTTACCAGTTTCATCCACCTCATTAGAACTGATTCAAATGTATTCTTTGTAATGGCTGAGTAATACTCCATTATGTATATGTACCACAGCTTTCTTATCCACTCATTTGCTGATGGACATCTAGGTTGCTTCCATGTCCTGGCTATTGTAAACACTGCTGCGATGAACATTGGGGTACACGTGTATATTTCAATTCTAGTTTCCTCGGTGTGTATGCCCAGCAGTGGAATTGCTGGGTCATATGGCAGTTCTATTTCCAGTTTTTTAAGGAATCTCCACTCTGTTTTCCATAGTGGCTGTACTAGTTTGCATTCCCACCAACAGTGTTCCCTTTTCTCCACACCCTCTCCAGCATTTATTGCTTGTAGACTTTTGGATCGCAGCCATTCTGACTGGTGTGAAATGGTACCTCATTGTGGTTTTGATTTGCATTTCTCTGATAATGAGTGATGTTGAGCATCTTTTCGTGTGTTTGTTAGCCATCTGGATGTCTTCTTTGGAGAAATGTCTGCTTAGTTCTTTGGCCCATTTTTTGATTGGGTCGTTTATTTTTCTGGAATTGAGCTGCAGGAGTTTCCTGCATATTTTTGAGATTAATTCTTTGTCAGTTGCTTCATTTGCTATTATTTCTTCCCATTCTGAAGGCTGTCTTTTCACCTTGCTTATAGTTTCCTTTGTTGTGCAGAAGCTTAAAGATCTAAATGTAAGACCAGAAACTATAAAACTCCTAGAGGAGAACATAGGCAAAACACTCTCTGACATAAATCACAGCAGGATCCTCTATGACCCACCTCCCAGAATTTTGGAAATAAAAGCAAAAATAAACAAATGGGGCCTAATTCAAATGAAAAGCTTCTGCACAACAAAGGGAACACATGGTGTTCTTATGCCAGAGGGGCTGGTGCTAGGTGGTGGAGGCAGAGTTCAGATCCTGACCCCACTACTCATGATCTACCTCCAAGGACTGTGGGGGCATAAATGCAGCTGACCTCTAAGGCATCGAGGCCAGAGCCCGACCCCAGGAAACAGCGCCCAAGTGATAGGTGTGGTTATGGGCAAGTCCTTTGCCAGACATGGGTTGCACAGATTAGAGCTTCTCACAGAAAAATAACCCATGCTGTTGGTGGTATTTCTACCATGTAATTTAGCCAGATTCTCTTATTTTCATAGACTGTTGGAATCTCAGATACAGAAGAGAGATTAAAGGTCACGTACTGTAGTTTTCAGTCTCTTGGAGGTGTTTCCCCCACTATTTCTCAACTGTTGATTTTCCTGTCTCCAGCCAGCACCCACCGAGAGGAGCATTTACTGACCTGTGAGAAATCACATTCTATTTGCTGATAAGTTGACTTTTCACATTGAAAATAACTGTCCCTCTGTGTCACTTGCTGTTTGAGGCACAAAGACTCTTCATGTCAGACTGAGGGTAACATTTGAAGACAGTTACCAAGTAAGGCCTCTCTGTGTCTTTCCCAATAAAATATTCCTCCATTTTAACACTCCTCATTGTGACTTGGTTCCTCTCTAATGCCTGGAGATGTCGCTGAAACTTGTACTCTGTTCACCTGTGCTGAATAGAAATGCAGAGACAGAGTTTTGGGTGAAGCAGAAAAGAACAGGTTTATTGTTTTGCCAGGCAAAGGGGACCATGGGAGGCTAATGCCCTCAAAATTATGTGTCCTGCCCTGGACGGGGTAGTGAGGAGTCGTGTAGTGTTCAAGGACAGGGTGTGATCAACTTGTGGACATTCTTCCGGTGGGCTGGTGGTGAGGTAATTAGGAGTCAGCGTCATCATCAGGGACCTTCTGGTTCCCTCTGGTCTGGGTTCCATGTGCTTGTGAGCAGCACACAGTTAATTTCTCTCACCTGGTGGGGGTCTCAGCCTCTGCAAAACAGCTCAAAGGACATGGCTCAGAGTATTAGCTACAGTCCTTGAGGAAGAACTAAAGTCTTTGACTTTGTTTATTGCCTAATCTATTATCATTTTGTCTTGCTTGAGTTTTCCTTTCTGTATTTTCTAACTTCTCTGAATAAATTTATTCTTAGACTAAAGTTTTTCTATAGACAAAAGGCAGGTGGAAGACATGTGTGGGGGTCTGTTCTGGGAAGGCCTCATAGGGTCTTGCTCTTATCAATGGCAGGGTCCAGATTTGACTTCAACATTCTGGACATTTTTGGAGTCTTCTGTATATGGGGTGTATATGTATAGTCTTCTATATATGTCATGGGGTCTTCTCTATATGAATCCATTGTTCTTTTCTTCCTCCTTTCTTCTTTCCTCAACCATCCATTTTGCATCTCTACCTGTGGAATCACACTCAACTTTCTCCAAAATGATAGTTCCAAATTTATCTAATTCATACAAGCAACTTACTCTCACAGTACTTTCTTATTTTTTCTACTATTTATGACAAGTGTAGGTGATGGCAGGTGATACAGGAATACTGAAGAAATAAGTACTGATATCAAATGTAGTTTTAAAAAAAGCAAAAAATGTTCTTATATATTTGGAGATTTCCATGATTGAGAAAAGCAACGAAACAATTCTTCGATCAAAAAGCCATTAGGCAAGCTCCATTCCTTTCCTCGAATACAGGCCTTCTGAATAAAAGACCAGCAATATTTGTTGCTAACCTGGACTCTCAGGTTAAGGGGCACAGGTGTGAAGTCAGTGGATGGTTGGAACCTGCTTCCTCTGGGGTCTTCCTCCTTATCCCTTGGGATAATCAGCTCACCTCTCCTTTGTTTTCAATTTATTAGTTTTTAATTTAATTTTTATTTTCTACTGAAGCAACTCACTCCAGTATTCATGCTTAGAAAATTCCATGGACAGAGAAGCCTGACAGGCTACTGTCCAAAGGGTCGCAAAGAGTCAGACACAACAGCATGAGCACACAGATAGTTGGTTTACAATGTTGTGTTTGTTTCAGATACACAACAAAGTGATTCTGATATACAGATTCTTTTCCAGGTTCTTTCCCATATAGATTATTACGGTTCCCTGTGCTATAAAATGGGCTTTCCAGATGTCTCAGTGGTAAAGAATCCGCCTGCAATGCGGGAGACCTGGGTTTGATCCCTGGGTTGGGAAGATCCCCTGGAGAAACAAATGGCTTCCCACTCTAGTATTCTTGCCTGGAGAATTCCATGGACAGAGGAGCCTGGTGGTCTACAATCCATGGGGTTGCAAAGAGTTGGGCACTAATGAGCTACTGAGCACACACACACGTGCTGTGTAATAGGCCCTTAAGTTTATCTATTTTCTATATAGTAGTGTATATATTTTAATCCCAAACTCCCAGGTTATCCCTCTCCCTTCCTTTCCTGTTTGTTAACCATAAGTGTGTTTTCTGTGTCTGTTTTGTAAATAAGTTCCCCTGTATCATCTTTCTGAATTCCACATGTAAGTGATCTCATATGATACTTGTCATTCTCTTTCTGACTTACTTCACTTAGTATGATCACTTTTAGGTCCATTTATATTGTTGCAAATGTCATTATGTCATTCTTTTATAGAGCCCAGTAATATTCCTGCCTCTTTTTTTTTAAATCTTGGCTTTTCTACAAATTCCTCCTGTGTCAGGCATGGAGTCAGCAGGAATGAGATTCTCTGTTGTCAGGAAATTTGGCTACTTTCTGCATTTTAGGGAGGAGGTATATGATTCCAGGAGGTATCTTAGGTCTGATATAATAAGAGTTATGTATTAGGTCTATGTCCCTGGCTCCTGACACAGAGCTCCTAAATCCTCTGGATTCTGTGGGTATCAGGAATCTCTTTCATTCTAGGGAGGCTGCTCCTGGCAGGCCCACAGACAGAGTAAAGATGGAGGTGGTCACCATAGTGAGAAGGAGGGAACCTTCAGCACCATCCCATTCCCACCTCCAGTGGGGGAAGGCGACCAGAGACTTGGGCTAATCACAATGGCCAGTGATTTAATCAACTAGTGATGTACTGGAATCTCCATGAAAACTCCTAATCAATAGGGTTTGGAGCACTTTCACATTGGTGATGGCATCACTGACTCGATGGACATGAGTTTCAGCAAGCTCTGGGAGTTGGAGATAGACAGGGAAGCCTGGCATGCTGCAGTCCATGGGGTCACAAGGAGTTGGACACGACTGAGCAGCTGAACTGACTGACTGACTGAGCACATCAGGCTGCTTGGAGAGCCGTGCCCTCGAGGGAGTGGGGGTGGGGAATGGAAGCCCCCACTCCCTCCCCCTGCCCCACCCTATGTCTCTCTGCTATCTGGTTGTCCCTGAGTCGGATACTTCATGTGAAACTTGAGGATGCAAATAAAGTAACTTCCTGAGTTCTGTAAACTGTTCTGGCCAACAGCGGATCCTGACAAGGGAGTGGTGGGGACCCCCAATATATAGCAGGTCAGGTAGGAGGCCAGGAGGCCCGGGCTGGTAGTGAGGTGAGGGTATTTGAGGGACTGAGCCCTTAACAGGTGGGGTTGGATGCTGACTCCAGGCAGTGCTGTCAGACAGGTGGGAAACTGCTGTTGGAAAACAGTCCATGTTTTTGGTGCCAGGAGGGAAAACCCTTTCATTTGTGGTCAGAAGTGTTATAAGAAAAAACAGATTTCTTGGCATCAAGATGTTAGGTGTGTCCAGATGGATCTAGGATTTTCCCAGTGCTAATTGGAGGTGCCTGTTATCAGGAGATGCTAGCTGGTTCCAGGGCCAGTGGTGGTCTGTGCGCTGCACCCTGACACTGGATTGCTTATGAAGATGCTGCACAGATGGGTTAGGCTGCACAGTGCAGACCTTCAGAAACTTCCCCACATTGGGCTGTTTGGGGATTGTCTGGTTAAGGTGAGGGTCCAAGACTTTACCCTGGGAGGCGAAGATGGGCTTTTCCCAGAAGGGAGTGAAAGCTCCTCACTGCCAGTTATCCTGAGAAATGGCTTATCTGGGCAAGAGACAGCACACTTGGAATTGAATGGCTAAGACAGTGTGAATCCCAGACTGCCATGTTCCAGACCTCATGCAGAAAAGTCACTAGACCTCTTTCTCATCTGTAAGATGGGAATAATAGTTGATAACTTTAAAATAAGTATTAAATAAATTAATATTAAAATATTTACAACATAGAGACCATGCCATGAGGATGTGCGTTAAATAAACTGGGAGGAAGTATGTCCGTCTGTTCCGAGGCTGGGTAATTTGGAGTTTGATCACTGTGCTATGGAAATGCCTAGAGAGGTCAGGGGTGGGGGGAACTGCCACGAGTTAGCTAGAAATGAGCCAGAAGTGGGCAAGCTGCAGTCTCTCCTGGGTCTACATTCCAGCTGAGGTCTGAGATTCCCTAACACAAAGACCCAGCCCGGTCAGTGGGGAGCTCTTTGTTCATCCACCAGCTTCCTGCTCCCTGTCTGCCCATGTCGCCTGGCAGCATCTCTGCTGTCACCTGCTGCCCTGTCTCCTGCCTCAAACACAAATCTGGGTCGTCTTTCCAAAGTGCATTTGTGGATTGGCTCAGTGGAGCCACTCCCAAAGGCTGCGGGCTGCGGCTGCGTTGGTGACTCAGGCCCCACGTAGGGGGCCCTGCAGCAATCTTAACTCCAGAGCACACTCGGGGCAGACAACGTCACTGTACGAGGCAGGCACCTCGGCCTCCACACTGTGATCTGAGCTCAGAGCACCACCCTCTGTGGCTCCTGACGTGGTGGCACCAGTGGGTCCCCGTGGCCCATCCCACGTCCCCATGCTGTGCTGGAGGCCAGGTCTGTCCACTGATGGGCAGAGAACAAATGACCTGACCAAATGAGAGGGGGACCACATGGCATCTGATGTGTTAACAGATTTCAAAAACACAGATAATTCAACTACATGCATGTAGACCTCAGAGATCTATAAAATTTAAATAGCCCTAATAATAATTCAAGGTACCATTCTGAGAGTGTTTTTGACAATTCTATAGTCTCCAAAGAATAAAAACTTGTCTTGGGATTAAAATATATGTGTTTCTAAGAATAAAAATAGTTTCAAATAAAGATCAGTTATTTGGACAAAAACTGCATCTTCCTGATATTTATGTGTAAAGAGAATCTTCAGGTGTTTATTAGTCATGATACCACAGGGCAGGTGGACTAATCAGATGAGGAGACCAAGGCCCCAGAAGTCTTTCTCACCACACCAGCAGAATTTGATCTCTGGCTGTGTCTTGATTCTAAATTTACTGATATTACTTTAGAAGTTGAAGTCATTTCCAAATAAAACTCATGTTGTTATTACATCTAGAACAGTGACTGACATATACTGCATGCATATGTGCTAAGTCGCTTTAGTCATGTGAGACTCTTTCAGACCCTATGGGCCATAGAGTGCCAGGCTCCTCTGTCCAAGGGATTCTCCAGGAAAGAATACTGGCCTGGGTTGCCATGCCCTCCTCCAGGGAATCTTCTGACCCAGGGGATCGAACCTGCATCTCCTGCATCTCCCGCATTAGCGGGCAGGTTCTTTACCACCAGCACCACGGGGAAGCCCACCAGACATATACTAGGCAATCCCTAAATGCTTGTTGACTAAATAAATGTCATTTAAAAATATCCAGGAACGTCATATCTTTAGCTGTTTTGAAAGGATAAGTCCACGTTATAACAATCGATTTTCTACAGTATAGAACAAGATGCTCATCAGACACAATGCGCATAACACTTCACACTGTTTATTAAGCATTAAGCCACATGACAGGACAATTTAAACACCACAGGTATATATCCCATAATCATAGATCACCCTGGACGATATTTCAATAAGGCTTTACCCCACTGACAACTTCAAAGGCATAGAAACATGTGATTTTTTAATCAACAGAAGTCACAGCCAAATAATGGAGAAAAGCTATATTCACTGAGGTTAACTTGTAGCAAATAATATTTCTTCATTGATGAGTGGCTGAAAAGGTGCAATCATGGGATTCTTTCTGGATAACTCTGGGGAAAGACTGAAGGCAGGAGGAAAAGGGGATGACAGAGGATGAGATGGTTGGATGGCATCACTGGCTTGATGAACATGAGTTTGAGTAAACTCCGGGAGTTGGTGATGGACAGTAAAGCCTGGCGTGCTGCAGTCCATGGGGTCACAAAGAGTCAGATACGACTGAGCCACTGAACTGAACTGAAGAAGCATGTGCCACATACAGGCTGGGTTCCAAGGAGCTGGGCTGATACAGTTTCCTCTCATCCCAGTCTTCAGATAATTTCAATTTTTGATCTCTACAGGGGAAAAAAAGAACAGGAACATATGGCTATGTTTTAAAAATGTGAAAGAATTTTGTATACTCCTCCCTGGAACACAGAGAAGGAATATACTTTCTCCATCTGTGAAACAGAAAAGAGTTTGAACTGGAAGAAATGAGCTTTTATTGCCAGTCTGGCTTCTCTATGATTGTTGTTGTTTTGTTGCAAAGTTATGTCTGACTCTTTTGCAACCCCATGGACCGTAGCCCACCAGGTTCCTCTGTCCATTGGATTTCCCGGGCAAGAATACTGGAGTGGGTTGCCATTTCCTTCTTCAAAGGATCTTCCTGACACAGGGATTGAACCCATGTCTCCTGTGTCTCCTGCACTGACAAGTGGATTTTTTACCTCTGAGTCACCTGGGAAGCCCCTTCTCTGTGATACATTTTACTAATGCCAACTAGAGTCTTGGCCCCATTTCCTACCTTATGTGGAATAGGGTAGTTCCTTCTTTCCTTCAGAACTGTGACCATTGCATTTGATATAAACTTACATAAGCACAAGGGGCTTCCACTGTGACTCAGTGGTAAAGAATCTGCCTGCCAACGCAGGAGACAGGGGATTGATCCTTGGGTTGGGAAGACCCCCTGGAGGAGGGCATGGCAACCCACTCCAGTATTCTTGCCTGGAGAATCCTATGGACAGAGAGGCATGATGCACTGAAGCCCATGGGGATCACAAAAAGTCAGACATGGCTGAGCATGTGTAAACATAAGCACAAGTAAAACCAAGGTATTAAGATTTTCATCACTTTAATTAATCTGACTAAAACATATATGCATTGTGATTTACTATGGTATCCTGCATTTTTTAAAAATTTACTTTCTGTTACCTTTGGAATTGATGGCAAGTATAGTGAAGGACAGGGAAGCTCAGTCCAGGGGGTCACAGAGCCAGACATGATTTAGTGACTAAACAACAAATAACGACTTCACATGGGCTTCCCAGGTGGCGCTAGTGGTAAAGATTCCGCCTGCCTATGCAAGAGACAGGAAACCTGGGTTTGATCCCCGGAGGGAAGATCCCCTGGAGGAGGGCGTGGCAACCCACTCCAGTATTCTTGCCTGAAGAATCCCCATGGACAGAGCAGCCTGGCGGGCTACAGTCCATGGGGTCGCAAAGAGTTGGACACGACTGAAGCAACATAGCTCTTGCACACATGCATAGTAACTCCAGGGTAACTGTTTTGTCTATCAGAGACCTGTCTCTGCTTAGATGAGTTTTCTGAGCTACAGTCTCCTGTGTTGTTCCAGGCATAGGGGAATAAGACATGATAAGATACACAAACACAGAGTCGCAGAAATGTTCCTCTAGAGTGTTTGCCTGTGTGGTTTTGCTTTGAATTTATCTTATTCCCCCTACATACACACACACCCCCACCACACACAGAGATGTTTATTGTGGAGCAGAGAATAATCTGGAACTACAGGCTTCTTCCCAGCACCTTCCCGAGATGCTCAAGCTGTAACTGGGGTGTTGCTCCCTGAAGGGTGATCCCTCAGCTTATGAGCAGCAGCCCTTTAGGAAAGGGGTTTGCCGAGCCAGGAAAAGGACCTGATATTTCAGGACACACACTGACAGAGGGGTCTCTGACCTCTTGGGCCAGAAGCCTGGGATGGAGCTCTCACATAAATTAAATGCAATATTTAACTTCTGATTTTTTTGAGCACTACACAGCAGTCCCCAACCTTTTCAGCACTGGGAACTGGTTTTGTTGAGGACAACTTTTCCACCAACCATTTGGGGGGGGGATGGTTTCAGGATGATTCAAATGTGTTTCATTTATTGTGTACCTTATTTGTATAATTATTATATTAGCTCCACCTCAGATCATCAGGCATTAGATCCTAGAGGTTGAGGACCACTGCGCCTATAGTATTAATATCTCAGGTACTCATAATTAAAATTAAGAGCCCAGAAGATCAAGTTGTATGCACTCAGCAAACTAATTCCCTCACACATTTAGGTTTTGCATCCCCTGTTGATGATGACAGATGGGCATAAAGCAGAAAATGAAAGAAAGAAAAGTTGGAATGAGGATGCAATGGCTGGAGCATGAACAACCATTTTGGGCCATAAGACAGATGTTCTATGTTGATGCTAAAAATAGCAGGGAAGCAAGAAGGAAGGATCCTGAGATCCTGATGATTCTTGAAACCCCACTCTTGCCCCTTAATTGCCTTTCTTTAAACTCTTTTTCAGTTCAGTTCAGTTACTCACTTGTGTCCGACTGTTTGCAACCCCATGAATTGCTCTTTTCAGAGAGATATAAATCTCTTATTTGTTTAATATAAAAAAGAAGGGAAAGCAGAAGCTCCTACCACCTACCTCCCCCAAGTGGGGCAAAAGGAAAAAGAAAGAAATAAAAGTGGTGGAAAAACTCCAGTGGAATGACATTCATAAAATAACCTAATGCCAAGGCTCTAAAGATCCTTGCAGTTCAACAGACATTATTCCAACTTGTTGTCAATGCTGTGTTTGTGCAGATGCTTTTCTTACAAGTCACCTGCCCACTGTCTTCAGGGTCTCTATAACCGATGCACAATAGTTTAACATTTTCTTTCTCTAAATCAACATGAACTTGGTCCTTTCTGACAGCAAACCAGCAGTCATGTCAAATTCCTTTTTGAGTGTTTTCACCCATTTTCATTTATCTACCATTTGCCAGTTTATAAGTTGCTATGATTGTAAGTTGGGGGAACACTAAAGAAAGCTGAGGGGATATTACAGAGATGCATGACTGATAGTCTCAAATAAAAGAGTACAAAGGAGAAATCCATCGAAGTTTCTAAAGACTCCCTATGTGGTATGTTCCCTCTACTTCTCCAGACCAGACAGGGCTGGTTCTCTCTCCCTCTCTTTAGGGTGGAGGGAATTCGGCCCCACAGGGCGGCTTACCTGCCTTTTCCTCCCCCTGTGCTCTTAACACTGTGGCCGCCATCTCCTGGATGTGCTCCCAGGCCAGCTGTACGTGGGCCAGCTCCACTGTGCGTGAGCAGATGGCAAAGCGCAGCACGAACCGGTCTCTCAGGGAACAAGGGACCAAGTGGATTTTTTTGGCACTGTTTATGCTTTCCAGAAGAGCTTCGTTCAGTTTGTTGGAACCCTGCAGATTGAGAAAGGCAGTACTCAAATCTTTGGAGACTCAAATGTGCAACACGAAGCCAGGTAGGTGTTGGGTGATACAGTCCCAGGTCAGCGGGAGAGCCACCTCACCACAGGCCTTTCATTCACAGTCATAAAAAATTCAACTAAGTAACCGTGACGTGGGCCCGAGAGAGGGCTGCCTCCCCTGCACAATTCCTCCTGTTCCAGTGCTGCCAAAAGGTGAGCCTTCTGTGACCCAGGTTTACAGAGAAAAAAGGAAGCTTCCTAGACTGTCACCTGTAAGTTGAAGAGCTTATCAATAACCTCAGATATGCAGATGGCACCACCCTTATGGCAGAAAGTTGAGGAAAGTGAAAGAGGAGAGTGAAAAAGTTGGCTTAAAGCTGAATATTCAGAAAACAAAGATCATGGCATTTGGTCCCATCACTTCATGGCAAATAGGTGGGGAAACAGTGGAAACAGTGGCTGACTTTATTTTTCTGGGCTCCAAAATCACTGCAGATGGTGACTGCAGCCATGAAATTAAAAGATGCTTACTCCTTGGAAGGAAAGTTATGACCAACCTAGACAGTATATTAAAACGCAGAGACATTACTTTGTCAACAAAGGTCCGTCTAGTCAAGGGTATGGTTTTTCCAGTAGTCATGTATGAATGTGAAAGTTGGACTGTGAAGAAGGCTGAGCGCCGAAGAATTGATGCTTTTGAACTATGGTGTTGGAGAAGACTCTTGAGAGTTCCTTGGACTGCAAGGAGATCCAACCGGTCCATCCTAAAGGAGATCAGTCCTGGGTGTTCATTGCAAGGACTGATGTTGAAGCTGAAACTCCAATACTTTGGCCACCTCATGCAAAGAGCTGACTCATTTGAAAAGACCCTGATGCTGGGAGAGATTGGGGGCAGGAGGAGAAGGGGACGACAGAGGATGAGATGGTTGGATGGCATCACCGACTCAATGGACCTGAGTTTGAGTAAACTCCAGGAGATGGTGATGGACAGGGAGGCCTGGCGGGCAGCCGTTCATGGGGTCGCAAAGAGTCGGACACGACTGAGCGACTGAACTGATGAGCTTAAACAGCAGAACTGTATAATGGCACCAGGGCATGGAAACATACAGAAGAAATCTCACAATACAGTAAGTGTCCTGCATACGAACCTTGAAGTTGTGAAATTTCCAAGATGAGAGTGTGCATTCACTCTCACGTCAGCGTGTGTGGTGCACCGTGTCGCTTGCCTGCATGCTCTGCAGGCTGTGCTCTTGGGTCCTTTGCTGCACAGTCGTGGGTACAGTGCAGTAGGTGAGTGAAGTGAAGGTCGCTCACTCGTGTCTGACTTTTGCGAGCCCATGGACTATACAGCCCACGGAATTCTCCAGGCCAGAACACTGGAGTGGGTAGCCTTTCCCTTCCCCAGGGGATCAGAGTGCGGCAGGGAGGTATCTGTATTTCACGCCCAGGAAGTCTGGAAGCAAGCACAGAAGCATTGGCGCTACATCTGGGCCTACCGTGCTGTTCAAGCTCCTGTACTATGAGATCAGAGAGGTTTTCTCTATTTTTTATTTTTTAATGTAATATTTGTGTGAAGTTACAAACCTATTACAGTACAGTACTCTATAGCCGATTGTGTTAGCTGGGTGCCTAGGCTAATTTCACTAAACCTACATACAGACTAAACTCAGTGAATGCATCCTTGCAGTGGAACTCCTTCCTATGTAGGCAATTGCTGTGTAGAAAATGAAGCGTTGATAGTCAGCTTCTGGCTGGAGTGTTGGAAAACTGTCCTTGAACTATGGACCGAAGTACCATCAGTGGCCCCCCTCTGGAGGGGAGCAGCCCACCAGCCTTGGACGGGGGGCCGGGGGCCCGCGCCCCACACCGAGAGGACCAGACAGGGGGCATGTGTTACAGACTGGGGGCCGTGCCCCTCCCGTCTGGTCGGTCCAGTTCCCCTTCTCATCCCCGCCCACCTCTCAGCCTTCGTTCTGTCCCCAGGCAGTCACTCCAGCCCCACACGCCTCATGGTTGATGTAGAGGGCCTGCACGTGGGGCCAGCGTGGGAGACTGTCCTGTTCTTGTCCATCTTGAGAGCAGGGAGCACAGTGGGAAGAGAAAAGTCCTGGTCGGCCGGAGGCGGGACCCGGGCCTCACGTCTCTGCAGTCTGCAGGTCGCCGACTGGCGTGAGGCTCTGACCAGTGGCCTGTGGACAGCGTGTGGGCCCAAGGCCACCTAGGAACTGCTGCTGCACACCAGATCCAGTTAGGGCCGGTTCCGCTCCAGGATAAGGGTGAGAGGGTGGGAATGATGCTTTGAAAGGATGGAACTTCACCATAAAGACGTAATGGAAGAGCAAACGCCTGAAAGTGCCAAACGCAGGAAATAAAAGCAAGCAACTCGGGAAAAAACTTTGCTCACCATTTTCAAATGGATCGGACAAGATTTGTTTTCTACTAAACAGACGCAAAGACAGAAAGCAGTCTGAGGTGTAACAACAGTAGCAACAGCGGAGACTTGACATCCAGAGCAGACGGCAACTGGGCAAAGAAAAGCAGCAAGATGGTAGATGCGGAGGCAGGAAAGGAGCGATAATGCCTGCACAGCATACTTCCTCAAAGAGAAACTGGATTCATGCAATAGAAGTAACAAGTTTCACAGAAGAAACGTTTCGCTTTCTGAGGAGCCCCTAGGCTTGCAGGGCGGGAAGGGACATGCAGGTAGGTTTGCCCAAGTAAATGGGGAGGAGAAAATAAAAATCTTGACTTTGACAACACGGTGCTCGTTGAAAGAAGCCAGTCACAGAAGCCAGCACAGTGATGATCCCGTTAACACAAATGTCTGGAGCAGACAGATCCACACAGAGAAGTAGATCCATGGCCCTAGGGATGGGGCTGGGGCTTCTCTGGGGGAGAATGAAGATGTTCTCAAGCTAGACTGTGGGGATGGTGGTGCAACCCCAGGGACAGGCTAGACATCAAAGAAATGTATACTTTATATAGACAGAGAGTATGGTATGGGGATGATATCTCAATAAAACTGCAAAAAACTAAAAAAATTAAAATCCTTCAAGAACACCGGCAGTAAAAACAAAAACAACTGCATGATGGCAAACACATCACAGCACATTTGCTGTGAACACCAGCCCAGACGGAATCACAACTCTGCTCACCCTCTGGGCCCTGCGCCTAGCACCAGAGGAGACTTCTGCCCTCCTGTGCTCAGCTGTGTGTGTGATGCCCTGCCCTCCTGTGCACAGGGGTTTCTGTGATGCTCTGTCCTCCTGTGCTCAGGTGTGTCTGTGATGCTCTACCGTCAGGTGCTCAGGTGTCTCTGTTATGTTCTGCCCTCCTGTTCTCATGTGTGTGTGTGATGCTCTGCCATCCTGTGCTCAGGCGTGTGTGTGATGCTCTGCCCTCCTGTGCTCAGGTGTGTGTGTGATGCCCTGCCCTCCTGTGCTCAGGTGTTTCTGTGATGCTCTGCCCTCCTGTGCTCAGGTGTCTCTGTGATGCCCTGCCCTCCTGTGCTCAGATGTCTCTATGATGCCTTGCCTTCCTGTGCTCAGGTGTCTCTGTGATGCTGTGCCCTCCTGTGCTCAGGTGTCTTGTGATGCTCTGCCCTCCTGTGCTCATGTGTGTGTGTCATGCCCTGACCTCCTGTGCTCAGGTGTCTCTGTGATGCCCTGCCCTCCTGTGCTCAGGTGTCTCTGTGATGCCCTGCCCTCCTGTGCTCAGGTGTCTCTGTGATGCCCTGCCCTCCTGTGCTCAGGTGTCTCTGTGATGCCCTGCCCTCCTGTGCTCAGGTGTCTCTGTGATGCCCTGCCCTCCTGTGCTCAGGTGTCTCTGTGATGCCCTGCCCTCCTGTGCTTAGGCGTGTGTGTGATGCCCTGCCCTCCTGTGCTCAGGTGTTACTGTGTGAGGCTCACAGCCCTCTGACAGCTTTTGTGTCAGGACTCTACCCTCTTGCTTCCAGGTTTTTGCATGAGTGGTTCTCAGCAGGCCTCAAAGCCTGAAGAATCGGTGTGGGGAAGGAAAGGGGGAGACCAGGGCCACGTGTGGATGGGCAGCACCTTAGCAAGGCAACTGAGTCCATGGTGCTTTCTCCTGCCTCCCTTTATGTACTTGAACATGGAGGCCTATGGACAGGTTCGAGTCTGCAAATGGCAAGATAGTCAGAGAGTGGTCAGGGCGTTAGAGCTAAGGTAATGGCTTTCTCCACATGAGGCTGGTTGATAAGGGCCTGTGTGAGCAGTGCCCCTTGGCACCTGTGGAAAACATGGTTGTGATTCTCAGCACACGTGCCTGACACCCTCAGACGGCAGAACCACAGAGCCCCAGGGAACAGCGCCCCTCAAACCCCTGTTGCACCAGCAGCTGGGGGGCATACAGGGTGCAAGTCAGCGGGTCCCAAGTGAGCCGAGACTGGCTCCTCGCAGGCTCCCAGGTGATGCAGGGTGGTGGTGGTGGTCCAGGGACCACGGGTGAGCCCATGCATGGGTCAGTCCTTCAAGGATTCCAGTGATACAGCTGGATTGACGGGGAAAATGTCCAGCACTCTCCTCCCAGGTACACACGGGCAGGGAGTCCGAGTACCAGGGAGAAGGGTGGGGGTTGCGGGAAGTCAGGCTCGGGAGCTGGGACCAGCAGACTGGAGAACTGGTGGGGAGCAACGCAAGGTCTCTGGGGAGCTCAGTCAGTGTGTGGATGGATGTAATGAATGACCGCTTCCTCTCGTCCCAGTCAAGAAAACGCAGACAATGAAGTCGACTTAGACATACCTTTAGCCGGAAACAGACCAGTCCCAGAATGACTTCTGCACAGATTTCAAAGCGGGTGTCCTGGCGCACCAATGCCTCGAATGCATGGGACAGCTGGACATGCTGGAAAGGGAAGAGACATTTGTCTGAGTCTCTTGTCACGACTTGATTCAGAACTTCACCACCTAGAGAACAGTATCAGACCATGCATCTGTAACTCGTTACTAAGCTTTAACCATTTTCTTCCAGCATCGATGTCACCCACGTCCCGGCTGTCCCCACAGAGGGTGAGAAACTTGTTACCAGGAGAAAGGGGCCACCGTCTTCCGAAAAACACCTCTTGTCTTCTGCTCAGAGGACCGTGTTCATCACACCCCATCTTTTAGAATTTTAGGCTAAATGTTGTCAGGAGGGATTTCAACTTTTCAGAAGAGAGGTGGCGCTAGTGGTAAAGAATGCGCCTGCCAATGCAGGAGACAGAAGAGACGTGGGTTCGATCCCTGGGATGGGAAGATGCCCTGGAGGAGGGCATGGCAACCCACTCCAGTATTTGTGCCTGGAGAATCCTATGGACAGAGGAGCCTGGCGGGCTACAGTTCATGGGGCTGCAAAGAGTCGGTCACAGCTGAGCACAAGCACACACACTTTTGAAGAGAGAGAGCGGACAACATCAGCTGGGGAGCTGGGCACTTCACCATCCTCTCCTGGTGCTGGCCCATGGTTTAGGGGCATGCTCAGTCGCTTCACTTGAGTCCAGCTCTTTGTGACCCCATGGACCTTAGCCTGCCAGGCTCCTCTGTCCATAGGATTCTCCAGGCAAGGATACTGGAGTACTGGAGTGCATTGCCATTTCTTCCTCCAAGGGAGCTTCCTGACTCATGGATCTAACCCGCATCTCTTGCATCTCCTGTGTTGACAGGTGGATTCTTTATCATTAGCACCACCTGGGAAGCCCAATAACACCACAATCATGCCCATTCTGCAGACCAGGAGACTGAGGCTGGTTCTAACACAGTTGCCCAGCACCAGAGCTCCCGCTCTGCAGCTGTTTGTTGTTCCACAGCATCTGCTGCCATAGTGAGACCCTCATCAGCCCCAGGCTGCTGCCTCTCCCCGAACCAGCCCGAACTAAACATGGAGGTGTTTACAGAGACCAAGAGCTGGTTTACACAGTATGTGATCTGAGAACCAGCTCACCCAGGTCTCAGTGCCCATGGAGCTCATCCTGAACCCTGGCATCCAGTGTCGGGCTCACTAACAGCTATCCAGGGAGCATCTGAGCAGAGGTCACATTGCTCAAAGTGTTGGGACAGAAACATCATTTATTTTTTTTTTTTTTGGAATATAGTTGCTTCACAATGCTGTGTTAGTGTCTGCTGTAAAACAACGTGAATCAGCCATATGTGTACCTATCTCCTCTCCCTTGGAGCCTCCCTCCCTTGCAGCCCACCCCTCCAGGCCATCGCAGGGCACTGAGCTGAGCTCCCTGCACTGAACAGCAGCTTCCCACTAGCTGTCTATTGCACACGTGGTAGTGTGTGTATGTCAGTCCTAATCTCCCGATTCGTCCCCCCTCCCCTCTCCCCACTGTGTCCTCTGTCTGTATCTCTATTCCTGCCCTGCAAATAGGTTCCTCTGTACCATTTTTCTAGATTCCATATGTATGAGAAACATCATCGTTTACATGAGGGGTCCCCAGGCGGTGATGGATCTGGTGCCACTAGAGGGCTCCAGAGACTGCTGGCAGGGGATCCCCTCAAGCTGGATCCTGGGGAGCTGGTCACCTGCCGGGGTGTTTCTGGCTCCTAGGAGGGCCCCTAGGTCAGTTGGTCCCCCTCAGGGAATCCCGAAGCGCTTGCTTCCCGGAGCTTCCAGCGGGAATCACCCTCGTGAGATGAACTACTTGTGCTTTGCCTTCTTTCCCCAGAGCAGCTGAATCTTCATTCAGCTTCTGAGCACAGGCTCCCCGCGGGAGAACTCATGGGCCCGCTTCCATGTCCTTTCCCAGTTCTCTTCCCACAGAGATGCTCCAGACCCTTTACAGCCCCCAGCAGCCTCGTGAGCCAGAAGGGTGCAGGTGTGCATGGCGCCGTGGGGCCGAGCCGGCGCCCGCTCCACGCAGTCTGCCACAGGGAGGGGCCTGGAGCCGTTCGCCCTGCCCGCAGCCGCCTGGCACCTCTGCAGGGCTGCCCCGCTCCCGTGCAGCCTGAGGGCCTCCGTCCATCAGGTTGGGGCCACAGCTGAGGACACCAGCACCAGAGGACTGGCTGGAAACTGGCAGGCCGTCCACAGGCAGCTAAGTGAGCGGGTCTCTGCTGGCCTGCTTCCTCAGTTGCTTCAAAAAGGAAAAGAGCAGGGTATACATACTGCTATTGGAGAAGGGAATGGCAACCCACTCCAGTACTCTTGCCTGGAGAATCCCACGGATGGAGGAGCCTGGCGGGCTGCGGTCCGTGGGGTCGCGCAGCGTCGGACGCGACTGAGCGACTTCACTTACACACACTGCGCTGTGCTGTGCTTAGCCGCTCAGTTTCCTGTGCCCTGCTTGACAACATCTTACTTCATCTCTCAGGTCTAAGACCTCCCTAATGTCAGCTGGATAAATAATGACAGCACACTCACCTTGCGGATATAGGCCTGCAGTCCCTTGACTCCGTACATCCTAAAAACAAACCACATCTTCAAAGAGCGGAACCTCCGGCCCAGTGGCAGCTGCCAGTGCTGAAATCAGACACAAGACGGCAGCTCGGTGAGGACTGTGCCAAGGGCCGGCTTCCTTTTCAACTCATGGACTGACTTGTTTCTCCTGAAGGCAGTTAGTTCCCTGGAGACCAACCCTCTGGCTGCCACAAGGGCAAAGCTGACAGCAGAGGAGTGAGCGCTGCAGACAGAAGCTCTCTTTACAAAGCTCTGAGATGCCTGTGGAGTGTTCAGGGACCAGACCAGTGTCGGGCTCAGATGCCACTGAGAGCAGATCGGGGAGTGTGGCCCCTCGGGCCTACAACCCAGGAGGGGTGGGAGGGGGAACTTCACTGATTTCTCTGCCTACAGGAAACAAGAAGGGCGCAGCAGATTCCCATGCCCTCTGCTGCACATGCCCCGTGACATCGTTCTCTAGAGCGACATGCATCTTCTTCCTGCCCCGCAGGCCGCCATGGAACACGTGGGACATCGGACGAGCCTTCCTGAGTTTTCCTGCATTTGTCAGCTGCCCGGGTGTGACACTCTCCAATGGTTGTCAAGGTACCAAAGCGAGCAGGAGTGGACACAGAGGGGACAGGGTGCAGGGACATTTGGGAAGATAAAGATAAAACCATCCTGATTTTACATGGCCACTTCCTATTGGAGCTTCTAAAGGAGATGGGGAGCACAGGGGGTTTCTCTCCACCTTCGTTCTCCGCTGGCTGCCCGCAGAGCCCAGAGACGAACTTCCTGCTGGGCAGGGGGCAATGCCACTCAGGGGGTTGGGGTGCAGGGTGGCTGCATGAGGGGCACAGCAGGCTTGGGGGGCACTGCTGCTCTAGGGAGTGCACCCCTGGCCATTGCACCCCACTTCTGAACTGCAATGAAAGCACCAGGGGTTCCGCAGAAGCTTCTCGAGTTGCAAAGAGAAACGTGGGTCCAAGATTGAGGTGCAGAAGCATCCAGCACAGTGTCACTGCTGTTTACAGCGGGCACTGTGTGGATGCACAGGCCGTCTCACTTTATCTTCCTAACCGTGCTGGGAGCACGGGTTAGTAGCTCTGTTTTATCCGTGAGAAAGCAGGCATCTAGGTGCTAACGATGCGCCAGGCCAGAGAGCCCCAGTCGTGCCCACTGACGCCCGCTGTCCTCTGTGTAGCTGTACGTTTGCAAGCTGTTGGGGAATCTTGGTAAAAATTAACCTCCTGTGCCTTTTTAGAAAACCCACTGTCGCCCCACTGAGTAACTAACTAACTAGAGCCCAGTGGCCCCTTGCTTACAGGCTGCTGCACTCCCCGGCAGCCTCCGAGAAACCAAAGTGTGAATGAAATCGAACACTGGAAAGGATAGCGAGGGGAAATTAATCTCTATGGCATGAGGGTAAACATGCACACAGTGTAACTGTGTTCATTCCGCGTCACCCTAAAATGCTGTCCCTGCCTCTCTGGGGCCTGAGGTGGGACTGGGCCAGCGTCCCCGGGAGCAGGGCCTGTGCACCCAGGCTTTCCCCCCAGCCCTGACCAGACGTAAGTCCGGGGAGGAGAGGGCTGCTCTTTTAGCCACTTTACTCCCAGCTTCGCTCCCAGCTCAGAGCAGCACCACAGCAGCACAGTGCTCCTGCCTGGGGAAGGAGGCTCAACATGAGGGCTGCCGTCTGCGGACTTCTGATGTCCCCTGACCCTTGTTCTCCCGCTGCTCTGGGAACAGTGGCTCAGGCACACAGCCTGAGCGAGGAACACAGGGCCCACATGATCTGAGGATACTTCTCTGCCTCACAGAGGAATATGGGCAGGGGCAGCAGCATTCCATCCAAACCTCACATCCGCTGTCAGTGGGCTCAGTGCAGCTGCCCCCTGCCTGGCCAGACTGCTAGTGAGGACCCAGTTGGAGGGTGTCCTCTTGCGGGACCCTAGTTCCAAGAGGACCGGGAGGCAGCAGGAGTGACAGCCCGGGACGGCCCCACACGGCACTCACAGTTTAGATGACCTTGGACCTGGACTTGGGAAGATAACTCTCCCACTTACCCTGTAGTCAGTGATAAGCCCTGCAAAGGAGAAAGAAAAAAGGAACCATTAGACACATGGGTCAATTACCTGCCTCATTCTTTTCCATCATCTCTTGAACCAGACCAGAGACCACTGAGGGCAGGGGCTGGGTGTTCTTTGAGGTGATTCCCCAAGGTATCAGATTCAAGGGGGTTCCAGAGAGCAAAGCACAAGAGGAAATGCTGAATTAGCAGTGGATTCCCACTCATTTCACTTTCTGCAGTTACACAACCAGGGAAATCTGAGATTTCTTCTGTGCCCTGGGGTAAATTGGCATTCAGACTCTGTGAAGTCTTCAGCATCCATTCATTCATGTGTGGGAAGGTGAATTTGTGATACAGAAGTGATTTGAATGTAAAAAACATCAAACTTTTGATGGGAGTTTATCTCCGTGTTCTCCTTTCTTAGTCCGGATTCTGGAGCTGTGTAAATACCCAGTGAGTATCTTCCGAGTTGGCTTCACAGGGGTTATGAACAAGGCCTCGTTTGCATTTAGGTCTCCTCTCGTGCCAAAAGCAGTAAAGTCAAAGCTGTGTATAGGGAAGAACAGTGGATGAAGAATCTCGCAGTCGGGAGTCTCCACACGGGAATCTTGGGCACAGCCATCAGGTGGGAATTAGAAAGCTGTGTGTTGCAATCTGATCCTCCAGTGTCATCCTGGCTGTCCACCTGCCACAATCCTCCACCCACCCTGGTAAAATGTGCTTGGTCCACTGGGCGCATGGGTCTGCCTTACATTTACAGGAAAACCTAAAATTGCAGCTTGTTAGGACTTCCCAGCTGACAGCTGGAGAGACCAGATGGATTAGGATCATACCAGTTAGGATCATAGTACAGTTATAGTAACAGAGGAATATGCAGGGCCATTTTGCAGGGCTCAACCTCCTCATTTCATCTGGTACCCCGAGTGGAAGCCATAAGTCATGCAGCCTAAGTCAATTCCCAAATGATGCTTTTCTTCTCTTCATGCCCCTTGGAACAGGCTCATTAACAAACACCAACAGCAGTCATCAGAGGTAACCGCACCCAAGAGTGTCCTTGGCAGGTAATAAACACCCAGTAAGAAGGTGATGTTGTAAAGGAGGATGAATGAAACACTGCCGAGTTCAGGTCCCTGCCCCGTCCTGATAGTCACTAGTCAGTTTACACTGAATTACTATTCAGAAAACTAAGACAACTGTTCAGTCACAGCAGCCACATTGCCAGTGCTCAAAAGCCACCTGTGGCTAGTGACTGCCACATGGGACAGCACAGAACCACAGGACACATCCATCATTGCAGAAAATTCCACTGGACTGTGCGATAAGAAGCCTTAAAGAAGAGGAGTCAGATCAGAAGCTTCTACAGCTGAACACCGTGGTTAGAGATGGAGCCTGTGTCCCAGAGAACCTGCTTCCCTGAGGACTGGCTGAAGACCTGGTCCAGCTAGGTGCTGCCCGGTACAAGTGTTTCCTGTTAACATAAAGAATGCTAAAGCCCTCTCCAGCAGCAAGTCCCGATGATGGTGTCACTTACACTGTGGACTACTTACTACATCCCACATGCCTCAGTTCAGTTCAGTTGCTTAGTCGTGTCAGACTCTTTGAGACACCATGGACTGCAGCATGCCAGGCTTCCCTGTTCATCCCTAACTCCAGGAGCTTACTCAAACTCATGTCCATCTAGTTGGTGATGCCATCCAACCATCTCATCCTCTGTCGTCCCCTTCTCCTCACACCTTCAATCTTTCCCAGCATCAGGGTCTTTTCTAATGAGTTAGTTCTTCGCACCAGGTGGCCAAAGTATTGGAGTTTCAGCTTCAGCAGCAGTCCTTTCAATGAACACCCAGGACTGATCTCCTTTAGGATGGACTGGTTGGATCTCCTTGCAGACCAAGGGACTCTCAAGAGTCTTCTCCAACACCACAGTTCAAAAGCATCAATTCTTCAACGCTCAGCTTTCTTTATAGTCCAACTCTCACATCCATACATGACTACTGGAAAAACCATAGCCCTGACTAGATGGATCTTTGTTGGCGAAGTAATGTCTCTGCTTTTTAATATGTTGTCTAGCTTGGTCATAACTTTTCTTCCAAGGAGCAAGTGTCTTTTAATTTTGTGGCTGCAGTCACCATCTGCAGTGATTTTGGAGCCCCAAAAATAAAGTCTGTCACCGTTTCCCCTGTCTATTTGCCATGAAGTGATGAGACTGGATGACATGATCTTAGTTTTCTGAATGTTGACTTTTAAGCCAACTTTTTCACTCTCCTCTTTCACTTTCATCAAGAGGCTTTTTAGTTCTTCTTTGCTTTCTGCCATAAGGGTCGTGTCATCTGCATATCTAAGGTTATTGATATTTTTCCCAGCAATCTTGATTCCAGCTTGTGCTTCATCCAGCCCAGCATTTCTCATGATGTACTCTGCATATAAGTTAAATAAGCAGGGTGACAATATACAGCCTTGACATACTCTTTTCCTGATTAGGAACCAGTCTGCTGTTCCATGTCCAGTTCTGATTGTTGCTTCTTGATCTGCTTAAAGATTTCTCAAGAGGCAGGTCAGGTGGTCTGGTATTCCCATCTCTTTCAGAATTTTCCACAGTTTGTTGTGATCCACACAGTCAAAGGCTTTGGCATAGTCAATAAATCAGATGTAGATGTTTTTCTGGAACTCTCTTGCTTTTTTGATGATCCAATGGATGTTGGCAATTTGATGTGTGGCTCCTCTGCCTTTTCTAAAACCAGCTTGAACATCTAGAAGTTCACAGTTCACGTACTGTTTAAGCCTGGCTTGGAGAATTTTGAGCATCACTTTGCTAGCATGTGATGAGTGCAATTGTGCAGTAGTTTGAACATTCTTTGGCAGTGCCTTTCCTAGTATGTCTTTAAACTACTTAAGATGTAAGTGGGGTGAGCAGCTTCTAAATCTGCATATAGTAAAAACAATAAAACCAAGCAATGCATATAAGAAGACTGGTGAGAAACACAGTCACATATTAACAGGATCAACATCTGGGTGGAGGGTTAAATTCAGGGGTATGCTTCTGGCCCACCTCTTTTCTATTGTCCAGATGTACAGTTTTTGTAATGAAAGAATTGATTTGAAAATCTATATACCAGGTATGACTACTATTTTCCTATTATCTGTTTTGTGACAGAAATTTCTGTCCTCAAAATAAAAAATCCCATGTTTTTTGGTTGCTCTCTGGCACAAGTCCAATGAAACAATGTCTATAAAAGTGAAAAGCAAACGTGGGAACACGTGGGGGCCACCATCACTCCTAATGCTGTTGCCAGGGCACTGACCAGTCTAGGAGCAGCAGAGCGAGTCCCCCCACTCCAGGGATCGTTGGTTCTAGTGACAGATAAGTGACCAGTGAAGGAGCCGTGGGGAGATGCGAGGGGCAGATGACTGAGCGGAGGGGCCTGGCTCATGGGGAGAGGTCTGGGAGGACATTTGTCCCGGACCCAAGTGTTGGGGGAGGAGTCCCCCAGACCCGCAGGAGGGTCGTGGCCACAGCCTCGGGGGCTGCAGTGTGAGGGGTGAAGAGCAGGGCCATGTGCGCAGACCTGAGCGGTCTTGTTTTTGACAGTTAAATAATGAAGAGATTTCTTTTTTGAGTAGAAAGGCTTTTGAAACACTCTAAACATATTTCACTTAAAATTACAGGAAGATTAGCAGGTGAGTGATATACTATATCAGATAAAATACACCCTTACATCCACTGGCCATAGAAGTTTAAAGCTGATTTTGGGTGGTTTACCTGCTAAACACAAAATAGGTCATTGCTTTCATTGATTCATAGTTTTTAAGGGGAAGAAACACAAATAACTCAGGTTGTTCATCTCTAACAGCCATAGCTGTTTTGTCAGTCAGAAACTGCCTTTCCTTAAACATAGAGTAAAATTACTTTAAAGAAATTCCTGGAGTAATAAACTTTACTCAGTTGCCTTTGGCTCAAACTCTTTCTGTGGCTTGCAGGCTTTTAGTTTCCTGACCAGGGATGGAACCAGGGCTCTGGCAGTGAAAGCAATGGGTCCTAACCACTGGACCGCCAGGGGATTTCTGAGAATTCCTTCATTGTTGAAGAGCAGCATTTTGCAAGATGTCATGATCACTGAGGTTTTCATCATTCAAACATGAAATGCACTTTTAAATAGAAGAGTTTTTGACAGTTGGGTCATAATTCCTCACGGCTTCATGCCAATGCCATTACAAAAAACTAGAGTTTATTTTTTAGAGCAGTTTTAAGTTCTGAGCAAACCTAATCAGAGGGTGAGTGTTTGCAACTGATGTGCTCCATGAGATGGTGGGGAATGTTAGGAAGGTGAACGCAGGTCTGATCTTCCCATGGAGATAGCACAGGGTGGGGTCTGGGCAGGAGGGAACGGGCTGTGCCCTGACTTCCATCCCTGCTGCTCAGTGTTCCTGCCACCGTCACCAAAGCTGCCTCAGTTTCCAACCCATCCATTCCCACTCTTTAGGGGGAGGGTGGGGTCGAGTGATCCCTGGTGTCCTCTGTCATCCGAGGAAACTTGAGGAGAAGCTGGCACGAGTTCCCAGACTCAGCCTGTCCTTCCTTCCTGGGGCTCACAGTGGTCAGCATGGCACCAGCCGGGGACTCTGCGGGTTGGGGAGTGAGAGAGCCCCCTCCCACCTGGAGGCTGAGTCTTACGGGGACAGACAGGCGAGTATTAATAAATAAGCTCCCCAGCCTGCGTATGACCATGAACGGGCACAGTGGACAGGGTGTCTGTGCGGGTCGCCTCATGCATCTTATCTTGTCTGGATCTCAAGTAATCATGATTTTTTTTTTAACAGAGAGACTTAATTTTTAGAGATCACATTCACGTGTCGATCCCACCCCAGCCTCGCCCACATCCTCTTCCCTGGCCCTTGGCCCACGTCTTCCTTTCCTTTTCTGCCCTGATGGTGTCAGCTGCTGTTGCTCAGTTGCTACATTGTTCCTGACTCTTTGCGACTTCATGGACTGCAGCACGCCAGGCTTCCCAGCCCTTCACCATCTCCCAGAGTTTGCTCAAACTCGTGTGCAGTCTGCCCGGCTCTGCCCCGGCCCCCCAGGACTGTGGCTGTGATGCTTGACCCTGGCTCCCGGATGCTGCGGCCGCGGCCGTGATGGGAACAGACTGGAGGAAGCTGGGCCCAGCTCACCTGAGTCCTGGTGGCTGTGCCTCAGATAGACTGGGTCCAGCCTGAAGGCTCCGGTCAGGTCTGTCCTCTTTTTCACCCTGGTTCGAGACAATAAGCAACAGGACTTAATGAGGGGGCATCTTAGGGTCCTCTCCTCCTGCACTTTCTCCTCCCAGCTCAGTTGGGGCCTACTGCTCCCTGACACCCTTCCTAACACCCCCACCCAGAATGTGCATGCCCCTTCCCTAGCCTGCAACACACATTAACCTCCAGAGCCCTGGGCCCCTGCAGTGGGGGAGGCATGGTATAATAAAAAAAATAAGTAGTTAGCCTTTGTCCCTGGTTCTGGCACCCAGCTCCTGAAACCCTCGGGACAACAGCTGGATGGGATCAAGCCTGGGCAGTTGGGTGGCTTCAGGGTCCAGGTTGGCTGCCAGGAAACTAAGTCTTGATTGGAAGGGCAGAAGTTTGAATTCTGCCCCCTGATCTCCGAGAAAGGACTTGAGATAGATCATCACCAACAGCTAGTGATTTAATCAGTCATACCTGTATGGGAAAGACTCCTTAAACCCCTACACGATGGGGCGCAGAGAGCTTTGGGGCAGCTGAACCACATGGGCAGGCTGGGAGGGACCCATGCCAGGCAGGTACTGGGGCTCTGTGCCCCCCAATCCCACCCCTGCCTTGTCGTAGACATCCCTTCCATGAGCCATTCATTCAGGTCCTTATAATACACCACTAAATATAAATGAGTTGTTCTAGCCAACTGTCAAACCTGAAGGAGCAGGGGAAGGAGTTGGAGGAACCCCCAACTTTACAGCCAAGGTGAATGCAAGCGTGGGTGGTTGGGACCCGGGACGTGTGACTGTCTTGCCAGGTCTGTGCTTACTCGGGTGTCAGAGCTGCATCGGGTTCAGGGACATCCTGCTGGTGTCTGGAGAGCAGGGGAACCGGGGTCTGGAAGAGGAACCCAGCAGGTTGGAGTCTGTCCCTCTCTGTCCTTCCAGGCCTGGCACAGCCCCCGCCGTTGATGGGCATCACAGGCAGGTGTGGGATGAACAGGGACTGTCAGGCAGGAGGCACTGCCTGAGCCATCCCAGACCTTCCCTTCATGCCTCTGGGCACCTCAAAGCCATTGTGTGCAAATGCAATCCTGGAGGCAAACTAGAGGAAGAGCCAAGTCTGGTGGCACTGAGGCTGGAAGCAAATGAGAGTCCCTGGAAGGTGAAACCCACGGGCATGAAGTAGGAAGCCAGGATGCAGCTCACAGAGGAGGATCAGGGAGCAAGGGGCTCGAGCTGATTAGAAGTGACTGCTTCAAAGCCTTAGAAGACAGTGAATTCCAATAGTGCGCCACGTTGCATCCTGCAACGTCCTGAGACCAAAGACTTTGTCCCCTTCCCAGAAGCAGCAGAGGAGGCTGGGAAGGGCAGGAAAGGAAACTGGAGACGTGAAATTGACAGCCAGGGTATGGGATCTGAGATTATGGAGATGAGAATTTCTTCCACCCAGATGGAATCATGTTTATTTTTTCAGCTGTACCTTTTATCACCATTCACTATCCTCCTCCCTCAATTTTCATGAAGTTGAAAATGGTTGCAATTTATTTTTTTCTGTGAGACCATGTTTTTAAAAAGTGTCTTTTGCAGAGTGAAAAAAAAGAAACCCAAAACAAAAAACTGCAGTGAGCAGTCACAAGCTGTTTGGGGCTGACCTGGGGGAGAACCCGAAGCAGGGGCTACGTGTGAGTAGTGTGTACATGGGCCAGGCTGCCTCCCTGGCCTTGGGGGACCATTTCCTCTGGCCTCTCCATGCTGGGGAAGGTTAGGCCAGGACACAGAGAGACAGGAGAGAAAGGGGGTAGAAAGAGTATTGCTCTCAGCAGACCTCTGCCCTTTCTATGTAAAGTCACACTGCCCTCTCCATTGACACTAGCAATGACTTTGTAGCTGCTTTTTTTAAATTAAAAATACTATACGCCGTGTTAAAGCGATGCAGAAAGGTATAAATAATAATATATCCACCTCATCACATGTGAAACAAAAGTTGCCCACAGGTTAGATCTCCCCTACACGTCCCTCCCCTCACCGCCCGCCCCTCAGGAGGCCATGAGGCAGCATGGGGGTTTATCACGCCATTGGGTTCTACCGAATTTTCTGTGCAAATCACTAAGTAATCTAAGGTATTGTTTCACACATTTCTAAGTAAAACACAATGCAAACATAAGTTGTTTAAAGGTAAACGACACCTCTCTCTGTGTAATTTTTAGAATTTGCTTTTTCTCCTAAAACTATACCTGTGGGCTCCTGACCTGGTCATCCACAAGGTCCTTGCTCACTTATCCACTTTTGCCAGCTCCCCGCAGGGCACTGCAGTAGTGGATCCCAACCTGTCCCTTCCCTTACTGTGCTCCACGTGCCCTTGGACGGACGACACCGTGTGGATGCTCCTGGTGTGTCAGGGACAAGCTAGGGACGGCAGCCTAGTCGTGGGCCAGCAGGAAAGGTGTGGGCCTGCAGCCTCGTTGGGCAATGATAAGTGCTCCTAAGGGCCCGCAGCCCACGAGCCCGATGATCTGCGTCCTGGCCAACTTCTAGCCAGGGAGACTCTTTTCCACCATTGGCAGTGCTTCCTATGCCTCAACGTGCATTTCTAATCACTAACAAAGTTGAGTAGCTTTGCCTCTATGAAGAGGCCACTCCCATTTCCTGTTTGGTGAGGACACATTTGTTCATTTACTGATTAGGCTGTGTGCCTCGGTGTGGTAGACAGGATCGTAAAAATGTGGTAAATATTAGGAATGCTGATCCAAAGGCTTGTTTGTGGGCCTCTGCTGGCCTCTGCCTGGCTGTGTCCCTCCAGCGAGCGTGGCTCGGTCAGTGTGGGGAGGGGCGTGGTCCTCACCAGTCCCGTGTTCACGCTTCTCTTGGTGTCCTGGGCCCCTGCAGATATTAGGCTCCACTTTCTCGAGCCCCACAGCAGCGGCCAGAATACTTACTAGAATCGCACTGAGACCTGATATTGAGTCCGCATCTCTGTTTAGTTAGATCTCCTGGAATGACTTCCCAAAAACTGTGTCCTTTTCTTCATAAAAATCTTCACAGATTGCAACCTATTTATTCACAGTAACTTTTCTTGCTATTATAAAAATATTTTCTAAAAATTTTGACAGCAAACAGTAAAATTCTGTAAAGCAATTATCCTTCAATGAAAAATAATTTTTAAAAAGACATAGAAAAAAAATTTACACATGCTGTTAATCATACATGTAAATAAATGCAACCTTAAAAGTGTTGTGTATCTAGAAACCTTGCTGTCTTCTCTCATTAGTACCTTCTTAGAAGATTCTGTTTTCACTGGCAGACACTCACCCCATCTGGGAAGTGCGAGTTCTGTGGCTTGCAATCTAATCCTTACACTGTCGCTTCTCCGTTGGGTCCAACTGTGCAGGTTGGGAAAGCACAGTGCAGCCGAGGGTGGGCATTACAGGGATTGTGATTTTCTTTCTTTAAAGGCAATGCTTCTAATATTTTACCACCATGAATATGTTTGCTGTAGCTTTTTTGGTAGATTTTCTTTCTTTATTGGATCAAGAAAGTTCGTTTCAGTTCCTCTTTTACTAAGAGCTTTTGTTCTGTATGTTTTAGAATTTTTATCTATTGTTTTTTCCATATTTAATGTGATGATAACCTTTTTCCTCCTTTACTGTTAAACATGATCAACGACATTTAAAAATCTGATAGGTTTAAACCACCCTGGGGTATCTGGAATGAACACATTTTGGTCATGATACACCAGCTTTTGTTTTCCTTTCAGTTTGTTCAGTTCAGTCACTCAGTCGTGTCTGACTCTTCGCGACCCCATGAATCGCAGCACGCCAGGCCTCCCTGTCCATCACCAACTCCCGGAATTCACCCAGACCCATGTCCATCGAGTCAGTGATGCCATCCAGCCATCTCATCCTCTGCCGTCCCCTTCTCCTCCTGCCCCCAATCCCTCCCAGCATCAGAGTCTTTTCCAAGGAGTCAACTCTTCACATGAGGTGGCCAAAGTACTGGAGTTTCAGCTTCAGCATCATTCCCTCCAAAGAAATCCCAGGGCTGATCTCCTTCAGAATGGACTGGTTGGATCTCCTTGCAGTGCAAGGGACTCTCAAGAGTCTTCTCCAACACCACAGTTCAAAAGCATCAATTCTTCGGCGCTCAGCCTTCTTCACAGTCCAACTCTCACATCCATACATGACCACAGGAAAACCATAGCCTTGACTAGATGGACCTTTGTTGGCAAAGTAATGTCTCTGCTTTTGAATATGCTATCTAGGTTGGTCATAACTTTCCTTCCAAGGAGTAAGCGTCTTTTAATTTCATGGCTGCAGTCACCATCTGCAGTGATTTTGGAGCCCCAAAAATAAAGTCTGACACTGTTTCCACTGTTTCCCCATCTATTTCCCATGAAGTGATGGGACCAGATGCCATGATCTTTGTTTTCTGAATGTTGAGCTTTAAGCCAACTTTTTCACTCTCCACTCTCACTTTCATCAAGAGGCTTTTTAGTTCCTCTTCACTTTCTGCCATAAGGGTGGTATCATCTGCATATCTGATGTTATTGATATTTCTCCCAGCAATCTTGATTCCAGCTTGTGTTTCTTCCAGTTCAGCGTTTCTCATGATGTACTCTGCATGTAAGTTAAATAAGCAGGGTGACAATATACAGCCTTGATGTACCCCTTTTCTAATTTGGAACCAGTCTGTTGTTCCATGTTCAGTTCTAACTGTTGCTTCTTGACCTGCATACACATTTCTCAAGAGGCAGATCAGGTGGTCTGGTATTCCCATCTCTTTCAGGATTTTCCACAGTTTATTGTGATCCACTCAGTTAAAGGCTTTGGCATAGTCAATAAAGCAGAAATAGATGTTTTTCTGGAACTCTCTTGCTTTTTCGATGATCCAGCAGATGTTGGCAGTTTGATCTCTGGTTCCTCTGCCTCTTCTAAAACCAGCTTGAACATTAGGAAGTTCACGGTTCACGTATTGCTGAAGCCTGGCCTGGAGAATTTTGAGCATTACTTTACTAGTGTGTGAGATGCGTGCAATTGTGTGGTAGTTTGAGCATTCTTTGGCATTGCCTTTCTTTGGGATTGGAATGAAAACTGACCTTTTCCAGTCCTGTGGCTACTGCTGAGTTTTCCAAATTTGTTGGCATCTTGAGTGCAGCACTTTCACAGCATCATCTTTCAGGATTTGAAATAGCTCAACTGGAATTCCATCACCTCCACTAGCTTTGTTCATAGTGATGCTTTCTAAGGCCCACTTGACTTCATATTCCAGGATGTCTGGCTCTAGGTGAGTGATCACACCATCGTGATTATCTGGGTCGGGAAGATCTTTTTTGTACAGTTCTTCTGTGTATTCTTGCCATCTCTTCTTAATATCTTCTGCTTCTGTTAGGTCCATACCATTTCTGTCCTTTATCGAGCCCATCTTTGCATGAAATGTCCCCTTGGTATCTCTAATTTTCTTGAAGAGATCTCTAGTCTTTCCCATTCTGTTTTTTCCTCTATTTCTTTGCATTGATCACTGAGGAAGTTTGCCTTTAAACATCATTGAATTTTGTTTGCTAAAATTTGACTTAGAATTTCCACATGTAATTTTACAAGCTTGTCCTGCAGCTTTTCTTTCTCAGCTTCTCATGTTTTTTTGAGATTTTTTGATGTGGACCATTTTAAAGTCTTTATTGAATTTGTTACAATATTGCCTCTGTTTTATGTTTTGGTTTTTTGGTATGCAGATCCTAGCTTTCCAACCAGGAATGAAATCTGCACCCCCCACATTGGAAGGCGAAGTCTTCCACTATGATTGATAAAGGCTTGAGAAAGAACATCAAGAAAAGAAGAAGAGATGGAGAAATTGGAAAACATGAACTAAATGAAATGGGATCACTGAATGTAAAACAGACAAAGTGAAACAAACTAGATAAAAGATCACCAAATAGTCCAGTTGTTTTAAGACATGGCTGCTCATTAGAAACATACCTGGAGTTTTGGAGAAAATTTTAGAATCTAGATGCATAGCAGAATTATCTTGGAATTTTTTGAAATATAAAATGCCCAGGTATTGCTTTTTTTTTTCTTGGGAGGCTGTCTTAGCCACTGAACCACCAGGGAAATCCTTTTATCTGGTTTTAGAATCAAAGTGACACTAACTTCATGATAAGTCTATGAATTACATTTGTAATTAGACCTGTAGATGCCTTGACAGTTTGGTAGGACTTGCTGTTAGAAGAATCTGAAGGTTTCTGTTGTGTAAACTGTCCCTATTGACACATTTTCCTTAGGGCTATGAGATGTTTTGGATTTCCTGTTATTCTGATGACATGTTTTGTAGTTACTGCATTGCACATGGTAGGCAGTTCTGGAGTGCTGTTGCGCACGTGCTCTCTGTTGTCTAAGACCCTGAGCGTCTGTGGTGTGTCCTTCTTGTGTTTCCAGCGCGGCTGACTGCACCCTCTCCTCTATTCTGGCCCCTCTTTCTGGAGATCATCTGTTTTACGAGGCAGGGCGAGGGCCAGCACGTGGCTCTGTCGACCTCGGCTCCTGTTGCCTCACTTCCTGTTTCATGAGCGTCTCTTCGTCTTCAGTACCTCCCTCCTTCCAGTTTGGGAGTGTCTATTCTGCGGCTGTTTTTTGCTTCCTTTGGGCTCTCAGTTCATTACTTCTTGGCTCTGGTCTTTTCTGTTTAAGTCTGTTCTCCAAGCCCTGCTTTACTGTGGGCCACGACTTCTGTCCCACCTGCATATTCATTCAAGTCTTGGGATTTCCAACGACCTGTTTCCTTTTGTCCACTGGGCCGTGGCTCCAGTGGTCTGTGGTGGTCTGCTCTTCAAAATGTAGGTCCCAGCTTTGCTTTTCCTTATGAAGTTTCATGATACTACAATGAGGAACATTTTATTTAAACCAACGAATGGGCGTGTACATGCATGTGTGCAGACATGCACACTCACACACACACATGAACAGAAACACCCTTTATAGGTACCAAAGTCGCCCCACCTCGGATGGGCCTGACAGTGAGGAAAACCTGTCCCTGTCACCAGACACATTCCTGAGGGAGGATCCTGAGGAGGAGGGGCAGGGGCTCCTGTTTTGTGCAGAAAGTATGGCTTCTTACATTTTTTAAAAAAAATCTACACCACCTTATGTGTAGGGCTCCCTGAATGAGGGCTCATGTTAGCTCTTCATGCCAATAATGCCATCAAGAATCCAAGATGCCAAAAGCACCAAGACCACAATGCAAAGAGAGATTAACAGAAAACTGTGCCGCCCTGCACAGCATCTAGAATTACATCTTACCATAACCAAGGTGATTAAAAATCTTCCCAAGTAACTGAACTTTTAAAAAGTCCACTGTGACAGGAGTATACAAAAGCTTTAAAACTAAAAAAAAAAAAGATTTTATTTGGGAAAAAAAACAAGTATTTTTAAAGGCAGAGTAAAACATGCCCTTGGTGGAATTTGAGACTTTCTTTGGAGAAAATCTACTTTTAAGAGACAATAAGGTCTTATCACTGACCTAGAGCCAGACATCCTGGAATGTGAAGTCAAGTGGGCCTTAGAAAGCATCACTACGAACAAAGCTAGTGGAGGTGATGGAATTCCAGTTGAGCTATTTCAAATCCTGAAAGATGATGCTGCACTCAATATGCCAGCAAATTTGGAAAACTCAGCAGTAGCCACAGGACTGGAAAAGGTCAGTTTTCATTCCAATCCCAAAGAAAGGCAATGCCAAAGAATGCTCAAACTACTGCACAATTGCACTCATCTCACATGCTAGTAAAGTAATGCTCAAAATTCTCCAGGCCAGGCTTCAGCAATATGTGAACCGTGAACTTCCTAATGTTCAAGCTGGTTTTAGAAAAGGCAGAGGAACCAGAGATCAAATTGCCAACATCTGCTGGATCATTGAAAAAGCAAGAGAGTTCCAGAAAAACATCTATTTCTGCTTTATTGACTATGCCAAAGCCTTTGACTGTGTGGATCACAATAAACTGTGGAAAATCCTGAAAGAGATGGGAATACCAGACCACCTGATCTGCCTCTTAAGAAATGTGTATGCAGGTCAAGAAGCAACAGTTAGAACTGGACATGGAACAACAGACTGGTTCCAAATAGGAAAAGGAGTACGTCAAGGCTGTATATTGTCACCCTGCTTATTTAACTTCTATGCAGAGTACATCATGAGAAACACTGAACTGGAATCAAGATTGGACAAGCTGGAATCAAGATTGCTGGGAGAAATATCAATAACCTCAGATATGCAGATGATACCAGCCTTATGGCAGAAAGTGAAGAGGAACTAAAAAGCCTCTTGATGAAAGTGAGAGTGGAGAGTGAAAAAGTTGGCTTAAAGCTCAACATTCAGAAAACAAAGATCATGGCATCTGGTCCCATCACTTCATGGGAAATAGATGGGGAAACAGTGGAAACAGTGTCAGACTTTATTTTTGGGGGCTCCAAAATCACTGCAGATGGTGACTGCAGCCATGAAATTAAAAGACGCTTACTCCTTGGAAGGAAAGTTATGACCAACCTAGATAGCATATTCAAAAGCAGAGACATTACTTTGCCAACAAAGGTCCGTCTAGTCAAGGCTATGGTTTTCCTGTGGTCATGTATGCATGTGAGAGTTGGACTGTGAAGAAGGCTGAGCACCAAAGAATGGATGCTTTTGAACTGTGGTGTTGGAGAAGACTCTTGAGAGTCCCTTGGACTGCAAGAAGATCCAACCAGTCCATTCTGAAGGAGATCAGCCCTGGGATTTCTTTGGAGGGAATGATGCTGAAGCTGAAACTCCAGTACTTTGGCTACCTCATGTGAAGAGTTGACTCCTTGGAAAAGACTCTGATGCTGGGAGGGATTGAGGGCAGGAGGAGAAGGGGACGACAGAGGATGAGATGGCTGGATGGCATCACTGACTCAATGGACGTGGGTCTGGGTGAACTCTGGGAGTTGGTGATGGACAGGGAGGCCTGGCATGCTGCGATTCACGGGGTCACAAAAAGTCGGACACTACTGAGCGACTGAACTGACTGACTGAAGGTCAGAGCAGTGGTGGCTGCAGCCATGAAATTAAAAGACGCTTACTCCTTGGAAGGAAAGTTATGACCAACCTAGATAGCATATTCAAAAGCAGAGACATTACTTTGCCAACAAAAGTCCGTCTAGTCAAGCCTATGGTTTTTCTAGTGGTCATGTATGGATGTGAGAGTTGGACTGTGAAGAAAGCTGAGTGTGGAAGAATTGATGCTTTTGAACTGTGGTGTTGGAGAAGACTCCTGAGAGTCCCTTGGACTGCAAGGAGATCCAACCAGTCCATTCTGAAGGAGATCAGCCCTGGGTGTTCTTTGGAGGGAATGATGTTAAAGCTGAAACTCCAGTACTGTGGCCACCTCATGTGAAGAGTTGACTCTTTGGAAAAGACTCTGATGCTGGGAGGGATTGGGGGAAGGAGAAAAAGGGGATGACAGAGGATGAGACGGCTGGATGGCATCACTGACTCAATGGACGTGAGTCTGAGTGAACTCTGGGAGTTGGTGATGGACAGGGAGGCCGGGCGTGCTGTGATTCATGGGGTCTCAAAGAGTCGGACACGACTGAGTGACTGAACTGAACTGAACTGAACTGAACTGAAGGTCAGAGCACACTGGTTCATATTTACATAGAAAACATTCAAAATACCCAAATGAACAATAAAAAGCTAATGAACAGAATAATGAAATCATTATAAAACGTATTTCCTATGCTTGTAATGAGGGCAAGTTTAAAAACTTCAATTATCTTGTCCATTTCAATATTTAGAGATTGTAGTCAACAAGTTTGTTTTAAATTACAGATTAACCATTGGTAAAATTTCATTAAACCAAAAGGAGATGCTTCTGATTTTGAGGAATACAAAAAAGCCAGAGCAATAAAAAATATCCATTTTTATCTTATGTGTTGTGTTAGCAAAATCTTTAAACATATCTATAAAAGAAAAATTCAAGGGTTCCCTGGTGGCTCAGCAGTGAAGAATCCTTCTGCCAATGCAGGAGACTTGGGTTTGATCCCTGGGTCAGGAAGATACCCTGGAGGAGGATATGGCAACCTACTCCAGTATTCTTGCCTGGAGAATCCCATGGACAGAGGAGGCTGGCGGGCTACAGTCCATAGGGTCACAAAGAATCAGACATGACTCAGCAGCTAAACAACAACATAAAAAAATGTACAACATAAAGCTGTGTGTTTGCTTGTTTTCATCTCTGAGGTGTTGAAGGATACCTGGCCTTTCCCAAAATCCAGTTCTTACAAGCGTCCTTATTGTCTCTGTCCTATTGTGTTAGGATAGCTCATTTTTACTGCAATACCTCTTAGAATAGCAAAATAGCTTAACATGATTCCCTGGATATACAGCACAGGGCAAAAAGCCTCTGAACAGACTCTTAGCCCCGCTCCCTGTCACCAGGCTGCAAGATGCGCTCACATCCTCTGAAAACACTCAGGGGTCCCTAATTAGGGATCTGCTCAGTGGATTTGCCACTCAGGTAGGTGAAGGGGCAGCTGCCCTGAAACAGGAGAGAGATGCTGTGGTCCATCCACTCTCCTCTACCTCTAGATTGTACATGCCAGGGCTAAAGTCCAGGACTGTTTTCAGTATATGAAGAGAAAGCGGAATCAGAGTCAGCTTGAACAAAAGTGGGCATAGAATCTAGGCTCTATTTTGCCTCATTCACCCCAAGAAAGCTCTTTTTTATACCCAATTGGAACAAGTCCAATGAATTTGCTGTGTATCCTTTTGTGTGTGTTTGTAAAATGTATATCGTTTTGCGTGCCTGTGATCAGTTGCATCCTGGGAGATACATAATTCTGTCTCTGACTCTTTTTACTCAGTTATAGTTTCTAACACTTTGCCCCTATCGTATCAAACATGTGGCTCTAGCATGGATGGTTGTCTGCTGCTAGTGATCCCATGCATGTCTCAGAACCCCAGTACCCTCAGCTAAGAAACCAGGATAATTCCTGTACCAACAAGGCTGCAATAGGATTAGATGAGGTGATGTATGAAGAAGAAAAGGGCACCTAATAGCAGATAATATCTTGAGTGTAAAATTTGTACTCAAGCATCTTTATTGCCATGAAGATGCTTTATGGGCACCCCTGGATGTGGGTTTAGGTATGTCCCCCTCTGCTGCCAGTGAGGGTAGGGGAATTCTCTCCAGACAGCCCAAGAACTTAGGTTTATATGTCACTTCTTGATAGAATCCAGTGCTGTAATTTAAGTTGGCACATCATTTCTTCAAGCTGGAAGTTTCTGGAAAGCATCACTCATGTATGCATGCTCTGGAAGCCTGGTGCCCACAGGAGCACAGGGCCAGGCTGTGTGTGGGGCCACTGGATTGTGCCAGGTGGGAAGGACACCCCAGCAACTGAGACCCACGGAAATGACTCTTTAAAGGCTCTCAGTAATTGATGAAACTTTGTAAAGTTGCAAGCATATGGAAAAACACCAACTTTAAAATGTAAACAGCTTATTTTAAACAAATTCAAAATCCCGTGGACCACAGAAAACCATCTGCAGTACCTGTGACCTATTCTGAGTTCTCTGCTGTGCACATTCATGTCTCAGGCCTTTGCCCTGGCTACCTCTCCCCCTGGCCCTCAGGACGCTTGTTGCCTGGACCCTCCTCATGAGCCTTCTTTCAGATACCACGTCACCAAACACAGACAGGCATGGAGAACAGACCATATGAAAACCCAGGGAGAAGACAGCCATCTATACACCAAGGAGAGAGGTCTCAGGGGGAACCAGCCCTTCTCACACCTTGACCTTGGACTTCCAGCCTCCAGAATGAGGTTTCTATTGTTTAAACTGCCCAATATATGGTTCTTTGTTATGGCAGCCCTAGAAAAGTAATGTAAGCACAGGGCCAAAAATAGTAGATGTTAGTAATTACTATGTTAAAACAAAAATCCTTCCAGATCAAATTCCATCAATCAATGTTCATATTATCATTATGATATTGTGGGATGAACCCCTGGGTTTAGGAGAGACCCGATTCTCCTGGATGGATGAAATCACCTCAAAACCCCTGACAATCATTCTGTTCAGGACCGCACCGACTCAGGAGAGAGGAGGCATATCCTCTCTTATAATTTAAATCTTTACTCATTTGTTTATTTAGCCTTTCAAACTAGCTGGTAGGAAGCTCCTGCATCTTCACCCAGCATCCATGGAAGCCTTGGCCATCACACCAGGCTCTGAGACAAGCCCCTGATGAAGCAGGTCTTCTCTTATCCTTTACTCGCTCCCCAGCTTTCTGGACACTGGCGTGCAATGCTGCTTTCATTGTATTCACCCTTATCACGTCTCAACATCTGGGTCATACATGAGTGGTCTCTGATAGCTGCAGTCTCTGCATCTGAAAGACGGGGCAGCGAAGTCAATGTCCCCCTCACAGGGCCAATGGCAGGGCCACTGACTTCGGCTAATTAGTGTGTTGATGGACTGCATCTGCCGGGACTCGTTGAACATCCATTTCTGATATTATTTTACCCAGGAAATGAGTAAAACACCACAGCTTACCACGAGATCATCTGGAGTCATCTTGTTCCTTCCCCCAGCAGCCATCAGCTGGTCTGTCTAGGCTGATTTTGTGGCTTTTCTCAGTCAAATGGATCACTGGCCACTGAGGATCCCTTAACTGCTAGTTAATCTGCTCTGAGGCCAGCCCTTCTCCCAGAACTGAGGCCTCTGGGATACACACGGGGACTCATATTGACTCCATACCAGATGGGTACTCTGGAGCCACATTCCATCCACCAACTCCTTCAGATAGCATCTGTGTCTGTGTGTTAGTCACTCAATAGCATCTGACCCCATGGACTGTAACCCACCAGGCTCCTCTGTCCATGGAATTCTCCAGGCAAGACTACTGGAGTTGGCCATTTTTACCTAGGGGTGTGATTACTGGTTTGATTGCTCTCTCCCCTTTTGACACTCCCTTTTCTCCTCTAGGTCACCTCTATCTCCTCCCTCCCTCTTCTCTTCTCTACTTAACTCTGTGAAACTCTCTGGGTGTTACAGGCTGTGAAGAACACTTAGGGAATTGATTACTGGCTAGATTACTCTCTCCCCTTTTGATTCCCCCTCTTCTCTTCCTGGTCACCTCTATCTCCCTCCTCCTTCTTCTCTTGTCCATGTAACTTTGTGAACCTCTCTGGGTGTCCCTCACTATGCCGAATCTTTTCACCATTAACCTAGAAGTTTTATCATCAGTGCTGTACGGATGGAGAAGTCAAGAAGCTACTGTAAGAATAAGACTGAGAGCCAGAGGCAGGAGGCTTAAATCCAAAACTTCAGAACACCAGAAAATTCCTGACTCCAGGAAACATTAATTGACAAGAGCTCATCAAAAGCCTCCATACCTACACTGAAAGCAAGCTCCACCCAAGAGCCAGCAAGTTCCAGAGCAAGACATACCAAGCTAATTCTCCAACAACGCAGGAACATAACACTGAACATTAAAATACAGGCAGCCAAAAGTCACACCAAACCCACAGACACCTCAAAACTCACTAAGGACACTTCATTGCACTCCAGAGAGAAGAGATCCAGCTCCACTCACCAGAACACAGACACAAGCTTCCCTAACCAGGAAACCTTGACAAGCCACTAGTCCAACCCCATCCACAGGGAGGAACCTCCACAATAAAGAGGAACCATAAACTTCCAGCATACAGAAAGGCCACCCCAAACACAGCAATCTAAACAAGATGAAAAGGAAGAGAAATTTTCAGCAGGTAAAGGAACATGATAAACGCCCACCAAATAAAACAAAAGAGGAAGAGATAGGGAGTCGACCTGACAAAGAATTAAGAATAATGATTGTAAAGATGATCCAAAATCTTGAAAAAAAATGGAGTTACAGATAAAGAGACTAGAGACAAGGATTGAGAAGATGCAATAAATGTTTAACAAGGACTAGAAGAAATAAAAAAGAGTCAATCAATAGTGAATAATGCAGTAACTGAGATCAAAAGCATGCTGGAGGGAACCAACAGTAGAATAACTGAGGCAGAAGATAGGATAAGTGAGGTGGAAGATATAATGGTGGAAATAAATGAAGCAGAGAGGAAAAAAGAGTTAAATGAGGACAACCTCAGAGACTTCTAGGACAATGTTAAATGCCCCAACATTCAAATCATGGGGGTCCCAGAAGAAGAAGACAAAAAGAAAGGTCATGAGAAATACTTGAGGAGATAAGAGTTGAAAACTTCCCTTAAATGGGGAAGGAAATACACACTGAAGTCCAAGAAACCCAGAGGGTCCCAAACAGGAATAACCCAAGGCAAAACACCCCAAGACACATATTAATCAAATTAATGAAGATCAAACAAAAAGAGCAAATATTAAAGGTAGCAAGGGAAAAGCAACAAATAACACACAAGGGGATTTCCATAAGGATAACATCTAATCTTTCAATAGAAACTCCTCAGGCCAGAAGGGAATGGCAGGAGACACTTAAAGTGATGAAAGAGAAAAACCTATAATCCATATTACTGTACCCAGCAAGGATCTCATTTAAATATGAAGGAGAAATCAAAAGCTTTACAGACAAGCAAAAGATAAGAGAATTCAGCACCACCTAATCAGCTATTTAACAAATGCTAAAGGATCTTCTCTAGATAGGAAACACAGAAAAGTTTTATAAACTTGAACCCAAAACAACAAAGTAAATGGCAATGGGATCATACTTATCAATAATTACCTTAAATGTAAATGGGTTGAATGCCCTAACCAAAAGACAAAGACTGGCTGAATGGATACAAAAACAAGACCGCTATATGCCGGGGTCCTGCCCCGGCTGATCCAGGGTGTTCGAAGCGGGGACGGCATCAGTGACCTATTTATTTAAATATTTTATCAAAGATATACAGAGTAATAGGATGAGGATAGCTCAGTAGGAAAATTCAGTGGAGAAAAGAGGCTGAGTAGCTTGGTTTACGCGGGAGACCAATAAAACTTCAAGACAAGAAGTTTGCACCACTTACGTAGGCCACAGGCGTCCTTCCGTTCTCCTGAAGGAGAGGAGACACTGAGGCCTCCCCGGTCGGATCTTAGAAGCCCAGGCATAATTAGTAAGCATGGCGGGTTCCGCGCTCCAGATGGAGACTCAACCAGAGTCAGAGAGAGAGCGACATGGGGAGACCAGTATTTCGAGAAACTGATCCCAATTCTTTATTTCCCATGGTCTACTTTTATACACTGAGATGTTATGCAAAAGTCACGTGGGGACAGCAGTCCTGACTTTTATCAAAGTCAGGTGCTTCACACAAATGCATACAGAGGTCTTAGGGGTGTTACATCATCTTCTGGCCAGGGGGCCTGCTGACAATTTATGACCCTCTCCTTGTGACAACGGTCAGTCAACCAGGACACTTATTTCTCCAGGGGTGATTATTCTTAAAACAGACGCCACCCAAATAAAGTTACATTCCTATAGGGTGAGGGTGTAGTGGGTTTTAGTTAAGGAAAGAATTTACTTAGCCTAAGATCTAACGTGATTAATATCAAAGGTTAATACTTATTTCTTCTATATACTCATTAATGTGTGTAAGGGCAGGGGATGTGGAAACTTAGCAACAAACATTGGCTCAACAAATGAAAAACCCTTCACCAATACAATTTCTAATCAGCCCATTATACTTATACTAATAGTTTTCTAACTTTTCTAAGGAACCTGTTTTTAGAAGGTTTAAAGCATCTCATGCCTCTCACGGTTGGGAGGCTGTGAGCAATCACATGTGGCCGGACAAGCCTGTCAGGCAGGCTAGAGAACCTTCAGAGGAGTTTGTAGGTTAAAACACTCTTATCACACCCAGGAATTATTATTAACTGGAGCTTTAAGTTAACTCCTTCTCCGAAAGAGGTGGTGGGGGACAGCCCCCCGTAAAGTCAGAGATGTAGGTGAGAGCACAAACTAGTAAAGTAGGCAGGCTCTGGTTATGGGGGTAGATGCTTGAGGATTTCCAGGGGGACTCCTGGGGCTCAATCCCGCCTTTGCGTATGTTGAGCCTCCTTCCTCATGACCTTTGTCATGGGCAGAGTACCTCACTCTGGCCCCCAACAGCTATATATGCTGCCTACAAGAGATCCACCTCAAATCTAGGGACACATACAGATGGAAAGTGAAGGGCTGGCAAAAGATATTTCATGCAAATGGAGACCAAAAGAAAGCAGGAGTAGCAATACTCTTATCAGATAAAATAGACTGAAATAAAGGCTGTGAAAAGAGACAAAGAAGGACACTACATAATGATCAAAGGATCAATCCAAGAAGGAGATATAACAATTATAAATATATATGCACCCAACATAGGAGCACCGGAATATGTAAGGCAAATGCTAACAAGTATGAAAGGGGAAGTTAACAGTAACACAATAATAATGGGAGACTTTAATATCCCACTCACACCTATGGATAGACCAATTAAACAGAAAATTAGCAAAGAAACACAAACTTTAAATGATACAATGGGCCAGTTAGACCTAATTGATATCTATAGGACATTTCACCCCAAAACAATGAATTTCACCTATTTCTCAAGTGCACACGGAACTTTCTCCAGGACAGGTCACATCCTGGGCCATAAATCTAGCCTTGGTAAATTCAAAAACATTGAAATCATCTCAAGCATCTTTTCTGATCACAATGAAGTAAGATTAGATGTCAACTACAAGAAAAAAAAAACTATTAAAAATACAGACATATGGAGGCTAAATAACACACTTCTGAATAATCAACAAATCACAGAAGAAATCAAAAAAGAAATAAAAATATGCATAGAAATGAATGAAGATGAAAACACAGCAACCCCAAACCTATGGGATTCAGTAAAAGCAGTGCTAAGGGGAAGGTTCATAGCAATACAAGCCTAACTCAAGAAACAGAAGAAAAATCAAATAAATAACCTAACTTTACACCTAAAGCAACTAGAAAAAGAAGAACCCCAGGGTTAGTAGAAGGAAAGAAATCATAAAAATTAGGGCAGAAATAAATGAAAGAGAAACAAAGGAGACTATAGCAAAAACAGCAAAACTAAAAGCTGATTCTTTGAGAAGATAAATAAAATAGACAAACCATTAGCCAGACTCATCAAGAAAAAAGGAGAAGAATCAAGTCAACATAATTAGAAATGAAAATGGAGAAATCGCAACAGACAACACAGAAATACAAAGGATCATAAGAGACTACTATCAGCAACTATATGCCAATGAAATGGACAACTTGGAAGAAATGGATGAATTCTTAGAAAAGTATAACCTTCCAAAACTGAACCAGGAAGAAATAGAAAATCTTAACAGGCCCATCACAAGCACAGAAATCAAAACCGTAATAAAAAATCTTCCAACAAACAAATACCCAGGACCCGATGGCTTCACAGATGAATTCTACCAAAAATTTAGAGAAGAGCTAACACCTATCCTACTCAAACTCTTCCAGAAATTTGCAGAGGAAGGTAAACTGCCAAACTCATTCTATGAAGCCATCATCACCCTAATACCAAATCCAGACAAAGATGCCACAACTAAAGAAAACTACAGGCCAGTATCACTAATAAACATAGATGCAAAAGTCCTCAACAAAATTTTAGCAAACAGAATCCAACAACATATTAAAAAGATCATACATTCTGGCCAAGTGGGCTTTATCCCAGGGATGCAAGGATTCTTCAATATTTGCAAATCAATCAATGTGATACACTGCATTAACAATTTGAATGATAAATATCATATGATTATCTCAATACATGCAGAGAAAGCCTTTGACAAAATTCAACATCCATTTATGACTAAAAAAAAAAAAAAGCCTTCAGACAGCAGGTATAGAAGGAACATACCTCAACATAATAAAAGCCATCTATGATAAACCCACAGCAAACATTATCTTCAGTGGTGAAAAATTGAAAGCATTTCCCCTAAAGTCTGGAACAAGATGAGCTTGCCCACTCTCACCACTACTATTCAACATAGTTTTGGAAGTTTTAGCCACAGCAATCAGAGAGGAAAAACAAAAAAGGAATCCAGATTGGAAAAGAAGAAGTAAAACTCTCACTGTTTGCAGATGACATGATCTACACAGAAAACCCTAAAGACACCACCAGAAAATTACTAGAGCTAATCAATGAATATAGTAAAGTTGGAGGATATAAAATTAATGCTCAGAAATCTCTTGCATTCCTATACACTAACAATGAGGAAACAGAAAGAGAAATTTAGGAAACAGTTCCATTTACCATTGCAACGAAAATAATAAAATACTTAGGAATAAATCTACCCAAAGAACAAAAGACCTATATATAGAAAACTATAAAACACTGATGAAAGAAATCAAAGAGGACACAAATAGAGAAATACACCATGTTCACGGATCAGAAGAATCAGTATAGTGAAAATGAGTATACTACCCAAACAAATCTATAGATTCAATACAATCCCTATCAAATTACCAATGGTATTTTTCAGAGAATTAGAACAAATAATTTCACAATTTGTATGGAAAAACACAAAAACCTTGAATAGCCAAAGCAATCTTGAGAAAGAAGAATGGAACAGGAGGAATCAACCTGCCTGACTTCAGGCTATGCTACAAAGCTATAGTCATCAAGACAGTATGGTACTGGCACAAAGACAGAAATATAGATCAATGGAACAAAATAGAAAGCCCATAGATAAATCCACACACCTATGGACACCCTATCTTTGACAAAGGAGGCAAGGCTACACAATGGAGAAAAGACAATCTCTTTAACAAGTGGTGCTGGGAAAACTGGTCAACCAAGTGCAAAAGAATGAAACTTTCTAACACCATATACAACTTCCAACACCATACACAAAAATAAACTCAAAATGGATTAAAGATCTCAACGTAAGACCAGAAACTATAAAACTCCTAGAGGGGAACATAGGCAAAACACTCTCTGACATAAACCACAGCAGGATCCTCTATGACCCACCTCCCAGAATATGGAAATAAAAGCAAAAATAAACAAATGGGACCTAATTAAACTTAAAAGCTTTTGCACAACAAGGAAACTATAATCAAGGTAAAAAGACAGCCTTCAGAATGGGAGAAAATAATAGCAAACGAAATAACTGACAAAGAATTAATCTCAAAAATATACAGGCAGCTCCTGCAGCTCAATCCCAGAAAAATAAATGACCCAATCAAAAAATGGGCCAAACAGCTGAACAGACATTTCTCCAAAGAAGACATACAAATGGCTAACAAACACATGAAAAGATGCTCAACATCACCCATTATCAGAGAAATGCAAATCAAAACCACAGTGAGGTACCATCTCATGCCAGTCAGAATGGCTGCTATCCAAAAGTCTACAAGCAATAAATGCTGGAGAGGGTGTGGAGAAAAGGGGACCCTCTTACACTGTTAGTGGGAATTCAAACTAGTACAGACACTATGGAGAACAGAGTGGAGATTCCTTAAAAAACTGGAAATAGAACTGCCATATGACCCAGCAATCCCACTGCTGGGCATACACACTGATGAAACCAGAATTGAAAGAGACACGTGTACCCCAATGTTCATTGCAGCACTGTTTACAATAGCTAGGGCATGGAAGCCACCTAGATGCCTATCGGCATATGAATGGATAAGAAAGCTGTGGTACATATACACATGGAATATTACTCAGCTATTAAAAAGAATGCATTTGCATCAGTTCTGATGAGGTGGATGAAACTGGAGCCTATTGTACAGAGTGAAGTAAGTCAGAAAGAAAAACACCAATACAATATATTAATGTATATATATGGAATTCAGAAAGATGAAAACGATGGCCCTATATGTGAGACAGCAAAAGAGACAGAGATGTAAAGAACAGACTTTTGGACTCTGTGGGAGAAGGCAAGGGTGGGATGATTTGAGAGAATAGCATTGAAACATGTATATTACCAAATATGAAATAGATCACCAGTCCAGATTCGATGCATAAGACAGGGTGCTCAGGGCCGGTGTACTGGGATGACCTTGAGGGATGGGATGAAGAGGGAGGTGGGAGGAGGTTCAGGATGGGGAACATATGTACACCCATGGCTGATTCATGTCAACATATGGCAAAACATTACAATACTATAAAGTAATTAGCCTCCAATTAAAAAAATAATTACTTAAAAAAAATACTGGAGTTGGTAGCAACTCCAGGGGATCTTCCTGATTCAGGGATCAAACCCAGGTCTGCTGCATTGCAGGCAGATTCTTTACTGTCTTTACAGGGAAGCCCTCAGACAGTGTCTGACCTGATCAAATACCCCAGCAGAAAAGAATTCCATCTCAACCCAATTTAAAGTTAGAGCAAAGGGAGTTTTGACCTGCTATACAAACTCTCCTCAAAGTGTTCTCCTTTAGGTAAAATAGGCAAACACAACCACAAGAACACTAACATTCATAAAAGCTATAGCTTTTCTAAGTTCTTATTCGCATTTCTGACAAACTTTCACCCAAATACAAAAGGGTTTTAAAATCATGTATCAGAGTTTGGGGCTAAGACTGACCAAAAAGGACCTAAAACAGTGGTAAAGAACTTGCCTGCCAATGCAGGAGACGCAAGTTCAATTCCCAGACTGGGAAGATCCTGTGGAGAAGGAAAAGGCAAGGCACTCCAATATTCTTGCCTTAGAAATCCCATGAACAGTGGAGCCTGGCGGGCTACAGTCCATGGGCTCGCGAAGGGTTAGACATGCTTTAGTGACTAAACGACAACAACAAAGCACTGAGTGCAGCTTATCATTAGATAGATAAGTTAAGGTGAACTTGGAGAACTGACTTCAGTTGCTTTCCTCAACTTTTTAAGGTGGAACTCCATTTCCCTTAATTACACAATAAACAATTTTGCACAAAATTCATGCGAAACTCCTAGATCTAAGGATTCATTAACCAACTTCTTACTCTAATAAACTAAGAAGCAACATTTTCTAGTAATCCCATTCTACTCTGGTCTTCATTATTTCTTTAAACATCATCAGTGCAGTGAAATGTCATCCCCTTTAATTTCTGAATTCTTTTTTCTTGTTCTAAATATAACCAATGTGCTGATGGTATGGCTATTAAGAATTTCCAGGGAACTTCTTAGAAAACAAAATTACTTTTCTTTTTGCTTAGCAAATGCTTTTAAACATTTAGACTTAGATTTATTAAACATTTAAGAATAAAAACATAGAAGCAAATGAATTACAAATATGTAGTAAGGTTAATTTGTATTGTTTTTTTGTTGTTGTTAATACTAGGTAAATTAGATCAGATATTTTCTCTGTTAAACTTCTCTTGTGCCAATATGTTCTAGATGACAGCATACGACAGGGTAAGATTTAGTAAGAACTCTACCCATTGTGCAGAAATGCAGGCAGGCAGTGTTTTTTGTGTTTCCCCAGCAATGTCACTTCACCTGCCAGGTTTCTTTCATATGAACTTGTCTAGGAAGCAGGGTAAATTGCATGGTAATTGACATCTAGTGAACAGGGAAACTTACCACATGGCAGAGCAGTCAAAATTCACCAAGAGCCATTTGTGGGGATTAAAGTTAAATGAATCTGCAAACTGCCAAGGAATAAGAACAACAAAAAGAAAACACTTCAATTATTAATGCTTAGCTAAAAACAAGACCTCATGCATAGTAATTAACAGTTTGTATTCTCAAATTAAAATTGTCTGATCAGTCAGACAGAATGGGAATCAGGTGAAACTGTGGGGTCTGGGGCTCATGGGCACTTGGGCAGCTATCCCAAGCTACCTGAGCCTCATTTCATCCATTTCGAATCCTATCTCATGAAACATGAAGCTAATATATCTGATTCTGGGCTGAGGCACAAAGGGAGGAAAAGCGCTTTGGAGCCAGAGAATCTGGGCTGGCATCTGGGCACAACTGCTTCTCCGTGTGTCCGGATGGGAGTCCTGCTTTGTAGAAAAGTCATGAGATAACAGCCGTGAACGCCTCAGCATGGGTCCTGAGGGTGATGCAGAAACCGTCTGGTGCAAACCCTGTAACTGCTCTGTTGTTGTAGGGCCATACAGGTTGGGGAGCCATGTGATGAAAAGTGGCTGTGATCTCAAGCAGCTCTGGTTACGTCCAGAGAACTGGTGAGAGCAGTCATTGGGCAGGGCTTATAAAATGACGTCCCAGGCGGCCCTAAACCAGGCTCTGCTCATAGAGGGCAAGGGGAGGGACTCGTTGAGCTGGTAGGGCTGTGCCTTGGGCACCCTGCAGGGCACACCCACAGAACCAGAATTAGACTGTGGTCCACTGGGCATAAAAGGTACCAGGTTGTCGGCTGGAAAAAAAAGCACAAGCTAAAAGCTGAGAGTTATGCTTTATTTGACAGACTTTCCCAGGACTCCAAGCCCAGAAGACAGCATCTCAGGTCACTCTGAGGGACGGCCCTGAAGAGGGAAGGGGGAGGCCAAGCTATATAGGGGTTTTTGCAACAAAGATCAGGTAGTTGGAACATCAAAACATTACTGTCAATTAAAGGAAACCAAGGGCTTCCCTGGTGGTTCAGTGGTAAAGAATCTGCCTGTAATGCAGGAGATGCAGGGGACAAGGGTTTGATCCCTGGGTCAGAAGCCCACTCTGGTATTCTTGCCTGGAGAATCCCATGGACAGAGGAGCCTGGCAGGCTATAGTCTATAGGGTCGCAAAGAGTCAGACATGACTGAAGTGACTTATCACACAGGCCAAGGAAACCAAATATGTCAAGTTAAGGAATTTAGGGCTTTTCTTTGTGTGGGAAGATGCATGAGTCTGGGCTCAATGAAATCATTACCTTGATGGGCATCTCAGCTACCTGGGGCCAGTGTGCTGGGCATTCCTATCCCGAGTCCCCACAAGGCTCACTTTCGGGGGCGGCTGTGAGGTGATGTCTGGATGGCTGTAACACCCTTTATTTACTGATGTGGCCGCAGCATTTTTCCATGGGAATTTATGTGAGGGTTAGGAATTAGATAATATCTAAGGCCTTCCTAAAAATATATGCAAAAGTAAATGTGTTAATCCTAATTTGGTGTGGGGCTATCGCATTTGGATCAAGGGATGCATTTCAAAGACCTTGGATAATATAAAACACACAGAATTTCAAAGCATATGAAAGGTCATGGGATTTCTATCATCCATGAGGATGCCCACCCCCAAGAAGCAACACAAACACACTTTATAGTTCAGTGGGCTCTCCTGCTTTGACGCTGGTGAATCCCAATTTGTTTTTGAGGAAAGTCATAGTTCTACTTTTCCACATAAAATGAGATGTTATTCATATTTTATGTTGTGTACTTTCAATTTTGCATAGTCCGAAGTCACATAAAATTTATCCACACTTCAAACTACTGGACTATTTGACAATCGGAATTTTAATTCACAGGTGCTATGGAAGAAAATTGGACTGATTCAGCTTAGAAAATACTTTGTGCATGTTTCCCAAACTTTATGAACTAGCAAAGTTCTCCGAGTATACATACCATGATCAACAATAGGAAATGAAAATATCGTAACTAATATACAGCAATCAGGATCAGCCCATTTTTCATTGAATTGACTTCCCTGGTGGCTCAGACGGTAAAGCATCTGTCTACAATGCGGGAGACCCGGGTTCGAGCCCTGGGTTGGGAAGATCCCCTGGAGAAGGAAATGGCAATCCACTCCAGTACTATTGCCTGGAAAATCCCATGGACAGAGGAGCCTGGTAGGCTACAGTCTATGGAGTCGCAAAGAGTCGGACACGACTTCAATTTTCACTTTACCAATATGGATGTAATAGAGCAACAACTGTTCTTGTTTCTCTAAATATTTTCTTCGTTCCAAAGACACCACATTCATTATACTCAAAACAGTGAGAGGATCTCTGGACACCAGTGGTAACAACTGCCAACAACTGGCTCTAGGGTCACTCGTCAAGTTCAAGTGTCAACCTATTTTCAAGTAGGACAAATAAGAGATTTCAACCAGCAAGACTGACTAGGGCAGTCTGTGTTTTCACTGACTTGTCAGAGCACGTGCCCCTGGCTTGTCCTCTGGCTGAGTGACAGGACCTGAGTCCACCTGAGGCCATGTGCCTGCATCTATAATTGAAGCAGATGACGACAGTGGCCATGCCGAGACCCCAGTTGGGAGGAATCTCCTGGGGGGAAAGCTTCAAAGTCTTTTGAAGGACAAAGGCTTTGGGACACCTCTCCTCCATCCTGATGAGTGGGGGAGCAGGAGGGGCCAGGAGGGGCCGGAGGGCAGACACTGGAGCTGCTGATGGCCACCTCACCCCTCCACCCACTCTAGGGGCACAGATTCATTTCCCTCCAGGTTCCAATAAAAAGCAGAGTTGAGAAAGAGGCAGGAAATGACAAGGAGTTTCATTTGTTGATAATGAGAAAAAAAAGGTGAAAGAAGGGCTTTGTTTGCTAGGAATTTCATTAGTTTCCTCCTGGGGGATGATCTCTTTAAACCTCTAGGTCTTTCATTACCCACAGGGATGTTTCTTCCTGCTGATGGAGAGGAAGGCGCTTATCAGCAGGCCTGGGCCGGGTAGACAGGATATTACAGTCCCTTATCTGCCAGCTGAGCAGCCAGCCCTCCCAGCCCAGCGACCATAGGAGGTTGGATGGCGTTACTCATTGTTGGGTATGAAACCCTATCTGATACTGATAGGAACTCACTGCAGAGAGGTGCTGCCCCACCTCTGTGGTGGTCTGACAATTAGACACCACCTCATGAAAGTGAAACTTTGAGTTGTTGGTTCATAAGGAAGAGAAGAGTGTAGTGGGAACAGATCATGAAATTCTACACTAGACACTCAGAAAAGACCAGGCCTTGGGAGGGGCACATACATCCTGATGGATGCTTTGCCCCTGATCTCTTGAGGTCCCAGGGGAGGGAGACATTCCCAGTAATATGTATCATCACACACAGGACCACAACAAAATGCATTTACATGGTGGAGAGATTTCTTCTTCATTTCCCAGCACCAAACACCCACCTAACTATCAGCCATGAACTACAGGAGTCAGTGTGAGCACCCTGTTACCAGAACTTCTCATGTACTTTCACCCCTTCCCAAGATTTCCAGAGGCCTCCATGTACCCTCGAGGATTGATCTAAGCCCTTGCACACATTCAGAGATCAATAAGTAATTACTGAATGAATGAGTGAATGAATGGATGGATGTGATGGAGGCATAAACCAGAATGCATTTTTATTCATTAGTGACAAAAGGCTTACTTATTTCAAAGATGAGAATTTTGTATTATATACCACTGATACCTACTTTTCTAGTATTATGGCGTTATGAGAATTCAAATCAGTCATTAGGAAATTGATTGGCAGCAGACAACAGATCAGAGAGAGGCTTGGAGGGACAGTCACTCCAGGCTGTAGTGAGAAATGAGAATAACATGTACTGTGTGCACAGCTTGCTGTGTGTGGGTGCTGCTTCTCAGCCCTTTAAATATGATTAACGCTTCTGACTTTTATAATAACCCCTCAAAGGAGGCTTGATTACGAAATCCATTTTGTGAGGTATGGAGAGGTTACTAGCCTGCCCAAGGGCTCAAGGCTGGTCTTGGCGCAAAGCCAGGATGCAAACCAGCTGTTCAATCCCAAGACAACACCCTTGATTCCTGCACCACATGAGGCCATGGTCTCCAGAAACCCCTGTCTCTGAGCATGAAATCATTATTGACAAAGCTTGCTGCTCTGGGCCCTTCGCTGCATGTACATCTGAGTCCCTGGCAAGAAGGAACCTCCTGCCCTGCGAGCTGCTGACAGTGAAAACCTGCTTGGGTCTGGAATAATTTATTAGGATCTGTCCCTAAGATCATCTCTGTGCGTTAAGTCTGCACCCTGGAGAAGCAGACCATCGGTCAACCATTTTGATTGCTGTTTCTCAAAAGAATCAGATATTTTAGGAGGCATTTCAGGCCATATATTCCAAATTCTGAGTGTGCGCAGGACATTTAAATGCATTGATGGCTGCTCGTTCCATCTCTATGAACGTGAACATCATGCTCAGTCGCATGATCAGAACACGACTGTGACATTGACCTAGATTGAATAGAATGGTGGGCTGGTTTTTAAAAACTACCCATTGATCTGAAATGCATTAAGATTTTATTTTCTTCCTAAATATTTCCCCATCATCTTATGAACTAAAAATCTATCCTATAATGACAGCTCTGCCCAGGATCTGCAGACTGAGAAATAGTATGAACATCAGGTGTGTCTTCTTTGAGAAGACAGTTTTTGGAACCAGGAAGGTTCTCACCCCCTGTCACAGGGAGGCGTAACTTCTAATCATCAGAGAAATGGGTATGGGAATGACTTGCTGAAACGAACCACAGTAGCGAAAAATAAAAGTATCACATCCTTATAAAGACAAATCACTGATCACAGTATATATACCTTTTAAAAATGGTCTTGTTGATTTCCAGCCCACTGAGCTCGTCGCAGAGCACTGACTATGTGTAACTGATTCACTTTGCTATACAGCAGAAACTAACACAACAGTGTAAAGCAACTACCCTCCAATAAAAACTTTAATAAGTAAATAAATAAAAGTGATCTTGTTAAAGAGAACACTCACCTCCACGCCATTCAGAAGATGCCGGAACTCAGGGCAGATGAAGGCACTGCCTGCGTAGGCGGCGTCCACGTGCAGCCACAAGCCCTCCTCGTGACCTGAAGCCCAGAAATGACCTGTGAGTTCTTAGAGGGATGTCCCCATGCTGGAGTCAAGCACCTGTCCCATCCCGGCACCTTTTCAACATCGTCTGTCAATAGCGTTTGTCGGTCTGATGTCTGCATCCCTGACAGGCGGTGATGCTGAGGCAGCACCCCTTCATTGTTGCTGGCCCGACAGCGCCGGGCACGGGGACCAGTAAGCAGCATGCACATGGAGGCGAGGGGAGCACCTGGACTTTCGGAGTTGACCCTCAGGCCCAGCAGAGCTCCATGAGACCAGCATATCCCACTTGCATCCCACTGTCCACATCAACTCCAGGTATGCACTCTGCTCTGCTCTCCCTGCCTCACTCACTGCAAACTTTCTTCCCAATTCTCTGGGCTCTGAAGCCCTTCCCACAAGCATCTCTTGAGGTTGGGACCAACCACAGTCCCCACTGGTCTCTCTACCCCGCTCCATCTCCACAGGAAGTCCAGGCACCTATTTTATGCTTCCTGAATCTTCTCAGCTCCTTTCATGAGTGTGAATTTTATGTTCCAGCCATGCTAGAGGGCCTCACAGTACAGGAACCTTCTAGCATTGAGCTGGGAGAGAGTCCTGTCTGAACGTGCTCCTCAATTCACGTGCATCTGGGTTCAAATCCCTCCCCCAGGTGCCCAGCTGCCATGTGGCCTTCCTGCCTGCCATGCTGCACGCTCCTCTGCTCTCAGCAAATGGAGATAAAGCAGCACTCAGACCCTGAGGGATAAACCAGATGACACTCATACTGTACCCATCACAACACTAGGGCAGACTCAGCGAGGAACAACATGATCACTGTGACTTTCCCCAGCCTCAGCACTGGGTGCTTCCCATGGCTGTGAAATACGCAAGCAGGAGAGCTGGTGGCTCTAGATCAAGGGGTGGGCTCCTTCCTTTATGGGGGCAGATGCTGCCTCAGGAGACCTGGATCAGGGCACCCTTGCAGGGGCCGGTCAGGACCTGCCAATGCATCTGTGCAGGTGAATAGATTCACAATTCACTTTTGCCTGCGTGATGCTGGTTCATCACACACAATGCTATGAGGAGTGAGGAGCAGTTCTGAATTCTGCTGATAAAAGATGGAAGAGACATTTCAAAGCTGTGATTCAGTTTGAACTTCAGAATGGAAGGAACGAAAGCCCTCAGTTGGATTAAGATCAAATGTGTCCTGGGACAATGATAATTAACACAGAGGGTCACAGTGGGTGAGGCCTAAAGTGCCTGCCCCCAGGTGCCCTCAGAGACAGATGTGGCTGTGTGCCAGAAAGGGCACGAAGCCTTAGGAGAAATGGGATCAGGAAAGGACGCAATGGCCAGCACCGCTGCAGCAATGCTGTCCTCTGTCGCTGCTATAGCTCAGCTCTACTGAGGGAGGAAGGAGCTTCAGACACGCGTACAGGATGGACACAAACTCTCAGGGCGAGTTTGGGTTCTCCATGGGGCCACAGAGGCTGCTGTCAGAGAACTGTATTTTCTGCTAGACGCACCTGGGTAGAGTCTGACAGATGCCAGGGTCTGTGCCCAGCTCAGGCAGACAAGGCAGGAAGGAATATAGCCATGAGGGCAGGAGGAGGGGGATGGAGTACTGGGGACCCCTCAGCCCTCACCCCCTGAGAAAGATGCTTGTCACACAGTAAAACCACAACCCCTTTCCTTAGCTGGGCCTCACCTGGGAAGACGAGGAGAGGAGATCTGACCTTAGACCCCAAGGAGGGGGCTGGAATGATGCCAGCCCCCAAGGCTGTGTCACTGAAGAGAGTACAGGAGATCTTGGAGTGGGCAGTGAGTGGGGAAAGGCAGAGGGGCCTCAGGTGGGAAGGGGGTCCCCAGAAAGAAGGCTGCAGAGAGAACTAGCCTCACCCCAAGGAGCTCTGGCCTTTGCCCTTGGCTCTGGGGAGGGGAAGGCTGTGTCTGCTAGGACTCATCCCCCAGACAGTGCAACAGCAGGGTTTACAATGGGGGCTTTGGGTCACTTCATATCAGTTCTGAGTCCTGGAGGACTGGGAACTAGAAGTATTCACTGGATCTCCCAGAGGGGCCAGGAAATGTAGGCAGCCTCCCGGCCAGCGTGCGACAGCCCAGGGACACACCCTGACTGACACTACAGGCTGAGCGAGCATCCCTGGCAGGGAGGGTCCCACCCTGTGCCTACCATCCTGCTGTGGGACTGGAGGACCGCACAGGCGAGGATGACCAGAAGCCCCCAGGCTGGACCACGCCCCACTCTGCCCCGGGCACCTCCTCTCTGCTCCCAGGTGTGGAGTGTCAAACCCGCAAACCCGAGGGAGGAAGCCCTGACCTGGGAACTGGTGTCAGGACCAAGGGCAGCTCTGGGGGACTGGCTTCCCTCCAACTGCGAACTTGGCCTAAAACTCCTGCAGACAAGCGAAAAATCATAAACGACAAGGGATTCTTGTGGCAACGGAACCATTCAGCACCTTGACTGCAGTGGCAGATACATAAACCTATACCAGTGATGATGAAATTGTCCCAGGCTTAATAAACACCCCCTACACACAAATAAGGACAAACGTAATTGGGGAAATCTGAATAAGATGACCTCCCAGATTGCACTATGTCAGTTTTCTGGTTGTGAAATGTATTGCAGTTTTGCAAAATGTTACCATCAGAACAAACTGGGAAAAGTACACAGAGGCTGTCTATTATTTCTGATAACTGCACATGGCTCTGTTGTTCATTTGCTAAGTCATGTCTGATTCTTTGTGATCCCATGGACTGCAGTACTCCAGGCTTCCCTGTCCATCACCAACTCCTGGCATTTGCTCAAACTCGTGTCTATTGAGTCAGTGATGCCATCCAACCATCTCATCTTCTGTCATCCCCTTCTCCTCTCACCTTCAATCTTTCCCAGCATCAGGGTCTTTTCCAACAAGTTGACTCTTTGCATGAGGTGGCCAAAGTACTGGAGTTTCAGCATCTTTCCCTCCAAAGAAATCCCAGGGCTGATCTCCTTCAGAATGGACTGGTTGGATCTCCTTGCAGTCCAAGGGACTCTCAAGAGTCTTCTCCAACACCACAGTTCAAAAGCATCAATTCTTCAGCACTCAGCCTTTTCTATGATCCAGCTCTCACATCCATAGATGACTACTGGTAAAACCACAGCTTTGGCTAGATGGACCTTTGTTGGCAAAGTGATGTCTCTGCTTTTTAATATGTTTGTCTAGGTTTGTCATAGCTTTGCCTCCAAGGAGCAAGCATCTTTTAATTTCATGGCTGCAGTCACCATCTACAGTGATTTTGGAGCCCAAGAAAATAAAATCTGTCACTGTTCCCACTTTATCCCTTTCTACATGTGATGAAGTGATTAGACCAGATGCATGTGGCTCTATCATTATTTCAATAAATATTTCAATTGAAAAAGGAAAAGACTAAACATAAACTCCTGCAGAAGGAACTTCCGGATACCCTTGCTGAGTGGATTCCCCATGGGGTTCTCCTCTCTCCATGAGGAAAGGGAGAGCCAAGGGCCACATCCTGAGTCTCATATGTGATTATCCAACAGCACAACTTGCCTTGCAGCCTCTTCAAGCACTGAGGGTATCTGTAGGAGTCAGGGGTCCTGGAGACCCCATGGCTGGAACACAGGAGTTGCACGCCCCAGGACCAGGCCCACCCAGCACCCAGGTGAGGCTGCCTGGACAGAGAGATTTCTGCTCCGCCCACAAAGGAGGAGGCTGCCTCTGTCCCTCTCGAGCCCCCGCTGCCTGCATGTTTCCTTGCAAGGCTTCCATGGCCCCACGGATAGAAGCGGCAGACCTCTGGAACTGTCTGCTGCGTCCTCACCAGCCATTCCATCCTGCCTGCCCTGTACCCCGTCCCACACCCCCGGGACCTCCGCCTCATCTTCCCACCTTCATACCTTCTGTCTGTCTGCCTTCAACTCTCTGCTTTCTGTTTCTTACCCTTTTCTCAATAAAATCTGCCAGGAATTTCCACTGATCACTCCAATGTGACCAACTGAAACAGTCTCACTGGCAAATTGTTTCAGAAGAAACTAAACAGAAAGTGTCTTTCCTGGGACTTCCCTAGTGATCCAGTGCCTAAGACTCTGCGCTCCCAATGCAGGGGACTATCCCTGGTCAGGGAACTAGATCACACATGCTGTAAATAGAGTTCACACAGGACTTCCCTGACCATCCAGTGGTTAAGAATCCACCTGCCAATGCAGGGAACATGGGTTCAACCCCTGGTCCAGGAAGATCCCATATGCTGTGGAACAAGTAAGCCTGTGGGTCACTGCTCTGAGGCCCAAGGCCCCGAGAGCCTGTGCTCTGCAACAGGAGAAGCCCCCGCCAGGAGAAGCAGGTGCACAGCAACTGGAGGGTAGGCCCTGCCGGCAGCAACTGGAGAAAGTCCGTGCACAGCAGTGAAGAACCAGTGCAGCCATAGAGAAATAATCAATTTTAAAAAAGAGTCTGTATGCTGAAACCAAAGATCCCACATGCCTCAATGAGGACTGAAGAGCCCATGTATATAACTAAGACTTGGAGCAGCCAAACACATACATAAATAATAAACATTGCTTTTCAAAAAGGCATCTTTCCTAAAGCAGTAGTTGGGAGAAGACCAGGTTCTGATGAGCCTCTTGGTCAAATACTGGCCAAGATAACTAATCTGAATTATTTTAATGGTTTTCTCTGATTGCACTATGGAACCAGGTTGACCTGGTCTTGTCCAAAGTTGAAGAATGCTAAATATTTGGTGACAAGCAAGAAAATGACACTCAGAGGAGGGCAAGCAGGTAAAAGGTGCTCATTCACTGTGAAGACACCACCCATGGTTCATAAGAGCCTTGCCAATAATAAATAGAATTGTCCAAATTGCCCTCGTGGATAAGCCTGGGCAGTGAGTGGAGGGTAGTGGTGCTCATTGGATCCCTCAGCCCCCCGGGAACAGCCTCTATGTTTGGCACCAAAAGCCCCTCAATGATCCAGCTCTTCCCACAGCCCCCAGCCCCGGGAGCATGGGAGCCCCAGGACAGGACAGCAGCCAGTGCTGAGGGGCAGGGTCCTGTGGGCTGTGTCCCGTGGGGCTCTTAGCCCTCTAATCTGATAGCTGTGGACTGCTGTCAGCTGGCCAGGGCCCGGATGTCCAGTTCCCAGCCTGACATCTGGATCCAGTGGCCCAGCACCTTGCCCAGGATCAGGGTTTGCAGCCCATGAAGCCACACCTATGGACATAGCCAGCTTGTCCCTCCTCCCTGGCCTCAAACCCGGCCTTGCACCTCTGACTCCAGCCAGCCGGTAGAACAGCCATCTGCCATGGTCACGGCTAGGGAGCTAGAGCCCATGGACACAGGCCAGGAACGCCCGGGGCCACCTGGTGGGCCAGCCAACAGCCTCACATCTCCTGAATCCCAAGGGCTCCCCCTACCCTCCTGCCTCACGCCCTCTCTGTGTGGTAACTCAGTCATTCAGAATCCCATCAGTTCACAATGACAGGTTCTTCGGACTGCACTTTGCAGGTGGGGACAGAGCTCAGAACTGAAGCCACAAGGGCGGCTGGGCTGCAGCACAGCTGCTGTGACTGCGGCCGGCTCGACGCACGCCACCCAGCCATCATTCATGGTGGGGGGGAGACGGTCACTCCTGCATCCCCTGAGTGTGGTCCACAGGTGGACCCAGGTGAGGAGAGCTGAGAAAGCCCTGGAGCTCCACAAATGGGCAGTGAGCCAGGCCCAGCAGCCGGCTGGATGCCTGGCACAAGCCACAGTGTGGCCAGGAAACATCTAGACCCTCCAGGGGGCTCCTGCTACCTGCCTCCTCCCACCCTGGGCAGCGGCTCCGCCTGCAGCTAAGGAGCTGGTTCTCCTGCCCCGAGGACAGAGAGGATGCTCATAAGCCGGGCCCTTGCCTGAGGAGAGGCCTTCCAGCAACAAAAAGCCCTGCTGTGTTCTGGGAGCCTCAGGTCCAAGACACTTATTCCCCGCTCACCTCTGAATTCTCTGAATTCTGTCTAAGAAAACCTCAATGCTCCACTGAGGGAGGAGGGAAGTTAAGTGAACTGTTAGCCGCTCAGTTGCGTCCGATTCTTTGTGACCCCATGGACTGTAGCCCGCCAGGCTCCTCTGTCCACAGGATTCTCCAGGCAAGAATATTCAAGTGGGTTGCCATGCCTTCCTCCAGGGAGGCTCCCAGTAAACACACAAAGCTCACTTCTTGCGAGGAATCTAGTTGTTTGTTTTTTTTTTTTAATTGATTTGCTTAATTGCTTTATTTGCTCACCTATATTCAGGAATTCCAAGAAGGCAAAAAAAAAAAAAAAATATGCTGGAAGACTTACTCCAAGGACAAGAAATTCTCCTGCCGTCCTACACACAACCCTCTGAGAATCTGCAAAGTTGGTTCTCTTCAGTGGGACAACACAGCCTTCGCGATCTGATATCACTGTGGTATTTTACTTATTAACACTGTGCTGGTACAGCTAAGGTTAACTGTTGTCCAGTTAGCCCAAATTCTGAGTTTTTGGAGTTCAAGCTTAAGATTTGTGCCACTGTAAACATGAGAAGTGTTTGGCAGATTATCCCACAATAAGTTCCTGATGTTAATATTATAATATGGTGTATTACTATATAATTATATTACATTTACATAATATATTATCAGTCAGTTGCTCAGTCATGTCCATCTCTCTGCAACTCCATCACCAACTCCGGAACTTGCTCAAACTCATGTCCATTGACTTGGTGATGCCATCCAACCATCTCATCCTCTGTCATCCATTTCTCCTCCTGCCTTCAATCTTTCCCAGCATCAGGGTCTTTTCCAATGAGTCAGTTATATATTATCATAATATTATAATATATTATTATATAATGGTATAATATAATATTAAGTTAATATTATGAAGGAGAGCCCAAAGAGGCAGCTCACTAAAGTCTTTGGATATCAGGAAAATTTTTTCCAAATAAAATTTAATCAGATACTTACAAATGGGCCCCACTTCTAAGAGGTTGTCAAAGGAGCAGCAGGACGTGGTCCCCAGTGTAGCCACCACCTGGAGGGTAAGAAGCAAATGTCCTTTGTTCAGTCCTACATCACAGTCCCTGCTGTCACCTCCACACACACAGCCACACCCCCAGGCCCAGCCCTGGCAACCCACGAAACTCTTGAGACCAGGGTCTGCATCTTATTTGTTCATGTTGCTAGCAACTCACACTTTGCTGGCACAGATTGGGTGCTGAAACATTCACTGCATGCAAACACCCTCCAAACACCCTCCAGATCAAAAAGCATCTGATGTTTTCAAAACCAAAGAGCCTAATTGATCTATGGTGGCGGGTGCTGTCTAAATAATGAAATTTCTCTTTCAATGTGACAAGACTGAAATTTCATTCAGTCTGTGTAGCCTTTATGCAGCCTCCAGCAATTATCTGTGCCCCGAGAATAGAGATGCAAGAATCAGAAAAACAAAGCTAGTAAACTTGAGATCCAGGCTGGAGGCCTCCCTGGTTGCATTTCACCTATAACCACCTGTGTTTAATCTGAAAACTGAATGTGTCTCAGCGTTAAAGCGGTCTGACCAGGGAGGTGTGGGGCTCTGCCCTGGGATGGCTCCGCTGACATAGTCGCCTGAGCCGGAGAGAGCGATGCTTTGTTATTCAGGTCAGGGAAGGCCAACAGTGTGGGAGCCTATGGCCACTGAAGAGATAGCTTGTGATACCCACAGGGAGAGGGGATGCCGTGCCATGCAGGGCCACACAGGGAAGCACCAGGTGTTGATCAGGAGGTAGAGGAAGGGATGGAGAGAGGGGAACGGGTGGGCAGGAACTCCAGGTTCCAGCAGAAAGGAACAGGCGAGGCAGCTTAATACTGACAAGCGTGAGTCATTTCAGATTACTGCAATGGGCTGTGGGCACAAGAGCTACTCTGGTTGTCTGGTCCCTGGTTCTGGGGAATCAGGGCAGGAGAACAGTGGCCTGGAGCGTGAGAGCCCCGTAGGGGATGTTGGCGAGGTGTGTGGGCTCTATGAGTGCTGGTTTGCTTAGGAAAGGGTCACTTTCCTTTCAGGTCCCCAGGAGCTGGCTAGACCTCCAGGGTCAGCAAGCTTCTTGAGACATCCAGTTACCAGCAAGACAGAAAATGAAAAGGCAAGATGGATACACAGACGTTGAAGCCAAGCACGTAGGACAAAGAGGCCAGATTGGAGGCCCAGCTCTGCATCATGTGGACACCTGCTGGGTGTTAGTTTTCTCATTTACACCACAAACACACTGGACCAGGATATGCCCAGAGCCTAAGGTCTGTGAGTTTAGACCCTTTCCTAAGCAAACCAGCACTCTCAGAGCCCACACACCTTGCCACATCCCCTACGGGGCTCTCACACTCCAGGCTGCTAGTCTCCTGGCCTGATCCCCCAGAACCAGGAACCAGACAACCAGAGCAGCTCTTGTGCCCACAGCCCATTGCAGTAATCTGAAATGACTCATGCTTGTCAGTATTAAGCCTGCCTCGCCTGTTCCTTTCTGCTGGAACCTGGAGTTCCTGCCCACCCGTTTCCCTCTCTCCATCCCTTCCTCTACCTCCTGATCAACACTGGTGCTTCCCTGTGTGGCCCTGCATGGCACGGCATCCCCTCTCCCTGTGGGTATCACAAGCTATCTCTTCAGTGGCCATAGGCTCCCACACTGTTGGCCTTCCCTGACCTGAATAACAAAGCATCGCTCTCTCCAGCTTTGACCTTTCCCATGGCTTCTTAGTCCCTCTCCTCCCACCTCTGTGCCCACCCCTCACACCCCTCCCCACCCCAGTCCAAGCACCAGCCATTCTCCAAGCCTGCTCAATCCTGACCATATGAGTCACTGAGTGGGAATCTGAGTCAGTGAGCCATTTTCCTCTGGTGTTTGCAATTCCTTCCAAAAATATAACTGAATATTAAAACACTTTGTCTAAGGGTCCTGGTTTCGTAGGTAGAACGAGACCCATAAAATGCTTTGTCTATGTCATAAAGCTTGTGTAGCTTTAAAAAAAACCCACAGGATGATTCAACCATCTTAATATCACTTGCAAATTATTTTCTCAACTTAAGAGTCTCTTAGGAATGACACTTCTGACATCCAGGAATTCCTTTCATTTCATCTCATGTTCCTCAGTAAAATCCTAATGGAAATAAATGCCATACCATCTGTTTTTAAAATGCAACCTGAATATCCTCTTGTTAAAATTATTTTCTATTAATGTGTATATGGCAGTGAGTCTAGAATAATTTCACCAAATATTAGTACTGTTTGTCTCTTATGATGAGATTTGGTTAATATTACATCTTTTATTCTGTGATTCTTATGTTAGTATTGATATTTTCATTCTGCCGTGGAGCATTTTGTAAAATCAAGAAAACACTGCCCAGTCCTGGGAGTGGCCTCAGCTGAGAACATGTCTCAGCTTTGCAGACATTATATTCACTCATCAGGACCCTCCTGATTTGGGTGTCTTTGGGACCCCCTACTTTACTGTTAGCTTAAGTGAGACACTCAGCGTGGGGTCTGGGGATAAACAGGCAGGACCAGACCAAGAAGAGAGCGCAGGTATGCTTAGCTCTGGTTCTGCCAGTTAAAGAACCCCGCACACTGGCCATGCTGGAGGCCCTTCCAACCAAGCCCATCCCTGGGCAGCTCCCTGCACAGCATGTGGGCAGCATGGGACCCAGGGTCCCAGGAAGATGTGCCAGGCTGGTGACGGCAGGGCCCATGTATTCGTGTTTTGAGGGCTGTGAGTCAGCTTGTCCTCATTCTCAGAAGCCGCTTTAACCCCAGCACCTGCTCTGCTCCGGGCTGTGATTACTGGGCTCGGCTCAGAGATGCTAACCTGATTTCAGCTGCTCTGCAGAGACCTAATCACATTTGCAAAGGGGGAGGCGGGCTGGGCGCCCCACCTCTGAGAGCCTGGGGCTGTCCTGCTACCCTACTCTGCCCCCCTCCCTCGTCTGTCAATCTCACCACTGCCCGCTAGGCTCTGCCCTCTGCCTTGGGCCTTATCTTATCAGGTCAGGAAAGCAAACCACCAAGAGGAAGAAACCAGCGAGTTCCTGGAGGGCTTCCAGTTCAGATCTGCCCCATGTGCCCCCTACTTTCTACAGCAGATCACACTTTGAAGGGGCTGTAGCCCCTTTGTGAACCATGAAGGAGGTGGGCAGGGCTCGTGGGCTTAGGAAAGGCTCACGTGCCTTTCAGGTCTCCAGCACTGGCTAGACTTCCAGGGTCAGCAAGCTCCCTGAGACATCCAGGCATCAGGGTCTGCATCTCAGGATTGGGCACAGAGTCACACATGTGAAGGATGATAACCACCAGGCATTCGTTTCAATGGGAACCAGCAAATGTGTCAAAGCTCAAGCAACACTCTTGCCTGGTCCAGGCAGCCTCTGCTTCCAGCTTCACGGGCCCTTGGCTGCCCCTTTAAGACAACGGAGAAGAAAATGGCAACCCACTCCAGTACTCTTGCCTGGAAAATTCCACGGACTGAGGAGCCTGGTAGGCTACAGTCCATGGGGTTGCAAAGAGTCGGACACGACTGAGCGACTTCACTTTCACTTTAAGACAACAGCCAGCTGCATCTCCTCATGCCTCCAGTGATCCTCCCCATCTCTGTGCTGTTGCAGTATTGTTTTCTTCCACAAGACAGGCTTGTGATGCATGTCCTCCAGGATGGGGGGCTTATAGGTTAACTCTCAGCAAAGACTTCACTGATACCCCGCTGCTGAGCTCATCATCCCTCTGCCCCTTGTCCTTGTGCATGTGTGTCCGTTAGTTGCTTCAGCCATGTCCAGCTCTTTGCGACCCCATGGACTGTAACCCTCCAGGCTCCTCTGTCCATGCAGTTCTCCAGGCATGAATACTGGAGTGGGTCGCCATTCCTTTCTCCATGGGATCTTCCTGAACCAGGGATCAAACCAGGGGTCTCCTGCCTTGCAGACAGATTCCTTGCCACCTGAGCCATCAGGGAAGCACTGTCCGCATGCATAGTCCTCACCAAATGGCACAAAGATCAGTGGACATGTGTATCTGTCACCAGGAGCATTGCAAGAGGAAAGCAACCATGCCTACGCATGGATCCCCGGGGCTGGCAAAGGGAGGGCTCTAAGGAAGTAGGCGTTTCATACAGGTTGAAATATGAGCTCTGATGAAACCCTCTGCTCCAAATCGCTGGACCTCTAATGCCGATTACACTGCACCCTGGTGCAGACTGTTACCTTAGTATCTCCACTCCAGCCAGTAGGATGCTTGAAGGCCCTTCTCAATCTCAGTCCCACAGGCCCAGTATGTTATGGGTGTTCATTTGTCAAACAAGTGAGTGACTTAGTGAATTAGCATGGAATTGTTACTTAGTCCATCATGATAGGCTTTGAAGTGCAATGAGTGTGAGTATCTGGCCCTTGCTCCGAAGACTGTGAACTTGTCACCTTTTGCTTCAGAGCCCACCATAAGGATAGTGAAATGTAATTGATGGAGGTATAGATAGCTCTTAAATGGTGCATATAAAATGCCCCAACAGAGGTCTTGGCCACCCTGAAGAGCACATAGATGATGCTTATTTCAAAGTCTTCATCAACACAAAGACATAGAGTAGCAGCCAAAATGAAACACTGTGCTGCCTCTGAATTTCCACCACCAGGTTATGAGGGTATAAACAAGAATGCTGCCTGCCACATCAGTAAGCAAGGCTGTGGCCACCAAGCCATCGGCCACTGCAGCTGCCCCAGACTGTGCCCCCTGAGTGGATTCAGGACGGAGAAAAGCCAGATGCTGACCCTGGATGGTTAAGGTGTGTATCAAAGGAGTGATTTCCATGAACGCAGACTCTTGCTTCTTCCCATATACAGAACAGTGCTAACTTCAAAATGAGATGTTTAAAGTAGAATTAGCATCAATTCTATACAATCTCTTTCAGAAAATAGAAGAGGAAGGAACTGCTTCTCAAGTCTTTTTATGAAGTCAGTATTACCCTAACATCAAAACAAGACTATAAAAAGGGAAAACTACAAACCAATATTACTTATTCATATAGAAGCAAAAGTCCATAAATGTTAGTAATTAGAATCTAGCAATAGGAATTACATTATGAACAAATGAGATTTACTCCAGGAATTCAAGGCTGGTTTAATATTTGAAATCCACTGTAATCCACCTTGTTAACAGACTTAATAAAACCACTCAACCACATCGATCAGCATTGAAAAATAATTTGACAAAATTCAACACTAATTCATGATAAAAATTCTCGGAACTTCAGGAATGGAGAAAACTTTCTCAATTTGATAATGAACATCTACAAAGCCTAAAGATAACATCACACTTAATGGTTAAAAACTACATTCATTTCACTTTAACGTTGGAAACCAGATAAGAATGCCTACCTTCATCACTGCCAAACAAATAGTACTTGAAATTCTATCCAGTGCAAAAAGGCATGAAAAATAAATAAAAGGCAAACAGGTCAGAAGGGAAGAATACAGTTGTACCTGTTTGCATATGACATGGTTATCTAGACAGAAAAATCCATAAAATTCATTTTTAAAAAACCCTCCTAGAACTAACAAGTGAGTTCAGCAGCATTACAGGATATAAGGTCAACATAAAAAATTAACTGTGTTTCTGTAAGCTGCAATAAACACATGGACACCTAGATTAAACATAAAATGCTGTTTATAACTGTTCCAAAAAGAATTATGTAGGTATAAATCTAGCAAAGCAAGTATAGGCTTATATGATGAAAGAAATTAAAGAAGATTTAAATAAACAGAGAGACATATCATGTTTATGGCTTGACAACATAGTAAAGATTTTAATTAACATATAGGGCAAAGAGAAAGTCTCAAGGGAAATTTTCAAAATATTTTTAACTCAATGAAAATACAACTTACCAAAATGTGTGGAATGCAGTGAAAATAATGTTTAGGGGGAGCTCTATAGCATTAAATGAATACGTACACTAGAAAAGAAAGAAAATTTTCAACCCAGAATGTAAGCTTCCACCTTAGGAGACTAGAAAACAAAGAGAAAATTAAATCCAAAGGGCCTAAAAGAAAAGAAATAATAAAAATTAGAGTAGACATCAATGAAATTAGAAACAGGAAATCAATAGTGAGAATTAACAAACCCAAATGCTGGTACTTTGAAAAGATCGATAAAATTGATAAACATCTAACTAGGTTAACTAAGAAAAAAGAGAGGACACAAGTTTCTAGTATTAGAAATGAAAGGCCCATCACTACTGATTCCCTGGGTGGTAAAAGGATAATATTTAAATAATATTATGAATAACTCTACGCCCACAAATTTGAAAACCTGAATGAAATGGATCAATTCTTTGAAAGACATAATTTTACAAAAACTCACATAAAGAAAAATCGATGATCTCAACAGGTCTGTGCAAAACCACTGAAATCCAATGGTTGGTATTAAGAGGCGGGGCCTTTGGGGGATCGTGAGGACGAGGGCCTTGAGAATGGGATTAGTGCTTCCATAAAAGGGCCCCCACAGAGCTCCTGAGTCCTTCCTCCATATGCGGACACGCCAGAAGTCAGCTGTCTGCACCCAGGAGAGGACCCCCACAGAGCTCCTGAGTCCTTCCTCCATATGAGGACACGCCGGAAGTCTTGAGCCCCTCCTCCATATGAGGACACGCCAGAAGTCAGCTGTCTGCACCCAGGAGAGGACCCCCACAGAGCTCCTGAGCCCTTCCTCCATATGAGGACACGCCGGAAGTCAGCTGTCTGCACCCAGGAGAGGGCCCCCACAGAGCTCCTGAGCCCCTTCCTCCATATGAGGACACGCCGGAAGTCAGCTGTCTGCACCCAGGAGAGGGCCCCCACAGAGCTCCTGAGTCCTTCCTCCATATGAGGACACGCCAGAAGTCAGCTGTCTGCACCCAGGAGAGGGCCCCCACAGAGCTCCTGAGTCCTTCCTCCATATGAGGACACGCCAGAAGTCAGCTGTCTGCACCCAGGAGAGGGCCCCCACAGAGCTCCTGAGTCCTTCCTCCATATGAGGACACGCCGGAAGTCCTGAGCCCCTCCTCCATATGCGGACACGCCGGAAGTCAGCTGTCTGCACCCAGGAGAGGACCCTGAGTAGCACCCACACTGGCACCTTGATCTCAGACTTCCCGCCTCCACAGCTGGGGGAAATAAAGATTTGTTGTTCATCAGGCACCTGGTCTGTGGTAGCTTATTGTAGCAACCTGAACAGACTAAGATGGCCTGTATCTATCAAAAAATAAAATCAATAAATTAACAGCCCCCCAAAACAGGCAGCAACCAGCCCAGGTGGGTTCACTCGTAAAATCTACCCAACATTTAAGAAAGGAATTAAACTAGATACAGAAAACAAATTCCTGGTTACCAGCAGGGAGAGGGAAGTGGGGGGAGAAATGGTAAGGGCAGGGGATTAAGAGGTGCAAACTACTATGGATAAACCAGACAAGCAAGTATTGGGACACACAAGGAAATACAGCATTATATGATAATAAGTGTCAATGGTGCATAACCTGTAAAAATGCTGAACCGCTATGCTGTATACCTGAAACTAGCAAAATATTGTAAACCAGCTATATTTCAGTTTAAAAAAGAGACAAATAAAACTAATTCTCTATTATCTCTTCCAGAAAACGGAGGAAAACAGAATGTTTCCTAACTCATTCTGTGAGGCCAGTCTCACCCAAGTTCCAAAATCAGACAAAACATTAAAAGAAAGAACCACAGACAAATATCTCTTATGGATAGATGTGAAAATTCTCAACAAAACACAAGCAAATTGTATTTAATAATATATACAAAATAACAACCAAGTGGGACTATAGGTATGCAAGACTGACTCAGCACTGAAAATCAATTAATATAATCTATCATGTCAAAAGGCTAAAGAAGAAAAAAATCACATGATCATATCAATAGATAAACAAAAACTATTTGACAAAATCCAGCAAAATTTTAAAAATCCTAGCCAATAGGATAGAGCAGATAATTTGATAGATGTTCTACCTCAACTTGATAAAGAACATCTATTAAAAACCTGACATCAGAGTTAATAGTGAGAAACTAGAGGTTTTCCTGATAAGAACAGAAATGAGGCAAGGATATTTGCTTTCACCATGCCGACAAAAAAGGGTCTAAAGATACGCAGATTGAGAGGGGAAGATGACACAATTATCTATATAGAAATACACCTCCCAAATCAAAATCAAACCGAAAATCTCCTGAAACTAGTAAGCAATTACAACAATACAGAGAACAAAGGATAATATACAAAAGTCAGTTTCTTTCTCATACTCCAGCAATGAAAAATTTGAGTTTGAAATTAAGAACACAATACTATGTACACTAACACCAAACTAGAGAGGCAAAGTGAGAGAGGGAGGGAGAAATACTTAGATAAAAATCTAACAAAATATGTATAAGATCTATATGGTGGTGGTTTACTTGGGAAGTCGTGCCTAGCTCTTGCAAACCTATGGACTGTAGCCTGCCAGGCTCCTCTGTCCGTGGGATTCTCCAGGCAAGAATACTGGAGTGGGTTGCCATTTCCTTCTCCAGGAGATCTTCCTGATCCAAGAATTGAACCTGGGTCTCCTGCATTGATTCTTTACCAACTGAGCTACAAGGGAAGCCTCAAAATATATATGAGGAAAACTATAAAACTCTGATGAAAGAGTTTATCAAAATAAATGGAAAAATATTCTATGTACATGGGTAGGAAGACTCAACATTGTCAAGATGTCAGTACTTCCTAATTTGATCTATAAATTCAATGCAATCTCATTCAAATTCTAGCCAATTGTGTTATGGCTATTGACAAACCATGTCCAAAATTTATAGAGAGAAGCAAAAGAATGCAGAATACACAACACAATATTGAAGGAGAAAAAAAAGTCAGAGGATTGACACTACCCAACTTCAAGCCTTAGCAAAAGCTACAGTAATCAGGACAGTGTTGTACTGGGGAAGGATACACAGACAGATCAATGGATCAAAACAGAGAACCCAAAAATAGACATACACAAATATGGTCACCTGATCTGTGACGAAGGAGCAAAGGCAGTTTAATGGGAAAAGAAGAGTCTTTTCAACAAATGGTGCTGGAACAGACATTCACATGCAAGAAATGGATTTGGATACAGACTCACACCATCTACAAAAAACAGTTCAAAATGAACCATAGATATAAAGGTAAAACTATAAAACTCCTAGAAGCTAACACAGGAGAAAATCTGAAACATATTGGGTTTGCGGATGAGTTTTTAGGTGTTACTGACATAGTCCATGAAAAAAATTGATGAGATGAACTTAAAAACTTCTTTGTGGTAGATACTTTCTAAGAATGAAACAACATGTCCCTAACTTGGAGAAAACATTGGCAAAGCATACCTCTTGATAAAGGGACTGGTTTCCAACAATAGTCCAAAATATAGAAAGAAATCTTCAGACTCAACAACCTGACACTTGTTGATGTTTCTACAATTATTTGTTTATGCTCCTTATTCCCTTGGAAAATCCTTGAATCAAGATCAAATTATGTATAAAATCATGCCTTCCGTCCCTCCCCCAGACTACATGTTAGTTATTCAACAAATGGTGGTAAATTTGAATTGATCAAACAATTTTTGGATAAAAAAGCTCATCTCAAAGAGTAACTCTTAAAAAGTAATGGAAGTTATAACATGTGGCACCTAGAGTCTGTTGAATCTAGCTTGCTCTACAACTCGGAAGTACCCAGATTTGGATGGGTGCCTAGGAGCATGGAATCCTGGGTGCACAGCAGAATCTGGAAGCTGCTGGGAAGCGACTCCAATATCTACCATTGTCCCCAGAGAGGCTGGAGCAGGGCCTGGGCATCGGCATTCTTCTTAGCTCCCCAGGTGACTCCAAAGTGTAGCCAGATGACCCCACGGGGCCAGTGCCACAATCCCACCCGACATCCCAGTGCAGCCGGGAGACGAAGTCGTGGCACACCAGGCAGGGCGGCTCCCAGGCTCCGGTTGTAACAGCAACTGCTTCCTCCCCACTGGAAAAGGCCCAGCCATGTACAGCAAAACTAGCTGATGTTTGGTTAGTTAGATGTTTTAATGATATCCTATTTAATTGTATTTTAAATTAATCACCACTGGCTTGCAACACCTCTCTCATAAGCGATGCATCTTAGTGTCTTCTGAGGACACGCCTCTAGGTGGAAAGCGCACTTTATTTTTAGCTCAGCTAACTCCGATGTCCGTCACTCATCTACCATGTCAAGGGTGTGCCCTATGGTGTCATTTTTAACAGGAAGCAGAAGCAAGACTTTTTGGTTTAGCAGTATCCCCTGGGCTGGGTACTCTGTATTTCTGAGATTCACGCAAGCGGAAGGGAAAATCATTGGCGTTTTGCTCCAGCCGCCCTGAAGGAGAGGAGCGCTGACCTGAGTATGCCTGGCCCGTGACCACCGCGGCAGCCAGGAAATGATTGTGTCACCACAGGCCCGACCCACTGCCCCAGCAGGGCCCAGACACTCCTGTGGGGCCCGGGGAACTTACGAAGAAAGGAATCAGGCCGGCTGCCTTGTCTCTCTCCAGGGCCTCCTGCAGCGCGGAAGCTCGCATGGCAAACTTGCCATCGGAAGGGATGGCTTTTAATCTCACTCCGCCAATTAAGCCGGCTTTTTCCACGGAGGAGTGTGCCTGCAAGAGAGCGCCAGGTTAGACTCTGCAGCAGCTTCTGCATGCCTCCTGAGCATCAGGAGGCAGAGCCTCGATCCCCCCCCAACTCCCTGCACCTCCAGGCCAGGAGCTGTTTCAGGTCCTGAGGACTCTACTTCCAAGTTTCATGATTCCAACTCAGATGGCAGAGTGCTGGGCTGTGCTCGCAGGCGAGCGTGGGGTCGTGCTCAGTTGTGTTTGACTCTTTGCGACCCCATGGACTGTACCCCGCCAGCCTCCTCTGTCCATGGGATTTCCCAGGCGAGAGTACTGGAGTGGGTTGCCATTTCCTCTTCCAGAGAATCTTGCCAACCCAGGAATTGAAGCCCCATCTCTTGGGTCTCCTGCATTGCAAGCCATCAGGGCAGTCGTATACGGAGCTGTATTGAGGGCTTTTCCATCCACTGGTTTGAATTCGACAGAAGCAGTGGATGCTCATTTGGAAGCACAGCTGGGAAAATGACACCTGGTAACATCACCTGATGATGATATTACTTTATAAGTGTTCTTAGTAAGCTCCTAGTCCCACTCTTATCATCTGAGGCTCTAAAATTGCACGCAAAATATATGACGATGCTCAAAAGTAGCTCTCCTTGTGGTTTGTGTGTCCTCTTTGCCCTCAGATGAGGAGCAAGGTGATAGAGTTATGTATTTACAACCAGCACCTTGACCCCATGCTCCTGGGGGCTAATGCTCACCTGAAATGTAGATTCCACTCAGGAGGAGCTGATGGGAGGTGACTCTCCCAGAGGGCACATCCTTGCTCATTCCTTCCCTGTGTATGTGGCTTCCCTAACTCCTACAATCTTCCCCAAAGAGCATCCCTCAATAAATGGTGAACCCCTAAAGCCCCACATCAGACCCTGCTCCTTGGAAACCTGAACCCAAAGCCACAGAATTGAGCCCTAGAGCCCATGGCTGTCCACTCGATGTAATGAACCCACCTGACTCCTGTCATCTAGGATAGTACTAGCCACACAGCATCCTTGTGAGAATCTAGAGACCACCACGGATCACTTCTCTTGGGTGAAATTCCCTCATGAAAACCCTGCTGGGAAAGGCTACCACCTAACATTCATAGCAACTTATCTCAACATAGATACATAGAGACCTACACATGCATTTTTAAAAGTTTTCTCATGTCTGTCTGGGAAACAAGGGAGAAATAAATAGAAGTGAATAATTTTCTTCCTCTGTGGGCAGCTCTAGTGCCAGGAGTTAGAGTACACACAGAGACAATCCTCCCAACAATGCATCAAAGTATGCATATTATATTTGATTTCAGGCTACATATGTTTATTCCCTAGAACAAAGCTGTCACAGTTGAAGTGCCTGGCTTAACAAATTCATTAAAAATATTACATCAGTGATACAGAGAACAAACTTTCGGACATCAAGGGGGGAAAGGGGGGTAGGATAAAGTGGAAGATTGGGACTGAAGTATACTCATGACTACGTATAAAATAGATGACTGATGAGAACATACTGCACAGCGCAGGGGAAGAGAAGGTACAGTCTATTTATAGGGTGTGCACTAAGTCACCCTTAAACACGCTCCAAAGTACAGTCTGAGCAGGCAAAAACTGTTTGATCCCACTTGCATGAGGTACCTAGAAGTCAATTTCATAGAGTCAGCAAGTATATAGATGCCAGGGGCTCCCCCTCCTCCAGGGGTATGGAGGGAAGGTGTAATGGGGACTTAGTGCTTAATGCGTCTGAGTTGCGGTTTAGGAAGGTGAAAAATCTGGGAGACGGACGACAGCGAGAGTTGCACGACAATGTGAATGTCCTTAGTGCCACTGAACTGTATAGCGTGTGTGTTAGTCGCTGGTCGAGTCCAACTCTTTGTGACCTTATGGGCTGTAGCCTACCAGGCTCCGCTGTCCATGGAATTCTCCAGGCAAGAGCACTGGAATGGGTAGCCATTCCCTCCTCCAGGGATCTTCCTGACCCAGGAACAGAACCTGGATGTCCCACATCGCATGCAGATTCTTTACCATCTGAGCCACTAGGGAAGCCTGAACTGCACAGTTAAATATGGTTAAAATAGCACGTTTTATGTTATGTGACTTTTGCCACAATAAAAAGATTTTAAAAGTACTATGTGGGCAAAGCTAAATCAGCTATTCCTTGTGGAACCAAAACCTCTGGTGGTACCATTTTTTGGGTGCCCTCTTGACTCCCGGTTCACTCGTGGAGCTGCTGCTCAAGGCTCTTTCCTTCTGTTCTCTCTCACACAATTGCGCTTTGCTTTGGCTTTTAACCTTTTTCAAGAAGGCTGATCATGGGAACTGATCATGGCCTAGATATCCCCACTTGCAGAGATCTCTAAACCTTACAGAACACTGCGTCATCCCTCATCTTGGGTCAACAGCTAGCTGGCAGAGCGGCAGCACCAGGTGGCAGGCCCTTTTGACCCTGTCTGGTGGTTTAAAAAAGGCTTTGAGAACTGACGTGATTGGCCTGAGATCACAGAATTTAAAATAGCAGGGCTGGGACGTGAGCCCAGGTCTTTGAGCCCTTAGCCCCACATGGGGCTCCACTACGCCGTGCTGAAGGCAGCCAGATGGCCTCAACATGAGCTGGGACAGGTGGGGTCGGGGTGATTTCACGGCACGATTATTCTCTTTCCAACCTAATCTGCTAAGTTCCACTGGCAGCCTATATCTTTTCTTTAGCAGAGGTCCCTGGCTTAGTGACACCTGGGGGACTGTTCTTGGATTGGAAAGGATACTGCAAGCCCTATAGTTTTTTCTTTTTTAATTTTTGGACACACCCTGAGGCATATGGAACCTTAGTTCCCCGACCAGGGACAGAACCCACAGCCCCTGCAATGGGAGACAGAGTCTTAACCACTGGACCACCAGGAAGTCATCAGTGTGGTTTTGACTTGACACCACACAAACCATTCCACCCCAGGAGGCTCAAGGGGGCTCTGGGCACCGCACTCACCTGGTCAGATGCGTAGGCCACCAACTTCTCCATGATGGCAGCCTGCGTCAGCTCTGGGGAGGCAGCCTGCAGGCGTCGGGTCACTTTGGTCCGAGCGGCCAGCAGGGCCACAAGGGTAGCTTCACTGGCAGTTCCCTAAGTCAAAGAAAAGGTCAACAGGACCTTCCAACTGCAGCCAGGAAATCATCTCTAAATGTGAGAGATGTGATGTGGCATCTTCCTATTTTCTTAGAAGACACATCTGAAATTGTCAAGTCCATTCTCCCATGCATGGGGAAAAGGCTGTACATCCGTGACTGACACTGCAGCTCTTATTATCAATTCAGCATTGCTTTGCCTGCTTCATAAAATACCCACCAGCACTTACTGGCACTTACTAGGCATCACTGGTACCAGACTTGGCAGACACATTCCCATGGACATTTTCTAGTCTGGACAGGAGGTGCTGGTCCATTTCCCCCAGAGGAGGAAATGGGACCCAGGGCACAGCTCCCGGCACAGCTGCACACACACCGCAACTTGGACAGACACATTTGTCTGTTTTCACAAAGGGGCTGCCCATTCTTTAAGACCCAGAAATTGCCCTGGAGGGTGTTCCCCAGTCACTAATGTTACAGACTGAATCCCTCTCCCCCAGATTTCATATGTTGGAGCCCTAACTCCCAATTTCTCAGGACGTGACCACATATGGAGACAAAATCTTTGAAGGGGTCACAGAGTCAAAATGAGCCTTTTAGAGGGTCCCATGGTCCAGCCTGGCTGGTGTCCTCATAGGATGAGGAGCTGAACACATGTGCCTGCGTGCACGCATGAGCATGTGTGCACATGCACATACACACACACACACGCAGAGGTGAGGCCACATGAGCACACAGGGAGGAGACGGTTGCGGGCAAGCTATGGGCAGAGGCCTCGGGGATGTCAGCCACGCCACCACCGTGATCTCAGACGTCTTGGCTCCGGACGATGAGACAACCCTGTCTGCTGCCTGGGTCATCTGGTCTCTGCCTCTTCCTTGTGGCAGCCTTATCAAGCTAACACAATGACTGTCAACAACTTATTTTGGCAAAGGAATCAAGGATGCAAAATTCACTCCTCTGAGGGTAGGCAGCGGTGAAAGAGAATATAAATTCAGCACCCAGTCCGTCAGCCCATCTATGTTGCAAACTAAGCTCATTTTTAATTGTATCATCTTCGGTTGGCAAACCTATGTTCAGAGAGTTTAGGTAACTTGCCCCAAATCAACAGTAAATGAGCAGTATGGTTAGAAGCAAACCCACATCTGTCTGCAGGGACCACTCCACTTGTGATCACGGAATCTTGTGTAAACCCTGAAAGAGACCATGAGCTGAACAGTATTACCGTTAGAAAGAAAAAGTGTAAAAGGTAAAAATTTTGTTGACTGTGAGAAAGAAATTCATAAAATAAAAACACTCATAGTTCTGTAGAACTGTGTAGCTCTAATGCATAAATTCTTACATACACATCTGTAATCTTAATTCCAAGAAAACACACTGGTCATAGCAAACACCCTCTTCCCACAACACAAGAGATTAACCTACACATGGACATCACCAGATGGTCAGTACCAAAATCTGATTATATTCTTTCCAGCCAAAGAAGGAGAAGCTCTATACAGTCAGCAAAAACAAGATCGAGAGCTGACTGCGGCTCAGATCATGAACTCCTTATTGCCAAATTCAGACTTAAATTGAAGAAAGAAGGGAAATCCACTGTCTCCTTCATACACACTGACATGGGAAGCTCATTGAAAGGCACAGGCCCAGGGATGCATGTCCTTGTCTTCCCCTGACACTCCCGTGAGAGCGCAGCTCGCCCTCAACATCACCCTCTGTCGGAGGCCTTGGAACTCCCACTACCCCCCAGCGTCCATGCTTCTCTGAACCATATTCTAAGGAAAGGCTTGAATCACCACAGCAGTTCACAGTGGGTTTTCCTTTAGGCGCTGTCCATGCCTTGAAAGAAAACTCCCCTTATTCAGGCAACAAAAAGCGATTTTTCAAAAATATGCCTGATGAAAAAACTGTCAGCTAAGCATCCATAAGTGCAATGGCTCAAGGAGGCATGGCTTCATTGTAGGAAATCTGTTTCTTTTACTTTAACCTTTGCTTCCCATTGCTTTTTTCACTAAAAGGATACTGTTTATACACAAGGACCTGCCCCAGGGAACCCTGCCCTCCTGCTTGAATATTAAACCAAAGTACCTTTGTTCAGGACCCTGTCCACCTGTGGATGGGAGTGCTCAGTCGCTCACTTGTGTCCAACTGTTTGTGACCCCATGGACTGTAGCCCACCAGGCTCCTCTGTCCATGGAATTTTTCAGGCAAGAATACTGGAGTGGGTTGCCATTTCCTTCTCCAGGGGAATCTTCCTGACCCAGGGATCAAAGCACTGACTCCTGCATCTCCATGTATTGGCAGGCAGATTCTTTTACCACTGAACCACCTGGGAAGGAAGGAAGAAAGTAACACATCCTCTGCCCGAGGCATCATCCTCTGCCCGAGGCGTGCCATTCTAGGAGGTAATTGCAAGATTGTTTTGTTTTGTTTTACTTTGCTTCCTCAACTCCTCTCCCTTTCTGTTCTATAAAAGAACTTGGCATCCAGACCCCCAACAAGAAGGCTGAGACATTACTCTTCTATCTTCTTGGCCAGCCAGCTTTCCCAATAAAGATACATTCCTTGCCTCAACAACACATCTCTCAGTTAATTGGCCTGTAGTGCAGCGAGCAGAGTAGGCTTGGACTGGGTAACAGCTTGGTGGCAGGGGCAGCAGGACAAGTGGGTCTCTGGCCTCCGCTGGAAGCAGGTTTGGGCTAAGGAAGGGACGGGGCGCCTGCTCTTGCACAGAGAGCAGTAAGGATACCTCTGTTTTCTTGCTGCAGACAAAGGTTGCCATGGTGAGGCTGCGGCAAGGCAGAAAGAACCGCGGTGAACATTGCCACTGGCTGCTGATGCTGGAGCAGGAACATCCTTTCATTTTCTTGGTTTTCAAGTGTCACCCCACACACAGCACGAAACTGGCTTTTCTTCCACAAGAGCTTTCAGAGCCAATTAAGAGACTATTTCCATGGCCGTGTTTGTCCAGCTCAAAGGACGGGTTGCCATTTGACACAGACACCCATCACAGGGCCGACGCCTGGCAGCTGTGATTATGGCTCTGAGGGGCCAGCATCCCCCACATCCGAGGGCCCCCCGGCTGTCACCAGGCTCAGGCACTCCGAGCCCTTGCAAATTAGAGACAATCAGCCTTGTCAGAGGGAAGGGTGGGCTTCCTGCCTCACACACAGACACGATCGACTGCTTTCCTTGACCAAACTGGGTGGACAGCGCTCCAAGAAGGGTTGTATTGAGTCCTGGGCTGAGGGATGTCAGAATTAGTCCCAAACAAATGCCTGGGCTTCTGCTGTTTCTAGAAAATGGAAGTGTCTTTAAAGGAAAAGGTAATTTAAAGATGAAGCCCATGGCAGCATGCCCATCTCTGGACACTCACACCGCAGCCAAGGGCCCGGGACAGGCTGGTGGGACACCCTGGTCTCCAGCTCACCTGTGTACCAGCTTCGCCTCCAACTAGCTCAAGCCCTGGGGCCCCAAGCACTATGCTTCTGAGCCTTGGGTTGTTGATAACCCAATCCTCATAAATATTTGGAGGTTGAGAAACGAACACTGAAAACAGAAGAAATAAAGCTAAAACCCAGCCTAACTCAGAGTGGGTGTTCAACACAAAGTTGGTATTATTGTGATGTACATGCCTTGGATGATGAGGTATCTGTAAGATTTTTGAGTAGTATCAAATGAGAGAAATCAGCTCGGGCTGCTGAAAAGAATCAAACATGAAACTGTTTCTGTCATGATCTCCAGTGACCCAGAAAAACTCTTTTTAAACATTTTTGTTTGTTTTTGATTTTTGGTGGAGCTGGAGCACTTGTGCTGAATATGGACTCAGCCAGACGAGACTCAGCAGAAAGCTGAGGCTCCTCTTAGGAGACTGTTGACCTTCATCCTAAAGAGTATCCTTTGAAATATGACTCACGAGTGAAAGATGTGATACTATACATATTTATATATATATTCCATTTATATAAATTGTGACACCAGAGAAAGTCATGCAAATGGAAGGAGATCATGCATGTTAAACATACCATACTTAATTAAAAAAATAAAAGAGAAAATCATGCAATAATAATATTCTCAAAGACTAAACAATAGGAGGACTTCCCTGGTGGGCCAGGGGTTAAGAATTCACCTGCCAGTGCAGGGGACACGGGTTCAGTCCTAGTCTGCAAAGACTCCACATGCAGGACAGTTGAGCCTATTTGCTACCACTACTGAGCCTGCTCCCTAGAGCCCGGGCTCTGCAACAAAGAGAAGCCACCGCAGTGAGAAGCCTTCACACAGTGACTAGAGAGGAGCTCCTGCTCACCGCAGCCCATGGGCAGCAGCGCAGATCAGGCACGGCCAAAACTGTTTACAGATGAAATAGATAAACAGTGGGAAAAGCCCACACAAAACAGTAAGTAAAACACCACACAGGAAATGTACATGATGTATTATCCCAATTTTGTTTCTATTATGTACATATGTATGTATACCCACACTCACAGCTATTGAAATAACACTGGGAGGAAGCTGCCACAGAGTGTTTCTGCATCTCTTCCATTTATCTAACGGATGTCCAGGTTTTGTTAGTGGAAAGGAGATAATGCTTTTAAGTTGAATAGCAGACAGAATGATCTCTTTTCGCTTTCAAGGCAAACCATTCAATATCACAGTAATCCAAGTCTATGCCCCAACCAGTAATGCTGAAGAAGCTGAAGTTGAACGGTTCTATGAAGACCTACAAGACCTTTTAGAACTAACACCCCAAAAAGATGTCCTTTTCATTATAGGAGACTGGAATGCAAAAGTAGGAAGTCAAGAAACACCTGGAGTAACAGGCAAATTTGGCCTTGGAATACAGAATGAAGCAGGCCAAAGGCTAATAGAGTTTTGCCAAGAAAATGCACTGGTCATAACAAACACCCTCTTCCAACAACACAAGAGAAGACTCTACACGTGGACATCACCAGATGGTCAACACCAAAATCAGATTGATTATATTCTTTGAAACTAAAAATGGAGAAGCTCTATACAGTCAGCAAAAACAAGACCAGGAGCTGACTATGGCTCAGATCATGAACTCCTTATTACCAAATTCAGACTTAAATTGAAGAAAGTAGGAAAAACCACTAGACCATTCAGGTATGACCTAAATCAAATCCCTTATGATTATCCAGGGAAGTGAGAAATAGATTTAAGGGCCTAGATCTGATAGATAGAGTGCCTGATGAACTATGGAATGAGGTTCGTGACATTGTACAGGAGTCAGGGATCAAGACCATTCCCATGGAAAAGAAATGCAAAAAAACAAAATGGCTGTCTGGGGAGGCCTTACAAATAGCTGTGAAAAGAAGAGAAGCAAAAAGCAAAGGAGAAAATGAAAGATATAAGCATCTGAATTCAGAGTTCCAAAGAATAGCAAGAAGAGATAAGAAAGCCTTCTTCAGCGATCAATGCGAAGAAATAGAGGAAAACAACAGAATGGGAAAGACTAGAGATCTCTTCAAGAAAATTAGAGATACCAAGGGGACATTTCATGCAAAGATGGGCTCGATAAAGGACAGAAATGGTATGGACCTAACAGAAGCAGAAGATATTAAGAAGAGGTGGCAAGAAAACATAGAAGAACTGTACAAAAAAGATCTTCATGACCCAGATAATCACGATGATGTGATCACTCACCTAGAGCCAGACATCCTGGAATGTGAAGTCAAGTGGGCCTTAGGAAGCATCACTACAAACAAAGCTAGTGGAGGTGATGGAATTCCAGTTGAACTATTCCAAATCCTGAAAGATGATGCTGTGAAAGTGCTGCACTCAAGATGCTGGCAAATTTGGAAAACTCAGCAGTGGCCACAGGACTGGAAAAGGTCCGTTTTCATTCCAATTCCAAAGAAAGGCAATGCCAAAGAATGCTCAAACTACCACACAATTGCACTCATCTCACACGCTAGTAAAGTAATGCTCAAAATTCTCCAAGCCAGGCTTCAGCAATACGTGAACTGTGAATTTCCAGATGTTCAAGCTGGTTTTAGAAAAAGCAGAGGAACCAGAGATCAAATTGCCAATATCCGCTGGATCATGGAAAAAGCAAGAGAGTTCCAGAAAAACATCTATTTCTGCTTTATTGACTATGCCAAAGCCTTTGACTGTGTGGATCACAATAAACTGTGGAAAATTCTGAAAGAGATGGGAATACCAGACCACCTGACCTACCTCTTGAGAAATCTGTATGCAGGTCAGGAGGCAACAGTTAGAACTGGACATGGAATAACAGACTGGTTCCAAATAGGAAAAGGAGTACATCAAGGCTGTATATTGTCACCCTGCTTATTTAACTTATATGCAGAGTACGTCATGAGAAACTCTGGACAGGAAGAAACACAAGCTGGAATCAAGATTGCGGGGAAAAATATCAATAACCTCAGATATGCATATAACAGCACCCTTATGGCAGAAAGTGAAGAGGAACTAAAAAGCCTCTTGATGAAAGTGAAAGTGGAGACTGAAAAAGTTGGCTTAAAGCTCAACATTCAGAAAACAAAGATCATGGCATCCAGTCCCATCACATCATGGGAAATAGATGGGGAAACAGTGGAAACAGTGTCAGACTTTATTTTGGGGGGCTCCAAAATCACTGTAGATGGTGACTGCAGCCATGAAATTAAAAGACGCTTACTCCTTGGAAGGAAAGTTATGACCAACCTAGATAGCATATTCAAAAGCAGAGACATTACTTTGCCAACAAAGGTTTGTCTAGTCAAGGCTATGGTTTTTCCTGTGGTCATGTATGGATGTGAGAGTTGGACTGTGAAGAAGGCTGAGCGCCGAAGAATGGATGCTTTTGAACCGTGGTGTTGGAGAAGACTCTTGGAGTCCCTTGGACTGCAAGGAGATCCAACCAGTCCATTCTGAAGGAGATCAGCCCTGGGATTTCTTTGGAGGGAATGATGCTGAGACTGAAACTCCAGTACTTTGGCCACCTCATGCGAAGAGTTGACTCATTGGAAAAGACTCTGATGCTGGGAGGGATTGGGGGCAGGAGGAGAAGGGGACGACAGAGGATGAGATGGCTGGATGGCATCACTGACTCGATGGACGTGAGTCTGAGTGAACTTCGGGAGTCGGTGATGGACAGGGAGGCCTGGTGTGCTGCGATTCATGGGGTCGCAAAGAGTCAGACACGACTGCGCGACTGAACTGAACTGAACTGAGCAGAGCCAAGATTGACAATGAAGGTAATCAATTGACAGTGTGGAAAAATGGAGATAGTGATATAAATAAAACCACAAGAAATTCCCCCAAAATACAGAGGAGAAAATGACCAAAAAAAAGGGGGAAATGCCAAATAAAAGTGGAAAGTTATGGAAGAGGTACCCAAACCATGGAAAGCTAAAGTTCCTCAAAAACAGAGTATAAGGGACCCAGAGACAATGAGTAAATTATAGTGGGAGGAAAATGTCCCCGGGTGAGGGAAGAGCTGAGTCTCAGATTAACTGGGCTTCCCAGATGCTGGGACGTGGGGTCAAAATGAATAGCAGAAAGGGAAAAAGTGTATCTTGACAAAAATTGTGGAATCAGAAAGAAAAAGTAGGTCTATCATGAGGGTCTATCTTGTCATGAAGTGTCAGATCACCCGCAGGGCTGGAATTCAGTCAGACAGAATTCACCAAGGTCCCCATGGCAGCCTGCCTCTCTCAGAAAGCCACCTGACTCCCCAGCAAGGGGAGATGCAGCTGCAGGGGCATGGGCTGGGGCTGTGGGCAGCAGCCCCTTCCCCAGGCTGGAAGCGGCTTGGAGCTCAGACCTTTGTGTGTGGTTTTTCCCAGGTTGCCCCAGGCTGCGTCACCTTGACCAACAGAAAGCTGTCCAAGGTGGCCGAAATGTTTGCCATTGTGGGAAAAGTCACTGTTGCTGCCGTGTCTAAGTCCCGTTCACAGCACCATATTGAAGCTTTGCATACTCAGAGTGAAGGATTCATTTCCATCAGCCACCACTCAGAAGTGCTGTTGGAGGAGGGAACAGGCTATAAGCAGAGAGGTGAGACAGGAGGGGACGAGGGAGTGCCGTTGAGCCTGGCCAGACTGGGCAGGAGACAGACGGTTTCATATAGAGTGACCCAGCAATTCTCTTATCAGTCCTGCTAATAAATGGTTCGGTGACGCTCTCAACCATAGTCCTTTCACAAGAGCATCTGTGACTGATTTTCCCATCATGACCCCGGGCCGGGACGTGATTTATCTCCACACTGGCAGAAACCGCAGGGCCCCAGTTGAGCTGACAGAAGGAGAATTCTCCTCCGGCTTTAGCGGGGGCCGTACAGCAGGTCCGTTTGTTCTATTTTTCCCTAGAAGGATCTGCCAATATCGTCACCACAAACATTTTCACGACCGTCCTAATCTTGGGAGCATTCCATAATCCCAAGCTGCTGGAATGATGCACAGTCAACTTCATGATCAAAACTCTCATCCTGGCCATCTCCTTTTTATGAATCTGAGCATCACAGCCAGGACTGCAATACAATCCATATCCAGATCAGTCGCTCAGTCGTGTCCGACTCTTTGCGACCCCATGAATCGCAGCACGCCAGGCCTCCCTGTCCATCACCAACTCCCAGAGTTCACTCAGACTCACGTCCATCAAGTCAGTGATGCCATCCAGCCATCTCATCCTCTGACGTCAGCCTATATCATATCTCTGTCTGCCACTAACATCGGTCCTGTGAATATGCCATGCCTCACTGTCCATCATCACATCAGCCATCCCATCGCAACCATCAGAAAGAGATCTGGCAAAAGAGTTACTCTGACAGAGGAAGCAGGCTGTAGGTCACAGAAAAGTCAGCCCTGGGTCATGCCACAAGGCTTGTTTATCGAAGAGTATTTCAACATCTCCGAATGAGATGACATGAATGCAGCATCAGGACGACCTGACATGCAGGTTAGAATGCTTATTCCTGGGCCCACCAAAGACTTGTTGACCCAGATCTGTGAGGGTAGAAGTCAGACTCCCTCTGTGGGTCCCTCCCTCCATGACGCTGACCCACACTGGTTTTGTTTGGGAGAATAAAAGATGCCACACTTTCCTCCTGGAAGCTGAGAATCCCCACTGTATTTGGAGGAGGGACCCTGCTAGTGTGATTAAGTTAAGAACCTTGACAGGAGGGGGAGGGGGTTATCTTGGATTATCTGGATGGACTCTCTCTAATTTCGTGGGTCCTGAAAAGTGAAGACGCTTTCCCATTTGTGGTCAGAGGAGAGGTGACCTGAAAGAAGGGTCAGAGAGATGGGACACAGCCACTTTGCAGACAGACGAGGCGCCATGGCACAGGAATGTGGGAAACTTCTAGAAACTAGAAGAGGCAAGGACAGAGTCTTGCTTGGGACTTACAAGGGATCAACCCTGATTTTAGCTGTGAGATCCATCAGGCTTCCACCAGAAAGAACTGTAAAATAATAGGGGTAGTCAGCAGATTAACACACTAGCATTTAAGAACCCCAGTGAGTCGAGCAGTCTCGAGCCTGGAGACGGGCTTGCCCCCATCTCATCCGGCCACACCAGCAGGTGACCTCACACTGAGGCATCCGGGCCTCAGCTCCCATCAGCCAAGTGGACACAAACGCAGCTGCTGCGACTGACTCTCAGAACCTTTGAGAAGTCGATATCTGAAAAAGGAAATTCTTTTTTTCCCAAAGTATCGGAGGCATTCCCTGCGAGGGTGGTGGGTTGATTGCTGTCCCTCTTTGCTGCTAAGAACGGAAACGGCTGGGCAGTCCTAGTTTCATGAGTGGCATTCATGCCATAGATGTCCCGCCATGCCTGTCATCGTGTGTCCCATCCCCTGACGCGTCGTCTGGCTCGTAGACACGCTCAAGGGCACGTGCTAGATGAAGAATACATTTAATCATCACACCGCAGAGGCAGCATCTTTAGGTGAATGGTGGGTCCCCGTGGGTGCAGCTCTTTCCAGAAGGCTCCGCAGCACTGGGTCACAGCTGCCACTGCGGACGGCCCTGCGTGATTGTCAGCTTGCGGCTCTGTGGTCAGATGGGTGTGGACTCAGACCCTAGCTGTAGAACTTACCTGCTGGGCATCGACGGGCAAGTTACCTGACTGCTCTGAGCCCTAGTTTCCTTGCCTGTAAAACGGGGGTTGGGAAATGGTCCCTCATCAGAGTGCTGTTGTGAAAATTAAGTTTGGGCCTGGGAAGCACTCTGGTAGATGGGCAAGCAATGGGGAACCACACACGTCTCCACAGCTGTGTGTATACTTCTGTGCACCAGCCAAGTGACAGCCACCATGCTGCCCACCATCAATGGCGGCCTGGAAGTGAGAGATGGCTGGGGAGCCAAACCAGATGCAGAGCTTTCCCAGGGCTCTGCTCATTCTCCAGAAGAAATGAGGAACCAAGACGCTTGCGGGCCTCTTGCCCACCTGCACCCCCAGAATCCGGACCCTGCCCTCTCCACCTTACCTGGATCACCCCGCCGCCTTCTCCAGCTTCTCCAGCCAGAAACGCCTCTGGCAGCTGCAGCATCTTCCCCAGCCAGTCCATCATCACCGTCTCGAGCTCTGTGCACGCCGGGCTGGCAGCCTGTGGGCAGGAGGAAAGGATGAACCACAGGCGGCTGCCCTGAGCTTCCCTCCAGCTTGGGATCCAGGGGTATGAGAAGCAGGGGAAACTTCCTTACTGCCCTTGATCAATTGAGGGAAAGGTTTCGAACATTTTCAAAAGGCCCATCCCTGGATGGGACTCACTTTGAAGGTGGGCTTGCACAAGGTGGAGCTTCTGGAGCAGCAGCGGCTGGACCGTTCCCCCCAGCAGCCCCAAGTCGCTGCCAAGGACCACTGGCAGGACTTCGTGCTGAGAGCTGGCGCCCATAACCTTCTGCTCCGTCTGGCCCTGGAGAGCCAGGAAGGAGCCATGCTCTCTGGGGCCCAGGTTGGCTGCTGGAGTCCATGTTCTCTGCACAGGGTTTGCAAGTCTCTACCTGCCTCACCCACAGGCTTGGGTCCTCTGCCCTCCAGGGCTTCTCCATCATAAACCTTTAGGGGCTGGTGCCAGAACAAGGGCCTAGATCTGGCTGAATTTCAGAAGCAACAGCAGGCTTTATTCATTTATTGACCTCTAGATTAAAATTGCCTGATCCCAGGTGCTATTCAAACATCTCCCAGAGTTTCAAACATGGTCTCCAGCCACGACTTGGGAGGATAGCGGGGCAGGAAGGCATCGACCTCTGCGATGACCTGCCCCACAGCCGCATGTTCCCAGGCCAGCTTCCTCATTCAGCCGTCTGTTTGTTTATAGAAGGACCTAGTAAGACTCTCTGGTGGACCCCGGTCCACAGTCACAGTGAGAGGAATGAGATGGGCTGAGTGGAGGAGGTGAAGCCCCAGGAACCTCCCAGTCTCTGATCTTGCCTTCCAAGCTCTGGGATGGTTCTCCTTGGGCTCAGAGGGGGTGAGCTGGCCATAGGCCCCACCTGCAGATGAACCAGCCTTTCCAACCATGTGGGTCTCACTGTGGTGCTCTGGGTGCCCTTGGCCCTCACACGTGCCCCAGTTCCCCACATACTGTGGGGCAGCACCATCCAGAGGGCCCCCCCTCCATCCCATCCTGGCCAAGGCCCACTCCAGGCATGGGAACCTGCCTCACTGCTCAGAGCCCAAGGCTCGGCCAGTGCCTCTCAGAGACAGTGAGGCAGCCCTCCAAGCCCCAGGGCACCAGACCATCCTCAGAAGAACAGACCCGGAAGGACAGCTGCCATCACCCTGAGGGACAGGGGGCTCTGGGTTGGAGTCCGAGTGGAGTCCACTGTCCTGTCTGATGTAAGGAATGTGCTTTAGGGGACATGTGCTCTGAGGGTCCCCGAGGCCACATGGGCAGCACCCAGGCTGCTCTTCCAAAGAGAAATCCCTGCAACCAAGGCAAGAGTTGAGGGCTGACCCTCCAAGTCTGCCTCTGGGACGCTGAGGCCCCCTTCCCAGCAACTGTGGACCCCAGGCTAGAGAGGAGCAATGAGGGAGGGGGCCGGAGCCGGGAGTCAGGGGGCGGCAGAGGCTCCGAAGCTTGGGCGTTTAGGAACTCACAACTTCTTAGTGCCTGAGGCCATTATTCAGCACAAGTCAGGAGTCAGGAGTCTGCTCAGCTACTTAGCACAAGCAAGCAGGCACCCTGGGCCCAGAAGGCTGAGTACAGACCCTGGCCTGGAGAGAGGCCCTCAAACATGGGCAGCGCTGGGGTCCCTCACACGGTCAGCAGGCGGCCCTTCTCTGGAGCACTCTGCATGGGGGAAGCCAGGAATCTTTCCTGTGGTGCTGGGCTGGGATCTTTCTAGGCCTTTTTACAAAAAAGTTTTTATTGGAGCATAGTTGATTTAGAATGTGGTGTTAGTTCTGCTGTACAGCGAGAGAATCAGTTATATGTATACCTATATCCCTTCTTCCTTAGATTTTATTCCCATATGGGTCATTATGGAATATTCAAGAGTTCCCTGTGTTATATAGCAGGTTTTTATTAGTTATCCACTTTATATGTAGTAGTGTATATATGTTAATCCCCAGCTCCTAATTTATTCCTTCCCCACCTTACCCCCTGCTAAACACAAGTTTGTTTTCTATGTTTGGGATTCTAGTTCTGTTTTGTAAATAAGATCGTTTGTACCATTTTTAAGATCCCACCTATAAGCGACATCATATGATGCCTGTCTTGGTCTGCCTGCCTTACTTCACTTAGTATAATAATCTCTACGTCCATCCACATTGCTGTGAATGGCATTACTGCGTTTTTTTTTTTAACAGATGAGTAATATTCCATTGTATATAAAGACGCCCCAGGGTTGGTGTGGAGGCAGGGCCGATCCCCTGCTCTTGGCAGCGGCACTTCTGTTGGGTTGGGGTCCGTCCTTGGACAGCATCCATAGCCAAGAACAGAGCGCGTGGGACCAGGGCAGTCATGTTTCTCAAACTGCAGATGGTCTAGAAACCCCTCGTTCTGCTTGGGAGACATGCAGGTCCCCAGGCTTGGGCTGCAGAAACTCCAGGGCCTCTGCTGTGGTTTGAATTCAAACCAAGCACCTCTAAACACACTGCTGTGCAGAACTGGCTTTTGGATATAGACAGACTCCCCCCCTGCTTCCCTGAACTCCAAATTCCCACGCAAGGCCCCTCTGCCCAGACCTAAGTTCCTCTCTTCCCACAGGGGTGGCGCCACCTGCTCACTGCCTGAGTCCTGGCTGCATGTCCCATGTGGGAACCCCAGGACCCCTGCACCCCCACCAACACTCACCCAGGAGAAGCCGATGCAGCCGATGGCCCCACACAGCATGTCCGCGAGCATGGCCGGGTACGAACTGGCCGTGGGGAAGTAGGCGAAGAAGTAGGGACTGTGCCAGTGGGTCACCTGTGTGGGACACGGGCAGTCACTTGGGGCCGGGGGGCAGCCCTGCAGGCAGGGGCCAGGGTGCTTGGGTTTGCCACAGAGAGTCAAGTCTCTATTCATAGAAAAACCTTGTTTTAACTGCTGGCCACAAGTGTCAGCAAGGGGGCTGCTCCTGAGATCCCATCTCTTTGTGTTATAAGACTGCTTTTCCTAAAACTGCTCCAAAAAATAGTCTATATCAGAAAAGGAAAAAAAGAGAGAGAGATTTGATTTTTGAGGTTTCCTCAGCCACCTACTCAGAGAAGGCAATGGCAGCCCACTCCAGTACTCTCGCCTGGAAAATCCCATGGATGGAGGAGCCTGGAAGGCTGCAGTTCATGGGGTCACTGAGGGTCGGACAGGATTGAGCGACTTCACTTTCACTTTTCACTTTCATGCATTGGAGAAGGAAATGGCAACCCACTCCAGTGTTCTTGCCTGGAGAATCCCAGGGATGGGGGAGCCTGGTGGGCTGCCGTCTATGGGGTCGCACAGAGTTGGACACGACTGAAGTGACTTAGCAGCAGCAGCCGCCTACTGCAGCATCCTCACTCTCCTGTCCAATCCATTCCCAGCTAATGGAGCAGAAACTCCTGGGTTTGGCAGTCTCATGGAAACCCTGTGAAATGGTTCCTACAGGTGGGACCTTTGGGAGGTAAGGGGTTGGAGGCAATGGAAAGGGCGGACCCTCTGTGCGGAAGAAAGGCTGGGATGAGAACCTCCCAGGATCCAAATCTGTGGGAACCTTGACCTTGAATACCCAGCCTTCGCCCCATGAGAAGAGGATGCACCTATCCAAGTTGCCAGCAGTGGGATCTGCTGCTGCAGAGCAGCTGGGCCGTCCCCGGCTCTGACATTTAACTGCACTCATGGGAGGGATTTCGTGCTGAGCGGCTTGTCACATTGGCATAACCTCTGGGCTGGTGAGAACCAGAATCCTGCTCTCTGCTCAAAGCGCAAATGTCACAGGAACTCCTGGGAGGAGGAGGGCGGGGAGGTGCCCTGGACTTAAGGAACCCATCAGGAACCCCATGGGCGGGGGCGCCTCATCCTGAGTGTCAGGGTCTGAAATTCCAGGCCCTGGGCTCCTGACTAGAGCTGAGGGGGTGAGGCTAAGGGTCTGAAACCCCTCACCACAGCAGTGAACATGCCTTTAGGTAAGTCCAAGGAAAACCTCACCATGCAAGCATGGAGCTGCAGTGGAGTTTCCTTTGAACTTGAGCTGTCTGCTTCCCTCCAAGTGACTCTTGGGAGACAGCTGTCCTGGGTGCTCCCCAGGTCTGTCTGCAGCCCCGAGTATACCCCACGCCCAGGCTCATGGACCACAGACAAAGAGGCCCACTTTGGTGATCCACGCTGGGCAGTCTCAGCACCACGCAGCCCACTCTTAGATAAAATAAACGAAATATTTTTTCCGCACACTGATCGCCCCTCTGCTGATTTAACTTATTTGAAACTAACCGTCTCTCTCATGTCCCAGGGTCTCAGGGCAGGGGACTGACCTTGTAACCGAGCAGGACCCTGTGGGGCTGGGAACAGACCCCTCCCCCAGAGCCTTTGCGGTGGCTCCTCTCTGCAGTACCCAGATAATAGTATCTGACGTGCACTTCCTGAGTTGTTTTACAGATGATAAAATCCCTACCACATGGAAGAAATTAACTACCTGATGACCATGAGCACATAGCTCCCAGCCTTTCGGCACCTGAGAATTGATCATGTGAACCCCTGTGATCCTACCCCGTGGCCTCACCATCAACCAACAAGAGGAGGAGCTGATCACTACCTTGAGACTTTAACAATGCTTTCCAGAAACCCACCGGGAGTTCGGGTGTTTTGAACGTTAGCTGTCCTGGACTCCTTGCTGGAGGCCTGCAAGAAATACGGCACTATCCTTCACCACAACCTGTGTCAGATGACTTGCTTTACTGCACAGGGGCCAGTGGACCCAGGTTGGCTCAGTAACAACCTAGGCGGCTGGAGGGAAATCAGAGTCGCCATGTTTGGAGCCCGCACGATCTGGACTGCAGTCCTGCTTCCATCACTTACTAGCTGTGTGACCTTAGGCAGATCACTCAACCTCTCTGGGCTTCAGTTGTTTCAGCTATAAAAGAGAAAATAACAAAGTTTCTCCCCAAGAAAATGACTGTGAGGATTAGGGGCAATGATACAAGTGCATTGCCTGACACCCAACAGGTGCTAAGCTGACAGCTGCCCTCCCCTTCTTCAACCATGGATGTAGGCTTACCCCCGGCATGATGATCTTCTCGACGTCCTCGATGATGGCCTCAAATGTCTCTGGCTCCTGCGGGGCGGTGGTGGGGATCAGGGGGCGCAGGTAGCCTGGATCCACGTCAGGGAACACCTGGCGCCCTTCAATGCCCTCCAAGTAGTCAGCCACGTAATCCACCATTTCCTTCCCCCGCCTGCGGAACTCGCTTGCATTCATGGTAACTGGCCTTCCTCAGATGCAAAAGCTGCACAGAGAGAAGAGAAATCAGTTGCAGATGTGACGATGCCTCATCTGTAGTGGAGCAGATCCAAGCCAACCACGGGGGCTCCCGGGGCAGAGAACCAAACACCCCTGACTCCACCCAGACTCTGAGTCAGTTACACTTTTCCATGTCCATATGGGTTTGGAGACTGTAGCAAAGTACTTATTCTACTATTCACCAGCTACTCAGCTAACCACAATGCCACGTCTCTGTCTCATTTCTTTTCCTGTCTGTATCATGAAATGGACCAGGCACACATTTATTTCCATGGTCCATTGCAACTTTAATAACAAGCCTTGGTTTCCAAATCATGCCTTATTCTTCATGGGCTGTGGGACAGAGACTCTCTGAGTCTCCCTTTATCTGAGAAAAGCAGATGACCATGCTGATCTTTCCGGAAGGTAGAAAGGCAGCCACGTGGCTGGTGTCCAGCATGAGCACAGCCTGGATAGGATAAGCCCCATTAGCAAGTCTTCTATCTCTATCTTGACTTTCTATATCATCACCAGATGGGACCACACCTCTCCATCCAACCTGCTTCTTTCCTCATCACATAACATCCAGGTGATCTGGTCTTCTGTGGTGGTAACATTCCATAAAGAGTCCATGAACTCTGAATTAGCAAACACTGGACCTTTCCCAGGGAAAATGCAAGGTTACATTTATGTGCATTTCTAGTCACATTTTTGTCAATCAATCAATACATAATCTTTTTTCTGTTCCCTTTGGTGCGTTAGTCGCTCAGTTGTGTCTGACTCTTTGAGATCCCATGGACTGTAACCTGCCAGGATAGACTGTCCATAGAATGTTATTGGCAAGAGTGGGCAGCCATTCCCTTCTCCAGAGGATCTTCCCAACCCAGGGACTGAACCGAGGTCTTCCACATTGCAGGCAGATTCTTTACCATCTGAGCCTCCAGGGAAGGCCCAAGAAAGCTGGAATTAGCTTTGATTTGTAACCAGGCCTATTGAATCCTACTACTGTTGTCCAGAGACATTAACATTTGCCATTTGAAATCAGGCATGTATGCATGCTAAGTCACTTCAGCTGTGTTGGACTCTTTGCTACCCTATGGACTGTAGCCCACCAGGCTCCTCTGTCCATGGGATTCTCCTGGCAAGAATACTGGAGTGGGTTGCCATTTTCTTCTCCAGGGGATCTTCCCCACCCAGGAGTCAAACGCATGTCTTTATGTCTCCTGCATTGGCAGGCAGGTTCTTTACCACTAGCACCACCTGGGAAACCCTGCCGCTGCTGCTAAGTCGCTTCAGTCGTGTCCGACTCTGTGCGACCCCATAGACGGCAGCCCACCAGGCTCCCCTGTCCCTGGGATTCTCCAGGAAAGAACACTGGAGTGGGTTGCCATTTCCTTCTCCAATGCATGAAAAGTGAAAAGTCAAAGTGAAGTCGCTCAGTCGTGTCCGACTCTTCACAACCCCATGGACTGCAGCCTACCTGGCCCCTCCGTCCATGGGATTTTCCAGGCAAGAGTACTGGAGTGGGGTGCCATCGCCTTCTCCATGGGAAACCCTATTTCCTTTTAAATACACTTTATTTAATACACCTTGGCCGCACTGACTTTGAACTTCTGGCCAACAACTCTTTAACTCATGAATGTCACTTATCTAATACATGTGTTTTCTCCCTAAGGCACATCACAGCCTTCTTGCATGTAGGACCCCTGGAATGCACGTCAGCACTATATTTGGGGGCCATTTTTAATAGTCAGGTAACCAAGAATAACATAAAGACACAGCAGTAATTAGACCACTTGCTGAAGCAACTAGGCAGAGTGTTGCCTTATTAGATTCTGCTGGCAACAAGCCCCTTGGGCAACTTAAATTTTTAATCCTTTTATGTCTGTGTGCCCAAGAATGATCATAAAGGCACCACTGTGGCGACTAATAATACAAATGAATTGTTGAAAACAGTTGCACCTGCATATAGAAAATCTATGAATAGTAAGCATGGACTATATTTTCCAAACTGGAAATGTGGACAACACAAAGAAAGAAAAATATTCATCTAGAATCCCACCACTCAAAAATTCTGGCACACACCCTTCCCTGTTGTTTCTTATAAGAGACAATTGTATGCTAAGTCATGGATACATTTCTTAATTCTAATAGTTCAAAGATTCATAAATCAAGATTAGTTTTCCTGTGGGAGTAAGTGTTGGGAGATGGCTCTACAAGCCACTGTATCTAGCTGATGATCTTGAGATCATGTTCTCAGCACTTCTTCCATCATTTCCCATCATCTGTGTTGCTTTTCTTTTATTTTTTTTGACAATTTTAATGTTAAACATATCAAGACAGGTTTTACTCAAGACTATTGCAATAGGAGAGGGAGACTGTCTCCCAAATACAACAGGGGTCAGTGGGGATTTCCAGAAGACAGGTAGAGCTAGGAAGCACATGGTACTTTACTAAGAATAGTTTGGCTGGGTGTCCAGGAGGAGGAAGAAGAGCTGCATTGTATCCCAAGGGCAGAAGCTCTCTAGATAAACCAACTTAGCGTGATTTTCTGCTACAGCTGGGCTCAGCTCCCTGAGGCCAGGAGGAGGAAGAAGAGCTGAATTGTATCCCAAGGGCAGAAGCTCTCTAGATAAACCAACTTAGCGTGGTTTTCTGCTACAGCTGGGCTCAGCTCCCTGAGGTGCAAACCTGCACTCAGGAGTGGGCTCAGAGAAGCCTGAGTGAGTCTGGCTGAGGAGAGTGTCTCTGAAACGGGAATCAGCCTGTGGTGGCTCTCCTCTCTTGGCCTTCTCTCCAAAGTTCTCTGTTCAGATATCCTCCAGGAATAGTATAGAAGCCACCCATGGAAGGTTCCAGGCTCCATCAAGGTTACTGACTGGGTCAAACCTCCACATCCAGATGATTGTTTGGGGGTACAATTTTCACATAGTGAACGCATGAGTGACGGTGACTGGATATGATATAGGCTTTGATTCAAAATTTCAGCAACAGCAAAGGCTAAAATAATAGCATGAGAAACACCAAACTGAGTCTTTGAGTTTCCATTGCACCTTTGTGTTTCATAAGCTGCAGGTCAAGGGGGCTTATCCAAAATATCGTGGCCAGAATTTCCAAAGGCTCTGAGTGCAAAGCCATGAAGCCTTCATTATATGTACACTTTTGGGTTCATAATTCCTTGGGCCTGAAGGCTTCTAAATTTATTTTTCACTTGGAACAACTCTGATTATGTCAAATGTCACACATAGAGTAAAACTAGGTTTTACTTCAAATTGCCGTATTTTAAATTGACTTGATTCAAATTCAACCAAAATTGCATCAAACAGCTGATCTTTTTGCTAGCTTGTTTTCTTTCACGAAGTAATTATGAGTATATTTCCCAGGTTGATAAATACTTTTCTATTGCATGATTTCTCCCAATTGCATAGTGTTCCAGAGGGTGAATGTGCTGTGTTCACAACGTACCTCACTATTGTTGAATATCTACGTCATCCCTGGTTATCACCTACGTTAGTGGGGACAGTTGGTGTAGCCTAACGGCCAACCCTGCACGATCAAGAACTAAGACTCTGCACAGCATGACATAGATGCCACTGTGGTTTCCTTTTCCTCAACTGAACACAAACACAATAATAAAGCTCTGTCTCAAATAATTTTTATCATAATTAGATAAGTACATGGGAACAGCTGAGGAAAAGCACAAAATAAGCATTCAATACATGTTAGATTTTCTATAAAGCACTGAAATATACAACCTCAATCTTTTGTTTCTTCACTGTTTTGTGTCAAAATTTTCTTAGGAAAAGTATTTATTCTATAATTCCTTTAGAACAAAGTATTATAGAGATACATATTTTGTGTGCATGCTCGGTCATTCCATCATGTTCAACTCTCTGCCACCCCATGGACTGTAGCCCGCCAGGCTCCTCTGTCCATGCGATTTCCCAGGCAAGAATACTGGACTGAGTTGCCATTTCCTCCTCCAGGGGATCTTCCCAACCCAGGGATTGAACCCAAGTTCCCTATGTCTCCTGTGTCCATTGGCAAGTGGATTCTTTACCGCTGGGCCACCTGGTTAAAATTATATGGCCAGACTTGTCCCCAGAAAATATTTTTGCCAAATTACTCACTCATAGGGACTGTATAAAAACTCTAGATTTGCCACACAATGGCAAGCACTGGGCTTGATATACGTTTTCAGCTTTGCCAGTCAGGCAAAGTTTCGTGATTTTCTTTCATGTTGATCTATGAAGACAAATAGTTTTCTCACACGACTTTGGATAGTGGTGTGAGATTTCTTTTCTTGGATTTCCTTTTTAATGAACTGTTTGTTCATTACATTTTTAGATGTTTTCTTATTTAATTACAAGAACACTAATATAATAAATACTTGCACCCTATGTGTGATATATTTTGCAGACATTTTCCTCATTTTTATTTGATATAGTTTTGCTTTTAATTTTATTCTGACCTATAAGAATTCTAATGTAGTCAGATCTCAGGATCTGTTTCTTTGTGATTTGTTCCTTGTGCAAGATTATTAAAAAAGGCTTCTTAGAGTAAATATTCTCACAACTTCTATTTGCCCTACTAAGGCTCCAGGGATGCTCTGAGGCTTCAGAAGGACGCTTAGGTTCCTGGAGTATCAGCCGCTCTCTTCTAATGGGAATACATGAGTATGGATAGCCAAATGGGAGGTCTTGGGAAAAATAAACTGACAGATGCACCAACTTACCCTTCCGAAGAAATATTCCCAGTCAAATTGTAAGATAAGACCTGATTATTATTTTCTAATCATTCTGTCCTTTATTTGCCAATTCTTTCCCACAAAGACTTTTCCAGAAGACTTTTAGTACAAAGTCACAGAGAATCTTGTGTTCATTGTGGAGCTGTTTGCTGTCTCAGCCCTCAAGCTGAGCAAATATTGTCTAGAAGATGTAGGCGATGATAAAGGTTATGACTGATGCCTTTCCGGGCCTTGGAACGGTGGCTGTTGACATTATCTGGTCGCAGCTGCAGCCCTGTGGTGAGCCCCACCTGCTCGAGGCCGTATGAACCCGTCTGCAGGCCCCCAGGCCTCCTGACTGACCCTTAGGCCATTCGTTTTTGTATTGCATCATTTCACTGTCATCCCCTGCTAACTGCGGGCTTCTCTAAGCAGAGTTCTCAACTCTTTATTTTGGTTTCTCAGGACCAATCAGACCCTACACCACAGTAAGTACCGTGACTGATTTCTGAATGAGGAATGAGAAAATGAATGAATGGAAGATCTTTTTGTCCTCTGAACATTTTCTTTCTGACATATTAGATCCTACTCTCTACCTTTAAGACAACCATAAACCAGCTCATCATGTACCTCCCACAAAAACAGGAGACAGTTTGCCCTTTCCCCAGGGAATCCTGAGCCTTCTCCCAGACTCCTGTGTACAGTTCACGCTGAGCCTTTAACCCTGCAGGTTTAGAACTGACCTGGTTTCCCCAGTCTTGCACCCAGAAGTTCATTTTGGATTTGAGCTACCCTCTGCTCTGGCCCCAGCAGTCCTTGTGGTCCTAGTTGAAAATATTCCCCTTCCTGGACTCCTGGAATTCTGCCTTTGCCACAGGTGTTTGGAGAGAGCTGGGTGCAGGCTCCAGCCAATTCTTCCCTGGTGGTGGGGGTTGGGTGGGCCCTGTGCAGAGCTTACGAGGTGACTGCACAGCCAGCCCTGAACACACAGGGCCAGCCACTCCCACCGCACAGGGCTCTGAGTATGGTCATGCCTCTGGGCGGAAGATCAGAACCAAGGTGGTTTGCATCTGTCCATGGTCCTGCCTGTGGATTCAGACAAACCTTTATTTTGGTTTCAAACCCTGGGACAGCAGACTCTTCAATCAACCTTTCCTGGCTTTCCTTCTCTATCAGGATAAAAAGAGAAGTGCTTACTTTAAAAAAAAAAAAACAAAAAACCACTATTCCAGGAAAAACAAACCATAATTTATGTTTCAAAAAACACTTCTCCCTCTGGAACTGTGAGGCCTTGTCTCTTTTTTAAAACCTCAAGCACATGAATACTGGGCGCAAAACTAAATTGGCTCATCTCCCCCTAAATTGACTGGTTTCTGGATGATCATCCTCTCTATGGGCACAAAGAGAATAAACAATCCTGACGGGAGAAAGGCTTCTAGCCAAGGCTGTCAGCAAGCCTCTAGCAATGAGACCTATCTAACACTAAGGATGGTGATCTGTTAACCTGTTTGGGGAAAAAAAAATCCTCTAACATCGTTTGTGCCACTTAACACGCTAACTAACAGTGAGATATTTAGGGGCCTTAAGGCCAGGTGGGGGGGTGCAGACTGTGTTCTGGAGCTGGGACTCGGGCCATTAGTGCAAAGCCACAACTTTGTTAGGCTCACCCAGGGGGAGCTGGTACCGTGGAGGAGACGACCAGCATCACAAAGGAGGTGGGTACCTCTGCTCTTCAACCTCCCACCAGCACCCTCCATTGGCAAAATGCTCCCAGGACCCAGGTGCCCTTGTAATTGGGGAAACACAGCCTGTGAGGGCCCCAGGGGAGCAGGGAGAGGCAGGAACAGAGGCCCCAAAAGGCAGTCCTGACTTGCTGCATGCTTTACCACATCTGTGCCACTGCTACCCTCATCGTACAGGAGGAAGAGGTGCTGAGAGTCTTCCCAGGGATGAATGCAGAGCTGAGGCAGAGCCCATGTATCCTGCCAAGCACTCTGTCCTCTCTATACTCTCTTACCACTTTCTTACACTCATACAACTACTTTACCTAAGCTGAGGTGTTCTTGGTGAAATAGGGACTCTTGCATCAGTTTAAAAATGGTCAACATTACCATGCATGCTGGAGACTGTGTGGAAAAAAGGGAATCCTCCTACATTATCAGTGGGAATGTGATTGGTGCAGCCACTATGGAGAACAGTATGGAGGGTCCTTAAACAAACTAAAAATAAAGCTACCATATGATCCTTCAATCCTACTCCTGGGCAAATATCTGGCTTCAAAAAGATACATGCACCCCAACGTTCACTGCAGCACTATTTACAATAGCCAAGATATGGAAGCAGCCTAGATACCCACTGTCAGCTGAATGGATAAAGAAGATGGGGTACATATATTGAAGGGAACAGTAAAAAGTGAAACAGTGAAGTCGTGTCTGACTCTTTGCGACCCCATGGACTGTAGCCTACCAGGATCCTCCATCCATGGGATTTTCCAGGCAAGAGTACCAGAGTGGGTTGCCATTTCCTTTTCCAGGGGATCTTCCCAATCCAGAGATCGAACCTGGGTCTCCTGCATTGTAGGCAGATGCTTTGCTCTCTGAGCCACCGGAATGGAATAGTACTCAGCCATTAAAAAGAATGAAATCATGTCATTTGCAGCAACATGGATGGACCTGAGATTAGCATATTAAGTGACAAATGAATTTATCCACAAAACAGAAATAGACTCAGAGAAGATGGACTTGTGGGTGCCAAGGGGGAGGGGCAGCGGGGGCAGGGTGGACTAGAAGCTTGGGGTTAGCAGACATGAACTATTATATGCAGGGTGGATAAACACCAGGGTCTACTATGCAGCACAGGGAGCTATAATCAATATCCCGTGATAAAGCATAAAAGAAAACAGTATTTTAAAAAATATATGTACGTGTAACAGAATCACTTTACTGCACAGCAAAACTTACAACATTGTAAATCAAGTACAGTTCAACACAATTTTTCTTTTAAAAAATGGTCAACATTTACATTAACTTACATGTACTAAGTGCAATGTCAACTTTTTGCAGGGGCTCCAGTTAATCTTCCTAACAATCTTATCAAGACTATTATCACCTCCTGAGCAATAAATCCACTGAGGCTCAGAGAGACAGGACGCAGCACTCTGACCCCTGACCCACCACAAACTGAATGCACTGGACTCAAACACAGGCACAGTGCATCTCCAACAGCTTGGGGGTTTCCTGGAAACAGTACGATCAACCCTCTAGATCAGAATGAAAAACCAGTTTTTCCCTGAGATTCCGGGAATGATTTCCTAGATGCTCCCTAGAGGCCAGGAGGAGGCAGTCTCCAAGGGCACCTCCCTTCTCCGATTGCATCCCTGACACAGGGTAACTAGGAGGACAAGCTGCTTGCCACATTTCACTGCAGGTGGGCCTCTGGCCAGGCCACTGGGCCTCCACGCCTCCGTCTTCAGTCTGTAAAATGGCACAGCGCTAAGCATCACATAGGGTTCTAAGTAGGGCACACTATCGCTTCTGTGGTCCATGCCATGGCAACATCACCAGGAGTTTGCTGTCAGAGGGGAACCCCACAGAAGCCTGAGCGATGGGCAGTGGGCTCTCCCTGTCAGGGCTGGACACCAGGGGGCACCTCCTCTCTGGCCAGCTGGGTCTGGATTAGAGAGGTTCCCTACTGCACTTCATAAAACCAGAGTCTTCCTCTCTGCCATCCCTCGACCGTGCTCCTCTTCCCAGCAGTCGTGAGAAGCAGAGAGAGCAGGGGTTAAGGTCAGAGCAACAAACGTGAGTCCTGGCTCTGCTGTAAGTGGCTGGGTAGCCGCCGGCTGGCTCCACGACCTCTGGAGTCCTGGTTTGGCCCCTTGTAATCGGGCAGCGAGATGCTGCAGGCACAGGACACTGCAATTCTCAGACTCAGAATGCTGGCTAAGTCTGGCATTTATGCATCCTTATGTTAGGAAAGAAGCAGGTCAGATCATCACGGGGTCAGACAGAGCGCCAGGGAAGTAGGAGAGAAATGGAGGGTGAGGAGAGAGCATGCCCGCCCTGGATGCAGATCAAACTTAGAGAGGAAAGCCTCGCTCCTCTGACATGAGAATCTCGCATCTGTTTCTGATTCAGTCCCTGCTTAATGAACAGTCCCCATCTTAGTATTTTCCTGGCCAGAAACTCTTTATGAGAAGGAGCCATAAAGAAAGGCACAGCACAATTTTTCAATCTTACTCTCATGGGAAGATACTGATTCCACTCATGCTCCTGCAGATGGGTTGGGATGGAATACAAAGCTGGCTGAAAAACTCACAATTTAAGCAACTTCAAAAGTAGAGAATTATTGGTGACATTTAGCCAGTTAATAGTATTTTACTTTATCCCTGAGCTCAGACCATTCAAACAGCTGTCGTCAGGACATGTGTGTCGTTTAGCAGCCTCTTACCACCTATTTTCCCCGAAGCCTAATGACACCGTGTGCAATTACATTAATATCGTGCTCATATGTACCTTATCAATACCTGCTGATTTCAAAGTGTCACATCCCACATTAATTGCAGTTTGTTGGCTGTTGTGAACAGCACTCCTGTGGGGAAAGCAGCCGTGGGCTACCCACCATAGGGCCAAGCACTTCTCCCCTGTTGAATCTGTCCCTCAGAGATAATCATTCCCAATGGGATTCAAAGGTGTGAGTTTTACAGTTCTTTGGTATGTTGCCAAATTTCTTTCCAGAAAAACTAGAATTAAAAAAAATGTCACCCATCAGGCTTCGTAGGCATGAACACGCCATCCCTGCTAGCTTTTCAAATTAAGTTTAAAGTTTTCAAATTTAAGCTTCAAATTAAGCTTAAAATTTTATCGTTTTCACTCCTGTTTACTCTTCTAGGATAGTCACATAAGAACCATCAGTCACTTGAATCTGAACTTTCCTCTTCTGTTTCCATTTTAATTTAGTGTCAGACTAGACCTCCTCCCCCTTAACTTTTTTCCTTATTTTTTTCTCGATCCTTCACCCTGCCCCCTTCTCTTATTCTCTTGGAGTCACGTTAATAATTGATAAAAGGTCACAACCTTCTGCCTTTTTTATAGACTTGAGACGATGTTTTAGCTGCCTGCTTCTTTTCATCACAGGCAGGATGCCCTGTGACTACAATACATATTGACTTCCCAGCTAGAATAAACACCTGCCACCTGCCACTGTGCGTCTAGGCAGTATCTCTGGCACAAGCTTTATGAAGTCCCCACTTTTTCCCACAAATTGGGTCAGGAGTAAACACTGACTTTCTGGATTCACTGTGAACACTCACTCCTTGGGCACGGGTGCAGGCCTGTCACCACATCACTCACGAGCCTGCAACTGAGGATCACCCAAGTCAAATCCTGGGAATGCTTGCCACTTGGTGGCTCCATCCTATGTTCCAAGAAAACAAAGGAATCGGTGTTGCCTGGCCTTCTGCTGAGTTCGTTGGATGCCTTATATCATTCACACTCTCAGCACCCTGGCCAGTGTTAACACTGCCATCTTGCTAAGGCTCTGAGGGGCGGATGCTCCTATCGAGGCCAGAGCTGGTAAGAGGAACAGCTCTGCTGGCATTTCCAACCCTGAAGCCAGCCTCCTCCTGACCCCTGTGGCTGGACAGCCACACACACACCTGGGCTGTCTGCCACCTGCGTTCTCAAGTGGCCTGAGGAGTCAGAGTGCCTATCCCTAGGGGCTCCCACCTGGGCTGGAGAGACAGAGCCAGTGTTGTCAGGGTCCTGCCTGGTCACCAGAAGACGCTCCAGGTGAGGGCACTGGCCCCAACCTGCGCTGGTCCCAACACGACAGAAACAGGCAGAGGCTGAACGACCTGGCAGAAGCACTTCTCCCCCAGCTCCTCCAAACCCTGACAAATGCTCAATGGTGACCGTCCATGGCCTGGGGTAGCCCTTCACCTCTGCCCTAAATCTCCACAGCAGCTCCGCAAAGCAGCAAAATTATCCCCACTCTCGAGATGAGGAGATGGGCTCAGGGAAGCAGGTGGCTGGACTAAGCCCCTCAGCTCATCAGTGGTTTCACACGTGGTCTGTGAGCTCAGGACACCATCCAATTCCCTTTGGTCTGGGGTCCCCCACACCCCTCACTTACAGGGAACCTCGCTGGATGCAGAGCACAGGGGGACTTTAACCTTTCCTCTGAGGCCGTATTGCTGCCCTCCTGCGCCCCGAGTGTCCTCCTCCAGAAATGCCGAAGAGATCCAAGAGACTGAGGACAGCTTTTCCGAAATATGGAGGGAGTCAAATTTTCCTGCAGTCTCTCCCTAAACTTGCCACCAGACTCAGATGACGAGTTAACAAGGTAAGACCTTCAGAATAAACATCATGAAGAGGGGAAAGTGCATAAATAAACTGCCCAGCTATTTATTTGAATTCGTGGAAGTTTAAGGAAATGGCAACCCTCTCCAGTGCTCTTGCCTGGAGAAGCCCATGGACCGAAGAGCCTGGTGGACTAAAGTCTCTGTGGTTGCAAAGAGTCAGACACAACTGAGTGGCTAACACTTTCACAAAGGGATTTTGTTTTATTTTGATCATTGTAAGCAAACCGCCAGCCCACCTGCCATGGACCTGGGAGACACAGAGAGGCTGCTGTGAATGTCACGATTTTTTTCAGGAAACACCCAGATTCTCCTCATCTTGCCTGTCTTAACCATTCCAGGGTGACCATTGTCCTGGCTGCTTTTTATGTGGCAACGGTCCCCTCTGTTTTTGGTTCTGTCTCAGAAGAAAAACACTGCTATTTAAATAAGAAATCAACTGTAAAGACCCAACTCTTGGAGCCTGTGAGAGAAATAGGATGAAGGAGAAAACCCAAGTCGCCTACTTGAATTTCCCTTGAAAACGGGAGAAAATAACATACCCTGAGCAGATGGTTCCCTCACCAGAATTAGAATCCCCGCGTTTTCCCACCTGCAGTTTACTTACTCGCTTATTAGTAATATAGATCACATTAATGACCACCTACTGTGTACTTAGCCCTTTGTAAACATCGGACCCAATTGATTTTTACAAGCATCGTGCAGGAGGATGCCCTTCACAGCAGAGGACAAGAGGGGTCCATATTCTCCCCGGGTCTCCATCTCCTGGCCTCTGTGCGCTTCAGATGCACCACGAACCAGCCTGAGAAATCATTTCTACTCGCTCTGTTCTGTTGCTATTATGGCTCAGAGATCACGGGCTAAAAATTTTCAGAAGTTTCTGATTCTTTATCTCACCTGTTGCTTAGACATGCCACACACAAAAGCAGGGAACTTAGATTGGCACCAATCTTCTCAAAAAGTTCCGGTAGCCTGCCACACCTGCACACAGCTGATGCAACCCTCCCAGCTGGCCAGAGGAGATCCACCCAGCTGCAATCAACAGGCAAACCTCCCATCCCCAGCATCCCCAAACTTAAGGGCCCCCAGCACCAGGAACTGGCTTCCCCTCTGAGTCTGGTCCCCCCAGGCTATGAGGACAAAGAGCGGTACTCACAGGCAGCCCGAGGTGATTGCTCTCTGTCTCTTCCTCTCTCCTCCTTGGTGACAGTTAAAAGGCACAGAGGATGCAATTGCCATTTATGTAGACAGTGTCCGCCTCCCTAAAGCCAATCAGAGCAGCTCGCTCTGATTATTTACTCTGCAGCGTCTCCCCCCACCCCCCGTCCTCCTGCTCCCCACCCTCCGCAGGACGTGAGGGTCCTGAAGGGAAGAGCAGGGACCAGGGACAGCGGAGCCTGCAGGGCCTGGGAGCGGGGAGGGCAAGAAGACAAGGAAAGGGGCTCAGGGTTCCAGGGCCCTGTACAGGAGCCAGACCGGGGCCAGTTCTTCTGGAGTCTCTCCAGGCAACCTCTGATCAGCAGAAGGCTCCTGGCTCTCCCAAGGGGCAAAGAAAGGCCGGCCTGGGCAAGGCAAGTGAGAGGACTTGCCCTGCGTCAGTGCTGTACCTGCTTGGGGCCACCGGGCCCCACTGTGCTGTGCAGGGGACTGCCCTGGCCACAGGAGGCTGCAAGGGCCAAGCCCAGGAGCCCAGATGGAGAAACAGAGACAGAGGCAGGCAAGGATTTGAATCCTGGATTCAACACTGAACAGAATTCAATGTCCTGTTCTTTTAGCCCTGAAGCTGACCAGCATTCAAATCAGGGATTTCTTTGAACTTGGGCTTCCCATCTCATCCACCTCACTGCGCAGGCTGATCCAGGCCTTATGGAGCAGGGCTCCTTCCTCAGTTAAGGAGAGCTTAGGTCCCAAGGGCCTGGGTCACCTAGGCCAGAGCCCACCTAGGCTTGAGACCAGAGCCCACCTTGGCCGGAGCCCACGTAGGCCAGCAGGGCACCAGCTTCCCCGGCTCCCGCCATCCACTCTCTTATGGCACACATGCTCAGGCACACACACACACACACACACATAAACTACACAGGGCACACATACACAGCCATGTACACACACACACCATCACAAACATATACACACGTGGCATGTGGTGCAGCCAGGAGCTGGGAACTCCGCACAGACCACAGACAGCCATTCCCCCTTGGCTTTAATGACACAGCATCTGCTCAAAGGGGAATCTGTTTTGCTGGGTTCCCAGCAGGCTGGGGCCAAGGCAGTGGGCGGGGCCAAGGCTGGGCCGGTGGGCGGGGCTTGTGGGCGGGCCGATGGGCGGGGCCTTTAGGGACCCGGGCCGCCCCGCGCAGCTTCCTCCCTCCCTCCGCCCTGCTCTGAGTGCAGGGATCAGACCTCAGGGTGCTGTGCCAACTGAGCTCGGAACCACCTCGCCAGGAGCCACAGAGGATCTGGTCTCCCGGCCCCGCTTTGCACGATTAGAGGCCTGGAAGGGAGGGGGAAAGTTGGACGGGATGGCTGGAAAGCTTGGCTCCAGCGGGATCTGCACGCGGTGCCCGCTGAGCCGGGAGCCTGGCCCAGCGCAGACTCTTGTGAATCCTGTATCACCGTGGAGGCTGAGTGGAGGGATCCAGATGTGATGACCGACCTCTGCGAGAGGGCGCCGTGAGACCAGAGTGAAACCTCCAGTTTCATAGTGACTGCAATAATACTACATTTAGCGTTTAAAAAGTTTCTTGTATAGGCGTTTTTTTTTCCTATTACACAGAATCACTCAGTCCCTCACAACTCCCATAAGAAGGTAAATATGATCATCACCCCCAGTTTATAGATAAGGAAATGGAGGCCCAGAGAGGCTCAGAAATTTGTCCAGGGTCACACAGCTAGCACACGTGACCTAGCAGGGCATCCTTCACCAGGCAGGCTGGGCACTGCCAGATGAGCTTGCTGTGCGGCACCTCAGGAGAGGATGCAGATGGTGAGTGAATAAGCCGAGAGAAAGCCACAGTGGCCAGTTGTGACCAGGGCTAAGAAGCCAAGCCTGTGAGAAGGGAACCGCCCAGAAGGGAGCCCCAACATGGGGCCTGACTGCTCTTGGAGGGCATTTCCAGTTACTGAAGTCTTGGAGGCTGAGAAATGTTGTTCCTGAGGGTTTAAATGTTCCACCAACTGTTGCTTGGAGAGTAAATTGTAGGGAAGAGAATAAATAGATATGAATTGATTTGGAAGGTAAAAACAAGAATTTTTGACTCAGTGGACATCGGTTTGAGCAAACTCCAAGAGATGGTGAAGGACAGGGAAGCCTGGTGTGCTGCAGTTATGGGGTTGCAAAGAGTCGGACACAACTGAGCGACTGAACAACATCAAGAAACAAGATGTGAAGTTTCCTGAAGATGCAGTGCAGGCTTTAGACATCAGGCCCCAGGTCTGAGCTTGGACCTGCTTCTCACCCTGCTGGTAACCTGGGTGGCTTCTTCCCCGTCCCAGGGACATGACAAGCTCTGACTCAGTCAGGAACAGGACACTAGGAATGGCCATAACAAAATCTTACAAAAGGTGTGCAAAACTTGTATGAAGAGACACAAAAGCTCCTAGGAGGACACTCAAGAAGACCTAAATAAATGGAAATAAATGGCCACTCACCTGTAAGAACACTCCACATTGTAAATATTTCCATTTCACTCAAACTGATTAACAAATTCAACAGCACTTTAATCAAAATCCCACCCAGATATCTGACTCTAAAATATGAATGGAAAAGCATAAGTCTGAGAATGACCAGCATGTTCTTGAGAAAAAAGAGTATTACATTTCTGCTCTACTCTTACCAACACAGATGAAGCTGCAGAACTGTAACAGTTTTGATATAAGGATAGGCATCTGGCAAAGCTAACAGAATAGAGAGGCCAGGAAAAAATGCCACAAAAATTTAGAAAATAAACTTGTGGAATTGCAAATCAATGGAGTAAGGTTAAACTATTAAATGGTTCTAGAACAATTGGTTGGCTGCTTGGAAAAAAATAGAATTGAATCCATTTCTCACTCTATATACAAAACTAAATTCCTAATAGATTAAATTCTTAACCATTAAGGCAAACTTCTTAGGATAATAGAGAAAAATAGACATATTTTTATGAATGTAGAGGAAAAAGATTTCTTAAATGGTTTCCTTAATCAGCTAACCATAAAACCCTGACAAATTTGATTATGTTACTGTTAAAAATATCTGTTCTTCAAACTACATAAACTAGGAAGACAACCTGTAGAGTGGAATGACGGGTTTAGAAATATGCATTTAAAAAGAACTTTTCAGTAAAGAACACAATTCAGTAGAAACACAAGCATTTACCAGAAATGGAAACAAAATGTCTCATAAATATGTGAAAAAGTGATTTTTCTTGTTCATAATCCAAGAAAATAGATGTTTATTGCCAACATATGGAATTGCAATTGATTTTGTGTTTGATGTTTTTTCTGGCCGCCTAACTATATTCTCAGAATTTTCAATAATTTGTTAATTCAGGTGGATTTCAATGTAATCAGTCGTATCATCTGTGAATCATGAAAGTGTTCTTTTACATATTTGTTTTTCTTGTCTCATTGCACTGTCTAGGATGCACTGTCCCACATCAGAGATATGAACCATATCTGGCTACTGAGCTCTTGAAGTGCAGCCAGTGCTCCTGTGGAAGTGAATGTTAACTTTATTTAATAATTTAAATTTAAATCTAAACACTGAAGCAATGTGGAAATTTTCTGCACTACATAATTTGAATGCAGGGCTACATTTCACTTTGTTGTTCTAACTAAAATATTCTACTCCAGTGCACACATATTTTTAATTTTGCTAATGTGATTGCTAGAAAACTTAACTTTTAAAATTCTTTATGTGCCTGTCACTGTTCTAGGTAGGGCCTTTGACGCAGTATTAATAGAAGCAGTGGTGGTGAACATCTCATCCCATTGACTTTAAAAGGACCACTTCTAACATTGCACTATTCACAGCCAGGTTTTATTGAATAGCCTTTAAAAATTTTTTTTGGGGGGCCATGCTGAATGGAAGGATATTGTTCCACAACCAGGGATTGAACCTGTTCCCCTGCATTTGAAGTGTGGAGTCTTAACCACTGGACCGCCAGGGAACTCCCCGGATATTCTTTATTAGATGATTTCTTCTATTCCTAGTTTAAAAATTAATAGATGTTTAATTTTATCAAAATATTTTCTGCACCAAAAGTAAAAAATCTTATGGTTTTCCTACTCTGAATTGTTAAGTGATGAGTCACATTAATAAATTTTCTAATTTTCAAATATCTTTTTATTCTTGGGATAAAACTGTGGTGCATTAACATTTTGTATAGAATTTTTTCTCTAGTTTTATTGTCAGATTCTATGGTCTCACAGACGGATCTGAAGGTAATTTCTTCTTTTTTGATTCTCTGAAACAGTCATATAATTTTGAAATTTGGAATTTTGCAGTTGCTAAAAGAGTGTAAGAAATCATACATAAAATCATTGGCCCCTCCCCTTCATTTCTGCGGATATGTTTTAATGTCAATTTATTTTTATTATAGGACTCTTCAGGATTTCTATTTCTCCTTGAACCCAATTTGATATTATTTCATCAGCTTTTTAGATTTAATGACAAGAATTCTTTTTTATGATACAGTCATTAGCTTTTTAGTTTGTTGGGTTTATAATTATATCCCCTTTTATTACTGTATTATTTATCTATTCCTGTCTCTTTTTGTCTTTAGCTAATATTACGAAAATTGTGCCTATTATACTAGTTAAAAAAAAAAAAAACCACTGGGCTTTGTTAATCCTCTTTAGTTTACATTTATTTTGTTTTTCACTGATTTATCTTCTTTGTCTTTATTGTTGCCTGCATGCAGTGATCTTTATCCTGTTGTTCTTTTACTAACATCTTTAGTTGAGGGATTACCTCATTATTTTTTTGGCCTTTTTACTTTCTAATATAAGCATTTAAAACTATTTTCTTTCTTCTATGTGCTGCTTTCAATATGCAGTTCAAGTTTTAAAATTAGTATATTTCCTTATCACTTATTTCCAGTTCAGTTCAGTTCAGTCCCACAGTCGTGTCCGACTCTGTCACCCCATGAATAGCAGCACGCCAGGCCTCCCTGCCTGTCACCAACTCCCGGAGTTTACTCAAACTCATGTCCATCGAGTCGGTGATGCCATCCAACCATCCCATCCTCTGTTGTCCCCTTCTCCTCCTGCCCCCAATCCCTCCCAGCATCAGGGTCTTTTCCAATGAGTCAACTCTTCGCATGAGGTGGCCAAAGTATTGGAGTTTCAGCTTTAGCATCAGTCCTTCCAAAGAAATCCAAGGGCTGATCTCCTTCAGAATGGACTGGTTGGATCTCCTTGCAGTCCGAGGGGCTCTCAAGAGTCTTCTCCAACACCACAGTTCAAAAGCATCAATTCTTCAGTGCTCAGCCTTCTTCATAGTCCAACCCTCACATCCATCCATGACCACAGGAAAAACCATAGCCTTGACTAGATGGACCTTTATTGGCAAAGTAATGTCTCTGCTTTTGAATATGCTATCTGGGTTGGTCATAACTTTCCTTCCAAGGAGTAAGCGTCTTTTAATTTCATGGTTGCAATCACCATCTACAGTGATTTTGGAGCCCAAAAAAATAAAGTCTGACACTGTTTCCCCATCTATTTCCCATGAAGTGATGGGACCGGATGCCATGATCTTCGTTTTCTGAATGTTGACCTTTAAGCCAACTTTTTCACTCTCCTCTTTCACTTTCATCAAGAGGCTCTTTAGTTCCTCTTCACTTTCTGCCATAAGGGGGCTGTCATCTCCATATCTGAGGTTATTGATATTTCTCCCGACAATCTTGATTCCAGCTTGTGCTTCTTCCAGTCCAGCGTTTCTCTTGATGTACTCTGCATATAAGTTAAATAAGCAGGGTGACAATATACAGCCTTGATGTACTCCTTTTCCTATTTGGAACCAGTCTGTTGTTCCATGTCCAGTTCTAACTGTTGCTTTCTGACCTGCATATAGGTTTCTCAAGAGGCAGGTCAGGTGGTCTGGCATTCCCATCTCTTTCAGAATTTTCCACAGTTTGTTGTGATCCACACAGTCAAAGGCTTTGGCATAGTCAATAAAGCAGAAGTAGGTGTTTTTCTGGAACTCTCTTGCTTTTTTTATGATCCAGTGGATGTTGGCAATTTGATCTCTCATTCCTCTGCCTTTTCTAAAATCAGCTTGAACATCTGGAAGTTCACGGTTCACATATTGCTGAAGCCTGGCTTGGAGAATTTTGAGTATTGCTTTATTACCGTGTGAGATGAGTGCAATTGTGTGGTAGTTTGAGCATTCTTTGGCATTGCCTTTCTTTGGGATTGGAATGAAAACTGACCTTTTACAGTCCTGTGGCTGAGTTTTCCAAATTTGCTGGCATATTGAGTGCAGCAGTTTCACAGCATCATCTTTTGGGACTTGAAATAGCTCAACTGGAATTCCATCACCTCCACTAGCTTTGTTCATAGCGATGCTTTCTAAGGCCCACTTGACTTCACATTCCAGGATGTCTGGCTCTAGGTCAGTGATCACACCATCGTGATTATCTGGTCTGTACAAAGATCTTTTTTGTACAGTTCTTCTGTGTATTCTTGCCATCTCTTCTTAATATCTTCTGCTTCTGTTAGGTCCATACCATTTCTGTCCTTTATCGAGCCCATCTTTGCATGAAATGTTCCCTTGGTATCCTAATTTTCTTGAAGAGATCTCTAGTCTTTCCCATTCTGTTGTTTTCCTGTATTTCTTTGCATTGATTGCTGAGGAAGGCTTTCTTATCTCTCCTTGCTATTCTTTGGAACTTTGCATTCAGATGCTTATATCTTTCCTTTTCTCCTTTGCTTTTTGCTTCTCTTCTTTTCACAGCTATTTGTAAGGCCTCCTCAGACAGCCATTTTGCTTTTTTGCATTTCTTTTTCTTGGGGATGGTCTTGATCCCTGTCTCCTGTACAATGTCATGAACCTCTGTCCATAGTTCATCAGGCACTCTATCTATCAGATCTAGTCCCTTAAATCTATTTCTCACTTCCACTGTATAATCATAAGGGATTTGATTTAGGTCATACCTGAATGGTTTAGTGGTTTTCCCTGCTTTCTTCAATTTAAGTCTAAATTTGGCAATAAGAATTTCATGATCTGAGCCACAGTCAGCTCCTGGTCTTGTTTTTGCTGACTATATAGAGCTTCCCCATCTTTGGCTGCAAAGAATATAATCAATCTGAGTTTGGTGTTGACCATCTGGTGATGTCCATGTGTAGAGTCTTCTCTTGTGTGTTTGGAAGAGGATGTTTGCTATGACCAGTGCGTTCTCTTGGCAAAACTCTATTAGTCTTTGCCCTGCTTCATTCTGTATTCCAAGGCCAAATTTGCCTGTTACTCCAGGTGTTTCTTGACTTCCTACTTTTGCATTCCAGTCCCCTATAATGAAAAGGACATCTTTTTTGGGTGTTAGTTCTAAAAGGTCTTGTAGGTCTTCATAGAACCATTCAACTTCAACTTCTTCAGCATTACTGGTTGGGGCATAGGCTTGGATTACTGTGATATTGAATGGTTTGCCTTGGAAACGAACAGAGATCATTCTGTCATTTTTGAGATTGAATCCAAGTACTGCATTTCACACTCTTTTGTTGACCATGATGGCTACTCCATTTCTTCTGAGGGATTCCTGCCTGCAGTAGTAGATATAATGGTCATCTGAGTTAAATTCACCCATTCCAGTCCATTTCAGTTTGCTGATTCCTAGAATGTCAACATTCGCTCTTGCCATCTCTTGTTTGACCACTTCCAATTTGCCTTGATTCATGGACCTGACATTCCAGGTTCCTATGCAGTATTGCTCTTTAGAGCATTGGACCTTGCTTCCACCACCAGTCCCATCCACAATTGGGTATTGTTTTTGCTTTGTCTCCATCCTTTCATTCTTTCTGGAGTTATTTCTCTACTGATCTCCAGTAGCATATTGGGCACCTACTGACCTGGGGAGTTCATCTTCCAGTATCCTATCATTTTGCCTTTTCATACTGTTCATGGGGTTCTCAAGGCAAGAATACTGGAGTAGTTGGCCATTCCCTTCTCCAGTGGACCACATTCTGTCAGATCTCTCCATCATGACCCGTCCATCTTGGGTGGCCCCACACAGCATGGCTTAGTTTCATTGAGTTAGACAAGGCTGTGGTCCTAGTGTGATCAGCTTGGCTAGTTTTCTGTGATTATGGTTTCAGTGTGTCTGCCCTCTGATGCTCTCTCGCAACATCTACCGTCTTATACTTGGGTTTCTCTTACCTCGGATATGGGGTTCTCTTCAAGGTGCTCCAGCAAAGCACAGCCACTGCTCCTTACCTTGGACGAGGGGTATTTCCTCGTGGCCGCCCCTCCTTGGCTACTTATTTCCAAGCATTATTTAATTTCTGTTACATTTTAAATTTGATTCATGAGTTAAATTGTAGCTTCCCCCAAATTTTCAGACATGCACAGCAATTTTTACTTATTTTTTTCTTCAGTTGTAATTTAATTAACTGAATTGAACTGTGGTTGGAAAGCGACTGGTATTTTAGCAATTCTCTGACCGACACTGAAACTCTCCTTCAGCCTGCTATGAATACATCCTGAAGTTTTGTAAACATTTCATGTACTCTAGAGAAGAAAGTGTGTTTTCTAATATTGGGTGGAGGGTTATTCTAATCATTGGGTAGACAGTACATCAAATAAACCAAGACTCTTACTTGTTGACATATTTTAAATCTTTACTAATGTTCTTGTTAGCTTGTTCTATCATCCAGCTCACAGTCATTGCTGAAGATGTGTTGAAGTCTGTTATGGTGGTGAATTTGCTGATTTCTCTCCATAGTTGTACGAAAATTTGCTTAATATATTTAAGGCTTTTCCATTAGGTCTACATGTGTTTAGAAATACATTACTTCTTGGTGGACTGAACCTTTTATCATTTTATAAAGTCATGCCGCTTAATAGATTACTTGTTAATGACCTTGCTATAAAGTGAAACACCCCTGCTCTTCCTCAGTCATCAGAGGCCCAGGTGCATTGAAACTCAGGGCTCTACTTCTTTACGCATCATTTAGTAATTTTTAAAAGTCTGGAAGTTATGATTTAAATTTTAAGCAGCACCAACATTTTCCTGGTTTCAGAATGTCATCAATCCACTCTGAGTGGAGTTCTCTGGGGCATGTCTGTCCCAAGCCTTCATACAAGTGAGCCCAAAGGGCAGGGGTGAACTCCTTCAGACCTGTCATCTGGCCCCATCACAAAGGATCGCGAGGCTGACCGAGAGCCTCCTGAGGTCCTCAGAAGATGGCCATCAGGACCTCTCCTAAGAGATCCTCAAGGACTGGGAGCACCGGGCCCCCCGGCCAGGTACAGGGAGACTTCCCAAGAAGACTATGCCCATGTGCCCTCACCCGCTTTGGAACCCGAAGCCTCCCACTTCTTGTTCAGCCCTGTACTCTCCACCTCCCAGCTGTGCCCTGAATTTCCTCCTCCTACTTTTTCCATTCCCACCACAACCTCTTCCCATCCAATCCCTCCAGACCGTGCTCCTTGGTCTCCAAGCAGCTCCTATTAACTCTTCCTGGGGCACTCACTACAAGCCCCAGGCTTCATAGGTGCTTTAAAAAGGCACCACTCTCCCAGGGTAGCAGGACAGAAAACTTCAGATGGTACAGGAAGGTCCCAGTCCTTGGTCACGAGTTCTGAGGTCTTGGACCACGTCTCTCACCTCCTCTGTCTCGGTTTTCTCCCTTGTGAAATGAGGATATGCCTGGGGACCAAGTTTGTGAGTCTCAGCACACAAAATACACCTAGAAGTTCTTGTTTGAATGCCAGCTGGATGGAGAAGCAAAGGTTTCTCCTCCAGAATTGCATCTTCCGATGGGATTATAGTGAGCCTGCTAGGTTGGCAGGGAAGATCCTTCAACTCTCTCAAATCCCACTGCACAGTTAGATTCTGAATTTACCTCTGAGGAGACTACACCACATGTCACGAAGGGACAGCCTTGCAGAGTCACAGTTGTTAGAAATGTAAAGGAAGAGCTAATATTTACTCAGCATCTCCGATATGCTGAGTATTTCCCATACATTATGAGAATCAGTGCTCCCCCAAATCTGACAAGGTAGGTACAGTTAAAACCCCCATCTTAGAGAGGAAGAGACAGGGCTCGGAGCCCCAGACCCCATGGGTGGCACGTGGCAGAGAGCAGAGGAGTCCACGTGTGTCCTGTGCTCGCTGTGAGCGGCCGTCTGGAGACGGTGCCCCGTGTCTGCGTCATCACACGGTGGCGCATGCCCCTGTGAGCACCCGCATGTCAGCTCAGCACCCCCAGGCTCACAGCCGGCGCACTGCCGCTTTACGCCAAAGCCCAGCACTGGGGCGACAGAGTAAAGCCATTCCCAACAGTTGTAATCAAGTTAGAAAGCAGGACTTACTTGCTGGGAATTCTGGCCCTGTTGGGTCTCCACTCCTGTCTGAGATTTGCCAGCTTTGGGGGTTGGGGAGAACACGTGGGAGCAGCCGGGTAGCTGGGCTGAAGCCCTGCACTCTTCTCACTGCTTCAGGTCCGTGAGTCCTTGCCTTTCCAGCGTCATACGCTGGTTAAACATTAATTTCTAATAGTGATAAAGGTCAAGGAAATCTTGAGAAATCTCTGGGGAACCTGGGAAACGATTCTTCACTCAGAATGTATACACATTTACTTCTGTTTCCTTTTAGTATTTTGTACTTTTAGATATTTATCTTTAGAACTTTCCTCCATCTGAAATTTATTTTAGGGTAAGTCTTAGGATAAAGTTCTGATTTTTTTTTCCCTCGATAGAGTAAGCTAATCCTTCCAACATGATTTTTGAAAAATATTTGTGTTTCTTGAGTTTGTTGTTTTGATCCTGTGAAATTGTTCTTTCATTTCTGTGCCAGGGCTACAGTGTGTAAACTTTGCCTCTTTCCTTTTTAAGATATTCTTGTTATTTTTAATTTTTTAAATTGAAGTATAGTTGATTTACAATGTTGGGTTAATTTCAGGCATACATACAAATGCATCACTTTCTAGTGTATTTGGGTTCTTGAAAGGCAAGAAGCCCCTTATCATTTTTCTTAAAAAAGAATCCTTGCTGCTTTCATATATATTTCTTTCAAGAGGAACTTTAAAATCATTTGTTCAAAAATAAATCATATTTAAAATATTTGTTCATCAAATATTCTGCTGAGGTCTGGGTTGCAAGCACACTGATGGAGTTAAATTGTGAGGATCTGACCTTTGGGAAGGGCGTTTTCCCTTCTATAGCCCCGTCGTCTCACTCCAGGGACATTCTTGTCTTAGTTTGGGTTCGTCCAAAGCTGCCCTAAGACACAGACTGGAGTGCAAGTTGTTTATTTTGTTAGTTGTTATTTTGTTAGGCAGCACCGGGCACACTTCCAAGCCACTTACCCCTGTGGTGGCCAGGTGGGCAGGCCCCACACCGCAGGACTAAGGAGGTAGGACAGACTGCCCGCCTGTCAAGGCTGGTAATTCCCCTGCTCAGCCCTCACTCAGGCACAGCAGGCTCTGGTGCCGAGGGGCAGCCTTGGGCAGAGTCACCGGACGTCAGCTGTGTGCGCAAAAGTGATGAGTCATGGACAGCCTCTGCCAAGCCTCCTTAACTAAGTCCTGTGTCCATAGGTCAGAGTTGGAGGCTCGCTGATGCTGGAATGGGGATTCTAGGTACTTTTACTGTACCGTGTGGACTGGAACTTTTCTACAGAACACATTTCCAATGGAATGCAGCTCGGAGGTGAAGAATCCCTTCTGGTGCTGTCGTGGGTGGATCTTCCAGGCAGATGCAGTAAAGCTGCCCCCGTCCATGGTCTTAAGAAGACTTTTCCTCTCCCAGCGACAGTCGTGCCTTGGTCACACTGAGCAACTCTCTGCAGGGTCAAAACCACGCCATCTGGTCTGGAGACACCTTTGCATGCGTGCTAAGCTGCTTCAGTTGTGGCCAACTCTTTGTGACCCTGTGGACTATAGCCGACCACAATCCTCTGTCCATGGGATTCTTCAGGAAAGAATACTGGAGTGGGTTGCTGTGCCCTCCACCAGGGAATTTCCCGACCCAGAGATCAAACGGGTGTCTCTTATGTCTCTTGCATTGGCAGATGGGTTCTTTACCACTAGCATCACCTGGGAAGCCCTGGAGACACATGTAGGAACTTCAATATCCCTACTTGGTGGCGAGCAGCAAGAGAGCCCTGGAGACTCCAGTGAAGCAGGTGGTGGAAAGCCAAGGGGCCACACTAATGATGACTATGACCCCAACTCTGACCCCCACCCCAACCCTATAACCCTAAACACTTCAACCTAAATCCTAACTCTAACCCCAACCCTAAACAGACTTAACCTCTAACCCCTTACCCTTAACCCCTAAGCCCTAGTCCTAATCCTAGCCCGAACCCTGAGACTGAATCTGCAGAGGAGAAATATCCAAGAAGTCAGATTTTCTTGGAAAAGCCACTCTTCTTAGGAGTGGTTGACAATGTCAGTTCCGTATTTTCTGCTGAGTGGAAGTTTTTAAATTTAATGGAGTCCAGCTTGCTTTCTACTTCTGTGGACTGTGCCTATGGTATTGTGGCCAAAATGCCATCGCTAACTCCTCTATTCATCTAGGTTGTCTCTCACGTCATAGTCTGGGAGTTTTGTGGTTTTGCGTCCTACATCCAGGTCTGTGATCCATGTGGAGTCAGTTTTTGTGACGGTGTGATGTCTGTGCCTAGATTTATCTTTTGCTCGTGGGTGGCAGTTGTTTTAGCTCCGTTTGTTGAAAAGACTGTCTCTGCTCTGCTGTGCTGCCTTCGGTCTTGTGTCAGAGATGAGCTGATTCTCTTTGTGCCCGTGTTTCCAGGCTCTCTGTTCTGTTCTGTCGATCCTCTTCTCTCTGCTTCCAGCAAGTCCGCACGGCCTTGGTCACTGCAGTTTCAGAGCAAGTCTGAGGTTGGGTGTGTCAGCCCTTCAACATGGTTCTTCTCCAATTCAGTGCTTTCTGATTCACTGGGATTGACCTATCGTTGAATCATGAAACCAGTTTGGAGACTTCATGACCAGCATTTTAAAAAAGGAAAGCAGATAGAACAGAACAGAATGGGAAAGAGGGGGCTTTGCACCTAACAAGGGAAACGGTGCTTCCTGAAATTTCCATTCAATTACATATGCATGTCTGTGTGTGTGCACGCTGGGCCACTAGATGACAGCGTTTCTTACCATAGGTTATGATCAAAGACGACAGCTGGCACTGAGGGTTATTCTCTCTAGAGAAATACAGGAGGCTGGGGTTTGTAAAATCTGCAAGTGAGGATTCAAGAGTAACTACAAAAGCTGGAGGAGGCAGCCTTTAATGGCAAACAGCTATTCCAGTACTTATTGTTCATTTCATTCAAAAAGTGGTGCTCATATGTTCCTTAGCAATTTGTAGTTTTCTTCTGGGAATTTCAGGCTTCTATCTCCTGTATTATTTCAAGCTCTGAAGGGAGCAGGACTCAGCCTGGGAGGGGCCAGGCCTCAGCAGGACCTGAGGGCAGGCGGGAGCCCCGGGAGGGGGCTGGTTGGCTCGGCTGAGCACAGACAGAGCTATACGCTGCTCAGCTACTCAAACTAATTATAGTTAGGCTAATACATTCCACTGGGCTTCAGCACATTCTTCTTTCTTTTGGCTGCACTGCCATGGCTTGCAAGATCTTACATGATCTGAGTTCCCTGACTAGGAATCGAACCCTGGGCCCCAGGAGCGAAAGCACCACGTCCTAACCACTGGACCACTAGGGAATTCCCTCTCGCATTGGCTTTTTCACCTCATTTGGGGTGCAGATGTAGTGTTAGTGGCCAGATTGCAAAGGAGGGGTGGGGTAAAGGCCAGAAGAGGCTCCTGCTGGGTGCTCAGGCAGGCAGGAGAGAGGACGGTTCCGTGCCTCAGGAGGCCTTGATTTTGCCCAGTTACCTGGCCACAGACTCCCCGTGGATTCTGTACGACGTCATGCAGGCTGTTGCCAGCCTCTGTGAGTGACTCAGTGCGAAGAGAATGGTGGGAAGGTGCCAGAGGATCCCTGAGCGGCAATCGGGCCGGTGTGAGGGGGTGGGGAGGGGGCACCGTGGGGGCTGCATGGCTTCCACCACATGGGGCCTGTCAGTGGGTGGAGAGAGTCTGGAGGTGCCTGAGTCCCCAGGGGCCCTCCAGTTATGCCGGCTGTGTGCTCACTGGGTGCTCTCCAAGACAGCTTCAGGGATTTTTGGATTTAATTCTAAGCCTTTCCCATCACATTCTACCAAGATCACTACCTTAGGAGCTGAAAACTCTGGTGGCTTGGAAGGGATGAAAACAAAGAGAGAACGTGGACCCTAAAATCCTGACGCTCATCGTAAGTTGGGGACGGTCCCACCCCCTGTGCTGGCCAAATGCTTTTATCACCAAGTCAGAGATTTGAATTCTGTAGGTTTAAGAGAGGCCTGAGGATGCGGAACACACAAGCCTGGCCCTTGGGGCAGCTTCTAGAATTCTCCTTCCCCATGGGAGCTGCACTGAATCTTGCTGAGCTGGCACAGAGGCACGGGTCTGTCTCCTACCCAGCCTTCTGAGTCAGGACCCCTGGGAGTAAGACCAGGAATACACTTGCCCTGCCTCATCTTGAAGGTGTCCATTCTGGAGAGGAAGTGTCAGAAACGCAGGTTTGGTACAGCTGTGCAGCCCACCCTTAAAGCAAGGTTCAGCTGTCGACTCAGCAATGCAGCAGAAAACCATCGATGTTCTGAATGACCTTAGACTCTACTTCAGTCCTCCCAGAAAGTTCCGTGAAATCATATTTCATGTACAATAGAAGTAGTGCAACGACAAAATAGCAACATAATTTCACTTTTTGTACAAAATAAAAAGACGTTAGTCTCCTTCCTCCAATAAGAAATACACCCAGCATTGCATATTTTTGAATCTAGTTGGCTGGATGAATCCTCCACGATGCTTTAGTTCATCCACAGAAATTCCAACACTTTGTCCAGATTGGTTTTGAATTAGTGTCAAAGTGTCAAGAATGATCCCTGTGTTCCGTGTAATCACGCTGGACAAAGCCATCTCCGAGAGGTCCCACATGGCTCGTTCTTACCCCTGCAGAGACGTGGCTGTCTTTTCAGATGCACAGCAATAGAGCCCTGCTTACATTTAGAGTCGTGTGTAAACACATGCACTTTATATTTAGACATTAAAGCTGCACTCAGTCTGGGGAGATGCTCACAGTAGTGGTGATTATTTTGGGAAATACAAAAGGTAGAGTTTCTACCTCTGGCTCACTCCAGGAGATCTGGTCACTGGATAGGCTGATGTCAAATTGGGAAGCATGCTTTTTCTCAGTGGAGTCATGTTGGTAGGGGGCTAAGTGGACATCACTGAGCTTTGTATACAGTGTATGCCTATGATGTGAAACCATTCAATTATAATTGGAAAGCAAAGTGTACCCAAACAAACTGGAGACAGCGGATGGTGTCACCCTGCTCTGGCAAACGAGAAGTTAGTATTGTCTTACCCACGGGGTGAGGCAGAGATGCCCCACGGGTGCAGGTGCCCTGAGCCTTGGACCTGGCTTCGTTAATTCAGAACATCACCCAGACACAGGGAGACTGACTCTCAAGGGAACTGCCCCCGCCTTCCAACCATCCATCCCCACGTCTCTAATTTAGCCTCTCATTCCGGCTCCCATAAGACCAGCCGTGTCCAACAAGATTTCCTGTGATGACAACGTCCTATCAACGCACTGTCCAGTGTGGTGGCCGCTGGACACCACCACCACCATCCATACACTATGGACAGCCACACGTGGCTATCGAGGATTTGAAATGAGGGTGATGTAACCAAGGAACCGAAGTGTTCATTTTATTTTTTATTGCAGTTTAAATAATGGTCATGCGTACCTACTGCTATCAAATTGGACAACACACACCTGCATAAGGGCACATTCTCCATCCACTTGTGCTCAGACCCACCTTTGCCTTCATTCTTCACACACCTTCCAGATGAGTCCCCAGCTGGGCCCAGGTCTTCCCTGGGAATCCTGTGCTATATAGCCCTTGTAGACATCTATGCTCATGTGTGTGCACGAGTTTGTATAAGAATGTAAAATTACAATAGAATCTTTTTTATTTTTAAGAGACTTTTTCATAACTTTTATTTCAAATGACAAAACTCCATAATTATCAAAAATGACATTGCATAATTTGCCATAGAACAACCAAGGGGGAAAAGTTGTTGCATTGCAAAATAATATGAAATCATTTGGGGACATTTGTCTGGAAGGTGTGTGAGGCTGAATGAAAAGGCAGGTGTGACCCCAGGGAGGGAGAGGAGTGGGCTGGAAGATCAATCTTGACGACTAATATTGTCAAGGTCTTGGAATTCACATCCATGACCCTTTGTGTTTATTGATAAGAAAGTTGCACACTGAAGAACTGATGCTTTTGAATTGTGGTGTTGGAGAAGACTCTTGAGAGTCCCTTGGACTGCAAGGAGATCAAACCAGTCTACCCTAAAGGAGATTAGTCCTGAGTTTTCATTGGAAGGACTGATGTTGAAGCTGAAACTCCAATACTTTGGCCACCTCATGAAAAGAGTTGACTCTTTGGAAAAGACCTTGATGCTGGGAAAGATTGAGGGCAGGAGGAGTAGGGGACAACAGAGGATGAGATGGCTGGATAGCATCACCGACTCAATGGACATGAGTTTGGGTGGACTCCGGGAGTTGGTGATGGACAGGGAGGCCTGGCGTGCTACAGTTCATGGGGTCGCAAAGAGTTGGACACGACTGAGCGACTGAACTGAACTGAATTGAAATCGCATTCATTTACTTTGTCCTGCTAGCATCAGACACAATTCTTACTTTCTTTCCTACACAAACTTCCTATGAATGACTCGGCCAAGAAGAACCCACATTCTTCAAGGAACCATGAAGATGCCAAGAGAAAAGGAGAAAAAGAGTAGGGAAAAAAATGGTAGTAAGGAGTATTCAGTAGAAACACATTGACATGGAGATTAAATTGGCAGCCAAGCCTAATACCATGAAATAAAATAAAAACAAAACAAAAAGCAATCAGTTCACCAAAGCTTAAAGCCACTGCAGGAATATATGCAACAGAAGCCAGCATGACTCCAAAGAGAAATGGAGGGAAAAGGAAACATCCTTGTCGTGGTGCAGGTTAGCAGTGGCTCAGGGAGCGAGCAGCCTGCCCAGAGACTGTGCATGACCTGGGGGACAGACGGGACATGCACGCTGATGGGACAGATGGATGTGCACACCAAACGGAGTCAGCAAGTTTGAGAAAAGGTAAATCTTAGGAAAGGCAGGTGAGAGAGCCCCAACACACATAATATTGCTGTCTTTAATAACAAGACCTTCAGGGATGTAACAAAACCAGATTTAGATGTAATTCAAGAAAACTTTCAGAGATCAAAGAAGACTTGGATCTATTTACAGACTGAAGTACACATGGCATCCCCGGGATGGGGGAGCGGGAATGACACCTATCACTGCACATCAAACCCTGCCTGTCCTGCTGTTCTCCAAAAGGGCCTGTGGTGCCCCGCCGGTGGCCCTTGCACCCTCGAGCGCCCTCTGCAGGCCGGGCTGAGATATGCGACCATGGAGTCCCTGCCGGCATCTCTTGGCCTGGGGTTGGTCTCCACCCACCTGGCTGAGCAATCCCAGTTCTGCCAAGGACGGACTTTTCACTTGTTTTCTGTCCCTGTTACTGTTGTATAACTTCCAAGAAGAGGAGCGTTGCTGTGAAATTACCATTCTAAAACCCAATATTATAGGATATTTTTCTGTTTACATTTCACAGGGGGAAGTTTTTATCACAGAAAATTCATAATTTTATGAATCCCTCAAAGTGGGTTTAAAAAACCAGTAGCACTATGATCAAGGCAGTGAGATCAAGTTTAATGTCGTGTCTTCTTTTAAGTATATCAGCTATTGGCTTATCTGTGTGGCCCCTTGCATCACCTTCTTTGGAAGGAACACCACGGTCTACATTTGGGACCTGGCCCAGTGCTTCACCCCCTACCCCCCTGGACTCGGGGAACATGGAAACATGAGCTCGCTCATGTCATGCCTTCTGTACACTGTATGCCCCACCACCGTGCATGCTCTCCCCACACAGACTCACACACTCCTCTGCACATGCCCTGCCTGCATCCAGCCTTCTTCACTCCCCTCCCACCTCCCACAGCACACTTGGTTCTGCTCTCCCGCCCCATGGACACCCATCGCCCTCACCACATACACCCTGCACACATCACACACCAGCCCCATCATAAACAGGCACGCCACCCGCCACCCCCCTCCCCCCAGCCCCCCACCATCTGACGAGGAGGAGAGTGTTGTGAATTATTGCTCTTGCTCTAATGGCAGCCTGCCTTAGTGGGATGAGATTTCCAACCCAGGGTGCAGATTCTGAAAACAAGCGATGGGAGAGTTCAAAATGCCACAGGTGTGCTCCGATGGGTGGACACAGCTGGCTTATAATACACTCTGCTGGGGCTGGGACAGGAGGAGGTGAGTCAGGCCCAAGGACAGCTACGTGACGCTGCCCATGGGCCCCAGGTGAGGTCCTGTGGGAGCAGAGATGCAGGGCATCCATTCTCTTATTCTTTCTGCCCATTTCTCACATGGGCCATTTTGCTCATGTGACGGCAAAATCCAGTCACACTTGAACTGCACAAATGTGAGTTTTGAGTTTCTTGAGGTGTTGGCTACAGCTGAGGGAAGCTCTGCCTCCTTCTGGAGCTTCCACGGGTCTCTGTTCTTGCGGAGGAAGTGGGGGAAGGAGAGGCCTGTGGATCTGTTCCGTGGTCAGCATGGGGCCCACCTAGCAGGGTCACACCAGTCTGCACCCACTCATTTGTAACTGCTGTTTAGCCAGGTAAGAAGCACATCACTAAAATATCCCAAATCATCTCCCTAGGTGTTTAGTGCTTGATCAGCTGAACGTTTTTAAAATATAGAAACAGACACCACAGGCAAAATGAAGAACACTGTATTAATGTTTATTTCTAACGACAAACAGAACATCAGTCCCTTATTTGTACAAAAATACCTGAATGTTTACAGTTAGGTTCGTGAGCCAAGGAGCTATGTACAGAAAGGAGCAAAGCACGTGGGACAAAGGTTTTGTCTTTTGGGTTAATCTGTTCTGCGTTCCCTGAAAACGTTGACACGTCGGGCGATGCCATGCTCACCACACCACAGCATCAGAGCCCCCGCGAGCCAGCCCCACCCCCGCAGAGGTGCGTCGATTGGTCAAACCCTCAGGTATTCAGTGCAGAAGAGAGAAGACAAAACATCTAGACTGAGGCACATATTTCTTCAAGGTTTAGCAAACAGAAAAACGTTCTGAAACTCTAACACATAAGGTCACAAAGCTCTCCTACTTAGCGTTAATCCCCAAAGCATTTGGCGTTTTCTTTCTCAATTCAGTCCAGGTTGCTACATGGAGTTTCTGTTCACAACAGAAAATCACAGGAAGAGATAAAAAGTCAACAGGCTCTGAAACGACCCTGAGCTGTTCCGTTTACATTCATGTCATTTAAATACAAAAATAGAAGTCGAATGTCCTTCAGCCCCTGGCTGGCCCAGCTGGACGCCCATCTCCTGCAAGGGGCTGCCCTTTGGCGGGGGGATCCCCCAGTACAAGGGGCCCTGGGAGGTCACGCTCTGTGACAGCTCACTGTGGCCAGGAGGGTACACACAGAATCGTGCGTCAGAGTCAAGCTTTAGTTCTCTTTTTAAATAGAAGGTGTATTTATAAATACGCAATACTGCAGATACTAGCTGTCTATTGAGTGAGTCTCGTCTCACTGGTGGAGACTGGTCTATGTAAACAGAAAACAGAAACTGGAGAGGTGGCTTTTTTTTTTTTTTTTTTGCTGGATTTTTTGTTTTTTAAAGGCTTTACCTCCAACTGGCAAAGAGAAAAATGTCTACTTAGTGTAACTAAAGCATCAGTCCCTCCAGGGGAAGCAGGCTGCCAGGCATGACTCGAAAATTACCTAATTGTCAACAGTTGGAAAGATTAACAGGCTAGAAAACAACCACCCCCACCCCAAAACAAACAAGCCAAAAAGCCATTGAATGTTCATGGTTAAAAACATGTTTTACTAAAAATTCTTCATTTGTCTAAGTAGACACTTCATGGGAAATAAGTAGAGTGTGTCTTGTCAACTAAAATACAGTGTCTATACCACGAACTGAGGTACAGGGGGTATGCGTCACTGTGTCCTAAGCTGCATGTCTCCCTTGGGAAGTGCTGCAGTGGGCAGTCCAGGGGTCTAGCGGCCAGCGCGGTCCAGAGGGGCAGGGAAGCATGGCCACTGTGACCTGAGGATGGAAGTCATCCTTCAGCAAGCGGTGTGCGTGCCGTCGGGGAGCCCCTTCTGCTCTGCATGGATCAAAGGCAGAGGAACGGCCGCCTGCATGCTGAAGACTTGGCCACGGGGCCAGGCGGAGGGTGGGGACATCTCAGGCCAGAATCGGACTCAGCTCCTGGAGCAGCACCCAGCGCTGCATTGCCAGCCTGTCCATGGCCAGCCCCACTGTGGGGGCCTCCTGACCCGGGCCAGTGGAGGACGACCTGCTGCCTTGCAGGGCCTGGCCACAGGGCTGTCAGCAGGATGGAGGCCACCAAGCGAGACCATCCTCTGTGGGGCTGCCCTCTCCAAGGTTTCCACCTCTGTCACCATGGAAACCCGCTACATATGGACGCAGGCCACGCAGATGCCACCTCCTTTCAGATCCTCGGAGCCCCCACGGCAGGAAGAGCAGCCTTGGAAGGCTGGCGCCACTGCAGAGGGATAAGGCAGAGATGGTTCTAGAACAGGCTGGAAGGTGGGGCAGGCGGCCTGGCGCCCCCTACAGGCGGGCGATGGGCACTCGCTGTATGCTAGGAAGGCTAGCCTGTGGCCAAAGAGGGGCCGCCACTCAGCCCTGTGTTGTGGGACAGCAAGTTTTCCAAAGAAACACGTGTCCAGCAGCAGGGAAGACAAAACAACACGTGGACGGCAGGTGGGCAGCAGGAGTGGGGGATGGGCACAGAGCAGGGAGGGCAGACTGGGTTGCCTCTCTGGCCACAGAGCACACCACGTGCCTGCCACAAGAACACCTTTTATTTCAAAAAAGCTTTCAAGTATACTGGGGTGGGGAGGCTGGGGTGCCTGCTGTCTGGGAGTGATGTGTAGAGGGTACGCACCACCCTCTGCAAACGCGGTCAACCTCTGGGGGCTGCCCCTTTTCAAGTGTCTTTACATCTCGTACACACGGAAAAGCCACAGCCCCTCCTGCCATAAGCTGAATACAATATTGAAAACAAGGAGTGCAAAAAAGGGATCGATACAAAAAAGTAAACATATCAGTTTTAATTGTCAAGATTATTCCAGGGCAAGAGTTCACTTCCAATCACTTCTCTCTGGCTTGCGTTCCTCCATGGCCCAGCCAAGACCACCATTCCAGTTTACTCTCGAATCTGCTCTCTCCCGCCCTCCCTGATGAGGCCAGGGAGAGAGGGGCAGCCCTGCTGTATCTGCAGCAGCGAACCACCGTCAAGTCCAACAGATGAGTCGATTGTGGTCAGCCGGCGCCAAATGCACCGTCTTGCTCCGAGCCCCGAGGTGCAGACAGATGTGTGTGTTCTGAAGGATGCACAGGCCTCTTCACTCCAGTGTCAGCGCCCACCGGCCTGCAGCCAGGCTAGATCTGAGGTCATAAGGCCACTCGGATGCAGTGGTGCTTCAGTCTGCAAGGCAGGACCCCTTTGTTCAGCTGGTAAAAGTCAACAAGCTGGATCAGGTCAGAGAATTTGGTGTTCCCGTCGTCAAGGCTGAAGAATGTCTGCCCGTCATCCTCGCACTGGAGAGACACAATGAGACCGGCTACGTCAGAGGCCACAGCTCAGGCCCCACCGTCAGGATTAGTGCTCTCCACCCCTGGGCAGGTTCCAGGGCAACATACGGAGCCAGTGAGGTGAGCTAGAACACAGGGCAGGCGGTCACGCAGCGAGGTTTTTGTGTGGAGGCAAGTTGGGAGGGCACTGCCAAGTACCTAAGGCTACAGGGCACAACTGCGCCCCTATTTCTGAGAAGGGTCCCAAGTGCTTCCCAGTTCGCCTTGCTCATAAGGGCAAAGTTGGTCAGTCAACCTGTGAGTGTCCGTGCGCTCAGCACACCCTATGGAGGAGGGTGAGGTTGACCAGTTGACCTGAGTATCCATGCATTCACCACTCACCATGGAGGAGGTTGATCAGTTATCCTGTGAGTGAGCACTCAGCCCACCCCACGGAGGAGGATGCTGTTAACTAAGCCTGTGAGTGTCCATGCAAATGGCACACCCTATGCACAGAGGGAGCTCCTATAAAGATCTCACTAGTGAGCTTGAAACTGTCCGATGTTTACTGTTCTCTAGTGTGGTTAGTTCAAAAGTTGCATGAGGAACAAAACCAGAACACAAAAGAGTAAGCGTGAGTGTGAAAACGTCAGTACTTACAGGTAAGATCTGGAAATTTTTAATCTTCTGATGATGACACAGTGTGAGGACGAACGCCTTTGGATTACTTTGGCTGTCACGGAGGAGAAAAAGCCTGGGGACGGAAAGAGTCAATTGACCGTGAATTCCAGACTGAGTATGCATGCTATCTGCATGTGTGCCTGAACAGGCAGGCTTCAGGAGGCGAGGTTTCAGGAACCTTTGGGAGCTGCGTGAGCTGTAGGGAAAGGCCAGCCTCCACACCCAGACTGTGCTCTGGCTGTCACGCCCCATCAGAAGGAACCAGGGGACATGGCTCCTTGGGGACATGGCTGCCTCTAGTGCTGAGGCAGGAAAGGTCTAGGGTGAAGCTGGTACACTTTGTGTCAGAAAGTAAGGAGGTACTCAAAGAAAGCTAACTGAGGAGGCAGTGTGGCCACACCCGGGCATCTAAGTGAATAACACCGGTGACTGATCACCACCTATAGCACAGAACAAGAATCCTGAGTCCACACTGGTGTGATAAATAAATGAACAAATAACAACAGAGGAGGAAAAAAAGCTCTTCCTAAGAGCAGAAGGCCAGCTACACAAACAGAGAAAGAAGATGGATTAGAAAACCACCATCTGGCAATGACCAGATATCACCATTGATTAAGCAGATATTCACGGGATGCTGAAACCAACATCAAAGTTTGATGAGAATAACTGTCTCCACGGTCTCAAAGATCTACCCACTAATGTTTACGACAAAGGGACCACAGTAACCTTCCGACAGAGAAACCTTGTGGACACCATCTTCAGGTATTCAAGTGACCAACGACAGGAATGAGACAACCCACCCCAGCACCTCCGACAGGATGCACTGCAGATGACTCAGCATCACCTCCTGGGAGTGAGCAGATGAGCCCCCACCTGGTACTTCTGCCCTCAAGGCTCCTGCGAGTGTCGAGACACAAAGGAGCACAAGGCATCTGCCGCCCAGGGCGGTGCTGGGGCCAACAAGTTCTTCTCCTGGGCAGCAAAGGATGCAAGGCGGACCCCTGGTAAAATCTGGGAAAGTGGCATGGCTGGGGACAGAATCGCATTTGTGTTAATTTCCTAATGTTTATAACGAGCCTGTGGTTGCCTAAGAGAAGTCCATGTTTTTAGAAATTTTATATTGAAATAATTACAACTCACTCCTAAATGGTTCTGATAGAAAAAATGAGAGACAGAACATGACTAAAGGTGCTACAACATTCATGACTCTGTTACATGAGTCATGCAATCTTCTACAATTTGAAATCACATCAGGAAGTCTGCAATTAACAAGTGATGGCCAGGATGTGGAGAGAAGGGAGCACTGCTGGTGGGAAGGTAAACTGGTGCGGCCACTACAGAGAACAGTATGGAGGGTCCTTAAAAACTAAAGCTACCATATGATCCTGTAACTCTACTGCTGGATATACATAGATGGAAAAAGTGAAAACACCAATGTAAAAGATACATGAACGTCAATGTGCACAGCAGCACTACTTACAACACCCAAGACACAGAGGCAGGCCATGTGCCCGTCAACAGATGACTGGATTAAGAAGCTGTGGTACATACACACAAGGAAACGTCACTCAGCCATAACATGAGTGAAGTCCTGCCATCTGCAGCAACATGGACGGACCTGGGGAACATTATGCCCAGTGAAATAAACCAGACAGAGAGATAAGTCCTGATGATACCACTTATGTGTGGATCCTAAAAAATAACACAAATGGATATATAAGCAAAACAGGACCAGACTCACAGGTGCAGAGAACAAGCTCGTGGTTACCAAAGGGGAGAGGGAAGCAGGGAGGGACGAACCAGGGGCATAGGATCAACAGATCCAAACCACTGTGTATAAAATAGACAAGCGACAAGCATGTACTGTGCAGCATAAAGATGATATCCACTATCTTGTAGTAACCTATAATGGAGAAAACCCTGCAAAAATACTGAATCACTACGCTATACACTGGAAGCTAACACAATACTGTAAATCAATGATCAGTTCAGTTCAGTTCAGTAGCTCACTCGTGTCCGACTCTTTGCGACCCCATGAATCGCAGCACGCCAGGCCTCCCTGTCCATCACCAACTCCCGGAGTTCACCGAACTCATGTCCATCGAGTTGGTGATGCCATCCAGCCATCTCATCCTCTGTCGTCCCCTTCTCCTCCTGCCCCCAATCCCTCCCAGCATCAGAGTCTTTTCCAATGAGTCAACTCTTCATATGAGGTGGCCAAAGTACTGGAGTTTCAGCTTTAGCATCATTCCTTCCAAAGAACACCCAGGACTGATCCCCTTTAGAATGGACTGGTTGGATCTCCTTGCAGTCCAAGGGACTCTCAAGAGTCTTCTCTAACACCACAGTTCAAAAGCATCAGTTCTTCAGCGCTCAGCTTTCTTTACAGTCCAACTTTCACATCCAAATGAATGATACTTCAACTAAAAATTAGGATAGCATCTGAAGAAGTGTAAATCATTGTTTTTACGTGAACAAATCTGGAATCAGATGTTAAGACAGAGTTATTCTTTACAAAGGAAAAGGCCCTAATTCCAGCAACAAAGAAGAAATGGCCTGACAGGAGACATATTTTAAAGGCATTAGACACGAAACTGTGACAATCAGATAAACCATCAGGGTCTAGATTGTAAATTCAGATGGAAGGCAGTTCAATAAGCCTGGGAACTCCTGTTATAAAGGTGAAAAAGTTTTATTTCACCACAAGACATCTCAGAGCCTTTAGAATGTAGATCTTCAGCGTGACTCCCTTAGGGCCAGCGCAGGAGGTTTCCTATCTTACCTAACTCTTCACAGCATCTTTTATCATATACCAGCCCTTCTTTGATGGCCTTTTGCAGGATGCGTGTTCTGCAGGATACACTTTGGAGATGCCAGCCAGGATGGCACTGCACCGCAGGGCTGGGAGGACAGGAGGAGCGTGGCTGTGAAGCAGATGTGTGTGTGACGCGCTCGGCGCAGGCAGAGCCGGGCTGTGCGCCTGTCCTTCCCGGGCTGTGTTCTCTTCTCCACGTGCGTCACTAGCAGAAGCCCAGGGACTCGATCTTCCTAGAGAAGCTGGGGCTGGGCAGTCTCAGCTGAGCCCTCAGTGAACCCCGGCTGTTCCTTCTGAGCACCACGGAGCAAGGCAGGTACAGATGCCGTCTGTCTGCTGCCCAGTTCGGAGTGTGACCAGGAGGTCCTGAGGCTGCCCCGATGGCCTGTGCCTAATGGTTGTCTACCTGAAATGACCTCTGACATGGAGGCAGGGGGTAGGGCCAGGAGTCAGCGAGATTCCTGGATCTCACACTTGGGAGCGTCGGGTCGGGATCTGCCCCCTTCCCTGGCCTCTCTGCAGGACTGTGCACACGCTGGGAGCTGGGTGTGGATGGTGTGCACCCTGGAGGCAGTGGTGACGGCCATCAGCGAACTGCAGGCGCAGGGATTTCTGTTGGGGGTGGGGCACTGCAGAGACAAGCTGGGGGCTGACATGCCCAGAGATGTCTCTGCTTGGGACTCAGAGTGGAACACAGAGCAAAGGTGCTGGCAACCAGGATGTCCTTGCCACCATCAGGACTCAAGTCAGGGGGCTCACGCATCTATTCAGGGATGAGCAAAGGGCTGCTCTCGTCTGGGGCTGACAGAGATCAGAGGGACAGCACAACTCAGGCATGCGGCCCAGGCACTGAGCACACCGCCTCGCTCAGGACTCACAGCGACCCTGGCACTGTGCTCATTTTGCAGCAAGGCCAGGGGGCCCAGAGAAGTGAGGCAAATTCCCTGAGATCACACAGCCAGCAGCAATCACGGGGGAGCCTTGGCACAGCCAGAGCAAGTGTGCAGGGGCTCCTCCATGGCTGGCGAGGACCCTACACTCTGCTGAGGGTGCCGTGTTAGCCCTGAGACAGCACCCCACTCTGCCTGTGGGGGGAGAGCCATAAAGAACACAAGTCTTGGCAAAGTCATGGCCTTCTGCACAGTGGAGGGGCCTGGAGCGTAGACAGAGGGGCCAGCTCACAAAAGGCACAGAGGCTGGGGGTGTAGATGGTAAGGGGGCAGGGGAGCTGGACCCCGGCATGAACAGTAGGGGCAGGCGGGGGCAGTACAGAGTGTTACACGCTGCGAGTCCCGACAGGAGCCCTGGGCTGAGCCACAGAGGGGCCTGCAGGGCAGGACTGGCCCCTGGGAAAGCTCCTTCCATCTTGGGCTCCGGCATGGGCTGTGGGTGGCAAGAGGGGGAGGAAGGAGGCAGCCAGGCAGTGCTGGGCTCCGCAGGGCAGGGGGTGTGCGTGCAAATGCATACGCACATGTGTGTACAGGCTCAGGCTTGCGTGCGTACACAGGTCACCTGTGGGGGCACGGGTGGGGTGGCGCTTCCCTCCAGGTGGCTTCAGAGGCCCGCTGGGTAGATTGCAGGCTCCGCTATCTCTTTCCACCCCCTACTTCATCCGTGATTGAGGCTAAAGGTCTTGGCAGCAGTGTTTTATAGCAGCTGTCATCCTGGCCTGCCTTTCAGGGTTGTTTGTTGTCAGACTCTAAATTGGCTTCCTCCATTACCTCTGCAGGGATTCACAATGATTTGGCATTGATTATTTAATTTACCTTGTTTTCCAAGCACATTTCCTCCCTAAACATGGGAGTGAGTGGACGACATACATTACTGTGATGACACCTGAATGGGTCCCGTATCCTGCCTTCTGTTTTTGCTAAAGAGCCAGCAGCTGGAGGCTGGGATTGAAGGATCTAACATATAACCTTAGAGGCAACTCAGACCCGGGGAAGGATAGAGAGGAACAAGGCAAGTCGGGGTGGGGGGAAAGCTGAAAGATGTCCACACTCCTCACCAAGGCTGGACAGAGGGAACCTTGCCAACTGGGGCTCGGCCCCAGGAAAAGTTGAATTGCAAGACAAATGGGTTTTAAAAAAAACGAGCCGACACACAGTGCCGTGGGCCCAGCATGCTGACCCTCCCCACCCCAGGGCTGCTCCTTTTAACGCAAAGTGGGCTGGCCTGTCAGCCTCTCAGCAACGTGGGTGTCACGTCACTGCCCTGGGCCCTGGGAAGGATGCACGGTACCCAGTGGTGCCTCCCGTGGAGCCGTCACTTCTCTGGCAGTGCTGAGAGCGGCTCTTTCCTGTCTGCCCATTTCTGTCCCCCTCTAACCTTAAAAGAACCTAATCACAGGGATGAATCACTAGGCAATTGAAATCAACTCCTGACCTATTCTCTCCTGAATGAGTTATGCCTTGTCTAACCTGCTGATTCTTTTCCTAAATACAATAAAAAGAAGTAAAAATAAAAAGAAGAATTAAGCAGTTAAAGAATGGCTACCTCTCTACCCACAACAGCCTCCCTAAGCGATCCTGCAAGCAGCCCATGTGGGCAAGATAACACCTCGAGTCATCCAGTCTGCACTCAGTGGAGAATGGTATCAATCTAACCCCCTGCCTTCACGATGTGCTGAGACCCTCACCCCACCCCCAACCCCCGCCCCGCTGCCCTGGTTCCCTTTAAAAACTGTCATTGCCGAGCAGAATCTTCAGAGTTGGTCTCAGGACATGAGTTCACCTTCTCCCCAGATTGCTGGCTTTTCTGATTAAGGAACCTTTCCTTTCTACTCACACTTGTCTCCTGAATTACTGGTTTATGAGTGACGAGTGGCTGAACCTGGCTTTGGTTATAGTAAGATGTCACCTGGCAAGCAAACCCATTTGACTTGTGAAAATGAACCCCACACATGATATGGTAAATGGGGCCCCATGAGAACATTTGGGGGCTTAGTTTGGTTGGGGTTTAGGGCTGCAACAGGTAAGCATCCTATCCTTGAAGCCCCTGGAAAACACAAACCTACATGCAAAAAACATCACTAGGAGAGGAGGGTAGTCTCTCTTAGGCAGAAAGTTCAGAGGAGAAGAAGCCAGTCTGTAGTCAGGATGGGTCACTTCTAAGGCTGTAAAAGGACTGTGCTATGATCAAGTGACATTTCAGAAAAGCCGTCTGGAACAACAGTACACCCATATGGGAAAAAAATCAGATCCATCTTTACACAGAGAAAGGAGAAATAAATTCTGAATGCACTTGGGATCTAAACATGCAGACAAAATTGAATGAACAGAAATGGAAGAAATAATCATGAAAAAAACGAAGGGAGTGTAATCAATAATACAAGTTCCAGAGGATAATGTGAACAAACTCCTTTATGATTGAGGAGTGGAGAAAACTTGTATGACTAGGACTCAAAAATCTAGAAAGACACAAGCTGAAGCACGAAAAGATAAATGTGACCATATTTAGAAAAACTATAACCAAAAATCAAAACAAAACCCCCCTCAGCTAAGTCAAAAACACAAAGACAACCTGGAAAAAAATGTTCGTAAAAAACGGATAGAGAAAAATCGGGCAAAAGATATATCAGCGGTTCAGCATCGCAAAAAGGAGTAGAAATGAAACTGGTCCTTACACATACAGCAAGAGACTCAGCCTCCTGGGTAAGGGAACCACAGGTGGCTCTCAGACAACCCTGGTGGGGAGCACCGGGCATTTTACAACACTCACTGTCTGCTCAACACTCCCACGTCCACGAACTCACCAGCAGAAACAGGAAGATGGGCCACAGCGTGCCACCACAGAGGCCTGGGAAAAAATGAAGCTGGGACGACTCGGGAAAGCGAACACAGCGGGGACCGGGAGGGGCCTCCTTCCCCGCCTCCTCCCGAGGCAGCTAAACGCAGGCTTGCTCCCCATGGACAGCACACATCCCAGTTAAGGAGAGGCAGTCACCAATGTGTTTTGCTTATATTTGAAAAAGGGAACAACGGAAGGATAAAGAAACCCTGATGAAAATGTGTACCAACCGTGGAGTTAGGGAGGAGAGTCAAGTCACCAGGCAAAGTGCCTTCTTTTAGATTTTTGACTTCAGAATCAAGGCAATGTTTCAAATAGTTTTAAAAGAAGCATTAAATGGAAGAGAAAAGAAATCAGATCCATTTAATTAATAATCAAAACTGAGGAAGGAACTTGAAACATAGCAGTTTGGTGGTGGAACCACAGAGAAGAATTACCTTAAGGCTGGTATTTTAACATGATTCTGCCTGGAATGTTCCTTAATGACAAAAGGGCTATAAAGAAGTGTGAATTTAGTAATTTTACTGAAGTAATATTATGAATATTTTTATGATGTGATATGGGATACAGCTCACAAATACAGAGTGAGGTAAAGCAAGTAGCTAACAACATTAGATTTTTCAGAGGAAGAAAAGAGAGATACAATAAAGTCTAAGATGTACGAATCCTGTAGCTTTCCACTTGAACTGGGATGTCAATGTGGACCTGTAATCTATTTTTCAGTTTAAAAAGCCTATGTCCTGGCTTTTTAAACTGAAAAAGAGAATTCTAGAAAAACATCTACTTCTGTTTCATTGACTTATGCTAAAGCCTTTGACATGTGGATCACAACAAACTATGGAAAATTCTTCAAGAGATGGGAATGCCAGACCACCTTACCTACCTCCTGAGAAACCTGTATGCAGGCCAAGAAGCAACAGTTAGGACCAGACATGGGATAATGGACTGGTTCCAAACTGGGAAAGGAGGAAGTCAAGGCTGTATATTGTCACCCTGCTTTTTAAACTTATTTGCAGAGTACATCATGCGAAATACCAGGCTGGATGAAGCACAAGCTAGAATCAAGATTGCTGGGAGAAATATCAATAACCTCAGATATGCAGATGACACCACTCTTGTGGCAGAAAGTGAAGAGGACCTAAAGAGCCTCTTGATGAAAGTGAAAAAGGAGAGTAAAAAGTTGGCTTAAAACACAACATTCAAAAAAATAAGATCATGGCATCCAGTCCCATTACTTCATGGCAAATAGATGGGGAAACAGTGGACACGGTGGCTGACTTTATTTTCCTGGGCTCCAAAATCACTGTAGATGGTGACTGCAGCCATGAAATTAAAAAACACTTGCTCCTTGGAAGAAAAGCTATGACAAACCTAGACAGCATACTAAAAAGCAGAGACATTACTTTGCTGATAAAGGTCTGAGTAGTCAAAGCTATAGTTTTTCCAGTGGTCATGTATGGATGTGAGGGCTGGACCATAACGAAGGCTGAGCACCAAAGAACTGATGCTTTTGAACTGTGGTGCTGGAGAAGACTCTTGAGAGTACCTTGGACTGCAAGGAGATCAAATCAGTCAATCCTAAAGGAAATCAATTTTGAACATTCATTGGAAGGACTGATGCTGAAACTCCAATACTTTGGCCACCTGATGCGAAGAGCCGACTCCTTAGAAAAGACCCTGATGCTGGGAAAGATTGAAGGCATGAGGAGAAGGGGACAACAGAGGGCGAGATGGTTGGATGGCATCACTGACTCAATGGACATGAGTTTGAGTAAGCTCCAGGAGATGGTGAAGGACAGGAAGGCCTAGTGTGCTGCAGTCCATGGGGTCACAAAGAGTCGGACACGACTGAGTGACTGAACAAGAAAATCAATGTGAACCTGTAATCTTTTTCAGTTTAAAAAAATGTATGTCCTAGCTTTGTCCATGGAAAAGACCTACCAATTTGGTTTCTAGACACCATTTTCCATTCCAAAAAGTCAGGGCATCGAAGAGAATGTGTCACAGCTAGAAAACAAACCTTATTAGTTTTGAGTCAAAAGAACTCGGGAACCAACTTAAGAGAGGCACACCCCACGAGCCCAAAAGAAAGCATCCAGAAAATCAAGAACATTAAGCTTGGATTGAAAGAAGTTGAACACACGGCATCAAGCTCATCACCAGAGTTAAAATACAAAATACCACACCTCATTTGTCAGCCTCGGAATACGGCAGGATACCAAATGACGACCCCGGAAACTGACACTGCTTTGTGGTGATCTAGAGGGGTGGGGTGGGGATGGCAGGAAATCCAAGAGGGTAGGGACGTTATGTATACAAACAGCTTATTCACATCATTGTACAGCAGAGACTAACACAACACTCTAAAGCAACTACATACCCCCAAAAGAAAAAAAGAAATTGACAAATAAAAGGGAAAAATCAAGCACTTAGGGCTTCCCTGGTGGTCCAGTATTGAAGGTCCGCCCTGCAAAGCAGGGGGCACGGATTCGGTCCCCCGTCTGGGAAGATCCCACACGCTGCAGAGCAACCGAGCCCTTGTGCCACAACTGCTGAGCCCGTGCTCCAGAGCCCGGAGCCGCAACTACTGAGCCACGTGCCCTAGAGCCTGTGCTCCAACCAGAGAAGCCGCCGCGATGAGGAGCCTGCACGCCACAGCTGGAGAACAGCCCCCGCTCGCCAGTAGAGAAAGCCCAGCCTAGCAACAAAGAGCCACACACACAGCCAAAATAAATAAACAGACATATTAAAAAAAAATCAAGCACTCAGTTACCTCTCCCAAAACTACAGGGGAAAGGGTTTCAAGGAAGGGACAGTGAAGGAATAACAGAATTAGAATACAACGATTTTGTAACCTCTAATAAAACAATGACCCTGGGAGCTGGGAGCTGGGCGGGGGTGGGGGTTGGGGGCCGGGCTGACAATACAGACCCCTGCCCAGCCCAGGATCGGGAAACAGGACAACTGGAGTGAGGAGCGCAGACACACAGTGACCGCAGCTCTGTCCCAGAAGGGGCCTCTGCCCACACTGCGCAGGAAGCCAGGGAGACAGAGGAACACAGTCAAAGAAACCACAAGTACACAATTAGCCAATGACCTCCTTCTTCAACAATGGAAAGACACGGAAAAAAAAAGAGGAAAGAAAATGCAGTGGCGGGAGACCTATTCTATTTAGGGAGACTTAGAGAGACAGCAACTAGATGCCATGGATGGCTCTCCATTTAGACCAAGTACATTAAAGGACTGTGTGCATGAACATGACAGCACTTCTGAGGACATTAAGGAATTCCTGTTTATCTTAAGTGCAATGATGCTATTGTGGTTGTGTCGAAAGACACAGAGACACTCACTGCAACAGTTACTGGTAAAAATTCTGAGTGTCTGGGATTTCCTTTAGAAGACTCCAGAAGAAGAAGGAAGAAGAGGAAGAAAAGTCGGAAAAGTTGGAAGAAGAAGGAGAAAAAATAATAATAAAAATGTAGGAAGGGGAAGAGACAGGCTCAGGTGAGCAAGTTCTGAAGCTGTGCAAGAGGCAGACGTGGTTTGTTATACTCTCCTCTCTCAGGTGAATTCTCAGATGTCCACAATAAAACTTTTTAAAGATGAAGCATTTAAACAATACAAGGAGTGTTTTGAGCTGAGCAGCTTCTAAGACTGTTTTCTGAGTAGACCCAGTGAGAAGCAGCTCTGACAAGATGGACCAAGGCAGCCAACCAGCTCCTCAGGGCCTCTTGGGGCCTGGAGACAGAACTCTGGCTGAGCTCCGCAGGGACCACTCCCTGGGCCCTCACACAGCAGTACCTCACTCTAGGCAGATCCCTCGCATTCCCATGATGCTGAGCCTGGCCATGTGGCTTGCCTTTTCCAAGCAGGTGTCAGCTTAAGAAGTGCTTGTGCACTGGGGTTTGATCTCTTACCCCCAGGGCCCCCATGATGGCTGTGAAGTGCATGGACCCTGGCAGGCTAGCATGCCAGAGGCCTGCACCCAGCTGCCTCATCACCCATCCACAGCAGCACTGGCCACTGGACGCATAAGTCCAGCCATCCTAGCCCCAGCTCTTCAGGCCCCAGTGTGACTGTCCACCCAATCTGCACCAACTGTGAACAAGGATACAGCTTCGCTGCTTTAAGCCACTGAGGTTTGGGGTGGTTGGGGCAAAAGTCAAAGATATAATGCATAAAGTAAAAGGTGTAGTCAAAAAGACACTTCCATTTGCCTGCTGCCTTATTAATTAGAGTGTGTTCTTTGGCTGTTCCAATTGCATCCAATAGGTGGAGGAGGATTATGGGGTCTGGACAAATGGACTGCCATTCTGTCTACTTCCTAGCCGTGGAAATCCTGCACCACCTTCATACTCCTGAGCACAATGCTCCAACTTAAAATGAGGTTGTTGCACCACCCTCGCCCCCTCTGCCCACACGCACACACAGCAAGATGCTCTGAGGAGCTGAGCCCAGCAGACTCCTGCCCGGGACGCGTCCCTTACCCATCCACGAGCCCCTGCTGTTTAATGATCCGGTGCGACTCCTCCCTGGAGATCCTGCCGTGAAACCAGTGCTGCGTCCTGTGAATCACTGTGGGGACCAGAGAAGGAGGGTAGGCTGGGCTCCGTGCACGGTAGCCGCCTTGCTAAGCGCGCTGGGGGCCACATGGGGCCCTGACTCCTGCGGTCCCAGCTTTCGTGCGCTGTACTCCAGGCCTGCCGTGAGGCTTGGGGAGGGCTGGGAGCGCTTTTATGTTATTTATGTACAACAATATCAAGCCAACATGCCGTGTTTACCTGTACTGAGGGCGGAAGGGTGGAGGGGGCTTTGGCTACCTAGGATATTCATCCGCGTGCTTCGTTTCTGCAAAAGAAATCCCTGCGTCAGCGCCAAGTGAGCCGCGAACACAATCACCGCGCCACCTGGGACACACGGGGCAGGAGGCTGGCTGGGTGAAAGGCCCTTGATGGCGGGATGACAGCTGCCTAGTCCCATGTGGTCACAAGGACCCCTCCCATGTGAGCAGGAGGGCAAACAGCTTATGGGTCGCAGTCGTTAAAAGCAAAACCAGAAGCGTCCCACCCCGGGATATTGCTAACGATCCCAGTGCTGAAGCCGGGCTGTCTGTCACACAGAAGACACGCAGTACAGTTCCCGACACACCTTAGGAGAAAACTATGAGCTTCCACAGGGAACTCAGGTCTGTAGCTTTGGGGACATTCTCCTTTTCTGAACACTGTGAAGCTGAAGGATGGGGAGGCTTTCTGAGCCAGAGTTGCCTTGAAAGCTCAGAAAAGCTTGGAAGTTGGGTGAAATTCTTCCATCTGGAAATTAGGAACTTGAGTCTCAGAGTAAAGAGACTGTTCAAGGCTGGGAGGTTGGTCGGCGGTTGAGCCACGATGGGAACGCCTGGCCCGGCGCTCTCCCCAGAGGCCCTGATGACACATTAGTAGGGACAGGGCTGAGGGCCAAGGGGCCTCAGGGCTCTGCTCCTGCCCCTCCCCTCCATGGCAGCCCAAAGACAGGCCGTGGGGGTGGCCAGGTACCGGGGGTGTGGAGGCGCCCAGGCAAGCCACAGCTTCCTGCAGGTGAGAACTCACAGCCACCCCCTTCCCCGCCCCGCATCCCTGCCGCCAGCACAGAGCCATTTCTCTGGGGCAGACCAGGGGTGGGACTGGGCCACAGTCTTACCCTCCAGGCGTGGCCTTCTTCCAGGGCTGCGCTCTGGGCCTCAGCTGGATTCTCGATTACTCTTCCCGTTTGCCCAGAGAAATCCATTGCCACAAGGGAGTTCTCAGAGACACTGCGCTGCAAAGGAGAGGCCGTGGATTCTTGAGACACAGGGAAGCAAGCAGAGCAGCAGGTAGGAACTGCTGCGTGGGATAGCTGTGCAGACCCAGGGAGGGGCAGCAAAGGATGGGCAAGGACCCCGCTGCCAAGGATCGGACAGAACACTTAGTGTCTGAAGGGCCCTTGGAAGAAAAATGGCTTTGGTTTTTCTCAAGAAGAGGAAAGAAACCTTCCAGTTCTCTCAAGATATTCGGAAGCTGCTGGTGAGGCCACTGGTGTCCACCCGTGTGGTCGTCCACAGGGTCTCTAATGTGAATTAAAACTCATCAAAGGAGAGCACAGTTCTTGAGGACCTAGCCTGCTGTGGTCTCCCTTTGCCTGGCAAAGTAATAAAATCATTCTTTCTTTCTCCTCCATTACCAAAAAACCCACAAAAAACTCATCCAAGAAATGGTAACGTCAAAGGTGAGCCAGCCCTCACCAGCAGCCAAATCCCTTCTCAGGTAAGTCAGTTCACAGAAACACGGGCACCGCTTCTGTGGGTACTTTGACATCTCTGAGGAATGGACATTGAGAGATTGTTAACTCCTTATCAACTGGGGGATTTCTGCAGAAACTAACACCTGTGGTTGGTGATGCTTTTTATTTTGGCTGGCCAAAAAATTAATTCTGTTATTTCACTAACATTTTGCAGGTTATCACATTCAATAGTTACCCCTGTAAAGTTTTCTCCAGCACCATGAGTTTCATTTTCACTTTCTGCATCAGAATCAATCATTGAGGTTTTCTGTCTTTTTGTTGGTCTGATATTCACATTGTCTGAATCAGAACTATATTCTGAAGAACTATCATCTTCTGAGACACTAACATATATGTCACTCGGACACTCAGAGAGGATATCTGCATAAAATTCACTGAAAATTTTTTCACTCAAGATTTCTCGATGTGTCATTTTTGAAAATTTCACAAATATACACAAGGTGCTACAAAAACCTAATGGAGCAAAACATGAGTGATAACAATAATCATAAACTGTATAATGAACCTTTGATCAATTTTAAGATCTAACAACTTCACACAGTGATGTTAATTTGATCACTTTCTAAAAATGTACTGACACTCCTGGCCAATAAATATTTGGATAACAAAAAATGTGTTAATACATCACCTAGTTAATAATGTGTTAAGATCATATTTGGGGAGGATGAACTGTTTCTGCACCTCTGAGACATAAAGTCCACCCTGAGATCACAGGAAGACTCATTACAATCTCAATTTTCACTAGGACTCAAGCATCATGGTCAACAGCACCATGGACCCCCCGGCTGAAATGGACAGAAGCGAAGGTGGTGAAGGCAGCTCCTCAGTAGATGTGGGCGCTGTCAACATTCTGAACACTAGAATAGAGCTCTCAGTGGGAGCCATTCACCAAAGCAATGCTGCAGGGAGACGTGGGAAAGGGGAGAGGGTAGAGAGGGATCTGCTCCCAGCAGTCACACTGCTGAGACGACAAAGTCCATCTCCTGGGAAATGCATGCTGGTCGGCTATTCTGGCTCCTCGGGGCAGCCTCATCTGAGAAAAGATGCCCACAGCCCGTGCTGATGCAGCAGCTGAAGAGGAATGTGGCTTCAGAGGTGCAGCTTGACTTACCACTGGAGTCGAGAAGTGGGACAGCATGGCCTTCCTCTGCTGTGGGATTCTGTAGTTCTGGTAAAGGAGCATCCCATACTGAAGAGGTAAGGAGGGCCAGAGTCAGTCACCAGGGCATCTGGAGCCCCTAAAGCCCCACACGGGGCAAACCCTTGGCACTCAAGAGCCACACTCATATAGAATAATGGGCGACAACTGGGTGAACTTAAGAATAAACACCCAACAGAGCCCTGTCTCTGGGGCCTGCCACCACCAACACTCCACGGTCAGTTACCACTATCTGTCTGGGGGTGCTGGGTGGGCAGGAAGTGGTCAAAGAAGTAACAACATAATAATGCCTAGCAAGAACAATTAGCCTTACTAAATGTTGCTCTGGGCAAAGCTCTGAGTGCTTTATGCTGCTCTTTTATTTAATCCTCTCTATTTTATGAAATATGTAGTTTATCCTCATTTCACAAACAACAGAACACAAACAAGTGAAGCAAGTTGCTCAAGGTCATGGTAAAGTAAGGATTCAGGTTCTGAATGGACAATCCTGCTTCCAAACCAGTGCTCTTCCTAACCACTAGCCTCCCTGCCCAACCAGCTCAGCAGCTTGGGCTTTATTTCCTCGGTCAGTAAGCACTGAGTGTCCTGCAAAGCCTCCTATAGTCCTGATGTCCCAACCTGCCTCCTCAGTTACACCTTCAAACCACACAGAAAAGAAAAAAGGAAGAGGAAAGAGGAATCCAGCAGGCTGCATTTTCCTCTTCACTGTTCTTCACGGATGTGAACTCATTTCCAGCTCAAGGACCAGCAGTAAGTACTCACTTCTAAAGCTAACATATTTGGAACATGATGAAAAGGTCTACCGTAGATACAGTCGCACCCCAGTGAGACAGGAAGAGAGAGACCAGGTCAAAACAAATGTTTCAGATGTAGTTTAGTCACTAAGTCATGTCCAACTTAGTGACTCCCAGGCTCCTGTCCTCCACTATCTCCTGGAGTTCGCGCAAATTCATGTCCATTGAATCTTCTGCCACCCCCTTCTCCTTTTGCCTTCAATCTTTCCCAGCATCATGGTCTTTTCTAATGAGTTGATTCTTTGCATCAGGTGCCAAAGAATTGGAGCTTCAGCACCAGTCCTTCCAATGAATATTCAGGGTTGATTTCTTTTAGGATTACCTTGTTTGATCTCCTTGGGTGACAGTCTTGTGGAGAAGGGGCCTGTGTAACTCAGGGAAGCTAAGAACCATGCTGTGCAGGGCTACCCAAAATAGATGGATCATAATGAAGAGTTCTGACAAAACATGGTCCACCAGAGGAGGGAGTGGCAAACCAAACCAGTATTCTTGTCTCAAGAACTCCATGAACAGTATGAAAAGGCAGTATGTTTGTGATGATGGCCAAGAATTTTCCAAACAAATTAAAATACACCAAGCTACAGAATCTAGGTGCGGGATAAGACAAAACAAAAGGAACAAATAAACAAAATCAGCCAGGAACATCATGCAAAACAGAAACAGAGAAAATGTAAAAGCAACCAGAGAAAGACTCATTATTTTCAAAGATGCAATGAGAAGGACAGCTAACTTTTTAACCTGCATGATGAGAGTTAGAAGACAATGGGATGGGAGAAGCACAGGATCAAATAACCCTAATCTAGGACTTGATCAACTGTGAAAAGTTCCCTCAATAATGAAAGCAAAGTCAAAATAGACATGGAGAGATTTTGTTGTCAGCAGGCCCATATTCAAATGGCTGCTGAGTGGAGTTCTCATCCTAGAGAGAAGAGTGTGGATTCAGGAAGAACGAAATGCAATCTCTATGGCCACATCTGACTTGTGTCCAAAAGGACAGCACAGGCCCTGATGGGTGAAGGTGACCAAAACCTCAGCATGCAGTGTTATTCCTGGTCCTGTTACAGTTTACATAGCACAGAGCCTGAATGTTTCTCAAAGTTTAAAGGAACTCAATTTTTTTTTTTTTTTTTAAATGGGAGTTCAATTTCTCCCTCTGGGTTTTCCAGTTAATTTTCAGGTTTTTCTGTCTTGCAAAGAATGTCCATTTCATCTTGATTTAAAAACTTAGGTAGACATGCAAAGTCTGTCTTTACTGTTCCCATTTTTAAAATGACTGGGTTTTACATCCTTCCTTCCTTTCTGCTCTCCATGTACTTTAATTCCCGTTTTCATCTGTTCACATAGAAAAGACATCTGTGTTTATAGTTCACACAGGTGTGAACTGGGGCTGCTCACACACCATGCAGTGCAGTAGGTGGGCAAGAGGCAGGAGGGGATGGGGCAGGCAGGCTTTCAAACTGTCTCACGGTGGAAATGTGCTTCAGAGATGCTATGAGTGGAGGCTATTTCTAAACAAAAATTGAAATGGGGGAATGTAAAAATAAAATTTGGGAACCACTGGACTTGAGAGATCTTCTTACAGGAAAGAAGGTAAAAGGGAAGGTCTACATCAGGGACTTTGATTATTTTAGGCTTCACGAAGTAATCAGATTTTTGGGGAAAAAAAAAAATCTGTGACTGTCTTAAGCCCTAGTAACTAATTTTCCAAATAAGCCAACATACACACACACCAAAAATTAATTGTTGATCTACCACCATATCAACAATATTTTATAAAATACTGTTGATATAACAGTAGATCAGACAATCAGAGTTTTAGAAAGTTCAAATTAGCTAAGTTTATACACTCTCAGATTAAAGAATAAAGCCATTACCGTGAATGCAGCTATTAACTGCTTGTGGAAAGCTGACTGCACTGTCCCCATTTGCTTTGTTTTGCTGTGCCCTAGAGAAGTTGCTGTTGTTTAGTCACTAAGTTGTGTCCAGTTCTGACCCCATGAACTATAGCCCACCAGGTTCCTCTCTCCATGCGGTTCTCCAGGCAAGAATGCTGGAGTAGGTTGTCATTTCCTGTTCCAGGGGATATTCCTGGACCAAGAATCAAACCTGTGTCTCCTGCATTGGCAGATAGATTCTTTACCGCTGAGCCACCAGGGAAGCCTGGCCCTAGAGAAGATATTTCCCAAAATTCTCAGCAGTCAGAGGACTGGCTTTTGGGAACCTCAGGTCTGAACTTCTGGGATCCAAACAGGCAGTGAGCTTGGCTGTGTGCTGGCAGGTGGCACCACCAGATGGGAGGCTGGAACACAGCTGAGCCATTCTCCAAGTCCCACCTGGGCTTCCCAAGAAAGTCCTCCAAGGGACATGGAGTCTTGGCCAGCCACGCTCCCAGCACTCTCTCCACACTGTACTGTGAAGGCTGTATTTCCCCCCAAGTTCTCATAATGATCAAATGGGGTAACATGAAGCTCCAAGCAGGGGCGTGGCATATGGTGAGCTTGCAGCAAACCACCGGTGCTATCAGCAGAGCTGGCACACTTTGCCTCTACCCGACACAACTTCTCAGTCCCTGCACTTGTGCTGCTTCCAGGTGCTGTAAGCAACCTCTGCTCCAGATGCCTGTGCCAGGCAGGAGGCCCCTTGGCTGCCGTTGTGCCCAACATCCACTTTAATTGCCTTTTCCATGTTAAGTGATTCATTACAGAATTCTGTGGGGTTTTTTGTTTTGTTTTGCTGTTGTTGTTTTAAAGCTTCTTTAAGAACTCGAGTTTAAAAAAAAAAATTATATGTATTTTTTATCCCTGCTTGGGTGGCTTACAGGATCTCCGTCACCCACTAGGAATTGGAACCTGGGCCCTGGCAGTGAAAGCGCTGAGTCCTAATCACTGGACCACCAGGGAATTCCTGGAGTAGGGGTCCCCAGCCCCTGGGTCACAAACGTGCTGGTTCACGGCCTGTTAGGATCTGGGCTGCACAGCAGCAGGTGAGCAGCAGGCGAGCAAGTGAAGCTTCATCTGTACTTACAGCCACTCCCCATCACTTGCATTGCTGCCTGAGCTCAGGAAAACAAGCTCAGGGCTCCCATTGATTCTGCACTGTGGTAAGCTGTAGAATGATTTCATCATATATTATAATGTAATAATAAGGGAAGTAAAGTACACAATTGGAGAAGGCAATGGCACCCCACTCCAGTACTCTTGTCTGGAAAATCCCATGGATGGAGGAGCCTGGTAGGCTGCAGTCCGTGGGGTCGCTAAGAGTCAGACACGACTGAGCGACTTCACTTTCACTTTTCACTTTCATGCATTGGAGAAGGAAATGGCAACCCACTCCAGTGTTCTTGTCTGGAGAATCCCAGGGACAGGGGAGCCTGGTGGGCTGCCGTCTATGGGGTCGCACAGAGTTGGACACGACTGAAGTGACTTAGCAGCAAAGTACACAATAAATGCAGTGTGCTTGAATCATCTGGAAACCACGCCACCCTGCCTCAGTCCATGGAAAAATTATCTTCCAGAAAACTGGTCCCTGGTGCCAAAAAGCATGGGGGACCACTGCCCTACAGAATCTTGTGTCGATGAAGCAAGATCTCCCTCTTGGGGAAGAATTGCAATAGCAGCTTAAGAAGCTTCTAGAAGGTGGAGGGTCACAGGAAGGATACGGTAGGTAAATAACACAGTTTTCACACTCCCTGCACAGCCCCTGGAGTCTATGAAGTCATTTAGGAAACACTGTAGTAGGAAGGTCGGAGAAGGCAATGGCACCCCACTCCAGTACTCTTGCCTAGAAAATCCCACGGATGGAGGAGGCTGGTGGGCTGCAGTCCATGGGGTTGCTGAGGGTCGGACCCAACTGAGTGACTTCCCTTTCACTTTTCACTTTCATGTATTGGAGAAGGAAATGGCAACCCACTCCAGTGTTCTTGCCTGGAGAATCCCAGGGACGGGGGAGCCTGGTGGGCTGCTGTCTATGGGGTTGCACAGAGTCGGACATGATTGAAGCAACTTAGCAGCAGCAGTAGTAGGAAGGTAGAGGAACAAAAGCAGATACTAACCAGTTTTCTCCCCAGGAGGTTTGAGCTATATATATATATATATATATGTACACATACATATTTTAAAGGAGGTGTAACTGGATTGGTACTTAAGAGAAACAGGAAGGTCCTAAGTTAACTCAAAAGAAGGCTTTCCTCTCAAAAACACCCTGGGATTTTTATACCATCCAAATTGCTGTTGCAACGTCACTGAAAGCCAGACACAGGTATTTGGGTCAGTTTCCACTTTCATTCAGTGCACATTTTCTGAGCATCTCTTATGTTCTGAGCACTAGGTCATCCCAGCTCTGAGGATCTGGGGGGAGCCAGGCAGGATGGCACCTGGACATGAGAGCAGAAGCAAGGAAAAGTGAAGGGAGCCTTGAGCCTCTCCAGGTCAGGTCCCTGCAGCCTGAGGACTGGTCTCCCCATGAAGAAGACAAGACTGACCACTGACTGAACCAGTGCTCACAGTCCAAGAAGCTGGTGATGCCGCAGGGCCAGGGGAACAGGCGGCGTTTGAGAAGGTTCCCCAGCACTTTTGAAGGGTGCAAGTCTCTGGAGCACAACACATCCTGTTCTCGAGGCAATGTGGGGGTACAGGGTGACGTCATCAAGGAGGACCTTGTTCCCATTATGCTTCGCCCCACTGAGCAAGATGAATGGAGCTGAGGGCAGGCAGGGAGGAGACCTGGATGTCTGTAAGGGATCCCTCACACCAGAGGCTGATGCTGTCTGCTCTGTAGAGGCAGGAGCCCAGGGGTATGGCCAGCCAAGGTGGGAGGATACGACTCCACTGCTGTTGACTTGACAAAGGCTCCAGCCACCGCTGCCTTGCTGCAGTGACCCGGGCCAGGCCCTGCCTCCCTGCAGGACGGCACTGTGGGATGTGGAGTCAGTGGTTCCCTCGGGGCACTGCGACTGGGACAACAGGCTCACGTCTGGAATGGATGGATCTCTGTTTCCTGGAGACTCTCAGGGAGGCAGTGAGGGTGCCGGTCAGGGATGGAGTTCTGGGGCCAGCACGCGGGGGTCCTGCGCTGGCTCAGCCCCATGCCAGCAGCCACGTGTGGCAAGTCATGGGCTTCAGGTCTGCCACCTGTGCTCTGAGGACGGTTGTAGGTGTGTGCACAGAGCTGCTGTGAGCAGTGAGGTCACAGGTGTGAGGTGATGCGTGGCCCACGTGGATGCTCCGGAACGTTCACACTGTGCCAGCACACACAAAACACGTGTCATTGGCACAAATAACAGCCAGGCATCACGGCCGCTGCGAGCTCGGCCACTCCCTCCCTGCACCTGGTTACGACAGCACAGAGACGCCCACTCTCCTCACGTGAGAGACCGGTCAGAAGTAGGGCCACATCACTGCCTGTTACCCACGGAACATGACGCCGTAGTATCATGTCCTTCTGCATCTCCTTTTTGCTTTTTCCGAAAGAGGTTATATTTTTGCAGAGAAAAAAATAAATGAAATCACACAAACACGAAACCCTGAAGGTCTCCCTGCACATGTGCCCTGTCTGCCCCACAGCCTCCAGGTTCCAGTGAGCGGCCTCCATGTTCGCCTGCCACCTCATGTTTACACACCAGCAAATGTGAACACACACCTCCACCCCTCACTCCACAAATGCAGTGATCTCTCTAAACACCCTTCTGCACCGTGCTGTTGAATTGTTAATAGTACATCCTGGAACATTCCCCACTGCAGAACCCTGAGAGGAGCCTGTTCCTTCTCCAGCCGCAGGGGGCTCTCTGCATGAAAATCCCTTAACTCAGGGAACCAGCTCCCTATTGAGGGATACTTGGCTTTAACACCAGCTTGTCAGGATAGAAATGGTATGGACCTAACAGAAGCAGAAGATATTAAGAAGAGGTGGCAAGAATACACAGAAGAACTACACAAAAAAGATCTTCCCGACCCAGATAATCACGATGGTGTGATCACTCACCTAGAGCCAGACATTCTGGAATGTGAAGTCAAGTGGGCCTTAAGAAGCATCACTATGAACAAAGCTAGTGGAGGTAATGGAATTCCAGTTGAGCTATTTCAAATCCTGAAAGATGATGCTGTGAAAGTGCTGCACTCAAGATGCCAGCAAATTTGGAAAACTCAGCAGTGGCCACAGGACTGGAAAAGGTCAGTTTTGATTCCAATCCCTAGAAAGGCAATGCCAAAGAATGCTCAAACTACCACACAGTTGCACTCATCTCACATGCTAGCAAAGTAATGCTCAAAATTCTCCAAGCCAGGCTTCAACAGTACATAAACTGTGAACTTCCAGATGTTCAAGCTGGATTTAGAAAAGGCAGAGGAACAAGAAATCAAATTGCAAACATCCTCTGGATCATCAAAAAAGCAAGAGAGTTACAAACATCTACTTATGCTCTATTGACTATGCCAAAGCCTTTGACTGTGTGGATAACAACAAACTGTGGAAAAGTCTGAAAGAGATGGGAATGCCAGATCACCTGACGTGCCTCTTGAGAAATATGTATGTGGGTCAAGAAGCGACAGTTAGAACTGGACATGGAACAACAGACTGGTTCCAAATAGGAAAAGGAGTATGTCAAGGCTGTATATTGTCACCCTGCTTATTTAATTTCTATGCAGAGTACATCATGAGAAACGCTGGGCTGGAAGAAGCACAAGCTGGAATCAAGATGGTCAGGAGAAATATCAATAACCTCAGATATGCAGATAACACCACCCTTATGGCAGAAAGTGAAAAGGAACTAAAGAGTCTCTTGATGAAAGTGAAAGAGGAGAGTGAAAAAGTTGGATTAAAGCTCAACATTCAGAAAACGAAGATCATGGCATCCGGTCCCATGACTTCATGGGAAATAGATGGGGAAACAGTGGAAACAGTGGCTGACTTTATTTTTGGGGGCTCCAAAAATCACTGCAGATGGTGATTGCAGCCATGAAATTAAAAGACATTTACTGCTTGGAAGGAAAGTTATGACCAACCTAGATAGCATATTCAAAAGCAGAGACATTACTTTGCCAACAAAGGTCCGTCTAGTCAAGGCTATGGTTTTTCCTGTGGTCATGTATGGATGTGAGAGTTGGACTATAAAGAAAGCTGAGCACTGAAGAATTGATGCTTTTGAACTGTGGTGTTGGAGAATACTCTTGAGAGTCCCTTGGACTGCAAGGAGATCCAACCAGTCCATCCTAAAGGAGATCAGTCCTGGGTGTTCACTGGAAGGACTGATGCTGAAACTGAAACTCCAACACTTTGGCCACCTGATGTGAACAGCTGACTCATTGGAAAAGACCCTAATCCTGGGAAAGACTGAGGGCAGGAGAAGGGGATGATGGAGGATGAGATGGTTGGCAGGCATCATTAACTCAATGGACATGAGTTTGAGTAAACTCTGGGAGTTGGTGATGGACAGGGAGGCCTGGTGTGCTGCAGTTCATGGGGTCACAAAAAGTTGGACACGACTGAGCGACTGAACTGACTGACTTGTCAGGGATCAGGGGGCTTCCCAGGTGGCGTTGAGTGGTAAAGAACCTGCCTGCCAACGCAGGAGATCTAAGAGACGAGGGTTCAATCCCTGGGTTGGGAAGATCCCCTGGAGGAGGAAATGGCAACCCACTCCAGTACTTTTGCCTGGAGAATCCCATGGACAGAGGAGCTTGGCGGGCTACCGTCCGTAGGGTTCCAAAGACAGGACTGAGCGACTGAGCACAGCACAGCGCCAGGGAGCAGCCTGTGACATAGGATGTCTTATACCAACACAGCATCTCCTCTTCTATTACAGAACAGTAACATTTCTATTTTAACTGTTCTCTGTTTCATCAGTGACAAAAAATAAAACAAAGTAAGGTTCTGGCACAGAACACTGGCCACCTCTCCCAGAAGCCTGCAGCGCCTCTCAGGAGTCTCGGAGCTCAGCCTCCCACGTGTGTCTCCAAGGGACGCCACCCAGAGTCTCGCAGTAGCTGGAAGCCTCAGGGACGGCTGGGGACTTCTGCAAGAGACTGTGGTTGCACGTGGCGGCTGCAGCTAAGGAAACACGCGTCCCTGCCAGCCCTTGACTTGGGCTGAGTCTGTTTTATCAGCTAACCTGTCTGTAACTCACGAGGACTTTCTATACTAAGTAATTTCCAGCACGTGGTGTGTGTGTGCAGAGGAACACTCTATGCCATATTACAAGGCGGTGCACTGCCCTGCACTTCGTCTACAGGGCCTGTGAGGTCACCCGGGCCGTTTCTGTGAAATTGCACATCATGGGGTGTGGTCCCACGAGATGGTCCGAGCAAGATACTTCCTTTAGAATTATTGTTGGGAGACAGTTTCCCTTGAGACCCTGTCAGGAGCCAGACGATCTGCCATGTTTGCTGCAAGGCCCTGGCACTTTGGGAATTCCCGAGTGTGATGCTGCATCAGGAAAACCATTAACTTCCTGGTGACCTATGTGTGGCTACCCATCACATCTTCTGACTCCTTTGTCCTGACCTTTTGCTCCCCATTTCTTTAAGGCAGTGGTTCTCAACCCTCCCCACACCCAGGGGACATGTGGGGCCGTCTCAGCTGCTGGGGTGCTGCTGGCGTCTCATGGGAGAGACGAGGGCAGGGCTGCTAAGTGTCCTGCAAAGCACAGCACAGCCTGCTCCCACCCTAAGTGCCACCACCATCGGGTTGGGAACTGGCTCCGGCTCTGCTAATGTAATAGCTCTGCGGGAGCTTCTGAAACTGAAAACACATTCGAGGACCCTCGACTCCCAGAGCCCAGTGACGGGACGTGGAGGGTGAGAGGCATCATCCGTGGAGAGGTGTGCACTGTCACACGCTGTGACCTTGGGGTCTCACACAGTGACCAGTGACATGCATGTGCGCGCGCACACACACACACACACACACACAGGGACCGCCAACACACACACACAGTGACCACCGATATGCACACACAGTGACTGGGGGATGATACAGCCAAACACACACACAGTGACTGCCGACACCCACACACAGTGACCACTGACAAGCACACACAGTGACTGGGGGATGATACACACACACACACACACAGTGACGAGGGGATGATACAGACACAGGGACCTCAGGGACACGCATACACACACACACAAACATACACAGTGACCAGGGATCACACACACACACACACACACACAGTGACCGGGGATGATACACACACACAGGGGCCAGGGGATGATACAGACACAGGGACCTCAGGGACACGCATACACACACACACAAACACACACAGTGACCAGGTATGATACACACACACACACACACACACACACACACACACACACACACAGTGACTGGGGATGATACACACACACAGCGGCCAGGGGATGATACAGACACAGGGACCTCGGGGACACACACACATACACACACACACACAGTGATCAGGGCATGATACAAACACACAGGGACCTTGGGGACACACACACAGATACAGAGACAGACAGTGACTGCAGGATTACATACACACACACATACACACACACAGTGACCATGGTGCTGACATGCATGCATGCATATGCACACACACACACACACACAAACACACAGACTGCAGGATGTCACACGTACACACACACACAGTGATTGTGGGACAAGACACACACAGTGACCTCGGGATGACGCATACACACAGTGACCGGGGGACACACAGTGACTAGGCAGTGATATACACGGTGACCTCAGGATGACGCACACACACAGTGACCACAGTGACACACACACAGTGACCTCGGGGCTGACACGCACACACAGTGACCACGGGTTCACACACACACACAGCAACCTCGGGGCTGACACGCACACATAGTGACCATGGGGTGACACATAAACACCCCGCGACCACGGGGACCCACCTTGAGGAGCCTGCAGGCTGTCATCCAGCATGTCCGGCTCTGCTCATCCTCGGCACAGAGCAAGCGCAGCTCCTTAGCCTCGTTCCTGACTCTGTTAGGCTAAAGGAGAAGGAAGACCTGTAAGTGTGACAGTGAGTCAGGACCACCCTTCCTCTCAGGGCAGACCTGAGCTCCACCCGCAGCACAACCCACCAGGTGGCAGAGACGGGAGCATGGGCAGGTGTGTGCGCCTGGGCATCACTCATGGCTCTGTGGGGCCCAGGCCGGGCCTGCTAGCTGGTTACTTAGTACCTGGCTGAGTGATCGGCCATCCTCCCATGGTGACTGTTGGGGGAGACAAACAGGAAAGCAAACCAGCAAGGTGGTGGGGGTAGGGGAGAGTCAGCTCTTGCAGGGAAGGTGGGTTCCTGGAAGGACAGCCACTCTTGGGTTTTGGAAGGAGGTGCCTTCCGTCACCCCCGAGGAAGAGGCAGCTGCGGGAAGGGCCTGCAGGGTAAGCTGAGGCAGGGAGGAGCCTCCAAGACTCAGGGCTGTGGAGGCCAAGGACAGATGTTGTGGAAAGGCCCAGAGAGCGAGACCAACGTGGCCGCAGAAGAGGCAGTGGAGAGCTGGCAGGTGCCTACCCAGGGGCAGGGGCCAGCTGTGACGGAAGAAAGCCAGCAGGCACAGGCTGGGCTGGGCCCTCTGAGCCCAGACCCGAGGGGCCCTGCGGGGTCAGACTAGCCCAGCTCCCTGCTTCGAGAACCTGGATGCAGGGGAGGATTGAAGGACAGCCCTGCATGTGGCGGATACACTGGGAGAGGCAGAGGCCACAGGGCTGTGGGCTGGCATGTGGGCCAGGGGAAAGGGGGACGGCTCCAGTCCCCCATGAGCTGCTCTCCACCAGCCGCCTGTGCACCGCGGCCTTCAGGGGGTTTGAGGTTGGTTCTTACCACTTGTAACCAAAGAAGCTTCACTAAATCAAGCAGAAAAATGGTATTTTTGGATGGAATAGGCTCCCTGTGCCCTGTCTCCTCCTCCAGCTTAGAAGACAGCCCAGCTGGGGGACTATGGGCTCACTCACTGGCAACCTGATGTGGGCAGCGGGGCTGGGCAGTTCCCACACTGTGAGCACCTGGGAAGACCCAGGAAGATGGAGGTAGAAACCTCAGCAGAATGTCTCGTGCACAGTGGGTAATTCAGTAAATATCTACTATTATGGTGACTGACAACACAACCTCACTGAGTAGGAACGACTGTGTGTGTGTGCACATAACCATGCACACATATGTCTACATGTGCGCATGTGCTTGTTCACACAGGTGTGTGTGTAAGGATGTGCCCTCACACACCTGCACAGTGAGAAGCAGAGTTGTGGTCACCCCTAGTCTCCATAGCTCAGTGGTTAGAGCACTGGTCTTGTAAACCAGGGGTTGTGAGTTCGATCCCCGCTGGGGCCTCTCACTTGCTCCTCTGTTGGGCCTTCCCTGGTGGCTCAGATGGTAAAGCGTCTGCCTACAATGCGGGAGATCCGGGTTCGATCCCTGGGTTGGGAAGATCCCCTGGAGAAGGAAATGGCAACCCACTCCAGTATTCTTGCCTGGAAAATCCCATGGACAGAGAAGATTGGTTGGCTACTGTCCATGGGGTTGCAAAGAGTCGGACACGACTGAGCGACTTCACTATCACTATCGCTAGTCTAATGTCCTGGTTACTGGAAGCCCACACAGAAGGCATCAGCTTACTCAGCACCCTGGAGGCCACTCAGGTGACAGGCTGGGGGGCTCCCTAAACCACGGGGCCCATCGCCCCTAAGCCATGGGGCATTGTGCATCAGGGCTTCTGCTTTTCCCTGAGCATCTGTGCTACTCAAGGACTGACACATTGAAAGCACACATGGAATATTTTTATACCAGTGCATAAATCCAATGTGAAACTGTTTGTTATTTTTAAAAAGCAACAACCAAGAAAGGAGGTCGCTGGTTTAATTTCAAAGTTCACCGTCTCGGGGTGGGCAGTACCTTTATGCAGAAGCCGTAGTCTGTGGGGGCACTGTACTGCTTCCTGCCAGCAATCAGGGAGAAGATGCTGCTGTCCTCCAGGTCGGCCAGCAGCTGCAGGTGTCTGGGCTCCTGCAGAGAAGTGGTCAGGTTTATACGAGGGAACTTCTCAGTACAGCCAAGAGCAAGTGTTTCCTGTCCTTGTCAGCAGAGGGCAGTCTACGCGTGCTCTCAACACCTCTCCCCTTTGACAGTCTACAGGTTATAACCATGGTGTCACATAAGTGCCAAGTTAAAACCATATCCCCCAGCCAATTGGGATGCTGGGTGGTGCTAAAAACCCCACCTCCCAATATTCAGACAGATGGATACAATGTATCTGATATTCCGCCTTATAAGGTAATATTCAAAGTGGAAACCAGGACATTTGCAAACCATGGTCAAGGTTAGGAGCATACACTCAAATGTAAGACCCCCACCACCTTTGTTATGCTGAGTAATCAGTGGCCAACTGCTCACAAAATGTCCCATCCTGTGCCTTAACAGTCCATCCTGCATCTATTTCCTCCTCTAGGCGACAACTGACCTGGGCCTCAGCAGCAATGAGGAGGACGCATAAGCCACACATCAGAGCTGGGAAATGAGGAAGTGGACCTCCCTGTGACCAAGGAAAACCTGCAGCCTCAGAGGAATGGAGTGCAGCCACGCCCCTTCCATCCAGCTCACGCCCCCTTTCCTTGGTGGCCACGCCCCTCCCTCCAGCTCACGCCCCCTTTCCCTGGTGGCCACGCCCTCCTCTCTGGTGGCCATGCTCCTTCCCTCCAGTTCATGCCCCCTTACCCTGGTGCCCATGCTGGTTCCCTCCAGCTCACACCCCCTTTCCCTGATGGCCACGCCGCTCCTCTCTGGTGGCCATGCCCGTTCCGTCCAGCTCACACCCCCTTTCCCTGGTGGCCACGCCCTCCTCTCTGGTGGCCATGCCCCTTCCCTCCAGGTCACGCCCCCTCCCTCCAGCTCACGCCCCCTTTCCCTGGTGACCACGCCCTCCTCTCTGGTGGCCACGCCCCTTGTCTCCTGACTTCCCAGAGCCTGATGCGGGACCAGCACCCTCCCTTGGCGTCCCCAGCTCCTCCCCTCTCTCTCCTGCAGGAACAGAAGAGACTGCAGCTCTTGAATGGTATAAGCACGGCCAAGGTCAGCTGGGTGTGCTCCTATGGTAGGTGTCCTCAGATGTTACAGGAAAATAGGTCAGAAATGCAAAGACACCAAAAGAGACCCCAGGAAGGCCAGCCCACAACACCCCAACTCTCTTCAGAAGCCTGCAGCCATTTTCAATCCCTCACCTCCTCTTCCCACTGGGGATACACACAAACTGAAATTTATTCCATAAAATATCTTCAATAACATATATTAGATTGGCATCAGGGTGACAACCATCTATTGAATATCCTTATGGTGATCCTAGACACCAACTTCCAAATTACAGACACTAAGTCAGCATCTTCCAAGGGACTCAGGCAGCCATGAAGCCCTGCTACCAGCCCACAGAGGGAGCCCAGGCTGGCCCACTTGGTGGCAGGGGTGGAGACACACAGCCCCCAGGTCCCCAGGAACTCTGAGTTTAGCTGCTACACACTCAGCTTAATAAGTCACAAGCTGGGAGGAAGCCACGGTGCACATCTTTACTCGGAACCCTCCCAGCCTGGTGTGACCGGCAGTTGTGCCTTTAAAACTCACCTTCGAAGCTCCCTTTGTGGAGCAATAGAGGCCGGATCTCCGCAAACACACATACAGCTTCTTCCACGATTTCCTTCCCAGCTCCTTCACGTGCAAAAACCCTTGAATCTCAGGACAACTACTGGAGTTTAAAAAATTCTGTTGAAGAGCAAATTTTAAAAGTCAGATAATACTGACGTGAAATTATGAGGACATACTATGAGCATCATTGACACTGGAACATTTTATGAATTGCCAAAATACTCTTTTTGTGTTAAACTGAGTGCTTTCAAATATTTTTCCTTTCAAAAGTCTTAAAATTCCCATCTAAATTGGTGGTGCCTAAAATATAATTCGTGTTTAAACACACGAGCAAATAGATCTTTTTAACACTGAAAAACAGAAGTCATAAATCTCCTAATAAGACCATATATTTAAGCATCCTGCCCTTTATTCTATTTTTCCTTAAAAATCCCAGTCTGATCCCCAGAGCTGGGGCAACAGAAGTGCCAGAAGCACTGATCAGGAGCACGTGGGCTGGGAGAAACCATCTGGCTGTCACTTTGACCACATGTCCCCTGGTGAAAGCTGTGTATCCTGTGTCTGTCCGTCTCCTGAAACAAACACCCTGGTGACAGCCCACTGTCCCCATTAACTGCGCCCACTGGCAGCACCTCTTTCTTTGGGAAAGAGGGCAGGAGCCAGGTCTGGGGTGACCCTTGTGGGTCCCCTCCACTGACTGAGACAGACATTTCTCCTCCTGCAGGTGGGACAGGCCAGCTGGGCAGGTCCTAGGGCCTCCAGGCAGTGCTTCTGGGGTCTCCAGAGATCACTGTACCCGCTCACCAAGCACCAAGTCATCTCAAATCAGGCAACTAAGATGCAGGAAATCATTTGCCCCTGATTGTGCATAAACCAGGATAACTAAGTATTGACAACTCTAGCCCAGAGCAGACAGATGCTCTGGTGGGAGGGCCCAGGACAGAACACGGAGGCTCTCAGCTTCCAGAGGCAGAAGAAATAAAGCAGGAAAGGGAGGGCTCAGGGAAGAATTCTATAGGAACTACATTCTAGTACTTTCTCTTATATTTGGTGCCACCTAGAGAGTGCTGGTTGCGTTAGTGAATTGTTTATTCTCTCACTTAACACGCTATTAAGAGATACATTTTTAGGGGTACAGAGGAATATTCTGACCTCCTAGAAGAGCATGAGTCAGCAGTAAGTGTGGAGAGGTAGCTGGTGGCCCCCTCCATCGGTGGGGGAGGGAAAGGCCAGGTTTAACTTGGAACAGACTTTAGGAAGTGAGGAGACAATGAAGATAGGTATGTTGGTTTTTTTAGAGTATAAGAAGTAACTTTTTAGAGCAACCTAATCAGTTTTGGGGAGAAGGCAATGGCACCCCACTCCAGTACCGTTGCCCGGAAAATCCCATGGATAGAGAAGCCTGGTAGGCTGCAGTCCATGGGGTTGCTAAGAGTCAGACATGACTGAGCAACTTCACTTTCACTTTTCACTTTCATGCACTGGAGAAGGAAATGGCAACCCACTCCAGTGTTCTTGCCTGGAGAATCCTATGGACGGAGAAGCCTGGTAGGCTGCAGTCCATGGGGTCGCACAGAGTCGGACACGACTGAAGCGACGCAGCAACAGCAACAGCAACAGCAATCAGTTTTGGGGGCTTCCCAAGTGGTGCTAGTGATAAAGAACACAACTGCCAAAGCAGGAGACTTAAGAGATGCAAGTTCGATCCCTGGGTCAGGAAGATCCCCTGGAGGAGGGCATGGCAACCCACTCCAGTATTCTGCCTGGAGAATCTCATGAACAGAGGAGCCTAGTGGGCTACAGTCCATGGGGTCGCAAATAGCTGGACAGGACTGAGCGACTTAGTATGCATGCATGGATCAGTTTTTACTATGGACGGACCCAATCCTTCTGTAGCGATTTCCAGGGCCTTGTGCTTGGAGATGGGGGGGTGGTACTCACAGGGAACATGGGAGCTACAGCTTCTCTACCCCACTCTCCTGCTCTGATGGCCTCTGTCAGTTTATCCTGTTTCTAAGTGCTTGTTTTGAGGGAGCCTGGCTGTGTGTGTGCTAAGTCGCTTCAGTTGTGCCCAACTCTGCGACCTCGTGGACTGTAGCCTGCCAGGCTCCTCTGCCCATGGGATTGTCCAGCAAGAATACTGGAGTGGGTTGCCAGGCCCTCCTCTAGGGGATCTTCCTCACCCAGGGATTGAACCTGAGTCTCTTATGTCTCCTGCATTGGCAGGTGGGTTCTTTACCAGTAGCGCCACCTGGGTGCCTGGCTACACACAGCTTTCCCAAGTAAACGTTTATTCCTGGATACTCTAAGTTCCAACAGGAGCCAAGGCTCATATTTGTGAGGGTGAGCTCAACTGATCCAAGTTTCTACCAGGCCCCTGGGACAGCCCAAGAGCACCTGTGCAAAAACCCCAGCAGAAGCCTCTTCCTGCCCAGTACCTGCAGAAGCTGGGTGTGACTGCCGTTGGACTGCTGGCACCACGTAACCATCTGTTCTGGGAAGAAATTCTAGGATGTGGAAAAACAAAGACGATAAAGGTTAGCTTCCAAGTGGGGAAAACATACTTACAGATATGCCAGTACTAAAAACATCCCTATAGGCACGATTATGGACAATCTGTATTTAAAATGATGGTCCTTTTAATTTATCACACAGTGGAAACACGGACTTCAAAAAGCCTGCATCTTCTGTTAAATGCAGGATCAAGTTTGAAGTCTGTGATGCCCTCTCTGGCCCATGCCTCACAGTGCACCCGGGCAGAGGACTGCCCCGCTCCCTAACTCAAAGACACAGGCGGGTGCACAAGACAAAGAACTCTTGACACCAGGACATGAGCATGGGGATGTGAAGAGCATGGGCATGTGAAGAGCATGGGGATGTGAAGAGCACAGGGATGTGAAGAAGCCTTTTCTGGTGCATTATCCAAAAGCAGTTAGCAAATCTCTTCTTTTCAATAAAAAAGCAGCTACATTATCAGGACCAGAAGTAGGCACTGGGACTTCTCCCCCCAGCTACCGCTGCTGTGACTCAGGATTGGGGCTCATGCCATGGCAGGTATGAGGTTCCCCATCCTGACATCCCACAAGGCAAGGGCCCCAGCTCCCCAAAATAGAAAACTCCAAGAAACTAGCTCAATATACCTGGATGTTGATGTCTCTACTGCTTCTTCCCCAAATAATCCCAAAACAATATATGCTACTTGCTGAGAGTAATGAGTTTTTATTTTATTGAGTATTTGACCAAGTTGCTCCAGTTGAACTAAGAACTTCCAAAGTAACTGAGGAAGCCCACCCCAGCTCTCTCTCTCCATTTAGAGACTGACCTCCTCACCCACTGTTACTTTTGGGAAAAGGAGATGGTTACTTTGGTCAGAACAAAGGCATTCAATTACCTATCAGAGAGACAGTGTTGAGCCAGTATTGCTGGGTTAACTAGCAACACTGATTCTCAAACCATCTGCCTCCCAGTACATCTCAGTCAGTTATTTTGTGATCAGCTACAATGAAACTCAAGTAGTTTATACTTGCAATATTTCCAGAGTTCCAAACCCCAAATCCAAAGGGATAAAACTCACCATGGGATTTTTGAAAAACTCATATTTTGCATAATTCTTCCTGAATAAAAATTTACTTTCACTTGCCATGGTGCTCTCCACCTGGACTACCAGCTCATGGTCTTCCAAGCAGCGCTCTGCAGGAGAAAGTATTGTCGGAGATGAGACAGGCAGAACCTTCCAGGCAGCCTTGCAAACAAATACAAAACCCGACTTTTCCATTCTTTAAGCATCCTGGCGAAGATGAGATTGAGAGCTAAACTAAATTGAAATCTCACTTTAATGCGTTCAGTTCAGTCGCTCAGTCATGTCCCACTCTTTGCGACCCCATGAATCACAGCACGCCAGGCCTCCCTGTCCATCACCATCTCCCGGAGTTCACTCAAACTCACGTCCATTGAGTTGGTGATGCCATCCAGCCATCTCATCCTCTGTCGTCCCCTTCTCCTCCTGCCCCCAATCCCTCCCAGCATCGTTATCAAGCGCTAAGAGGTCTTAGGACTCAGAGTATGAGGAACTCAGGTCAGTCTTTGCTTTTGCATACTTCTTTTCAATTTGGCATCAACAAAGCTTAAGGAGAGAGTCAATAAAGACTCTCCATAGGATTTCCCTAGTGGTCCAGCGGTTGAGACTTTACAATGCAGGGGATGTGGGTTCGATCCCTGGTCAGAGAACTAAGATCCCACATGTGTGGGGCAACTAAGACCCATGTGCCACAACTAAGACCCAGCACAGCCAAATAAAAACTGTCTTTAAAAAGGACTCTTTGTAAATGGTTTTGCCTTTAAATTAAGAAATGTCAACTCTTGAAAAGAACAGGGAGTCTAACAACTGGGAAAACACCCAAAGACAGAGCGGGGGAGCTCTGAGCATGGAGGATGCACAGGTGGGAGGATAGAGGGAAGCAGGCAGGGTATGGCTTTGATTGTATGAAACTCAGCCGCCCGGGGTGAACACGGGGCAGGGGAGCGACCAGCAGGCAACCTGTCCCCGTACCTGGCTGAGCGCCAGAGCCCATGCTAACCACACGCATCCTGGAGCCACTCTCACAGCTGGACCGGGTTGTTGGGAAGGACACGTACACTGCACAGCCCTTGTGCAAGCATGCACACACACACTCCTCAGCACAGGACTTGGCTTTGTCACCAACCTGGGGTAGGCTCTCCCTCATAGCCTGAACACTCTGGTTCCATGGGGAGCACAAGAAACCACTCTGCTCTACGGCTGGCACCCACCACGTGTCCACACGCAGCCTGCTGACGGGGTGGCGGGGAACCAACCTCATTCCCTAATGCGATAAATGACCAGAGGGAACCCAGGGCAGCTTCGAGTGTGAACCGAGGCCAAAATGGTAGAGAAGTAGCTACTATCAAATTGACCCAAAAGGGCCGTGTCAGCCTTTCCCAGCCCTCACCTCCTTTTACATTGCCAGCCGGGAAGCCCCAGAAAGTCTCATCTTCAAGGAAGGATGAAGTGGAGGGTGACAGCATTCCGAGTCAAAGGCATCTCAGAACGTGGGAGAATTCCTGTCCATGAAGGACATTGTCACCAGGGCACTGGTCTGAGCCGGCTATGATGGCATGCAGAGCACACTCAGCCTTGGTGTGATATCAGGGCAGGATTCCCTGGTAGAGACATACTCAAAGCCTGAATTTCCTCCCCCTGATGGACAGAAAGCTCGGGCACCTCAGTATGGGCCAGACCAGGCACTGCCAGTGACCCACTGACAGGCCCCAGATGTGAGGGGAACTGGCCAGCAATTCAGGAACCACATGCACTGCCTGTGATCTCCCCAGGACAGAAGAGAAGAACCAGGGGCAGCCGGAGTATGCTTAAAACAGCTCCATCTGCCACCAAGACAGGGGTCAGCAAATAGAATAAAATAAAAATAGCCACCACCACCAACAAAATAGGAATTAGCACATGTCTTCCATTTAAAACAAACTCATGACTTTCCTGAATATTTTAATTCAGAGAAAAATATTTCTGTAGTTATGGGGGGAAAACAACTACAACCCAATAGCCTATTGATGGTTGGTTTATAGAATTAAGGTTTATTCACCAGATAAAATATGGAGAAGGAAATGGCAACTCACTCTAGTATTCTTGCCTGGAGAATTCCATGGACAGAGGAGTCCACGGGGTTGCAAAGAGTTGGACACGACTGAGTGACTAACACACACACATAACAGGTAGAATAAGGAAAAATAAAAGAGCAGGCAGCAATGACCTGGTCCTCCGGACAGGAGCTGCCAGCTGCGTGGGGCACCCAGACGCCACGTCCCAGGTGGGCTCCTCTCCTCCCGGCCCAGCAGCCCTGGGAGAGCCACCGCAACAGCATAAGCAGACTGTCAAGGGTCCCAGCAGCAGATGCTTCTCTGCCCAGGGTCACTCTGCTGACTCCACCCGGCCCAGACACAGAAACAACCTAACTGTCCACGGACAGAGGATGGACAAAGAAGATGCGGCACACATATACAGTGGAAGACCACTCAGCCGTAAAATGAAGTAATGCCCCTTGCAGAAGCACGGATGGACCCGAGATTGCCATATCGAGGGGAGTAACTCAGGAAGAGAAGGACAAACACCATACGCTGTCACTTCTACATGGAGTCTAAAATATGACACAAATGCACAAGTCTACCAAACAGAGACAGACTCCCAGACACAGAGAGCAGACCTGTGGTTGCCAGGGGGAGGGGCTGGGGGAGGGAAGGACTGGGAGGTTGGAATTAGCAGATGCAAACTGTGACATGCAGGATGGGTGAACAAGGTCCTACCATACACCACAGGCCTGCGACAAACCAGAATGGAAAACAATACAAAAAAATATATATGTGTGTGTAGAAGTGAGTCACTTTGCTGTACAGCACAAATTAATACAATACTGTAAATCAACTAAACTTCAATTAAAAAAAAAAAAAGCCTATTTTACTTATGTGGCCATGCAGTGGACACAGGACTCCTCTGCAGAAACCCCGACAGCCCCAGCGGGTGGGGTGGGGCTGGCAGACCCAGTGCCGAGCCCACAGCACTAGGAGGTGTCAGCATCCCCCTTTGCTGACCCCCGCAGCCCCTCAGTACCAGCACAGCCCACATGGCACGGATCAGAGCACTGAACAGTTGCCCAGGGCGTTGCCTGGCTATGCGGAACTGTGAGAAGCAAAACATCCCCCCAGAAGACATCCTGCTGCCTAGATCTGCCCAACAAGCAGCTTCCTACTAGGTGTATCCTTTAGTGGGGAAAGGGTGTCATTTGGTGCCGTGAGATGTAACAGACACAGAGATAGAGACGAGGATCAGCCTGCAAAGGCACCTGTGAGCACCAGGCCGAGGGTGGGCAGCTGCTTCTCCCACGACCGCTGTCTGCATGTGCAGACGTCGGGGTCTGGATGCGCTGGGCCCTCCAAAGGGCGGCTGCCGTACCCTTCTCATTTGAGCAGGAACAAACCCAAATCAGGAAACAGGAGACACAGTCACCTAAGACCACTGACCACTCAGGGCTCTGCCCCAGCTTTTAAGCCAAAGTGCCACAGGACCAGCACTGTAGGAGCCGACAGCAGCACCGGAGGGGCGTCGTACCTGGCTGTGGCAACAAGTCCAGGTCAGGGGGAGAGTAGGGAGGGCCCCACCAGCCAGAGATGCCGCCCACTCACGCCGGCAGCTGCCCCGTCCCTGTGCCTCTGTGAGCACGATGCTGTGCTGAGGGTACCCTCAGAGGCTGGAGACCCCGCACATATGCATGGTCTCTGACTAATGGAAAGGAAGTAACTGTCCCACATCTCCTAAATCATCACTCGTTTCTGAACGTGAAGAAGCTTAGTGCTGTTAAGGTTATCATAGCTTAGCTGCAAAGACTGGAACAGTAATTGTGGTTGGAAATCCTCAAATTCTGAGGCTACACATTGACTCCACCACTTGCCTGAGGGATCTGCACGCATCATCTCCCTTTGGCCTGAGCCACCAGCCTTGTACATATGCAGGTTCCAAGAGCATTCCCAACACACACTTGACAAGAGTGTGACCTTTTGCAGGGAGAGTCAGTGACCGGGGAGATGGGGCTGGAGGCTCCGCCCTGAGAATGGCTGGGGGAGAGGCGGCAGATGCATGTGCTGGGGGTCCTGGGAACACCAGGAGAGAACACCCCATGCAAGGGGAGTTATGCCGAAACACCCAGGCTGCTCTGAAAGGTGCTCCCGCAACCCTGCCCCGTGGAAAGCTTGAAACAGGCTGCCGGACCTTCCTCTTCCCACTACTGGGCGTCTGACCATTAAACACTGGTGGATAAATGGAAAGAACAGGACTTTCACCTAAAGAACAACAGATCAGAAAGAAAACGATAGGCTTCGATCACACAGAGAAGAACAGGCAGGGCAGACACAGGGATGGGAATGGATAAGCTCTTTGCGGACAGTGGGAGGTTTCCCCTGATGCTGCCAGACTTGGTGTGTCTAAGCCTGCAGAACCATCTACAGAACCTAGGCATTAGGACCATGGGCCTGCTCACTGCTCACGAAAAAGGAGCCAGTGGGAGAAAGTGAGAAGGAACCTTCTGAGGGGACTTGTTGTGTCTGTAATTCAGCTCACTGACTTCTTTTTGTCAAACAGGATCCAAATATTCTTTGTCATTTTTATGATTTTACTTGCTCCTCTCCTTCTTTGTTCCCCCTTTTTACTTGGTTATAATGAACTGTTGTTCCCTAAAGGGGAGTATGTCAATCCATCTGTGAATCAGACAAAGAATAAAGAATGAAACTTATGAGTATCACATCCCTGAGACTACTGTGTATGTGCATTTCATTTCTTATTCCCTCAGAATAAATTTTCTTCATGTGATGAATCATGTCCCAAGTTTTAACATACATCATGTCTCTACCATATGATGTTACAGAAACCAGGTGCTACGAAAAGAAATACGTGAATAAAAATTTCTCAAGCAGTCCTTGTGTGTGACAATGTTCTTGTATCTGCGTCCACTGCATATATTCTCTGTGTACAGTGACAGTCACGTATTAGAATGTCTGCTGAAGATGCTTTCATAGTTCCTTGTCAATTAAAAGCGGCTAGACTCTTGAATAGTCTTTCAAAGATACTCATTTTTTTTGGATCTAATTATGCAGATACAGATGGTGACTGCAGCCATGAAATTAAAAGACGCTTACTCCTTGGAAGGAAAGTTATGACCAACCTAGACAGCATATTCAAAAGCAGAGACATTACTTTACCAACAAAGGTTCGTCTAGTCAAGGCTATGGTTTTTCCTGTGGTCATGTGTGAATGTGAGAGTTGGACTGTGAAGAAGGCTGAGCGCCAAAGAATTGATGCTTTTGAACTGTGGTGTTGGAGAAGACTCTTGAGAGTCCCTTGGACTGCAAGGAGATCCAACCAGTCCATTCTAAAGGAGATCAGCCCTGGGATTTCTTTGGAAGGAATGATGCTAAAGCTGAAACTCCAGTACTTTGGCCACCTCATGCAAAGAGTTGACTCATTGGAAAAGACTCTGATGCTGGGAGGGATTGGGGGCAGGAGGAGAAGGGGACGACAGAGGATGAGATGGCTGGATGGCATCACTGACTCAATGGATGTGAGTCTCAGTGAACTCCGGGAGTTGGTGATGGACAGGGAGGCCTGGCGTGCTGCGATTCATGGGGTCGCAAAGAGTGGGACACGACTGAGCGACTGATCTGATCTGATCTTATGCAGATACATCTTTAAAATTAATTCTCTATGCATGTCTGTACACATGTATATGGATATATATGCACGTGTGTATATGCATATGTATAGATGTCCATATGTCCATGTGTGTGCACGTGTGCGCACATACAAACTAGGGTTCTGACACTATCTAGGGCTCCGACACTATCTAGTTTCCAAATTGCTTGTGTGTCAGCAGATGCCTTGGGTGGCCCTATCAGATCACTAGGGCCCACTCACTGATGTCTCCCACCGGAGCTTCCCGTCAGTTGCTCTGCTGAGCACCGCTGAATGTACCCGGTAGAAGGTTGCTGGGGACAAAGGAAAAAGCCTCAGATGACACACAAGTGCACTGCACATCCGTAGCGACAGGAACGAAGTCAGAAGTTCTTAGTGCTTACTTTAAACCACACACCATCTGTCTGACAGCACAGGGGAGCCAGAACACGTGACCTCAAGCGATGCCAACTCAAATGTACCTCGTATTACGTAGGCTTAGATTGTATAACATGAGTTGCACAAATGCCAGTTAGTGAAAGGAATATTCCAGACCTAGGTTTAATTTCAATTTATTAATTGTTCTAAAAGGTTATAAGAAAGACTTTCAACTATGGGAAGAAGTTTGCAAGCTGTGCAGTTTTTCTCTCCTTCAAGACATGGAAAGAAAATACAGCTGACTTACATACAGAAAATTCTGGTTTTAAATACTTGCCAATGATTTTTGAAGCACCATACAGTATCCAGCAAAAAATTAAATGAAAGTTTGAAAAGCTTCTTTACCTGAAATAAGCCACCAAACAAACAAACCCCAAATTTTAGTAAGTTCTGTAAACAGTACACATTTCAAAATAATCTCTTGCTCTCTCAAATACCCACAGACACTGGGAAACTCAAACTTAGATGACATTGCCCCCTTGACTCCTGGGGGCCTCCCTGTGCCTTCCTGCAGGCTGTCACCACGGTTCCCTGACCCTGTCTGGTGAGGGAACGGCTCTGCAAAGCGATGCCAGAATCTTCCAGGGCACCTCTGGCTGACTCCCCAGAGCACAGGTGTGCAGCAAGCCCTGGGCCTCTCACAGCCAGTCCTCCTGCTGAACCAGAGGGACCCTCCTTCCTACTGTGTCCGATGCCTTGAGAATTACTGCTCCAAACATCCAAGAGCGAGATTCTGGAAGCACCCGAGGGGAGAGGGCCGCGAGCGAGGAAGGGGAGAGTTTAGAAGAAGAGAAGAAGCAGGAACACGGAAGCCACCTGCCCCGCTGGCAGGGACACTGCAGTGACAGTCTGGCAGCTGCTGGTGCTGGCCTTCACCTGACAGCACCCTGAGTACCCACTGCTGCTCCCCACCGGAGCTGCCCCTGCCCAGAACTGCCCCCACCCAGACCTGTTCCCTACCCAGACATGCTCCCCCTCCTGGAGCTGCCCCTGCCCAGACTGGCTCCCCACTCAGAGCTGCTGCCCCTCCTGGAGCTGCCCCCACCTAGAGCTGCCCCCTCCTGGAGCTGCCCCTCTCCTGGAGCTGCTCCCCCACCTGGAGCTGCCCCCCACCCAGAGCTGCCCCAACCCAGACCTGCTCCCCACCTAATCCCAGGTGTGGGTGATGCTCCACCAGCGCCCAGCTGTTGTCGTCCACACAGTGACTTCTGTAAACCAGCAGCTGGCACAGGTCCCTGGCTGTCATGTCTGCCAGAATCTCCACCACTTTGCTTGTCCCGTCTTCACTGAAGACTTTAACATCCTGCAACACAAGAAGGTGACACTTGCAGATGAACAACTTCGGGTCTTCAGAAAGAAACACCGATACAGCACACAACGGGAAAATTATAGATGACAGCGCTCCAACATGTATTACTGGTTTCCCAAGCAGCAGGTGACCGCAGGCTGCACCCATCAACACTCCCCTCTCATCCCCCTGCGGATGCACAGGGCACACAGGATTCCAACACAGGCTCTGAAAACACCCAGGAGACCTCGGGGACATATGGCCAAACCAGTGTACGAGCTGCTTTTCCATGATCTGTCTCGGGAAGTCAACAGATTTCCTTTTAAGTGCTGCTGGTGGTCTTGGGGTTGGACAGTTTACAGCTGAACTGACTGTGAAAGCAACAGATGCCCCGCAGGAATTCCTAACTCTGGGTGACTCCAGCTGTTCTCCCTTTCAAGGGTCCCCAGTGCAGCAGGCAGCACCCACTGCCTCCTCCTGTCATGCCCTACCCGCCTCATGCTCACTGTAGCTCAGGAAGAAGATGAGAAAAGGAATATGAACACGCCGAAATTCAAACGACTGAAAAGGGCAGTCCTCAAACTCTTCGGCCCCTCCCCCTACAAAATTCCAAGCCAGCTTCGTTTTCCCAGCACTGTTCAAAGCCATGACCTTTGAGCAGCTCCCAGACAGGGGGATGGCCAAGCAGAAATCCAGAGGATCAAACATTTTCTCTGCCCCAGCTGCAAAATCAATAGGGGTGTAGCATTGAGAGGAAACACGAGACGCTCAGTAAAATCTTACCTCCACAGCATGGAAAAAGCAGTCAGAGGAACAAGATGGCATTTTAAATCGAGACTGTGTCTTGAAGGGGAGTATGTCCCCAGCCTCTCCCACCGTCCCTGGCAGGCAGGACCCCCACTCCGGGCGCTGACCCACCGACAGAAGCCCGGTGGGCAGGCTGTCTCTGTGCGGCAGGGCAGCTGCTACAAGGCTGCCTTCGGCTCAGTCCTCAAGCCACGCGGGGCAGACCAATCAGGGCCCTACCTGGGCCTGATGCAATCGCTCCCCTACTCGGTGCTCCTGCCCGAGCTGGAGGCGATGACAACAGGACAACAACACGAGGCTCAGACCAGTGCTCCAGCAAAATGCCCGCTTACTCCTCCCCACGGTCCTGATGCCCAGGCAGGACGCTTGGCCCGAGCACGTGTGTTCTCTGAACTCAGGCCTGGCTGCCAAATCTCTCAGCAACCTTGAGCCCGGCAAGGCATGCTATCACTTGCAAGTCTGGAGCTGGAGCTTTCTGTGGCCCAAGTGTCAGCTGGTCCTGAGGAGCTGGCTCCACGCCCTCCCTCCCCACTCCAAGTCCTTTTTCTCGAGTTTTGATTAAATGCAGACTTGGAACATTTCTCTCCACTGCGAGGAGTCTCGCAGGATACGGTGAGTTGCTGAGATGAAGTCCACAGGGAGGGTGTGTTCCCCTGAGGACTGTCCACAGCAGACTTAGAGTCTCAGAGCCAGAGGGCAGGCAGGACCACCCCGGGGACTGAGCTGTCAGTGGGGCAGGGTCACTGTTCCCACCACCTCTCCACCAGCCCTCCAACCTGGGGGGGGATCAGGACCCAGGAGCCTGCTTATAACTCACATTCATCTTAAACGAAACCCACTCCACGTCTTTTCTGGAATTGACGTTTCACTGAACGACAGTTCTACTTCTCCAAAACCAATTAAATATTCAAATACAGATAACATGACTGAGTTTATGAAAACAAAATGGAATTTTAACAAAGAAAACATGTCTCTGGTGTATAGGTAAAAACTTTGTAAGAACAAATACATTAATACAAAAGAAAAACAAACCTAGAAAAAGAATTCATACAACTGATATATATGCTAAATATAAGTACATGTATAATCATAAATATGTAAATCATAAATATATAAATCTTCCACAGCAGTGCATACATACAAATACCCAAATCAGCATGTTCCTAATTCTCCTTCTTTCCTAAGTTTCTAAGTGAACGTATCTGTGATTACAACGAATAATATCTTCCCTAGGAAATTTAAATTAGGCTGAAGTGTGTTTCCTGTCTCTCTCCAAGTCTTTTCCTGCCCAAATCAGCTATAGCAGCAGCTTTTAAATCTTCTTTTCAGTCCTACTGCACTTTCCTTTAAACTCTTTCTTCACTTCCCTTTGCTCCAAGACCATGCTCCCAGAGGTCTAAATATAGACCTAGTATTAAAATCTAAGATGTGCTTTGTCATGTGGCCACATCCCCAGCTTTCAGATCCCCAGAGCCAGGGACCTGCTGGGGGTGGGGCAGGTGGGCTGCAGCCTGTGACACAGACAGACATGAGGGTCACAGGCTGCCAGGACAGGACCTCAGATCCCGTACTGTCAGCTCCGCCCCTGACACCGCGCCATCCAGTTATTGCTCCAAAGTCACCAGGGCCTGCTGACCAGATTAAACAGGCCCCAAGGCAGAAAGCCAAGGAAGCCACCAAACACGCTCACAGTCTCACCCATGGAGCCTGACAAGCTCGGGAGGAGAGTGTAACCAACACAGATACACAAAGGAAGGTGCTGTTGGAACTGCCAGCCTCTAAAGCCAGCAGCTCCAGAAGGGGCGTCTTGCCCTGTGCCCACCACCCCTGCAGTCAGCAACTGGGCAGGGCTGGGCTCATTCTGGAAACAAGAGAGGGTCTTCCATCTCAGCCTTTGGTGCAGCAGGCCTGGGCTGAGGGATGCTGGGGAGCAGGCTAAGCTCCCAAGTGAGATGCTCATGGTCCTGTGAGGGCGGGATGCAGGAGCTTCTTCTCTGTCGGCCTACCAAGGCCTCCGCTCCACTAACTCACAGTTCAGCCAGGATGAGATCGACCCCGAGGGCACACAGGGCTTCAGGGTAAACCTGTTTGGGGAACACAAAGATCTGGGTCCTGCGAGGTGGTTGGGGGGACAGGACTCGGAGCACAGACCAGCAGCGCCAGTCTGGCCCGGTCACTCCCTGGCTCTGTGACCCCAGTGATGGAAGAGGAAGCATCATTCATGACCCTCCTGGTTGAGGCAGGGGTTCTGGGGAGAATCAGACCCACTGCAATCTGGCTTCATCAGCAACTAGCCATGGGGACTTGGCTGGACCCGGCCTCTCTGTGCCTGTAAAGACGGGATCTGGCAGCAGCCTCACGGGGTCAGCCTGGCTGGGGCTAATGGGAGCCTCTTCCACAAAGCTCCTGGCCTCCTTTGCCCACCCCTGGGGTGCCCTCAGATGCCCTGAAAGCTGGGGACAAGGCAAGAGCTCGCTGAAGGCCTGAGACACAGGTGAGGGGTGGGGGACTAGACCCAGACAGCCATGACCGACTCCGGTTTGCAATTAAGACAGCAGACCTCATGATCGCTGAGATTCAGTGGGAACAATTCACTCGGAAAAGCCAACTGCTGAATTTTCCATTTTTGCACTGCAAAGGAAATTAAGTGGCTAATTGCTTTTAAAGACAAAACTACCATTTATTACAGAATAACCTATATGGGAAAAGAATCTGAGAAAAGACTAGATATGAAAATGAAAGTGTTAGTTGCTCAGTCAGGTTTGACTCCCTGTGACCCCATGGACTGTAGCCCGCCAGGCTCCTCTGTCCATGGAATTCTCCAGGCAAGAATAAAGAATACTGGAGTGGGTTGCCATTTCCTTCTCCAGGAGATCTTTTCAACCCAGGGATCAAACCCAGGTCTCCCACATTGCAGGCAGATTCTTTACCACCTAAGCCACCAGAGAAGCCTAGAATAGATCTATGTATGTGTATTAACTGAATCCCTGTGTTGTACACTTGCAACGAACACAACACCGTAAATCAACTATATCCTAGTATATAAACTATCTAAAGTAGAACAATTTTTTAAATACCAAAAAACTAAAAAAAGAGCAAATCATGTTCAACATAACACCTCCTTATATACTTAGAAAATATGAGAATGTATGCCATCCGCTTGGCAGAATTCTGATTCTGAAATTTGGAATAAATTCCTGGACTGCATTGCTTTCTTGCTGTATAAATGATAAAAATAAATAAACTTTGAATTAAAAAATAATATTAGGGAGGGATAATTACGTCAACAGCTTGAGACTCCTCCATCTCAGGGTTAATAGGGGGAGGAAGGTTCTACCATATGCAGTCCTCTGACTGGCTTGGTGCTGCAGCCCGTTCTAAAAGCCTTGATGTGGTAACAGAGGTTCCATCTTTCCTGCAGCTCTGCTGACACCTTTGCTGCATCCACTGTACAGAGAGGGGAGCAAGAGCTTGGATCTGTGCAAACTTGCAGGAAGGAGTTTAAGAAGAGCTGGGGTTGAAGATACATCATGTCCACGGCCCTCAACAGGCAGACAGACAGTGGGCACCTCCCTCCTGCCACCCTTATTTCTGCTTCGGGGACCAGACATTTCCTGCTGGGGCCTTGCAGGTCGGAGTCTTGTCCAAATCCTGCAGACTCTTGACACTGGCAGAGACCAACCCCTGAAAACAGCAAACGGAGGCCTCTCAGCGCTTTGTCCCAGGGTCAGCCGAGGTGCCGGGCATCCCTGGGGGGGTCGGTGGCCTCTCAGTGCTGTGGCTGAGCCGAGGACATAGCCTGTCCTCGGCACAGGACCCAGAGAGCCTGCTGGGTCTGAGCTGAGCGCTTGTCTCAGTTCTTTATCATCCAACTTTCTTCTCAGTTCAAAAGCTCTCTGGTTCCTGCTTAAATACATTTTCAAAGTGAGGATGTATGCTGGGCTTCTCATTAACTCCTGAAGCCTGCTGTAAATCCTGTGGGTAAACCCTTAGGGAGAAGCCAGGCTGTATCCAAGGGCCACCAGGGGGCATCCAGGCGGGAAGATCAATATTGAAAGGGAGGCCACACTAGAAGATGCTCAGCACCGCTACTGATTACAGAGATGTGAATCAAAACCACAGTGAGGGAGCACCTCACATGGGTCAGAAAGTCTACAGACAACTAACAAAGGAGAGGACATGGAGAGAAGAGAGCCCTGCTGTGCTGTGGGTGGGTCTGTGAGCTGGCACGGCCGCTGTGGAGAACAGAATGGACGTTCCTAAAAACAGCTAAGGAGAAGAGCTGCCATGTGATCCTGCAATCCCACCCCGGGCGTGTATTCAGAGAAGATGAAAACTCTAATTTGAAAGGACACGTGCACCCCAGTGTTCACAGCAGTACTATTCACAAGAAACAACCTAAGTATCCGTCGTCAGAGAAGCGGATAGAGAAGATGTGGTACATATACAATGGAATTCTATGCAGCCACGAAAAAGTGTGAAATAATGCCATTGTGGCAACGTGGATGGACCTAGAGACTGCTGAGTGAAGCAGGGCAGGAAAGAGAAATACCATACGATGTAACTTATATGTGGAATCTCAGAAAATGGTGCAAGTGAACTCGTCTACACAACAGAAACAGACTCACAGACACAGAAAACTTTGGGTTACCGAAGGCGAAAGGGAGGGGTGGGTTCATTAGAAGTTTGGGGGTAAGAGATACAGAGCACTACGTACAAAACATGAACAGCAAGGTCCTACCGTGCAGCTGCTGCTGCTGCTGCTGTCGTGTCAGTCGTGTCCGACTCTGTGCGACCCCACAGACGGCAGCCCACCAGGCTTCCCCATCCCTGGGATGCTCCAGGCAAGAACACTGGAGTGGGTTGCCATTTCCTTCTCCAATGCATGAAAGCGAAAAGTGAAAGTGAAGTCGCTCAGTCGTGTCCGACTCTACAGACCCCGTGGACTGCAGCCTACCAGGCTCCTCCGTCCATGGGATTTTCCAGGCAAAAGTACTGGAGTGGGGTGCCATTGCCTTCTCCGACCACGCAGCTCAGGGGGCTATATCCAGTGTCTCGTAATCAACTACGATGGAAAAGATCTGAACAAGGAGATACATATACACGTGCTTTCCGTGTGCTAAGTTGCTTCAGTCATTTCCATCTCTTGCCCACCCTCTGGACTGCAGCCTGCCAGGCTCCTCTGTCCATGGGATTCTCCAGGCAAGATGAATCAGTTTGTTGTAAAGATGAAACCAACATATTGTGAACTAACTATATTTCAATTAAAAAAAAATCAAAAGGGAGGGAAGACTGGGTGATAGGGTTGGGAGGTGCGGAGGAAATCCTGGTGTGGCCGGGCTTCTGAGGAGGGAAAACAGCGAAGCCGGTGGTGCCTGGGCAGTGGCGGTCACTCCTGAGCACTGCAGAGGCCACAGCGGGGCCCCACGCGAACTCCCTCCAAGGTCAGCATCCCTCTCTCCCAACCAGACACAGGGTGCAAGCCCCAAGACGGGAGGACCACTCTCCCAGAGGGAGGAGACGGGTCCACTGGGGCCCAGGTCTGAAGCAGGGCCTCTGCTGACTGCCTTTCTCTCTGTCTGCAAGAGGCTTCTCGGGAGCTACACGAGGCTGTTGACCCCGGGGGCCCTCAGAGCCCCCATGTGGGGCAGGCCTAGCAAATGTGGACGAAATTAGATGTATTTCAGATTAGGGCAGGGCCAGGGCTGGGCTGAGTTTGTTTTAGTGAAAAGAATGTAATTCCACTGACTTCTGTTTTCAGTTCTGTTCTAAACTGATGTTCTTTTGAGCCACAAGGAATGACAACTGCTACGGACGATCACATGGGCCCATCATACGCTGCAACATCATTAGCATCATTCTGTTCAACAACGCGGACCCAAAGGGACTTTTAAAAAAACAAGGGTCTGTGTTATAATCTATTGATTTCAAGGTTTCAGAGACAATTAAAAATATTGTAAGTCCTCTCAATCCTTTCTAAAGGAGTTAAAGTTCTAAATCAACTCACAAAGTAGTTCCCGGAACTCAAGCACAGATCTGGAGCCCCCCAGGGACACCCTCGTTGCCTGGTGCTCGTGGGCAAGATTCAGGGCACAAGGCTGTCTGCTGGCACCTCCAAGTCACTACCTGGCAGGATCAGTTTTGACTGGCTCACCTATATTTCTTTTCAAGTTTCCTAGGATAGATACATACAGCCTATTACTTTGAGAAAAGCAACTTGTACAGAGTGGTATCTTACAGGAAATAAAAATAACAGCTGTTTTAAAAACATCCCAGGGACTTTCCAGTGGTCCAGTGGTTAAGACTTTGCCTTCCAGTGAAGGGCGTGTGGGTTTGATCCCTGGTCGGGGAGTTAACATCTCACAAGTCTTAAAGGCAAAAAATCAAAACATAAACAACAGAAGCAATATTATAACAAATTCAATAAACCGTCAAAAATGGTTCACCCCTGCCCCTCTTCCCCCGCAAATCCTATTCTCTTTTGTTGAGGTATAGAGGAACCGAGGTCCCACTTCCATGGAGCTCAGAGAAGATTCTCAGCCCTTCTCTGGGCATCAGAGTCCTTGCATGCACAGGGCTGCTCTGGGGGCCCACCTGGCCCCCCACTAGCAGGGTCCTGAGCTGTCCTGGGAGTGTCTGTTCACATCTCTTTCTCTGCACAGTGCTTGGGGCCTGGCCCGGCTTGCTGCTCTGACTGCCTGTTCACCCAGGGAGGCACTACCCCCTGCCTGCCATACTGCCTCCCTTCTTCCTGGGCCCCAGAGCACAGCTGAGGCTTCCACTCCACCGCAGCGACCTGCTGTGACTCTGCAGCCCTGCGCTAAGCCATTCTCATCTACAAGGCTCCCCTCCCCGCAAGCTTCCAGGATTAGGCACCATGGCTGGGCTCCGGGTCATGCAGGGTGTGTGCGAGTCTCTGCCGAGAGGTGCCCCGTCCTGCCTGCCCGCCTGTGGCCCTGAGACCTGTGGAGGATGGCTGCTTTACAACGTAAAGGAGAGGACCTCATTCAGGGCACAGGCGACACAGGTGTTCCCACGCTCTGAGCTCTGTGTAAGGACAAGGGTGGTGGCCTCCAGGATATGCCAAGTCAGGATCAGACGGGATCATATAGAGGGGACATTCCTGACACATGCACATACATTTTTGTTGTTCAATTGCTAAGGCATGTCTGATTCTTTGCAACTGCATGGACTGCAGCACGCCGGGCGTCCCTGTCCTTCACATGTATATAAATATACACACATGCATATACACACAAATGTACATACACAAACATACATGCATACACACATACATATACAGTTGACCCTTGGCCAACAGGGGGACTGATCTGAGTATAACTTTTAGTTGGTCAACCAGCCCTACACCAGCGACAGCAGCAGTCGTGTTTGTACTGAAATATAGCCACGTTTAACCCAAGTCATTCAGGGGAACACAGACACATTCATCTTTTCTCACAGGTTTCACTGTAACATGTTTGGAAAACACATACAGGACAAAGGAAAGAATGTGACCACGGCTGACAACTCCCAGATTCACAGTTACAGTTCTCGAGTGTGTCCTTCCTGTCTTCTCCTGCACAGCTGTTTATAAATAGATGCATGGACACCACTGGGCTCAGACGGCGTCTGAGGTTTTGCAATCGTGGTGTCAAGCTTCACGTTACACCAGCAACATCACGTTATACCCAGGTCATTGTGTTTCTCTGGTGTTTTAGTGCTAGTGGGGGATTTCTGCTCATGGCTGTGAGGAAGGCGGTGCTGTCCCAGGGCTGCCCACTCAGTGGCTTCTCAGTGATCCTGCTTCTCACAGAGTGTCCTGGCACATCTTTACATGAGTCTTGGAGTGTGGCATGAATTATTTTCTCAGGGTAAATGGCCGGATGTCAATTTCCCCAGAGTACCACCTCTAATAGGGGAAATGTTTCCAAGAAAGGAGATGACATGTGTTTGGCAGAATGCATACTATTCCTTAAAGCACAGGTCTCCTCTGAGCATCTCCGAACCTCCACCCCTCATTAAATAAGCAGTCATCAAGCAAGCGCTGGGTGCTGGCCCCCCTCTCCTGGATGTCTAAGGCACCCCGCTCCCCACCCCCAACCCCACGCTTTCTAAGTGCATCATTACGGAGACTGTAGAAGCTGCCAGCATGGGATTCAAGCTCCTGCTCTCCACTCCCTGCACGAGCCATCCCACCCCAGATCCTCGACCCCAAACAGAGGGATGTTACACAGGCTGATGGTGAGTGTCACTCACAGAAATGCATGCAACACCACAGCCCAGAGCAAATGCTCCGCATACGCTCACTCCAGACACACTGCTCTCGACTCCTCCTCCTGGGGCATCATGTGCCTAAAAGATCCCACTCCCCACAGGCTGCAGGACAAAGACTGTCCACAGCACCAATTCAGGAAGAGGGAGCACTTGGCAGGAAGTTCACCCTGGGCTTCTGCTAACCTCAGAGACTTCCATGGGGCTTTCAACCGTTTCTGGTCTAAGCAGTTGAAAATCCAAGAATTTGAAGTTTGCTTTGTATTTCAAGCAGCTGAAGCCCACGATGAGAAGGAGTGATGGTCCTTGAGAAAAGAGGCCCCATCATGGCCCGTCCATCCTGGGGGTGGTGAAGGCTGTGCCATGCCCAGAGCAGGGGTTGACCAGATGACCTGTAAGGGGTCTGCTGACTGGGTTCTCTCTCTAGCTCTGCTGGGCGCAGGCAGCCCTGAGGGATGAATGTGGTGCTGAAACTTGCAAGGTGGCCTGGGACTGGGTTTTTCAGTGTGGATCAGAGCCCCCGGGGGAGCAAACTCCCACGGCCAAGCCCTTCCCTGGGGTGGCAGTGTCTTGTAAGGGAATTCATGGCACTAGGGTTGCAGACATGCAGTGTAAATGCAATTCCTACCTGAGTACAAAGTTTTTCAAAAGTGAGATTGAGGAATTAGGTGTCACAATGGTATTCATAGTATGGTTAAGAAAACAGTCTGGATCTTTTATAGAAATAGACTAAAAGATGTATAGATAAACGATATGATGGCTGGAATTTGGGTCAGAACAATATAATATACAAGGGGGTGTGGTTTGACAGTTGTGGGGTCTGGGTGGGGGGCATGTGGGCTTCACCACTATTCTACAGGTTTGCACAGGTTCTATTCCTCATATTAAAAGGAGGATAAAGAAAGCCACCAGGAGAAATAAAGCAAATTTGAAGACTTCTCCTGGCTAATCTATTTGAAGAACTGAACCCACGTTCTCTCTTATGAATCATAAAATGTAGTAGAGAAAGCAGTACCCCTTCCCACCCTGAGTGGTTCCTGACGGGGGCTGGACACCCCCCACACCCCCACCGAGGCACATTTGGCCACGTCTGAGATATTTCTGCTTGTCACAAGTGGTGTGTGTTGGGGGCACTACTATCCTCTGTGGGCAGAGGCATGAGTGCTGCTGAACATAATCCAGGGCCCGGGATGGCCCCACATCACTGGGACAATGTGAGGTCAGACCAAACAAGGACTGCCGTGGCCACGAGTCACGGGATCCAGTAACCATTAACCTGCTCTTATGACGAATAAACGCACACACAGACACACAGCTGGGAGGGAAGCGCTGCTCATCCTCACGGCTGAAGGCCGACTGATAGATGAACGCCAGAATGGGAGTCGCCACACGGGAACCGGTAATATTTGACAAAACCAGCCAAAGGAGTTTGGAGGAGGACGCGTGTAACATGGCTCCAAGCTCTCTTCCTTTCAACTCCTTTCTAGTTACAAGGGAAAGACGCCACATCGCAATGGAGAAACCTAGCCAACAGGACTAATGCATACCAACATTAGTGACAAGAGAAACCAGCATCACAGCGTCCTGAACTCCCGCCCCGAGAAGGAGGCAGCTGCCTGTGGTCTGCCCACCATGTACAGCCTGAAGGGGCCCCAAAGAAACCTCCTACAAAGCAAAGACAGGGCTCTAGTCACCGCGTACGTGATAGAGGACATGGAGTGGCCAGATTGGGCCCCACGTGGAAGGAGAGTAGAGACACTTAGGCCAGTACAGAGGTGGGACCTGTATGGGTTCATGAACCAGAAAAAAAGAAGCCATAAAGGACACTGGGAGGATGTGTGGGTCCCGGGGGAAGGCGGGCCAGTGAGACAAGTTGGGAGACTGGACTGACGTATATACGCTATTGATACTATGTATAAAATAGTAACTAATGAGAATCTGCTGTGCAACACAGGGAACGCTACTCAGCCCTCTGTGGTGACCTGAATGGAAAGCAATCCAAAACAGAGTGGGTCTATGCATAGTTGATCCATTTTGTTGTACAGCAGAGACTAACAGAACATTGTAAAGCAACTATATTCCAATATATATATATATGTTTTTTAAAGGACAATTAGAGACTCTGACTAAGGTTTGGATCCCTGCACTTATTAATGCGAACACCCTGATTTTGGTAAGTGCTGTGTGCTACAGTGCCTCCTGTTATACACACATTGATACACACTGGCATACATGTACAGGAGCAAGGAAAATGGTTTAAATGGGGCAGCATGTGAGCGACTAGGGAATCTGAGCCAAGATCTACAGGAGTGCTCTGTGTCGTTACTGCAGCTGCTCTATAGGTTTGAAGTTATTTCAAAGTAAAAGTTTAAAAAACACATCGTGTGACAATAATGACACACAGGTCCCTCCTCAATCAGCATCTCACGCCTGCCGTCACCGACAGGGGGCAGGGTCACAAAGACAGCGCTCTGCACCAAGAGGCTCCTCCTCCTTCCCCAGTAAGTATCTGTTTTCACTGTCAGGAGGTTTAGGACCTCAAATCCGCAGGCACCAGGGTGTTCAGCCCCGGTCGGGGTCAGGAAAATGTGCAGAATGCAAAGACCGCGCTTCAGTTCACACAGGTGTGCGGCGGCACCTGCCCTCGGAAAGCCCACGTCCACGCCGGAGCACTGCGCGGCGGCCACGCAGAGAGCCCATCAGACAGAGCCGCGACGCGGCATCCCCTCGCCACTGCCTGTCCCTCTGTTCTGTGATGGCAGGGCAGGCCACCCCACAGATCAGCCCCCCAGACCACCGGAGCCGCACTAAGGTGGCTCTGCCCTCAGGCCAATGTGCTATCTTTATCTCAAGCTCTGCAATGCATTTACCAGCATCCAGTTTCAGCGAACGTCTGACATGAGAGGCAGGGCAGGTCTTACGTGGTCTTTAGGGACGAGGGGGCCTCCAGCTGCGCCCTGAGCAGCATCCCCCGACCCCCGCCTCCCCCCGCTCAATGAGGGCGCAATATCAGATCCTATGCAGACCTTGGCTCGCGCCTACTGGGCCAGCACAGGCGTCCCAGCCGCTGCCCTGCTACTGTGCTGACGTTGTTCTAGCAGGGAGCGGGCAGGGGAGGACACACAGCTGGATGCAAAGAACACAATACACCTGAAGACTGACAGATATACTGGAAGTTTAGAAAAAAGTGAAATCCGAGGAGCTGAGAGAGACATGAGTGGCTAGGTTACAAAGGGACCACAACCTCTAGGCTTTCCTTGGGTCCAGACCATGCGGACAGTGAACCCCACACGGCTGCTGGGCGGGGCTGCCATTTTTATTAAGAGTCAAGAATTCGTATCTGTAGATACAATTTTCACTCTCAAAATCTCAACTCCCCTCCAAAACATATCTGCTAGGAATGACCTTATACTAATAACCTTTGTACCACCAATAACACTTGATTTTTGGGAAAGTCAACTTATCTACCATTATGGTGAGATTACAAGAATACCGCTAAAGATCAAGAGTTAGTGACAGTAATTACTGAGAAGTTCCTTAAAAAGCAGAACATGTTCATTGGTTATCAGTGGGCATCCCTGTTTGCTGCATTTTCGTAACTAAAATCAGGCCACAGAAGGGAAACCCTTTGCTGAGGGCTGAGGCTGGATCCCTGGGCTGCAGCACCGTCCATCTGTACGAGCAGCAGGGCTGCTCAGCTCTGCTCACCTTAGACCAGGGATCCGCAGGGGCGAAATGTAAGCCAAACGCCAGTGGGACCAGCTCCTCAACAACCAGGAAAGCACAAGGCTCTGTCCAAGATGGACTCAGAAGATGCAACGCCAGAAAGAGTGAAGTGCCTGAACGCGGCAGCACGCACCCTACCCCGCCCTGCGGCCACGGGGTCTCCAACTCAGGGGCTTCCAGCGCGACGGCGTAAGCAAGCGCCCCTGCTGCAAACCTCCCTTTGGGTCTGTCTCTTTGCTCCCAGACGGGCTCAGTAAATACCTTCTAGAGTTTCTTGAAGCTTCAGAAACAGCCAATGGAAATGACGGATTGCTTGGAGTCGGTTTCATCACGGGGGAGTGACTTAGCTGCCGCTCGGGGGCAGTGAAATCAGACACAAGACACCCATACTGGGTTCCTTTGCTCCTTGAGCAGGGGTCAGCCAGGCTCCAGGGCTTTCTCATTGTACCATACAGGGTACACAGCCCTCTGATGACAATTATAAAAATGAGCTTCATACACACACACAGAGTCATAAACACACGCAGCCTTTAATCAGCAATTGCTGTGCTGAGAATCTAAGTTTACCAGTATATCTATCTATCTACCTACCCATCATCTACCTAACCACCCAGCTCTCCACCATTAAGTGACCAAAGACCCATATGCAAGAATGTTCGTTTCAGCTTTGTTTACAATAAGAAAGAACTGCAAACAATGACACTGTTTGTCATAAGAGGGTTAGGTTAAACCAAGTACGATCCCCACTCAGTGGAGTGCCAGGAGGTTTTTGGTGGAAATGTGATAACACAGGTAAATTCTGGACAAGATAGACAACATCCATCCACACTGCTCATGCCTGAAGAATGAGGCGAGAGCTGGGCAATGAGGAGAAAGGGAACTTTACTTTTTATTGCAGACTGCCTTGTACTATTTAAGTTTCACTTTTCGATCTTCCTGTGAGCATGTGTTACTTTTATAATTTAAAACAACTCATGTTTTGGCCCCTGGTTGAGCACAGGTGACTTAGTAGTAAGTCAGGCCAGTGTAGTCCCTACTCTTCCCTGTGTTCAATGCCCCCACTTGCCAAACTGTGTGGTCTATCTGAACAGACTAGCTTCTCTGGAAGGATGCAGACGAAGGAGAGACTGCTTTGTGAAGACCTTTGGGGGAGGGGAGTCAACCTCTGATGGACTTCTCTCCCATGGAGGGGATGGCTCTGGGATCAGCTGGAATAAAGACCCAAAGTCCAATCCTGGGTCTCAAGCACAGGGAGCTCCCACCAGGAGTTGAATTTTTATTAACAGTTTATGCCACCTAGAATTTATTTCCGTCTATGTACATACAAGGGCTTCCTCAGTGGTTCAGTGGTGAAGAATCCGCCTGCCATGCAGAAGCTGTAGGTTCGATCCCTGGGTTGGCAAGATCCCCTGGAAGAGGGTACAGAAACTCACTCCAGTGTTCTTGCCTGGAGAATCCCAGGGACAGGGAGCCTGGTGGGCACAGTCCATGGGGTCATAAGAGTCAGACGCGACTGAAGCGACTTAGCACACACACGTGCACACAAATGGGGTGGCTCGCCCAGCGGTACTATCCTACAGTTCTGGACACTTGACATCAGAGACAAGGTGGTCCCCTCTGAGTGTTATGAGCAGTGTTACCTTCTATGCCTCTCCCCCAGCTCCTGGGGACCTGCTGGCCATCGCTGGCAGATAAACATCACCCTGATCACTGCTTGCATTTCAGGGCTTTCCCCTCTGTGTGGGTCCAAATGTCCCTTCTTTATAAGGACACCAGTCCTACTGGGTCGGCCCACCTACTCCAGCACGAGCACATCTTAACTTAATGACTAACATCTGTAACTACTCTATTCCCAAACAGAGTCATAGTCAAAGGTCTCAGGGGTTTCAGGACTTCACGTCTGAACTGGGGAGGGAGGTGCCATACCGTTCATAGTAATATGCAATAAAGGATAAGACCCTAATTCAGCTCTTCCTCTAAAGAGCTGATAACTGCTGGAGCATAGTGAATAAATCATGATGCCTTGTTCATGGTATTCTGATGCTTGGAGAGGCTGGCTCCTTCTCTGGGTACCTGCTCTAGAGCACAGATGTCTCTGCTTTTAAACCAGAACCACATGGTTTTCGACAGCAGCTTTATAAGGCCAAAACCACTCTTCTAAAGGGGGAACCTCTCATGCTCAGAGGTGAAATCTGGTTGGCCTCTTCTAGGTTCCCATAAAATTCAACCTTTCAGCAGCCTGGAACCCAGTGACAGCCCCTCGCCGCCCAAGACCCCAGGCCCCGAGGCTGTTCTTGCTCCCACTGTGACACCTCGGGGGTCTGCGTGAGTCTTTCCTGGGGAAGGGACCCTGCCTATTCTGAAATCTTTAGGTAGGAGTTTGGATTTCAAGTTTGTGAATCTGATGTGTGCTCCTGGTTGCATATTGGGTTGATGCAGTGACTAAGACAATATAAAACTAAATTAAAACAAGCACCCCACCCATAAAAGTAAGTGGACTGGTATCCAGGATAAAGAGAAAAGAGCAGCACCCAGCTGGGAGTTCTGTAGGCCTCCTTAAGGTCCCTGAGACCTGGCCCGCTGGGCAGCAGGTCCCTACGATGCCACCAGGGCCTCTGCCACAGCAGGAGGGCATCTGTTCTGGTCTCTGTGACAGCCCACTTGCCGTGACAACCTCAGAGTTATACAAGCTGCTTGTCTTTATTAGGGGAATTCCAAATTACTCTAGAGAAGATGGACACGGAGAATAAGACATGAAGGGCCTTCAGGGGGTTGGGGTCACAGACCCAGCTGCTCCTAAAAGAACAGGAACAGCGGCTCCTTGGTCACTCAGGTGAGACAGAACAGTCTTACCTGAGATCCAGAGAGAGCCATGCTCATCAGAGGTCCAAGAACCCCTCAGCAGGGTGAGATGGATTTGGAGACTTCCACTGCTTCTGACCAAAACCACCCTAAAAATAACCAGGAGTCATGGCAGCACGGCACCAGTGAGAACTGACACCAAACAGGCCTTCTTTACGCTCTTCAGGTCTTTCTACCAGAATGGTTTTTCTTATGCATCCCCGACGCTGTCTTTGCTTTTTACTCTGGCTGAGGACACCTGAGTTAGTGTATGACTAGGAATTATTAGCACTAGATGCTCCTTTGATTCTTGAAGGGCCCACATCCCTTCCTTCACTAACACAGTTCAGTTTCATCATCTCGCATTTCATAGGCTCATGACATTCTTGGTACATAAAACAGTGTGCGTGGAATAAAGTGAAGATTTTTTTCCCCCGCTTGGTACCCGGTTACTAATGATAAGTATCTGCTGAGCACAGATCACGGGTCCTCCTTAACCTCTGTTCTGGCAGCTCCCCCGAGCCAGGCCGGCTGGGAGGCCAGGCTGGCTCCTGGGCAGCATCCTTCCGGGCACTGGCAGCAGGCTGGAGCCGCCGTGGCTCGCCCTCCTAGCCAGCCGTGCCCTGGGCACCAGTGTGTGCCCCCAGGGGAGACTTGGGCAGGACTGGAGAGGTGCCACAGCAGGAGGTTGGAGCCCATACCACACGGCCACGGGCCAGGGTCACCTCTCTGCTGACCTCTGGCCAGGAATTGTATCTGTGAGGGCCTCGTGGGCACCAATGAACATCCTGTGGCATGCAAACCAGGTCCCCTCAGAACCTGCTGAGATTTCAGACACAAAACCTCTCTTTCATAAAAGAAGGAATATCCTCCCAACAACAGCTTCAGCTTTGCATGGCTGCTTACGGGTTGTTTCCAGACAGAAAAGCCCTGAGCAGGAAGGGTGCTGTCTGCTCTCTGAAGTCCACATCCTGGCCCAACACCCCCCAAAAGAAAAAGAAAAAACACTGGAGACCACACGGCTGCCAGCTGACCACCCAGCTGGAGCAGCAACAAGTCAGGAAAAGGTGCTACTGCTGTTTACAGAGCCTGCTTATCAAACCCCCAAATATCTGCACAAAGAACCTACCCAGGCCAAAAGGGGGCATCTAAAGTCAGCCTTCCAGCGGCGCAGATTTGGTGACAAGACCTTCCTCCTGTGGGTTCTGGACATCCTGGTACAGAGTCCCAAGGAGACCAGCCAGCAGCATCCCTCTGGGGCTGGCGCGGCCTTGGAGGAAACGTAGTGTTTTACTTATGGTCCTGCACATTTTCTTTACTTGAGGACCCTTCACAGTTTGAGGCTCCGACACTAACACTGCAGGAATTTCTTTCCCTTGGTTGCGGTGTATATGAATTGGCATCGAGGCTGAGCATGGCAGAGACAGACCCACTCAGCACGTCCCACTACGCCAACAGGACTGTGGCTACTGCGTTCGTCGTGAGAGGAAGGGAAAGAGGAACCAGCGTGTTCTCGCTGACGCTCTCCCAGGACAGGGCCATGTCTCCCTTCGCCAGCAGCACCAGTTTGAGCGCTCTGATTCGGACGTCGCAGAGAACCAGCCAGGGCGGCCGCCTCACCCCTCGGGGTCGCTGGTTGGGGCAGGAGGGCCGGAGGGTGTGCGCATTTGTCTCCCTTGGACTTGTACTGACTGTGACAGGACGTGATGGACTCCTGTTATGTTTTCTAGGATGTTGCTCCTCTTGGGGAAAAGCACCCTGCATAAATCTGTGCACAGAGAGGCTTACTGGGTTTTTCGCATTGTTTTTCTTTGTTCAGCATTTTATCTTGAGAACATTTCAGGCTAACGCAAAATGTGTGAAACCTAGTACAATGATTTTTCCACATGTTTTCCATCTAGGTTTATGTGCTTCCCAGGTGGCTCAATGGTAAAGAAACCGCCTGCCAGTGCAGAAGACGTGGGTTCGATCCCTGGGTCAGGAAGATCCCGTGGAGGAGCAAATGGCAACCCACTCCAGCATTCCTGCCTGGGAAACCCCATGGACAGAGGAGCCTGGCGGGCTGCAGCCCATAGGGTCTTAAGAGAGTCGGTTACAACTCAGCAAGCAACCAGCAGCAGCAGCAGGCTCCCCAGTAGCCCCGTTGGCTTTATCATCTTCTTACCCTCTGTCCCTGCCTGCCCAGGACAGTGAGCCATAGACAGCTGGCCCTGCAGCCCGGGACAACTTGATGTACATTTCCTAAAAACAGCAACTCTAACCACAGTTCAAGGACTGGAATCAGGAAATCACATCCACACATTACCATCAGCTGTCTGCATACTTCAGTCAAATTTAGCCAGTGTCCGAGTAGCATCCTTTTTGGAAAAGGCAGCTCCTAAGAACACGTGCGCGGGTGTGTGTTTGGCCGCGCTGGGTCTTACTGCAGCCTGCGAGGTCTTCGGTCTTGTTGGGGCACGCAGACTCTTTCAGTTGTGGCATGTGACCTCTCAATCGCCGCACATGGCCTCCAGTTCCCTGACCAGGGATCGAAACTGGGCCCCCTGCATTGCGAGCACACAGTCTCAGCTGCTGAACCACCGAGGAAGTCCCCAAAAGGCAATCTTTGAATTTAGGATCCCCTCTGGGCCCACTGGCCACCTTCAGCTGCCCGGCGTCTCCTTGGTCTCCATCAGCTAGACGTCTCCTTGGATTTGCTTGTCCCCGATCTCTCGTTTCTTGGGGTCTTCTAGGACCTCAACACCATTGAGGAGCCTGGCATTTACTGGAAGGTCCTGGGTCCTGGTTTGAGTTTCTGGCCCCACAGAAGTGGACTCTTTCTCGGGACGCCCCCTCTGGCCGTTGCTGGTGACGTTACCTTGGTCTGTAAGGTGGCCCCTGCTGCCCTTTCCACGGCCCTGAGTTGCTCCGTTACCTTTGCCCTTCGAGAAGCTCCTCGGTCCCCATGACAGGACCCCCTGCATCCATCAAGCATCTCCTGTGAGGCCCTGACTGCTGAGTAGAAAATGGAATTTAGGCGCTAACACCCAAGGCCAGGGTTGGACATATTTTTAAAGGAGTGAAGCAGAGCTGCAAGTTATCATAGAGACAAGAAAGCTACAGAAAGGCAAGAAGTCACCATGCGCTGTTGCTCTGCACAAATCCATCCAGTCCCCGACCTCAGCTCCTGCTGTGTCCTCGTCCTACCTGGCTGTCCCCACAGCTGCCATCCTGTGCATAAAATCCAACATGCAGACTTCTGCAAGGGGAAGGGGACTGGGGACAGGATGGAGTGGGGGTTGGGGTTAGCAGATGCAAACTAGCACTGGGTTGGTCAAAATGGTCATCTGGGGTTTGTTGTGAAAACTGAACAAACGTTCTGGCCAACCCAATGTAGATAACACGGATAAACAACAAGGCCTGCTAACCCCAAGGTCCTACAGTCTAGCACAGGAACTATATTCAACTTCCTGTGATGCACAATCATGGGAAAGAAGATGCAAAAGAATGTACATACACCTGTATAGCTGAATCACTTTGCTGTTCAGCAGACGATAACACAACATTGTGAATTGGTTATACTTCAGTTAAAAAAAAGAAAATCTGCCTTGCTTGTCTTGAGACACTCGGTACAGTTTGCTCCGCAGAGATGGATCCCTGCCAGGCCTCCAGGCCCCCCAATCTCACCCCGTGTCCCTCCTGATTGCCTTCCCTCCCTCTTTCTGGAACATTCTCTGCCTTCAACCCAGGTACCATTTCCTCATCCTCCAGTCCCAGCTGCTTTGCTGGCTGGTGCTTTTCCTGCAGCTGGAAAGTCCCATGTCTACCCACTGGTGCCTCCGGGCACTTGTCTCTCACAGCAGTTCCTGGGCTCCTGAGGGCAGGGCTGTGGCAGTGCCCAGGTGTGAGGAAGCCTCCCACATCACCCTGGGGAGTGGGTCCGTGAGATGGAAGCAGTGGTGGAGGAGGGATTTCCTGGTTGGACCCGTGCCAGATGAGAGCAGGCAGCAGTCGGCTTCCAGGGGTGCCCTCTGGGGACGCATTCTCAAGGCCCTGTTGGTCACTGTCACCAGGGTGCTCCCTCCTGGTCATCTTCCCAGACTGGAGACCATGTCGGGGAGGTTTGAGGGGGGCTGGGCTGCAGACTTGCAGGTGATGGGCAGCCTGAGCCTGGGCCCAAGTCAGGATGTGACCACTGGACCCTACTCGCCACGCCTACATCCATGCAGTGGTCCCCCACAGCACCACACATGGAACATTCCTTACATCAAATGGACCAGAATCTCCTCCTCCGCCTCTGCTCTGTGGGCGCTGCAAGGCCACACACCGCTACATGCCTAGAAAGAGCCTCGGAACAGCCAGAGCTTTGCTAGGGCAGCCATGGTGTCTGAAGACCAAGAGACGGTGTGTTCAACCACAGGGATGGGGCAGGCAGGACCAGCTGGCTCCTTCTGTGTCCCCACCACAGTCCTGGCCCTACAGTCCCTGCAGCCAGCAGCTGCCCACCTGGGCAGGAGACCACCCAGGTGGGGGACGCTCGCAGACGGAACACCAGCAACGACCTGGTGTGGAGTCAGGGCTGAGAAATTACGAAGCTCACCCTGCCCTGACGGGAACAGAGGCCCTCCCAAACATGCAGCAGCACACGGCTGGAGCTGCAGAACACCACGGACTTGGGCTAGAAAGCTGGCTTCTGCGGAAGAATCAAAATGTGACAAACGCTACATCACATCACTCAGGGACGCACCACACACAGGACAGCCAGCTAACTGGAAACCATGCAAATATCCAGCCCTGCCCAGGGTCTGAGTGCAGCCCCCAAACACACTCCTTAACAACTTTCAGCTATTAAAAGTGCTTTTTGCAGAGATCACGGAAGAGACACACAGAACACTTGCGGGATAGTAAATATGAAGTGAAAGTCGCAGAGTGAGACTCAGTCGTGTCTCACTCTCTGTGACCCCGTGGACTGAGGCCCGCCAGGCTCCTCTGTCTGCGGAACTCTCCAGGCAAGAACACTGGAGTGGGTTGCCATTCCATCCTCCAGGGGATCTTCCTGACTCAGGGATCAAACCTGGGTCTCCTGCATTACAGGCAGATTCTTTACCATCTGAGCTACAGGGGAAGTCTAAACAAATATAAACATACATGCCATTAGATCTGCTTTGTCCAGAACCAGATAAAATACAGGAGGCCAAGGGCCGCAGTGGAGATGGCGCTGTCTACCACTGTCGCTGACCATGGTCTGCACGAAGCCAGTGGTCCTAACACCGAGGTCCGGTCACAACGGCACTGCCGCCGTCTGGAGGGGATGACGTCCCCACCACAGGCCAGCTGTCTCCACCTGCCCTTCCTGTGATGCAGTCACACAGGACACTGACATCTGGACCTGTGCAGCGTTTCCTGATACAAACGAACCCCGAGAATCCAGGGTTCTAGAAACAGGGCGGTGAGACACCGCCGCTTTGATTCCCAAGCAACTCCGTGTGGGATTACAACGATGAAGCTGTGCTGGGGCAAGGGAAAACAAACCGCGTTCATCATGAGTGTTCGGTTCTAAAATAAAATTTACCAGTGGAGGCTGTCCACTCAGAATCTTTCCCAACGAGGTCATATCTGTCTTCTTTTTTCCTAGAAATGCAGAGACTTGGCTGCACAGCAGTGACAGGAGGGGTGTGGGCGGATGTTTACTGAACTCTCTCTCTGGAGACACTCAAAACGCCTTTCCTTGGTTTCCTCCAGTGGTTCTTGTAATTTTTTAAAAAACATTTTTTTTATTACTCAAATTGCTTTTCCTTCATGCTTGTTAAGAGAAGGAAACAAGAGCCCAGGAAAGGGATGAAACAGCTATGGTGGGAAAGAGAAGGGCAGACTCCAGGCAGGCACCGGGCTGCATAGCAAGGGGTGCCCACCAGGCCGAGGCGTGGGCAGACCAGCCAGGAGAGACGCAGAGACAAGAAAGGCCACAGCCAGCAGGGGGACGTGAGTATGGAAGGCTCTGCTGAGAGTCTTTCATGATCGTGGAAAGGCATGGACCCGGTCCTGCCCCAGCAGCTGGAGGAGACTTTGCCAAAGCATGGAACCCCTTCAAACCAAGACTGAAAACTCTGATAGGTACTTTTCAACCTTGTGACTTCATAAAACACTCTAAACTGCAAGAAGAGACACATTTAAAGACCACAGAATGGAACCAGAGTTCCCTCCACGAATGTCCACAGGCTTTTACGAAAGCACAGGTGTTCACGTTCCATGCACGTGGCAGCTTCTGCACGGGATGAACTGTGAGGGTGTTTAATCACACGCATTTATGACAGAGCCATCAGGGAGGGTAATCAGGCCAAAAGTTCATTTTGTGATTCTTTACTTTCCCTAAAGAAATTTCAAGTCACAGCAACAGCAAGAATCAGCAGATTCATCTGCCAAGGGAACTCACTTCTTGATCCAGCAAAAGAGGCCGCCCTTTCTGAGCCTGTCTGTGTGCAGACCCCGGCAGCTGTTTGCTCTGCTCTCCTGGCCCCTCATTCTGCAGCCGGACCCGATCACAAACACCCACACTGGGCAAGGCACGCACTTGGATTTTTGGTAAAAGTACGGGCATTTTTCCCATGAAAGACACAGATAATTTAAGTGTCCAGTGTTCCAGTGCTTCTGACAGCTACAGCTACTGAGATGTTCAATGCTGTCATAAATGATCTCCAGTTGAAAGAATTAATATTTAAAAAGATATTAATAGTCCAGAGAAACACTAGTGGTTGAGATTTCGCAGGAGGTTCCTTCAGCCCTCGCAGGAGGCCCGACAGTCAGGGGTCTCCTCCAAGCCCAGAGGGTGCAGCGCCAGGGCCTGCAAGGGGCGGAGAGGACCCCGGGGGTGACGGACTCATCCAAGTTCACATGCTGCCACCGTGCCTGGCCGGTGGGCTGGGGTTACCCACTATGGAAGCAGTCTCCCCCTTGCCGTGTGGAGTGGTGCTGTGACAGTTAAATGTGCAGCAACCGCCATGAAACAGATGCTAAAAATCCCGGCCTTCCCGGTGGGATTGCAGGACCTGCATGGGACCACCTGTCAATATCACTTGGTTGACTGGCCGCCTCGCTTATCTGTCTCAGACGGGAGGGAAGCATTCTCATGCTTTCCAGAGAGCCCACCACAGACACACAAGTGACCCTCAGAGGATCTAATTCAGCCTCTGCCACTCCACAGGTCCCCTCCAGGGTCCACACTCATCGTGACTCAGCACACTTGCTGTTGCGCACTTTCAGGAAGTGCTTCTTTGAAACAGCACCCGCCATCCTCACCCCAGGGTGAAAGACAAGGTCTGGGTCTGTCTCTGGGGCCCACGGGAAGAGCTGCACCCACACAGCCCAGAGAGCCAGGGCTGCTGGGACTCCGTGGCTGCCCACTCCCCACAAGGGCAAACACAGGCCTGCACATGTGGCTGGCAGACCGTCCTATGGGCCCCGGACCCCTTCCCTGACTCTTGTCTTCCCCACGTCTGGTCCCGCCACCTGGGGGCCGGTACCATGTTCCAGGTCCTCTGGCCGCAGCAACTTGGGCTAGAAGGGGTCTTCCTTTCAAGTGGCTGCTCGAATGTGTCACTCCTTCCACCCCCTTTGTCTAGTGACCAGAGAGAGGCGTCCAACTCCCCCTGCACCCAGCTCCTTCCGACAGCTGCCTCTTTCCCTCTTGACCTCCTTCTTCCAGTGAATGGGGTGGCATTAGGTGAGTCTCCTGCATCCAGGGCGCTGCATCCATTTTTAAGTCACTTCAGAGCTCCGACTGGTTGCTGATCCCTGTCTCTTCCGACTCAGCAGGAAGAGAGGGCATGGCGGGTTTCTCCTGCCCTCAGGTAGGTGACAAAGGAGGCTCCCCACTCCCGTCACAGCCTGACACTGAGCTGGTGAGGGTGCTTGAGACTGCGAGGCATCAACACCAGTGGTACCAACAAAACACATGTTTCAGGAGATCAAAAGTCAGGACCAAGTGTGGCAAAGAGGCATCCCTTTGAGCCAGTTAGACAACAAGGAAGAACACCAAGTCTCTACAAGTAGGGCTAAGTGTGGTGCATCCTTCCTGGCTGCTGGTCCCAAAGTGGGGTGCTATCTTGGGAACAGAAACAGAGGCACTGATGCCAAGTTCTCGTGGGGGAACTAGCTCCGATCCCAAGAAAAACAGGAGGCAAAGCCCCTGGGTGACCTGATTCTGCTCACAGAGTTGGACAGTCCACGGGGTGGAGGCCTGTTTCCTTGCCAGCCACTGGGAGAGCCAGAGAATATTTTCATGGTCTTATTTTAGGATGGGTAATGTTGTAAACAACCTCCATGGCCAATCCACAGACAGCTTGTCTAGACCCTGATGTGAAGCAGAAGGTCACCAGGGAGACAGACGTCCCTGACAGACTGCAGGCATGTGACGAGGGCTGCAGCCCGGCCAGCGCGGCCGCGGCTGGGGACGCTGACCTCGCCTCTGCGCGTGACGTGGGGTGCGGGGGACGGGGGGCTCACGAGGCGTGAGGTCAGCAGGCAGCAGAGCTCAGGCGAGCCCCGGAGAAACGTCTTCCTCCTGAGTGCAGAGCCCATGTGGCCTGGGGATAAGTTTGCAGAGGAAGAGGATGTGTGGTGCATGATGCCTGAGGACAAGGAGGAGAGTGGTTCCGGCGGAAAAGGCCTTTGCCTTTTCTGAATATGCTTGCTGCAAAGAGGGAACACCAAGGGCCCAGGGACACCTAGCATAGCAGCTAAAATCAGGGGCGCCAGATCCTGGGGTCAAGTCCTGCCCAGCTCCACCACGTACACTGGGGCCCCCTGCTCCCCCACCCACCCTGGGCCGCCTCAGCTCCACCACCCACAGTGGGTCCCCCAGCTCCCCCACCCACACTGCCCCCCAGCTCCCCACCCACTCTGGGTCCCCCCCCACCTCCACCCCTCACAGCTCGGCCTCAGTTTCCCAGATGCAGTACACAGCTGCCATTTGCACCTAATTCTTAGGCTTGTTCTGAGGAGTAAAAGTATCTGCTGCACATAAATATATAAACCACTGAGAACAGTACTTGGTACAGAGACCTTACTCAGTGAACGTTAGGTGTTGCCGTCATCTTTGCTGTTGTCGTTATTACTGTTGTTATTGTCATTATTATTATACCAGGCTGTAGAGTATCACGGGGCTTCCCAGGTGGCTCAGTGGTAAAGAAGCCACCTGCCAATGCAGGGGGCACAAGACATCTAGGTTCGATCCCTGGGTCAGGAAGAACCCCTAGAGGAGGAAGCGGCAACCTGCTCTAGTATTCTTGACTGGCAAATCCCATGGACAGAGGTGCCTGGTGGGCTGCAGTCCATGGACTCACAAAGAGGTGGACATGACTGAGCACACACACTGCAGACCCCATGGTAGAGAGAGCATCGCTGGTCTCCCTCGCAAGCCTGCCAGCCACAGGGGCCCAGGCCCTGCCAACCGGGAGGGGAGGAGCTTCCGGCCCATCCCTCTGACAAGGTGATGACTGGTGCTTTGACCTGACTTACTGAAGCTCAGCCTGCGTCCTCCCTTGGGGATGATGTCTATAAAATAGGCACCTCCCAGTCTCACTTTACGGCAGAAACTGCTGGTTTAAAAGGTGGCTGTCACCTTTTGGGCCAAGTTGAAATCCCTCCACCCTGAGCAGATCCTACTCAAAGTCAGGAATGTTACAAACTCTTCAACTACCGTCCAGCCCAGGTACCTGGGAGAGCCCAGGTTTAACGCCTCATTTATCCAGACGAAGACGACAGTGGTGACTTTTTTTCAGAGAATGAAATTCATCTTTCCACACCAAATGATTAGTATTATTTATCATTTTTATGGGAGTCTTTGTATAACATAAAAACATTTAAAATGTCCTAAATATGGTTTCTAAAACCTCCCAGACCTAAGCAACATCTTGGCTGACAGATTGAAAAGCCCTGCCAGGCGACAATTGTGGGAGCACCAGGAGAAGAATGAAGAGTGAAGACCCCACAGTGTCCCTCCCTCCCTCTCTAGGCCATGGGTCAGCTTGTGCGTCCTCACTCCACCCACGAGCGGCCTGGCGCTCCAACCAAGGCTGGGCTCACCTGCTTCGCGGCAGCCGGGCCAGGAGGTAAGGAGCCGGGTGTGAGCGCAGGGGGGCTCCCAGGGCCGCAGAGCTCGGGGAAGGGGTTGGGGATGGCTGGCAGCGACGAGGTCCTCAAGTGGAGGTCTTCCTCCTGCAGGCGCCTGCGTGGAGAGATGACGCCCATCAGAAGCTGCCACGTAGGGACCCTGCCGCCCACATCGGGGGATCTGCCCAGGACACCCTGCTGAGTAAGCCTGGTGCAAAAGACTGACCCCGCAGGCCCGCACTGCAATGAACCACCCGAAATGAGCACACTCAGAAAGGGGGTGGAGGGTGGGGGCTGGGGACAGGGGAGCGGGGAGTCAGGCTCTAATGGGGACAGGGTTTCAGATTTGAAAGATGAAAAAGTTCAGCAGACAGATGGAATAGATGAACACCCTTCCTATAATCACGGGGCCATGTGCCAGGGAGCTTAGGGAGGGTCTTGGAGGGAGACGCTTGGGAATAGCCTGGGGTGGGCGTGCTGCACAGTCCTGGGGGTGCCCCACCTGCCACCGAACATGTACTATGTGGTGATTCAGTCTACGCTACGTGCATTTTACCTTAATAAATTATTATTTTTTTAAGAAGTCCCGTGTTTCCTTTACGGTAGTTCACAAGCATCACTCAAAGCAAAAAACTACGTGATATTAGACATAACTGAAAAGAATCCCATTCAAGAGGCCTGTGGCCACGGGATCCATCCCTCTCTGATGAGCAGCATCAGTGGAGCTGAGGCGCAGGGGGCGAGGTCAGGGACGGGAGGAGGGGTGGGGCCGTGCCTGTCTACCTGTCCAGGTGAGAATGCACCCCCGGCCCCCTGCCCAGCTTCACTGCAGTCCCTCCTCCTCCTCTGATCATCGCCTTGCACTGCCTCCAGCTGCTGCTCAGCACCTGCCTCCCTGAGCCCTCTCCAGCAGTGTGACAGTCTCATCACCCCCACCCCTGATTCTCCCTTCCCCAGGCAGAGATGGAGCTGAGCTGCCCCCAGTGCTCTGGCCCCCACCCCTCCAAATCCAGGAGCTGGAGGACTTTTCCTCAAGCCCTCATCTGGGTCTGTGTCCACTCACCAAGTGTGGGCCAAGTCACTGCCCCCGGTGCCTCAATTTCCTTACCTGGGAATGAGAAGCTGCCACACCACCCCCTCAGTGAGGCTGCAGTGGCCGCTCCATTAGCTGCTCATACACAGGAGGGGTTTAGCACACAGGGGAGGTGCTTGTGAGCACAGGAAGTCCTCAGCAGACCCATTCACAAAACGAGCCTCTGGGCATCCTATACTGGTCACCTGATCTTTAACAAGGCACCTGACAGTTAGAAACGCTAGGACTGAAATAAAGAGAAGCATCACTTGAGAAAAGGTTGGCCTGGAGCCAGGGTCCACTCTCCAGCAGCGGGCATGCCTCGCATGAGCCCATCCGTCCCGTGGGACTCAGAACCTGCAGCCCCGGAGCGGAGGGACAAGCACGGCCAGGATCCCAGGCAAGGGTCCTGGGCAGCTAGCTGGCCGGAAAGCAGGCCTTCCTGCACCGCATCTGCCCTCTGCCCAGTCCAGCCTCAGGCACCGTCACCAGGGCTGCTGTTCCATCCCACTGGGCCTCCCCGAGGCCGCCACATGTGGGCAGCTGACACCCTCCAGACCCAGAGAAGCTCAGAGGAGAAAAGACTATCTCCCCCCAGACTGAACTCACCAGGAGCTCAGAACACGAGGGTGCTGGTGGAGGGAGCAAAGCGGTCCACCTGCTGGAAGGACGGATGTGACAAAGCGCAGGAAGCCGAGAGGAGAGAAAGCGACCCCAGGCCACCCAGGCTGCTGTGCCCCGCTGCAGACAGCTCTGTATTTACTCTGGTCCCCTTCTCCAGACAGACTTGGCCGCCCTGGGCAAAAGAGTCATCTGGCTGCAGAAGACTTAGGATGCTGGGCTGCAAAGAAGGCTCACAGAAGTTTCTGGAAGCAGAGGGAAAGCTCCCTCCCCAAAAGGTAAGGAAAGGAGACCCAGAAGATGCTCCAGCCAACAGATGCCTAAGACCCAGCACACTGCACGCCTTCCCCTAGAAGCCCAGAGAGGCACCAGATGTCACCCCCTTACCTACCCCCACCTGAAAACCCACCAGAGCTGGCAGGGGCCTGGGTGGGGGTCACAGAGAGCTTGTTTGCTGGGTTTCACAGAAGTCTCCGCCCAGGAGGTCTTCCATCACCCCACCTCACAACCGCTGGCCCCGACATTTCCCGCCTCCCAGGCAGAAACAGAGCTGAAGTGCCCCGACACTCTGCCCCCACCCTCTCCAAACTGGAGCTGACAGATCTCTTCCACATCCTCCACCATGCCTGGTCAGGACAGCACCACTCCGGCTGGTCGCTGAAACAGCTTCCGAATCCCCACCCCCATGAACCGAGGCTGCCGCAATGACCTGCCAACTAACCCAAGTCCAGCCTCACTCGCCTTTCCCCACCTCTGCCCTGGGAGTGGCTCCCGCAGGCTGCGGATCTCACCCCAACTGTCGGGATCTCTTTTCTAATCCACCCCTGAGGTCTGATGGACGCTTGAAGCCCCGTGTATTCAATGTGTACAACTAGATGAGTTTAGAGAGAAGAACTCGCTGTGACCCATCACCATGGTCTGGCCACCACCTCTGGACGTTCACGCTCACCCTCTTCACTTGATTATTATTATCACCTTGTGTGCACGTGTGTGATGCGAACACGTCACACAGGACCCGAACCCAGGTGGCTCTACACAGCTCGTCTGCTGCCTCGTCCACGGGTCAGGCTGCCCCTCTGGATCTCCCACCAGCACCGCCCGTCTCCACCCCAGCCTCTGGCAGCCCTCTCCACTACCTGCGTCCTCACTCCTGGGGCTTTCAGGTTTCTTGTGGAAGTGGAATCACAGAGTAACTGTCCTTCTTTGTGGGTCCTATCTACTTGAGCACACTGTCCCTGTTGTCCAGTGATGGAGGAGCAGACACAGAAATCATGGTATACACACGTGATGGAATATTATTCAGTCACAAAAAAGGAGGGGCCGGGCCACTTTAGACACCAGGGATCATCTCTCTTCCTCAGGAAGTCTCTGCCTCCATCCCTCAGTTCCTACTTCCCCTTCAACACCCAGTTCAGAAGTCTGCCTCTGTGAGGGAGATTAGATAAACAATCTTGTTTAGGCTTCAGAGACAAAGCAGAGCAGGCCTCTGACCTTGCGTCTAACCTGCCTGGACACTGCCCCGACTGGGAGTGACTGGGAGTGACCGCCTGCTGTGAGCTGAAGACTTGCAGCATCTTAGATAAGATGGGGGAGGAATCTTGAGGTTGTTGAGCCCCTGGGGTGGGGGCGGGGTTCCTGGCCAACCAAGCCCCAGACTTAACTGCATTCCAAGTTTTACACAACAAAACAAATAGCACTGACAAGGAAGCAGGGCTGCAATTTGCTCCCAGATTGATGATAATATCGGTTTGAGTCCATCCTGGGGTTATAAGTGGGAACCCCAAACTGCAATCTCTGAAGTCTCACCCAGGGAGCAGATGTGCTGCCTGGGACCTTTTCCCAGCTGGGACTCCAGATGTGCTGTGACATGGGATTTCCCAGTGCTGTTTAAGTCTGGATGTTGGTCAAAACCCAATTTGGTGATGTATTCTCTGCTCTGTCTCTTTTCTTTTAATGTTAGTGTATTGAAAGCAAGTTAGATAATTCTTTAATAAATACTGGTATTATTTATGTATATCACAAGTGGCTTATTTTGTTAACAAATCCTTTGAACCTGAGATGAAAGTGAAACCTTTCAGCAAAACAGCCTCCTCCAGGGAGGCCTCCTCCACTCCCCAGAGTCCTTTCCATGAAGGCTGGGCCTCTCCATGTCAGTCCCTGGGAAACGTGGTCAGGCTGCACGTCTCTGTCCCCAGGCCCTGTGCTGGGTAGTGAGGTCTGAGAGCCCTCCAGGGACTACTTGGCTGTTCATTCACTTTGGGCTTCCCTGGTGACTTGGTTGGAAAAGAATGCCTGCAACGCAGATCTGCGTTCGAGTCCTGGGTGGGGAAGATCCCCTGGAAAAGGAAATGGCAACCTGCTCCAGTATTCTTACCTGGAGAATCCCATGGACAGAGGAGCCTGACGGGTGATAGTCCATGGGATGGCAAAGAGTTGGGTATGACTGAGCTACTAACACAATAATGTCCTTGGACAGTGTTTCTGCATACCCCCACTGACCTGGCACAGAGCCAGTGCACATAAAACTGATCTGAACTGAACTGGGTACCAGGTCCAACCCCCAGCGGCCCTGCTGGATGGAGGGAAAGAAGGGGTCTGCCAAGCAGAGCCCGGCACCGTGACCCTACCACCCACCCTATGACCCCCAAGGGGAGGCAGGTGGTGCAGTGACCCCACCATCCACCCTCTGACCCCTGAGGGGAGGTGGGGTGGTTCAGTGACCCTATCACCCACCCTCTGACCCCTGAGGGGAGGTGGGGTGGCACAGTGACCCCACCATGCACCCTCTGACCCCTGAGGGGAGGTGAGGTGGCACAGTGATCCCACCACCCACCCTCTGACCCCTGAGGGGAGGCGGGGTGGTTCAGGGACCCCATCACACACCCTCTGACCCCTGAGGGGAGGCGGGGTGGCGCAGTGACCCCATCACCCACCCTCTGACCCCTGAGGGGAGGCAGGGTGGCGCAGTGACCCCACCACCCACCCTCTGGTCCCCGAGGGGAGGCAGGGGCCCACCTGACCGCGAGGATGCTCACGGGCTGGGACCGCTGCACCCTCTGCCTCGGGGCCGCCTGTGGTTGCAGGACCCTGGCTCTGGGGACTGGGCCGCGGCTGTGCTGGCCGTTGTGCAGGAGGGGCACTGTCTCCGAGGCTGCACACAGGCTCTCCAGGGACGCATCCATGTCGTTCACCAGCGCCTCCAAGTCCACGTCGTCCTCTGTGCATGGAGAGCAAAAGACAAGCGTCAGCAGCAGTGAGTGGCCACAGCCAGGTGGGCGTCCCAGGGACCGGGCTCTGAAACTCACGACACTTTAAAACATGAGGAGCAGACGGAGGACGCTGCCTGAGACAAGCACAGCTTTCTGTGAAGACTCATGGGTTACATGTATTACCTGTTGATCCGCCAGAAGCAACCCTGTAATGATAGCCCATCTGCACTTCCTGTCTGTACAGAAGACCCTCTCAGGGCATCTGCTCAGCTCACACGCTCCTCGGGGTTGGGGAGCCCACACAGCCTGGACCCTCTGCCCCAACCTCAGCTGGTGGGTCCCAGGGGCACACGGAGCTCTAATAAGGCCAATCAGGGCTGCTCCCTTCCCCAAAATTCCAGACAAGAAGCAGAGAGATGGGAACGGGGAGCGCCCGACCCTGACCGCAGTCTCGCCTTGCGAGGCCAGCAGTGTCGCACCAGAGGCAGAAGGGCTCTGAGGGTGGATACCTGCAGGGCTCTGGGTGCCTGAGAACCAGAGGAAGCCTGTCCGCATACAAGAAGGCCTGAGGCCGATGAAGAGAGAGGACCACAGAGAATGCCAGAAAGAGATGAGCACGGAGGGACTCCAGCAGGTGATGCTATGCCTCAGTGAGGCTGACACTGGTCCACCATCATCCTAGATGTTTCTGTGAAGCTGTTTTTAGATGAGAGTGACACGTGACTTTGAGGGCTCTGGGTAAAGCAGACAGCCCCCCATCATGTGCGTGGCGATAAGACTGAGGACCCCCACAGAAATGGACGCGGCCTACACAGGTGTGCATGCCAACTCCTGAGACACCGCGCTCAGTCGCTTAGTCATGTCCAACTCTGTGACCCCATGGACTGCAGCCCACCGGGCTCCTCTGTCCATGGGGTTTTACAGGCGAGAATATTGGAGTGGGTTGCCATTTCCTCCTCCAGGGGATCTTCCCTACTCAGGGACTGAAACTGCATCTCTTAAGTCTCCTGCATTGCATGCGGATTCCTTACCACTAGCACCACCCAGGAAGCCCAACTCCCCACAACAAGCACCCCAAATGCAGCAAAGGCACACCCCGTGAGCTCAGTATCTGGAGACCTGTCATTGTTTAACAATGTGGCCAACACAGCTGGGCTGCGTCTAGTGCAGTAGGTCACATGTCACCCAATTTACAGTCCATCTGCTTCCTCACAGCACGGGGTCACCCAGGAACAAACCAGAGCTTAGGGCCCAGACAGTCAGGCGGCCTGCCCCAGCCCTGCCCCTGCCCTGCCCACGCAGTGGGGGCGTGGCCAGGTCTCCCTCACAGGCCTCCATCTCCCATGCCTGTATCTCTGACTGGAGCTCACAGGGGTACCTGGCCCACAGGTGGGCATGAGGTCAGTGAGTTATTACTGCTCTGCGATAGAGCCTGAAGCAGGGTAAACACTCAGTCAATGCTATTTATTTGCTCTATAAGTGACAATAGGGGGGTGACTATTAACCTGGTTTACAGGCGAGGAGATTGGTCCAGAGTGGGGTTGGGGAGAGGGTGGGGCTGAGCGGGCAAGTACCTCGTCCCAGATCACACCAGAAGGGAACCTGAAAACAAGTTTGCAGCTGCCAAGGTGACCTCACCAGGTGTGCACTGATCAATGAATTCACAGATCTTTTCAGAACACTGACCTCCCCTGCTTCTCTGCTCCCTCCTTCATTCAGCCTCGCTGTCTCACTGGGCAGGAGGGCAGAAGGAGACAGAAACAACCAAATAGAACAACAAAAGCCCTTCTAGAAGGCTTGGAAGCTGCAGGGCACAGGGGGCGGAGGTGGGGGTGGTACAGGCTGGAGGAGGCTGGGATGGGGGATGGAGTGCAGGCACTGGGAGACCCAGGCAGAGGTGGGAAGACCACAGAGCAGCCTCCTCCCAAGGTTTCCTTTCCCTGCAGGCAGTGGTGACCAGATGAGGAGTCTGGGGAGGGCCTGGACCAGACAAGATGCTACAGGCAGCAGGTAGGGCCCCAAGGAGGACAGACAGACACACAGATGGATGGAAAGATGGGCAGGGGGCTGCTGAAAGAGCCAAGGACAGTGGCCCAGGCAGGATGAATGGAGCAGCACTGGGGGAGAAGGAGGGTGCTCGGGGGGAGTGCATTGTCAAATATTAAATACTGACAGATATTAAAGAGACAATATGCTATATCAATAATTAATAATAACCATGAAATCAAAATTAGCAAATCACAAGGGAGAACGTGGGAGTCAGCAGGCAGGGCTTTTGCACAGAGCTTGGCAGGCAGGAGGCTGGTGCAGGTGGGGAAGGACCTGGACAAGTCAGAAAAACCCCTGCAGGGGGTCCCTACATGGAGAGTGGGCTTAGGTCCTCATGCGTAAAGTGGGAAGCAGCATTTGACAACTGGACAACAGCTGCCTAAACAGAGCCAGCTCTATCAGGAGACCTCTGCCGCTGTTTCTGGAGCCCCTGACTAGACATCTGATAAGGAAAAGTGTTCGTTGCACTGGAGTTCTCAGATGGAACTTCTGTAAAGTTCTAGAATGTGTCCATCAGGGAGGACTCATCTCCTCCACTGACACGCAACTGGTCTGTAACCGAGGCTCATCTCAGACTCCGTAAAACATTAAGACCACATGCCACCAGCACCTTATTAACAACTCAGGATTTCCAGCTTAACGGACCATTTCAGAATCAATAGGAAGACATGCCAGGTCCACTGGAATTACAGAATCAGCCTTTGCTGTGGGCAGCGGCCTCTGCCATGGACGGGAGGCCCTGGCGTGGATGGGCAGCATGGGAGCAATGCTGGGCGCTGCGTTAGGCATTACTGACAAAAATGGAGGCATGGCCCCAACCCCCCCTCTGTCCCGCAGGCACGGACCCAGGATGAAGGAGTTAGGCTTTGTGATTCTGACTTGTTTTTTTCCTTTCCTCGGCTGAGTTGACTGAAAAGGAATATTAAGGTGCTTATTGTTCTTGAGAGGAGCATGATAAGATGCAAAGCCTTCTGCAGCTGTGCTCAGAGAATAATTCATAAAGTTAGTCATTGACATTTGTTCAAGGACTTTTACAAAAGAGTATTCCAGGATGAGCACATAGGCTGTAGCTTGAGGCCATGGAAGGTATTGCTATCTGAAGCCTATTTGTGAAGAAAATGTTTATGGCAAAGGAGTTTACTGAATTTACAGCTTAGAAATAATTAAAATAGTTACAAGTTGAAGATTTAAGGAATGTTGTAATGTTAGCATATTTTATTATAGCTTATAGAGGTTAGGATTTTTAGAGATACTATAGCTAGAAGCCTTTTTAAGAGATAGTGAGCTCAGGATGTTAGGGGCAAACAGGATTTAGAAAGGTAAGAAATAAACTGAGGAATGTAGCATGAGTTACAATGTAATCACAAGTTAACTATAGGACACATAAGAGGAAGTAGATAATAGATGGTAAAGCTGATTCCAAGAGAATCCCTGAAGCAGGAACTCTGTTTGAAGAGCAACAATGATTTATGGAGAAAATAAATCTGGGTGAGGGGGAACAGAAAACGTCAAACCTCTGACCTAATGCTTTTGTAAAAGTATAAAAGAAAATCTTAAACTTGAAATAAACAGGCAGTCCAAGAAAACTGAGAGGCTGCCTCATTTTCTCGCCAACACTGTTCCTCCCTTCAGGTTGAATCCCTGGCTGCTGGAGCTGGACTCCGGCAGAGCACAATGGGGATCTGAGGGCATTTCGTCACCAGTGGGGTAGCCTACTTGATTAACACAAAGGCCACTGTTTTCCTGGCTTTCATCCTGCTTTAGAAATCAAACAGGAATAGTATTCTCACTCTCTGACAGATGTCTGCCAAGAAAATCTCCCCTTAAGTAGATTTTCCTTCAAGTTATCTTCCTTACATGTTCCCGAAACAACTGAGTGACTGAACAACAATGTATTTCTGAAACCCCTGGCTGTGCCCGCCAAGGGCAGTCCTCCGAGGGTCCTGTCCTTTCCTTCCTGCTCCTTCCCCCACCAGCCAGGCCCTTCCTGGGCACCCGCTCCTTGCACTCAGGAACACAGTGATTCTGACATCAAAGTACATATAAAGGGAAAATGGTAAACACAAAGGTAAAAGGTGTATGTGCAATGCATGTCCTTCAAGTGCTTTCTCTCTCCTCTGAGGTCGGTTATTAATGAAATTGCTTTCTACTTTAATAGAAAGCATTCACCTGTGGATCTATTAGAGCCAGGCCAATCATTTAACAATATACTCAGTGGGTTACAAGTTTCATGAATAGACTCTGCACTGGCATATTTCAAACTTGCCTATTTTATACGGCCCAGATGAAAGGAGAAAGAACACTTGGTACCCATGGTTGGTGGAATATTACGTAGCCAGAAAAAGGGACGAAACTGGGTCATCTGTAGCGATGTGGATGAACCCAGAGTCTGTCAAACAGAGTGAAATAAGTCAGAAAGAGAACAACAAGCATCGTTTCTTTAACACTCATGCATGGAATCTAGAAGAAGGGTACTGATGAACCTCTGCAGGAACAGAGATGCAGATGCAGGGACTGGACTTGTGGGCACACTGTGGGGAGCAGAGGGCGGGACGCATTGGGAGAGCGGCACTCACATATACTAACTGCCATGTGTAAAACACAGCGGGGAGACGCTGCGCCATGCATGGAGTGTGGTCTGATGCCCTGTGATAAATTAGAGAGGTGACATGGGAGCGGGGAGGGAGGTTCAAGGAGGAGCGGAAATCTGTGAGCCTATGGTTGATTCACTTCATTGTACAGCAGAAATGAACACTGCTAAGTCACTTCAGTCGTGTCCAACTCTGTGCGACCCCTTAGACTGCAGCCCACCAGGCTCCCCCGTCCCTGGGATTCTCCAGGCAAGAACACTGGAGTGGGTTGCCATTTCCTTCTCCAATGCATGAAAGTGAAAAGGGAAAGTGAAGTCGCTCAGTCGTGTCCGACTCCTAGCGACCCCATGGACTGCAGCCCACCAGGCTCCTCCATCCATGGGATTTTCCAGGCAAGAGTACTGGAGTGGGGTGCCATCGCCTTCTCCGGAAATGAACACAACATTGTATAAAGCAACTACAGTAAAAAAAAAAAAAAAAAAGTCTAATAAAATATCCTAATTTAGGACAGACTTCAAAATTCCCTCCAGGGTCATTTATGAATAGCATTTTGTCTGGTTAGATAATAAAGTCACTTTGGGTTGTCTGGTTTTACTTAAACTTTGTCCAACTCTAATAAAGACTAACAATCAAACCTTCCAAACAGGAGTTTTAAAGGATTGATTCTAAAGAGGACACGGCTATATGCCATGGTACTTTTAAAATAATAACTACACTGAGATTTTTCTGGATTAACATTCAGTCCTTTCGAACGTTTCATGACCCGGTCCGTTGTGAAGGGACATTGCCCATGTCTCCTACACGCGTTGCTGCTGCACGCATCGCCGGGGGTCAGCACTCAGCCACGTGAGGAAGCCTTCCTACAGGTCAGGTAAGCGGCCTCTGTAAATGACTGTTAGCACTGCTAACTTGAGGCCCAAATACCATCTGTGAGCCAGGACCTCTGAAAGAAATCCCGTAAGGGGGATGAAAAACAATTTTATATGTAAAATTTCACTCCATGCAGATTTCTGAGGGTATATTTACTGGACAGATGTAGGTCAAACAATACGGTTTAAATCAAGTTATTAATAGTTATTTTCCTTCCTTAAATAGCCCAGTCCTTAGCTGGGCACTGACTTTTGTTCCAGATGTCTGAGTTGATCATCTAATTATAAACGCACAGATACATCTGGTCTCACTGTCATTAGCAAACGGAGGCACAATGAGGTCTAAAATGAGTACAAATTCAGTGAAACAAATTCATGTTCGGACTAATAAATTATTCCGGGGGAATGTCTTCCAAAAACAAGCCAGGAAGAGACCAGGATGCAGGCAGAGGGGAGAGTGAGTCATGCGAGGACCTGACTGGTATTCCTTAACCTTCTCCTGGCTCCCCCTCACCAGCTTCACTGCCCCCTGCTTGGTTCACAGCACCCTCTGGTGGCTTCTTTAATTAGATAGTTAACATGACACTGGATCCACTTAACAAAACCATTTCGCCACGTTGAAGAAATGCTATTTGCACCTCGAGTACAAGATGCAACCTTTCAGCCCTTCCAGGTCTTCCTCCCTGGTTCCTGGTTCCTGGAATGCAGCTCCTAACATCCCTGTTATTTCCTAAGTGATAAGAGTAAGGGGAGGAGCGTCTTTTCTTTATCTGGTCTTCTGTTGCTGCTGCTCCTGAAATAGCTCCCAAGCTACTATTGAAGGTGAAAGAAGTGTTTTTTGTTAACAATAACAAGCCCCTTTCGACTAGACCTGAGTTTATGTGAATGAGCTGACTTCTGGCAAGCCTGCAGCCACCTGATGGAGACTGGCTGTCAGATGAACCAGCTGTGTGATTAGAGAGGTGGGACTTTCAGCGCCACCCATGTCCTCCAGGGAGGGGAGAAGGGATAGCGGATACACAAATGGCCAGTGATTTCACCGACCATGCCTGTGTGGTGAGCCTCTGTAGAAACCTTAAAGGACTGGACCCTGAGAAGCTTCCAGGTTAGGGGGCAGGTGGGGTGCTGGGAGGGTGGCCGGAGAGCAGGAAGCTCCACCCACTCCCCAGTTATCTTGCCCTCGCACCTCTTCGCCTGGCATTCCTGAGCTGTACCCATTATAGCTAGTGAGGACACTGCCTTCCTGACAGCAGGCTGCTTCAGTAAATTGGGTGGGAGATTCCCTTGGAGTAATTCTGAGAACAAGATATTCAGCAAGAGAAGAAAAGGAGAATCCTCTTGACAACACTGTACCTGAAAATTCCCCAGTGCGTGTGCAAAGGCCCCAGTTCTAACCCATTTCTACCTGGACAAGAACTAAAGGTCTGGCCTCCAAAAGCACTTTCAACTTAAACCACGTTCCCCAGGAGTTACTTCTGTTGACCTCTAGGCAATTAAAATCTTGCACAAATATAACTCAATACGCTGCTGAAATACCTTTTTTTCACACCAGTTCATCTTCAATTCTCATGTAATTCCAGTCCCATGTATTTAATTTTTAGTATGTAGAATTGATTGGACATAAGTAAGCAGAATAAGAAAATCTAGTATTCTATCATTAGGGCTGTCTTGAGCATTCTTTTCTGTTCTGATCATGGTACTTAAAGATATTCAGCAAATATAAAAGCAAATCACCTAACCACAACTCCAAACGAAAATACAAGGGGAACTCCCAAATCCTATCACTTAAAAACAAAACAATGTTTTATTTCAGTGGTTAGTATGTCCAGGCGGGAAATAAAAAACCCTTAGAATCAGTCTGTCCCACATACACAGGGAAATAAATATAAACACAGCACTGGAGTGATCCACAACTCCTCATGTTCTCTGTGTTAACAAGAGAAACATTTTCACAACATCTGGGACAAAATAGCTTCTTTTTGCTCTCTACCCCTGCAGACAACAGTAATTGCTAAATTCAATGTGTATTAATTGAGAAATACAGGTCAACACATTGATTACTTTAACAAACTGTAAGAACTTGCATGGTATTTTTTTCATTAGGATCAGATATATTCTAAAAAGAGCTGCTTGCACTTCCGGGATAGTTGTGGGGCTCAGAAGTCCCCCTCTTCCAGGACCCACAGGCCATGTGGTTGGAACCATCACCCAGAGCATGGTCAGGGTCAGCCAGTGACATGAAACTGGACAAATACACCCCTCCCCCCCCACACACACATCCTGGGATCAATCCAGTTAGACGGAGTGACCATGGTAACACCCCTTCCAATCCGCTCATGCTGGGGAATCTGTGTCTCGCTTTGTATTGATAGCTGGGAGCCTGATTATTTTTCCTGGAAAGTCTTTCCTTCTCCTAAGCCAGATGCAGGACTGTGTGCTCAGGAAGGAGGCACCATATTTAGTCGTGCGCCTGGTTCCTTGAGAGCTCTGGCACTTTCCTCTGTTACTAGGAACTGCACCCAGAACCCTCCCTAGAACACCCCACGACAAGTGAGAGAGCCAGCATCCACCAGGCAGCTCTGTCAATAATGCAAAGTACGCAGGCCAGTGATGCTCGGCTTTCATGCCCTCTGTAACCAGCTTTCCTCAAAGCCACGTTTAGACCAGTGATGCTTGGCTTTCATGCCCTCTGTAACCAGCTTTCCTCAAAGCCACGTTTAGGTCTACACATTCCACCTAAGGGCCTCCCTGGTAACTCAGCTGGTAAAAAAAAATCTGCCTGCAATGTAGGAGACTCCAGTTCAATACCTGGGTCAGGAGGATCCCCTGGAGAAGGGAAAGGCTACCTACTCCAGTGTTCTTGGGCTTCCTTTGTAGTTCATATGGTAAAGAATCTGCCTGCAATGCGGGAGACCTGGGTTCAGATCCCCTGGAGAAGGGAATGACTACTCCGGTACTCTTGCCTAGAGAATCCCGTGGACAGAGGAGCCTGGCAGACTATAGTCCATGGGGTTGCAAAGAGTCAGAGACAACTGAGCGACTTCACCTTCACATTCCATCTAAGGGGCTTCCCAGGTGTCAACAGTGGTAAAGAACCCGCCTGCCAATTCAGGAGACATAGGAGATGCCGGTTCAATCCCTGGGTCGGGAAAATCTCCTGGAGGAGGGTATGGCAACACACTTCAGTATTCTTGCCTGGAGAATCCCATGGACAGGGGAGCCTGGTGGGCTACAGTACATAGGTTCACCAAGAGTCTGACACGACTGAAGCGACTTAGCACACACACATGCATTCTGTCTAAAGAAGCACCACCCCTTAAGATTGTTTAAGTGTCTACAGCGGTGACTCAGATTCAGTACCATCAAGAAGTGATGGGTTTTCCAGATGGCTCAGCAGGTAAAGAATCTGCCTGCAATGCAGGAGATGCAGGCTGGATCCCCAGGTTGGGAAGATCCCCTAGAGGAGGAAATGGCAACCTACTTCAGTATTCTTTCCTGGAGAATCCCACGGACAGAGGAGCCTGGTGGGCTACAGTCCACAGGTTTGCAAAGGGTCAGATTTGGCTGAGCACGCACAGTAACAGTAACACAGATGAGAAAGTCTGTGGGCGCTGCTCACGGGTTAGTGACTGTTGGGAGCAGAGGCAGAAGGATGAAGGGAACCGGCCAGTTCTGAGAGCCTTGGGCTCCTCCACCCCAGAGGCCACTGCATTTGCAGGGACCCTGGGCTCCGTCTCTGCCTTGGGCTACACGTTCAGGCTCTCTTCACTCTGACCCCAGGGGAGACGTTGTAAAAGACTGCGGCTGCACAAATCCTTCCATCTTCATTTCAGTTCAGTTCAGTCGCTCAGTCGTGTCCCACTCTTTGCGACCCCATGGACTGCAGCATTCCAGGCCTCCCTGTCCATCACCAACTCCTGGAGTTTATTCAAACTCATGTCCATTGAGTCAGTGATGCCATCCAACCATCTCATCCACTGTTACCCTCTTCTCCTGCCTTCAGTCTTTCCCAGCATCAGGGTCTTTTCAAATTAGTCAGTTCTTTGCATGAGGTGGCCAAAGTATTGGAGTTTCAGCTTCAGCAGCAGTCCTTCCAATGAATATTCAGGACTGATTTCCTTTAGGATGGACTGGTTGGATCTCCTTGCAGTCCAAGGGACTCTCAAGAGTATTCTCCAACACCACAGTTCAAAAGCATCAATTCTTCGGCACTCAGCTTTCTTCACAGTCCAACTCTCACATCCATACATGACCACTGGAAAAACCATAGCTTTGAGTAGACGGACCTTTGTTGGCAAAGTAATGTCTCTGCATTTTAATATGCTGTCTGCTTCTGCTGCTGCTGCTGCTAAGTTACTTCAGTCATGTCCGACTCTGTGCGACCCCAGAGACGGCAGCCCACAGGCTCCCCCGTCCCTGGGATTCTCCAGGCAAGAACACTGGAGTGGGTTGCCATTTCCTTCTCCAATGCATGAAAGTGAAAAGGGAAAGTGGAGTCGCTCAGTCGTGTCCCACTCTTCGAGACCCCATGGACTGCAGCCTACCAGGCTCCTCCATCCATGGGACTTCCCAGGCAAGAGTACTGGAGTGGGGTGCCATCGCTTTCTCCGAATATGCTGTCTAGTTTGGTCATAATTTTTCTCCCAAGGAGTAAGTGTCTTTTAATTTCATGGCTGCAGTCACCATCTGCAGTGATTTTGGAGCCCAGAAAAATAAAGTCAGCCACTGTTTCCCCATCTATTTGCCATGAAGTGATGGGACCAAATGCCTCCATCTTAGGCTCCCTCAATGCACCAGGGTTAACCAAGAATGGAGAAAAATCAGAATTCCAGGGATGAGTGGCTAAAATCATATCCCCCTCAGGGAAGGTGAGGATTCCAGCAATCCCAGAAACCCGAGACCCAAAACTCCTAAGTCACCAGCAGCACCCCAGGTGTACTGGGTCCTCTTGTCCGCTAGCGCACAGCCTACCCTCAAGGATTACAGCCCCATCTGGGCGGCGGGACTGAGTCAAGTTAAGGAAGTTCTTGCAACATGTGACAGCAGACCCTGGACACGTGTCATGTGCGTTCCTGTTCGCTCCGTGAACCTGTTTCCCAGATGCTGCATCCCCTTTCCTGCACAGCGAGGGGAGCGCCCCGGAGCAGCCTCCTGCATCGCCTCTTCCTCTTGCCCCGACAGAGGGCAGTGCCATCCTGAGTTAGTGAATTGGCGCTGGCCACGTGCCCTCACATCTCACATCGCTGGCTTCTTTAATCCTCCAAACACTAGGGATAATAACAGCTCTTTAGCAGTGAGGCAAATAATCTGCTGCTCAGGGGAGTGAAGGTCCCCTGGCTGCAGGAGACAAAGCCTGCAGCAGAACTCCGATCTCTTCTCTGAAAAACGTCAAACTGCTTATTCTAATTACACAGCAGCCGCTCCATGATGCTCCTGGAAGGCCAGGCCCCGGAAACTCGGCCCAGGAGAACCTCACAAGCAGTGTTCTTAGCCAAGAGCTCGGCACCTGAGCACAGCTCCTCTGCCCACGTGGCAAGTCTCAGCAAGCATCACTTTCCCCAAAATTCAGGACTTTGAGAACTTCCTCTAAAACATGGACTAATGCTCTGACTGTATTTCTTTGGTGTAAATGGGAAAAGTGGAAACCCAATGAGAATAACAGCAAATGAAATCAACCCAGGGACCTGCAAACTCAGATAAACCAGGTCAAGATAGCAGCTGCTACAAAACAAGTGCAGACACAAAGTAACAGATACATTAATTTTTGATGATGTACAACAGCTTTTTTTGGAAATAGAAAAGGCATGAAAAATAAAACCAAAAGCGGGTTTTATTAGGATGTCCCTTTGCTAGGATGACATTGAGCCTACGTGGGATCATTGCCTTTTCACTAGTCTCACAAATCCTTTTTCACACTTGACCAAAGGAGACGGATGGCAGACACGCTGTCCCCCTCCTTCCTGAGGGCACATGAGTACAGTAAGTCCCACTTTGGTCCCAGAGCCCAAGGGAGATGTTAGCAAAGCTTTAGACAAAAATGGACAGAATCTGGTGACCCACTCCAACAGATACGACCCTGGTCCCCACACCTGGAACTCACTGGATGAGGGCAGAGGGGCAGGCTGGTCCCAGTCAGCCTGTTAGTCTGGGCATTTCTGGGGAGAACTGCCAGCTGTTCCCAGAGCCCCTGGCCTCTCTGTGCCCTGCGAGTCCCTTCCCAACACCTCAGCTCCATGAGAAGCCAGTCCTGGACAAGGAGGGGAGGGCAGAACCCCGGCGTGAGGACACGAGGGTTACTGTAGCTGAAGGAAAGCTGAACACTGCCCCCACCCCAGGCAGGCCGTCGAGAGGTTGTTCGGACACCTCCTGGATCCATCAGCTGGGGCTCAGCACAACACCGACTCACCTGGTGCTAGAAACTCCACCAGCTGGCACTTCCTGACGCAAAATTAAACACATGCAATGGCACCACGCTGGGCAGTGGTTTTAAAGCATCTTGGGTTACTGTTCTCTTTTATAACTCGTTTGCTTCTCCAGATGAAAATTTTCTACATGAACAAGCCTTACTTTAAATCAGAAATGGGTATTTACACTTGGAAATATATCTGACTCTGAGGCTGGGTGGCCAAAGGAACTGGAATTAAAGCTCAATATAGAAAACGGTTTTGGTTTGTCTGCAGCTATCATTGTCTCAGTCTAATCAAAAAGGGAGTCAGGGCAGGGAGGGGGTACTTCCTCGGTGGTCCTGCAGTTAAGACTTTGCCTCTCAATGAAGGGGATGTGGGTTCAATCCCTGGTCAAGAGGCTAAGAGCCCACATGCCTCATGGCCAAAAAAATCAGAACATAAAACAGAAGCAATATTGGGACAAATTCACGAAAGACTGAAAATGGTCCACATCAAAAAAAATCTTCAAAAGGGGAGGATGAGAAACACGAATCAAGTATACTTCAGTGCTCATCTTGCAATGAAAAATCTGGGTTTATTAATATTCAATTAAGAAGCTTCAATAATTAGATCGAAGAATTTAGATAGAACCTGTTTTTCTTCTAGGAGCCGTTTTTAAAAAGTAAAAGCAGGTACACACCTCTCTAAAAATGGAAAGCGAGACTTCACAGATATTCACACATTCGTGTTCAGGGCAACGTGACACACAGAGCCGAGGGGTGAGAAAGGCCTGGAGTCCACCGATGAGCAGATACACCAAACGCATGAAGCTGAGCCACGTGACAAGGCCGCACTTAGGATACCCGCGACCACACGGGTGAACCCCGAGGGCGCCACGCCGAGCGAGGCAAGCCCGGGAGCGCGAGCGGACAGATATGCGCGCCAGTGAGAGCCCTATGAGGAGACTCATACAGTGCAACGCATGGAGGCAGGAAGTAGGACGGCGGGCGCCAGCGTGAGTGGGGGCGGGGAGCGGTAACGATTATTTACTGGGGGCAGGTTCCACTTGTGTAGGCGACCAGAGTGCTGCCCGTGGACAGTGGCAACAGCTGCGCCAGGTGAGTTCACTGACAGTTACTGGGCTGCATATCGAAAAACGGAGAAGATGGCGATTTTATGTTAGGCATATTTCAATACAAAAAATATAATAGTAATATAAATATAATAGTAAAAGCATTTTTAAATTGGAATGTTTAATATTCTCAAATGGTGCTGGTTCAGTCGCTGAGTCGTGTCCAGCTCTTGTGACCCCATGGACTGTAGACCGTTGGACCTCTCTGTCCATGGGATTTTCCAGGCAAGAATACTGGAGTAGGTTGCCATTTCCTTCTCCAGGGGATCTTCCGGACCCAGGAATCAAACCTGGGTCTCCTGCATTGCAAGTGGATTCTTTACCGACTGAACTACACTATGGTCACTTAAGGTCCTTTTCTGACTAATCTACTTGGGTGCCTTTGAGAAGTCCTTGACCCTCTACCTGCCTGCATGGAACCAATGCCACGCACTTGGACGCAAGGTGTCGTGGATTGCACCCCACAACACACGGCCCATTCCAGGGGACACCCTGCTGGCCCAAAGCCTCCAGCCCTGCCCCCGGGTGGACAGATGCCCCTGGCCTCCATTCTGCATACCGGAGGTCCTCACTTCTCCCCAGCAGAAAGCCACTCCCCTACAGCTCCCTGTCTGCACGCGTGTGACTTCCTCCACCAGCAGAAAGACACGGCCATTGTGGTGGTGGGGGGGGTGGCTCTGGAGGCCAGTGAGGTGGCCCAGGGTGACCAGTGGGGCCAGGAGTTTAGTGTGGAGAAGAGTCCAGGGTCTATCTCAGGAAAGAGATATTTCATCTAAAAAATGGAGGACCTAAGAGGTAAAATAAGATTTGGGACGTGCCCAGGCTGTGGAGGCTGAGGGCCATGTGGGGGCCCCTGGGGCTGGCTTCTTGGGTGACCAGTCAGGGAGACTAGCTCATGAAGGTACATCCATTTCCAACGTTACATGAAACTTGAATTCCTCTTTCCAGTTACCACTAAGCTTCAGTACATACGTGTACATTTCTCCAGTAACGCCATGGACTGCGACAGGTACGTATTCAACTGTATCTGTGCACATCCTCCAGTAAGGTGTTGGTGTTATGAGGGGCTCATGCAGAGCCCAGCCATCAACAGAGGCTAAACAGACAGACCCACAGAAACACAGCCAGTCTGCATCCTCCCACATAGGCCTCACCCATCTCACTGGAGCAGCTGGAAGGGGCCTGGATGCTGACTGCAGTGACTTTCAGGGAGAAGGCCAGGCTGCTCTCACCACCAGGTGTGTTAGACCCAGGAGGCTGCGACACGCGGAGGGCAAGATGTGTCACAGTCTCCAGGGCAGATAGAAAGTCAAATATACACATCCTGGCAGCCGGACACATGGGCTCTACCACCAGAGCAGACAAACAAAAAAGTGATGAGTGATTACTCATTCTGGACTCTGACTCCTGTGAGATGCACTCATTCAGTCTATGTCTTAGAGAAGTGCAGAGTGATTCTATCCAAAATATAAATCAACAAAACAGGGAAAGCTACGCATTCCACTCAGTGTTCCCATTCACTGACATTCAAGAGCTTGCCTCTGATTTTCCCTGAAAAGAGTATGTTTCCTTTCTTTCTTGAACTTTTATCCTGCTACACTGTTGCCAGGAAGGGCCTGGACATCACACAAGCTTCTTTCAGGTCTTTTAAGACTGTTTTTGCTCGGCACCAAAAAGTTACACCTGCCAAGCAAGGAACTACAGGCTACAAACTACAGGAAAAAAGTGGATTCCACTGTGCAATCTCTATTTTTCCTAAGAGGACAACTGGGGAGAAGAGGAACATACAAAATGTTACACAGAAAGGGCAAATGATTCCTTGTATCTTTCTCAAGTCTGCCTTAATGATCTGTCCCTTCTGAGCCTTCTGGTTTTGATCCCCAATTCTTCTATTACATCATAAACCTGGCAGAAGCCTGGGCGCAAGAAATGATGCAACAACTTGTTATTCTGCAAGGTTCCCATTCCCCGTTAATCCTAAAAATACTAATCCGAGAACACTGGAATTGTCAGGGAAGATCCAGGTCCCAGTCCAAAAGTCTGCCACTCACTGGCACTGTACTCACAAACCAGGCAAAGTTTTAAGGATAAATTAGATGCCTGGAGACCTGATCCCACTCAGCATCAACCCTCTACAATTCTGAGAATTTATCTCCATAAACGCAAATTTCCTTCTAAGTTGTAACCCATGTTTTTCTTCATTGAACAAATATTCCGTGAGCACCCACTCTGACACTGTTCCAGCAACTGGAAATACAGACATTAACAAAACAGACAAGAATTCTGCCACCTGAGCATAATATAGTCCAGGGCAACACACTCTGGAAAAGAATGATGGTGCAAAATACAAACTTGCAAGGGAAGAGATGAAACTTCTTTCACCCCCTCTGGAAAAATAATTCCTGCCCTGAAGAAGCTAAAACAAGCTCCGGGGTAGGGGACGCGGGGATGGACACACCCTGGAGACTGGGCTCCTCACGGAGGGGTAGCCTCAGCCCCAACAGAGCATCTTACAAGAGGGCTTAGGGACATGGGGGCAGCTGACGTGGCAAGGAGGGCAGTCTGCGTCCTCGGGTGGAAACAGCCTTGGTAGAGTTAATGAACTACCTAAACCAGAGAAGGATCCCAGAGGCCAGCTGCTCTCCCAGGACGGCTGTGCTCACTACTTGGCAGAGAGGATTTTACAACAAAATCCCAGTTATGTAAGACAAGACAGTGAAGAGGAGGCCACTTGGCTTCACAAAGAGGCCAATTTCTCGGGGATGGGGAAAGTCCTTTCAGGAGAACGTACTGGGCGATTCCAAGAAAGGGTACATCTCCCAGAACTGCACTGCCCAGGAGAGCGGAGCTGTCCTCCCAGGAGGTGATGGAAACAGGGCTTCAGTAGAAGGATGGGACATTCAGGATGGGGCCGGGGGTGGCTGCGGAGATCCTACCCGCTGCATGCTGTCTGATGAGCATGCCCCCGAGGAGGCTTGCTTGTGAGAACAGGTTCCTGGGACTCGCCTCAATTCATTCTGAATCCAAATCTCTGGAGTGGGATCAGGGGAACAAACAGTTCCTAAGTGAGGGCTTATGAGTCTCGTGGTAAGAAAAATAACAGCACATGTATAAGTGGCACCTTCTGAATAATGTCCCAGGAGAAGGAAAACTCATGATGGTCTGTCTTGGAATTTGGGCTCGATGGATATGAATTCTGGAGAAGCAATCCCAGAGAAAGGCTGCATGTACTGGACCCATGAGAGAGGGTTTTGACTTTTACTTTCTGCACACATACCATCGCACTTATTCATGATGATGACACACAAGGGCTAGCGTGCTTTGACCACCTACAAAGCCCCAGGTTTTATGCCAGGCACAGCTCGTAGCTCAAGCAACTTCCAATCTTTCTAGCAAAACAGCCAAATAGGCATATTTAAGATTTCAGAAGCAGCAGCTGAGGTGCAGGGTCACTCAGCTCCCAAGAAGGAGTTAGTGTTAGTTGCTCAGTTGTGTCTGACTCTTTTGTGACTCCATGGACTGCAGCCCGGCAGGCTCCTCTGTCTGTTCATAGGTTTAATCAGGCAAGAATACTAGAGTAGGTTGCCTGTCCCTTCTCCAGGGGATCTTCCTGACTCAGGGATCGAACCCAGGTCTTCTGCACTGCAGGCTGATTACTATCTGAGCCACCAGGGATGGACAAGGAGGTTAAACCCAGCTTCAGGGGTGGACAGGCCACTTTCCTGGTACACTGTAATTTTAACTTTCTTCAGCTGTTTTCCCATTGAACTTTAGTTTTAGCTTTATTTCCTGTTTTATTTCCTAGTGACATCATTCTTTGTCATTACCCTTGAGTTTCTAGAGGCTGGGCCTGCATGTTTTTTCTCCTTGGGTTCCCTACCTAACTTCACAGCTGGCACACAGGAGGTGATCAGCAAGTGACAGCTGAGCGTGTGGACAGTGGAGTTACCGAGTCTCCATAAATTACATATAGAACTTTACAGGTCAGACAGGCAGAGTTCCCAAACTCTCTGGGGTTTGCTGAGTCCCAAGTCCCTTCATTCCTTAGAAAAAGGCCTACCAGACAGGTCACACCCAGGCCACCAGGTGAATAAAAGGCACAGACTCCAATTCCATTAGGGATGGAGGGCTGTATGAGGCCTTGGACATCCTGCAGGAAGCATCACCAGTCAGGCAGGGCTCTGCTGTCCGTGTGAGCCTCCCTGACCACATCAGGCCTGCCTGGCCGTCCACAAAGTCGCAGGAACCATAGAAGGATCCGATTCTGTCTTAGTTCAGGACTTGCAGCCTCTGCCATGTGCCCCTGGTGGGCACCTCCCTCTTGGCGGGCATGTTCTTCCAGGCACAGATGCCCTGCCCTGGGCAGAAGGCTCGCTTCCCGTTACTGCCTCTTCACTCCAGCAGCATGTAAGCCAAGTATGGGTCCTTCTAGGTACCAGGAGCCTTATGATGTACGATCAATCTCTCCTTAAACCACTGCCTTTAGTCCCAAGCTCTGCCCACAGATCAAACTGCAACATGAGCAGCTGGCATCTGGTGGGACGCTGGGTGCTGCCTTGGGCAGGATTCCACTTACAGATGGAAAGTGGAAAAAAGGGAAGGCTTTATAGGTCCTGAACTCACTGTTCCCGACTCCAAGTTCCGACGTGGCAGAGCCTAATTCAGTGTTTTCAGTTCAGTTCAGTCAATCAGGCATGTCTGACTTCTTGCGATCCTATGGACTGCAGCATGCCAGGCTTCCCTGTCCATCACCAACTCCTGGAGTTTACACAAACTCATGTCCAGCGAGTTGGTGATGCCATGCAACCATCTCATCCTCTGTCATCCCCTTCTCCTCCTGCCCCCAATCCCTCCCAGCACCAGGGTCTTTTCCAGTGAGTCAACTCTTTGCATGAGGTGGCCAAAGGACTGGAGTTTCAGCTTCAGCACCAGTCCTTCCAATGAACACCCAGGACTGATCTCCTTTAGGATGGACTGGTTGGATCTCTTTGTAGTCCAAGGGACTCCCAAGAGTCTTCTCCAACACCTCAGTTCAGAAGGATCAATTCTTCAGCGCTCAGCTTTCTTCACAGTCCGATTCTCACATCCATACATGACTACTGGAAAAACCATAGCCTTGATTAGACGAACCTTTGTTGGCACAGTAATGTCTCTGCTTTTGAATATGCTATCTAGGTTGGTCATAACTTTCCTTCCAAGGAGTAAGCGTCTTTTAATTTCATGGCTGCAGTCACCATCTGCAGTGATTTTGGAGCCCCCAAAAATAAAGTCTGACACTGTTTCCCCATCTATTTCCCATGAAGTGATGGGACTGGATGCCATGATCTTCGTTTTCTGAATGTTGAGTTTTAAGCCAACTTTTTCACTCTCCACTTTCACTTTCATCAAGAGGCTTTTGAGTTCCTCTTCACTTTCTGCCATAAGGGTGGTGTCATCTGCATATCTGAAGTTATTGATATTTCTCCCGGCAATCTTGATTCCAGCTTGTGCTTCTTCCAGCCCAGCATTTCTCATGATGTACTCTGCATAGAAGTTAAATAAGCAGGGTGACAATATACAGCCTTGACGTACTCCTTTTCCTATTTGGAACCAGTCTGTTGTTCCATGTCCAGTTCTAACTGTTTGCTTCCTGATCTGCATATAGGTTTCTCAAGAGTCAGGTCAGGTGGTCTGGTATTGCCATCTCTTTCAGAATTTTCCACAGTTTATTGTGATCCACATGGTCAAAGGCTTTGGCATAGTCAGTAAAGCAGAAATAGATGTTTTTCTGGAACTCTCTTGCTTTTTTGATGATCTAATAGTCATGTACAGATGTGAGAGCTGGACCATAAAGAAGGCTGAGTGCCAAAGAATTGATGCTTTTGAACTGTGGTGTTGGAGAGGACTCTTGAGAGTCTCTTGGACTGCAAGGAGATACAACCAGTCAATCTTAAAGGAAATCAACTCTGAATATTCCTTGGAAGGACTGATCTGAAGCTCCAATAACTCTGGACATCTGATGCGAAGAGCTGACTCACTGGAAAAGACCCTGATTCTAGGAAAGATTCAGAACAGGAGGAGAAGGGGGTGACAGAGGATAAGATGATTGGATGGCATCACTGACTCAATGGACATGAGTTTGAGCAAACTCTGGGAGATAGTGAAGGACAGGGTCGCCTGGTGTGTTGCAGTCCATGGCATTGCAGGGAGTCGGACACAACTGAGCGACTGAACAACAACAAATTCTCTGTCTGCTGTGACCAACACGCTGCACAGAGGTCAGCAGAGTGATTTTCAGAAAGAGTGGGGGGAGTCACTACAGGAGATGTGCTGCAGCATTTCAGGTCACCCCTGTACTACACCCCCGAGCTATCTCACCCATATCACAGGGTTAGACAGCCAAGGCCCAGAGAGGTTAAAACACACACACAACCTCACTCAGCTATTGGCCAAGTCTTGATATTTACTTCAGTTTGGCTAAAGAACCAACAGTCTCTCAGTTTTCCCCAAAGATTAAAAACAAAAACAAAAGATCCCCAATCTCAAGGAACCTAGAAATAAATAAGAAAGACACATATGTATTTGGCATGCCATAAAACAAAGTGTCGGAGAAGTCAATGGCACCCCACTCCGGTACTGTTGCCTGGAAAATCCCATGGACGGAGGAGCCTGGTAGGCTGCAGTCCATGGGGTCGCAAAGAGTCGGACACGACTGAGCGACTTCACTTTCACTTTCCACTTTCATGCATTGGAGAAGGAAATGGCAACCCACTCCAGTGTTCTTGCCTGGAGAATCCCAGGGACGGGGGAGCCTGGTAGGCTGCCATCTATGGGGTCGCACAGAGTCGGACACGACTGAAGCAACTTAGCAGCAGCAGCAGCAAAACAAAGTATGATAAGTTTGGGAAAGTAAAAAGCCATAGGAGAAAACCCAAGAGGAAGTAGCTCATTTAAGAGGCAGGTGTCCTGGAAGGTGGTCATGGCGTCTGAGTCAGGACCGAAGGAAGGAGTAGTGTGTCCGCATGGAGAAGAACAGCCAGTGTTGCCAGTGGGGTGGGCTGAGGGTGCACAGACTAAAGGAGAGGCCAGAATGGGAGAGGCCAGTCTGTGCAGCTGGCGTCCAGGGGACATGTGGGCAGGTACAGTTTGAGCAGAAGCCAGAAGGGAGAGTGAGGTCTTGCCAGGCGGGTCCGTAAATATTGCAGCAGCAGCAGCTGGCCGTTCATTCTGTAGCCACACCAGGATCCGAAAGGGCCAGAGAGAAGTGCCGCAGCCACACAGCAGAGCCAGATAGACGATCAGGGAGAAAATGTGCAGAAAACGGCTTCTCACACCAAGGCTCCCGATGCTTCATTAGTGGCATGAGAAGGGAGGGGCTTTGCTAACTGGTCTTTGTCGCTGCACACCTGGAATCAACAGAACTCCCCATGTGGAAGATTCACATGGGAATGCAGGATCTTCCTGGGAACCACAGGTGCCTTCAGAAATCCTTTAAACCAGTATCTACAAAGTCCAACTCTGGACAAGGCACTTCAGCAGAACCTTTGAAATCATTAGTAGGACATGCTTCCTGCCCTTAAGATATGCATCATCTCAGAAGAAAGGGGAAAACTTTGATACACGAAGTAACACTTAGAAGGTGGCTTTTCTGTACAGGTGTGTGTTATGTTTCCCCTCCATTATCTCAAAACGTAAAGGGGGAGAGACTTGTTGTTGGCTCCAGTTTCACTGGCGTGTGACTTCTCTGACATTTCTGGATGTGCGCTGACCTCGGTTTCCCCCTCGGTGCCTTCGATGACTAGATGACACAATGGGACACGCACAGGATCCCAAGTTATCATCATCATCATCACTGTTATTAATTTTCATAATAATTATGCAAGATGGGCGTATGCAAACGAATAATCTATATTGCAAGGCTCTTACTAACTCGCCCACTGTCACAGGGCAAGATAAACCAAGAGGCAGAGCAGCCGCCTCACGCCTGGCCACCCCCAGCGTCTGGGGACATCAGAACGGTTCCTGAAGGGGACCATCCAAAACAAGATGATCTTTATGGACCTACATTGCCAGCTCTGGTAAACGACAGTCTTTTTTAATTTTGGTCTTTTCTACAGACTACTCCATGAAATACCGAGGTTTTTGAAATGGCCCCACTCTACATCCTTCCTCTCCACTGCCCCTAGAAAAAAGCACCCCACCAAATACAACTGTGCACACTAAAACTGCACCCTAGTAACAAGACTTCTGGTCTAAAGGAAACCCAGAGAAGTAAGCAGAGCAGAAAAGAGCTGTGACGGGGCAACAGGACCATGGGAAGCCAGAGTCCAGAAGGCGTTCCTTGATGCAGGGAGACGAAGGCTGGATTTTGGAGTCTCCTTCTGAGTCAGGGAACTGATTCTGTTTTTGAGGTTCAGGACTCTGGGGATCATGGGTGATGTTTTGATCACATCTCAGGAGGCTTGGCCGTGTGCACACATGGTTCCATCTCCAAAGAGAACGCGGCCACAGTGCGTGTGCAGGTGGATTTCAAACCTCTCTGCTCCTCAGGGCATTTCCGCTCAGTTGTCATCTTCCAAGTGGACCAGGACATGGCCAGACCACTCAGCTTCAGTGCTGAGCAAGTATTTGCTCAGACACAACTGTTTAAAATGCACAATTTTCTGAAGCCTCACATCTCAAAAATATTGTCAAGAAAAAGCTAAACATAGAATTCCCATAGTATTAAGAAATTCCACTCCTGAGTATGTACCCAGAGGAACTGAGAGCAGAGACTAAAACAGCTATGTGCATACCCATGTTCTTCACAGCATATTCACAGCAGCCAAAAGGCGGAGGCCAACCAGGGGTAGGCTGACAGCTGAAATGGTAAGCACATAGAGTCTGCAGACAACAAAATACGATTCAGCGAGAAGAACGGAATTCTCATACATGCTACAACCAAGATGAACCCTGAGAACATTACACTAAGTAAAACAAGCCAGACACAAAAGGACAAGTGAGTCCACTCACATGAAGTACCTAGAAAAGGCAAACAGAGAGTAACACAGAAGTTACCAGGAGCTGAGCGGATTCTCACTTAACGGTACAGAGTTTCTATTCGGGATGGTACAGAATTTCTCAAATAGACAGTGGTGAAAACTGCACAACACTATGAACGTAATGAATGCCATTACATCGTATACTTAGAAAGGTTAAGACAGTAAATGTTATGTTGTGGATAGTTTACCCTAATAAAAACACAGTTTTAAAATACTGTCCAGACAGTAATCCCAGCTATTGCAAAACCACCCACTGTCCAAGGAAGAGCAGCCCTTCTGTAGCCTGCTGCTGGGAAATGTCCGAAGCATGTTTAGCAACCCTCACACAAAAATAAGCTGCTTATGTTAGGAATGAGCTAACAGAAACCAGAGTGTAAATCCTCTTTACCAGAGGGAAGGAACAGGTCAAGGAAAGTCACAGCAAATCTTTTACTCTAACATCAAGTCCCTTGCAAAGGACCAGATCAAACACATCACAGACACCTGAGGCCGAGTCAGAGCTTCTGGATGCCTGAGGGTTAAGGAAGCACCAGAGAGCAGCACTCTGTCTCTGTCAAGTGCTGTCCTGTGCCCCGAGGCGTCTTGTTAGCAAGAACTTCCAGAGCAGAGGTACCAAGGGAAGGAGGGAAGGCTAAAGGATGCAGGAGGGGGTTCCCCACAGGGCAGGCTGCAGAACCACCCCATCTGGGAGGGCCCCCACTTCTGTGCTGCACTGCGTGATGGCTGCAAACCCAAGCCCTGCTCCCCTACACACACACACACACACACACACACACACACAGAGTACATGGACACAGACATACAGGGCTGCTGGGGCGCTAGATGGATGCTGAGCAATGTGGCACCTGAGACAGAGAAAAATAAAGCGTTAGTCACTAAGTCATGTCCTATTCTTTGAGACCCCATGGACTGTATGTAGCCTGCCAGGCTCCTCTGTCCATGGGATTCTCCAGGCAAGAACAATGGAGTGGGTCGCCATTTACTTCTCCAGGGGATCTTCCCAACCCAGGGATTGAAGCCAGGTCTCCTACACTGCAGGCAGATTCTTTACCTTCTAAGCCACCAGGGAAGCCCTGCTCTACTCCACATCACAGACCTGGAGAACAGGCTCCGCCCAGCCCTCCCAAGCCGGCCTCCAGGCTTCCATGTAAAACGAGAATCCGGCATCAGATATACAGCATGATGGCCTTTTCTGCAAACTGCTCTTGCTTTTTGCCAGTTTTTCTATTTGACTGTTTCTCTCACACATAGGACTTTTCTTTCTTTCTTTCTCTTTTTTACATTAACCATGTGGTCCACTGAAGAAGCAAACGGCAAAGTACTCCAGTATTCTTGCTGTGAGAACTTTGTGAAAAGTATGAAAGGCAAAAAGATAAGACACTGAAAGTTGAGCTCCCCAGGTTGGAAGGTGTCCAATATGCTACTAGGGAAGTGTGGACGGCAATTACTCATAGCTCCAGAAAGAATGAAGTAACTGGGCCAAAGCAGAAACGATGCTCAGTTGTGGATGTGTCTGGTGGTGAAAGTAAAATCCAATGCTGTGAAGAACAGTATTGCATAGGAACCTGGAAGGTTAGGTCCATGAATCAAGGTAAATTGGACGTGGTCAAGCAGGAGATGGCAAAGAGTGAACATTGACATGAACTAAAATGGAAGGGAATGGGCGAATTTAATTCAGATGACCATCATATCTACCTCTGTGGGCAAGAATCACTTAGAGGAAATGGAACATCCCTCATAGTCAACAAAAGAGTCCAAATGCAATACTTGGGTGCAATCTCAGGAACAACAGAATGAGCTCAGTTCATTTCCAAAGCAAACCATTCAACATCACAGTAATTCAAGTCTATGCCCCAACCATAATGACAAAGAAGCTAAAGTTGAACGATTCTATTAAGACCTATAAGACCTTCTAGAGCTAACACCAAAAAAGGTGTCCTTTTCATCATAGGACATCTTAGTTCTCAGAAAGCTAAGATCATGGCATCCAGTTCCATCACTTCATGGGAAATAAATGGGGAAACAGTACAAAAAGTGGCTGACTTTATTTTTTTGGGCTCCAAAATCACTGCAGATGGTGACTGCAGCCATGAAATTAAAATGTTTACTCTTTAGAAGGAAAGTTATGACCAACCTAGATAGCATATTAAAAAGCAGAGACATCATTACTTTGCCAACAAAGGTCCATCTAGTCAAGGCTATAGTTTTTCCAGTAGTCATGTATGGATGTGAAAGTTGGACTATAAAGAAAGCTGAACGCTGAAGAATTGATGCTTTTGAACTGTGGTGTTGGAGAAGACTCTTGAGAGTCCCTTCGACTGCAAGGAGATCCAACCAGTCCATTCTAAAGGAAATCAGTCCTGGATGTTCATTGGAAGGACTGATGTTGAAGCTGAAGATCCAATACTTTGGCCACCTGATGTGAAGAGCTGACTCATCTGAAAAGACCCTGATGATGGGAAAGATTGAAGGCGGGAGGAGAAGCGGATGACAGAGGATGAGATGGTTGGATAGCATCAGCGACTCAATGGACATGAGTTTGGGTGAACTCCAGGAGTTGGTGATGGACAGGGAAGCCTGGTGTGCTGCAGTCCATGGGGTCGCAAAGTCAGACACGACTGAGAGGCTGAACTGACTAAACTTCATCACAGGGAACTGGAATGCAAAAGTAGGAAGTCAAGAGATACCTAGAGAACAGGCAAGTTTGGTCTTGGAGTACAAAATGAAGCAGAGCAAAGGTTAAAAGAGTTTTGCCAAGAGAACACACTGGTCATAGCAAACACCCTCTTCCAACAACACAAGAGAAGACTCTACACATGAACATCACCGGATGGTCAATCCTGACATCAGATTGATTATATTCTTTGCAGCCAAAGAAGGAGAAGCTCTATACAGTCAGCAAAACCAAGATCGAGAGCTGACTGTGGCTCAGATCATCAGCTCCTCATTGCAAAATTTAGGCTTGAACTGAAGAAAGTAGGGAAAACCACTAGGCCATTCAGGTATGACTTAAATCAAATCCCTTATGATTATACAGTAGAGGTGACAAATAGATTTCAGGGATTAAATCTGGTAACAGAGTACCTGAAGAACTACGGACAGAGGTTTGTAACACTATATAGAAGACGGTGACCAAAACCATTCCAAAGAAAAAGAAATACAAGAAGGCAAGTGGTTGTCTGAGAAGGTTTTATAAATGGCTGAGAAAAGAAAAGGCAAGGGAGAAATGGAAAAACATAGCTAACTGAATGCAGAGTTCCAAAGAATAGCAAGGAGAGATAAGAAAGCCTTCCTCAGTGAACAATGCAAAGAAATAAGAGGAAAACAATACAGTGGAAAAGACTAGAGATCTCTTCAAGAAAATTGGAGATATCAAGGGAAAATTTCATGCCAGGATGGGCACAGTAAAGGACAGAAATGGTATGGACCTAATAGAAGCAGAAGAGATTAAGAAGAGCTAGAAAGAATATACAGAACAACTGTACAGAAAAAGTATTAATAACTCAGATAACCAAGATGGTGTAATCACTCACCTAGAGCCAGACATCCTGGAGTGTCAAGTGGCCCTTAAGAAGCATTACTGTGATGAAGCTAGTGGAAGTAATGGAATTCCAGCTGAATTATTTCAAATCTTAAAAGATGATGCTGTTAAAGTCCTGCACTCAATATGCCAGCAAATTTGGAAAACTCAGCAGTGGCCACAGGACTGAAAAAGGTCAGTTTTCATTCAAATCCCAAAGAAGAGCAATGCCAGAGAATGTTTCAACTAATATACAATTGTACTCGTTTCACATGCAAGCAAGGTTATGCTGAAAATCCTTCAAACTAGTCTTCAATAGTAAGTGAACTGAGAACTTCCAGATGTACAAGCTGGATTTAGAAAAGGCAGAGAAACCAGAGATTAAACTGCCAACAATCATTGGATCATGGAGAAAGCAAGAGAGTTCCAGAAAAACATCTACTCCCTCTTCATTGACTGTGGAAAATTCTTAAAGAGATGGGAATTCTTAAAGAGATGGGAATACCAGAGTCCTTTACCTGCCTCCTGAGAAGCCTGTATGCAGGTCAAGAAGCAACACAGAACCAGACATGGAACAACTGACTGGTTCAACATTGGGAAATGAGTATGACCAGTCTATATATTGTCACCCTGCTTATTTAATTTTTACACAGCATACATCACGCACTATGAGGGGCTGGATGAATCACAGGCTAGAATCAAGTTTGCCAGGAGAAATATCAACAACCTCAGATATGAAGATGATATCACTTTAATGGCAGAAAGCGAAGAGGGATTAAAGAGCCTCTTGATGAGGGTAAAAGAGGAAAGTGAAAAACCTGGCTTGAAACTAAACATTAAAAAAAACTAAGATTGGGGCCTCTTGGTCCCATCCCTTCCTGGCAAACAGAAGGGGAAAAAGTGGAAGCACTGACAGATTTTATTTTCTTGGGCTCCAAAATCACTGTGGATGGTAACTGCAGCCATGAAATTAAAAGACGCTTGCTCTTTGATAGAAAGCTATGACAAATCTAGACAGCATATTAGAAAGCAGAGACATTACTTTGCTGACAAAGGTCTGTATACTCAAACCTATGGCTTTTCCAGTAGTCGTGTACATAAGTGAGGGTTGGACCATAAAGAAGACTGAGAACCAAAGACTTGATGCTTTCAAATTGTGGTCCTGGAAAAGATTCTTAAGAGTCCCTTGGACCGCAAGGAGATCAAATCAGTCAATCCTAAAGGAAATCAACCCTGAATATTCAGTGGAAGGACTGATGCTGAAGTTCTAATACTTTGGCCACCTGATGCAAAGAGTCTACTCATTGAAAAGACGTTGATTTTGAGAAAGATTGAGAGCAGGAGGAGAAGAGGGCAGCATAGGATGAGATGGCTGGATGGCATCACCGACTCAATGCACATGAGTTTGAGCAAACCCCGGGAGATAGTGAAGGACAGGGAAGCCTGGCATGCTGCAGTCCATGAGGTCACAAAGAGCTAAACACAACTTAGCGACTAAACAACAACAGTCTTATTTAGAAACTTCCTTCTCAGCCTGAAGGTATAAAGATGCTCACTTCCCATTAGTTCTTCCTATTAGAAAAGACATAAAAGTATTGTTTTTAAAGAGTCACTGACCTGAAATTGATGATTGTGGATCATGGATGGCAGGGACCCAGGAGGTCCCCCAACTCCTGTCCTCGCTCAACTCTGGAGGAGTCTCAGGCCCCCTGTCCTCAGGATCTGCCACAATTCCTCTGTGGGGTGCTGCTTCTGTAACTGTGTGGGTCTCTTTAGGGGATGTCTATCTGTCCACCCTTGACACAACAACATGCTTTGCTAATGGCAATGCCTCACAAGCAGCCTTGCTGCCTAATGGTGAGAATCACCCTTTTCTGTCTCCATGTGCTTTGCTCATCTTCTGATTTGTCTCTGCTGTTATTGGCTTTCACTCGTCCATATTAGAGGAAAGAGCCATCTGTCAAGTCACACCAAAACGATTCAAAACTTGGTTTCAGCTGCACTAAAATTAAACTTGGGAAGATGTAACACTCTCATGATTTGTCTTATGATTTGTGAATATATGATTAGTCTCCACTTATTCAGGTCTTTTTTATGTCCTTAACAATGTCAAGTAATCTAGTTGAATTTATTTCTAGATACCTTAAATTTTCATAATTATGTAAAGTGGGATTTCTATTTGCATTGTTGTTGGTATAGTCATTCAGTTGTGCCTGACTCTTGTGACCTCATGGACTGTAGCCCACCAGGCTCCTCTCTCCATGGGATTTAACCAGGCAAGAATATTGGAGTGGGTTGCCATTTCCTTCTCCAGGGGATCTTCCCCACCCAGGGATCAAATCCGGGTCTCCTATACGGCCAGATTCTTTACCAACTGAGCCATCAGGGAAGCTGTTGCACAAGGTATTATTAAATTTTATCTGTTTATCTCACTTATCCACCAGTTTGAATGGTTTAAATGGGTGTTCTACATGGATAATAGTGTCATTTGCAGAAAGGCGCTGATTTCCTTTCTTCCTCTCGGTGTTTGTATTTCTCATTTTGTGTTTGTTTATGATACTGGTGAAGACCTCTTGTGACAGCAGTCCTTCCTGTCATTCCTGATTTTCAGGGACATACTCCAATATTTCTCCATCATGGATGCTGGTTCTATACATCTTCATTTCAGTTCAGTCACTCAGTCGTGTCTGACTCTTTGTGACCCCATGATTCGCAGCACGCCAGGCCTCCCTGTCCATCATCAACTCCCAGAGTTCACTCAAACTCATGTCCATCAAGTCGGTGAGGCCATCCAGCCATCTCATCCTCTGTCATCCCCTTCTCCTCCTGCCCTCAATCCCTCCCAGCATCAGAGTCTTTTCCAATGAGTCAACTCTTCCCATGAGGAGGCCAAAGTATTGGAGTTTCAGTTTCAGCATCAGTCCTTCCAATGAACATCCAGGACTGATCTCCTTCAGGATGGACTGGTTGGATCTCCTTGCAGTCCAAGGGACTCTCAAGAGTCTTCTCCAACAGCACAGTTCGGAAGGATCAATTCTTCAGTGCTCAGCTTTCTTCACAGTCCAACTCTCACGTGACCACTGGAAAAACCACAGCCTTGACTAGACAGACCTTTGTTGGCAAAGTAATATCTCTGCTTTTGAATATGCTGTCTAGGTTGGTCATAACTTTCCTTCCAAGGAGTAAGCGTCTTTTAATTTCATGGCTGCAGTCACCATCTGCAGTGATTTTGGAGCCCAGAAAAATAAAGTCTGACACTGTTTCCACTGTTTCCCCATCTACTTCCCATGAAGTGATGGGACCGGATGCCATGATCTTCGTTTTCTGAATGCTGAGCTTTAAGCCAGCTTTTTCACTCTCCTCTTCTTCTTCGGTGGACTTTAAACAGCTTGCAGAGGTTTTTGAATTTCCTGAGTGGTCCACTAGTTAAGACTCTGCTCTTCCCGTGCAGGGGGCCCAGGTTTCATCCCTGGTCAGGAAAATAGATTCTACATGCTACAACTGAAAGATCCCACATGCCTCAACTAAGACCCAGGAAAGCGAAATAAATCAGTCCAGTTCAGTTGCTCAGTCGTGTCCAACTCTTTGTGACCCCATGGACTGCAACACACCAGGCTTCCCTGTCCATCACCAACTCTCGGAGCTTGCTCAAACTCATGTCCATCGAGTTGGTGATGCCATCCAACCATCTCATCCTCTGTCGTCCCCTTCTCCTCCTGCCTTCAATCCTTCCCAGCATCAGGGTCTTTTCCAATGAGTCAGTTCTTTGTATCAGATGGCCAAAGTACTGGAGTTTCAGCTTCAGCATTAGTCCTTCCAATGACAGTCAGGACTGATTTCCTTTAGGATTGACTGGTTTCCCAGGCCAAATAAATAAATTTTTCCCAGGTCAAATAAATAAATAGATACTTTTTAAAAAAACAGGTCACAGCGGTTTCTTTCAATACAGACAGCCCCTGACTTAATGTACTTCCACTTACTGGTTTTCGACTTCACCGTGGTGAGAGTGATGCACATTCAATGGAACCTGCACCGTGAGTTCTGAGCTTTGACCTTTCCCAGGCTAGTGACACGCTGTCTAACCCTCTCTTGTGACGCACAGCGGTGAGCCTCAGCACCCAGGCAGCCCCTACAGTTACAAGGGGAAACCATCGGTACACTTACAACCACCCGGACTGAGACAACTGTTCTGCCACTCACTTCTAAGCATTCAATAAATTAGGTGAGATAGTTCATTATGAAATTGCTTTGTGTTAGACTTTGTCCAACTGTAATGTAACTCTTCTGAAAACCTTTAAGGTGGATGAGGCTAAGCTCTGGTGAGTTAGGTATATTAAAGGCATTTCTGACAATGATGTTGTCAACTTGCAATCAGTTTACAGGGGTATGTAAGTTGAGGAAGATCTGTCCTGCTTTATATATAACAATAGAAAGTGTGTGGTTGTTATTGTCTGTTTCTCGTTATATGAGTGGGTGAACTTTGTTAATCTTTTTGTTTCCAGTAAGATGATCATTTTCTTTTCCTTTAATCTTTTTGAATGTTAAATGTGTTCAGTCTAATGATGGAAAGCATCCTTACATTATTATGATAAACCCAACCTGGTCATAACATTTGTTTCTGTTTTATTTAAGTTAAACTGGTAAACTCGATTCATCAATGGTATCCAGACTTTCTAGTTGTTCGTTAATATGCGAAATAGGTCTGTACTTGAATTTCTTGGACTGTCTCTTGCAAAATTACAGAACATTATAAAATGGGCAGAAAAGCACGTGCCCTCTCTCTTCAGCCACTGGCATAAATAGAGACAGGATATTTTATTTGAAGGCTTCGTGACACTCATCTGCAGAACTCCCTGAGCATTTCTGAGGAGGTGGAAGTTCTAAGGGACTCCGTCTGTCAGGGTTCTTTCTTTAATAAAATTTTGTATTTCTCCAGGAGTCCACCATGTTTCTTCTTTTTCAACTCTCTTCACTATTTCCTCAGGATTCTCCACCTAAAATGTTTCAGTGCTGTCTACTCACAGAGCTGTATTTTCCATCAGGTCAACAATGTTTAATTCACATGGCACAGAAGAAAAATGCTTGGTTTTCAAAGGTAATCTCTAAGCTATTTCTTCTTTCATATGCAACCAGTTTTGTTGTCTTTTTAAAGACTTTTCTCTAGAGCAGTTTCAGGTTTACAACAAAATTGAAAGGGAGATTCAGGGATTTCCCATTTATCTCTGACCCCCATACATGCATAGCCACCCTTCCATGATCCCCATCTCTCACCAGAATGGTACCTTTTTTACCAAGGATAAACCAACACTGATACATCGTAATCACGCAAAGTCTAGAGCAGACCTTAGGGTTCACTCTTGGTGAATTTTGGTGCACTCTATGGTTTTGAATAAATGTGCCCATTGTGATGTGCTGTGCTTAGTCACGCAGTCATGTCTGAGTCTTTGCAACTCCATGGCCTGCAGCCCACCAGGCTCCTCTGTCCATGGACTTCTCCAGGCAAGAACACTGGAATGGGTTGCCATGCCCTCCTCCAGGGGATCTTCCCAAGTCAATGATCAAACCCAGGTCTCCCGCATTGCAGGCAGATTCTTTACTGTCTGAGCCACCAGGGAAGCCCAAGAATACTGGGGTGGGTAGCCTATCTCTTCTCCAGGGATCTTCCTGCCCCAGGAATTGAACCAGGGTCTCTTGCACTGCATACAGATTCTTTATCAGCTGAGCTACCAGGGAAGTGATGATGTCCAGCGTTATATCACACAGAGTATTTTCACTGCCCTAAAAATCCTCTCTGTTCCGCCTATTCATCTTTCCCCACAGCTGCCTTTGGCTATCACTGATTTTTTTTTTTTTTCTTTTAAACCATCTCCATAGTTTTACCTTTTCCAGAGTATCATATAGTTAGATTTGCACTGCATGCAGCCTTTTTCAGACTGGTTCTTTTACTTAGTAATATGCAGTTAAGATTGTCTGCGTCTTTTCATGGCTTCGTAGCTCATTTATCTTCAGCCCTGAATAATAGTGCGTTGTCTGGGTGTCCCACGTTTTATTTTTCCATTCACCTACTGAAGGACATCTTGGTTGCTTCCAAGTTCTGGCAATTATGAATAAAGCTGCTATAAATATCTGTGTGCAAATTTTCATGTGGATAAAAATTTTCAACTCCTTTGAGCAAATACCAGGGAACATGACTGGCTGTTTCATATGGTAGGAAGATGGTTTGTTTGTAAGAAACTTTCAAACCATCCTCCAGAGTGGCTGCACCATTCTGCATCCCCACCAGCAAAGATAAGAGCTCCTGTTGCTCTATATTCTCTCCAGCATTTGGTGTTGCAATTTTGTTTGTATATCTTTGCAGTATGTTAATTATCCATTTACTGCATAATTTCACATTTACTGGCATAAAGTCATTCATGGTTTTCTTATTTTACTTTTTTAATCTCTGACCTGCTGTTCATATGATTCTCCTGTATGTCCTTCTTCCCCCTGAGCATTTGTGATTTGGGTAGATTTTAGGAAAACACTGGCTTTGGTTCTGTTCCTGTCTATTGATATTTTCTTCATCATTTCAGTAATTTCTGATCTTAATTTTTGTAGTGACTTCCTTCTACATTCCTTAGAGTTATTCACCTTTCATTCTTCTAATTTCAATTTTTCCTCCTTTCAAAGATCAGAAATTTAGTTTTAAACACCATTTTGGTAGCACTATATAACTTTTCAATCTATAATAGATGTCCTTTTTATTCAGTTCTAAGCAACTGGTATTTTCAGTGATTTGCTCCTCGTGCACATGTGGTAAAGTTATGTGTACACAAATATGCTTACACATTTTGTTTTGAACTTTTTCTCTTGACTTCAGATTTAATCATGCTGGGTCAAAGACCATGGCATGCATGAAATGGACGGCTTAAAATTTAGTTCAACTTCCCATATATGGTCAACTTTTTAGAGTTATACAGATTTCAGAGAAGAATCAGTCTGTCTCTTAGGTGCAGGGTTCTGTGTATTTCTACTAATTTGAACCTATCAATACTGTTAGAGGTATTCTTGGAATTACACCTCATATTTCATACCTTGTTTGACATCCTTTTTAGTTCATATCTTGTTTTTATTCCTTTTTTGCTTGATGTTGCTTGTTTTTTTTAATAAAATATAGATTCCCTTATATTTTTTTCCTGCTAGGACATAAACTAGATTATAGACATATTCTTGTGTGTGTGAGAAGTCGCTCAGTCGTGTCTGACTCTTTGCGACCCCATGGACTGTAGCCTGCCAGGCTCCTCTGCCCATGGGATTCTCCAGGCAAGAGTACTGGAGTGGGTTGCCATTTCCTTCTCCAGGGGATCTTCCCAACCCAGGGATCAAACCCGGGTCTCCTGCATTGCAGGCAGACACTTTATCCTCTGAGCCACCAGGGAAGCCTACACATATTCTTAATTATAATCAATAATTTAGTTGCATCTAATATTGAGAAACCTAGACAACGTATTAAAAAGCAGAGACATCACTTTGTCAACCAAGGTTCGTACAGTTAAAACTATGGTTTTTCCAGTAGTCATGTACGGATGTTCGAGTCGGACCATAAAGAAGGCTGAGCGCTGAAGAATTGATGCTTTCAAATTGTGGTGCTAGAGAAGACTCATGAGAGTCCCTTGGACAGCAAGGAGGTCAAGCCAGTCAATCCTAAAGGAAATCAATCCTGAACATTCATTGGAGGGACTGATGCTGAAGCTGAAGCTCCAATACTTTGTCTACCTGATGTGAAGAGCCGACTCATTGGAAAAGACCCTGATGCTGGGAGGGACTGGGGGCAGGAGGAGAAGGGGACAACAGAGGATGAGATGGTTGGATGGCATCACGAACTCAATGGACATGAATTTGAGGAGATAGTGAAGGACAGAGGAGCCTGGTCTGCTGCATTCCATGGAGTCACAAAGACTTAGAGACTGAACAACAACAACAATATTTTGAAACACATAACTATCTTTTTTTCCTCATGTAGTCTCAATTACTCTACAATCTTCTTACCCTAACTAAAGTCTTATTATGATTTGACCACACATTTAAACACACAATCCCACTGGCTAAATACCCAAAGTTTTAGTTTTACCTTATTCGAACAATCCACATGGAATCCAACTCAAGACACAGAACCGCTGTCTCAGTTTGTTATCGTTCTCATGCTTCGGGCCTTCCTCACCACTCATATTTCTTCTCCTAGAAGTACAACTTTTATTCACTCTTCTAGTGAGGATTACCAGTAGCAAAGAAATGGCAACCCACTCCAGTATCCTTGCCTGGAGAATCCCATAGACAGAGGAGCCTGGCAGGCTACAGTCCATGGGGTCGAAGAGTCGGACACGACTTAGTGCACTGTCTCTCTCACTAGTAGCAAACTGCCTCAATCTTCATCTGAAAGCTTTGTTTTGCTTTCACGAGATGTTGGTGTAAAATTTTAGATGAACAGATCTTTTTCCCTCAACAGCTTGACAAACTCCAGTATCATTCTCTGGCTCCTATAGGGCCCATATCACCCATCCGTCCATCGGCCATTCCTGGGCTGGGAAATCTGTCTTTTCCCTTCAGAGTTTCTCTTTGTCTTCCATTTTCCAGAATAATGCAAAACACTCTTGGATGTGGGTGAATCTCCATTTTTCCTCTTAGCCTTCTGAGTGCAGCTGGGATTCTGTCTTCTCAGTTCTGGCCCGTTCTCCACCAGCATCTCTTCAAATCCCACCCCCACGCCTTCCACTCTCCTGTCCCCATGGGTGTCGGTGACTGTGTCCCGTGCTGGAGGGAGATGACTCAAGCTCACCCATTCTTTTTAGACCAAATCCAGCATTTTGGAAATGGCAATGGCTATTCATCTCATTTCCCAAACTTCTCAGGGTCCCCATCTTCTTGTTTCATTTCTTCCCATCATATTTCATAGTTTCTTGTCCTCCTTGGTGGATGTTATTCTTGCATTCATCTCCAGGGCATTACAGACACACTCATCTGTGTGTGTAAAGTGGCGATCTCACCATCCCAGGAGCTGCAGTGCCTACTAGTAGACAGCTGCCCATGCTGGGGATGCTGGCTTGCAGGGGCATCTATGCTGCACTGGGCTTGTGTGTTCCCTGCCCATCCTCCCAAGTGCTTAGGGCTTGGAGTGCTCAGGGGTGCTCCTCAGGGGAGTCTGGGGTGCTGTGGGTCTCTGCCTAGGACCGTTTTCCAGGGTCTTTCAGGCGCAGGTTGAGGTGTACCCTGCCCTAGCTCCCAGCGAGCTGTATGAGTTTGGTCCCTACTGTTCCCTGGGGCCTGAACTGCCCGCCATCAGTGGTGCCTTTGGAGCCTGCAGCCCACTGGGCATGGCGTCAGCATCACTCACTGCTCTGCAGACAGCTCCAACTTGTGTGAGCCAGGCGGAGTCCCCTTGGCTTTCCTGTTTTGTGGGCTGTGTCTGCAGACTGACTGAGGATGGAAGGGGAAGGTGGTCCATGTCACGATGGGCCTGACCTCTCTGGGAAGCTGAGTTCACCATGGAGTCACGTCTGCTCACTTCCCCATGCCTGGCTGCAGTTCCCAAGTCAGGGCAGACCCCAGCTCACTCACTCCCTGTTAGCAGAGAAATGGAATCTTCCCTAAGTTTCAAAGCCAACATGATCAAATTGGTACTCCTACCCTTGCATCACCTACTGCAAAGGTCTTCTGAAAGGGGACCCTACAGTTATGCTTGACACAGGAATCCTGACTGCTTTTACAAATCTTCTAATACTTGAGAACACATCCTTTTGACTTCATGGTCACCTCCCTGACTTTACTATTGCTAAATTTCACTCTCTTTCTCCTTAGGTAATTAAGAAAACCTAAGCATTCTAACCTCTACCAGCTCTAAACCCTACAATTTCTGTTACTTAAACTCTCCAACAGGGACTTCCCTAGTGGTCCAGTGGTTAAGGATCTCCCTGGCAATGCAGGGGACACGCTGCATCCAGGTTCAATTCCTGGTCCTGGAAGATACCACCTGCCATGGGGCAACTGAGCTTGTGAGCCTCAGCTACTGGATCCCACAGTCCAGGGCCCATGAGCCACAGCTACAGACGCCTGCACACCTACAGCCCCTGAGCTGCAACAAGAGCAGCCACCCCAACAAGAAGCCCCCACACCGGGACTAGAGAGGAGTCCCCGCTCACCGCAACCAGAGAAAGTGCATGTGCAGCAATGCAGATCCAGCGCAGCCAAAAGCAAAGCGCTCTAATCATCTAAAGCGCCCCCTGTGTGCTTTTCCTGTCCCATCACACGATCATCTCTTCCTAAACCCTGGACTACATCAAAGCTTGGGCTTATGAGACCTAATTTACTAAGTCCTTGTATCTCTTTAAGACATTCCCTCCTCCCCCATGGTGAGTCCATCAGAAATTCACCAGAAGGAATAGAAGGCATCTCTACCTGGCTAGGTAAACAGCCGCCAAGTGCATATAAGCAAGACTATCAGAGTGGCCAAAAAATTCATTCAGGGGGAAAAAAAAAATTTCATTCGGTCTTAACTAAAGGACACATTTTTCATTTTCACTGACAACCACAGTGAACAATGAATTCAATAACCGAATTAATTTTTTGGCCATCACAATAGTTTCACTGCCAATAAAAATGCCAAAAACTAAGAAGATCTCCCCATGGAGGAGCCCTGAATATGCCTTTAAGGTTATGCTTAAGTTGAATCCTGGGAAAACTCACATGAAATAGATTTTTAAGTTTCAATCACTGGAGTCGGCTCATTGAAAGAAAACTCTATGAACATATAACCAAGTACCTCTCTTTTACAAAATGTGTTTTCCTTAAAGGGGTAAAGTCGAGCTGAGACCAGCATCTTCTTACGTCAGTGCCAGGAATGGATTCCTAAGACTGCGATGCTGAGCACCGCTGCACAATATAACGGGAATCACAGCCTGGGTCAGGGGAGCGCTCGGCTCATCCTTACCTTGGTGGCTCGCCAGCCGGTCGGGCGGCGCTGGGAAGCCAGGTCCTGCCAGCTCCCCAGGACGCTGAGGAGGTGTCTGCTCCACCTTATCCTGCAGAGATGGGTATGGAAAGGCTCTGGTCAGAAGCAGCACTCCACACCTGCCACACCCACCACCCTCACTTCACACTTGTCACACTCACCACCCCCAGCACTGCTTTTCTTCCCCCAGTTCTTCCTTCCTTCCAATTTTTACTTTTTTTCACTTTAAATGACAGTTGTTTAAAACACACTGTAAAAGGAAAATTAACCACGAGAATGGACAGCCTGCTTGGCAAGGGAGTTGGAAGAAAAGTTACTCTTGTTTTCTGGCTTAAATTGCTTTCCCTGAATAGCAATTCAAAAAGAATTATTGTCAACGGCAGGATTTAAGCCATGAGTGCAGAGAATTAGCATTCCGTGGAGCACAGGATTTTCTGTAACAATTACCGGTGATCACGCCCTGGGCGGTCTGTCCCCTGGGATGCAAACACCCTCCACAAAGCATCAGCAGCTCAGAGGCATTAAAACAATTTTTTTTCTAATATTATAGATTTATTCAGACTAAAACTTTTTCTTACACCAGTTTTAATAAGTTATATTTTTATAAGAGTTTGCCTATTTTCATCTAAAATTTCAAATTTATTGTCAAAACACCCTCTGATTTTATGATCTGAAGAGACATCACTATTATTTTGCTGTTATTAGTTGTTGGTAGGATTTTTCTTGATTCATTTCATTGATTAGTGAGATAAACATTTTATTGATATTTTCAGAGGATAATTTTTGATCCTCTCTACTGTCTGGTTTGTATTCAGTATTTTTTCTCTCTCTCTTTTTTTTTTTTTTAAATTTTTATCAGAGTCTAGTTGATTTACTGTGTTAGTTTTAGGTGCACAGCAAAGTGATGCAGTTATACAGATCTTCATTCTTTTTCAGATTCTTTTCCCTTATAGGTTATTACAGAATACTGAGTAGAGTTCCTTGAGCCACACAGTAGGTGCTGGTTGGTCATTTATTTTATACATAACGGTGTAAATATTCAGTGGCCCTTTTCAGACCTCAGGTAAGGATAAAAATTTTCAGTAAAAGTTAAAACAGTAACTTAAAACCAAGCCCACAATTCCAGAAAAACCTCTTCGTGGGATTATAATCAATCCAATGAAAGACTCAATAAGATGTGGAAAATGGGCCTGTAAACTCTTTACATGCCAAGAGGAAAATATTAGCAGTGATTAACCTGGGGTGAAGAGATAGCAAATTTCTCTGGCAGATTAAAGAAACTTTGGGAATTATTATAATGCACGTTTTATCTCTGTAATTAGGTTTTAGAACTGTGTCAGAAAGCATAAGATTTTCATGGAAAAACCTATTAATAAAAATTAACATGAACACACAAGCAGGTGCCATCAGCAACCTCCCCTTCCTAGTACTGCAAAGCTTTGCAGGTACGAGGTCCCCCCAGTCCACAAGCGCCAGCATCCTGCGGCGCTTCCTCTGCCAGCTGGCCACAGAAGGCACAGCCACCCAGCACCACCCCATGACTAGAGGCAGCCCTGAGACTGGAGCCCAGGCAGCCGGGCTTCAGAGCACACATGCTTTCCCTCCCGTGCTGCCCAAGAAACTCCAAAAAAGCACATCATTCTGACAGATGCTTCAGGGTCTGAATGCCCCCTAGTCAGTGGCTTCTGCACCCAGAGCCTCTGTCTGCCTGAGTGAGAGGGGACGGTTGTGACTCCATTCTCTGTCCACAGGGTGGGTCTGGTCCACACTCTGCTGGGGGCCACCGTGGGGAGCACTGCTCAGAGAGCCCAGGAGGGAAGGAGATGCTTGCTCCCCGGGAAGGCACAGTGGCCTTCACACCTCCCTCCAGAAAACCTGGGAAGAGCAGACAAAGACCTCTGAAGGAGGGAGACTTTCACTTGCTTCCCTCTCTCTGTTCTCTCCCTTCAAAAGGAATAGCCAGCCCTCTTTCGGTTTTTAAAACCACAGATGCAACGCTTGCCTGTTAGGAAAATCTAGATGCTAAGGGACTTCCCAGGTAGTGCCAGCGTAAAGAATTCACCTGCCAGTGCAGGCGATGCAAGAGACACCGGTTCAGTCCCTGAGTTGGGAAGCTCCCCTTGAGGAGGAAATGGCAACCCACTCCAGGATTCTTGCCTGGAGAATCCCATAGACAGAGGAGCCTGGTGGGCAACAGTCCATGGGGTCGCATTCAGACATGACTGAGTGACTGAGTACACACAGATGCTAAAGAAAAGGATAAAGATAAAAATTAAAATGAACCTCTTTCACCCATGGATGTTATCCAATCAGTTTTTGATCTGTTCTTTCAGAGGAAAACAAAAATCCACACACAGGGTATGCGCAGATGCAATGTCTGAATTATTTAGGGACAGCATCTATGCTACATTTGAATCACATGGGGGTTACAAATGATCCTGATAAGAACGGAATCACCATCATGACACCCACTGCTGTATTTTAACGCATCTTTTCAAAAATTTCCATGGCAACAAACATTCCCCAACAGCCCTTTCAAAATTCTAGCATACCACATTAAGTGGCTGTGTAACATGATTTCTTTCATTAATACCCTACTGGCAAATGTACAATTTGTTAAGAAACTTAAGTTTTTGATTAGGAAAGAAGGGAGAAATTGGTTTCGAGGACATGGTGTCTGGGAGCCAAAGGGATGCTGGTAAGACCTCCCTGAGGTGCTGAGAATAGAGCTAGATTGCCAAGCCTAGAGAGCTGAGCGGTCCCTGCCCGCCCCCGGATTCAGCAGTCTCCCCATCTAAGGTCACCCACCCACTTCTACAGCTCCACAGTCCAGTGTTCTCCGTTCAATCAGCCTTTACCATCTGAGAGAAATATTTTTCCTTTTCCCCCCAAGTTTAAAACTACCCATATAAGTATTTGAAAATACAAAGTAGAAATAAAAATTCGCCTAAATTCTATGGACATGAATACGAACAAACTCCGGGAGACAGTGAAGGACAGGGGAGCCTGGCGTACTGCTGTCCTTGGGGTCGAACAGAGTCAGACATGACTGAGTACCTGAAGAACAGCGACCCAAGACAGTGGAGTAAGGCAGCATTCTTCTGAGTTTTGCACCTTCACCACGCACAGCTGGACACTGTGCATATCATAGGGTATAAACACTTTTCTGTTCTGAAAAAATGTAAATTTTCCCCCAATTTACATCACAAAATGTTCTTTATTTAAAAAAAATGGTAAGTATCATTTTTCCAGATTCTAAACTACTCTTGGAAACACTTTCAGTCATTTGCAAATTTCGGGTAATATAAATACAATCAAACAAACACCTTTGTGCATAGAACTTGTCCACATTTCTGATCGTTCTCTTAGAATCCCCAGAGTAGAAGGAGCAGGTCAAAAGTTATGTGCTTTTTGTTTTGAGTCTGGATACACTGTCCAGCTCTCATTCCCAGGTTACCCTCCACTGGAAACAGAACAGCTGCCTTCCCAGTTCCCAGGTACCGGCAGGTGGCAGGTAACAATTCTGGAACTTTTTCTTGCCAATCCCAGAGGCAGGCAGTGGTTTTCACAAGAAGGTCTTAAATAATGGAGTTGAATATCAGCCCTTTGTCTTTCTCCTTCTGGATTATCCTGTGACAGGCCAGCTGGAGCAGTGCAGGTTTTCCCAGTCCAGCCCTCCATGAAGGAGCCTCACACCATCACCCAGCTGAGGGTTTAGGGCCAGTGTCCAGACTTGCTGGGTTAGGTGGCAAATCTAGAAGATGGGCTACACGACCCCTGCAGGACGCCTGGGCGGTTCCGGCTCACCAGAAACATCATCAGTCTGCTTCTTAATGCTTCCAGGATAAGCTCTTTAAAATAATAAGAAACAAAGCTTGATCCCTTTTGTAGCGAGTAATTTTCCCACCTTGTTTGAAATTTAATCATATTTTTGATTCTCAGAGTTTAACTCAATGCAGCCAAGTTTCCTGAACTTTTGTTTTAGGTTTATTATTCTCACCTTGAGAACTGCTTTCACTCATTATAAAGAAAAATAAATAACATCCTTTATGTGTTGTCCTGGTTTCTTCTCCAACCAGAAGCATTCCCTTTCATTTCTCTGCCATTTATATGGCAGGGCACAAAAAGATGAGGCCATAAACTGACCAGTCCATACAGGCCCATTTATCACTCAATCTTCACTCTCATCACACATTACAACCTACGCAGACAAGGGTTCGGCATCCTCTCAGAGACACAGAGCTGCCTCTTCCTGGGTGAGCACCCAGGTTTCCACGCTCACAGCTGCCTGGCATGTTCATTATCAGCATCTTTCCCCTTTTGCTGCTTTGATGTGAACTCCTCAGCTGTTTTCTTCTAAGTAAGTAGTATCAACAATAAAAAAACTAAAAACAGAACTACCATATGACCTAGCAATCCCACTCCCGGGCACAGACCCAGAGAAAACCGTAATTCCAAAAGACACATGCACCCCAATATTCACTGCAGCACTATTTACAACAGCCAAGACACAGAAGCAACCTAGATGGCCATCAGCAGATGACTGGATAAAGAAGACATGATGCAGGTATACAATGGAATATTACTCAGCCATAAAAAGCAATGGAATTTTGCCCTTTGCAGAGATGTAGATGGATCTAGAGGCTGTCATACACAGTGAAGTAAGTCAGAAAGAGAAAATCAAATATTGCATATTAACATACATATGTGGACATCTAGAAAAATGGTACAGATGAAGCTATTTGCAAAGCTGAAATAGAGACACAGACATAGACAATAAAAATATGACCATCAAGAGAGGAAAGGTCGGGTGGTGGGATGAACGGGGAGACGGGGATTGACAAACACGCTCTTCATATATGAAACAGATAACTGGTGAGAAGAGACGGCATAGCGCAGGGAACTCTACTCAGTGCTTGTGGCGAGCTAGGTGGGAAGGAAACCCAGAAAAAGAGCGGTGGTATGTCTTCATGTAGCTGACTCATTTTGTTGTACAGCAGGAACACAACACTGTAAAGCAACTCTGCCCCAATAAAAATTTTCTAAAACAATAAATAAATAAAAATGAAGTTAAAAAAAGTATCACAGGAAAGAACAAACCTGACCTCATATTAGACCTATTTCTTTTACTTTTGTATTCTATTGCTCTTACTTCCAGTTAAGAACGTTGCTTATAATCTGAAATACACAGGATAGCCCATTCTCAAGGCTCAGACTTAAGGGAATAACACTCTTCCATTAATATAGAGACAAAAAATTGCAGGAGAATAACATTTGTCTTGTTGGAGGTTTACAGGAACATCGTGACCTGACCTACGTGGACAGCTGCAAGAACCAAGTAGTCTGACACCAAAAACTCTGCAACAGCCAACCACCCCTCTCCCTCATCTGGCCTTTAAAAATGCTTTGCTGAAACCCTTCAGGGAGTTCAGGGTTTTGAGAGGCGTGAGCCACTCATCTTGCATGAGTTCAGTTCAGTTCAGTCGCTCAGTCGTGTCCGACTCTTTGCGACTCCATGAATTGCAGCATGCCAGGCCTCCCTTGCATAGTCCTGCAATAAACCTTTCGCTGCTCCCAAAATTCTGATGTTTCAATATTGTTAGGCCTCCCTGTGCATCTAGCAGACAAACTTGCATTTGGTAACAAAAGTTTACTTAAACTATTAAAACTTCTTGTCCAGAATATTTCCTTACATTTAAGTAATGGTTACCCATTACTAATATGAAGGTTGCGGGTGGGCCATCTGATTAAAATCAGACCACATAAGCATAGAGCATAAACCAGGAAGTTGAGCCCCACCCCCCAACTCCATGCATCCTGGAGGCTGGCATGACCCACTGAGTACATAAGCACTGGGGGTTTCTGGTGGACACGCCAGTCTGAGACCCAGTCCAGCCAGGCGCTGACACACTGCCCTCCTGAAAACACCCCTTTCCACTGACGAGCACACCAGACCCCACCGAGACCTTGCTCCTAAGACAAGTCACCTTCCAACCTAAGTTAAAGGCAAACTTGTTTAAATAGTGTGATCAGATTTAGCTACTAAAAAATACAGGATGTTCAGTGAAACCTGAAATGTCAGACAAACAACTAGTAGTTTTTTTGGTGTAAGTATGTCACAAATGTTACATTGGGCTTATTAAAAAAAAAAAAAGTTTGTGGTTTATCTGAATTTAACTGGGCATGCTATACTTTATCTGGCAACTTTATACCTAAAGTAACATTGGAAATCTGCCAGGTTTGCATGACAAATTACAGCAGTAAGAACAGAATCTTGCCTTGTTTGTTCATATATAAAACTGCCATATCCAGAGAGCAGAAGTCAACATAGAGAAGCTTCAGGCAAGCATTCCGTTATCTTGCAAAGCCAAGAAAAATGTAATAGTATGGAAAACGATGGTGTTTATAAACTAAAGGCAGAGCATGAAGGCAGCCAGGAGAAGCGCGTCACGGCTGTAAAGAACAGAAACTCCCCACATGGCTGGAAGGCCAGGTATATGGAAGAGACACAGACACATACTGATGGAGGCTAGGGTGAGCGCAAAGGCTTCTCGCTGGCTGGCCTGGTCTCTTCCAGGGCTGGTTGAGCCATCCCAGGTTGGTCAGGGATGGCTCCCTTATGAGTCAGGAGGGCAAGACAGCTGGGCCATGGCCGGAGGCCAGCAGGATAGAGCCTCCTCATCTGCAGAAGGCCCGGGGGACGCAGAGGAAGGCACGGATCCTTCCCTGTAGGACACAGCCTCCTCATCTGCAGAAGGCCTGGGGGACGCAGAGGAAGGTGCGGACCCTTCTCTGCAGGACACAGCCTCCTCGTCTGCAGAAGGCCTGGGGGGCACAGAGGAAGGCACGGATCCTTCTCTGCAGGACACAGCCTCCTCATCTGCAGAAGGCCTGGGGGATGCAGAGGAAGGTGCAGAGGGATTGGGGGCAGGTGAAGAAGGGGACGACAGAGGATGAGCTGGCTGGATGGCATCACCAACTCGATGCGCATGAGTTTGGGTGAACTCCGAGAGTTGGTGATGGACAGGGAGGCCTGGCATGCTGCAATTCATGGGGTTGCACAGTCAGACACAACCGAGCGACTGAACTGAACTGAACTGAATACTCCAAATATCTAAAGAATTTATGCAGCTCAGTAGCAAAAAGAAAACAAAAAACAAAAAAACACCCCATTAAAAAAAATGAGGAGAGGAGAATGGCGGCTAAAAGTTTCTACAGTAACAGCCTCCAAACCTGTCACTGTGTCTCATCAGGTGTGTGTGACTTCCTGCTTTCTGGAATGGACACTAAGGCTGTGAATATGTGAAAAAGATTTCACAATTTTATGTCCAACACATCCAGGAATTCAAGAGAAAGAAACTCTTGCTAATGGAGGTCATTAGCAGCTGCTGAAGGAGGAACTGACCCCTGTCAAAAAGAGATCTGCCCTGAGCCTTTGAAGTAGGAGCACTGACTCCAAGACCCTACACTACCAGAGAACTAACCCTAGGGAGTATCAACTAGTGAGAACTCACACAAAGGAAACCACTGGAATACAAGACCCGGCATCACCCAACCACCAGTAGCACCCTGTGCAGGGTGCCTCCTCTAAACGACAAACAAAACAAAAATATAAAACCAATCATCAGCAGAGAGGATTACCACCTCACTCAGCCCTGCCCATCAGCAGGGGTTGGGAGGGAGGAACTCAGCACAAATTTCACCCTATATGAAATACACAAACCACTGGACCAACCTTAGGAGGGCAGAAACCAAAAGGAAGAAAGAATTCAACCTTGAAGCCTGGGAAAAGGAGACTGCAAAGACAATAAGTTAAAAAAAAATAATGAGAAGGCAGAGAAATGCTACACAAATGAAGGAACAAACTAGAAACACAGAAGTCCAAATAAATGAAGAGGAAATATGCAAACTACCTGAAAAAGAATTCAGAATAATGATAGCAAAGATGATCAAAAACCTTGAAAACAAACTGGAGAAAATGCAAGAATCAGTTAACAAAAACCTAAAAGAATTAAAGAATAAACATACAGAGACAAAAACACAATTACTGAAATTAAAAATACTCTACAAGGAAACAATAACAGAATATCTGAAACAGCAGAACGAATCAGTGAGCTGGAAGATAAAATGGTGGAAATAACTTCTGAAGAGCAGAATAAAGTAAAAGAGTGAAAAGAACTGAGGACAGTCTCAGAGACCTCAGGGACAATATCAAACACTCCAACATTTGCATGATAGGAGTCCCAGAAGAAGAGAAAAAGAAAGAGTATGAGAAAATCTTTGAAGAGATTATAGCTGAAAATTTCCCCAACATGGAAAGGAAAATAGTCAATCAAGTCCAGAGGTGCAAAGAGTCCCATACAGGAAAAACCCAAGGAGAAACACACCAAGACACATACTAATCAAACTAACAAAGATTAAACACAAAGAAAGAATATTAAAAGCAGCAAGAGAAAAGCAACAAGTAACATACAAGGGAAACCCCATATGTTTAAAAGCTGATCTTTCAGCAGAAACTCTGCAGGCCAGAAGGGAATGGTAGGATATACTTGAAGTACTGAAAGGGAAAAATCTACAACCAGGATTCTGTACCTGGCAAGGATCTTATTCAAACTTGATGGAGAAATAAAAAGCTTTTCAGACAAGCAAAAGTTAAGAGAATTCAGTACCACCAAACTAGCTTTACAACAAATGTAAAAGGGACTTATATGGTCAAGAAATACAATAGAAGAAAAAGATCTATAAAATCAACCCCAAACAATTAAGAAAATGGCAATAGGAACATATATATCAATAATTACTTTAAAAGTAAATGGATTAAATGCTCCAACCAAAACACACAGACTGGCTGAATGGAAACAAAAACAAGACCCATATATATGCTGTCTACAAGAAACACACTTCAGACCATAAGACACATATAGACTGAAAGTGAGAGGATGGAAAAATATATTCCATGCAAATGGGAAGTAAAAGAAAGCTGGAGTAGCAATCCTCATATCAGACAAAATAGATCTTAAAGAATATTACAAGAAATAAGGAAGCACACTACATAATGATCCAAGGGATCAATCCAAGAGGAAGACATAACAATTGTAAATATCTATGCACCCAACATGGGGGCACCTCAATACATAAGACAAACACTAACAGACATAAAAGGAGAAATAGAGAGTATCATAATAATAGTAGGAGACTTTTAACACCCCACTCACACCAATGGACAGGTCATCAAAACAGAAAATTAATAAAGAAACATAAGTCTTAAATGATACATAAGACGAGATGGCGCTCATTGATATCTTCAGGACATGCCATCCAAATACAGAAGAATACCCCTTCTTTTCAATTGCACATGGAATATTCTCCAGGATAGACCACATCTTGGGTCACAAATCATCCTCAGTAAATTTAATAAAACTGAAATCATATCAAGCATCTTCTCCGACCACAATGCTATGAGACTAGATATCAATTATAAGAAAAACACTGTAAAAAACACAAACACAAGGAGATTAAACAACACGTTTCTAAATAACCAACAGGATACTGGAGAAATCAAAATGGAAATCAAAAAGTGTCTAGAAACAAATGACAATGAAAACACAACTCAACACCTATGGGATGCAGCAAAAGCAGTTATAAGAGGGAAATTTATAGCAAAATAATCCTACCTCAAAAAACAAGAAAAATATCAAATAGACAACCTAATTTTACACTTAAAACAAATGGAAAAAGAAGAACACCCCAAAATTCGTAGAAGGAAAGAAATCATAAAGATCCAAGCAGAAATATATGAAAAAGAAATGAAAGAAACGATAGTGAAGATTAATAAAAACTAAAAGCTGGTTCTTTAAGAAGATAGACAAAACTGAACAAACCTTAAGCACACTTGTCAAGGAAAAAAGAGAGAAGAATCAAATCAACAAAGAAAAGGAAAAGGAGAGGTTACAACAGACAATGCAGAAATACAAAGGATTATAAGAGACTATTATGAACAACTATATGGTAATAAAATGGATAACCTGGAAGAAATGGAGAGATTCTTAGAAAAGTTCAATCTTCCAAGACTGAACAAGGAAGAAACAGAAATTATGAACAACCCAAATACAAGCACTGAAACTGAAGCTGTGATAAAAAGTCTCCCAAAAAACAAAAGCCGAGAACCAGATGGCTTCACAGGACAATTCTATCAAACATTTAGAGAGGAGTTAATGCCTGTCCTTCTAAAACTCTTTCAAAAAATTTCAGAGGAAGGAACACTTCCAAACTCAGTCTATGAGGCCACCACCACCCTGACACCAAAACCAGACAAAGACAACATAAAAAAAGAAAACTACAGGCGAATAGAACTGATTAACGTAATGCAAAAATCCTCAACAGAATTCAGCAACACGTCAAAAGCTCATACACCATGACCAAGTTGGGTTTATTCCAGGGATGCAAGGATTCTTCACTATATTAAGATCAATCAATGTGATATACCATATTAACAAACTGAAAGATAAAAACCATATGATCATCTCAACAGATGAAAAAAGCCTTTGACAAAATTTAGCATTCATTTATGATTAAAACTCTTCCAAATATGGGCATAGAAAGAACCTACCTCAACATAGTAAAGGCCATATATAATAAGCCTACAGCAAACATTATTCTCAATGGTGAGAAACTGAAAGCATTCCCCCTAAGGTCAGGAACAAGACAAGGGTGCCCACCTTCCCCACTATTATTCAACATAGTTTGGAAGTCCAAGCTACAGCAATCAGAGAAGAAAAAGAAATAAAAGATCAGAAAAGAAGTAAAGCTCTCACTGTTTGCAGATGACATGATACCGTACATAGAAAACCCTAAAGATAGTACCAGAAAATTTTTAGAGCTAATCAGTGAATTTAGCAAAGTTGCAGGATACAAAATCAATACACAGAAATCACTTGCATTTCTATATACTAACAATGAAAAATCCTAAAGAGAAATTATGGAATCAATCCCATTCACCATTGCAACAAAAAGAACTAAATATCTAGGAATAAACTTACCTAAGGAGACAAAAGAACTGTACACAAAAAATTATAAGACACTAATGAAAGAAATCAAAGATGACTTAAACCAATGGAGAGATATTCCATGTTCCTAGGTAGGAAGAATCAATATTGTGAAAATGACTATACTACCAAACACAATCTACAGATTCAACACGATCCCTATCAAATTACCAAAGGCATTTTTCACAGAACTAGAACAAAAAAATTTCACAATTCATATGGAAACACAAAAGACCCCGTATAGCCAAAGCAGTCTTCAGAAAGAAGAATGGAGCTGGAGGAATCAACCTTCCTGACTTCAGGTTATACTATAAAGCTACAGTCATCAAGACAGTATGGTACTGGCATAAAAACTGAAATACAGACCAATGGAACCAGATAGGAAGCCCAGAAATAAACCCATGCACCTATGGGTATTTTATTTTTGAAAAAGGAGGCAAGAATATACAATGGGGCAAAGACAGCCTCTTCAATAAATGGTGCTGGGAAAACTGGACAGTTACATGCAAAAGAATGAAATGAGAACACTTCCTAACACCGTATACAAAGATAAACTCAATATGGATTAAAGACCTAAATATAAGACCAGAAGCTATAAAACTCTTAAAGGAAAACAGAAACACTCAATGACATAAATCAAAGCAAGATCCTCACTGACCCACCTCCTAGAGTAACAGAAATAAAAACGAAAATAAACAAGTGGGACCTGATTAAACTTAGAAGCTTTTGCACAGCAAAGGAACCTCTAAGCAAGGTGAAAAAAGACAACCCTCAGAATGGGAGAAAATAAAAGCAAATGAAACAACTGACAAAGGATTAACTTCCAAAATACACAAGCAGCTCATACAACTCAATGCCAGAAAAACAAACAACCCAATCAAAAAATGGGAAAAAGACCTAAACAGACATTTCTCCAAAGAAGACATACAGATGGCTAACAAACACATGAAAAGATGCTCAACATCACTCATTAGTAGAGAAATGCAAATCAAAACTACAATGAGATATCACCTCACACCGGTCAGAATGGCCCTCATCAAAGTGTCTACAAACAATAACTGCTGGAGAGTGTGTGGAGAAAGGAGAACACTCTTGCACTGTTGGTGGGAATGTAAATTGACACAGCCACTCTGGAAGACAGTATGGAGATTCCTTAAAAAACTAGGAATAAAACCACCATATGACCCAGCAATCCCACTCCTAGGCATATACCCTGAGGAAACCAAAATTAAAAGAGACACATGTATCCCATTGTTCACTGCAGCACTATTTACAATGGCTAGAACATGGAAGCAACCTAGATGTCCATCGAAAGATGAATGGATACAAGAAGCTGTGGTAGATGTACCCAATGGAATATTACTCAGCCATAAAAAGGAACACCTTTGAGTCAGTTCTAATGAAGTGGATGAATCTAGAACCTATTATACAGAGTGAAGTAAGTCAGAAAGAGAAAGATAAATATCATATTCTAACACATATATATGGAATCTGGAAAAATGGTACTGAAGAATTTATTTTCAGGGCAGCAATGGAGAAACAGACATAGAGAATAGACATATGGACATGGGGAGAGGTGAGGAGAGGGTGAGATGTTTGGAAAGAGTAACATGGAAACTTATATTACCATATGTAAAATAGATAGCCAATGGGAATTTGCTGTATGGCTCAGGAAACTCAAACAGTGGCTCTGTCAACCTAGAGGGGTGGGAGGGGGCGGGAGATGGGAGGGAGGTTCAAAAGGAAGAGGATATATGTATACTCTATGGCTGATTCATGTTGAGGTTTGACAGAAAACAAAATGCTGTAAAGCAATTATCCTTCAATAAAAATTAAATTTTTTAAGAAATGAGAAGAAAATCTGAATAGATATTTTCCCAAAGTAGATATACATATGGCCAACACACACATGTAAAGACACTCAACACCACGAATTATCAGGGAAATGCAAATCAAAACAATGAGATATCACCTCATACCTGTCAGAGTGACTTTTATCAAAAAGACAGGAAATAACAAGAGTTAGAGAGGATGAGGAGAGAAGAAACCCTTTGGCATTGTGCACTAAAATATAAAACGGTGCACGCAGCCACTATGGAAACCAGGTTAGAGGCTCCCCAGAATATGAAAAACAGACTTAAATGCAGTAATCACTAAGCCTCAAGAATAATAATAATAGTGGGAATATTTATTAAGGTTTTGAACGGCTTAACATTTAAAACATGTGCTCCAACGGAAAAAAAGAAAAATCCAACAATTCTGTTTCCAAGCATCAGAAGAAAGCAAAACACTAATTTGAAATGATCCATGCAGGCCGTGTTCACCGCAGCATTACTTACAATAGCCAAGCCATGGAAACAACCTACATGTCCACTGAAGGAGGAATGGATAAAGAAGATGAGTCATACAAATGTAATGGAGTATTATCCACATCTAAAAAAGGATAAAATCCTGCCACTTGTGACAAGGGTGAACCTCAAGAGCATTATGCTCAGTAACAGATCAGACAGAGAAAGATAAACACTATACGACCTTTCAGTCTCTCATGTAGGTGGAATCAAATAAAAGTAAAACCGTAAGATACAGAGAACAGATTGGTGGCTGCTACAAACCGTGGATGAGGGCCAGGAGAAACAGATGGAGGAGGTCAACAAAAGTGTTAAAAAAAGCAATTCAGCAATGGAAGGGTTCTAGCACGATTTGTGCATTCCTAGAAATCATCAATTTCTAGACGATTCTATGCATTCTCATCTCTGTCCTTTCTTTAATAGGTACTGTCTAACCCCCATTCTTACAGATGAGTACGTAAGGGACGGGACCCCAGCAACACAGCTAATTACCTTGTGGGCCACATACAGTCTGATAGAAGAAAGATAGAAGAACGAGCTACATACACAAGCTGTCACTCTGCTAAGCAACCATTCCAAGTCCTAAAACAGAGAATTTGATTAAAGAGCAGCACTCCACATTTTGCAGCTTGCCAGCTCTACACAATTAGCCACTGCCCTCCATGGACATAGGAGCCTGGCAGGCTACAGGCCAAAGGGTTTCAAAGAGTCAGATGTGACCAAGCACACACAAGCACACTAACGGAAATACACTCATAATCAATGACCTAGGGTCAGTTTGTGCCCCAAATGGCACTCTGACTGTTTATTCCACGCAAGAGCACAGAGAACAAGAGATGTACATCAAACTGACCCTAAAACCAAATCACACATTTGGATATATCTAGGTCCAACAACTTGTGCTAACAGTGTCCACAAAAAGCTGGTCAACAGCCTATCTAAGAAAGACAAAAAAATTTAATTCGAGCCAATCTGAGGATTAGAACCTGGGAGACAGTCCTTCAGAAACCTCCAAAGACTGTTCCATCTGTTAGAAGTCAAAGCAAGGTTGTGCAAGTTTGTGCGACAAAGCTTTATACATCAAATGAAGTGCTACTGACAGTTTACACAGCCAGATCGCCACGTCATGCGTCATCATGGCCCCTCACAAGATTATGAAAGATTATCTCCTAGGGAGTAGTGACCCTTGATGAGATCAAGAGGGAGTTACCTCCTAAGGAGGTCTGGTTCATGGAGATGCATAACCCACACTAAAGGTGGGGGAGGAGGTCCAAAGTAGAACTTAAAGCTTCCTTGTCTCGACATAAAATATAAACTTTATTTCATCAAGAAAAGGGAAAGTAGGGACTTCCTTCGTGTTCCAGTGGTTAAGACTCTGCCTTCCAATGCAGGAAGCACGGATTTGATCCCTAGTCCAGGAACTAAGATCTGTCAGCTGAAAAAAGCCAAAACAGAAGCAACATTGTAACAAACTCAATAAAGACTGTGAACACAGGTACTGACTCTGACAGGCAAATTCCTAGACCATCTCAGATCAAGAGAGGTACAAAAAACCCCTCCAAAATAGGAAGACTTCTTCCTCATATCACTTATTCCACCCCAATCCAGGACAGCGCCCATCTCCTCTCCGGCACCCCAATAAAAAATCAACTCTTGCACTATTTGAAGGCTCCTAGAGTTGGACTGTGAAGAAAGCTGAGCACAGAAGAATTGATGCTTTTGAACTGTGGTGTTGGAGAAGACTCTTGGGAGTCCCTTGGACTGCAAGGAGATCCAACCAGTCAATTCTGAAGGAAATCAGTCCTGGGTGTTCACTGGAAGGACTGATGCTGAAGCTGAAACTCCAATACTTTGGCCACTTCATGCGAAGAGTTGACTCATTGGAAAAGACCCTGATGCTGGGAGGGATTGGGGGCAGGAGGAGAAGGGGACGACAGAGGATGAGATGGCTGGATGGCATCACCGACTCGATGGACATGAGTCTGAGTGAATTCCAGGAGTTGGTGATGAACACCGAGGTCTGGCATGCTGTGATTCATGGGGTCGCAAAGAGTCGGACACGACTGAGCAACTGAACTGAACTATATCCAAGCTCTTAATTACACATAGAAGTTAACACGTAAATAACACCAGGAGAGGTAACATAGGAACTAAAACTCAGGGCTGGGTGACTAACAGCAAAGACCAGATTTTGCTTCAGAGAAGGGGCAGCCGTCCCTCGGAAATGGACATGAAGGTCAGCGGTTGGCAAATACCAACAGCCTCCCAACTGTACACTCTTACAAGGGTTCTGTGTCTCGGGATCTGGGAAAGGTGAGAAGTTCCTGCCAAAACAATCACTGTGGCTCAGGAAGGCGGCCAAAGACCTCAAGTCGGTGAAACGGTAACTAACCAGAAACGTGATGTCACAGACAGCCCGCTGAGTGAAGGACAGCACAGGGCTCCCCGTCACTCACTTCACATCTGTCCTTGCCTTTCAATGAGGCGGGAGGTTTTCCAAGTTACTAACTTATTGACTGTTAAGTGCAAGAGGGGGGCTCCTGTCATAAACTCTGCCATGGGTATCCTGGCTGTCCTCTAGGGCCCACAGAGCTCCCCCGATGAAGGTGATGAGCTGGAGGCCACCTGGCTCTCCTGAAAGAGGACCCCCGGCTGGGTTGCTGGTTCTCAGCCATACCAGGCTGTTTGCCTGGGTCAGGCGCCCGGGCACCCAGTCTTCATCCTTCCCCTCCCAGGAGGGACCAGTGAGTCAGAGTCAGGCCGCACTCTCCTGATGACCCGGTCACTCAGCCCTTGCAATGGCAGAGCAGGGGTTCACTCTAGATAGAGCACAGCTGCAGACGTGACCTGGCCCCAGACGGCCCCACCCCCAGCTTCCTGCCGCCGATCCCAACCGGCACAGGGAGGCATGAAGCCCCATCACGTCCCATTTAAAAGACTGCTGCAGGAGGGGATGCTGGGACCGTGACAAGTATGTGAACAGCAGAGGCAGCACGGGAGGGCCTGCATGCCACCACCCACTCACTTTGTTCCCTGGGATCCTCCCCCGCTGGAGAAAAGGGAAATGAGTCAGGACTAAACATCCGTGAGGACTAACCCCACAGACATCTGTCAGAAGGGTCAGCAAGCAGCACCTGGGGCCGCTTTAGGCTCGAGAGCCACTGGTCTGAGAAGCAAGTGGACACGGCCCCTCTAATTCACCCAGCCACGTGACAAACAGCAGAGTTTCAAACGGAAGCGACCCGTGTTCTGAGTCTGCCAGCGCTGAGCTTCAGGGAGCATCAGGTACCAAGCCAGGTGTCAGCCACGGGCCGAATCCCTTCAGGAGGAAGAGGCAGTCAGGTTGCTCACCCACACAAGGACCTCAGATGGCAAGGGCTGGGTAATGCAGCTGGGTGACGAGAGCCCGGCTCTAAAGTCTGGGAGATTGGGTGAAGATCTGGGTGCACAAGCCCGGGGATGGCTCCTTACTCCCTAAGCCCCAGCTTCCAGGTCTAACGTGGGAACCCAGTTCTGAGGTCCCCCTGGTGGGGTGCACAAGGCATAAGATCAGGAGGGCCCAGGCCCTCAAGCAAAGCTCTGCACATTCTCCCGGGCACTGACTCCGCCCCACGTCTACACGCAAAGCCTGGCTCAAGCACCTGCCCCTCACCACTGAGTGCTGCCGGGATCAGCCAGGCAGGACCCCCCGCCCAGCAGAGCACCAGTCCCCCACTTCCCACCCCTGATCAGCTGGGTGAGCACAGACCTCTTCCTTGAGCTTTCTCAACAACAATCTCAGAACCTGGAAAAGGTTCTCACCACCCTGGAGGACCAGGAAAAGGCCCCAGGGCTGAACATGATACAATCCCCAAGGTGGTTCTTCCTTATCTCCATGTCCCTCTGGAGGGCAGAGGGCAGGAGGCCGCGGTGAATGGCAGCCCCTGGCTGAGGGTCTGGCGGCAGAAGGAGGGAACCTGGGTCCCCACAGCGTCCAGCCTGCATTTCCACGCTGCACCTGGGTGAGGTGTGATAGCTCCCCAGAGGGCAGGTGGGGGTGGGGGCAAAACAAAGCTTCTGGAAGCATGCAGAAGGGTCCAGCTGACAGGTCAGGTGACATTCTCCTGAAGCATAGCTTCCATGGAGCTTCATGCCAAGAAAGGGGCCAGGACAGAAGTGAAGGAGCAGTATAGGTCCCCGGCACAGCACACCCGCTTCTCGGTCCAAAGGCACCTCGCCTCTGCGGGACAGGACCTGGCCCGCCCTGCAGCAGGCAGGGTCACAGGGTCCCAACCTCAGCACCGGCCAGGAGCAGCACAGTGAAAAGTCTCACTGCGGTACGAGCCAAATGCTTGTAAATTGCTGCTCTGACCAACTCTCTGATCCTGAGCAAATAACTGTAGGGGCCGTGCCTGGTTCCTCATCGACCGTGTGACATCTCTGGACCACGTGGTGTCTCTACTCCTTTTCAGCACCAAAGCTGATTCCGTGTATTACATACAAATGTGCCAAGCCCGATCTATTCCTAGAACCACGGTTAAAATAAATTATGGAGACTTCTGTGCTTCCAGCCGAGATGGACAACCAGGATCACAATCACCCTCTCTCCTGAAATAACCAAAAAATGGAACCAGAAGCAGGCTGCCTGTTTCTTATACTGGACAACAGACAGCACAGGACAGCAGCTCCAAAGGAGGGGAAACAGATGTGGGGAGCCCGCCCAGGACTCCTGCAGGTGGGCTCCAGTTTCCAGTCACGTGCAAGAAAGGGATCGCAGACCACGCCTCGGGGTCCCTCTAAGGAGAATGAATTCAGAGCTCGGGGAGGCAGGCAGAGAGGAGGGGACAGCACGGAGGAGGGTCCTGGAGATGTGCAGAGGGGGTCCGAGAGCAAGTATGGCCAGGAAAGACCCAACAGAAAGAAACAGACAATGAACATTAGTGTACATGTGTCTGAATTATGGTTTCCTCAAGGTATAGGCCCAGTAGCAGGATTGCTGGGTCATACGGTAATTTTATTCCTAATTTATAAAGGAACTTCCAAACTGTTTTCCATTGTGGCCGTATCAATTTACATTCCCATCAACAGTGCAACAGGGTTCTCCTTTCTCCACACCCTCTCCAGCATTTGTTTGTAGATTTTTTTGATGATGGTCACCTCATTCTGACCTGTGTGAGTTGATACGTCATTGCAATTTTGATTTGCATTTCTCTAATAACCACCTAGAGGAGTGTGATGCAAGGCGGGGAAGGAGGGGATATACATATAATTATGGCTAATTTGTGTTGCTGTACGGCAGAAACCAACACAACATTGTAAAGCAATTGTTGTTTTTCACTCAGTCCTGTCTGACTCTTTGCAACCCCACGGAATGCAGCAGGCCAGGCTCTTCTGTCATCCACTATCTCTAGGAGTTTGCTCAAACTCACATACATTGAGTCAATGATGCCATCCCACCATCTCGTCTTCTGTCGCCCCCTTCTCCTCCTGCCTTCAATCTTTCCCAGCATCAGGGTTTTTTCCAGTGAGTTGGCTCTTCGCATCAGGTGGCTTCAGCATCAGTCCTTCCGATGAATATTCAGGACTGATTTCCTTTAGGATTGACTGGTTTGATCTCCTTGTTCAAGAGAATAAAGCAATTATCCTCCATTAAAAAAAAGAAAGAAGCGGGCAGAACAAGTCCCAGAGCTCACACAGGGCAGGGAAAAGTCTGCATTCGTGCCAGTCAGGTGGGAAATCTTATACACGAGACACTAAATCACTTCTTCGGAAGAGTCTTGCCTTAACAGTAAGGGCAAATTAAGCCTGGGCCTAAAGTGATTCTAGGGCCAGCTGCTGCTGCTGCTGCTGCTGCTGCTGCTAAGTCGCTTCAGTCGTGTCCGACTCTGTGTGACCCCATAGACGGCAGCCCACCAGGCTCCCCCATCCCTGGGATTCTCCAGGCAAGAACACTGGAGTGGGTTGCCATTTCCTTTTCCAATGCAGGAAAGTGAAAAGTGAAAGTGAAGTTGTTCAGTCGTGTCTGACTCTTAGCGACCCCATGGACTGCAGCCTACCAGGCTCCTCCATCCATGGGATTTTCCAGGCAAGAGTACTGGAGTGGGTTGCCACTGCCTTCTCCGCTAGGGCTAGCTGCTGCTGCTGCTAAGTCACTTCAGTCGTGTCCAACTCTGTGCGACCCCATAGACTGCAGCCCACCAGGCTCCCCCATCCCTGGGATTTTCCAGGCAAGAACACTGGAGTGGGTTGCCATTTCCTTCTTCAATGCATAGAAGTGAAAAGTGAAAGTGAAGTTGCTCAGTCGTGTCCGACTCTTAGCAACCCCATGGACTGCAGCCCACCAGGCTCCTCCGTCCATGGGATTTTCAAGGCAAGAGTACTGGAGTGGGGTGCCATTGCAGTAAAAGCAAGGTTCAAAAGGATCAAACTGTTTCCAAGAAGCCTAACTGTTCTTGCAACAAATCCCCCAAATATTTAAAGGAATGCTGCTGCTGCTAGTCACTTCAGTCATGTCCAACTCTGTGACCCCCAAGGACTGTAGCCCGCCAGGCTCCTCTGTCCATGGGATTCTCCAGGTAAGAACACTGGAGTGGGTTGCCATGCCCTCGTCCTGGAGATCTTCCCGACACAGGGACTGAAACCGTGTCTGTTATGTCTAGAGCCACCTGGGAAGCCCCATTTAAAGGAATACCCCTGGAAAGACAAAAAAGTCAGCACTCAAGCATGTAAAATTCACGATGCCTGGCATCCAATCAAAAGGGGCCAGGCATGAAAAGAAAATCAGATCTACCATGATAAGAGGAATCAACCAAGAGAAACAGACCTAGAAGTGTCAGAGACGACAGCATGAGAAGACGGGTGTATTAAAACAGCTGGGGTGAAACACATGTGTTTAAGAAGGGAAAGGAAAGTGTGACCTGGTAAGGAAAAAAATGAAAGACACACAAAGACCAAATCTGACCTCTGGAGATGAGAAATCCACTGACGGGGTCAACAGCAGACAAGACGCTGGACCCCTTCCCCACAATGTCCAGCCTTCGAGCACACACCGGGAAGCTCCCTCTCACAGAGGGCTGGAGCGACCTGGGGTAGTGGAGGCCCCATGAAGACAAAGCAACAGAAACACTCAAAAATAAAGCACAGAGGAGACACGAGGAAGACTGTGATCACACCCCTCCCTCAGATGTTGCCCAAGGTGGGGAGAGGGGGAAGGACGCGGCTTTGGGACAGGGAGAGTGGAGGGTGGACCAACACCCTGCTCCAGCTGTCGGATCTGAGCTGTTGCGTCCCCAGACATCCCCGAGCTGCGGTGCCATCTGGACAGTGAAGCTCATTTCAGAGGGTGTGCTGGGAAGACCCTGTGAGATGAGGCACAGAACAAATGCCAACTCCTTTCTCAACCCCCAGGGAGGTGGCGACCTACTGTATCCCAGCCTCACGTATGGGTGTGGGATGCATGGAGGGACCCACAGCTCTCTCAGAGCCCCCGCCACCGCTCTCTCAGAGCTGCACATGCCCAAAGTCACCCTGGAAAGGCAGCTGTACATGATGAACCCCTAGGGGCTGCTCCAGGCTTGAATGACTGCAAGGACATCAGCCAGCCAGACTGTGACTCCCAGTCCTGTCACCAAGGGAGTCATACCCGTGACAGAAGACAGACACATGTGTGCGTGTGTGTGTGTGTGTGTGTGTGTGTGTGTGTGTGTGTGTGTGTGTGTATTAATGGCACCACACGTGGAAACACAGCATCACAAATTTAAAATGCACCCGGGTAGAGAGAATCTACAGACTCTGAAAGAGCCCTTCTTTACCCAACACCAAGGCTATAAAATACTCTTCACCCCAATCCTCCCCTCAAGTCCCAAGTCCCGTTCCCCGTCAGCAGGTCTGCAGGGCTGGGCCTCTGGCGTCAGCAAACCTCACCCCAGCACCTGATGAAGCCGTGTTTTGACACCACTGCCTGAAGAATCCTCCTCTATAACCAAGTCCTGGGCTAACAGAAGACACAGTGACAGGTCCTGGCAGGACCGAAAAGAAGCAGGCACAGGCCATGACCATGCACCACACAAGCTGACTGCAAATGGCCAGGACGACCCTGTGGGGAGCAGAGCCACCCAGCCCAGAGCACCCATGCACCCTCCCACCCTCACCCCCCCAGGGGCATCCGGGGTCTCCAGGGAGCCTGGCAGGCCCAGTGCCAGGCCACCAGGCAGCATGGGGCTTCCCCAACCAGAGCCAGGGCCACGTGCAAAGAAAAGGATGTGACAGAGGGGAGGACGCAGGAGGGGCACAGGCCTTCTGCAGGGAGGGGGCCAGGGGGACAGCGCTGACACAGGAGAGGGGAGCAGAGGTCAGTTTGGCGAACAGGAAGATGAATCAGATTTGAAACATCTTTATTTTTAAATGCTGGCCCCAGACATGCTTCAGTGAAGGCCACTCGGCAGTCCATCAGCCCGGTGCCTAAGCCAGACACAAGGGGGCCTCAGACACTTTCTAATCCATGCTGGAAATGACCTTGAGCCTGGCAACCCAGCCCCCCGAATTCAGCGTTCACCCAGGCTGTCCTTGTGGCCACACAGTACCCCAAGGCCAGGCCACACCACGTCCTGCCCTGAACCGAGACTGGAGGGGAAGCTGAGATGTGAGCACCACACACGTGTCACACACCAGGAGGGAGAAAGAGGATGAGCCCAGAGGCCCCATCCTCACTCTGCGCCCCTGGTTCATTTCTGAGAATTTGCTCCTTAAGAAGCAGGTTGTATAAACACATCAACACCCAGTTCACTGGAACCGAAAACATATCACACTCACTCTGAGGATCAGCCCTGGAAACCGCCCTTCACAGCTCACAGGTACGAGAAAGCTTGCTGAACCAAAGAAAAGAAGCCTGTGATGAGTGACTGATGTCTTTAAGTTCATGGGGATGACAGAATCCTCTCCTGGGTGACACAGTGATCAGGGCAGCAGTTACAGTGCTTCAGAGATGAGGGTGCCTGACCACCTGGTCACCTAAGGTCAGAGAAACACAGTCCATCTTCAATGAGACTCAACCAATCCACAAATACTCCTCGAGCTTCTATTATAAGGCCAGCGTGTTAGCACCTAAAGCAAAGATCCTGTCTTCCGAGGACAGGAGAAAATAAACTATATGTGGAGAAAATAAATGGTAAGCAATAAGCATTCACTACTGAAGAGGGTGGTGCCATGGAATAATAAAAGAAAAACTGAGAGCAGGTTAAGTCAGGGACTGCGTGTGTGTGAGTTAGTCGCTCAGTCGTGTCCGACTCCTCACAACCCAATGGACTGTAGCCAACCAGGCTCCTCTGTCCATGGGATTCTCCAGGCAAGAATACTGGTGTGGTTAGCTGTTTCCTTCTCCAGGGGATCTTCCTGACTCAGGGATCAAGCCCAGGTCTCCTGCATTGCAGGCAGATTCTTTACCGTCTAAGCCATCAGGGAAGTCCCTAAATAGGGGAGGAAGCTGCAATTTAAATAAAACTGGAGGGAAAACCTCACATTCTAGAAAGGGGCCCTGAACAAAGACTGCAGGGCAGAAGGCACAGGTTTCAAGGGCGACAAGGACCAAGGACCAGGTCCAGGTGGCAGCCTGGGCAAAGTGCATTCAGTATCTTCATCCTGATGGTGACCAACCTTAACACCTGCAAGGAAGGCTGGTTTCCCTGTGAGATAAACTTCAGATGCAGCTTCTGACATTTCTATGCTATTTTACAAGTTTCTACCAAAAATAATGTTGTCTTTTTGCTACGAGCTTACGTTCCTTTTACAGTTTTTTTAATTTTTATTTTATTTTATTTTTTAAGCCCAGTCTCTTTCTCCTAAGCAGGCTCTCAGCGCACTGGAAGCAACTGGTGGAGACAGCCTGCTCCCTTCCGGCCCCAGTGGTGGGGGCACGAAAACCTTCACACAACTTCCCTCTGTGTCGGCAAGCCCAGGAGAACTCCCCAAAAGCTGAAAGCCAGAAAAAGAAATACAAGATTCCTTATCGCCTTTCCAGAAAAACTAAAGCAAAGTGACAGAAAATTCAGTAAGATCTTTCCTTAAACATCAATTACAGGAAAATCTCATTGATGTTGGTAATGCTAATCTTAATTAGAGTAACCTCAAACACTTGCCATTTCTCCCTGGTTAATAATACAATAATAATAATAATTTTTAAGAGGCCAGTTGCCACGTTCCTAGAGTCTCCTTCACAGCATGCAAAGTATTTAGCATACGCTGGGGAAAGTGACAAAGTGAGTGTTAAGTGTCTATGAAGATTGTTGCTGGTGAAAGGTTGTTCCTGAAAGAAAAGATGCTGGGATTCTTGGCCTCTGGAGGAGCAAAATTCAATCCGGGGCCAGAGACGAGGCTTGATTGCTCAGAGCTTTTGTGTAATAAAGTTTTATTAAAGTATCAAGGAGAGAGAAAGCTTCTGATATAGACATCAGAAGGGGGCAGAAAGAGTACCCCCTGCTAGTCTTCAGCGGGATGTTATGTAGTCACTAGTAGTCTGTTAATGAAAGAAAGGAATGTTTTAAAACTCAGAATGGCACCAGGCCCCTCACCCATAAGATGCATTTTGGGATAATCTTGGCACCAAATGGTTCATCCCAGGCCATAAAACGACTGACTTGACTCTTGTAGAAGGGCAGGTTACCACACAAATTGTTTCGTTTACATAGATTAGGGGAACAATGTCTGAGTATAACATACTGGTTTGTCAAGTAGGTTCTGAGCCATTAGGCGGACCGGAACCGACTTGAAGACAGAGTCTGGGGTAAATGCATAGTACATTAGCATAGCTTAAGACAAACATTTCCATAAGAAAAAGGCACTGGTTATCTCTAGGTTCGAGAATAGTTAACTTCAGGTGAAACCAGGTGTCATTATGGCAACACAGTATTTTAAGAGAAACCTCCTTTTAAATTTGTATAGAGAAGGAAAAAAATATAGCTAATTTGTTTCCTCCTGCTGATTAAGAGAGATAAAAATGTCTGACACTTGCAGCCTATTTCCTCCCTCTGGAGACCCCTGGCCTGCCTGCCTGTTACCCTCTCACTGGGTTAATAACTGGTGGTGGTGGGAGCAGGGGAGGCAAGGCCCAGGGAGCAGAGGACACATTTCCAAAGAGGAAGAAATAAGCAGGAACAAGACAAGGACCCACGCAGGCCACTATGAGGCTCACTACAAGACAAATATCCCACAGGATATAAGAATACAATTTAAACTAGCTACCACGTTGGCTTCCCAGGTGGCACAGCGGTAAAAAACCTGCCTGCCAATGCAGGAAGAACAGAGATATGGGTTCAGTCCTTGGGTTGGGAAGATCCCCTGGAGGAGGAAATGGCAATCTGCTCCAATATTCTTGCCTGGGAAATCCCATGGACAGGGCAGGCTGGCAGAGCTCCACTTTAAAGACCAAACACTTAAACAGGAAATTGTGTTAAAATTACTCCATATGCTTTAATAAAAGTAATTTTAAGGTTCCTCCTGCTCCCCAAAGCCACCATTTTATTTTTTTAATATATTTTATTTTTTAACTTTACAATATTGTATTGGTTTTGCCATATATCAACATGAATCCGCCATAGGTATACACATGTTCCCTTTCCTGAACCCTCCTCCCTCCTCCAAAAAGCAGTTGCAACTTTCAAAATTTCCATCCATCAAAGCACTGTCTGCATGCTCACAACCTACCAATGTCCTCTGGCTGCTGGTCTGAGGCACCTGTAAAAGTAACCAACTTATTCCTCCCTTCACAGCCAAGCCAACAGAAGTTCTTCAGAGCCCAAAACCCAGCCAGGGAAAGTGCCATGTCACCCTATCACCTCTAAGACTGGACAGAGAGACGCATCCTGCTTCATCTCCAAGAATAACCAGCAGTTAACAGGACCACTGTGTGCACACCAGGCCACGATCAGATGTTATAACACGGTGTCAGGACCCCACCCACGGTCCCGTCTTCAGACTTGTCAGAGCCACAGAAATTGCCTGCAGCCCCGGTGCCCCACAAGCCACCTTTCACCAGACCGCAGGAGGCAGGCAGCCCCGGGAAGGACGCCCCTGGGCGGGCACAAGGACCGTGGTCTCCCTGCAGCGGCCGGAGCCTGCTTTCCAACTGGAAACCAACCGCGTGGGCAAGCCTGGAGCCAGCCACCCCCGCCTCCAACACAGCCACCCTGCTCCGGCAACACAGGCCTGAGGTTCCACACGGACCCAGGCACCAACGCAGGGCTGGACGTGGTGGTCACGGGGGCAGAACGAACGGTGTGGACCAAGGCAGAGCAGCAGGTGGTGCTTGGGTCTGTGACGGACAAACCAAGACCCCGTCCACCTCCCTGGGGAGGTCTAGTCCCCTTTTCTGCAGAGATGGCGCATTAACCTGAGACCAGAGAGACGTGTGAGGAAGAAGGCGTGCTCACCGGGGGCCAGGTCCATCCACGGGGAAACGTGAAGAAGTGGGGTGCCCTGACAGCCAGTGGGTGGCAGGTGGCGGGAAGGTGACCAAGGCCAGGAGCAGACAAGTCAGGTGGGGCAGTGGCGGCCACACCAAGCAGGACCGCCCAGGCCCCACGGGATGACGCGGATGATGCTCACAGTCCAGCTGATACCAGAAAGGGCGAGTGCTGGTGAGCAGGCTCTGTCCTGTGACAGCAGCAACCACGTGTCAGGGGGCAGGTGGGCGAGGGGCTGACATCAGAAACCAGGCCACCCCAACACTGAGCAGCCTGCGAGGAGCCCAGGGCCCCAGCAATCCTGCCCTCTCCCTGCCACCTTATCGTCCTGCTGGCCCCAAGTCCCCAGCCCTGCAGCCTTTCTGTTGGACTATGAAATCTCATTTGACAGAGTATTGATTAAGTTCAGCCCCTCAGTCAATCGATCGGCCTATAGGCAGGCATCGCACACCTGTCCAGCCAAGCACAGGTGCCCAGGAGAAGGAAAGCAACAGGGCGGGGAGACCCTGACCCACAGACCCCACCCCCGCCTACCAGGCACCAGCTACCTGAGCTGGGAGCTACCAGCATCTTTAAGCCCCGGTCCCCTAAACAAAACAGAAACCTAACCCATGCACCATGCTTGCCATGGTACCAGACAGGGAACAGAAAGAACACAGAGAAGGTATTCAGTAAATACAGCTCTATGAATCCTTCAGAAGGAATATAAGACCTGAAGCCAACCCTCTTTCAGAAAATAAGGTTCGGGTAAAACAAATAAAACATTCAGAACAGAGCGAGTCTGTCCCTCCCTGATAAAAATTTTTTCTTAATTTTTATTTATTATGTACTTACTTGTAGTATTTCACTGATTCTAAGACACTCCTCCAATTTTATGATTTTGAAATTCAAAGATTTTCTAACCAATGCATATTTAATGATGATATGTGATAATCTTTACTTTGAATGAAAAGTTGTCATTAAAATTGATCCTTTAGGGACTTCCCTGGTGGTCCAGTGGCTAACACTCCAAGCTCCCAGCGTAGGGGGCCTAGATTCGACCCTCGGTCAGGGAACTAGATCCCACATGCCACAACTGTGGGCCACAGCGAGGCCCGGCACAGCCAGATAAATAAATAACTTTTAAAACTGGGCCTTTATCTCATGGCACTTTAGGCTCACGGAAGTTGAGTGAGTGCAGAATCCCAGGACACGAACACATCGCATCACTGCAAGGCTCTGCAGAGACTGGGACACGTGTGGCCCCCACAACGTGAACACTCACAGCCCCCATCGGTAGGAGTGTTGAGAAAAACACACCTATCGCCTGGTGCGGTCACGGCCTTCCCTGCCTCACAATCCTCATCTGTAAAGGGCAGAACATGAAGGACTCATCTCACAGAGTTGTGGCAAGACTCCTACTTAGAAAAATCCAAGTAAAGGCCTTGGTTTGACAACCAGTGCACAGTGAGTGCACTGGTTTTCTCATCTGTAAAATGGGTATCCTGAAGGGATGGAGGTGGTGTCTCCAGTGGTTGGTGGAAGGTAAAATAAGAGAGCCCAAGACAAGCCAACAGAAGGGCTGAATCCTTTCCCCGCTACCTGGCCTCCACCGAGTGCTGAGGGTCAGGTTCCCTGAAGAGATGACACAGGGTCCCCACCGGTCCAGTCACGCAGAGTGTATCCTCATCACGTTCACCAGTCGCCAGCTCCACCTCACAAAAAACATCTCTATTAAACAGTTCAGTTCAGTCGCTCAGTCCTGTCTGACTCTCTGCGACCCCATGGACCGCAGTACGCCAGGCCTCCCTGTTGTCGTTACTAAATCCAGAAATAATCTCCAAAGATTTACAAAAACCACTTTAGATGAGGGTCCTATCTACTGGAAGAGTCTCATAAAAACAAGTGAGGTCTCAAGTCATCCTTGCATCCATCTCTCCCACCATGGCAAGTGGAAGGAAGTGTCCACAAATTTCTTAAAGAAAATATAGCCCAATGAAACGCTCTTTGCCAATACACGTGCATAAGATAAAAAACAGAGAAGCCACAGGATGACTCTGGTTAAAAAAAACAGTGACACTTACCAACTTTGGGAACAGAATTAATTTCAGAGAATGACCTTAAATCCAGACCATAAGAGATGAGACTGTCCAGCTTCTCCAGAGAGAGGCAGGAACCGGAAGTAAACAACTGAAGACTCTAAGCTGTGTGACTGGCAAGCGAGGGCTCACAGCCAGGCTGCGTGGTGTTCCTGCTGCCCCCACGGTGAAGGGGGTCACAGGCGGGCATAAGGGGGCCCACTCTGCTCTCCATCTGCCCAGAACTCATATCACTAATCAAAGTCCTAAAATAGGAGTTGCTTCGGAGGGCCAGGCTCTGCTCAGCTCTGCTGGTGAGGCCCCAAAGCAGCCAGAGACAAGATACAAGTAAATCAGTGTAGCCGTTTTCCAATAAAACTTTATTTACAAAAGCAGGCAGGGGCTAGATACGACCCACAGGCTGTGGTCTGCCAACCTCTGCCCTGCAAAGGGAGGCTCCTCGTCAGAAGGCTCAGGAATGTACAACTGAAATGGGGCCAAGGAAGCAATCTGCAGAGACATGGGGCTGGGACAGAATTTATGAAATTACCCTACAGAGAAGCGGGGGAAGAGAAGCCATCACAGAAGGCTGTTTTTCTACTCTCTACTGACAAACAGGGGCTTCCCTGGTGGCTCAGTGGTAAAGAATCCGCCTGCTAATACAGGAGACACAGCTTCGATCCCTGGGTTGGAAAGATCCCCTGGTGGAGGAAATGGCAACCCTCTCTAGTATTCTTGCCTGGAGAATCCCATGGACAGAGGGACCTTGTGGGCTACAACCCACAGGATCACAAAGAGTCGGATGTGACTTAACGATTAAACAACAACTAGCAAAGAGTCTCTGGAGATCAAGATCACAAAGACAGCTTCTACAACATTTTACTTCCAATACAGGTGGATGTGTTTTCAAAAATCAGGGAAAAAGTTATAAAAGTAGAAATAAATATTTGGGTTAAATACCTGGAGATGTGCCAATAATCTTAACAACTTATCTCAAATTTACATTTAAGAATCTTGTTTCTACATAACAGCTCAACATTCTATTCATTCTGTTTTCTAGCAGTTTTGTGTGTGTATATGTTTTGAAGCACAGCAAATGTCTTACGTATAATAAATAAAATACATCTCATAATAGGTGCATAATTCCTTTATCAATAACCTTGAGGGTACAGCTGGAAATTAAGAATGGTCTGGACTTGAGAAAGATGACACAGGGTCCAGGGTGGCCCTGTCACCAAGCCCCTTCACGTGCCTAAGGGACCCAGTCCTGATTGATCGGGCTGGATTCTCTGAGACATGAGAAACAAAGAAACTTCTTGGTTCAGAGGTTTGGGGATTTTAGAACCGCAGAGAGTGGGCTGTGGGCCTCTATCTAAAAAGCCTCAAAGACCTCTCAGGCTTCCCTGTGGCTCAGTCAGTAAAGAATCCACCTGCGATGGAGGAGATGTGGGTTTGATCCCTGAGTTGGGAAGATCCCCTGGAGAAGGAAATGGCAACCCGCTCCAGTATTCTTTCCTGGAGAATCCCATGGACAGAGGAGCCTGCAGGGTTACAATCCATGGGGTCGCAAAGAGTTGGACACGACTTAGCAACTAAATCACCAACACCAAAGACCTCTCGTTCCTAAGGGACAGATATCCATTCCCGTTCCTGGCTCTCCAGGCCAGGTGTGCTGGTCCCTGGTCCCGAAGAGGCTCTGGCACTGCCAGGCCAGAGCACCACCCCAGCTCCAGGCACACCCTGGCAGGGGGCCTCCCTGACCTCCCAGCATCTCTCCCCCACTGTCCTGTTTTACTTGCTTAAGAATCACCATCATTACTCACAAGTATCTCATACACCAGTTTCCCCAGGACTGTCTCCCTCACTAGGAGTCAGCAGGGCCCAGGAATGAACCTGCTGGAGGGGAGCTGGCACCCAGCACTGACATGGCACCCAGCTGGCGCTCACTCAACACCAAGGAATTCTGGTAACAACCCTGGGTGGGCACCTAAGACGGGGCTGGCCCCTTACTGAGCACTTCCCACACCCTTCCTCCAGTCCCACAGCACACTGACATCACTCACCCATTTTCACCAGCAGGGCCCCTGAAGCATCCCATCATTCCCCCAAGGCCATAGAACTATAACAGTACAGTTCAAAGGAAGAACCAAAGCCTTGCGGAGTGAAGCCATTCATCTCCCCTCCACCAGGTCCCCCCACCAACCCCCACCAACCTGCCGCCAACGTCTCTGAAGCAGGAAGCAGGGTGATTAAATACACAAAATCCTTCTGGTGCTTCTGCGTCCAGAAAACACTGCCCAGCGGCTCACTGACGGAACCTGCACCTAATCCAAAAGCCACAGCGATGGCTGAGCAGCTAGAATGAGAACATGATTTGTTTGCTGAAGATCGTACAAAGAAATTCCTCTCTATAAAAACTTGGAGATTTATCTCTTTGCTGTAACGACATATTACTCAAGACTGAATGCACTGTAAATCATCCCATGTTCTGAGAAATTCTGGAACTGTCAGCTGATTTTCCAGGAACACAGGATAAGAGCTGCCAAGTTGGCCTGCTGGACTCACAGGAGCGCGACAGCGCCTGTGGAAGCCACTCAACAGCGTGACTGAGCACTTCTCCCCGGGGCGACAGGGTCTGCTGGCAGGCCCACGGTGCGGCCGCCTCCTTCTGGCTCCTGCAGAGAGCCGCGGGCAACCGGGACGCCAACTACAAACACCTCACAAGTCTGAGAAGCTGGGCACCGGCTGCAACTGGCAATCCTGCCGTCTCTGCCTGGACCAAAGGAAGTCTGAGATGCCAGGGCGATGAGCTAAGCGGGCCTCAGGCGGCTCCTTCCCTGCGCCTTGTTGAGCCCTCATGGTCTGCTCGGTGACCAGTGGAGAGAACACTCAGCTAACTTACAGGCCTACTTCCTGGGGGAAGGCTGCCCCTGAGGATCCCTGATCCGGTTTTCCTGGGAGCACTGGTGCCAAGTGTAAGGCAGAAGCCTGGGGGACAACCGGCCAAAGCTAAGTGGCCAAGTGAGGGCTGCAGCCATGACCCACGGAGGCAGCTCGGAGTGTCAATCAACAGGGTGAGGCAACCCGGCCTTTTTAAGGCCAAGAAAACAGTCCCACAGGAGGCAGAGGACAGGGCCTGGAAAAGCTCACCCACTGAACACGCCCGGGGTCACCAGCAAGCTTCATGGCTCTACCGAGGCTTGAGCCCTCTTTTCTCACTTGAAACTGATGGTGGCTTTGTCTCAAATTCAGTGATCACAGTGGATCCTACTCCCAGTCTGTTCCTAGTCTCCAGTCTTTCTTCCAAAATCTGTTTCTCTATGACACACACACACACACACAAATCAGGAGGACACCCCTCTGCAGCTATGATGCTATACGCAAATAATCATCACCACAACTAAACAGGATGTCACAGACCAAGAGAGAGAGACCAGCTCAGAGAAGTGCAAACATCGGATCAAGGGACTTCAAAACTTAAGACCCTGCTGGTAAATGGAGGCCAAGAGATGATTCAAGCGCTTTATGTGCTGCAAGACTCATAAGGAGAAATGCAAATTCTCTTATCCAGTCTAAAGATCTAAGGATCCAAAGTGCCCATCTACACCATAAAGCAAAGGTTCCAGCGGAAGCCTGCCTCAGGAGATACATACAGGAAACTGACTGGTGAAACTCGTCCAGGGGATACATACAGGAAACTGACTGGTGAAACTCGTCCAGCAGCCCCTGCAGAGGGGCTGGGGGGACACCCGCTGCCCCACACAGGCTGCCTGATGCTCTCAGGGTGATAAGGGCCCCACCTGTGACAGGCAGGTCACTGCCAGGCCAAGAAGCTCCTCTGACCCACTTCCCACCCCGTAAGCTCCTGTCTCTCCTTCAGCAGCCCAATGCCTGCCACCATTCCCACTCGCCATCTGGAGTTTTAGGGCCCAGCAAGGAACAACACAGGGCCTGATTCACTGCAGGCAAGTGTGCACCTCAATGACAACCCTGCAGAAAAGGATGCTGTGGCCACAGAGATGAACTCTCCCAGAGCGAGGAAGCAAGGCCGTGCCGACGCGCAGGACGTGTTCACGGCCCCGCGCAGCACCTCCTCACTCATCGGCTCGGGATGGCGGGCAGGTTATGAGCTCCGCCTGCGCCCTGGCCCTTGCCAGCGCTCCCCATCAGGGCCCGCCGTCCGCGCCCCCCTACCTGGTGGTACGGATGGTGCAGGAAGGAATCTGGGCCGCCTGCTAAAGCCATCGGTTCCTCCCCGCGGTCTTCAAACCACATGGACTGCACAGGACCTGGAACAGAGACAGTCTGTGAGAAACCCAGACAGAGGGAAGGCCCACTGCTCTCTAGGGGCTCAGGGGCAGGGGGCTGACCCTGGACACCACTTGCATTCTGGGTGAGTCAGGGGACTGGCACCAACTCCACAACCTTGACCTGTGGTCACAGGGCCTGTCGGGCAGAGGTGCTCAGAGGGGTGAGCCACACAGAGAACTGAAAGCCGGACTGCTCAGCAGTCCCCATGAGTCACCTGACTCTTCTTCTGAGGACAGTTATACGACACTCTAAAGACTTTCTCATACTGTGGGCAACACAGGCTTAGCCTGCGGGGAGGTGGGGCGGGTGGTGCTGGGGCCCTCTGAGCACCACCCATGTAAATGCTGCCTTGACCAGCCACAGCCTAGAACCCTAACCCTAACCCTAGGAGGTACCCTCTCAGCAGACATCAAACCACCATACACAGATCCAACACACTCCCTGCAGGGACCGCCTTGGAGAACAGCCCTCACAGCCACAGCCTCTGGAACAGATGTGAGATGTGCCACCTCCTAGGAGTGCCAGAGTGACTTCAGCTCCGTGAAAGTGCACACTCAACTCCAACAAGGAGCCCCAGACAGGCAGGGAAGTAAGATCCCATCTTTCTCTTTAATCTCCTGTGGCACAAGCCATACATTTGATTCATACAGGATGGTCCATGAGAGTTCCAGACCTGACCCCGACAAAACCCACCCCCCCAGCAACGCAGAGGACTGTCGGGGGTCGGGGGGCAGGAGGGAGGTGGGCACAGCAGCTTGGTCTGCACTGGGGACCCACCACCCGACACTCGCAGACCAGAGACCATCTATAACACAATCTCTGCAGCACACATCTTATCTTCCACATCTCAGCAGAAATCAGAGTTTCATTTCCATGAAGACAGAAGACTGTTACAAATCACACTCTGGACTAGAGCAGGAGGAGAGAGGAACCAGTATTAGAGTCAGAAAGATCCCTCACACCATTCTTCTCAGAAATCATCAGAAGTAAGAATATTTTCAGGAACAGTGGCAACAGCCATCAACATTCTCTGTTGTGACCCACTTCAGAGACACTCAGACCCTCCTCAGCTCCCCCAGCAGCCCAAGGACCCTGAGCAATTCATAACTCCTGACCACATGAGGCTCTCTCTTGCCTCTGCATCCATAGTGTTGTTCTGAGCTCTGTCAGCTGCTATAAGTGTTACGGCCCTATAGGACTGAGCTGAGGGGTCACCTCCTCCAGGAAGTCCCCTTGGACTGTCCCTGACCAATCACCACCGCCCACGATGGTTCAGTCAGCATCCACTCTGGGCTCCTGGGCCACATGCTGGGCTCACAGCCCTCTTTCCATCTGCCACGCAGAGCTGTAAATGCCCCTGCTTGGTCTCACTCCCCACAAAGGAACCATAACCATGTGCTTACTAGTGACAGAGGCTTGCTCTGTGCAAACTCTCAGGAAGCACCAACAGAGAGACACTGGCTGTGCAGGACTTGAGTCCCTGACAGGCTTTCTGCAGCCATATTCACAGAGACAGGATGCCCAAAGGGGTTCTTGGGTCATCGGCATCACTCCATCAGATGAGGGAAAGCCAGACAGTTCCAACACCCACCCACCTTGTCCTGGGCCACCTGGAGGGACCCTTCTGCCCCACAGGTTCCCCGAGGGCACAGGCGGGTGTCCAGCATCCCCTTCAAGTAGATGGCTCAACTTCGGTTGCGTTTCAGTGAACGGCAGCCAGAGCCTCAGTGATGGGCAAACCAGGAACCAGAGCTGAGAAACCATTTTCTGATCTAATCCTCTGGGGCCTGGAAGGACTTATTTCCCTGACGTGGCTTTACTTTGAGAGAAATAAGAAAAATTTACAAAGTGGCTCACTTATCTTAATGAAAAGTTAGAAAATCAGGGAAAAAAAGGGGACTGGAAGAAATACTGCAGGCAAAGATCTACCCAAGACAGACAGACAGATGCTGGGAGTCTTCAAAGATCTCCCTAAGACAGACAGAAAGATGCTGGGAGCCTTCACATCAGAACTGACATGTAGCAAACAAAACCCATGGAAAAGAAATTACAGAAGCCCCGTAAACAGCCCACAGAGAGGGTGAGCCAAGCGCAGGGGCGCAAAGTGACAGGAAGGTTAGGACAGAACGCGGGACACAGCGGACAGACTGGCAAAGACCAGAAACCCCAGAAAGTGTCCCAGGACAGAGCTCGTCATGGTTCAGAGTTCTCCTTCAACTCACAGGCTCAATTTTCTAGAATCCAGAATTAAAAGACTCACAGAAGGTTCTCAGAGGAAAACTGAACAATCTAGGTAGGGCATAAAATTAGGGATATTAATTTACTGCTGTTTAGTCGCTCAGTCACATCCGACTCTTTGCAACCCCATGGACTGCAGCCTGCCAGGCTCCCCTGTTCATGGAATTCTCCAGGTACCACCACTGAGATGGGTAGCCCATCCCTTCCACTCGACTCAGGGATCGAACCCACATCACCTGCATTGCAGTTGGACTCTTTACCACTGAGCCACCAGGGAAGCCCTAGGGATATTAATGCCACCAGTCAAAAGAGCAAAATTATCAAGGTAAGATCCAGTTATGGGCCGAACTGTGTCCCCTGCCCCAAACTCATCTGTTGACGCCCTTAACATCCAGGATCCTCAGAATGTTGCTGTATTTGGAGGAAAGGTCTTTAAAAAGGTAACTAAGGTAAAATGAGGCATTACTGTGGACCCGAACTCAACAAAGGAGATGAGGACACAGACGCACGTGGACGGAGGACCACGTGAGGACCCGGAGAAGACGGCCATACACACGCCAGGAGAGAGGCCTCGGGGGAAGCGGCCCTGCCCACACCTTGACCTCAGGCTCCCCACCTCCAGCTATGAGAAAACAAACTCCTGTTGTTTAAGCCACCGAGTCTCTGGTTCTTTGTTACGGTAGTTCTAGAAAACGATTACAGACCGAAAATTCTTAAAACACCACCAAACTGTCACCATAGCTAAGAGGAACAGAAGCACCCTAAGCCTGTAACATTTACCACCAGTCATTTATGTTTTCCACAAGGTCTCTGGGATTCTTTAAAAATCAGCACAGAAACGCAGGAATGGCCCACGAGAGGCTGCTGGGCTGGAGAGACTTGGTGATGACAAGATGGCAGGGGTGGGGGCGGGGGGAGGAGTTCGTCCCCAGAGCAAGACGGGTGAGGCCTCCGCAGGAGACGGCAGCCCACAGGCCTCCAGGCTCCCCCAGCTCCAGGAGCCAATCTGCCCCGTGGCAGTCAGTCTCACGTGCCCTTCTGTCCAGGCTCTACCACCCAGCCCTTTGATCAGACTCCAAAGTAGCTTTGTTCCAAAGGCATTCTGGAGACATGGTAACATCTGCAGTCACTTGGCCCGAATTCCCGAACACAGCGGGGTGGCCCCTCATCCCATGTGCTGGAGGCCTTGAGGGCAAAGACTGTAAAGGAGCAAAGACTCCAGGTTTCCTGGAGAAGAAAGAATCTGGCCTCAAGGCTGCAGCGAACTCCTGCCCCACGGATCAGACATGCCAGACTATCAGTGGAGCCAGTTCCTTCAATCTCCTTAGACACACATGCATGGTCAGTTTCACTGAACAGCCATGACCTCTTCACCCCAAGCACTTGCGGCATGATCCCAGGACCGTACCACGATGCCTCTTCGGGCCTCCCCACCACAAACACACGGCCACACGGGTCTGACGGCTCCATCGGCCACCACTCAGCCCGCCTGCACGGCCTGCCCACCTCCCGGCCGCTTCCCCAGCACTCCTGCCGTCTTCCACCCTGACTGCAGCCTCACTCTCCTGGGCTCAGTTTCTCTCCCTGCACCCCCTCCCAGTGGCCTAGGGGAGGGGTCAGTGCCCTCTTGGCCCCTTGAGGACCCTCTCGGCACCTCTCCACCATCAGGCTGTCCGTGGCCCCTGCCTTCTCGTGCCGGCACTGCCCACTCTGTCCCCAGCTCACTTGGTATGTCTTGCCTGCCTTGCTGTGCAGGCCTTCAGGAACTCCCGGATGTTTTCAGCAAACAGAAACACATGACTTTCCCCTTGAGTTTCAAATTTAGTGGGTGTTAAGAATTCTGAAAATTTTAAATATGTCAGTTTTATTACCTAAATGTCACCTTTGAAAGACTGTTTGCCAGATGGAATTGCTTCTCAGCCAGAAAAATATATATTCCATAAGCTCTGTCGAGTAGGTTCTTAGTGAAAAGAAAACCACAGTTAGACACAGCAAAAGGTTTGGATTAACTGGCCTCTGATAAGATGTATCAAACCCAAAGCTAACATCAAATTCAGTGATGAAAGACGGAGAGCTTTTCCCTCTAAGATCACAAACGAGGTACCTATGATCCTTTCATCACTTCTACTGAGCTAACGATAGGAAATTCTAGCCAGAGCCATCAAGTGAAAAAGGAAAACAGGAAAAGAAGAACTAAAGTTATCTCTGTTCACAGAGGACATGATCTTATCTGCAGAAAATCCTAACGGTTACAAACACTTACAAACACACACCACCCTCCCAGAGCTAATGAATAAATTCATCAAGGTTATAGGATACAAAAATCAACATGCAAAAATCACATGTGTTTCTAAACACCAACAATGAAAAGGAGATCAAGAAAACAACTCCATTCAAAATAGCAACAATAATAATTAAGAATAAATTTAACCTAGGAGGCAAAAGACTTGTGCACCAATTATCAACAATTACCAAATGTTGCTATAAGAATATAAAGATGCTGTAAGGAAAACATTATGTATTCATAAGTTGAAACATTTAATATTGCTAAGATGAAAAAAACTATCCAAAGCAATTTACAGATTGAATGCAATCATTACCAAAATCTCACTGGCAGTTTTGCAGGGATCAATATATCTTTCTACAATTCCTAAGGATTCTCATGGGACCCCAAGTAACCAAAAACATCTTGGAAAAGAAGAACACAGTTGGAGGATTCACATTGCCTAATTTCAGAACTCACTACAAAACTGTGGTGCTTAAGACAGTGTAATTACCAGTGTAAGGTCAGACATGGACTAATAGGACAGAACAGACAGACCAGAAATAAACACTCACACAAATGCTGGATTGATTTTCAATAAAGGTCCCAAAACTATTTAATGGGGAACAGGACAGTCTTTTCGAAAATTGGTTCTGGGAAACTAGATATCCGCATGCAAAAGAATAAAGTTGGATGTTTACCTTACCATACAAACAAAAACTAATTAAAAAATGGATCAAGGACTTAAAGCTATAAAACTCTTGGAAAGAAACATAAGGAAAATTTTTTATGATATTGGATGTGACAATGATTTCCAGGATATGACTCCAAAAGTGAAGTCACTCAGTCGTGTCCGACTCTTTGTGACCCCATGGACTGTAGCCTACCAGGCGCCTCTGTCCATGAGATTTTCCAGGCAAGGGTACTGGAGGGGGTTGTGATTTCCTTCTCCAGCGGATCTTCCCAACCAAGGGATCGAACCCAGGCCTCCCGCATTGGAGGCAGACGCTTTACCGTCTGATGACTCCAAAGGCATTTGCAAAAAACGAAAATCACAGAAACTGGGCTTCATCAGAATTTAAAACTTTTGTGCAAAGGACATTCTCAAGAGAGTGAAAAGACCCAAGAAAGGGAAAAAAAAATAGTTACAAATGATATATTTGATAAGGGCTTAATATCCAAAATAATACAACCACAATAAAAAAAGGGCCAAGGACTTGACGCTTCTCCAAAGAAGATACACAAATGATCAGTAAGCATGAAAAGATGCTCAACATCATTAGTCATTAGGGAAAGGCAAATCAAACCACAATAAGACACCATAAAAATAATAAACATGGCGAGGATATGGAGAAATTGGAACCCTTCTGCATTGCTAGTAAAAATGTAGAATGGTACAGCCTCCATAATAAACGGCATGTATATTCCTCAAAGAATTAAACATAGAATTAGCATAAGTTCCAGCAATTCTATCTCTGGGTATACACCCAAAAGAATCAGAAGTACCTGTATATCCATGTTCAAAGCAGCACTATTTACAGTAGCCAAAAGACAGGACTAAACCAAATATCCACTGACAGATGAAAGGCTAAGCAAAATTACTGTAAACAAACAATGAGCTATTATTCAGCCTTGAAAAAGAATGGTATTTTGATACATGCTACAACATGGATGAAACTTAAAGACCCTATGGTAAGGGAAATAAGCCAATTACAAAGTACAAATACTGTTTGATCTTACTTATATGAGTTAACACCTAGTTTAAAGACAAAACATAGAAGTGATCAGGGTCTAGGTAGGAGGAAGGTTTGTTTAAAGGGCACAGAATTTCCATTTGGGATAATGAAATGGTTCTGGAAACAGCAGTGATGTTTACACAACATTATGAATGCACTTAATTCCACTGAGTTGCACACTTAAAAACAGCTGAAATGGCAAATTTTGTTTTTCATATTTTATCCCCATGTTGCAAAAAATTACTGAAAAGGTTATTCAGTGAGCGTCCTTTAATACAATTAACAACTTTCACTAATTTTTTTTTTTTATATAACCAATAGAGTTGGCAGAATTTCTTAGGATGCTAAAGCTTGGGGCTGTATAAAGTAGTGATTCTAAATACTTCTTTCTTTAGTCAAGTTTGTACATTTCCATGTGTCTTGACCAACAATACAATCTCTCAGTTCTGCGATTCTGTGTAACCCAGCTGTCTGGGAGGGGAAATGGAATCCATCCAGCCAAGTCCTGCATAAAAATCATCTTACCATCCATACCTGACAAAGACTAAAAGTTCTAATATTATCCTACTCTCATGGAGACTGAAAAACTTGTACCATCTCTGGACAGGCAACCTCAATCTTCTTCTTCTTTTCTTTTAAAGTATAGTTGATTTTCCATATTGTGTTGATTTCTGCCATACAGAAAAGTGATCCCATTATACATAGTGATATGTATTCTTTTTCATATTCTTTTCCATTATGGTTATCACAGGATATTGAATACAGTTCCCTGTGCTATACAGTAAGACGCTGTTTATCCATCCTGTATGTAACAGTCTGCTTCTGCTAACCCCAAACTTCCAACCCACCCTGCCCCACTGGCAACCCCAAGTCTGTTCTCCATGTCTGGGCGTTTGAGAAAGCGTTTCTTCTAAATGTCGTACAGCAGCACAGAAGTTCTGATAGACTGTGCTACATTAAAGCATTTAAATGTTAAATCATCGGTGGAGTTAACAAGAACAGTGTGCTTATACAGATAAACAGGAACAGCTTCCAAAGCAGGTTGATATTGCAACTGTGTATCTATGATGATAAAAGGCATCTCATGAACAGGTGTAGAATGACTAAGAAACTGTACCAAACTATTGTCTCACTCTTTCGATTCAAGGGGTTCATTGGCAAGTTTTGCTCACTGTCACAGTTCCACACAACCCTTTAATTCTGAAAGTTAAGTCCTCTTTTGCACGAATTCTAATGTAAATAATGTATGCCACATTTTGACTGAGTTTTGAACTTGTGATAAAAATTCAGATACTCTTCTTCATAAAACTTGCACTTCTTCCCTTATTGGACTGTAGTTCAGAAAAACAGTTCAGGCAAAGTCAAAAGTTTGCTGATTCCAGAGTCAACATTTTTCTTAATACTGTAAATATTTACACTTCTGGATGGACCCAGCAGCTGAACTTGAACATGGCTTTGTTCTTTGCATTTCATGTTTATTTTTTTTCCACTTTAGGGCAATGTGTACTAAATTAAAATGATACAATGGTCATAAACTTGAAAAATGCTGCACTCAATAACACGTTTTCTGAAAAGTACATGGGGTATTCCCACCAGAAACTCTGGAGACGCCAGCAGATGTGGATGAAGTGATTATTTATGCTTTTCAGGTCACAACCAGCTACACGTGATGCTCGTGGTAGATGTAAGGTGTTCTGATCCACCCTGCCGTGAGGGTGACGTTGACACGAGAAGGTCAACCATGGGAGGTGCTGGATGGTTCCCGCAGCCCCCAGACACCCTAGCTCAGCCGGCGTGGAGCCTCCACGCAGTCCACCCCGATTCTTCGCCTTCTGCTCTATTTTCCTCATTAAACATGCTTTTCATCTTGACTTGACTTCCAGGCACAGCGATGGGTTGCAACCCAGAATGTGAAAACGGGTCAGTTTGGGGCCTGTGGCCAACGCCCACCTGCAGCATCCATGGGCTGTCCTCCTGCAGCTTGGAGGCAGCTGCCCTCCGACTGCTCCATTCCCCCACCCCAGTACCTCTCCTTCTGGGCATCAGCTCCTACCTCCATCTCCAACCCACTCCTACAAAAAGACCATGACATCTAAGGCAACCGGCCACTCCCAGGACCCCTGAATCCCGACTGTGTAAATGGTCCCTTTCTCTGTTTAGGTAACCACACATTCAAGATGTGCATTTAGTACTGTGGGGAAAGTCTGCTACATGTCCACAGGAAATGTTCATAATCTCCAGAGCATCTGATTCATACATTCTCTTCTCTCTACCCAAGCGCCACCCCTCTTGCAGGACCCTCAGAACAGTCAGCGTGCCTGCCTCTGCCGACCCCTCAGCACACGGTCCAAGTTTACTGGCCTGTCACCTTTGGCCACAGTGACAGCCAGCACTGGACATTCACCCAGAATTCTTTGTGGAGTGTTTTAAACCCCTCCTCATTCAAGAATTCAGCCTTGAATTCTGCCACACCCGGACAGCACACGGTAGGGCTTCAGGAAGGATTTGTTAACTATTAGTTGGCTCAGTGAAAAAAAGTGAAAGTGAAAGTCACTCAGTCGTGTCCAACTCTGCGACCCCATGGAGTATACAGTCCATGGCATTCTCCAGGCCAGAATACTGGAGTGGGTAGCTGCTCCCTTCTCCAGGGGATCTTCCCAACCCAGGGATCAAACCCAGGTCTCCTGCACTGCAGGTGGATTCTTGCTATTAGAAGGTTAAACAGCATCATGATATGATATATATGATAGCATAAAACTAAATAGTATAATTGTAGTCATCATTCCATAGTAAGTCAAGTAATTACACAGTACAACAAACTTAGATGGTTTTATATGTCAAATATATCTCAATAAAACTGGAAAAATTAATTTAAAATTTTTTTAAAAATCGAAAAGAGAAGCTTCAAATCCTAAAATAAATCACTGCAGGATTTGTTAAAAAGAAATCTGGACCTCACATAAAAGCCTGCTCCTTACTGGGAAAACAATGTAACTGAGCGATGCTCATGATATATTAAGATAATCACTTGCAGAACTGAAAGGACAATATTTGCATTTTACATCATAATAAGAGGATAAAAGGAAACTAATAATACTTGAAACATCAAAGGGAATTATAAAATGGGCAGATGAAGAAGCATTCAAACTAGAAACAACTGTTCAGAAGACGGAGGACATGGAGCAATAAATGTCAACTGTCCAATTCCCTTCTTTTCAAACAAAAATATTCCGATGTTAAAAAAAAGAAAAAATACCCAGGGCAAATTGAAATTGAAAATTTGCTTTAAAAAGAGAGCTAGGAAAGGGAGACACAGAGACAGAGCAGGCAAAGACACAAGAACAAAACACACACTCAAAAACCGCAACAACGGTGACGGCAGTGAGAGAGAAGTATGATTAAAGCAAAGAAACACCAGTCCCCAGAGACTGCACTAGAGTGAGCAACAGACTAAAGCAGTGTTAGGTCTCTACTCTCCAAGTAACAAATCCACACAAAAGTGAATCTTAAATTATAAAAATGGATGTTATGCTTCAGGAAAAAGTTTACGTTAAAAGCCAACCAACCAACCAAAACTCTGACACCTACAAGAAGAAATGGACAAAAAGTGTGTGCGCTTGGACACTTGTGCTCATCACTTCAGGCGAAAGAAGGAATCAAACTGGGATAAAAAGAATACACAACACTGCACCATGAAAGAGACTTCATGAATATGTATGAAAAGTGGGCATCTGCAAATATTTACAAATACCCGTGAAGTTTTAAAAATACTGCCACAAAAACATCAGTGCATTTTGCTAACACATCCAGGTCTCTGAGCTAAGGGACACCTGTGCTGAACTCCTTCCACCCAGCCACATAAAGGCACAGACCTGACTTCTCTTGTCCCAGGGCGGACACAGGGAAAGCCAACCACCAGCCAACCCGCCCTGAGCCAGAGCCAAACACAACACAAGGAGAAACTTTAAAGTACATGTAAAAAGCAACAACTCAGCCACCCGAAAATTAAAAACAATCCCTGGCCTCAATAGCTGGTCGAGGAGGAAATTAATATAAGAACAGTCTCCGGACAATTAGGTCAATGAATACCATCCCTCATGGAGAGAGGTAACATGAAGCAGGAGAAACAACAGGAGGACAAAGGCCACGATTCTTGCACCATGCACAAAAGGAAAAAGGCATTAAATGAAAAATGTGAATCCAGTCTTGAAGCAGAAGGCAGGAAATTTGGTCAAAAAAAAAAAAAAAAGGAGAAACCGAAACATGATGAAATTTATGAAAATCCAAGAATTTATTATCCAAGAAAGATAATAAAAGACAAATCTTTTAAGAATTTTAAAACCCACCTAAAATTAAAATAAAATTTTTATTTTATTTTTAAACTTTATAATATTGTATTAGTTTTGCCAAACATCAAAATGAATCCGCCACAGGTAAAATTCAAAATTAAAATAAAATTTTTAAATTCAAAATTAAAATAAAATTTTAATTGAAAAAAAAGGACTGTGATGATTTCTTTTAATCATACAGTAATTCTATGGACATCAGTAAAGATATCTGGTGGCACAATGGTACCGAATCCACCTGCCAATGCAGGAGACATAAGAGACACAGGTTCAATCTCTGGGTTGGGAAGATCTCCTGGAGAAAGAAATGGCAACCCACTCCAGTACTCTTGCCTGGAGAATCCCATGAACAGCAGAGCCTGGTGGGCTACAGTCCCTGGGGTCGCACAGAGTCGAACATGACTGAGCGTGTACACATGCATGCAAAGAAAGAAATCTGGTAATGTCCATGGCACTATAACTTTAATTTAAAGTACATACCAAAATCAGAATAAACTAAAAAAGAAACCTTAAGATAGAGGGTCCCTCGAGTCAAGGCTATAATGGTCATGTATGGATGTGAGAGTTGGACTATAAAGAAAGCTGAGCACCGAAGAATTCATGCTTTTGAACCGTGGTGTTGGAGAAGACTCTTGAGAGTCCCCTGGACTGCAAGGAGATCCAACCAGTCCATCCTAAAGGAGATCAGTCCTGGGTGTTCATTGGAAAGACTAATGTTGAAGCTGAAACTCAAATACTTTGGCCACCTGATATGAAGAACTGACTCATTGGAAAAGACCCTGATGCTGGGAAAGATTGAGGGCAGGAGGAGAAGGGGACGACAGAGGATGAGATGGCTGGATGGCATCACCGACTCTATGGACATGGGTTTGGATGGACTCTGGGAGTTGGTGATGGACAGGGAGGCCTGGCGGCTGCAATTCATGGGGTCGCAAAGAGTTGGACACGACTGAACTGAACTGAACTGAAGATAGAAAACATCATAGATGCAATTACATAAAACCCACCCTCCTTCCACATGTGTTTTTCCAATATAAACAGTGCCATGAACGTGTTTAGACCAGGCCCTGGGCTAAGCATGTCTATGAATGCGTGTGTGTATGATTACCATTGTTTACATGCGGAAATGAAGCAAGATGGTCAGGGTCCCAGAGCGAGTGATGGGAAGACCTGAAGGTAGTAAGACACTCTGGTCCAGAAGCCCACTTTCTTAACTAGAACCCTATAGTCCTGTGGTTTTCAATTATGAACAGACAGCACAGGCATCATTTGGGAACTCGTTACAAAGCAAATTTTAGCCAAGACCGAGACGGACTAAATCAGAGACTGGGGTTGGGGCCTGCAGGACCACGTGTGCTTCAGGACTGCCAGGTGGTGCACATGGGCTGCCCTGGCCCCACCACTGGGCTGTGCCGCAAACCCCTTCAGGGAGCTCCTGAAACTCCAGGACTGGGCTGCACCCCTGACCAGAGAAAGCATGACTTCACAGCAGGGGAGGGGCCCTGTTTTAAGCTGCCAGAGTATTTCTGATATTGAGAACCACCAGGCTCATCTCTTAGTTTTACAATTATTATTCCTTTTTAAATAATGTCTGCTAGGGGGGAAAAAATGGAAGAAAACTGCAAGAAAGCTTTGAGGAATTACACCTCTGTAGGGGCCGGGGAAGTGGAATCTATGGCTCTGAAGCTGTTTGAAGTGAAACATACACTACACTCTGTCTGAATGCTGAGGGCTAGATTCCCAACTGGAGGCTTGTGCCTTGTATGTTTTTGCCTTTTAAACATTTTTTCCTATGCAAATATAAAGAATTCCTTTTAGAATGCCATTTTAGCCTTTTTCCACCAGGCATTGGTAGAAGCAGGGCAGGACACAGGTTAAATAGCCGTTAGAACCACCTGCAGTAAAGAATGACTCCATCATTTAAAATTGTGTGTCCTGAAAGACAAAGCTCTAAATCTGACCCCATGTGTGTGACCAGGACCTTAGGACTTCACATTTTCAGTACTTTGAAAGAGACTTGTCTGAAATACACTACTTGAACTGTATGATATGACTTACATGAAGAATCTAAAAATTACAATAAACCAGCAACCTGAAAGTCTCTTGGACTGCAAGGAGATCAAATCAGTCAATCCTAAAGGAAATCAACCCTAAATATTTATTGGAAGGACTGATGCTAAAGCTGAAGCTCCAATACTTTGGCCACCTGATGTGAAAAGCTGACTCATTGGAAAAGATCCTGATGCTGGGAAAGACTGAGGGCAGAAGAAGCGGATGACAGAGGACGAGATGGCTGAATAGCAACATCAACTCAGTGGACAAGAGTTTGAGCAAACTTCAGGAGACAGTGAAGGACAGGGAGGCTGGATGTGCTACAGTCTATGGGACTGCAGAGTCGGATGTGACTGAGTGAGACGGAACAACAGCAAACTACTATAACAATAAAGAGGCAGACTCATGGTAAACTTGGTAAACTAATGGTTACCAAGGGGTGTCGGCGAGGGCCAATATAGGAGCAAGGGATTAACAGGTATGAACTATCGTATATAAAATAATCTACAAATATTTCATAATCACCCTAAATAGAGCATAACCTTTAAAAATTGTGACTCACTATATTGTACACCTATAACATATATCCTACTGTACAGCAACTACCCTTCAATTAAAAAAGAAAAATAGGCTATTTGAGTCCCAAGTCCTTCATCCCTAGGTGGGCTGCTCAGCATCCTGACAGAAAATCAGTGGGATTTTCAGATGAACACATGACCGTGAGTCACGAGGATGACACACGGTAGGAACATGCAGCCCCACTGCAGCCCGCTTGATGCTGGCAATGCCCCTGTCTGCATTTACCTGTGTGAAGCATGGAATCCTTTCCACATTCCCCGTCAAGACACTATTACTGTCCCAGCCCAACAGACCTGGAGACAGAGAGTGATCAGCCCGCTGGTCATTGCACAGCCACCTCACCAGCCTGGCTCTGCCCAAAGCTGGGGATCAGATGCAAACTCCCCAGGAATGGGACTCGGGTATGCGGCCTGGAGGGGCCAACGTGAGACCCCTGACCCTTGTGCTGCCCTCACCCTGGCACTGGGCTTGGGGACACTCTCCTCCACCCCAGTCCTCCCCACGGTGCAAGCAGGTGGACCTGGAGGTCATGTGTCAACTCTCCAGTGTTTCAGTGAGGAAGGAAGGACCTGCCTGACAAGGTGGCATCACTGGGCAGTTAGGAGATGAAGGGAGGAGGACAGTCCAGGGATGGGGAGGTGGCACAGGACACGCGCCCTGCAACTTCACCGACGCAGGCCCGGGGGCAGCAGTGGACACCAAAAGGAACCTACACGAACACCACACAAGGTCCTGCTCACGTCCACGTCCGTGGAGACACCCACCCACCCTGGGTAAGCGTGCGCAGAGGACAGGCAACACCCACACAGGGCAATGAACCCTGAACAACATGACAGCTATGAGTGCAGTCATCCCAACGTCTCAGACACGGACACCAGCTCTGCGATGCTGGGTGACCTGCCCAGGGCCACAGAGGGACACGAGAGCTCATGCACAGGAAACTTCTGCAGGCCTGAGAGTCAGAGCAAAGGAAGGACAGGGCGCCCCCCACATCTGGACACCCTGCCCGCTTGTGACTGGGGCACCCTGGAGAGGGCAGGATGGGGCAAGAAGAAAAGCCATTATAATTTGAAATTGAAAATGAGGATTAATTACATACAGATCTAAAATTGGGGCCCTTTGAAAATAACTTACTTTCATATACATAAATATATATAAATTCATTAAAATTTTATTTTCACTATTGGCATCATCACTTATGATAACCCTGATCCTTGAGTTTTACGACTCACTATAAACTAACTGCCTCTTGGTACCTTCCAAGGGATAGTTCTTTGTACATGAAAACTATAAAAAGAGAAACAGAAATTAAGAGACTAAATCAATGAAGTCAAAAAGGGAAAATGACCACGATGCCACCCACATTACCAGCCACAGCCCCCACCACCCCAGCAGCACAGTCATCAGAAAAACTAAGGCTATGCTACAAAACAGCCCCTGATTTAAATACTTTATAAAATACGGACACTCCAAAATCCTTCCAGTCAACGTCGAAGAGGAAAGCACTTGTCCCTATAATAAAACTCAGATTACTGACAAGAGACTTCTTTTCTTGTAAAGAAACTTGAAAAGAAAGCCCCAAGAAGTTATACCTAAATCACATTTTCCAGATTCTGCACTCAGGTTTCTGGTAAAAATACGGCAGGTGATGGCAACAGATCTTCTTAGTTTCCTTCTTTCAATGATTCTCATAAAGGCCTGGGATTCCCTCTCATCAGCTTGAGCGTCAGTCCTTGCAATGATTATTCAGGGTTGATTTCCCTTAGGATTGACTGGTTTGATCTCCTTGCTGTCCAGCGGACTGTCAAGAGTCTGCAGCATCACATTTCAAAAGGATCAATTCTTCGGAACTCAGCCTACTTTACGGTCCAATTCTCACACTTGGACATGACTACTGGAAATGGCTTTGAGTCTATGAGACCTGTGTTGGCAAAGTGATGTCTCTGCTCTTCAATATGCTATCTAGGTCATAGCTTTCCTTCCAAGCAGCAAGTGTCTTTTAATTTCAAGTCTGCAGTCACTGTGTGCAGTAATTTTGGAGTCCAGGAAAATAAAATCTGTCACTGCTTCCACTATTTGCCATGAAGTGATGCAACAGGGTGCCATGATCTTATTTTTTTAAGGTTGAGTTTCAAGCCAGCTTTTTCACTCTCTTCTTTCACCCTCTTCAAGAGGTGCTTCAGTTCCCGTCAAAAGAGGAAAGGATAAAGAACATGTGGTATATATACAATGAAATATTCAGTTCAGTTCAGTCACTCAGTCATGTCCGACTTTTTGCGACCCCATGAATCGCAGCACGCCAGGCCTCCCTGTCCATCACCAACTCCGGGAGTTCACTCAGACTCATGTCCATCGAGTCAGTGATGCCATCCAGCCATCTCATCTTCTGTGTCCCCTTCTCCTCCTGCCCCCAATCCCTCCCAGCATCAGATTCTTTTCCAGTGAGTCAACTCTTCGCATGAGGTGGCCAAAGGATTGGAGTTTCAGCTTTAGCATCAATCCTTCCAATGAACACCCAGGACTGGTCTCCTTTAGAATGGACTGGTTGGATCTCCTTGCAGTCCAAGGGACTCTCAAGAGTCTTCTCCAATACCACGGTTCAAAATCATCAATTCTTTGGTGTTCAGCTTTCTTCACAGTCTAACTCTCACATCCATACATGACTACTGGAAAAACCGTACCCTTGTCTAGATGGACCTTTGTTGGCAAAGTAATGTCTCTGCTTTTGAATATGCTATCTAGGTTGGTCATAACTTTCCTTCCAAGGAGTAAGCATCTTTTAATTTCATGGCTGCAATCACCATCTGCAGTGATTTTGGAGCCCCCAAAAATAAAGTCTGACACTGTTTCCACTATTTCCCCATCTATTTGCCATGCAGTGATGGGACCAGATGCCATGATCTTAGTTTTCTGAATGTTGAGCTTTAAGCCAACTTTTTCACTCTCCTCTTTCACTTTACTCAAGAGGCTTTTGAGTTCCTCTTCACTTTCTGCCATAAGGGTGGTATCATCTGCATATCTTAGGTTATTGATATTTCTCCCAGCCATCTTGATTCCAGCTTGTGCTTCTTACAGCCGAATGAAATATTACTCAGCCATAAAAAAGAACAAAATTTTGCCATTTGCAGTAACATGGATAGATCTAGAGATTGGCATATTGAGATAGAGAAAAACATTATATATTGCTTATATGTGGAATATAAAGAAAAAGTACAAATGAACTTATTTATAAAATAGAAATAAACTCACCCCATAAAAAAATTATGGTTATCAATGGGGAAAAGGGCAGGGAAATAAATTAGGAGCTTGGGATTAACAGATACACATTACTATATATATAAAATGGATGAAAAACAAGGACCTACCTACTATACAGCACAGGGATTATATTAATAACTTGAAAGACTGTAATAAAAAATAATATGAAAAAGAATATATATAACTGAATCATTCTGCTATAACTAGAAACCAATCAGATCAGATCAGATCAGTCACTCAGTCGTGTCTGACTCTTTGCAACCCCATGCACGCCAGGCCTCCCTGTCCATCACCAACTCCTGGAGTTCACTCAGACTCATGTCCATCGAGTCAGTGATGCCATCCAGTCATCTCATCCTCTGTTGTCCCCTTCTCCTCCTGCCCCCAATCCCTCCCAGCATCAGAGTCTTTTCCTATGAGTCAACTCTTCGCATGAGGTGGCCAAAGTACTGGAGTTTCAGCCTCAGCATCATTCCTTCCAAAGAAATCCCAGGGCTGATCTCCTTCAGAATGGACTGGTTGGATCTCCTTGAAGTCCAAGGGACTCTCAAGAGTCTTCTCCAACACCACAGTTCAAAAGCATCAATTCTTCAGCACTCAGCCTTCTTCACAGTCCAATTCTCACATCCATACATGACCACAGGAAAAACCATAGCCTTGACTAGACGAACCTTTGTTGGCAAAGTAATGTCTCTGCTTTTGAATATGCTATCTAGGTTGGTCATAACTTTCCTTCCAAGGAGTAAGCGTCTTTTAATTTCATGGCTGCAGTCATCATCTGCAGTGATTTTGGAGCCCAAAAAAATAAAGTCTGACGCTGTTTCCACTGTTTCCCCATCTATTCCCATGAAGTCATGGGACTGGATGCCATGATCTTCGTTTTCTGAATGTTGAGCTTTAAGCCAACTTTTTCACTCTCCACTTTCACTTTCATCAAGAGGCTTTTGAGTTCCTCTTCACTTTCTGCCATAAGGGTGGTGTCATCTGCATATCTGAGGTTATTGATATTTCTCCCGGCAATCTTGATTCCAGCTTGTGTTTCTTACAGTCCAGCGTTTCTCCCAGTCCAGCGTTTCTCATGATGTACTCTGCATAGAAGTTAAATAAGCAGGATGACAATATACAGCCTTGATGTACTCCTTTTCCTATTTGGAACCAGTCTGTTGTTCCATGTCCAGTCCTAACTGTTGTTTCCTGACCTGCATACAAATTTCTCAAGAGGCAGATCAGATGCTCTGCTTTTTCCATCTCTTTCACAATTTTCCACAGTTTATTGTGATCCACACAGTCAAAGGCTTTGACATAGTCAATAAAGCAGAAATAGATGTTTTTCTGGAACTCTCTTGCTTTTTCCATGATCCAGCAGATGTTGGCAATTTGATCTCTGGTTCCTCTGCCTTTTCTAAAACCAGCTTGAACATCAGGAAGTTCATGGTTCACATATTGCTGAAACCTGGCTTGGAGAATTTTGAGCATTACTTTACTAGCGTGTGAGATGAGTGCAATTGTGCAGTATTTTGAGCATTTTTTGGCATTGCCTTTCTTTGGGATTGGAAAGAAAACTGACCTCTTCCAGTACTGTGGCCACTGCTGAGTTTTCCAAATTTGCTGGCATATTGAGTGCAGCACTTTCACAGCATCATCTTTCAGGATTTGGAATAGCTCAACTGGAATTCCATCACCTCCACTAGGTTTGTTCATAGTGATGCTTTCTAAGGCCCACTTGACTTCACATTCTAGGATGTCTGGCTTGAGGTCAGTGATCACACCATCATGATTATCTGGGTCGTGAAGATCTTTTTTGTACAGTTCTTCTGTGTATTCTTGCCATCTCTTCTTAATATCTTCTGCTTCTGTTAGGTCCATACCATTTCTGTCCTTTATGGAGCCCATCTTTGCATGAAATGTTCCTTTGGTATCTCTGATTTTCTTGAAGAGATCTCTAGTCTTTCCCATTTTGTTGTTTTCCTCTATTTCTTTGCACTGATTGCTGAGGAAGGCTTTCTTATCTCTTCTTGCTATTCTTTGGAACTCTGCATTCAGATGTGTATGTCTTTCCTTTTCTCCTTTGCTTTTCACTTCTCTTCTTTTCACAGCTATTTGTAAGGCCTCCTCAGACAGCCATTTTGCTTTTTTTCATTTCTTTTTCTTGGGCATGGTCTTGATCCCTGTCTCCTGTACAATGTCACGAACCTCCGTCCATAGTTCATCAGGCACTCTATCAGATCTAGTCCCTTAAATCTATTTCTCACTTCCACTGTATAATCATAAGGGATTTGATTTAGGTCATACCTGAATGGTCTAGTGGTTTTCCCTACTTTCTTCAATTTAAGTCTGAATTTGGCGTCCGAGGTCAGGAGCGGCGACGAGAGGAGTTACCCCATGTCCAAGGTCAGGGGCAGCAGCCGAGAGTGCCAGACTGCGACGGCGCAGGAACGGCCAAGAGGAGCTACCCCACGTCCGAGGTCGGTGGGGGGCGGCTGAGAGGAGATACCACATGCCCTTAAGCCCGAGGTCAGGGGCGGCAGCCGGGAGAAGATACCCCACGCTCTTAAGCCCGAGGCCAGGGGCGGCGGCCGGGAGGACCAACCCCACGCCGTGGCTGCACAGGCACAGGAAGGCCTAGAGGAGCTATCAATACCACGTTGAAGGTCAGGAAGGGCGGTGGTGAGGAGATACCCCTCGTCCAAGGTAAGGAGCATTGGCTGCGCTTTGCTGGAGCAGCCGTGAAGAGATACCCCACGCCCAAGGTAAGAGAAACCCAAGTAAGACAGTAGGTGTTGCAAGAGGGCATCAGAGGGCAAACACACTGAAACCATACTCACAGAAAACTAGTCAATCTAATCACACTAGGACCACAGCCTTGTCTAACTCAATGAAACTAAGCCATACCCGTGGGGCAACCCAAGATGGGTGGGTCATGGTGGAGAGATCTGACAGAATGTGGTCCACTGGAGAAGGGAATGGCAAACCACTTCAGTATTCTTGACTTGAGAACCCCATGAAAAGTATGAAAAGGCAAAATGATAGGATACTGAAAGAGAAACTCCCCAGGTCAGTAGGTGCCCAATATGCTACTGGAGATCAGTGTAGAAATAACTCCAGAAAGAATGAAGGGATGGAGCCAAAGTAAAAACAATACCCAGAAACCAATACAACACTGATAATCAACTGTACTTCAACTCAGCTCAGTTGCTCAGTCATGTCCGATTCTTTGCAACCCCATGGACTGCAGCATGCCAGGCTTCCTTGTCCATAACCAACTCCCGGAGCTTGCTCAAACTCATGTCCATCAAGTCGGTGATGCCATCCAACCATCTCATCCTCTGTTGTCCCCTTCTCCTCCTGCCTTCAATCTTTCCCAGCATTTTTTCTGATAGTTTAAGCACATAAGTAAATAAGCACATCAACAAGGCATTTCCCTAGGGTGGTGCTCTAAGGTACTGGGGTGAAGAGGAGTGGAGAAAGCTGGGGGAGGAGACCTCTTAGCAGAGTACTGACAGCCACAGCGGGGCTGCTCTCAGGGGCCGGAAACTGGGTTGGGGGTCGAGGCTTAACTTTCCATGGAAGACCCTTTGGACCTGTAAAATGTTGTGCGAGTATCTGAACCACCTACCCCTCAAAATAAATGAACACAATCTCTATGTTTAAATTCTGAAAAGAACTGATGCAGCTCGAGCTCCTGAAACTTTGCTACGATTTGCGGTGAACTCAGCAAGGCATATCATTCTTTTCGGCTCTCATAGTATCAGATTCATATTCACTGTGGGTCAGAACAGCAAGCCTTGCTTCTGATCGGGCCACAGAGCAGCGAGGTGCAGAGCTCAGGATCTGAAGAGCATTTCCGAGAGGGCCCTGGGCAGGCCAGCTGCAAAGATGCCAACCAGCAGTGTGTCCTGTGTTTGCCTGTTTCTGTCAGTTCTGACCAGTACAGACGGTGGACTTACTCTTAAACTTCACGGTCCTTTCACCACAGCAGGCAGCAGAAAGTGTGTGATTCTGTGGTCTAACCCTATTCCCAAGCCCTGCTTTGTCCATCACCTTAACTATCTGGAGGCACACAGACAATCTTATTTTTAAATCTATTAATTCAGTGTTTCATGGAGTCACACTTAGCAAAAGCCCTGATATGTGAAGCCCTTCCAGGCTTTTCACCGCAGCCTAGAAATGTCTGGAGGAGCTCTCAGTCACAGGTCAGCCTGGAGACCCTAAGGGACCCTCAGACGGAGCTTCTGCTTCTGAGTTGTGTTACCCCCAAGAGTCCCCTACATGCCAATCCACCAAACACAGGATTCACACTTCCTAAGTCCCTCTCCAGGGTGGAGTTAGGTGTCCACTCTCATTCTTGTAGGAATGGACACGAGTCCATCTAACAATGATGAAGCAGGGGGACTGGCACGGAGGATTTGCTCCCCTGCGTGTCCCTTCCCTGAGTCCGGGGCTGAGGCTTCCAGTCAACTTCTGCCCACAGTGCTCATGATGAACACACAGCCAGGATTGCACACCTTCTCACATGATTCTCGGGCAGGGCCACAAGCTGAGAGGTGACGAGGCTACAAGACCATACGACGGTGCAGTGACCGCCGTCTAAGTTAACTGAGTGTCACGACGCCAGGAGACCCTGTAATTCCTAGGGTCTGGCTGCCTCAAGCTGGATTCCATAACAGCAGCCCTGGAATTTTAAGCTTCATCACGATGGGTTTCCCTGTTTTGTTACTGTCTTAAGGGTCCCAGGGTATAAGACTGGACCGATTAGATCCAGTTTAGCCACAGGAAGTGTCCACGGCTTCAAAATAATCCGGATTGATTCACTTTAGATATATCAGTTTTAATTAAAGACTAAACTCTTTGCTGCTGAAGAATAACAATGTCTTGTTCCAGGTGTGACTTGATCACTCCCTCTGAGGAAGAAGCCACAAGCTACAGTGAAACATCAATTTTCTTACATTCAGGGCACCCAGATTCCAGTGGAGGAAGGGAAGAGTCTATAGGGTCACAAGAAAACTGAGACCATGTCACAGGGTGCTGCTTGGAGGACTTTCCCAGGTAGCATAAAGGGTAACATCAGCCACCAAGGCGCAACCTCGAGGGACCTCCCTGAATCTGGGATTTGTCTTTCAACCTGGGCCATCACTTTCTCCACAGCAGCAGTACTGCCGCATTTTCTATTACCCTGAACCTCCCTTCAGGCATTCTGCTGCCGCCCCCTGCAGAGAATCTAAACCCCTGCAGGGCGGCTTGGACCGGCCAGCCCTCTGCTCACTCCCGGCTCCCTGGCCCTCTGGCCCCTAGGTCTCAGAGCTCTTTCATCCCGCTGCCACACTGCTCCCTCCCCAGGCCGAGGAATGTGCCTATTCATTTCCCATATTAGGAGGACTAGAGAGAGGAAGAGGAGAAGGCGGGAGGGAAGGAAGGAGGGGGCACTCTCTTAATCAGCAGTCTCAGCCTTGCTGTCTCCCTGCATCCATCCGCAAATGTTGATACAGTAGCTTCTAAACCCACAGCCTGGATCCCCCAAATCAATGCGTTGCCTCACCACCGAAACTGTCTCAACAGTCCTCCAAAACCTGCCAAATGACTCTCTTCTCTGGGTCCCTCTCTGGGTTTGACTTCACAGTGGTTCTTTCCGCAGATCACAGAGGCTCTCTGGCACAGGAGGTGCGTTTCCAGGTGGTCTCACTGCCCCTCCTAACCCACCCTGGCTTATAGCTCCTTGTGGACAAGTCGTCTCCCAGCCCTGCCCTCAGCAGAGCACCTGTTCACAGCTCCCACAGCCCAGAGCTGTCCCCACCCAGGTCCGCAGCCCTCAAAAGCTGAGTGACGCCCCGTAGATCCCCTCCACCTGCAGTCCCCATTCTGATTAATGAGTCAGTAGGTGCCTCCCCAGCCCCGCCCCTCCCCCACTAAGCAGACCCCCTATTCCCTCCCTCCTTCTGCCTGTGTTGGCCATTCTCAGTACCTCACAATCATCCCCATAGAATCCCGGTTCTTAGCTCTGGCCTCATACTAGAACCCCCGGAAATGAAAATGAAATGTTAGTCGCTCAGTTGTATTTGACTCTTGGCGATTCCACGGACTGCATCCCACCAGGCTCCTCTGTCCATGGTATTCTCCAGGCAAGAATACTGGAGTGGGTTGCCATTTCCTTCTCCAGGGGATCCTCCCGACCCAGGGATCGAACCTGGGTCTCCTGAATTGCAGGCAGATTCTTTAGCACTGAGCCATGAGGCGTTTCCAAGTCCTGTTCCAAGCCCCACATCCCAGTCCATCTGACTGAGGCTGAAGTTGGGCACGGAGCCTTTACCTAAAGAACTGTCCAGGTGTGGCTGCAAGGGGAGGCCGTGGGGAAAGGCGGCAGATACAGCTGCAAACTGCCTGCAGCCCTGGAGATCTCCAGTCACCTGCCCTCGCGCTTCACCACAGTGTTCTTAATCCAGGAGCCTTAAATGGGCACACAAGCACTTTTTTATTCCAGTGTGGCTAGAAATAAGCTAAATGCCTGGCTCTGGGGACCTGTGTCCAGGTTAGTGTGTGCGTATGCACACAGACCCCACACACACGTGCACGTCGTAAGGGCGCCGGGCTGTGGGAGTCATAGGAGCACCAGGGTGGCCGCCACCACAGGGTGATGCTTCCAAGTTTCTCTTCTGCAGGAAGATACCTAACTCTCAAGGCTGGTCATATTTTATACCCTGCAAACACCTGCACCTCCTTATTGATCCACAGTCTGCCTGCTGGGCTTCTGCACCCCTCACCCAGGCCATGGGCAGAGGTCAGCTCTGGGTCCCCCCCCCAAACCTCACCCCTGCCTCCCGGGAGCCCCCAAGGCCACACCCCCGCTGCCCTGCTCCCGCACCCACCCACCCCCAGTCCCCTTAGCAGTGGCCCCCCGACTTCAAGTTCCCTGAACAGTGAGGGTCCCAGCACCCACTGCTCAGATCTCACCCTCCCTCCCTCCCCATGGGCTCACCCACCTTCACCGTCTAAACATACCAGAAACTACAGGCGCCCTGGAACCTCGCCGCAAATTCTAAGGACACACGCACAGCCGCCCTGCACACTTCACTCCGCTGTCCCCGGGCCTCCCTGGTCCTCCAGAGGTCACCACTTCTGGGTCTCAGCAGAAATGCCCAGTCCACTGGCTCAGTCAGAAGACCACAATGCCACTTGACTCCACCCTTTCCCCCACACAGCCCACAAGGGATCCAGGCACCAACTGTGTCTCCCCGACGGGCCTGGTCCAAGCACAGGACTCTGCTGCCAGGTTTCTCGACTGCAGCTTCCCCAGTAGAGAAGCCAGCCCACCCTCTCAAACCCAAGGCTCCACGGTGCTGCTCAGCCCCTCACATGCCTCCAGGGACCCCCATCCCTCTCAGAGTGAAAGCCAAACCACAAAACAGGCTATGACGGGAAAGTGGGGGGGTGGGGGGCGGGGAGGACACTGGGGAGGAGGACAGGGCAGGGCCAGAGGCTGACCAGAGGACCACAGAGGAGGCCAGGCCAGGTCTGAAAAGCGCCCCATCCCCCTTTTGCTCAAGAAAGCCACTCTGCTCAATCAAAGGCCCAGAGAAGCACAGGAGGAAAAGAAAATCACCTAGCTTCACATAAAATGCATGCCTTTCACTGTGAGGTCTTTTCACAGTAAAGAAAGTGAGGAGTCAGGATCCTGCTTCCTCCCCCCACAACCCCGTTAAAAGGAAGGGAAACTGAGCAGAGCAAGGCCAGTGCAGACTGCCTGCCGCCAAGACCTGGAGGAGACCCTGGGTCCCACTCACCACGGGGCCACCCTCGGGAGTAGCCACTCAGGTCAAGGACACGGCTGCCTGCTACAAGGTGGGGCTCTGCCCACCACCGCCACACGCTGCAAATCCCGTGAAAGCCCAGATCACTCACTGCCTCCTTAGAGCATTCCCAGCTGTTTAAAAATAAAGCCTATATTTACCCCAGTTAAAGTCCTTCCAATTTAGATATAAACTAGCCTCAAATGTCACAGGAAAAGTTACCTGAAACGTTTAATCTGTAAGAGATGTTGCTGTTCAGTTGCTCAGTCCTGTCCAATTCTTTGCGAACCCATGAACTGCAGCACGTTAGGCTCCCCTGTCCTTCACTATCACCCAGAATTTGCTCAAACTCATGTCCATTGAGTTGGTAATGCTACCTAAACATCTCATCCTCTGTCGTCCCCTTCTCCTTTTGCCTTCGATCTTTCCAGCATCAGGGTTTTTTGCCAGTGAGTCGGCTCTTTGCATCAGGTGGCCAAAGTATTGGAGCTTCAGCTTCAGCATCATCCTTCCAGTATGTACACAACTTACAGAAACCAGGACCCAGGGAAGATCCCCTGGCCTCGGTGTGCAGATGTCAATAACCTGCTACCTGGGGCGGGGAAGGGGTGGGGATGCCGAAAGCAGACCTGCTTTAAACACACTGCCCTCCCCACCTTCAGGGGTCCCATCTTCAGGGGATCTGGATTATTTAACAAAGCCCTGGGCAGAAATGACTGGCCACTCTGTCTCCCCTGGCAGGTCGTGGGGTGGGGGTGGGGCGGGGCGGGGCAGGCAGGAAAGGGGCTATCTGGAGCAGAGTCTGGAGGGGTGGGGGATACACATCGAGGAGGGGTACCCAACAGGTCCAGAATGCCCGCCCAGCCCCAGTCGCCAATCACGCAGTAGGAGAACAGCTGAGCACAGGCCTGGCCTCGCAGGGAGGTGGGGACACAGCTAACATCACAGTCTGGACATCACACACTTCCTGGCACCTGAGCCCCATGCACTCCCGGGAGTGGTGTGACACTGGACAGTACACTCAGACCTGCACATCATCCCACACATGGCTGCGTGCTCTCAGTGGACACAAACAAGTGCCATAGTGGGTGGGCAGGCCAGGCTGCCTGGCAGGCATGCAGGCTGAGCAGGGCAAAGTGGAAGAAATTAGGCAGAGGTGGGCCCGGCTGGTAGGGGCAGAGGAACAAACTCCAGAGATGAGGGAGCACGGATGGAGCCCAGATGGCTGACACTGGTCCAGGGAAAACACAATGGCGTCCGTTCTGGCCGGAGATTCTAATACCAAACAACCCTGCTTTCATGGACAAGGCAAAAGGGGGAAAGCTACTGCAGCATTTCTTTCAAAAACATCCTGGATAAGTGCACCTGTGGCCGATTCATGTTGACGTACGGCAAAAGCCATCACAATATTGTAAAGTAATTATCCTCCAATTAAAATAAATTAAGTAATTTAAAAAATCCTGGGAAAATCACAATTTCTGCTTTAAGAAGACGACAAAATTAAAAATTTTAAAACATCTTGTCTACAATATAGATGATGCTGAAAATTCTTAAACTCCAAATATCTAGGTATTTAAAAACATATTCATCTGTTATGTATGAAATTTGGCTTCGTATCACAAAGTTCTTTTTTTCATAACTATGAAACTTTAAACTATGAGTTTTAAATTGCTTTGTTTCCAAAAAAATTAAAAAAGATGTTGTATCTACTTGGCCACAACACTTCCACATTATCAGAGTCACTAAAAACAGCCACAAGGAGTTTTTCTTCTAGAGTTTGCATAACTCACAGGATCTGTCATTTTCAAGGCAGTACTTTCCCCCATGGTTCCAAGAACTGCAATAACTAAGTAATAATCTCCTGATGAAGTCATCCACATCCATCTCACACCTGCTGGACCTCACACACCAACTTGAGTGTCTATGGAGTAATTTGTCAAAATACCCCTTGACAGTACAAATAAGCAGCACCTTTGAAATGTTACCCTTTTCCCTCCTCCGTGCCACGTTCGGGCCAAGCGCTATTACTTCTGAAAGCATGCAACACTTTCAAATGGAGCTCTTTCATCAGTCTGTACTTTTCACAAATCTCATTGCATGTTATTTCATCCTTCCATCTTCTTTTGAGCCTCTAACTTAAAGAGAAACGAACCCTCCTTTCAACTAAGCCTGGACGGTCAAGGCCTGTGGATCCAGTGACACTCCAACTAATGTTGCTGCTGGTTGTCCTCACTCACAGGAAGAGAAAAGGAAAATGTGTTTCTTGACGGCAATTGAAATGTCTGGCCTGCAGACCACATGGGAGCCTGTAGCAGCCCTCCATGAGGAAGACCCTAGAAAGAGCTGCCTCTGCTATCCCAGGAGCCAAGATCGCCTGGGAGGTACCAAGGCAGGAAGTCCACTGGGAAATTACAAAGTTGGCCATAGGTAACATCTCAGATGTTATCATCTGAAATGCAAGGCTGGATGAACCACAAACTGGAATCAAGACTGCAGGGAGAAATATCAACCTTAGATATGCAGATGATACTACCCTGATGGCAGAAAGCAAAGAGAAACTAAAGAACCTCTTGATGAAGGTGAAAGAGGAGAGTGAAAAAGTTGGCTTGAAACCCAACATACAAAAAACTAAGATCATGGCATCTGTTCCCATAACTTCATGGCAAATAGGGAAAAAATGGAAACAGGGGCAGATTTTATTCTCTTGGGCTCCAAAATCACTGCAGATGGTGACTGTAGCCATGAAATCAAAAGACACTTGCTCCTTGGAAGGAAAGCTATGACAAACCTTGACAGTGTATTAAAAAGCAGAGACATCAATTTTCTGGCAAAGGTCCATATAGTCAAAGCTTTGGTTTTTCCAGTAGTTATGTACATGAGTTGGACCATACTTCAGTTCAGTTCAGTTCAGTCCAGTCGCTCAGTCGTGTCCGACTCTTTGCAACCCCATGAATCGCAGCACGCCAGGCCTCCCTGTCCATCACCAACTCCCGGAGTTCACTCAGACTCACGTCCATCGAGTCAGTGATGCCATCCAGCCATCTCATCCTCTGTCATCCCCTTCTCCTCCTGCCCCCAATCCCTCCAAGCATCAGAGTCTTTTCCAATGAGTCAACTCTTCACATGAGGTGGCCAAAGTACTGGACTTTCAGCTTCAGCATCATTCCTTCCAAAGAAATCCCAGGGCTGATCTCCTTCAGAATGGACTGGTTGGATCTCCTTGCAGTCCAAGGGACTCTCAAGAGTCTTCTCCAACACCACAGTTCAAAAGCATCAATTCTTCAGCGCTCAGCCTTCTTCACAGTCCAACTCTCACATCCATATATAACCACAGGAAAAACCATAGCCTTGATTAGACGAACCTTTGTTGGCAAAGTAATGTCTCTGCTTTTGAATATGTTGTCTAGGTTGGACATAACTTTCCTTCCAAGGAGTAAGCGTCTTTTAATGTCATGGCTGCAGTCACCATCTGCAGTGATTTTGGAGCCCCCAAAAATAAAGTCTGACACTGTTTCCACTGTTTCCCCATCTATTTCCCATGAAGTGATGGGACCGGATGTCATGATCTTGGTTTTCTGAATGTTGAGCTTTAAGCCAACTTTTTCACTCCCCACTTTCACTTTCATCAAGAGGCTTTTGAGTTCCTCTTCACTTTCTGCCATAAGGGTGGTGTCATAAAGAAGGCTAAATGCCAAAGAATTGGCTTTGAACTGTGGTGCTGGAGAGACTGTTGAGAGGCCCTTAGACAGCAAGGAGATCAAACCAATCAATCCTAAAGGAAATCAACCCCAAACATTCAGTAGAAGGGCTGATGCTGAAGCTCCAGTACTTTGGCCACCTGATGCAAAGAACTTTGAAAAAGACCCTGACGCTGGGAAAGACTAAAGGCACGAGGAGAAGGGGGCAACAGAGGATGAGATGGTTGGATGGCATCATCTACTCAATGGATGTGAGTTTGAGCAAACTCCGGGAGATGGTGATGGACAGGGAAGCCTGATGTGCTGCAGTCGATGGCGATGCAAACAGTCAGACATGACTGAGCGACTGAACAACAACAACAGGAGATGCAGCTCTAACCATTCATGAGACCTATTTGGAAAGTTGAATGTGCTGCTACCATCATTTGATAAAGACCAAAGACTAAGAAAAACAGCTTTCCTTACTGCAGCTCTTGTTTCTACCTGAGCAGGTGCACACACAAAGGTTCCCATCATCATCCTTCCTTGTGTCTCCACCGTGGGGCAGCCCTGTCCAACAGAAGCTTCCACGATCACCAACAGGTCAAGCTTGGCAAGAGTCACTTGTGGGGTGAGCAATGGAGCTGTATTAGGGTAGCTACTCTTAATTTCAAACAACCAACCGCAGGCAGAAGTACATACATAGTGAATTCCCCGGTGGTCCAGTGGTTGAGAATCCACCTGGCAATGCAGGGGCCACGGGTTCGAGCCCCGGCCAGGGAACTAAGATCCCACAGGCCATGTAGCAACTAAGCCTGCATGCTGCAATTACCGAGCCCATACTCTGTGGCTCTCGCCACTCAACTACAGAGCCCGTGCCTTGAATGAAAGATCCCACCAGACACAACCAAGATCGTGTGTACCACAACCAAGGCCTGGCAGCCTGGCACAGCTAAATAAATTTTATATATATATATATATATATTTTTTTTTTTACAAAAAAAGAAAGAAATACACGGGCAGATCTCAGGCTTAGGGTCTGCCCACTTCCCAACATGTGAAGCCAAGTCCATCCCAATAGCAAGGCAAGAAGGGCAAGTTTTTCTATCACAAAGATCCAGTCTATCACAAAGTTCCCAGTCTAAATTTGCTGACCACCATCCTAGGAAGACAAAGACAGCAAACACCTTAGATGATGGATCTCCCCAGAATGCAGATTTAGCCTGCGCGGACCTCCGGGTCTGGTTATAACTCACTGCTAACCAGGATGGGGCCTCCCAGACCAGTCTGAGCTCTCTGAGGAGAAAGCTACAATGAGTTCCCTATGCCCCCAGGAATCATCTCTAACCATTCCCAACATGAGTAAAAGCAGCAAAATAAGGGCAGATTCACAGCATCCACAGTGGTCTGGTCCCTGACACTATAATCCAGCTCGGAGAGAATTAGCGAGGTGAGGTCCACATGTGTCCAGACCTCTTTACCTGGGGGCCTTGTTCCCTGCATTGGCTGGCCTTGGAAATCATCTTCCTGACCAGCCCTACCCTTGCTCTCTCCCAGACCAGAACAGATGAGCTGACTGGCAGACCCGCAGCCACACCCCAAACCAGAAACTCCAGATTTGGGCAGGAGAAGATGAGGTCCAGAAAGGAGGATGGCAGAAGGGCAGGGCACTCCTCGAAAGAGGGACCCAGGCAGTAAAGAATGCCAGCTGTATCGAAATCACAAAAACCTGGAAACAGCCCAAATGACTACCCACAGGTGGATGGATAAACTCGCTGCACTGGATCCACACAAAGGAATGCTGCTGCTGCTGCTGCTGCTGCTGCTGCTGCTAAGTCGCTGCAGTCGTGTCCGACTCTGTGCGACTCCAGAGACGGCAGCCCACCAGGCGCCCCCGTCCCTGGGATTCTCCAGGCAAGAACACTGGAATGGGTTGCCATTTCCTTCACCAATGCATGAAAGTGAAAAGTGAAAAGTGAAAGTGAAGTCGCTCAGTTGTGTCTGACTCTTCACGACCCCATGGACTGCTCCTCCGTCCATGGGATTTTCCAGGCAAGAGTACTGGAGTGGGGTGCCATCACCTTCTCCGCAAAGGAATGCTACTCAGCAACAAAAAAGGAAGAAGTTCTTGCTACAACACAGATGCATCTCAAAATAATGATGCCGAGGGCAAGAGGCCAGACAAAATAAATCAGGCAGCTTTATCTGACGCTCTAGAAAATGGAAACTCATCCACTGTATTGGTTTGTGGTTATGAATAAACTTTTTTATAGTTATTACTTTATGTTCATCAAGTGCAACATTAACTTTTCATTTACTTATTTATGTTTGCCACACCATGCAGCATGTGCGATCTTAGTTCCCCAGCTAGGAGTCAAACCTACACCCCTGGCACTGGAAGCACAGAGGATTAACCACTGGGCCACCACTGAAGCCCCACAAATAAACATTAGCGATACGGGATCAGTGAACAAAGGCAATGAATGAGCTATATCTAACTTACTGGTGCCTTGGTGCCCTCTCTGTAAAATGGGGAGAGTTTATATTCACTTCAGAGGGCTGTTGTGAAGATCGATAATTTAATCCACAGAACCACTTACTAGAGGCCCCCCACACACGCACACACGCACTTATTACAGTCGCCGTTTGGGGTGTCACCGCTATCTGGTCTCTGCACCTCCTCCCCCGAGGAGCACAGGCTCTGCATGGCTGTCATACCCTGGATGCAGGCCGAGCTAGGCATCCCTTCACCACGTCCTGGGACACTGGTGGCGTCACAGAGGGGTCGAGTCTGAGCTGAGAATGCTGGGTTCAGATCCTATGACTTATCTTAAGTAACCTGCCAACTGTACGCCTGCAGCGCACTTTGTCCACATTTAACTTTGACCTTGATTGTCACTGCTTACAAGCACGAAGCTTTAAGAAAAAAAGAGGGGGTATATGGGTAGCTGGTTCACCTGGTTGTGCAGCAGAAACTGACAGAGCAGTGCAAAGCAACTATACTCCAATAAAAATTAAAAAATAAAAAATAAGCTACAAGGATACACTGTACAATATGGGGAACATAGTCAATACTTTATAATAACTGTAGAGTATAACTTAAAAATTGTGAATCACTATACTGTGTACTTGTAACACATAATATTGCACATCAACTGTATGTCAATAAAAAGTTAAAATTTGAAAGAAACAACAAAAAAGAAATAAGGCCTATTCAGTCCTAAAAAAGAATGAAAGACTGCCACGTGCAGGCACATGGATGGACCTGGAGACGCTCATACTGAAAGGACGAAGTCAGAAAGACAAGTATCTTATGATATCACTTACATATGGAATCTAAAATATGACACGAATGAATGTATTTATGAAACAGAGACAAATTCATGGACACAGAGCTCTAACAGACCTGTGGTTGCCAAGAAGCAAGGGGAGGGGGGAAGGACTGGGAGTTTGGGGTTAACACATGCAAACTTATCTATTACTGTTGTTCAGTCAGGTCTGACTCTTTGTGACCCCAAGAACTGGCACACCAGGCTTTCCTGTCCTTCGCCATCTCCCAGAGTTTGCTAAAACTCATGTCCATTGAGTCAGTGATGCCATGCTGCCATCTCATCCTCAGTCACCCCCATTCTCTGCTGCTTATCCACAGGATGGAGCAATAATAGGGTCCTACTGTCTACATCAGATCAGATCAGATCACTCGCTCAGTCATTTCCCACTCTTTGCAACCCCATGAATCGCAGCACACCAGGCCTCCCTGTCCATCACCAACTCCCAGAGTTCACTGAGACTCACGTCCATCAAGTCACTGATGCCATCCAGCCATCTCATCCTCTGTCATCCCCTTCTCCTCTTGCCCCCAATCCCTCCAAGCATCAGAGTCTTTTCCAATGAGTCAACTCTTCGCATGAGGTGGCCAAAGTACTGGACTTTCAGCTTCAGCATCATTCCTTCCAAAGAAATCCCAGGGCTGATCTCCTTCAGAATGGACTGGTTGGATCTCCTTGCAGTCCAAGGGACTCTCAAGAGTCTTCTCCAACACCACAGTTCAAAAGCATCAATTCTTCAGCACTCAGCCTTCTTCACAGTCCAACTCTCACAGCCATACATGACCACAGGAAAAACCATAGCCTTGACTAGACAAACCTTTGTTGGCAAAGTAACGTCTCTGCTTTTGAATATGCTATCTAGGTTGGTCATAACTTTCCTTCCAAGGAGTAAGCGTCTTTTAATGTCATGGCTGCAGTCATCATCTGCAGCGATTTTGGAGCCCAAAAAAATAAAGTCTGACACTGTTTCCCCATCTATTTCCCATGAAGTCATGGGACCGGATGCCATGATCTTAGTTTTCTGAATGTTGGGCTTTAAGCCAACTTTTTCACTCTCCACTTTCACTTTCATCAAGAGGCTTTTGAGTTCCTCTTCACTTTCTGCCATAAGGGTGGTGTCATCTGCATATCTGAGGTTATTGATATTTCTCCCGGCAATCTTGATTCCAGCTTGTGCTTCCTCCAGTCCAGCGTTTCTCATGATGTACTCTGCATAGAAGTTAAATAAACAGGGTGACAATATACAGCCTTGATGAACTCCTTTTCCTATTTTGAACCAGTCCGTTGTTCCATGTCCAGTTCTAACTGTTGTTTCCTGACCTGCATATAGGTTTCTCAAGAGGCAGATCAGGTGGTCTGGTATTCCCATCTCTTTCAGAATTTTCCACAGTTTATTGTGATCCACACAGTCAAAGGCTTTGGCATCATCAATAAAGTAGAAATAGATGTTTTTCTGGAACTCTCTTGCTTTTTCCATGATCCAGCAGATGTTGGCAATTTGATCTCTGGTTCCTCTGCCTTTTCTAAAACCAGCTTGAACATCAGGAAGTTCATGGTTCACATATTGCTAAAAACTGGCTTGGAGAATTTTGAGCATTACTTTACTAGTGTGTGAGATGAGTGCAATTGTGCGGTAGTTTGAGCATTCTTTGGCATTGCCTTTCTTTGGGATTGGAATGAAAACTGACCTTTTCCAGTCTTGTGGCCACTGCTGAGTTTTCCAAATTTGGTGGCATATTGAGTACAGCACTTTCACAGCATCATCTTTTAGGATTTGGAATAGCTCAACTGGAATTCCACCACCTCCACTAGCTTTGTTCATAGTGATGCTTTCTAAGGCCCACTTGACTTCACATTCTAGGATGTCTGGCTCTAGGTCAGTGATCACACCATTGTGATTATCTGGGTCATGAAGATCTTTTTTGTACAGTTCTTCTGTGTATTCTTGCCATCTCTTCTTAATATCTTCTGCTTCTGTTAGGTCCATACCATTTCTGTCCTTTATGGAGCCCATCTTTGCATGAAATGTTCCTTTGGTATCTCTGATTTTCTTGAAGAGATCCCTAGTCTTTCCCATTCTGTTGTTTTCCTCTGTTTCTTTGCATTGATTGCTGAAGAAGGCTTTCTTATCTCTTCTTGCTATTCTTTGGAACTCTGCATTCAGATGCTTATATCTTTCCTTTTCTCCTTTGTTTTTTGCTTCTCTTCTTTTCACAGCTATTTGTAAGGCCTCCCCAGACAGCCATTTTGCTTTTTTGCATTTCTTTTCCATGGGAATGGTCTTGATCCCTGTCTCCTGTACAATGTCACGAACCTCATTCCATAGTTCATCAGGCACTCTATGTATCAGATCTAGGCCCTTAAATCTATATCTCACTTCCACTGTATAATCATAAGGGATTTGATTTAGGTCATACCTGAATGGTCTAGTGGTTTTCCCTACTTCTTCAATTTAAGTCTGAATTTGGCAATAAGCAGTTCATGGTCTGAGCCACAGTCAGCTCCTGGTCTTGTTTTTGCTGACTGTATAGAGCTTCTCCATCTTTGGCTGCAAAGAATATAATCAATCGGATTTCGGTGTTGACCATCTGGTGATGTCCATGTATAGAGTCTTCTCTTTTGTTGTTGGAAGAGGGTGTTTGTTACAACCAGTGCATTTTCTTGGCAAAACTCTATTAGTCTTTGCCCTGCTTCATTCCATATTCCAAGGCCAAATTTGCCTGTTACTCCAGGTGTTTCTTGACTTCCTACTTTTGCATTCCAGTCCCCTATAATGAAAAGGACATCTTTTTTGGGTGTTAGTTCTAAAAGGCCTTGTAGGTCTTCATAGAACCATTCAACTTCAGCTTCTTCAGCGTTACTGGTTGGGGCATAGACTTGGATTACTGTGATATTGAATGGTTTGCCCTGGAAATGAACAGAGATCATTCTGTCATTTTTGAGATTGCATCCAAGTACTGCATTTCGGACTCTTTCATTGATGACGATGGCCACTCCATTTCTTCTGAGGGATTCCTGCCCGCAGTAGTAGATATAATGGTCATCTGAGTTAAATTCACCCATTCCAGTCCATTTCAGTTTGCTGATTCCTAGAATGTCGACATTCACTCTTGTCATCTCTGTCTAGATAGGGAACTATATTCAATCTCCTGGGATAAAGTATAGTGCAAAAGGACACGAAAAAGAATATATTTATATATATTAAAGAAAAGAAAAGCTCTAACACTGTCTGTTCCTACCACCAAAGAGCCAAAAGAGCCAGAGGCTTCCCAGTGATCCCCACCCTATGCAAGAGAGCCACAGCCTTCCCAGTGATCCCCACCCTACCCCAAAAGAACCAGAGACTTCTCAGTGATCCCCACCCTACCCAACAGAACTACAGCCTTCCCAGTGATCTCACCTTACCCAACAGAGCCAGAGCTTTGCCAGTGATCTCCACCCTACCCAACAGAACTACAGCCTTCCCAGTGATCCCCACCCTACCCAACAGAACCACAGCTGTCCCAGTGATTCCCAGCCTACCCAATAGAACTACAGCCTTCCCAGTGATCCCCACCCTATCCAAGAGAGCCAGAGCCTTCCCAGTGATCCCCACCCTATCCAAGAGAGCCAGAGCCTTCCCAGTGATCCCCACCCTACCCAACAGAGCCAGAGCCTTCCCAGTGATCCCCACCCTACCCAACAGAGCCAGAGCCTTCCCAGTGATCCCCACCCTACCCCAACAGAACCAGAGCCTTTCCAGGGACACCCACCCTACCCAAGAAAGGCCAGTGGTGAAATGTTCCCACCCACCCAGGTGTCAGGTTTCACCTGACTTCCCACCACCTTGGGCCCTAGCCTGTGGGTAGCTGGTGCTCAGGCTCAGAGCACCCTAACACTGTGCTGGCTGCCAAGAAGAGCTGGTCTTCTCCCTCCCACCTGGAGGAAGTGGACACCCAGCTCCCCTGCAGGGGCAGGGCAGCTTTGCCTCCATCCCTGATGGCGTCAGGAGAGGGTCAGGAGGTGAGAGGAGGGGTGAACTGGCATTTGCCCCCTCCCCCACATCCCAGTCCACAGGGGCCAGTGGGAGATCCATCCCACTCCACAGTGAGAAAGCTGAGCTCGTGGCCCTGCTCCCAGGGGCCCAGAGGAGGCAGGAAGGTGTGAGAGAGACTGAAGAGGAGCTGCACTCACCCACGCTGACCATATGAGCGGAGTGGTGAACCCAGCAGAATCACAGACCCCAAGGCTGCCGATGTCCACCCCACAAGGCCTGTGTCTACACTTCAACAGTGAAACTCCCTACCGAGAAGGTTAAACAGGATCCAGAGTCCCCTGGTACAAACCCAAGGTGTCCAAAACACAGCTGAAACCCACCTGTGTCCCAAGAACCAGGATGATGCAACTGGACTGAGCAAGGACAGTTGACAAAGGCAGCCCTGGGAGACCCGTGTCCAAAGCCTCAGCACAGCAGTCACAAACACGCTTCCACAAGAACTGCAAACCCTCTCAAACAAATGCAAGCTGAAAAGCGACACCTCCAAGGGACTCCTAAGCAGGGGAAAACATTTCTCTTCCTTTTTAAAAAAAAATTATTATTGGAATATAGCTGCTTTATAACGTTGTGTTAGTTTCTCCTGTACGGCAAAGTGACCCAGCCGTGCGTACACATATATCTCCTCTTTTCTGGTTTTCATTTAGGTCACCACACAGCACTGAGTTGAGTTCCCTATGCTGTTCAATAGGGTCTCATTAGTTACCTATTTTATACCCAGTAGTGTATATATGTCAATCCAATCTTCCAATCCAGACCACCCCGCTGTCCCCCTTGGTGTCCATATGTTTGTTCGTTTTCGTGAGTCTCTTCTTCTGCTTTGCAAATAGCTTCCTCTGCACCATTTTTCTAAATTCCACATATGTGTGTTAATATACAGCATTTGTTTTTCTTGCTTCACTCTGCATGACAGCCTCTCGGCATTTCTCTTCCTTCAATCTTAGTGACTTTTGGGTTTCTTTTCATCAGAGAATAATTTGCTAAGATACAGCTCCAACATATCTGAACCCAACAGAGTTAATTAGACATTTACTGAGATCCTGCCATGTGTGAGGTCACTGGGCCTTGCTCAGGGTTGCTCACCTTGCTTCTGGGTTTAACCCAGTGATAGCGACAGGCACAGGCAACATCACCAGCTCAGGGCAGGAGGGGCAAAGTACCCAAAATGACGCAGGAATAAAACCACATGGGAGCTCTGCAGGAGGGCGCAGTCAGCCCAAACAATAAGGATGCCCTGAGTGCCGAGATGGCAGCAGACACAGTGAACAGGGGAAGTAAGGGAGGGGAAACAGGAAGCAGACACAGAAGTCAGGGGAGCAGCTGATCCAGAAACCGAGAGACGAGCGGATGCACAGGAAGGAAGGAAAGAAGGCACTCGTCAATGCATGCGGGCGTCTGAGAGACCTGTTCACGGCGAGCTGACGTGAGGACCAAACAGCTGGGCACATGCTGTGATCTTCTGCCCTCGAAGAGAGGAAGGCAGAAGCTGTTCCATCTTTAGTGAGATTCTGAGGACACTTTGGTTCAAACGATACTGTAAATGGGAAGGAGTGACTGATCCATGCAACTAGGCAGAGAAATGGTCTCTACCCTTAGCCAAGCCCTGTCTTGCTACGTAAGTTAAAATAACTGCAACAGCAATAATGAGCTCTTCTCTGCCTGTACCTCAAGGGCAAACAAGCCAGTGAGAGAGGCGCTCTCCCACCAGCCACCCTGCAGGGGCAGGACAGCCTCTATGGGCCATGGCGGGGGCAGGGGCGCTCGCCAGAGGCTGGGCCATCAGTGGGGCCGCGGCAGGGACACTGAGCCTGGGGACACGATGCTCTGACCCAAGTGAGTTAAAAGCTATCCAGCAACAACAAAACAAGCAGCCAAAACACGGGACCCAAGGATGGCGAGGTGGAGAGAAGCACTCAGAGGCCTCTTTGGGATCTGGAGTGGAAAGACAGAAATCGGATGATAGAAGTCATATGCACCTTTATCTCTCTCATCACCATGACCCCAAATCAAACAGGTCTCCTGAGACCCAGTAAACTCTGCTGCCATCCTATCCATCCCACCCCACTTTACCACCCACAAATCCACGATTTCCATACTGGGTTCACCCAGGTTTGGGCTGAGTGCCCTGGTGGGAGCCACTGTATAAAGAAGCCTGAGGTGACAGTAACCATTTCCCTAACTGCCCTCCCACTGGGCCCCCTCAGACCCTCTTATTTTGTGATATAACATCTTTCTGGAACTCCAGGGCTGGGTTCCACCCAACCCACAGACCCAACAGAAGAAGAGTGCTCAACGGAATCACGCTCCTCAAGTGCATTTCATGCCTGCAGACAAGGCACCCCCAGCACCAAGGCAGACCTGGTATCACATGGCCGCTCACCAGGAACTTACAGAATAAGTAGATCAAAGTCAGGAAAGTAAGAACGGATTTATTGACGGCTTCAATCAAGCATGCTATTTAATGTGCTCAGGTGAGCTTAACGTGGGTCAAATGTGTTCCCTGTACTACAGAGGCTTATCAAGGATGCCAAGGACCCCCACCCTGCACCCTGGCGGGCATGCATAGTCCACAGAGCCTGCTGTAACGGTCTGAGCGTGGAGTCCATGGACCTGTGCACCCCCGAATCCCTGCACATCCCACCAGCATGCATTTCAGGAACTGGCCAGGGCGAAGGGTGCAGTATGCAGCCACGGAATATCACAAACCAGCTTTAGAAAGCCAAAGGCTTTCCACCCTGGCTCATCCCTGCTGAAGCCCATCACAAGAATGGTCACAGGGACACAGAGAAGCAACAGAGGCTCCCACAGCCCTGCCCCTCTGGGTCAGTGGGGGCTCCAGGCCCTGTCTCAGCCGTGGGTTCCACAGTGGTGCTGGGACAGGGCATCTGAGCAAGAGTCCCAGTCAAGGAAGGGTTCTGGGGCTGAAAACGTTTTGGAAAGTCCCCACAGGACACTCTCTGGGGCCACCCTTTAGTCACTGTACCTGCTGAACCTCTGGGGACCAGGGCTGGGCAGTCACAGACACAGCTCCCCACCCTCGGGGGTCGGTGGGATGGATCCCAAGCTGTGCCTTCCGCACCAGTGGACCCACTGCCTAAGCTGCGTGGATAATTAGATTTTGAGCCCAAATAGGAGGATTAACTGTTAAACGAGGCTTCACTTCAATGCTGTGTCTGTGCCAAGAGGTGCCCGGCCCGGCTGTCAGAACCCACAGGTTTAAGCCTTTTGTGTTTGACCAATCTGACCAGAAGGAGGACAGGCGGTGCAGGCTGGTCAGGTGCGCTGAGAAGTGGGGAATCGGGAGGCTCAAGGGTGTTTTCTCGCCTTTTTCAGATGTGTCTGTTATACTATGAAGGCTCGGCAGAAACAAACACAGTCCCCATCTTCCAGGCATCTCAGGACAATTCGGAAGGGCTACAGGTGAAGGGGAGGCAGGACCAAAGAGCAGGGGACCAGCCTGAGTGCATCATGTGGCCCAGGCCCCAGAGCATCCCACACAGTCTACACAGGGACAAGGCGAGCCCCCGACACCTGGGCCTGTGCCCGAAGCCTCGGACTCCAGAGGTGGCGCTGTCATCAGCCACAAAGTGTGTATTTTCACTATAATTTATTCTCCCAGGAGACAAGGTGCTTCTGTGATCTTCATACACCTCTGCTGGGAGGAGAGGATAAAGGTCCCATGTCACAGAAAGGAGTCTGTCTAAGGGCACAATCTTCCCACCACGAGGGCCATGAAGGTTCAGGAAAGTTCGAGAAGCCTCACTGACATCCAGGGAAGAACATCACACTGCAGGAAACATCAACCGTCCTGCCCACTAATCAGAGGGAAACATGAAAACGTCACACGTGCACTTGTTGAACTCAGAACAGAATATGTACCAAGTTAGCCTCTAAGATAAGGAAGACACTCGGTAAGCATCTACTGAATGAACCCAAAAGATTAAGAACCCTTCTTTGCTCTGTGGACCACAGAGGAAACCTGCAGGGGAAGTACAAGGTCAGCAAGGAGGCAACAGAAAGGAGAGGCGGAGAAATGAGCTGGGAAGCAGGAGGGACGCAAGTGGACAGAGTACACCCTTCCTACAGAGGACGCTGGGCCCCAAACCCCAGTCCCCCTTCAGCCACTTGGCCTGGGGGGTGTTCCCCGCTGTTAGGGGATAAATTCAAAACAGCCATGGTTAAGCCCCGACCTCCAGGATCTCAGAATGTGACTGTGCTTTAAAGACATAATGCAGATAAAATGAGGACTTCCTGGAGGCCTCATCCCATATATGACTGGTATCCTTCCAAGAAGAGGACGTAGAAACACAGCCTGTGAGGTCACAGGGAGAATACGGCTGTCTACACACCCGGAGACAGGCCTCAGGAGAGGTTAGCTTGCCCACACCTTGATCTTGTACTTCTGGCCTCCAAGATTGCCAGCCGGAATGTGGCATTTATTCCAGCGGCTGAGCTGACTGATACAGTCTCCACTACCCACTACTCTTTCAGAGCAAAGGCTCCAGCAGACGCACGTGCAGGAAGGCCATCCAGCCTCTGCTCTACCAGACACCTCAGACATACCAACAGCATGGTAAGAATCCATAGCCAGGCCAGCCGGGGTGAGAGAGAAGGTCCATCGCCGCGTCAGCCTCCTCAGGAGGCAGTGAGGTGCAAGGGGCCAGCACCTGCCCCGGGCCGTCACAGCGCACCTGCCCTGGGCCGTCACGGCGCATCCACCCCGGACCGTCATGGCACAAACGCCCCCAGTTGCAGTGGTACAGGTGGGCAGACCCCCAGCAGAGGGGAGAAAACAGCCTGAGCAGGGCCCTCCACCTTGGCTCTAAAACGAACAGCTGCCAACTCTTGAGAGCTTGCCATGAGAATCTCAGAATAACCTGGGAGCATATCAGCACTCAGGCCTTCCCAAGTGGCTCAGTGGTAAAGAATCTGTCTGCCAATGCAGGAGACACAGGTTCAATCCCTGGGTTGGGGAGATCCCCTGGAGAAGGAAACAGCCTTCTCCAGTACTCTTGCCTGAAAATGCCATGGACAGAGGAACCCGGCAGGTTACAGTCCCCGAGGTGGAAAAGATTCAGACACGACTGAGCAGCTGAGCACACGTGCAGATCAGCACTCACTGCACAGAAAGCAAGGACTGGAGTGGGTGAGCAGCAGGAAAGGTGGCTCAAAGGGTGGGCTGCAGGGCCTGGACCAAGCTCGTTGTGATCTCCCCTCCCACCCACCTCAGCTCAAAGATGGGGATGGGGGGAGGCCACCGAGCAGGTGGGGCTCCCTGCAGAAACCCTGGAAGGAAGGGCCCAGTGGGACGTTTCTGCTCACACTTGGTGATTTGCAATAAGATGCATTTACTATTCTCCCTTTCATCAACAGTGAACAGACCCACATCCTGCAAAGTAACCAAACAGAGCTTACCTGTCGGGGGCTTGCTGGGGCTCTGGGTGTCTGGCGGCCACCTGGCTGGAACGAGGCACCTAGAAGTAGCGGCTGGTCACGGTCACAGGTCACAGTCATGGGCCACTGCCCCCTGCAGCCCCCTCTTCAGGCTCAGCATGCTGCCCAGCTCCGAAGCTGAAAGGCAAGGAGGCCTCCACTGAACATGCTAAATTTGCACAAGTGTGAATTTTATACCCTGCACCCAAGAATACAAGTTTTAAAACAATTTTTTAAACAAACAGATGTGTTTTTTTTTTCCTTCTTTTCAAAGAGACTGTTTAAAAGACAGACTCTTCGAAAGGAGTCCACAAGCAGCGGGTTTCTAGTCGCCATGGTGCTGACCACAGGGACAAAGGCCCACAGACACCAGAAATGCCTTGGGAAGCTGCTGGTCCCAGGTCACTGCCCGAGTGCTTCCCTCACCCCCCCAAAAAAAGCAGGCAGGTAAGGACTGGGCAGGCCTCTGCTCTCTTGCAAGGCCAAGTCTATACCTGTAAGTCATCCCTGGCACCTAGATCACAGCCCACATCCTTCCCAGGTCCTCCCAGGCTACAGCCCTCATCCCACCCCCTGGGGACCATCCTCATCTGAGACCATGTTCTGGCCATTGTGCCCAGTGCCTGAGAGGCCCTGTGCAGGGCCCATGTGTGTGCCACGGGGGGAGTGGGAATCCTGGCTACTTCTCCTGATTCAATACTCTCACTTCTACTGTGAGGGCCAAGACATTGCTCCAGAGTCGGGGGTGAGGGGGACAGAGACAAAGGTTCCCCCTGCCAGAGGGGAACGTCTGGCCACCAAGAGAGCTCTGTGTGTTCCCCTCGGCAGAGGGGAGAGAGAGCTGCCTCCCAGAGGACCCTAGCACCTGATACTCAATGCCACAAAATCTCCCCAAGTCCAGAAGAAACACACTCACTCGATGACTCAGAGAGATCAGCAGAGAGCAAAGGTTCCGTGGACAAAAGTCCCGAGCGCCGCTGTGCCCTTGTGTCTGTGACACGGTGTCCTTGGGTGGAGGACACATCACCCAGGGATGTGGAACTAGCTTACCCTGACCACTCAATGGTGGAAACAAAGCCTGCCCTGCCTCCAACCTGACGTGGGAGAGGCCAGGGTTGAGGACTTAGAAAGCTACAGAAGAAGGTCCGTCTGGGCACTCAGGCTAAGAATCTGGTGCGGGAGCTGGACAACATCTGCCACCTCCTGACCCCACTCCCTCTCAGTGGGTGACCTGTGGGCGGATCACCCCACTCTCTGAGCCTCAGTGCCCCCCATTGCAAAATCAATATGAAGATACCATCTCCCTCCAGGGCTTCTATGAGCATGAAGTGAGCAAACGCATGTAAAGACTTAGGATAAAACACACAGTAAATGTTAGACAAACGCTAGTTATGAGCTCGGACACAGCAAGCAAGTCCCCTGCTGTCAGATGCTGAACACAGCGGCCACCTGCAAGCTGCAAAGGCTGCTGGTGTTTAGAGGGGACACTGAACTTCTAGGATCAAAAGGGGAGAGACCCCTGATATAGGACTCTCTGACTGCTCAAAGCTGAATATTACCCATGCATGCAAAGGCATTTGATGAAAGGTGCCTGCTTTCATCCTCAAAGAATGTGTAAGCCTGAAAAGTGTTATAATGTTCATGTCGAGTGGAACAACTCTAAATTCCAGTAGCTAAGTTGACTCCAAGTTTAAAAATCTTAAAAAGAAATAAAAAGGCGAATGGTCACACAGGCATGAGGGTCTTTGAACAACAACTGGCTGGCAAGTTGGCAAGGGCACCAGGTCATACGACAACAGAGTATCACATGCCCATCATCACCTCTAACCCTCACATCCTGAGAGGTCTCCCCTCATTTCCAGAGGAAAAATCTTTCCTTGGACATCATCCAAAAGCCCCAGGACCAATTCCAAATGCATCTTTCATGCCTGTGACCTTCAGCTGACAATATACATTCAGGAGATTTACTTTTTATACTAAAAGTTTTTTTTAAATGACATAGTTGCCTGTCAAGCTGTTCACCACTTCAAGCATTTTCATCTATCTTTAAGAAAGTGGATATGTAACTACAGCAGATAAAACAAAGACATGATTTTTGAACCTGATGAGCTGAAAAGAGGTACTAAGATACAGCACCCTCCTCAGGAAGAAAGGCAGAGGTGCTATTTCCAGGGCCCCATCACCTGGACCCCCACAGGCTTCCTGTAGGAACCGGACCAGCTGCACCCAGACCCACAGAAGAGATGGAACTCTCTGGGTGCTGATCACCAATTGGGTGGTTCCACAGGCAGACATGACAAAAACTTGAAATCTTCAAGAATATACAAACTTGGGCGAAAAAGAAATGTCTTCACTTACTTCCAAAATGTTTCAGAAACAAAGGACCTCTTGATTTCTGTTGAGTGCCTCTGATCCCTTCCAGAAATTCCTGAGTTAATATAAAGTTTTCCTTCTGTCTAGCTTTCTCACACTAAATATTTAGAGTCATAACAGTCACTATTTAGACACTCAACAAATCCCAAGCTTCACGATGAGGCTGTTCGGCCAGTTTGGAATGAAGGCTGGGGCTTCTCGAGAGGGGACAAAATACCTTTCATCAAAAAAATTAAACTCAGGATTGTACTGACCTCAGAGGCCCCTCTGTTTTCATGGCGTAAGAAGGCGCTTAGAAGACAAACTGAGAAATATATGAATGAAATGGAATTGAAGATAAGGCAACGTTTTCTAAGTGATGATAAAAATCTCGGGATGCTATCGCCAGAACCTTTGGACAGCTGAAAAGGGAACACAGTTAAAGCTGAGGACCCTCACTGTCCCCCATTGCCATCGGATGCACCTAGACGGGACCTGCATTCCAGTGATGCTACAGCTACTTCCAGGGCAGAGATGCTAGAACGTGAGGATAAGGATGTTGGCAACACACGGAAGTTCAAACACAGGATCGCTCCCATTCAAATGCCAACATCATGCTTTGAAACCACACACACGAAGGAAAGGTCTGGGAACAAGGGCAGTGACACTGACCCAGTCTGGGAAGGGCCTTCCCACGGTGGCCCGTCCACCAGCACACAGCCCGAGCTCCCCAGGACGCAGAGCACAGCCCAGGACAGGGCACTCGCACCCCAGAAGGAGCTTCCCAACTGAATGCCATCATGCAAACTTACCCAAGGCCTGTGAACGGGTCCAGACCCTATCTGGTTCTCAAGTTCAGGGTCAAGCGGAACCAAGGATACTACCAATCCTCACCATGGGGCTTCTGGGGGACACCAAGCACGTCTGAAGATGGGCTGTCCAAAGGAAGCCTGTCCAAGGCCAAACAGGACAGAAGTGCAGTGGGATGAGGGGACTGCCTCCCTGGAACAGGCAGGACTCTTCTCCCCAAAACGGACCCAGAGTCCACAGGGCAGCGAGGGGCAGGACACACAGACACGCACGTAAGTGACTAGAAGACAGACTGAAAATAGCCACTCTCCACAGCTGGCACATACACGCCTGTGCTAGTTCAGCACTACGACCAGCCCAGCAAAATAAACACTATCACCACCCCATGAGAGAGATAAAAGGCCTAGCTGTCTGGAAACATAAGTTCCTAAACGGGAAGACTAACCGTCACAAAGGTTTCCATCGTCTTCAAATAATGAACTTAAAAATTAAAATTAATTTTGTCAATGAAAGACAGTATCTCATGAAAACTGACAAAATACAATAAAAGGTAAGACTGTCCAGCATAGAGCATTAACAGAACAACGTTCTCATCACAGAAGACGCTGTAAAGTGCAGTGAAGTCACTCAGTCATGTCCGACTCTTTGCGACACTGTAAAGCAAAAGTCATTAAAACAGGGTGATGCTGTGTAGAAATCCTTCTAGTACCACCAGAAGGGCTGGGCTTACAAATATGAATGTTACCATTTCATTACAGCAGCACAAACTATCCTAACAGGAGACTGTGTCCGAATCGCCAAGCTCCCACAACGAGCACACAGGACCCATGGGATGGGAAGCCCTGAGTCCCCTCTTCCCTGACTCTTCCGATGATGCTGCGCAAGATAAAGATGACACCATGATGATCCAGACGTGGCCATGACCACCTTGAGTGACAACGTCTTGTGTCAGACACCTCGCCAAATGCTTTACAACTGTTTTCGAAGATTAAAAGGAGTAAAACGACATGAGACTCATAATAAGACACAAATGCTGCTAAGTCACTTCAGTCATGTCCAACCCTGTGCAACCCCATAGACGGCAGCCCACCAGGCTCCACCGTCTCTGGGATTCTCCAGGCAAGAACACTGGAGTGGGTTGCCATTTCCTTCTCCAAAGATACAAATGAGTAGTTCTTAATTAAGAATAATGAAATATTATCAATTCTTGAGGTAGAATTATGACCCCATTTTATAGGTGGAGAAACCAAGCCTGGGAGGCAATATAGTAGCTGTCGAGCTCGCACAGCTAAGAAATGGAAGAGGTGAGATTCAAATCCATAGATGTTTGAATCCGCCTACCTGCTTTAGTACTTTGCTGATAAACTATCATTTGCATAAGAAGAAAATAGACAACCTTTGCACTTATTTGTAAAGTTGTTCTTCATTTTTTTTTCTTTCAATTACATTGTTTGGAGCGTAGTTTATCTTTTCTCTTTTAGAGAAATAGAAAGTAGCCATAAAGAAGAGCCTGAAATTCAAAGCATAGAGGATAGGGGAGGGGGGTACCTCCTGCTTGCAGGAATTAAGATTTCAGTGATGGGCATAAAATAAGGAGCCTTCTTAACCTTATAACAGGCACCTACCAGACACCTCCTGCAGGCAGGTGGCCGACACAAGACAGAGGCACCAAAAGATATACAGACCATCTGGAGAAAACCACGGTTACAAAGGACACAGGCACCCCAACATTCACAGCAGCATGATTCACAACAGCCAAGCCACGGAAGCCACCCAACTGTCCACTGACAGAGGCATGGATAAAGAAGATGTGGTACATATATACAACGGAATAGTACTCAGCCACCAAAAGTGAAACAATGCCATTTGCAGCAACCTGGATGAACCCAGACAGAGAGTATCATAGTAGGTGAAGTCAGAAAAAGACAAATATCATATGGTATCACTTACATGTGCAATCTAAAAAAAATGACACAACAGAAAAGACTCACAAACATAGAGAACAGACTTACGGTTACCAGGAGGTAAGCGTGGGAGGAGGGATAAATTAGGAGTTTGGGATTGACATATACACCCTACTATACATAAAAGAATCGACAGGACCTACTGTATAGCACAGGGAATTTTGCTCAATATTCTGTAACAACCTAAATGAAAAAAAGAACCTGAAAAAGAATGGATACATGTGTATGGTTAACTGAATCACTTTGCTATATACCTGAAACTAACAACATTGTTAATCAACTATACTCCAATATAAAATAAAAATAAAAAACAAAAAAACAAAAAAAACATACCAGACTCAAGTTCTTCACCAGGAGGCAAGGAAGGAGAAACCAACTCATCTACAGCCAAAGACCATCTGTGCAAAGTCCAGAGGGAAGCAAAAAGCCTCGAGAGAAACTACCATGAACACAGGCAGCAATCTGCACTCAGTAAATCTCTCTTATTAAAATAACATGGGATGAGCAGCCCAGTGCAAAAACAGGGAGAGGACAGAAGCAAACAATTCGTCACACACACACGAAACACACTCAACTTCCCAAGTAACCATGGAAACACACTACAGCAGCAATGAATGAGCTATACATTTTGACACATCTGACTGCTGAACATTTTAAAAACTGACATGACCCCTGGGAGTTGGGGTGGCCTTGGAGCAAGGGGGCTCTCCTAAGCCATAGGCGGGGCTCCTGAACAGGCTCTGGGCAGCCGAGCATCTCCCAAACGTCAGTGTTAGAAGCAGGAATCTCACTTTTTGTAACTTATTGTCACCTGAGCGTGCAGACACACACACAAAGAGCGATTACTGCCACACCCAGGAACACCGGAAAGCTGGAGCAACCCAGATACACCTACTCACCACCACCTCCCCCTTCAGCTCCCAGCAGTGGCTCCCAGCAGGTACACGTGGCAGAAACCCAGGGGCTGCCTGTGGCCTCCCTGACCTCCTGCCCGTGCAACCCACAAGGCCACTTAATTTTGGCCGAAGAAGCATCTGAAATCTATCCACTGCCTTCAGCTGCCAACATCAGCCATCACTCCCCTCTGACCGTGACCCAGCTCCCTCCACATGCTGCGCCTTCACCCCTCACAAGCCAGCTGAGCGCTTGGGATACACCTTGGGGTACACGGAACGCCCACCAACAGCCCCGCCTGCCTTCAAGCTCCTGGGAAACAGCCACCTGCCCGATTCACCCTCCAGGCCCCTGGCCTTCCCTAAGTCCTGTCACTCCTCTCCTGCGACCTCTGTGTCCTCTGTCCAGGATGCTCCCCTCTTTGTTCCTCCTCTCCTTGAAACCAACGTTATGATTAACCTCTCCATCCAAAACATTATTCCCTTTCTTGGCCCACACCTGGTCCCCTGGGGATTGAGGACTGACAGAAAAGAGAGCATGGAAGCCGAGAGGGTTCCTAGGGAGCCTCCCCTCACCGGGTACCAAAGCCCCTCTTTATCCCTATTTCTTGTTTGTACAAAAAGGCTTTCGTTTCCTATGCTTTTCCTGAGTTCCAAAGAGCAGACGCAAGCAGTTATTAACTAGGGAAGCGAGGGAATGCAGAAACAGAGGAAAGGAAGGAAACTAATGTCCAGCAAGGAAATTAATGACAAAAGCTCAGGGATAAAGCAGGGTCCCAGCTCCTCCTTAAGGGAGCATCATGACAACGTGATGCTCATCTGTGAGCTGTGCTGCGGAACTAAGACACCCCAGCTCCCCAGGTGGAGGGTGGTGACTACATACTGACTACAAGTGGGTAGACCCCAGACTGGCTGGAACCAGAAGGCTGATGACTCAAGATTCCTGTCACCTCACCACCAACCAATCAGAAGGTCCAGGAGCTGCCCCCCTCACCCCAAATGTTGCCTTTAACAACCATCTGCTGAAAGGATAGTGGATTTCAGGTCTTCTGAGCATGAACTGCCCCTTCTCCTTGTCTACCACCTGCAGTAAACACTGCACTTTCCTTCACCACAACGCATGTCAGCTGATGGGCTTTGCCGTGCCCCTGTGAGAAAACCCGAGTTCAGCTTGGTGACACCCTGCACGCATCCTCTCTGCCCCGTTCTGGCCCTACTCGCCGCTTGGATCCCGCAGGCCCTGCAGACCCATCCAGGGGGACTGCGGCTGCGTTCTTGCTGCTGACTCCATGTCTGCTTCCCCACCGAGGAGCTGCTCCACAGCCAGGGCCCAGGCCTGTAGCAGACACTGCAACACCCTCAGCTCCCAGCATGGGCCAAGGGTGCAAGGCTTTGCTGAGAGGGTGAAAACACCTCCCGATGGGAGCCTGGGCAGGTCTTCCAGTGCAGAGATTCTCCAGGCTGGCAGGTGGATCCAGTGGGGAAAACCCCACCAAGTGGGGTTAATAGCCCCAGCGAACAGCCCGCTCCCTCCAAGGCCGCAGCTTCTCGGTCCTGGGATGAGATGACCCAGTCCTGACCTCATGCGAGGATGCCGTGATGCGACTCCCACAGCGCTTCTCAGAGAACTGGCGAAGGGAGCTCTTGACTAATGGTGACTAAGATGAAGGAGGAAGCGAGATAAGGACTGACGTGACACTCTTGCAGAAAGGGGGAACTGACAACGATGTACAAGCTTGTCTGGAATTCCACAGAGAAAAAGACCCAGAAGAGCCCCGAGCATCTCTGACGGGAGGGAGGCCGCAGGGTGAACAGAGAGTGCAAGGGACTCGACTCTGCCGACTTTGGGGCTGGAATTTTCACAGTTAGGCAATTATGTAATATCATTTATCTTTCTAGGAAGAACTGTCATCAAGGTTCAGAACAGTGGTCCTGCCTGCTCCTCTGCCTCCCCACCCCTCACCCTGGATCCTGATGACTCCCCGGCATCTCCTCCCTCTGCCCAAGCAGCCTCTGACCATTCTAGGAATTCCAGAGAATTCGCTGCCCCCTCCCGCCAACAATGAGGCCATTAAATGCTTCCGGGAGGTCACATGAAAATGATTTCAGGGCTCCTTTGTACAGGCTGTTTCTAGAAATGCCAAGGATGTGCCTCTATTTTCTTTTCTTTTCCTTTCTTTTGTACTTTCTTCTCTTCGGAGGTTAAAAAAAAAAAAGAATGAGGAAAAGTAAGTGAAGACACTGTACCTCGAGGAGAAAGCACACAGTTTACTCTTCAGGCAGCAACAGTTTTGCAGGAAGAGGATCAGCCAACAGCTGGGTAGGGCTTCTCCCCTCCTCACCAGATAAACCGACAGGAAATGGAGTCCATCTTGTTCAGAGGCTTTATTGCCACTCTGCAAATACCCCGTTACCAGCATGCGCTAGTGCACAGGGAGTACCCCGAAGTCCACCACCCCCTCAGCTTCACACTTTAGGTTTCAAAGAGAAACACATCTTTTCTTCCTCGGGACCGTTGAGGAGTCATGACTGTGGGTTCTAGGTTTCTAGAAGGCAATGGCACCCCACTCCAGTACTCTTGCCTGGAAAATCCCATGGATGGAGGAGCCTGGTGGGCTGCAGTCCATGGGGTCGCTAGGAGTCGGACATGACTGAGTGACTTCACTTTCACTTTTCACTTTCATGCACTGGAGAAGGAAATGGCAACCCACTCCAGTGTTCTTGCCTGGAGAATCCCAGGGACGGGGGAGCCTGGTGGGCTGCCATCTATGGGGTCGCACAGAGTCGGACATGACTGAAGCGACTTAGCAGCAGCAGGATAAAGTATGACAAGCTGGTCCTCAGCTCAGACAGAAATCAACATTTGAGGAAGAATGACAGACACAGAGGATTACCCGAGGCAGAAGCGCTTAGAACACGATGGCCCGCAGGTCTGAGACGTGCTGTTGCACATGGAGGGCAGGTCTAGCAGGGCTGTGCACAGACCCAGCATGGAGGCACACTGGAAACGACCATACTTAACCACTTCCTCCACTGCTGTTTCTCTCATAAGATCTAACAGCATGAACCTGCAATGGCTTTGTGTCCATGTGATAGTCCTCTTCATCCCTGCTCAGTCCTATCAGTGGCTCACCAAGTCCCTGCTGGCCGGGCCGCTCAGCCCTCGAGTAGCCAGAGAATATCACCAGCGTGCCCAGCTACCCCTGGTGTTCCATCCACAAGCCACAGCTGACCCCTGAAGGGGCGGTATAGGCCCTTGAAAGGCCCCCCAAATCCACATGTCAAAGCCCAGACCCCCAAGGTGGTGGCGCCTTTGGGAGGTCCCTAGGTGAGATGAGGTCATGAGGGTGGGGTTTCCATAATGGGATTAGGACCCTTGGAAGAAGAGCTCAGATGTAACATACAACACGGTGAATATAATTCACATTGCTCACATTATACGTGAAAGTTAAGAGTAAATCCTAAGAGCGCTCATTGTAATAGAAAACTTTTTTTCCCTTTTACTTTGTATCTATATGAGATGATGGGTGTTCACTAAACATACTGTGGCCATCATTTCATGATGGATGTATCAGAGCAACATGCTATATACCTTACAGGTATTCAGAGCAGTATGTCAATTACATCTCAAAAACATTGGGAAGAAGCAAAAGAGAGGAGACCAGAAAGCTAGTGTGTACTGCGTGTCCACCTCGGGAGGACATGGAGAAGCTGGAGTCTGCAAACTAGGAAGATGCCCTCGTCAGACACAGAATCTGCCAGCACCGTGACCTTGGCTGTCCAGCCTCCAGAGCCGTGGGAGGTGCACATGTATTGTGTGACAGCAGTCCCTGCAGACTAGGAGGGGTGGGCACCTGGAAAGGTGTGGGCACCCCCAGCACAGCTGCTCAGAAGAGACAGGAAGACTCTGTTGCTCCCTAAGCTCAGAGCATGAAGGACTTGAAGCCTGGCCCCGGCACCGTGAGCCACCAGCCCTCAGAGGATGGGCTCTCCTCTGCCACATGGCCCTTCACTTGGACCTGCAGGCTCTGGGGCCACACTCCAGCAAGCAAACTGTTCTGGTCTGGCAGGCGCCCCACGCTCTGGTCCTCTGAATCCACGTCTCCTAGTCCCACAGATGTCACAGCGTGGCAGCCAAGACAAGGGGCCCCTCCCACTGACCCTGCAGCCCTTGGGCACACTGCAGGCATGGCTCAGGCTCTAGTGTGTCCACTGGGGCCAGGGAACAGTCCACACATGGTTCTATATCAAGTCATCTCCCAGATGCCACCTCACAGTGAGCCCAGCATAACAGGGCCTGGCCACCCTGTGCCCACCATCAGCTCATCAAATATCCAATCTGTTCACACTGTGCCTGGGGCAAGGCTAAAGCTCTGACCAAAGGGGTGGCCGGACAGGGCAGACCCTCCCACCATTCGTCGCATATTCCCATCCTTCCCACCCCCTGCCTGCACACTTGTCACACCCCAGTGATCCTGTTCTGGGAGCTGGGTCTGTGAGCAAAATTCCCAGGATGCTATGGATCTCAGGCTGCTTCTCTGTGTAAGGCGGGCATCTTCTCTTAGGGTGCAGAGTAAGGGTTTGCACAGAACAGTGCTGGGCTTCCCGAAATGCAGACGCAGCCACGGCATCACTCACGCCCCTGGGCTCGCATCCTCTCCTCGCCCAGCATTCGCTCCCAGGGACTTGACTGACTCTGCTGTGTAGGACAGTGCAGATGTGGAGGGGGGGGCTGGGCCCTTCTCCTAAGGTTAACAGTCCGCAGTATCACACACAGTCTGGAAAGCCAATGTGGCGTCAGGAAACACTGGCTCAGGCAGTTAGTTCTGTTTCTACGGGGATCTAGCATTTTGTGTAGAAAATGTGAGAACTCACATTGCTGCCTCGATTCCCAAGTAACTCTCATCCAGAATCAATTCCCCTGAAAGAAGAGCATGTTCTTTAGACACCAGTTGAAAGGTTCCTGCTGCTGAAGGCAGCACATCGCACTAAGGCTCTCGTCCACCCAGGAGTTCCCAGCCAACCACTGAACGGCTGGTACTGTCTTCCTTAACCATCTCTTTGCATGATCATCTGAGCCCTGAAACTCAGGATTCTTCTCCTGAATCCACTCCACCAACATGCATGGAGTGCTCACTATGTTCTCAATCCAGCTTGGGGAATCACAGAACCATCAGAATACAGTCCCTAAGCTTGTTTTCAATGCAAGATACAAGCTTGTTTTCAATGCAAGATACAGGTGTCTGGCCAAATCTTGGTCAAGACCCTGGAACGATAATGTGGGAAGAGAAACAGCTTGCTGCACCTGTGCCAAATCATTGTTTTTGTCGATTCTGCAAAAATGGCTTGGACATGCTTATAAGACCTTCTGCATGAACTTGTTCTCAGGAATCCAGCAGGGGACTTTCAGCTGTTGATAATCCCCACGGGTAACAGCCCTAAATAACTGCTAATTTCTTTAGGAACCCAAGTCACTGACACATCACTGACCAAAAATCAGGTCCTCCCAAGTCTGGAAAAGTTTACTCCTTAGACCAGAGGAAAGGAAAAACAGGGAGACCATTCACCAGTCAGATGGTCTCTGAGGGGACTAGTCTCCCAAGCACATTATTCTCAAGCCCACCTGAGTTAGGTGAGTGCCCCTCAGAATACTCACTGTCCCTCATGTGAATGGTGTCCCGGGGGGTTGAGTCTCCTACTGCAAAGCTAATTCAGACTTCAGTTCAGCATCAATTTTCAAACTGAACATCTCATTCTCCATCTGCCCGTGATTTGAGCTATGTAAACAGTCACAACAAACTAACTTCCAATGGTCGCCTATACAGATGCCTAAAGTTCACTTTCATCTTCCTAGAATTCATTCTCTGCTGTTATCAACATGACAGTTCAGTTCAGTCTCTCAGTTGTATCCGACTCTTTGCGATTCCATGGACTGCAGCACACCAGGCCTCCCTGTCCATCACCAACTCCCAGAGTTTTCACAAACTCATGTCCATTGAGTCAGTGATGCCAACCAACCATCTCATCCTCTGTCGTCCCCTTCTGCTCCAGCCTTCAATCTTTCCCAGCATCAGGGTCTTTTCAAATGAGTCAGCTCTTAACATAAGGTGGCCAAAGTATTGGAGTTTCAGCTTCAGCATGAATATTCAGGACTGATCTCCATTAGGATGAATTGGTTGGATCTTCTTGCAGTCCAAGGGACTCTCAAGAGTCTTCTCCAACACTACAGTTCAAAAGCATCAATTCTAAGGCACTCAGCTTTCTTTATAGTCCAACTCTCACATCCATACATGACCACTGGAAAAACCATAGCTTTGACAAGACGGACCTTTGTTGGCAAATTAATATCTCTGCTTTTTAATATGCTGTCTAGGTTGGTCACAACTTTCCTGCCAAGGAGTAAGTGTCATTTAATTTCATGACTGCAATCATCATCTACAGTGAGTTTGGAGCCCAAAAACATAGAGTTTGCCACTGTTTCCCCATCTATTTGCCATGAAGTGATGGGACCAGATGCCATGATCTTAGCTTTCTGAATGCTGAGCTTTAAGCCAACTTTTTCACTCTCCTCTTTCACTTTCGTCAAGAGGCTTTTGAGTTCCTCTTCACTTTCTGCCATAAGGGTGGTGTCATCTGCATATCTGAGGTTATTGATATTTCTCCCAGGAATCTTGATCCCAGCTTGTGCTTCATCCAGCTCAGCGTTTCTCATGATATACTCTGCATATAAGTTAAATGAGCAGGGTGACAATATACAGCTTTGACATACTCCTTTTCCCATCTGGAACCAGAGTGTTGTTCCATGTCCAGTTCTAACTATTGCTTCCTGACCTTTGTACAGATTTCTCAAGAGGCAGGTCAGGTGGTCTAGTATTTCCGTGTCTTTCAGAATTTTCCACAGTTTGTTGTGATCCACACAGTCAAAGGCATTGGCATAGTCAATAAAGCAGAAATAGATGTTTTTCTGGAACTCTCTTGCTTTTTCCATGATCCAGCGGATGTTGGCAATTTGATCTCTTGTTCCTCTGCCTTTTCTAAATCCAGCTTGAACATCAGGAAGTTCACGGTTCACATATTGCTGAAACCTGGCTTGGAGAATTTTGAGCATTACTTTCCTAGCGTGTGAGATGAGTGCAATTGTGCAGTAGTTTGAGCATTCTTTGGCATTGCCTTTCTTTGGGTTTGGAATGAAAACTGACCTTTTCCAGTCCTGTGGCCACTGCTGAGTTTTCCAAATTTACTGGCATATTGAGTGTAGCACTTTCACAGCATCATCTTTCATGATTTGAAATAGCTCAACTGGAATTCCATCACCTCCACTAGCTTTGTTCGTAGTGATGCTTCCTAAGGTCCACTTGACTTCACATTCCAGGATGTCTGGCTCTAGGTCAGTGATCACACCATCGTGATTATCTTGGTCGTGAAGATCTTTTTTGTACAGTTCTTCTATGTATTCTTGCTACCTCTTCTTAATATCTTCTGCTTCTGTTAGGTCCATACCATTTCTGTCCTTTATCGAGCTCATCTTTGCATGAAATGTTCCCTTCAGATCAGATCAGATCAATCACTCAGTCGTGTCCGACTCTTTGCGACCCATGAATCGCAGCATGCCAGGCCTCCCTGTCCATCACCAACTCCCGGAGTTCACTTAGACTCACGTCCATCGAGTCAGTGATGCCATCCAGCCATCTCATCCTCTGTCGTCCCCTTCTCCTCCTGCCCCCAATCCCTCCCAGCATCAGAGTCTTTTCCAATGAGTCAACTCTTCATATGAGGTGGCCAAAGTACTGGACTTTCAGCTTTAGCATCATTTCTTCCAAGGAACACTCAGGACTGATCTCCTTCAGAATGGACTGGTTGGATCTCCTTGCAGTCCAAGGGACTCTCAAGAGTCTTCTCCAACACCACAGTTCAAAAGCATCAATTCTTCGGTGCTCAGCCTTCTTCACAGTCCAACTCTCACATCCATACATGACCACAGGAGAAACCATAGCCTTGACTAGACAAACCTTTGTTGGCAAAGTAATGTCTCTGCTTTTGAATATGCTATCTAGGTTGGTCATAACTTTCCTTCCAAGGAGTAAGCGTCTTTTAATGTCATGGCTGCAGTCACCATCTGCAGTGATTTTGGAGCCCCCCAAAATAAAGTCTGACACTGTTTCCACTGTTTCCCCATCTATTTCCCATGAAGTCATGGGACCGGATGCCATGATCTTGGTTTTCTGAATGTTGAGCTTTAAGCCAACTTTTTCACTCTCCACTTTCACTTTCATCAAGAGCTTTTGAGTTCCTCTTCACTTTCTGCCATAAGGGTGGTGTCATCTGCATATCTGAGGTTATTGATATTTCTCCCGGCAATCTTGACTCCAGCTTGTGCTTCCTCCAGTCCAGAGTTTCTCATGATGTACTCTGCATAGAAGTTAAATAAACAGGGTGACAATATACAGCCTTGACGAACTCCTTTTCCTATTTGGAACCAGTCTGTTGTTCCATGTCCAATATTCCCTTAGTATCTCTAATTTTCTTGAAGAGATCTCTAGTCTTTCCTATCCTATTATTTTCCTCTATTTCTTTGCAATGATCACTGAGGAAGGCTTTCTTATCTCTCCTTGCTATTCTTTGGAACTCTGCATTCAAATGGGTATATTTTTCCTTTTCTCCTTTGCTTTTCACTTCTCTTTTTTCCACAGCTATTTGTAAGGCCTCCTCAGAAAGCCATTTTGCTTTTTTGCACTTCTTTTCCATGGGGATGGTCTTGATCCCTGTCTCCTGTACAATGTCATGAACCTCCATCCATAGTTCATCAGGCACTCTATCTATCAAATCTAGTCCCTTAAAAATCTATTTCTCACTTCCACTGTATAGTCATAAGGGCTTGGATTTAGGTCATACCTGAATGGTCTAGTGGTTTTCTGCACTTTCTTCTATTTCAGTCTGAATTTGGCAATAAGGTGTTCATGATCTGAGCCACAGTCAGCTCCTGGTCTTGTTTTTGCTGACTGTATACAGCTTCTCCATCTTTGGCTGCAAAGAATATAATCAATCTGATTTCGGTGTTGACCATCTGGTGATGTCCATGTGTAGAGTCTTCTCTTGTAGAGTGTTTGCTATGGCCAGTGAGTTCTCTTGGCAAAACTCCTTTAGTCTTTGCCCTGCTTCATTCTGTACTCCAAGACCAAATTTGTCTCTTACTCCAGGTATCTCTTGACTTCCTACTTTTGCATTCCAGTCCTCTATAATGAAAAGGACATCTTTTTTGGGTGTTAGTTCTAAAAGGTCTTGTAGGTCTTCATAGAACCATTCAACTTCAGCTTCTTCAGCATTAGTGGTTGGCACATAGACTTGGATTACATTGATACTGAATGCTTTGCCTTGGAAATGAACAGAGATCATTCTGTCATTTTTGAGACTGCATCCAAGTACTGCATTTCAGACTCTTTTGTTGACTATGATGGCTACTCCATTTCTTCTAAGCAATTCTTTCCCACAGTAGTAGATATAATGGTCATCTGAGTTAAATTCACCCATTCCAGTCCATTTTACTTCGCTGATTTCTAGAATGTCGATGTTCACTCTTGCCATCTCCTGTTTGACCACTTCCGATTTGCCTTGACTCATGAACCTAACATTCCAGGTTCCTATGGAATATAGCTCTTTACAGCATCAGACTTTACCTCCCTCCCCCGTCACATGCACACCTGGGTGTTGTTTTTGCTTTTGCTCCATCTCTTCATTCTTTCTGGAGTTATAATTCTACTGATCTCCAGGAGCTTACTGGGCATCTACTGACCTGGGGAATTCATCTTTCAGTGTCCTATCTTTTTGCCTTTCATGGGGTTTTCAAGGCAAGAATACTGAAGTGGTTTGCCATTCTCTTCTCCAGTGGACCACATTTTGTCAGAACTCTCCACCATGACCCGTCCGTCTTGGGTGGCCCCACAGGGCATGGCTCATAGTTTCACTGAGTAAGACAAGGCTGTGGTCCATGTGATTAGATTGGTTAGTTTTCTGTGATTGTGGATCATGTTGACAAATGCTCAGGAAAGATAAAAGCCATCACTCCCCACAGGGGGCTTCACAGGAAGAAAGACAGTATCAAGACCCAAGAAGGAATCTTCCATTGTGACCAAAACCACCTGCTTCAGCTACGAGATCGTCCTCTTCGCAAACACATGTCACATGTTCCTCCCAGCCCCAGCCCTGTCCTCATGCGCTCCAAGCTCACGGGTTCTCAACACCCCAGGGATGTGCTCTGAGGCTTACATGTGTCACCTGGATGGTAAACAGATAAATATCTGGTCTTGTTCCAGTTCCTGGTACAGTACCCATGAAACTAGTGGGAGTGGTGAGTGTCTTTTGTATGTTGATGAGGTGACAGGCGGCTGGGGGACTGGGGTTCCCTAAACAGCTTCAGAATTGGGGCTCACCAAAAGGCCTAGGCACAGTTTGAGGGCTGGAACCTGCAGCCTCATCCCATGACCTCTGGTGGGGGGAGAGGGACTGGAGACTGAATTAATCACCAATGGCCAATGAGTTAATTAATCATACATATGGAATGGAGCCTCCACATAACCCCTGAAGGACAGGGTTCAGGGAGCTTCCTGGTTGCTGACCACTCTGGGGGTGCTGAGAGGGGTGCACCCCACCCCCACACCTTAAACTTATGCATCACTCCCATCTGGCTGTTCTGAGCTGTGTCGCGGGGGCCGTGTCAGGCCCTTTAACCTGTCGGGTCTGGTTCTAACTCCAGGCAGATTGCGTCAGAGCTGAGCTAAGCAGTAGGACACTCAGCTGGTGCCTGAAGAACTGGAGAACTGATGTTGGGAGGAAACACCTTACATTTGTTGTCAGAAGCGATGTGAGTAAAAACAGCTCAACCTGACAGTGAAAAACAGGTCCTGTGGCTAAGACTGTCCCACCCCCACTGCTGGTCTATCCTCCCACGGAGCTCAGGCCCCCGTCAAGGCCCCTACCCCCTACCCTGTGGGCTCTGTGGTCTCAGTGGGGTCCTTCGTGTCCTCGGGAGGGTGCATGCTTCCTGGCCCTTCAGATCCACCAGCAAAAGGAGGACCAGAAGGAAGAGAAGGCAGGTCCCTCTGCTCCCCCATCACAGCTCAGCTTTTCTACATTCAATAAATAGAGCACCCCCTCTGCCTTCTGGGTCTCTGCTGATTCACTCTCCTTAGCTCCCAACTGCTCTTAGAGGCACCTGAGACCCTTCAGATCCCCCACCTTAAACATGACGTAGGACAGGGCAGCCCGTACTAGGCAGGATGCAGGCAGGATGCGCTCAGCCAATGCAGCCAGACTAGATGTCTGGACCGCCCTCCCATGGCAGCCTGGACCATCATGCAGAGCTTCCCCCCACCCACAGAGGCTGCTGCAAGCCCCCCGACCTGACTCTCCCCGACCCAGCCTAGAACACAGGTCACCTCAGCTGACCTGTGGCTCCTGCCATCATGATTTCCACTTTGCACCCAATATTTTAAACCCAAAGAGTCTGAGAATGCCACGAGACCAAAGATCCAGACTTCCCCTTACTTGGCCTCAGTAACTCTGGACCCAGAGACTTCTCCCTTAGGGAAGATTTTCTTAGAAATGATGCTGAACTTCAGAACTCTTCATCCAAGACATGGCCCTGCAAACAGCATCCCTTGTCAGAGCCCACGTGGGCTCCACTCCAGGTGTAGAGGAGGGGACTCAGGTCGACCCCTTAGACCTTGGCTGGTTCCCGCCCTGATTCTGGCAAGACGCAGGGCTCTGAGTCCCCTGTTCTCCTTTGCCCCCAACAAATAAGCTACCAAAGTGGGCCCACAGCAGAGGGAAGATGTCACATGTCCGGTATTTCCGGAATGGCCGCACGGTTGGGAGGTGGGCTCCGGCTCCCCCGGGGAGCCAGGCACAGACCCGGAGAGCAGAGCAGACAGTGAGAATGCACCTGTGTGCCCACCAGTGCCGACCCTGGTGGTGCTTCCCTCCTGGGGCCAGGGAGCCGCAGCCCCCTGGCGGCTCCCGCCTCCTCGGGCTTCCTCAATAGGATTACCACCCCCGGGGCAGCACCTGTGCTTAAGGAGGGGAAAGAGGATCTATTTCTGACCCGAGAACGTGAGATTGACTCTGCTAAATAGGGCAAGGGCCTCCATAATACCCGTCACCTCTATCCTCAGGTTCCTACTCCCCAGGGAGCCAAGAGGGACCAGTGCCTGTGCGCACGTCCTCACTTCGGGGAAGCCCCAGGTGACCCTGCAGGCTTAGAAAAGGTCCTGTGGACTCAAATGGCACCTGAGTGCCCCCAAACCCAGCACTGACGTACCAGAGCCTACGTGAGGCTGTCACAAGGACGGAGATCGATGCAGGAGGACTTCTGCACCCTGGGAACCGCCCCCCGTGACCTCCAGGGTCTCAAAGAATACAGAAAGGACAGAACCGTGAGCATGGTGGGGGCAAGAGCAGGTCCTACCTCCAAAGGCCTCAAACCCCAGGCCTTGGCTGTGACACTCCAAGCTCCAATGTGGCCACCCTGCCGGGAAACAGGGAGAAACACAGCCCCGAGACCGTCCTGAACCCCAGAGCCCCAGGACTCTCAGGAACACATCACCTTTCCTGCAAAACTCCCCCAGGAAAAGGGAAACGAATGAAGACCTACTGTGTGTCGGGAATTGACTTGCATTTTCCTTTAAGGTTCACAAATCCTGAGAGCAAAGAATCCGCATCCTGGCAGGGTCTGAGTGGGCAGAAACACACCCCCTCCCCCTTACCCCTTCCTCCTCCCTGGTGGCACCCAGGGGCACAGAGGATGATGAAGCTGGGGTCCCAGAGGGCAATTCTAACCCTTCCACCAATACAAACTTGACCCTGAACAAGGCATCTGTCTCTGAGGGCTCTGGTTTCCCCAGGTACCAGATAAGATCCTCTCTCCCCCACTAGCAGGGCTGTCCTGAGGGTCACATGACATGCATTCCTGTAAACTTAGCTTCACAAAGGAATCACCCCTCACCCAGCGCTTGCTCTGCTCCTTTCCAAACAGCAGCACGGGATCCTGGCCCAGCAGTTCTAGAGTCCCGCAGACTCGGCCCCATCACCCCACCCAGCAAGGACAGGACTAGGTCATCAAGGGGCTCGTAACAATCGCCTCAAGGCTGCGTGTTTCATACAGTGTTCTCCCAAAAGTCACTTACTCTGTGACTGTTCACATCTCAGTAGTCTGTCTGAAGCATAAAGATCATTCTAAGAAGAACGGCTTCTAGAGAAATAAAGGACAAAAAGCTGGAAGAGATGCACACCCTCAAAAATTGCAGACTGGTAAACTTCTTCCTTACCAGTAATTAAATGTAAAAAGATTAAACCCTCCAATCAAAAGGCAATGATTGGCAGAATGGAGGGGGAAAAAAAAACCACATGATCCAACAATGTTCTAAGACTCAGTTTTAACCCAAAGACACAATCAGGTTGAAAATAAAATGATGGGAAAGACTATTTCATGCTAATATTAATAAAAAGAGACCTGGAACTACTATACCAACATTAGTCAAAATATACTGTAAGTCAGAACTGTTAACAGAAGACAAAGAAGGGCATCGTATGTTGAGAAAACAGCCTCAAAACATATGAAGTAAACACTTACAGAGTGAAGAAAACAGACGCACAGCACTACTGGCTGGAGACGTTGACATCCCAGGCTCAGTAAGGCGAGGAGCAACCAGACAGACAGTCAGTAAGGCAACAGAAGACCTCGCCAGCTCTACAAACCAAACAGCATGGACACAACAGAACACGCCCCTCAGCCACAGGACAACACGTATTTTCCTTAAGCGTACATGGAACATCCTCAAGGATAGACCATATGCTCAGCCAGGGAGAAAGCTTTTCAAGTATGAAAACCCGTAGCCACCATCTTACTCAGTGGTGAAAGACTGAAAGTTTTCCTCGAAGATCAGGAAAAAGACAAGCATGTCCACAACACTTCAATTTAACACAGCACTGCCAGAGCGATCAGGCAAGACAAAGAAATGAAAGGTACCCCAGTGGGAAAGGGGGCTTCCCCAATGGCTCAGGTAAAGAATCCGCCTGCAAAGCAAAAGATGCAGGTTCGATCCTGGGGTCGGGAAAATCCCCTGGAGAAGGAAAATAGCAACCCACCCCAGTATTCTTGCCTGGGAAATTCCATGGACAGAGGAGTCTGGCAGCCTATAGTCCACGGGGTGGCAAAAAAGTCAGACACAAATTAGGGACTAAACAACAACAAGCTGGAAAGAACTAAAATAATCTCTGCACATGTATCTTACATGTAGTACACCTTAAAAATCAGACACATGCAAGAAATAATGAGTTCATAAATGCATCAAAGTTACAAGACATAAAATCAAAATGCAAAAACTATCTATGTTTCTATATATTAACAATGAACAATCTGAAAAGGAAATTAAGAAAACAATTTTATTTACAATATCATCAAGAATAATAAAATAATTAAGAGTAAATTTAAACCAAGAGACAAAAGACCTGTACACTGGAAACTACAAAGCATTTCTACATGAATATAAAGAACACATAAATAAAAGAGTTATCTTAAGTTCATGGACTGGAAAATGTAGTATCAAATGTCAAAACAATCTACAGATTCAATGCAATCCCCATCAAAATCCTACTGGCATTTCTACAGAAAAATTCATCCCCAAATTCGTATGAATTCTCAAGGGACTCTGAATAGCCAAAATAATCTTGAAAAAGAACAAAGTTGGAAAATTCACATTTCCTGATTTCAAAACTTACTACAAAGTAATCAAGACAGTGTAGTATTGGCAGGAGAACAGGCACAGGCCAATGGGACTGAACAGAAGGCCCAGAAACCCTTACATATATGTTGGGTAAATTTTCAACATGATGCCAAGACTATTAATGGGGAAAGGACAGTGCTTTCAATGACTGAGTCTGGGGAAACTGGATATCCATATGCAAGGAAATGAAGTGACCCTTTACCTTACCACATAAACAAAAACTAGCTCAAAATGGATCAAAGACCTAAACACAAGAGCTAAAACTAGAACTCTTAGAATACATGGGAGGAACATGTTCGTAACACTGGATGTAGAAATGACTTCATGGATACGGTACCAAAAGTAAAGGAAACAAAAGAATAAAATACATAAATTGAAATTCATCAGAATTACAAACTTCTGTGTATTATTGAGACAAGAGAAAGAAAAGACAGCCTACAGAAAGGGACACATAGTTACAGATCATATATCTGACAGGGGGTTAATATCCAGAACAGATTAAAAAATGCCTACAACTCAAGAACAAAATGCAAATCAAGACCACAATGAGATATCACTTCATGCCTATTAGGAAGGATGGAAGGAGGGAGAGATATTGGAAATTTCCAATTATTAGTGTGGATGAAGCGACTTAGCAGCAGCAGCAGTATGGATGTTGGAGAAGGAAATGGCAACCCACTCCAGTGCTCTTGCCTGGAGAATCCCAAAGACTGCAGAGCCTGGTGGGCTGCTATCCATGGGATGGCACAGAGTCGGACACGACTGAAGCAACTCAGCAGCAGCAGCAGCAGTATGGATGTAGGAGAAATTGAAACACTTGTGCAGGGCTGATGGGAATGCAAAATGGTGCAGCCTGTGTGGAAGAGTCTGGATGTCTAGTCAAGAATAATAGCTCTTGTGATATGGATTAACCTTTGAGAAACATGGAGCTGTGCAGCATCACCACGATACTTGATAAGAGATGACAAGCGATCAGAGTCCAAAGCCCCATGGGACCCGTTAATGCATACGCTGCCCATCTAGGGTGCAAGAACACAAAAATTCCCCAGACGCATTACAGAAGGGAGGATATGGGTGGTGGAATTTTTCAAAAGGCAGAATGAAGAAGTGCCATGTAGAGTGAAGACTGACAAAGAAGGCAGGCTCACAGAGGGAAAGAGACCAGAGCTGCGACAAGGTCACTTTCTGTGATGGGAAACACCACCTGCCCCACATGCCTGCACGGGGCAGAACTCATGCTGACAGAATAACGGGAACAGGGTCCAAGCCCGGCCAGGCAGCCTCCTGGGGACACAGGTCTTGTCTTTTTCCACTGACTGAGGTCACCTGGGGTTCTCACCTGATGTTAAGACAGGATGGTGCCAAGCAAAGCCTCAACAGCCACGAGGGGCTGCAAGAGGACCATGTACCTTATTGTATTGTTATACAATAAGTAGGCAGGGTTTCCAGATCATTCATGAGCCAAAAGGCTGCAAACCTTTCTGAAAGTGCCAAACAAAAAAGAAACCACTGAAAACAACCTACAGGAACCCAACTAAATGTCAAAGCAGGACTCAGCACGTTTTTATAAATGGAATAAAGTATAAACATATTTATGAATACAATGTGTGGATGGAATACTACTCAGCCATAAAAAAGATGGAAATGATGTCATTTGCAGCAACACGGATGGACTTGGAGGACATCATGCTAATGCGAAATAAGTCAGACAGAAAGGCAAATACTGCACAATATCACTTATCTGTGGAATCTAAAAAGAAACAAAATCAGAGAACAAACTAGCGGTTCCAAGTGCGTTTTGGCGGGGGTCGGGGGCAGTGGGCAGCAATATAGCGGTGGGGAGATACAAACTTCTGGGTGTAAGACAGGGTCAAGAATGTGTTATACAACATGGGGAATCTAGCCAATGTTTTGTAACAATGGTAAATTGGAAGTAATTTTTTTTTAAAAACTGTACAAAAATTTTAATTTTTTTAAATGGTAAAAAATAAAACAGAATGCCACATATAACAATATAGAGCTAATCACTAAAACCTGTCAGTGAAATTCCCAGATTAAGTAATAGCATCAGTAATAATAGCTCTTACAAGGAAGGTGAAGTGTCCTTTTAGGACAATTTCTAAAGAAAATTAAACAAAAATAAAGTGAGAGGAAATGCATGCACCTTAGTACACAAAAGGTGTTTGGTGGAAGGACTGATGTTGAAGCTGAAACTCCAGTACTTTGGCCACCTCATGAGAAGAGCTGACTCATCTGAAAAGACCCTGATGCTGGGAAAGATTGAAGGTGGGAGCAGAAGGGACGACAGAGGATGAGATGGTTGGATGGCATCACCGACTCAATGGACATGAGTTTGTGTAAACTCCAGGAGTTGGTGATGGACAGGGAGGCCTGGCATGCTGCAGTCCATGGGGTCGCAAAGAGCTGGACACGACTGAGTGACTGAACTGAACTGAACTGACCAGCAGCATGCATGTGACCTGGGAGCTGGACAGTCTGGCCCCACTCAGCTTACTGATCTGGAACCTGCAATGATAATCGCATCCCTCTGAGATCTGTGGGCATGCTGAAGTTTAACAAGTACCATTTTCAGACACTATTAATATTTAACTTGTGTCCATACAGAATTTTCCAGCTCCCTCAAGAAAAACACACACCATTTTTTTTTTTTTAATGGTTGTTATTGTTCAGTTGCTAAGTTATGTCCTACTCTGCGACCCCATGGACTGCAGCACGCCAGGCTCCTCTGTCCTCCACTATCTCCTGAAGTTTGCTTAAATTCCTGTTGATTGAATCAGTGATGCTATCTAACCATTTCATGCTCTGCTTCCCCTTCTTTTGCGCTCAATCTTTCTCAGGATCAGGGTCTTTTGCAATGAGATGGCTTTTCACATCACGCCAGCCAAAGTACTGGAGCATCAGCTTCAGCATCAGTCCTTCCAATGATTACTCAGGGTTGATTTCCTTTAGGATTGGTTTAATCTCCTTGCAGTCCAAGGGACTCTCAAGAGTCTTCTCCAGCACCACAGCTCAAAACCATCAATTATTTGGCACTCAGCCTTCTTTATGGTCCAACTCTCACATCTGTACATGACTACGGGAAAAATCATAGCTTTGACTATACGAACCGTTGTCATCAAAGTGATCTCTCTACTTTTTAATATACTGCCCAGGTTTGTCATAGCTTTCCTTCCAAGAAGCAAGTGTCTTTTAATTTCATGGCTACAGTCACCACATGCAGTGACTTTGGAGCCAAGAAAATAAAATCTGTCACTGTTTCCACTTTTTCCCATTCTATTTGCCATGAAGTAATGGGACTGTACAGTTCTTCTGTTTATTCTTGCCACCTCTTCTTAATATCTTCTGCTTCTGTGAGGTCCATACCATTTCTGTCCTTTATTGAGCTCATCTTTGCATAAAATGTTCCCCTGGTATCTCTAATTTTCTTGAAGAGATCTCTAGTCTTTCCCATTCTATTGTTTTCCTCTCTTTCTTTGCATTAATCGCTGAGGAAGGCTTTCTTATCTCCTTGCTATTCTTTGGAACTCTTCATTTAAATAGGTGTATCTTTCGTTTTCTCCTGTGCTTTTCACTTCCCTTCTTTTCACAGCTATTTGTAAGGCCTCACCAGACAGCCATTTTGCTTTTTTGTGTTTCTTTTTCTTGGGGATGGTCTTGATCCCTGTCTCCTATATAATGTCACGAACCTCTGTCCATAGTTCATCAGGCACTCTATCTATCAGATCTAGTCCCTTAAATCTATTTCTCACTTCCACTGTATAGTCATAAGGGATTTGATTTAGGTCATACCTGAATGGTCTAGTGGTTTTCTGCACTTTCTTCAATTTCAGTCTGAATTTGGCAATAAGGAGTTCATGGTCTGAGCCACAGTCAGCTCTTGGTCTTATTTTTGCTGACTGTATAGAGCTTCTTCATCTTTGGCTGCAAAGAATATAATCAGTCTGATTTCAGTGTCAACCATCTGGTGATGTCCATGTGTAGAGTCTTCTCTTGTGTTGTTGGAAGAAGGTGTTTGCTATGACCAGTGAATTCTCTTGCCAGAATGCTATTAGCCTTTGCCCTGCTTCATTCTGTACTCCAAGGCCAAATTTGCCTGTTACTTCAGGTGTTTCTTGACTTCCTACTTTTACATTTCAGTCTCCTATAATGAAAAGGACATCTTTTTTGAGTGTTAGTTCTAAAAGGTCTTGTAGGTCTTCATAGAACTGTTCAACTTCAGCTTCTTCAGTGTTACTGGTCGGGGCATAGACTTGGATTACCGTGATATTGAATGGGTTGCCTTGGAAATGAACAGAGATCATTCTGTCATTTTTGAGATTGCATCCAAGTACTGCATTTTGGACTCTTTGTTGACTATGATGGGTATTCCATTTCTTCTAAGGGATTCCTGCCCACAGTAGTAGATGTAATGGTCATCTGTGTTAAATTCAACCATTACAGTCCATCTTAGTTCACTGATTCCTAGAATGTTTATGTTCACTCTTGTCATCTCCTGTTTGACCACTTCCAATTTGCCTTGATTCAAGGGAGTTGCTGATGGACAGGGAGGCCTGGCGTGCTGCAGTTCATGGGGTCACAAAGAGTCGGACACAATTGAGCAACTGAACTGAACTGAACTGAATGGGAATGTGTGCCATGATCTTAATTTTTTGAATGTTGAGTTTTAAGCCAGCTTGTTCACTCTCCTCTTTCACCCTTATCAAGAGGCTCTTTAGTTACTGTTTGCTTTCTGCCATTAGAGTGGTATCATCTGCATATCTGAATATGAAGAATTGATGCTTTTGAACTGTGGTGTTGGAGAAGACTCTTGAGAGTCCCTTGGACAGCAAGGAGATCAAACCAGTTAATCCTAAAGGAAATCAGTCCTGAATATTCATTGGAAGGACTGATGCTGAAGCTGAAGCTCCAATACTTTGGCTACCTGAATGGACTCATCAGAGAAAACCCCGATGCTGGGAAAGATTGAAGGCAGAAGGAGAAGGGGACAGCAGAGGATGAGATGGTTGGATGGCATCACCAACTCAATTGACATGAGTTGAGCAAGCTCTGCGAGTTGATAAACAGGGAAGCCTGGCGTGCTGCAGTTCATGGGGTCACAAAGAGTTGGACATGGCTGAGTGACTGAACTGAATCTGTATATCTAAGGTTGTTGACATTTCTACCAGAAATCTTGATTCCGGCTTGTGACTCATCCAGCCTGGCATTTCACATAATATACTTTGCACACAAGTTAAATAAGCAGGGTGAGAATATACAGCCTTGGTGTACTCCTTGTCCAATTTTGAACCAGTCTGTTATTCCAAGTTTGGTTATAACTGTTGCTCCTTGACCTGCATCCTGGTTTCTTAGGAGGCAGCTACAGTGGTCTGGTATTCCCATCTCTTGAAGAATTTTCCACAGTTCTTGTGATCCACACAGTCAAAGGCTTTAGTGTAGTCAATGAAGTAGATGTTTTTTCTGGATCTCACTTGCTTTCTCCATCATTGAACAAATGTTGGCAATTTGTTTTCCAGTTCCTCTCCCTCTTCAAACTCCAGCTTGTTCATCTAGAAGTTCTTGGTTCATGTACTATTAAAGCCTAGCTTGAAAGATTTTGAGCATTACCTTGCTAGCATGTGAAGTGAGCACAATTGTCCAGTAGTTTAAACATTCTTTGGCATTGCTCTTCTTTGGGATTGGAATAAAAATGGACCTTTTCCACTCCTGTAGCCAATGCTGAATTTTCCAAATTTGTTGACATACTGAGTGAAGCACTTTAACAGCATCATCATCAACTTTTAGGATTTTTAAGCAGGTCAGCTGGAATTCTGGTATCTCCAGAATGTTTTGTTCATAGTGATGCTTCCTAAGGCCCACTTGACTCACACTCCAAGATGTCTGGCTCTAGGTGAGTGATCACACCATAATCGTTATCCAGGACCTTTTTTGCATAGTTCTGTGTATTCTTGCCACCTCTTCTTAATCTCTTCTGCTTCTCTTAGGTCCTTATTGTTTCTGTTCCTTATTGTGCTGATCCTTGCATGAAATGTTCCCTTGATATCTCCAATATTCTTGAAAAACTCTCTAGTCTTTCCCATTCGATCGTTTTCCCCTATTTCTTTGCACTGTTCATTTAAGAAGGCCTTTTATCTCTCCCTGCTATTCTCTGGAACTCTGCATTCAGTTGGGTATATCTTTCCCTTTCTCCCTTGCCTTTTGATTTTCTTCTTTCGTCAGCTATTTGTAAAGCCTCCTCAGAAAACCAATTTGCCTTCCTGCATTTCTTTTTCTTCGGGATAGTTTTGGTCACCACCTCCTGCACAATATTACAAACCTCTGTCCACAGTTCTTCAGGCACTCTGTCTACCAGAACTAATCCCTTGAATCTATTCATCACCTCCACTATACAACCATAAAAGGATTTGATTTAGGTCATACCTGGCCTAGTGGTTTTCCCTACTTTCTTCCATTTAAGCCTGAATTTTGCAATAAAGAGCTTGTATTCCAAGCCACAGTCAGCTCCAGGTTTGAGGTATACTTGATTTACAATACTACATTATTTTCAGATGTAAACCACAGTGGTCAAAATTTTTATAGATTCTACTCCACGTATACTTAGTACAAGGGTTGTGACCTGCTCCCACTGCAGAGGGTCAGCCCCACATACGCCACCAAAGGTCTAGGAGCAGAGACACGCACCACAGTCAAGGGGTTTATGGTCCCCAGGGCCACTCCTAACTGGACCTGAAGCTCAGCACTTTGCGGCATCATCAAAACCCCCGATCTGCTGGCCTTTCATCCTCACAGAGAACAAAGAGGGAAGGCGCCCACTTCCTACTCACTCGGCTGGGAGGGAGACGTTTGGCAGTAGAAGAGGCAGGACAATAGCTACCTGTGTGCGACGCCTCCAAGGAAATGTCTATCCACACCCTGGCCGGGACTCCTGCCGTCAACCAACAAAAGGCAACTGATCAAAGGGACAGTCCACGTGTTAACAGGTGATCTGGCTGAGTCTCTGAAGACAGTGGGCAAGAAGCCCCATCTGTGTTTGGAGCCATCAGCTGGACTCCATCAAGAACGCGAGATCTCCCCAATGTCTACATCATTCATGGTCCCGGAGGTACTGCCAACGAGGGCAAAGGCTCCCGGACAAAGACAGAGTGTGACCAGATGCGTTTGCCTGAGGCTCTGATGCCAGACTACACGCCACCGAGATTAATCAGATGTCCAGCCAGACCGTTTTCAGCAGAGAAAACTGCTAGAAGCCCCTATCTGCTCCCTTCCCCAGCTGGCTCCCACACCCACCGCCTGCCACTTGGCTCGGAGATAGTGGTTGGGTTTATCTGGGCACAGTTACTACTTGTTACACATTAAACAATGAAGATTAGAAATGGTTACATAACGCCACCGCCCCACAGCTAACGTCCACAGGGGCCATGGGATCCCAACTCTGGGGACAGGATGGCCAGAGACCGGTCCAGGATCCCAGGTCCTGAGAACTCACACCCCTGGAGCCCCTCTGCCGCCAAAAGCCACAGCTAGGAGGGTGCACTGCTGACCACCAGGGCCTGGGCAGGTGGCCCTGGGTTGGCCCCTCCCGGCTAGGGAGTGGACCAGAGCAGAGACCACTGTGGGCTGGACCCCGGCGCATCCTGGTGTCAGCCCACTACAGGCTGTGCTAGAGCCACCGCATGTCACTGCATGCTGGCAGGCAGGGCGCAGGCACCACAGGCAGGGCGCATGCAACTCCACCCCTAATCAGGAGCCTTCTGAACAGAAAACCAGATCCTGGGGTCTTTGGCACCCCTGTGCTGTGCTTTGTCATTCAGTCATGTCCGACTCTCTGAGACCCCATGGACTGTAGTCAGCCAGGCTCCTCTGTCCATGGGGATTCTTCAGGCAAGAATACTGGAGTGGGTTGCCATGCCTATTGCCAGAGGATCTTCCCAACCAAGGGATCGAACCCAGGTCTCCCCATTGCAGGCATTCTTTATCCCTAGACACCCCTAGATACAGCCAATCTGCTCTAACTCGGAGAAGCATGGAAGGCATCCCAGCGAGAGTGGGTTACCACCCTGCTTCATAAATGCGCTGGATAGGACTCACTCCATCATTCCACATGTGCGCACAGAACCCTACAGCAGCCCCCTGGCCTGCTGTCCTAGGCACACTCCTCTGCTTCAGGGGGAGGGCACTTCTAAGCCGGCCAGGTGCACCGTGAGATCCAGGACCACACTCCACGTGACAATGAATGGTCCACGACCTTGTAGCCTCTGGATCCCTGGTTCTCAAGGCTCTTCCAAACAACCCCTTCCTCCCTCCATTATCCCATCTGCTTCCCTCTAGGCCACCTCCACCCTGATGGACAAGGACACACTGGCCACTGTCAGATGCCAAAGTCCTCGTTACCCACCCTCAAAGCCCTGCAGAGCCCAATGCGTGGGGAAGTCTGAGTCAGACACAAGACTGGGCACCTCGACTCTCCTCACACCTCTGGGGCCCACGTGACCATCAAGGCCAGCCAGTTCTAGTTTTCCAGGGTCATACCTGCCCCAAAATGTCAGAGCAAGAATAGCAGGGATGGGAAAGGCTATTTCTTGAAGTCACAAGTGTAAAGCTATTGGATGTCATGGAGAAAGCAGGGCTTTATTTTAAAACGATCGAGGAACTTCCCTGGTGGTCCAGTGGCTAAGATTCCAAGTTCCCAGTGCAGGGGGCCCAGGTTCAATTCCTGGTCAGGGAACTAAATCCCACATACCACAACTAAGAGTTTGCAAGCTGCAATTGAAGAGCTTGAGTGCCACAACAAATGAAGATCCCACGTGCATTAAGCAAGACCCGGCGCAGCCAAACAAAGGACAGTTAAAAAACAAAAGATACAAAGAAAATAACACACTACATGTAAGCAGGTCCTGTGCTAATCACTTCATATACATTCCACACATTCCACACATATAACCATACACACACAAATGCAAACACAGCCCTGAAACAAAGGATGACGAAGGCCGAGAGTAAGCGACTTGCATGAGGTGTCCAAGCAAGTGCTCCCTACCAGAGCATGTGGTAGGAAGGACTGGGAGCTGTCCATGGCCCTTAGAACACTAAACTCGGATGTGGTGCCACGGTCGGTCACAGGTACAGGGAGCGGCCCACTGGGGTGCCGTGTTCAGATGCAGAGAAGCCACCAGCATGCAGCTCCCGGGACAAGCAGTGAAAAGAGTGGGTGAAGAAGAGCAGAAATTCACCCCAGGAGGATGGGATCCACGGTGATCAAGACTCTGTTCTTTCAATATTTTAAAGTCAATCCAATGAAAGCTGGGGAGGCTGGTTCTGAGAGCAGAACTAGCAGGGTGTCCAACCTCAAGTGCAGGACCACGAGCCCTCCTCCCAGTCTGGGCCGATCACCACAGCTTGGAGGTAGACACTGCGGAGGGAACCAAGGCACAGGATCCAACCCTGAGAATCCAGAAGAAATCAACGTGCACAGGGATGACCTGGCCATGGTCCCAGAGACAGTCCCCGGAGGAGAGAGCCAGCTTTCCTCTGGGATCCGGACCTCAGGCGGTTCTGCCGCTCCTCGAGGTGTGCCGGCCCACCCGGCCACTGCTCCCACCCTGGATGCGAGCTCCTGGACCTGACCACACGCGCCCTGCAGCCTCGGGAGCAGAAACGGAGGGCCTCCAGAGGGGATCTTTTAAAAGGCATAAAGCTGGGGGCAGGGGAGGGGGCTCACTCACAAATCTAAGAGCAGAACACCCAGCCAGGAGAGGAGATGGAGACCCAGGCGCCGCAAACCCCAAGCATCAGGAACAAGGAAGCAAGAGGGGGCCCACGGGAAGTGCAGGGCTCAGTCTGATCCCTTGAGGCCCTGCTCTCACTCCAGGCACGTGGGTTCCTCTCCTGAACCAGTAACAGGGCTCCTGGTACCACTATGAGCACAGCTGCTGATGCCGAACAGCTGACAGCCCCAGACTACCACTGCCCTCCTAGTCACGGTGGAGAAGAGGCTTCTTCAGACAGTCTGGCTGCCAAGGAGAAGAGACCCCATACAGGGGCCCCAGGGTCTCCCCACACAATGAGGGCAACCAAATGGCCATACCCCGAGGCCCAGCATCCGCCTTCCAGTGACCTCGTTGAACACCAGTGGCACAGCAGGGCCCAGACATCGAAGCAAAGCCTTGAGCCCTAAAGACGAAGGTCACGCAGAATGGGTAGGACAGCACTCTTCAGCCTCACCTGCCTGGGCCCCTGTGTGGCCGCGGCTGGAGAGAACAGTGTGGGTGCGGGTAAGACAAGCCCCGAGGCCAAGGGCCACGTGCCACGAGGCCTTTTCCAAGCACCCACAGCTCCACGGAGGGAATGGGCAACAACCAATAGCTCTTCCTCTCCCCCACCGCCCCCAGGACTGTCTGGGGATCACAACAGTGGACCATCAGCTTCTCTCAGTGGCCCAGGTGGCCAGCTAGGGGCCAGCCTCAGGGCCCACCCTCCCTCCCCTCACAATGCCTCCCTCAGTAAGGAAAGAAAGTACAGTCGCTCAGTCGTGTCCGACCCTTTGAGACCCCATGGGCTGTAGCCCACCAGGCTCCTCTGTTCATGGGATTCTCCAGGCAAGAGTACTGGAGTGGGTTGCCATTTCCTCCTCCAGGGGATCTTTCTGACCCAGGGATCAAACCTGGGTCTACTGCATTGCAGATTCTTTACCCTCTGAGCCACAGATAAGTTCTTGCTTGTCATAAACTCTGCTTTCTGGGTAAGCCAAAAGTGCACAAAAAGAAATAATGTAAAAATTGGAGAGAAGAGAAACTATGGAAGACAGAGCCCCCTCCCCCCCAAAAAAGGAAGTATATCCAAAAAGAGGTTTAAGAAAGTCGTGCATCTGTGATGTGAGACAGCAGTGCTGCGCCATGAAAGCGGGGGCGGTGGTTCGGACAGTGATGCTCCATGGCAGGCCCACTGCCTGTGACACACTCCCCGGAGGCGCAGCTGGTGAAGAACCCGCCTGCGCTGCAGGAGGCCTGGGCTCCATCCCTGGGTCGGGAAGATCCCTTGGAGAAGGGAAAGGCTACCCACTCCAGAATTCTGGCCTGCAGAATCCCCGTGGAGAGAGGACCTTTCGAGCTACAGTCCAAGGGGTGGCACAGAGTCAGACACGACGGAGCGCCTTCATTCACTGGTGGGGGATGTTGACAGTGGGGAGATTTGGGGGCAGTAGAGCAAGGAGTATAAACAGTAAATCTCCATATTTTCTGCTCAATTTTGCAGTAACTGTAAAACTGGTCCAAAAAGTAAAGTCTAAATAAAGTAAAAATAATAATAATCAAAAAAGAAATAAAGAGGTCCTTAGAAGTTAACAATGAAAACAAAAATTTAAAATCCAGTTAAAAGCCAAGTTGACATACTCTACAACTTAAAAGAACTCAACGAAATAAAAGATAGAGAACAAGTCCAGCAGCTAACCATGAAATAAAAGTGATTCTAGGAAGAAAGAAGAGAAAACTGGGGGAGAGGAAAGAAATTAAAGAACTAATTTTAAAAAATCGGAGTCTCCAGCTTGAAAGAGCCTTGATGTGCTCTGCACAATACATATAGATGCCCAACAAGGCATAGCTACAAGGAATTTTTGAATAAAGACACAAAGAGGAAATCCTACAAGTTTCCAGACATGGAAAAAATAAATGAATAAAAGATAAATAAAACACTGAAAAGTGAAGGGTTATAATAAGGACAGTTTTGGACAAGCAAAGTCTCAAAAAACTTGAATGCATCTCTTCTTTGGAAGCTATTATGAAATGCTCTCCATCAAACTGTGGGAAGAAACCACAAAACAGGGGTCAAGAGAGCCAAGAGAAGAACAAAGGGCCCGCCTGGGACCATGGAGGAGGAGACGGGGACAGCGCTGAGCAGGGAGGCTGGAGGGCAGCCAGGCCCCTGGGGACGAAAGGCACACGAGAGACTGTTTCCCAGAGACACAACTAGCTGGATACCTCAAGGTGTCCAAGAGAATATTTGCACACCTGTGTTGGCTTGGAGTGGGGGTTGGGGTAGGGAGCAGTAAGTACATAAACTACCAAGCAAAGGCAAATACAACTCCAGAAGAAAACAAGACGTCCTGGAAGACAGAGAAAGTCTGGACCACGGCAGCCGCAGGGTGTGCTGGTCCAGCCAGTCTCACCAGGGACGACAGGAGACAGGATGTACAGGTCAGGATGCGAATGAGACGGAGGTCCACTCCTCACCTTCCAAGAAGGGTAAAAGAATCCCACACGAAGCTGAGCTTTGGGTGGGTGGGGGAGAAAGACAGGTGGTAAGGAACTGCAATACATTATTAAACATCTGCTTAGAAATACGGAGATGAATACAGAAAATGTTGATAAGCCTGGTTACTTCTGGGCAACTGACTCTTCAAAGTACGTACATGTATTGCTCTGATTAAAACAAAAAACTAAACTTCAAAAGTCTGCCCGAGGTATTGAGGGATTAGAAAGCTCCTGACCCTTTAAATGGACACAACTTGTGTGGGTAAGCCAGGCCAGGAGAGTGGAGACAGGGCCCCAGCTGGGAAGAGAAGGACACGACATAGGCCAGGGGTGTCCACCACGGCCCTGCAGGCCCCGGGGTGGGGAAGGGCCAGGCCAGGTCTGCAGTTAGGTGATGACCAAACCAGGGAGCGAGAAGCCACCCTGACTTGCCCCTCCTCCACTGGGAGATGCTGAGAGGTCTCATGCATTCCTTCATCTACAGAAACATCCTGGCAGGGTCCCATGAAACCTACACAGTTCTTCAGAGGAATCCAACAGCATTTTGGAGCAAGAAACCTGGAGGCTTTGGGGTGACACACCCACAATCTGTGCTGGTCCACACAGGACATCACCCAGCTCAACCTCCCAGCCAATGGGAAGATTCCCCAAGCAGGGTCCCAGATTTCATGCCGGCATCACCCTCAGGCCTGACGAGACCTCCTATGCACATGATGTGTTCAGTCGTTTCAGGCATGTCTGACTCTTTGCGACCCCATGGACTGTAGTCCACCAGGCTCCTCCATCCATGGGATTCTCCAGGCAAGAATACTGGAGAGGGTTACCATTTCCTCCTCCAGGGGATCTTCCCCATCCAGGGATGGAACCTGTCTCCTGTGCTTCCTGCATTGGCAGACAGGTTCTTTACCACTGAGCCCCCCAGGAAGCCTTGTGCATGATGCTACCGTACAAACCCCTGAATGGAAACGCTCCTCAGTTTGTAGCAGCTTTTTGGTCAAGATGAGTTTCTTGGAGCAGAGAATCCTAAGATTATTACTGATACGGGATATAATTAAAGTCTTCATATTAAAGTGTGTTCACAACTCATAAAAGACTGGAAGAAAACACTCCCAGGGATGAAAGTTTCCCAAAAAAATAAACCAAAAGCCCAGCAGGTGGGAGAAGTGAGTACTCGCAGGGTCTCTCCCCTCCAACAAGCATCTCAAATTTGATCCAGGTGGCTGGGGGTCCCTTGCTGTTGGTAGCCACATGACAGGGGGTCTCCAGGTACCTTCTGGGTTCTCTCCTGCAGAGTGAGACAACGGTGAGCTCGCAGCCAGGGCCAGACAGGCAGGTCGCCGGTCAGTGTCAGGGGCAGCGTGCAGACAGCTGAAGATCCCAGCCACCCAACGCAGTTTCAGCTGCAGTAACAGTGAAGAGGGCAAAAACACAGCAAACTCTTTCCAGGCCACGTGCTTTCTGAGCCTGTGCTACCAGGCGAGATTGCGGCTATTAGTACCCGGGCCCGCTGACCTGGCTCCAAGACCCAGCCAGACTTCTGGAAGATGCGAGGCTGCCAACAGCACCGCCCCAGACACGGTGCAGGAGCCACTTGGACAGGCAGCCCATCAGGATGTGTGGTTCACGTGCATTTTAGTCCCAGCTGAGCTAGGTGTCTGTGCAGACTCCAGACACCGAGCACCCTGGGGTCCTAAAGACAGAGGCCACCAGGCCCCGTGTACCTGCGCCCAGCGGTCTCCATACAGGCATCCAGCATCACAGCGTGTCTGAGCCTGTGTATCTCAGCCACTGCAAATGTCTTGTTCCTGGTCACAAAGAACCAATTTTTGATGTCTGCTCTTCCCCATGGTCTGGTTCAAGTGGTCTGTGGCCAGGCGAGGTCTCCATCCCACCATCTACCTCTGCTCATAGCATCCTACCCATGGGCTGCTCTGAGGCCAGGAGAGGCTTCCCGCTCACACTGACTGGTGCTGAAGGCAGAATTCAGCCAGTGACACAAGGTTTTGTACAGCTAATGGGTCCAGAATCAAAAATACAAAAAAAGTAAGTCTTCTTTCTAATTAATAGAAAGAGACCTTGTAAATTAACAGAAAGCAGCATGACCCAGCACGCAAGCTGTTCTAAGGCAGGCTTAGGTCACAGACGCAGCATCTCTGAGCTCTCACCACGTACCAAGGTGCACACGACCCTAGAGGCACCCCACCTTCCCTGCAGGTCTGCACCCCTGTGACTCTTGTTTTACATGAGCTAGTAAAAGCTAGCTCAATGAGCTCACCCCGCTGCTTAAAGAAGATCAGGAGTCCAGCTGAGGCAGAGTGCCCAGTGGAGTCATCAGTATCGTCCACCCACCTGGGCAAAAGTGGAAAAGAGCAACATGGTGGCAAAGGAGATGCTAAAACACACAGTCCAACCTGGCAGAGGAAGCCCAAATGGGAAACCCCTCAAACCAGGGGTCTGAACAATCAAGGAAATCACGCCCCAAGCCAGATGTAAAGTCACTGGTGGAAAAACAGGAGCAATGTTCAAGTTTTCCCAGTCACACCCAGTCATGACCCACTAACTTCATCCTATGCGTCTGGGCAGGGATTCTAAAGCAAGACTATGACTTAAGTTATTTCTACCTCAACATCCACCCAGATGAACAAAAGAACACTCAAGCAGGCCAGGCTCCGCTTATTCCCAAGCCCACCTCTCCCACTAGAGGAGCAAAAAGGGGTATCTCCTCAGAGTTGTTTTATGCCCAAAGCAGAAAGTCATGAGCACTCATTTCTAACTCTGGGGTGATTTTTGATGGCTTTTTTTGGTCTCAAAAACAGTCGTCCCATTTTTCCTTGTTATTACAGAAAAGCCAACAGACTGGTGATTTTAAGCCTTACCTGCTCTCATCTCCTTACAGTCAACAAGACATGATCATCAGGAGCACGGACACCAAACAGAGAAGGTGGGGGAACAGACAGCTCCCCAGAAACATGCCATGAAGCATTAACACAATGTACACGCCAGCCAGCGCCTGAACGGATGTGATCAGTTTTACACCCGTTGGTGCAAAAACCTTGTTGACAGTTCCCAGATCCCCAAAGCACCCACTTGCCCACCAAGTCACTTGTCTGTTCTAATATCTTCCTTAATCTTCCAAATGGCCAGTTAAGCAAAAGATAAAGACAGGTGAAATAAAGTCTCAACAAGCAGAAAAAGTTTTAGTGAAATTATGAACATATGACTGACTACATACATGAAAAGCAAAACAAATGTTTTCTCTTTACAGATCCACACGATTCCACGTTGGTTTGACAGCATGAGAAACTGACCAAGGCATCACACTCCAAGCCGTAAACACACACACTTCCTCCCGCGAAGCAGGACAGAACTCCCTACAGTCAGTGTCAGAGTTCTGACAGGCAGACCAGCCAACCACCGTGCATGGCTCTTTGCACCAGCGGTTAAGAGTTGGACAGAATTCCAAGGAAATAAGTTCCTTAAACTATGTCATCTTGAAAGTTTTATCAGCTATACCAACCTAGAATTTCTAAAGCTGTAAGAGGAAGGTAAAGACACGGTGGATGTCTTTGTTCATGCAGGAGCTTGGTTTCTATACATTGACAAGTCTTAGAACAGCCTCATCATCCAAAGCAAAAGTTTGAGAGTCTGGCTTTGTTCTCCTCTCCCGTTTGAGGGTCAATGGCCACAGAGATGGTCACTGTAACTGGGCCAGGCCTGTCCAGGTTCGGATCCTGGCAGCTACCACGCTACAAGCCCTGGCATGAACCTGCCCAGCTCCAGGTTCCTAGTCCACAATGAAAGGCATTTTGCCCAGTCCCAAAGCTGTACACACCACGGGCAATACCCAGCAGAAGACTTTAGCGGGGCACAGCTTTTATTAAAACACAGTTCTTATTACAGTAAACATAACCACCATATCAGACTCATGACTTCGTGGTATCAAAATTTCCTTCCAAAACAAATGTGTATCTAAGCACAAAAAGTGAGCGGACAAAAGAAAACAATGATAACAGCCTAGTGATAGGGCAGGTATCCAGGAGCCACGGGAATGGGAACAGAGTCTGCTGGTTCTCCGGGTATGTGACCGGCCCAGGGACGCTCCTAGGGCCATTTCTCTTTTAGATGCAAAGAAGCCTGAACCACAGAGAACTAAAAAAAAAAATAGTTCTGGCATTTGCCAGCCATGTGTTTGGACATGCAATTTTTAACCTTCTGAGCCTGGGTTTGTGCGTGTCTGATTCTTTGCCACCCCATGGACTATAGCCCACCTCCTTGGTCCATGGGATTCTCTAGGCAAGAATACTGGACTGGGCTGCCATTTCCTACTCCAGGGAATCTTCCTGACCCAGGGGCCAAACCTGAGTCTCTTACATCCATCTCCTGCATTAGTTGGTGGGTTCTTTACCACTAGCGCCACCTGGAAGCCCAAGCCTCAGTTTCCAAACCTGTAAAATGGGGAGCAGGAGGGTGCAGAGGATTAAAAGTAATCAGGCTTTGAACGTGTCCCATAGACAGTGAAATGCCACACAAGTATCCCTTGCTGCACTTCTCAGTTACTTCCCAGTTGCTGGGTGTGTGACTGTCCTCAAATTCCCTCCCCGTGATCTGGGGATTGGCCTTCTCTTTCAAATGTGTCCAATAAAACTCAAATATTATATGCAATAATCCTAGAGTTCTGATTCTTAATCGGAAAACCTAGTCATCTAGAACCATTTCTGGAAACACTTTGGTTTCAGAGCTTTTTTCCTAAACAAAATACTAACCTAAAAGACACCACCATCACCAGAAGTCAGAACTTCTTTGGCCACAGAAACCTAGAACCTATTTTTCCTCCTGGAAAGAACGAAGGAATCAGCGAGCCAACTCCTATTAAAAACGTCCGGCTTGGTGCTGTAAACCCTAGTCAACGCCTGTTGCTGTGTTAACATGTGTTCTTAGTAAAACTGAGCGAAACGTTAGAGAAAACACCACTTCGGAAACTCGGGGGCTCCGAACCGCTGAATCAGCATTTTCAGAAACAAAGTGTTCTGGGTTAGGCCTTGTAAACAGCAGCAAAGAGCAAGTTGTGCAATAACGCGTGTTTACTCACGAGCGCTACTTGTTTGGGTCTTTTCTCCGCATCTCTTGAATGAAGCTGGGGACAACGTTTGCAATAAAGCTTTCTCTCCAAGGAATGCATCAGAAAGATTCGGGCCCGGGCAAAGTCACCTGTGGCTCCCCTACGTGACCCACCGTCTCACCGAGACAAATGACAGAAACTTGGCGTTTCTTCCAACCCCAAGACAAGAAAAACACAATAAAAAGTAGAGAATGTCTCATTTCCATAACGCACATGCTCCAGGGCCGTCCTCGGGCAGGCGCGGGGAGAGGCGATCCAGAGGCCGAGAGTTGCATCAGAATCGCCTTCGGAGAACCGCACGGCTGTTATCAGGTTTCCCCGGCTGGCGGGCCGCTAACCCGCGAACCCTCGACTTAGGGTTAGGCCCTGGGGGCGGGGAGACGGGTCGCCAGCAGAACCAAAGGGAAAGATCCCAGTATCTGGCTCGCTCCGGCTCCGGAGGGTCCGGCCCCACCGCCAGAGCACGGGCGCACTGGGGGCTGCAGGGGCGCGCGGCGCCCACCCTCCAGGCGATCCGGGAGCGCGGCCTTGGCCCTGACCGCCCGGCGGCGCAGCCCCCACCCCGGCCCGGCCCGTGAGCAGCCGGCGTCGGACAGGAGGGCTCCAGAGGGCGCCGCCCGGGCTCCCGGGTTCCCCGGGGTCGCCGACGCCGAGCGCCGCGCCCGGTCCCCGCCCTCGCGCGTCGCAGCCCCCGGCCCGAGGCGACGCCCTTCCGCCCGCCGCGCCCCCGCGGCGCCCGGCGTCCCCGGCCCGGGCGGCCCGCGCGCAGACAATGACGCCGGGACTGCAGCCCGCCCGCCCGCCGGCCACAAAGTAACTTGGCGCCTCGCTCGCCGCCCAACTCCGTACCTGCCACGGCGCCTTTCCCGGCCGCCTCCGCCTGGCCGCCCGCGACCCTCGGCGCGGCCGGGGCGGCGCGCGTCCCGCGAGGCAAGGGCGGCGCGCAGGGCGGTCCCGGCCCCCGCGTGCCGCCGCCCGGGGACCGCGCGCAAACTTTGGCTCCGCGCGGGGCTCCGCGGCTTCCGAGCGCCCAGCCCGCCACGGCGCGCCGCTCGCGTCCCTTCCTGCCTCCTCCCGGCCTCCCCACCCCCTCGATGGGCTTTAAACCCGCCCGGCCCCGCCCGCCGCCGCCGCCGCCGCCTCCACCTCCGCCGCCTCCGCCTCCTCCCCCGGTCGCTTTTCCTGCTCCTCCTCCCGCCGCCGCCGCTGCTGCCACCGCAGCCCGGACCGCTCGGGGCCGCCAGCGCGGGCAGGGCCGCGGCCTGGGCGCAGGGCGGGTCGCGGAGGGAGCTCGGGGCGCTGGCGGGGTGCGGAGCCGGGCGCTTCCGGAGGTCGCTGCTTCTGGGGGCTGGCACGGGGAACTGGAAGCCGGCAGCTGGGCGTGGGCGCCCGGATCCCTCGTCCCGCTCTCGGGACTCCCGGACGTGGAACCGCGACCACCCAGCCTGGAGCGCCCTCGAAACACACATCAGACCTCTCCTGGAAGGCAATTTGCAAGCGAATTCTTTGAAACTCAAGTTGAAACTGTGCGGGCCCATTCCCTGTCCCGGGCGCAGCGGGAAGACTGCACGGAGGAGCCTGAGGAGCGGCTGCTGGACTGGCTGTGCCTTGGGCTGCGGTCCCGCCTGGAACCGGGGAACCCGGGCTTCAGCGTCCGCCCGCCGCTGGCGGGGTCTGGAGCCTTGACCCTCGTAGCCACAGTTTCCCTATCTGCGTACCCGCCCGGGAGCGCGCGTGGAGTGGGAGGCCCTGCTTATTTTCTTTATACTAACAGGCCTCAAAGTCCTTGTCTTTGCAATAGGCTAATAAGCCCGCCTACGAGTAATGTCCTGAGGGTTAAATGAGATGTTAACTTGTAACATAAAGCGAAAGGTAAGAAGGAACCCCTGCGTTCATCGACGCCATTGTAATTAACATGACTATTAATATCTCTATCGAATCAAAATTATAATACAAATAGGATAATAACAATAATTATGTCTTTTTCTGGGATTTGATATTATAAAAGCAGCTGCACTAATAACTTACCTTCGTTGAGCGTGCGTTTTGTGCCAAACATTTCATTAATCCTCTGATTTCACCCTCTGAGCTTGTTACTAGGAGATGCCCACTGCACAGACTAGGAAACCCAGTCTCCCAGAGGTTAGATAATTTGCTGAAGGTCAGAGACATTACTTTGCCAACAAAGGTCCGTCTAGTCAAAGCTTTGTTTTTTCCAGTAGTCATGTATGGATGTGAGAGTTGGACTATAAAGAAAGTTGAGCGCTGGAGAATAGATGCTTGAACTGTGGTGTTGGAGAACTCTTGAGAGTCCCTTGGACTGCAGGGAGATCCAACCAGTCCATCCTAAAGGAAATCAGTCCTGAATATTCAATGGAAGGACTAGTGCTGAAGCTGAAACTCCAATGCTTTGGCCACCGGATGCAAAGAACTGACTCATTTGAAAAGACCCTGATGCTGGGAAAGATTGAAGGCAGGAGAAGAAGGGGAGGACAGAGGATGAGATGGTTGGATGGCATCACCAACTCAATGGACATGAATTTGAGTAAGCTCTGGGAATTGGTGATGGACAGGGAAGCCTGGTGTGCTGCAGTCCACGGGGTTGAAAAGAGTTGGACATGACTGAGCGACTGAACTGAACTGAACTGAAGTAGCTCCTAAGTGCAGAATAAGGATTCTGCCAAAACCCTTTAGGACACTTTTTATAACTTTTGTGTTTCCCACCTTTGGCCTGATTTATCCAGAAAAGTTCATCCTTTCTTATAACTGAAATAAGCATCCTGAAAATATCTCCCCGTTGGTCCAAGTTCAGAAAACCCTATGAAACATCTAGAAAGAATAATGCAAAGGAACTTAGTTCCTGGAAGAACTTAACACAAAGATTCCTGTAATAGACAAAGGATCCAGAGCAAATTAAAGAGGGAAAAGACATGGGCCACTTGTGGAGAGCCATGTAAGTTTGACTCTTAACAGTTTTGCCAAAGGTTCCAGTCAGCAAGGAGACCGTGAACCAGCCAGAAAGCCTGATAGACAAAGGGCTTTTATAGGTGTTTGAAAAGCACCTTATATGTAGACATATTTTCCTGCATCATTTCTAAGTAAATTCCATACACTAAAGCCCCTTACCCCTATATATGGGCTTGTCAGTGGTAAAGAATCCTTCCAATGCAGGGGACAGGGGTTTGATCTCTGGTTTGGGAAGATCCTCTGGAGAAGGGAATGGCTACCCACTCCAGTATTCTTGTACAGGAAACCCCATGGACAGAGGAGCCTGGTGGGGTACAGTCCACGGTGTCACAAGGAATCAGGCGTGACTTAGTGAACAAACTCATGTATATTGTGATATGTCCTTCCTATGAGTAGGGATATTATTTATCATAACCACAGCACAGTTACAAAATTGTAGCTTAATAATGATAAACTATGTGCATCTATTCTTGGTCCAGATTCCAATTTTGCTAGTTAGCCTGACAATGTTCCTTATGGTATTTCTTTCCCCTCCCTCAAAAGATCCACTCAAGACTCAAGTGTCATATTTAGCTGTCTGAAAATGTATGGGTTTTCAAACACTACTCTTCACTGAGAAGGGATGAAAATAAATGTCCTCAAGTGTTTTTATGGTGACATCGATCCCCAGAATTCCTCAGACAAGCCCTCATTCCCCACATGTTCCAGCTCTGTGAGACCTTGCCTGCCTCTCCCTTCTGGGCAGGGCCTGCTCCTCACCACTGCATGATCCAAGTTCATGAACTTGTCACTCTTGTGGCTACAGAAGCTGCAGCTGTCCCCTGAGTGATGACCAGCCGATCCTGTGGGCAGGCTGCATCTTAGTGCCTTCCCCAGCTGCAAATTCCAAATGCCCACTGGCATTTGTTCAGAAGGATGGATGCCACCACCATGCAGTACAGCCACGAGGGTGTAAATTACCCTGGAGAACCAGCCTACTGGGTACAAGGCAGTGTGGCTTTGGGCTCAAGAGCCTCATCGAGGGAAATCCTATGGCTGCAATTATGTGTCAGCACAGAAAATGGGATTTCGTGATGATGAAGTATTCGGTTATCCCAGGATGTGCTAGAAGGCTCCTTTAGTTGCAAGGAGAGAATCTGATAGACTCTAATTACAATCAGAAATGAACTGATTAATACTTGTCTCCTCTGTTGGCTGTGGGCGTGGGAAGGAGTAAGCACACGCTGCTCACTAGGGCCGTTCCAGTAGGGGGAGTGCCTGGCACTGAGCGGGCACCTGGGGGTATGTCATCCTGCAGATGAATTCATCAGCAGATCAAATGAATGGAGAATGGGAATGCTGTGCCCTGGGGCCCAGGCTCCAGCTCCAGTGCTGCCAATAGCCTTAACGAAGGAAAAGATCAAGATGAATGGCACCCTGAGAGTAAAATGCTCTGGCCAGAGTGGCCTGAATTCACTTCTGACCCCATGAGGGAAAGGTCAGGCCTGTAGCCCCACTGGGCCCAGGCAGGTGCGCCAGGAAGGCAGTGCTGTAAGCTGAAGTCAGCACTCAGGACTGGGGGTGGGAGCTGCCCGCAGTCAGGACATGAGCACAGTGCCCACCCAAGAAGCCTGGGGCCCATCCTGCCTTCCTGACAGAGTTCACCCCCCTGAGGTCACTGCATTTTTAACAGATTTCCCCACCAGTCACATGCCCACCCATGTTCCAAACAGGGTGATCCTTTGACTCTTCCAAACGAGAAATCCAGACTCCCTCCGGCATGCAGAAGGAAGACTTCCTGGAGGCAGCGACGCCCCAGTGGAACCCTGGAGTATATCCAAGATGGTCAGTTCCACACAGAGGGAACCAGAGAAAAGGTCTCCCAGATGGAGGGAGACTTGCAGGCCCTGCCAAAGCCAAGGAAGAATTTGCCTAGTAGTTGCATTTCTTCATAGCATGAAGGCAGGAGAACATGAGTGCATCAGGGGGCTTGCTTGGCGAGAGACCAGGATGCAAAGGTAGGGAGGGACTTCGCTGTCATGCTCAGGCATTTCTACTTTATCCCAAAATGACGTGTGGGTCCGATCTGCCTGTCTAGGGCTGACCAGCACCGTGCCCTCCCCTCATAGTGGAACTTCCCATAGATCCCCCTGCCCTTCTTTGGCCCCTACGTAGCAATTGATCTGCTCGGGGATGACAGTTGGTCCAAGGTGTGTGTTTGCTGGTGTGCAGAAGGATGGACCAGCCACATGCCAGCACCTGGGATCCAAAGCAGTTCTGGCCCGGGTAAGCCACAGCTGCTCTGGGCTCAGTCTGTGAAGAGAGAGGCTGAACGTCAGCCCCAGGGAGGTACCCTTTGTCTCCTGCTTCCCTGAGCCTGGGCTCCTGCAGCTCTTGTTTGAAATTTCCACCGAAACCCATTTTCCTTATGATGTTTTAACATGTAAAATTGTCCTTTTCCTTTGGAAGCTTGAATCAGATGACTTTACAGCCAGATATTCACTGAAGGATATTACCTATGTCTGGTTTTTATTGAGATTTAATTTGCTTTCAGGGACTTCCCTCAGTCCAGTGGTTAGGACTCTATTTCCACAGCTGGGGGCGCTGGTTTGATCCCTAGTCAGGGAATTTAGATCCCACAAAGCACAAGGTGCAGTCAATAATAATTTGCCTTCAGAAAAATTGACATTTTGCAGTTTTATAAAGATACACAGTTGTGTTACCATGACATCAGTAAAGATGTAGACAGTTTCCTCTCCCCAAAAGGGTCCCTCATGCCCCCGCCCCACTGGGCTGTTTTCTGTCCTAATGATTTGCCTTTTCAAGATTGTCACATGAATGGAATCTCACAGTATGCAGCCTTTTATGTCTGACTTTTCACACTCAGTAGAATGCATTTGGGATTCATCCATGTCGATCTGTGAATCAACAGCTTGTTCCTTTTCAATGCTGATTGCTATTCCATGTATGGATGTTCCTCAATTAGTTCATCCTCTCACTAGCTGATTGATGTTTGGGCTATTTCCAGTTTGGGGCAATTACGAATTTGAAAAAAAAAGCTACATGGGTTTTTCTAGGGTTGTAAGAAATTACCCAAGTAATTTCTCTTGGGTAAATAACTGGGGGCAAGATCATGGGGTCAAATGAAATGTGTTTAACTTTGGAAGAAATTGCCAAGCTACTAACAAAGTGACTCTGCCATTTGTGTCTGCACCAAAAAAAAAAAAAAAATAATAATAATAATAAACAAATGTGTGAGTGTTTCTGTTCTATGTCTTGATCAGCACTTGGTATTGTAAGCCTTTTTAATTCTGGCCATCCTGACTGGTATATAATGATGTCTCATTCTGATTTTCATTCACGTTCTCCTCATGGCAAATAACCTTGAGCATTTTTTCATGTGCTTGCTTGTTATATGTATACATTTCTTTCTGGAGTATAGATCTCTGGTCCATTTTTTTTTACTGTTTATTTTCTTAACATTGAGTTCTAAGTGTTCTTTATATATTCTGCATACCTGTAGTTTAGCAGATATGTGTTTTGCAAATATATTCTCCCAGACTTTAAAAATTTTAACATTTACATGTTTCTGTCTTTAAAAGAACAAAGGTTTTTCATTTTGTAGGTTAAAAATTATCAGCGTGTCCTTTTGCATTTTTTTGTATCCCGTCTAAGAAATTCTTGCCAAATCCCATGGACAGAGGAGCCTGGTGGGCTGCAGTCCATGGGGTCGTGAAGAGTCGGACGCGACTGAGCGACTTCACTTTCACTTTTCATTTTCATGCATTGGAGAAGGAAATGGCAACCCACTCCAGTGTTCTTGCCTGGAGAATCCCAGGGATGGGGGAGCCTGATGGGCTGCCGTCTATGGGGTCGCACAGAGTCGGACATGCCTGAAGTGACTTAGCAGCAGCAGCAGCAACCCAAGGCTGTAACAATGATCTCCTATGTTTTCTCCTAGAAGTTTTACAGTTTTAAGCTCTATGGCAGGAAATGCAAGAAATGGATTCAATCCCTTGGTTAGGAAGATCCCCTGGTGTAGGAAATGGCAACCCGCTCCAGTATTCTTGCTGAAGAATCCCATAGACAGAGAAGCCTGGTGGGCTACAGTCTACGGGGTCACAAAGAGTCAGACACTACTGCATATGCCTACTATTTCACTCTACGGTCTAACACAAGTTAGTTTTTGTAACAACCTGTGGTGAGGGTCAGGTTTGGTTTGGTTTTGCATACAGATGTCAGCCTGCTCCGCTGGGTGACCTGCAGGAGTTGCGGGAGCCTATCTGGGTCACAGCTTGACCTAGCTGCATTGTGGGGCCAGGAGAACAGCTGGGGGGCTTCTGTTGGTGTGGACACTGGTGGTCTGTGACACAGAGGTCAGAGAAGGTGATCTTGGAGGCAGGCATTTGAGGGCCCTGGGTGAGACTGGAGGTTCCTGTCAAGGCAGAGGCGAGGCTGGGGGCAAGGAGAGGAAACACAGGAAGTTCCAGCAGGCAACCTGAGCACCAGGTGACTGTGGGCAGCGCATTTTTGGTTTGCTTGGTAGCGGGGAGAATGGGGGTGGTCTTACTGGGCTTAATATTTTTAGAAAAGGGTTAAAAGCCTGAATCTTTTGCCTATAATCACAGTCTCAGTTTCCCTTGAAAAATCAGCACATTTAGCAAAAGGCGTCCCTGTCCCCATGTGGCAGCTGGTCCCTGGGGCTGCTCTGCCTGGCCACGGGGCCCCAGGTTCACTCCGGGCTACTGTGCTGCATGGCCAAGATCAAGGCCCTCCCAAGGTGGAGAGGGGGAAGCCTCGGGTCATCCAAGTTGCCTGGAAATCCCGCTTCGACTGGTGTCTTGTGTCTGTGAGCTTTGAGGAACTGCGGATCCCCTCCCATGAGCCACACTTGTCTTCCAGGCTGAGTTTCTCAGGCAGCCACTCTGGTGGCTCTGCGCTTAGATGAGGCCATGGAGGCCACAAGCTAGCAGGGAGGGAGGCTCTGCTTCTCCTTCCACACGGTCTGTGGCTGGTGTGGGCATGAAACCTTTGCATCCCACCTCCACGCGCCATCTTCTTTGAAGGGTTGCCGTGCCTCAGGGTGCTCTGGGCCGCAAGGAATAGACCAGGGCTCACCACCAGCATCCAGGCCCCTGGCCCTGGCCACCCTCTGGTGCTGGCTTCTCCTGGGCGGAGGCCATGGTGCCTCTGGTGTAGACATGCAGCTCCCGACACTGGTGACCCTGACAGCTGTGGTCACAAGCACAGTGGGGACACATCTCCTCCTGTGCCTCCTTCCAGAAGCCACCGGAAGATTTATTCTCAAATGGCCAAAATATGATCTCAGGCCCATGCCCTAGCAGCAAAAATGTATAAAGATGGACATGGGACACTTCACCTGTAGATTGGGGAGCAGGTGGTAAGAAGAAAGAAGGCCCAGGGAGGGTGGCTAGTAAATGGATAGCCAGCCATCTCTGGACCTAAGGACATGGCCCGGTGACAGTGGGAAGCTGAGACCCCCACCTCCTAGGGAAGAAGTATCCTGGGAATTAGGATGGAGTGGGTGACATACACTTCTGAATCCCTTAAGTATCCAAACCCAGTTATGCCTCTAAATCAGGAGCTCTTTCCACCACTTAAAGTCAGCCGCTTCACTCAATAAGAAATTAATTAATACTAATATCGTACACTTTACTTAATGAAACACATTTCCAGCCCAGTACATTTTATGGTTTTAATAACCAAAGTTCCAAAGCTAACAAGAGAATCTAAATTAAGAACACAACTATTTAATTGATTAAAGTTGATTTTGAGCGACTGAAGATTTCTTATTCATGAGCATAACTGGCATGGTGTGTGAGGCTAGTGACTCTGTGCTTTTAAGGCAGCATCTTAACATTAGTGTTCAAACCGTTAAGACCAGAAACCACTTACTTAGTCAGCATTCGTTCTTTAAGAGGATTAATCTGCCTGCAAGTGGTGTGAGGCTCACAGAAAATAGAACAGCTAATCCTGGAGACGTGCTTGATGATGATTCAAAACCAGCCCTTGCTGGTGACAAGAAACGCCATTCAGGTGGACAGGGATCAAGGGAGTGGTGTTGGCCTCCATCTGGGGCTGGGGCTCCTGTTGGACATGTGTGAAAGTCTCAACTGTACGCAGGAGAATTGTGTTTTATGATCATGCAAAGTCTTTCTTCTTTGTGCAGAGCTAAGGATCAACCAGGGTCATTATTGTTTAGAACTCAAAAGATTGAAAGACTGAGGGACCCCGTGATAGATTTTTTCCAGGAGAAACTCCTTATTTCCTCTCTTCTTCCTCTTAATTTTTATTTCACTTTCTGCTCCTTTTTCAGTGTCCTTTAAAACAAGCCGTGTTTCTCGTGCGACTGCCTCACCTCAGGCAGGCAAAAACTATGAGGCTCACAATATACATCATACTTTATATATACATGTAGTTCAGTTTATCCCAGCAATACATTTTGAGGTAAATATTATCATCCATTCTTTTGTTTCACACTTAATAAGTGTTTATTTAGTGCTATTTAAGGCTATTTTTTAACTGAAGTTTTGTTGATTTACAATGTTTCAGATGTACAGCAAATGATTCAGTTATAACATATATACATTCTTTTTCATATTCTTTTCCATTATGGTTTATTACAAGATATTGAATACAGTTTCCTGTTCTCTACAGTAGGACCTTGTTGTTTATTTATTCTATATAATGTTAAGTGTTAGTTGCTCAGTCATGTCCGACTCTTTCTGATCCTATGAACTGTAGCCCTCCAGGCTTTTCTGTATATGGGATTCTCCACGCAAGAATACAGGAGTGGATTGCCATTCCCTTCTCCAGAGGATCTTCCCAACTCAGGGATCAAACCTGGGTCTCCTGCATTTGCTGGCAGACTCTTTACCTTTTGAGCTACAGGGACGGTTTATATAGTAGTTTGTACCTGTTAATCCTAAACTCCTAATTTACCCCTCCCCCGCTTCCCTTCGGTAATCATAAGTTTGTTATCAGTGTCTATGGATCTTTTTTTGTTTTGTAAATAAGTTCATTTGTGTCGTATTTTAGATGCCACATATAAGCTATATCATATGATAGTTCTATTTGTCTGTGACTTAATTCACTTAGTATGCCAACCTCTAGTTGCCTCCATGTTGCTACACATAGCATTATTTTATTCTTTTTTATGGCTGAGTAGTATTCCATTGTATATGTGTGCCATATCTACTTTATCCATTCCTCTGGCAATGGACATTTAGGCTGCTTCCATGCCTTGGCTATTGTAAATAGTGCTCCTATGAACACTGGGATTGTTGTTTTTCAATTGCTAAATCATGGTCGACTCTTTACAATTCCATAGACTGCAGCGTGCTAGGTTCCCCTGTCTTTCACTATCTCCTGGAGTTTGCTCAAATTCATGTCCACTGAGTTGGTGATGCTATCTAACCATCTCATCCTCTGCTGCTTCCTTCTCCTTTTGCCTTCAATCTTTCCCAGCAACAGGGTCTTTTCCGGTGAGTTGGCTCTTTCCATCAGGTGGCCAAAGTATGAGCTTCAGCATCAGTCATTTCAATGACTATTCAGGGTTGATTTCCTTTGGATTGACTGGTTTGATCTCCTTTCAGTCCAGGGGACTATTAGGAGTCTTCTCCAGCACCAGAGTTCAAAAGCATCAATTCTTTGGTGCTCAGCCTTCTTTATGGTCCAACTCTCACATCTGTACATGACTACTGGAAAAACCATAGCTTTGACTTATACAGATCTTTGTCAGCAAAATGATGTCTCTGCTTTTTAATATGTTGTCTAGGTTTGTGATATCTTTCCTTCCAAGGAGAAAGCATCTTTTAATTTCATGGCTGCAGTCATCATCTTCAATGATTTTGGAGCCAAATAAAATAAAATTTGCCACTGCTTCTATTTCTTCCTCTTCTATTTGCCATGAAGTGATGGGATCAGATGCCATGATCTTAGGTTTTTGAATGTTTAGTTTCAAGCCAGCTTTTTCACTCTCCTCTTTCACTTTCATCAAGAAGTTTTTTAGTTCCTCTTCACTTTCTGCCCATTAGAGTGGTATGATCTGCACATCTGAGGTTGTTGATATTTCTCCTGGCAATCTTAATTCAAGCTTGCCTTTCATCCAGCCTGGCATTTCGCATGATGTACTCTGCATATAAGTTAAATAAGCAGGGCGACGATATACAGCCTTGACGTACTCCTTTCACAATTTTGAGCCAGTCCAGTTATAACTGTTGCTTCTTGATCCACATACAGGTTTCTCAGGAGGCAGGTGAGGTGGTCTGGTATTCCCATCTCTTTAAGAATTTTCCACAGTTTGTTGTGATCCACACAGTCAAAGGCTTTAGCATAGTCAATGAAGCAGAAGTAGATTTTTTTTCTGGGATTCCCTTGCATGAGGATTCCCTTGCATGGATTGCATATATCCTTTTGGACCATATTTTTCTCTGGATATGCCAGGAGTGGTATTGCTGGATCATATGGTAGCTCTACATTTCATTTTTAAAGGACCTTTCATACTGGTCTCTATAGTGGCTGCACCAATTTACATTCCCACCAACTATCATCCCTACTTCATAGTCCAGGGAGCTGACTCACGGAGGGTGACTTCTGAAGGTCAGGTAGTAAAGGAGAGTGCTGGGGCTTGAAGCCACGCTTGTCTGACTCCAGTCCCACTCTTTTCACCTTCCCCCGCTGTCTGCACTTGTCACCTCTTGTCATTTTGTTGTTTTCCACATAACTGGTTACTTACATGTATGACCTAGTGGGATTTCTTTGTGCAAAATTCTGCAATTAGATTTCAATATCATGAACTACCCCCTCTTCAGGAAAAGGGCTCTCATCTGTTTTGGGATAATAAAACGTGACCTCACTTCTACGTGACCCTGAGTCCAGTGCAGAGGAAAGTACTAGTCATTCAGGGTATTATGATTCAAGTTGGAGGTTTTAACCTGCAAACCCCATCTCCTCCTCTTCCTCCCCCCTGCTTTGGGGGAGATTGAGGATTTGATTGGGAGTCTAGCTTGGGGATTCTGACCATCTGAGACCAGAGGGACCCACAGGATGGGCAGACACGGATACAGGCAGTGGGAGGAGCCGTCCCTAGAGGAGGTGGAACCCAGTTAGAGCAGATGCAGCCAGGCAGCAAACCCACGAAGCCCAGGAGATAGGACTCCTGCAAGTGCGTGACCTTCCTCATGACGAGGTGCCAGGTAGCACTGGAACATCATTCATAGGCTGACATCATGGAGGTGGCCGCAGGTCCGGTCATGGGCAAAAGTCCATGGCGGGTCCTCAGTGCCCACGCAAGGACAAGACAGGGCTTCTGTCCAGGAGGGAGTGGGTCAGGAGGATGCCCCACGCCCAGAAAAACATGGACACACGTCTATACGGGACCTGTGTCCTGAGCATATCCGCAATGCCCTTTCAGGTGCCTTAGACAAGACCACACAAAGGTCCTTTCTCTTGGGCCACAGGCTGTGAACAGGAAGACAGGGAGCTCCTGTTACTCCAGCAGCCCCCTGGCTCCAAGGAGCTGGCTGAGGAGGAAGCTGACCCATGGGCCCCCTCCCTAGTGAAGCAACAGGGGAGCACAGCCTGTGAAGTTCTCTCAGACCACCCAGCCCTGGACTTCCAGTCCCAAGAGTCAGTACTTATCCTCACAGTGGAGGTTTCTGACTTGGTTTTCTTTTTCGCTCTTAGCTCAAAGTACCATGGCCAATAGAGATGTCCACTTAGCTGGCACAGAGAACAAACCCACTAAAGAGAAGCAGCATCAAGGGGGCACCTTTCTGCCCAGAAGCCTCTGCCCTCGGTCCTGGCAGCACAAGTCACTCCAGACCTTCATGCATAAGGTAGGGCTTAATGATCACATCACCTGTGGAGTGCTCTGCCTGCCCAGGGAGGGTGCAGAAAGCTGCATATGCTGACCCCTCTGGAAAAGGCACTAACCCTCTCCTGAGACTTGGGGCTGTCACCTTATCCCCTGGTTTATGTAGAAAACTGGCTGCAACAGAGCTTGGGTGTTTCCAGAAGATTCCCTTCACACTCTTCTATGTTCTATTTCTACTGAAAAATATTTGTAAGACACACAATAACACTTTGCTTTGGGGGGACTTTCTAGAGAATAAGGTCACTCACATCTGTTGCTGGCATTCCAATCACATGTCTCGGAGCACCTCTCCAATATTTGATGCCAACTGCCCTCACTAACAGCAAAAGACACCTATGCAGGGCCCCCTGCCAAACCCAAGAGTCAGCACTGTCCCCAAACGCACATGTTAGGATCTTTTGAGAATGACAGCCCATTACAACAACATAGAGGACAACTGTTCTCCCAGGAATCCTGCTGGGAACTCTTAACATGGTGAAGAGCACAGACTTCACTTAACTGGGGTCTCGCCAGCTCACGCAATCACCCTGTGTCCTCAGACACAGGAAGGAGCACCTGGAGTAGGATGAAATTGATGAGGTGGAGCTGCTAGAGTCCCCAGCCAGGTCCCAACCCAGGGGCATGTGCTGAGCCAGTGGGTTCATGAGAACTGTCGGCAAGGCACCCCGGTGATGCTCTGACCCGCCGCGCCTGGAGCGGGTGCCCTGCTGCTCCGGTACCTCCTGCGGTGCTTCCTCTGCCCTCCTTCCCTGCCTGGAACTGGGGCAAATAGCAGCACACGGGTGGGGCGCCATCGGTTAATGCTGAGGACGCTCACAAGGCCCAGGACCCTTCCTCTTTGTGCTCCTCCTGCCAGAAGCAGGGCCAACCTGGTATGAGCCTTGCTGCCTGCCCTCTCAGGGAGGAAGAGTCTTAGAACAGCACTCAGTGAGTCAGAGGACAGTGTCCACCGAAAGCACGTCTCTGCCTCCCGTCTGGGACAGGACAACCTGTCTCATCCCGCCCTGTAACATTCATACGTCTGGTGGGGTTGCCTGCAAGCTGAGCTTTGAGCTATGCCCTCTGACCTCTCCTCCCCCCAGGTACCCCAAGGGGGCACTCACTCAGCCCTGGAGACTCCGGACCAGGCAGACAAGGGAGGGAGCGGCTGACAGACATGTGCTGAGGGGAGGAAAAGAGAAAGCAATGCTGAGGGCCAGCATGGAACATCTCTTTTTATAGCCATCTGAGAAAGAAGAGCTTTCACTTCATGTGAATTTCTCTGATATTCGCAAGTTTACAGGAACAGATAAAAATACTGAAATGTCAACTATTTATATAACCTTTTGCCTTTTCCCAAGCATCACAGCGTGCATGTTTCTATCTCCACGTGCTTGCCAGGGTGCATTTGTAGTTTTCGTCGGAGCTGCTGGCAGGTACCCTTCTCTACACATCACCCCTCCACTCCACAGGCTTGTTTAGGGGCATTTCAGCCCTTTCAGACTTTTTTTTTTTTTTGCTGCTGTGAATAGCACTGCAATAAACCCCTTTGGACCAGCTGCTTTAAAAAAAAAAAATTCTTTCACATATCTACTAGAAAGCTGCAGTCTGCCTTCTCTTTCATCAGGAGGTTCACTCCAGTAGCCCAGGAGAGGCTGCTCTGGGGATGCGCTGGAGCACAAGACAGGCAACTCTGGACGTCTCCCTGTCCTCCCGCCTACTGGCTGGCATCTGCCCTACAGCATCTGCCCCTCGTTACTGGCATCCTTCAGGATGTCGTGTGATCATTAGCATTGTTTTCACTGCCAGTGGCCCTGTCTGAGATTCCGTGGTTCATACTCACAGGAAAGGCCATCTGAAAATTCACACAAGGCTGCATGGCCTAGGGAGGGTGTGTGAGAGGGCAGGCTGACCATACAGGGCAGCACATTTAGTTTAATTTTGTCTCCAAAGGAATTTCACAGGCCACACACAAAGCTTAGCATCCACCACCATGTTCTTGGCTCATGGTTTTCTGGGCACTGGTGTAGACAGGGCCTGGGAGAGAGGTGTTCCTGCAGCCTCACCTGAGGGACCCAAGCTGCAGTCAGGGAGCAGGTGGGCCCCCACCTGGAATATAAGGTGCTTTTTTTTTTTTTTAACTTTCCTCTTCACCTAAATAAGGCCCCATGGTCCCATGCATGCCACCTTTCAGAACATGCGTCCTGAGCAGAGGCCTTTGGGGCACGTTCTTGATGAAGGCCAGCCAACCTTGTCCCTCTGGGGAATGGGACACAGCTTCTTATTGGATGCATCTTCGCTGCTTCCTTCCCCTTCCTTGTTCTTCTAGGTTCTAGTACTACCCCCTCCCCTGGGAACCAAGGCTGAGAACCTCAAGGCAGGATGCCAGGCTAGATCTAGGAGCCTCCAGGAGGGTCACCTGCAGGCCAGCCTAGGTGTGAGCTCAGAGTGGGCCTTGTAAAGAGATCTTGAGAAAGTACATGGGTGCCTGACACATCCACAGCCTGTGCTGTCAGAGCTCAAGTGAACACTGTAAATAGAGACTAGAGAGGAGAGACTATCAGGTGTGTGATTGGGAGGGACAGACAGACAGGGAGGGAGGAGGGATGGGGGAGAAGAGGAAGGGAGGGAAGGAGGTGGATAACGGGGGGACGAGGCTGTATCCTCTCCTGGCATCTGTACTCCTTTTCACACCAGGTAACTCCACCAGAGCTTCCCATCCATCCCCCTCCATGACTTCCCTTTTCCACCTACTGGCCAGTAACTGCAGGGCAGCACGTCCTCAGCTGACTCATACTCTCAACCCACAGACCTCTCCTGGTGGGTCCAGTATGAAACTCGACATTACGAGTCAGGGGACTTGACCTGCCCCCCGCTTTCTTCTTGCAGCACCGTTACTGCCCACTCAGCTGCCCGGCTGGACACAGACTGACCCACCCCAGCTACGCAGAGCTGAGTTCTCAGATATGGTCAGCAGCGTCTTCACTTCCAATAAACCTGTTAGAAATTCAGATTCTGGGCCCCACCCAGGCTGGCTGGGTCAAACCCTTGGGGTGGGCAAGCCTGGCATGCTGGCCTTAGGGAACCACTGGCTTAGAGGTGGGAAGCCTCCATAGAGACAATCAAGATCCCGACCACAAAGCTTTGTGCCCCCTTGGTTGTATAGTTTGTACCAGTGAGTCTTTGCTTTCTGTTCATCAGAATGGGGTACGGGCCCCAAGGGGCCCCCACTCAGGATATATACCTGCGCCTGCCAGGTCCAGCGTGCACGGGTGCTTACATGCACTTTGCTGAAATGAACTGCTGTCATGGTATTGATCTGAGGAGCAGCTCAAGGTCAGAGATGTCCTAATGGGTGAGAAGAGTGGGGCCACTTTCCAGGCCCCTCCACTGATGGAGATGCTGCTGATGGAAGGCGATAGCAGCTGGCTCCCGTGCACCCAACGTCTTGGGTGCTCAGTGCATTTCCTGCTACAGATTCTGTTGAATAAACGTGGCCTCTGAAATTTATTTAAACCACATAACACATCCTTTTAAAAACATCAGGTGTGCTGTGCAGTCCGTCGCGGCCTGAGAGGACATGAAATGGCTCCGCGTGGCAGCAGCACTCAGCCTGGGACGCTGGCCCCTCACCCCCCAACACCTGGGAGCCTTCCTTGTGCCCAGCTCTGCAGAAATGGCCCAAGGCGTGGTTGCAAACGGAAGATGGTTTAGAGGAAATCTGTGATTTAGCTGTAACTAGAAACTCTTGATGTCGCTCAACATTTTTCCTAGGTCTACATCATGCAGGTACTTCTCTGGCAGTCTAGTGCACTAGACTCTGCACTACCAGGGCCCCGAACGTGGGTGCCATCCCTGATGGGGACACTAAAATCCCACATGCAGCGGGTCACAGCTACACACAAGAAACATCATGCTAATTTGTTTAGGGGACAGACACTGCCCACGGCCCTGGCTGTGCTTCCGGTGGTGAGGCGACGCCTCTCTCCCTCACCCAGTTTAGAGGCCCCAGGAAGTCCCCTGACCCGCGGTGGCCAATCGGAGGTTAGTGGTAACTGATGACGTAGCTCGCGTGGGGCAGAGCTCCACCCCTTTTGTTCCAGTCCAAGGATGTCTGATTTGGAAGCCGGGAGACCTGGCTTAAGTTCACAGGGACATGGCGCCAAGACGAGGGCGCGGGGTCTGTGTGAAAAAGCAGTAGAACCCAGTGATGCAGAGGAAAGTGGAGATTTGCCGAAAGGCCAAGGTACCAAGGGAGAGGAGTTCCAGCTGACGGAGGGAGGCAGGGTGTGATGCGGCGGGCTGTTTGCTCTGGCGGCTTTCTGGTGTGGGCCAGTGCGCTGACTGAGCCTCTGTTGTTCAAACCAGTGGAAGTGGCCTAACCCGGGATCTGGTGCCTAGGCTTAATATCACAGGTATTTTTGAACACCAAGTACTTTATTGTCACTTGTAAGAAAGGCTACACCACTGCCAAGGTTCACATCTGACTTCTACTTTCTGGCTGCTCAACCTTGGGCAAACGACATGACTTCTCTGAACCGATGCTGACCAGTGCCTGGAGCAAAGATGTGCTCAGTTAAGATCTCTTCGAGGTCCTGACCCTGTCAGCTGTGTCTCAATTTCCAATGTTACAAGACACCTGCAATCCAGTCAACTTTAACTTACCGATTCTTCAGTAGCTTGGATTCAGTGAGGTAGAATGCATGACATGGCTTTGTAAACTGGAAAGTACTGCCTGAGTCAGTTATTTTCAAAGTGAGACTTCTAACCAGTAGGGTCAGCATTGCTTGGAAGTCTGGGCCCCACGCTGGACTTCTCAGCTAGGAACTTGGGTGTGATCTTATTGTAAGGAGCCTCCAGGGGTCTCATGGAGACTCTCCCTGGACTTCAAAAGGAGCTGTAGGTTTTGTTTTGTGGCGACCAAATGTTGTGCATTGTATTTCACCAATTTGCTTGATAGTAAAAATGACTGGGGACAGCTGTGAAAAATAGATTCTTTTTGTAATGAAGTATATCCATAGTTTAGGTTCAGGTGTACCTAAACCTGTGATTCAGTTTTTGTTTTTTTTTTTTTTACAGATTATACTTCATTAAGAGAAGGCAATGGCAAGCCACTCCAGTACTCTTGCCTGGAAAATCCCATGGATGGAGGAGCCTGGTAGGCTGCAGTCCATGGGGTCGCTAAGAGTCGGTCACGACTGAGCAACTTCTCTTTCACTTTTCACTTTCATGCATTGGAGAAGGAAATGGCAACCCACTCCAGTGTTCTTGCCTGGAGAATCCCAGGGATGGGGGAGCCTGGTGGGCTGCCGTCTATGGGGTCGCACAGAGTTAGACACGACTGAAGCGACTTAGCAGCAGCAGCAGCAGACTTCATTAAAGTTACTCTAAGATGATGGTTACAATCCCCTGCACTGTTCAGCAGGTCCTTGTTGTTTACCTGTTTATGCACGGCAGTTTGCATGTCCTTACCCCATACTTCCCCTCCTCCTTTCCCTCTCCCCACTGGGAACCACTTGCTTGTCTTCTGTGTCTGTGAGTCAGTTTTGCGTATATTTGTTTACATTTGCTTACATTTGTTTATATTATTTTTTTAGATTCTACACATAAATAATATCATGTAGTATTTGTCGATGTCTGTCTGACATTTCACTAAGCATAATACTCTCTCTAGATCCATTCGTGTTGCTGAAAATGGGATTATTTCATCCCTTTTCATGGCTGAGTATTATTCCATTGTCTATGTATTTTATATATATGTATAAAATACATGTTTATATACATATGTTATACACACCACTCCTTTTTTTTCCCATTCATTTGTGGATGGGCACTTGAGTTGTTTCTGTGTCTTGGATATTGTAAATGATGCTGCAGTGAACATTGGGGTGCATGTATCTTTTCAAATTAGTATTTTCATTTTTTTCTCAATCTGTATACTCAGTAATGGAATCCCTAGATAGTATGTTCTATTTTTATTTTTTTGAGGAAGCTCTATACTATTTTCCATACTGGCTGCCCCAATTTACATTCCCACTAACAGCATAGGAGAGTTTCAATTTGTCTACATCCTCACCAGCATTTTTTTAAATCAACTTTTTGATGATGGTTATTCAGGGATAAGGTGATAACTTGTTACTTGCTTTGCATTTATCTACTAATTATCAGTGTTGAGCATCTTTTCTTGTGCCTGTTGGCCATCTTTATATCATCTTTGAAAAAGTGTCTAATTAGGTCTTCTGCTCATTTTTTAATTGGGTTGTTTGTTTTCTTGACACTGAGTTGCATGATCTGTTTATATATTTTAGATATTACTCCCTTGTTGCTTATATCATTTGCAAATATTTTCTTCAATTGTATTGATTGTCCTTTCCTTTGCTGTGCACAGTCTAAGTAGATCCCATTTGTTTATTTCGCTTTTATTTCTTTTGCATTATGAGACAAAAAATACATTGTTACAACAAATATATGTCAAAGAGTGTTCTGCCTATGTTGTCTTCCAGACTTTTATGGTTTCATATCTTTAATCTATTTTTAATAGATAAATTAATATCTTTAATCCATCCATTGAGTTTGTTTTTCTGTATGGTGTGAGGAAGTGTTCTAATCTCATTGTTTTGCATGTAGTTGTCTAGTTTTCCAAACACCGCATATTAGAGATACTTTTATTCAGTGTGTATCCTCGCCTCCTTTGTTGCAGATTAATTGGCCGTGGTGCACGTCTATTTCTGTGCTTTCTATTCTCTTTCATTGATCTATGTGTCTGTTATTGCGACAGGACCATGTGTTTTTTATTTCTGTGAGTTTGTAGGTTATCTGAAGTATGGGAGGATGATACCTCCAACTTTATTCTTTTCCCTCAAGATTGCTTTGGCAATTAGAGTCTTTTTATAGTTCTATATGAATTTTGGGATTCTCTTTTCTTTGCTGTTGTCGTTTAGTCGCTAAGTCATGTCCTGCTCTTTGTGACCCCATGGACTGGAGCATGCCAGGCTTCCCTATCCTTCACTGTCTCCCAGAGTTTTCTCAGACTCATGTCCTTTTAGTCAGTCCACCCAGCCATCTCATCCTCTGTCATCCCCTTCTCCTCCTGCCCTCAATCTTTCCCAGCATCAGGGTCTTTGCCAGTGAGTCAGTGCTTCACATCATATAGCCAAAGTATTGGAGCTTCAGCTTCAGCCTCAGTCCTTCCAGTGAATATTCAGGGTTGATTTCCTTTAGGATTGACTGGTTTGATCTTGCTGTCCACAGGACTCTCAAGAGTCTTCTCCAGCACCACAGTTTGAAAGCATCAATTCTTCGTCACTCAACCCTCTTTCTAGTCCAACTCTCACATCTGTACATGGCTACTGGAAAGACCATAGTTTTGATTATATGGATCTTTGTTGGCAAAGTGATTTCTCTGCTTTTTAATAAGCTGTCTAGGTTTGTCATAGCTTTTCTTCCAAGGAGCAAGTATCTTTTAATTTCATGGCTGCAGTCACCATTTGCAGTGATCTAGGAGCCCAAGAAAATAGTCTTTCACTGTTTCCACTTTTCCCCCATCTATTTGCCATGAAATGATTTGACCAGAGGGCTTCCTAGGGGCACTCAGTTCAGTTCAGTTCAGTCACTCAGTCATGGCTGACTCTGCGACCCCAAGGACTGCAGCACGCTAGGCCTCCCTGTCCATCACCAACTTTCAGAGTTTACTCAAACTCATGTCCAGTGAGTTGGTGATGCCATCCAACCACCTCATCCTCTGTCACCCCCTTCTCCTCCCACCTTCAATCTTTCCCAGCATCAGGGTCTTTTCAAATGAGTCAGTTCTTTGCATCAGGTGCCCAAAGTATTGGAGTTTCAGCTTCAACGTCACTCCTTCTGATGAATATCCAGGACTGATTTCCTTTAAGATGGACTGGTTGGATCTCCCTGCAGTCTAAGGGACTCTCAAGAGTCTTCTCCAACACCACAGTTCAGAAGCATCAATTCTTCTGTGCTCAGCTTTCTTTATCGTCCAACTCTCACATCCATACCTGACCACTGGAGAAACCATAGCCTTGACTAGATGGACCTTTGTTGGCAAAGTAATGTCTCTGCTTTTTAATATGCTGTCTAGGTTGGTCATAACTTTTTTCCCAAGGAATAAGCATCTTTTAATTTCATGGCTGCAGTCACCATCTACACTGATTTTGGAGCCCGAAAAAATAAAGTCTGCCACTGTTTCCACTGTTTCCCCATCTATTTGCTATGAAGTGATGGGACCAGATGCCATGATCTTAGTTTTCTAAATGTTGATCTTTAAGCCAACTTTTTCACTCTCCTCTTTCACTTTCATCAAGAGGCTCTTTAGTTCTTCACTTTCTGCCATACTTAGGGGGCCACTGGTGATAAAGAATCTGCCTGCCAATGCAGGAGACATAAGAGACTCAAGTTAGATCCCTGGGTTGGGAAAGTCCCCTGGAGGAGGCCATGTATTGGAGGAGGCCTCCATACTTGGCCTCCATGGAGGCCAAGAACACTCCAGTATTCTTGCCTATAAAATCACATGGACAGAGGAGCCTGGCAGGCTATAGTCCATAGGGTTGCAAAGAGTCAGATACAATGGAAGCAACTTAACATGAGCACACACATGGGACTGGATGCTATGATCTCAGTTTTTTTTTAATGTTGATTTTAAGCCAGCTTTTTCAGTCTCCTCCTTCACCCTCATCAAGAGGCTGTTTAGTTCCTCTTCATTTTCTGCTATTAGAGTGGTATCATGTACATATCTGAGGTTGTTGATATTTCTCCCAGCATTCTTAATTCCAGTTTGTGGTTCATTTAGCCTGGCATTTTGCATGGTGTACTATGCATATAAGTTAAATAAGCAGGGTGACAATATATAGCCTTGATGTAGTCCTTTGCCAATTTTGAACCAGCATGTTGTTCCATGTTCAGTTCTAACTGTTGCTTCTTGTCCCACATACAAGTTTCTCAGGAGACAGGTAAGGTGTTCTGGTATTCCTATTTCTTTAAGAATTTTCTACAGTTTGTCATGATCCATACAGTCAAAGGCTGTAACATAGTCAATGAAACAGAAGTAGATTTTTGGGGGGAATTATCTTGTTTTCTCTATGAATCAGTAGAGGTTGGCAATTTGATCTCTGGCTCCTCTGCCTTTTCTGAATCCAGCTTGAACACATGGAAGTTCTCGATTCATGTACTGCTGAAGCCTAGCATGAAGAATTTTGACATTACCTTTCTTGCTTGTGAAATGAGTAACTGTATGGTAATTTGAACATTCTTTGGCATTGCCCTTTTTTTGAGATTAGAATGAAAACTGACCTTTTCTAGTCCTGTGGCCACTGCTAAGTTTTCCAAATTTGCTGACATATTGAGTGCAGCACTTTAACAATTAATCATCTTTTAGGATTTGAAATAGCTCAGCTGGAATTCCATCACCTCCATTTGCTTGATGTGTAATGCTTCATGCTTGATGCGTAAAGCATTAGTAATGCTTCCTAAAGCCGACTTGACTTAACACTCCAAGATGTCTGGCTCTAGGTGAGTGACCACTGTATCATGGTTATCTGGGTCATTAAGACCTTTTTTGTATAGTTTCTTTGTATATTCTTGCCACCTCTTAATCTCTTCTGTTTCTGTTAGGTCCTTGACGTTTCTGTCCTTTATTGTTCCCACCAAGGGAACATGTTCCCTTGTTCCCTTGGTGTCTCCAAATTTTTTGAAGAAATTTCTAGTCTTTCCCATTCTATTGTTTTCCTTTATTTCTTTGCATTGTTCACTAAAGAAGTCTTGCTTCTTCTCTTGGTATTCTCTGGGACTGTGCATTCAGTTGGATATATCTTTCTCTTTTTCCTTTACCTTTCACTTTATTCTTTTCTCAGCTATTTGTAAGGCCTTCTCAGAAAGCCACTTTGCCTTCTTGCATTTATTTTTCTTTGTTCTAGTTCTGTGAAAAATGTCATTTTTACAGGGGGATCTTCCTGACCCAGGGATTGAACCCTCATCTCTTGTGTCTTTTGCATTGGCAGGCAGGTTCTTTACCTTTAGCAACACCTGGGAAGCCCATATATTATTGGACTTGGTTTCCTAATATTTTGTTGAAGATTTTTGCATCTATATTCATCAAAGATATTGGCCTGTAATTTTATTTTTTTCTACTGTCTTTGATTTTGGTATCAGGGTAATGATGGTTTTGTACAATGAATTTGGAAGTATTCCATCCTCTTCACTTTTTTGGAATTGTTTGAAAAAGAGGTATTAGTTCTTTATATGTTTGGTAGAATTCCCTTATGAAGTTGTCTGATCCTGGACTTTTGCTTTCTGGGAGTTTTTAAGATTTCAATATTAGTAATAGGTCACTTCAAATTGTCTGTTTCTTCTTTCTTCAGTTTTGCAGGGTGTATGTTTCTAGATTTTCTACATTGTTGGCATACAACTGTTTGTAGTATTCTGTTGTAATTGTTTTGTAGCTCTGTGGTCTTCTTGTTATTTCTTTCATTTCTTGTCTTTGGGTCCTCCCTCTTTTCTTTAAGACAGGCTAAAGATTTATCACTTTTGTTTATGTTTGCAGAAAACCAGCTCTTGATTTCATTGATCTTTTCTATTTTTTTATTTTCTCCATGACATTTTATTTCCTTCCTCCTGTTGACTTTATGCTTTGTTCATCTTTTTCTTAATTAATTCCTTTAGGTTTTAGGTAGGTTGGTTGTTTGAGACTTTTCTTATTTCTTGATGAATGCCCATGTTGCTATAAACATACCTCTTAGAGCTGCTTTCTCTGCAAGCCTTGATTTTGGAGGGTTTTTCCATTTCATTTGTCTTGAGACATTTTCTGCTTTCCTTCTTGATTTTTCGTCATTGACACTTTGTTTTTTTAATAGCATGTAATTTAGTTTCCATATGTTTATTCTTTCCCCATTTTTCTTTCTGTAATTGATTTCTAATTTCATACCTTTGTGGTCAGAAAAAAACGCTTGATGTAATAATTTCTATCTTCTTAAATTTGTGAAGACTTGTTTGTGACCTGATTCCATGCACACTTGAAGTGAATGTATATTTTGCCCTTTGGAGATGGAATGTTCTATAGATATCTATTAAATCCAACTGATCTACTGTGTCATTGAAGACTACTCTTCCCTTCCTGATTTCTGTCTGAATGATCCTTCACTGATATAAGTGGGATCTTAAAGTCCTATGCTGTTATTGTATTATTTTCAGTTTCTCTCTTTTTGTCTGTTAGTATTTGCATTTTATGTTTAGGTGCCCCTATATTGGGCACATATAAGGTCAGTTTTCATTCCAGTCTCAAAGAAAGGCAATTCCAAAGAATGCTCAAGTTCAGTTCAGTTCAGTTCAGTCGCTCAGTTGTGTCCTACTCTTTGCAACCCCATGAATCGCAGCACGCCAGGCCTCCCTGTCCATCACCAACTCCCGGAATTCACTCAGACTCACGTCCATCGAGTCAGTGATGCCATCCATTTATCTCATCCTCTGTCGTCCCCTTCTCCTCCTGCCCCCAATCCCTCCCAGCATCAGAGTCTTTTCCAATGAGTCAACTCTTCACATGAGGTGGCCAAAGTACTGGACTTTCAGCTTCAGCATCATTCCTTCCAAAGAAATCCCAGGGCTGATCTCCTTCAGAATGGACTAGTTGGATCTCCTTGAAGTCCAAGAGACTCTCAAGAGTCTTCTCCAACACCACAGTTCAAAAGCATCAATTCTTCGGCACTCAGCCTTCTTCACAGTCCAACTCTCACATCTATACATGGCCACAGGAAAAACCATAGCCTTGACTAGATGGACCTTTGTTGGCAAAATAACGTCTCTGCTTTTGAATATGCTATCTAGGTTGGTCATAACTTTCCTTCCAAGGAGTAAGCGTCTTTTAATTTCATGGCTGCAGTCACCATCTGCAGTGATTTTGGAGCCCCCAAAAATAAAGTCTGACACTGTTTCCACTGTTTCTCCATCTATTTCCCATGAAGTGATGGGACTGGATCCCATGATCTTCATTTTCTGAATGTTGAGCTTTGAGCCAACTTTTTCACTCTCCTCTTTCACTTTCATCAAGAGGCTTTTGAGTTCCTCTTCACTTTCTGCCATAAGGGTGGTGTAATCTGCATATCTGAGGTGATTGATATTTCTCCCGGCAATCTTGACTCCAGCTTGTGTTTCTTCCAGTCCAGCATTTCTCATGATGTACTCTGCATATAAGTTAAATAAACAGGGTGACAATATACAGACTTGATGTACGGCTTCTCCTATTTGGAACCAGTCTGTTGTTCCATGTCCAGTTCTAACTATTGCTTCCTGACCTGCATACAGATTTCTCAAGAGGCAGGTCAGGTGGTCTGATATTCCCATCTCTTTCAGAATTTCCCACAGTTTATTGTGATCCACACAGTCAAAGGCTTTGGTATAGTCAATAAAGCAGAAATAGATGTTTTTCTGGAACTCTCTTGCTTTTTCCATGATCCAGCGGATGTTGGCAATTTGATCTCTGGTCCCTCTGCCTTTTTTAAAACCAGCTTGAACATCAGGAAGTTCACGGTTCATGTATTGCTGAAGCCTGGCTTGGAGAATTTTGAGCATTTGCCACTTTATTACTTGTTTTCCAGTTTTATGTAGTTCTTCTCTGTTCATGTCATCTCCTTGTTGTCTCTTCCTTTGTGGTTTGATTTTATTTAGCAGTATGCTTGAGTTCTTTTCTTTCTTGTTTGTGCGTACCTCTTGTAAGTTTTTGATTTGTGGTTACCATGGGATTCATACATGATGAACTATAACTATGTCTATTTATTTTAAATGTGTAGTCCTTTAAGTTCAAACACATTCTAAAAGATTTACATTTTTACTGCCCTCCCTCACATTTTGTGTTTTTCATGACATATTTCACATCTTCTTGTTTATCCTTTAACTTGTTTATATAGATTTAATTGCTTTATAATTTTTTGATCTTTTAATCATTGTACTGGCTTATTTAGGTGGTTGATCTTTAATCCTTATTATATATTTTCCTTTCCTGGTGGGATTTTCCCTTTCCTATAGATTCTTCTATTCCACTTATTAAAGATCCTTTAACAGTTCTTTTAGGGTAGATTTATTATGGTATTAATGAACTCTTTTAGGTTTTGTTTATCTTAATTCTATATCTCTCCTTCAACTCTGAATAATAACCTTGCTGGTAGAGTATCCTAGGTTGCAGGTTTTTCCCTCTCATTACTTTGGATATAACATGCCACTCTCTTCTTGCCTGAAATGCTTCTGCAGAGAAATCAGCTGATAGCCTTATGGGGGTTCCCTTGTAAGAAACTGTTTTTTTTCTTGCTGCCTCTAGAATTCTTTTTCTTTAATGTTTGCTATTTTAATTATATGTCTTGGAGTGTTTCGTTTGGGCTCATCTTTAGGATTCTCTGTGCTTCCTCTACTTAGAATCTGTTTCCTTCTTCAGGTTTGAGAAGTTTTCAACCATAATTTCCTAAAATATGCATTTGATCCCCTAGTCTCTTCTCCTCTGAGACCTCTGTAATGAAACTATTGGTATGCTCAGTGTTTTCTCAAAGATCTCCTAAATTTCTTTTAATTTTTAAAATTTGTCTTTCTGTCTGCTTTTGTTAAAGTGGAAGCAGTGACAGATTTTATTTTCTTGGGCTAGAAAATCGCTGTCAACAGTAACTACAGCCATGGAATTAATTAAAATACACTTGCTTCTTGGAAGGAAAGCCGTGACAAACCTAGGCAACATATTAAAAAGCAGAGACATCACTTTGCCAACAAAGGTCTGTATAGTCAGAGCTATGGTTTTTCCGGTAGTCATGTACAGATGTGAGGGATGGACTCTAAAGAAGGCTGAGTGACAAAGAATTGGTGCTTTCAAATTGTAGTGCTGGAGAAAATTCTTGAGAGTCCCTTGGACTGCAAGGAGATCAAATTAGTCAATCCTAAAGGAAATCAACTCTGAATATTCATTGGAAGGACTGATGCTGAAGCTCAAACACTTTGGCTGTGTGATGTGAAGAGCCAACTCACTGGCTTGGAAAGATGCTGGGAAAGATTGAAGGCAAAAGGAGAAGGGGGCAGCAGATAATTAGATGGTTAGATAACATCACCAACTCAATGGACATGAATTTGAGCAAACTCTAGGAGATAGTGGAGGACAGAGGAGCCTGGCATGTTACAGTTTACCGGGTCACAAAGAGTCAGACACGACTGAATAACTGAACAACAATTTCTAGTATTCTGTCTTTCAGATCACTAATGCATTCTTCTGTGTCATTTATTCTGCTATTCAGTCCTTCTAGTGTATTTGTTTCATCTGTTAAATTCTTCATTACTGATTGTGTCTTCTTTATATTTTCTTGTTCCATGTTAAAGTGCTCACTCTTTATATCAATTTCAAAATTCAGTTGCTATTTTTGTTAGCCAACCTTTATATTGTTTATCTGATAGATTTTTTATTTCTGTTTCATTTATATTTTCAGGGGTGGTCTTTCTTTTTTGGCTCTTTCCATTGAGAGTATTTCCTCATCTCCTCATTTTGCTTAACTATCTCTGTCTTTATGAATTTAGGTGAACAGTGATCTTGAGAGGGTGCTTCTGTGAGGGAATGTGCCTATGCACGTCTCATATGCCCATCACCATTGGTGGGAGGGCTGGATTTGATGACACCAGCCATGTTCTTCCTCAGGCTGTCCTGGCAGCCCTCCCCTTGGTGGGGTAGAGATGGAGGGGCTAGAGCTGGAGCCAGCTTTGAGGTGGGACTTCCTCTCTGCTTGGTGAGTGTCACTGCCCTTTCAGGGGAGGGTCTGATCCCAAGTTGCTGGAGCAGAAGACTTGAGGGTTGCATGCGGGCTGGTTCTGTTCCTTTTTTTTTTTAAGATTTATTTGTTTATTTTTTGCTGTGCTGGGTCTTCACTGCTGCGTGCAGGCTTTCTCTAGTTGCAGCGAGCAGGGTCTGCTCTTTATTGCAGTGCTTGGGCCTCTCATTGCAGTGGCTTTTCTTGTTGCAGAGCACAGGCTCTAGGCGTATGGGCTTCAGTCTTTGTGGCATGAGGGTTTAGTAGTTGTGGCTGTCAGGCTATAGAGCGTGGGCTCTGTAGTTATGGTACATGGACTTAGTTACTCTGTGACATGTGGAATCTTCCTGGACCAGGAATTGAACCCACATCCCCTGCATTGACAGGTGAGTTCTTAACCGCTAGACTACCAGGGAAGCCCCTGGCCCTGCTCCTTTGAAGTGTGTGTGTTTTTCCGTCTCCCACACCAGGACTTTTGCCTCAAAGGGAGGAAGTGTTCAAGCACGTGGTTGCATGTGCAGACTGATGTCCCACGTGCTGCCTGTGCAGGTGCCCAAGGCAGCGCTCAGACACAGCCTCAGGAGCAAGTCCCCTCTGTCCCCACAGCTGATCACTGACCCCCACCCTGCTGTCGAGCCTCACCGCCCGGCGGCAGGGCCTGCGTGGATTCTTGGTGCTCACTTGTGGAGCACTGTGCTGTAGGGGCTGCTCTCAGAGTCCCGGGCAGCTTCTGGGACACCCGTTGACCGAGCACCAGCAATGGCCACCAGCACCACTCAGGCTCCATCCTCGAACTGGGTCACCTCTGCATCGCACTGCTGAGTCTTTCCCCCAGACCTAGCTGGTCCAGGTCCAGTGTCATGGTGCGATGTGGAATAAGCATAGCTAGAGCATTTTTTTGACTTGAACTAGGGTACACAGTGAAGCATTCACAGGAAGCCCACAGCCACGAGAGCAGACCTCTCTCCACCCTGCCCCTGGGGCCAGCCAGTGCACTCACTCCTCACAGGTGAAGTCCAGGCTTCCCACAGCCCTTCTGTCTATCCCAGTGGTCCTCCCACCAGCCAAGGGGGCATGGCTCCCTGATGTAGGCCCACAGGACTGGAGCTGCTCACTCCCCAGGGAGAATCTCCACTCATGAATTTCCCCTTTCTTCTGGGTCCCCTCCCAAGGACTCAAGTCTTGATTTGATGCTATTTTTCCCTCCTATCTGATTACGTGTGTATCTTATTTACCGCCTTGCTTGTACAGGAGTCTTTCTGCCAGTTTCCACTTAGCTTTCAGTGAGAATTATTCTATATGTAGATGCATGTTTGACATGTTTGTGAGGGGAGGTGAGCTCCACATCTTCTTATTCCACCATCTTGATCCCGCCCCTAAAATTAGATTCTTGATCCCCACCACAGACGGTGGAACTGGGCTCCCCATTATAGAGGCAAGGGAACCATAGCCAATGGCCTGAGAAGATAACAACATGAATAAATACCCAGCCACAAAGAATCCACTTCCAGCTGGCTTCCGGAGCCAGATTTCCTGTCCGTACCTCAAGGAAGATACAGCAACTTGCCCCACCCTGCACATTCCAGAAAACTCACAACCTCTGTCCCTGAGCCTAAGCTCTCAGGTGAGCAGGGGCTGCTTACTCTTCCCCCAGGGTGGGAAAGACAGCAACGCCACCAGGAATGCAGGGCTGCAGAGAAGCTGGAGCCTCCCCTTCTGCTCTCCCAACACAGAGGGAAGCCCTGCCCTGACCTGCTGCCAGGAAATCCACTCTCTTGCTAAGAAAGAGAGATATATTCATATACATTTACAGAAGTTGTAGTCCAAGGTTTACAAGAAAATAGCCAAAAAAATGTCCACAAAAAAGCTGTTGATTTGCATGATGCCAGGCATCTCTCAAGGCCTTGATTGTCATTCCACAGTGATGGTGGGACCCGGTAGGACACAGGTGGGCTAGGGGCAAGCCCTGTCACATGCCCCTCACCGCTGGTCACCGCTGGTCACCACCAGCACTTTCCTCCGCTGTAGTTGTACACACACCAGGCACTTGCCTCTCACCTACGGGGCCTGTTAGCAAGTCTAAAAATGGCTATAACATCATCGTCTGGTCTTGAGATCATGCTGGCCATTAGTGCAGGACGCATGCCTGGAGGCTTGTGTTCTGGCAGCAAGGACACTGTACCAGAAAGCAGTGTGTTCACTCAGAGAAGGCGCTTGCTTCTGTTCTCCGCCCACTGGGTCTCCATGCATTGATTGCCCATCTTTGTTATGTATGAGTCACACGAGAAGCTTGTTATAATGAAAATTCTGGTTCAGTAGGTATGAGGCAGGACGTGAGATTGTGAATTTCTAAAATGTCTTATGAACCACATGAATAGCAATGATAAAAATTGTTATCCCCTGTTGATAGAAGATAAAAGCGAGGTTCAGAAACATCAGTGGACCTTCCCTTTGTCTCTCAAAGCTCTACAAGAAACCAGGATTTAAAACTAGCTCTCCAAGCACCGAAACACATGGGTAGGAGGTGGTAGGTACTCACATCACTCTAAGAACCTACCCCCAGGGTGCTTCAGTCTCTTCCTGGCCCCTGGGCATCATTATAATGCCTGTAATGTCTATATACATTATAAACTCCTCAGGACATCTGTAAAAATCACTGCAGATGGTGACTGTAGCCATGAAATTAAAAGACACTTACTCCTTGGAAGAAAAGTTATGACCAACCTAGATAGCATATTCAAAAGCAGAGACATTACTTTGCCAACAAAGGTCTGTCTAGTCAAGGCTGTGGTTTTTCCAGTGGTCATGTATGGATGCGAGAGTTGGACTGTGAAGAAAGCTGAGAGCTGAAGAATTGATGCTTTTGAACTGTGGTGTTGGAGAAAACTCTTGAGTCCCTTGGACTGCAAAAAGATCCAACCAATCCATTCTAAAGGAGATCAGCCCTAGGTGTTCTCTGGAAGGAATGATGCTAAAGCTGAAACTCCAGTACTTTGGCCACCTCATGCGAAGAGTTGACTCATTGGAAAAGACTCTGATGCTGGGAGGGATTGGGGGCAGGAGGAGAAGGGGACGACAGAGGATGAGATGGCTGGATGGCATCACTGACTCGATGGATGTGAGTCTGAGTGAATTCTGGGAGTTGGTGATGGACAGGGAGGCCTGTCGTGCTGCAATTCATGGGGTCGCAAAGAGTCGGACACGACTGAGGGACTGAATTGAACTGAACTGACTGAAGCAATCAATTATATTTTAAAGACTTTTTATTCATTTATCTTTTAATAAGTTTCTTTATTTATTTTTGGCTGTGCTGGGGTCTTTGTTGCTGCATGGGCTTTTTCTCCAGATGTGGAAAACGGAGGACTACTCTGTAGTTACAATGCATGGCCTTCTCATTGCAGTGGCTTCTCTGGTTGAAGAGCACAGGCTCAATAGTTGTAGTCCATGGGCTTAGCTGTTTTGCAGCATGTGGGATCTTCCCAGATCAGGGGTTGAACCCAAATGTTCTGTATTGGCAGGCAGATTCTTTACCACTGAGACATCAGGTAAGCCCCTAAAGACTTTTTAAAAACCAGGAAAATAGATCTTTTGTACTACCCACACACTTGTGTGTGCTTGTTATACCTTTGTGTAGACACATATTTCCATTTGGTGCCATTTTCCTTCTGCCTGAAGGAAGGGTAGGTTTTTTGTGCTGTGAATCTGCTGGTGTATGCTTTGAAAGCTTTTTCATGTCTGAAAGTTTTCATTTTCCTCATTTATTTAAAAAATATTCTATTGAGGTATAGTTAATTTACAGTGTTGTGTTAGTTTCAAGTGTACAGCAAAGTGTTTCAGTTATGCATATATATTATACATATATATCTGTTCTTTTTCAGATTCTTTTTCATTATAGGTTATCGTAAGATACTGAGTATAGTTCCTTATGCTATACAGTAGGGCCCTGTTTATATTAACTTCATTGTTTTTTTTGGATGGATATTTTCACTAGACATAAAATTCTGTGGAGAGTTTCTGGTTTAATACTTTGAAGACATTGCTTTATTGGTTCCAGGCAGTGTGTTACCTGGGAGAGAGGTCCAAGAGGAAGGGGATATATGTGTACACATAGCTGATTCACTTCATTGTACAGCAGAAAATAACACAACATTGTAAAGCAATTATATTCCAATAAAAATATGATAAGGTGAAAAAATTTATTTAAATGTGTTGGATATAATGTGTAAATTTAAGGTATACCTTGTGTTGACTGGTCTTCTCAGGTGGCTCAACGGTTAAAAAAAAATCTGTCTGTGATGCAGAAGAAATAGGTTCAATCCCTGGGTTGGGAAGATCCCCTGGAGAAGGAAATGGCAACCCACTCCAGATTCTTAACCTGGAAAATCTCATTGACAGAGGAACATGGCAGGCTATAGTCCATGGGGTCGCAAAAGAGTTGGATGCAACTTAGCACTAAACAACAACAGCAACAATAATGTGTTGATTTGGTTACATCCCATGGATGGAGGAGCCTGGCAGGCTGCAGTCCATGGGGTCGCTAAGAGTCGGACACGACTGAGCGACTTCACTTTCACTTGCCACTTTCATGCATTGGGGAAGGAAATGGCAACCCACTCCAGTGTTCTTGCCTGGAGAATCCCATGGACGGAGAAGCCTGGTAGGCTGCAGTCCATGGGGTCGCACAGAGTTGGACACGACTGAAGAGACTTAGCAGCAGTATATATATATATATATATATATGATGTTGTCTGTATTCACTATACTATATATTAGATTTCTAGGACACATTCATCTACTCATTGTGAGTTTGTCTCCTTCAACAACTTTTCACCTGTTAGCCCCACAACCAGCTCCTAGTAACCATCTTACTCTGTTTTTATGAATCTAGCTTTATTACATTCCACATGTAAGTGACATCATACAGAGAGGCAGACCTTGGAGATATTACGGGTTCAGTTCCAGACCACCACAATAAAGCAAATATCACAATAAAGTGAGTCACATGAATTTTTTGTTTCTCAGTGCACACATGAGTTATGTTTAACTACACTGTGGTCTGTTAAATGTACAATGGCATTATGTCTAAAAAAACAGTGTTCATCCCTAAATTAAAAAAATTTTTTTTTTGCTAAAAAATGCTAAACATCATCTGAGCCTTTAGCAAGTTGTAATCCTTTTGCTGGTGGAAGGTCTTGCCTTGATGTTGATGGCTGCTAACTGATCAGGGTGGTAATTGATAAAGGTTGGAGTGGCTGTGGCCGTCTCTTAAGACAGCAACAAAGTTTGCCACAGAAGTTGACTAATCCTTTCACTTGCATAGTCTGAGGTCATTTCAGGACATAACATTGGACATAACATTGTGTAAATTTAAGGTATTTCAATATCGTTATGTCTCAGAGAATAGGGAGGCCTGAGGAGAGGGAGAGAGATGTGGGAACAGTCAGTGGAGCACTCAGGACACACATTTATTAAGTTCAATTTTATACGGCACAGTTGGTTGTGCCCAAAGCAATTACAATAGTAACATTAAAGGCCATTGATTACAAGTCACTATGACAAGTACGCTAATAGTGAAAATTTTGAAATATTGTAAGGTTTACAAAAATGTGGCACAGAGACATACAGTGAGCCAACGCTGTTGGAAAAATGGCACCGGTAGACAACGAAGGGTTGCCGTAAACCTTCAGTTCATAAGAAGCACAGTGTTGGTGAAACACTAAAGTGAAGCACAATGGAACGAAGTCTGTGTCTTCCTCCCCCTGTCTGACTTAAGCTCTGCATGTTTCTGGCAAGAAGTCTATAGTCTACTTTGTTTTGTTGTGTGTGATGTGTTCTTTTTCTCTTGCTGCTTTCAGGATTTCTTTATCATTGGTTTTAAACAATTTGACAACATAAATGAATTTATTTGAGATTAACAAAGAGTTGCAATTTGGGGTCCACAACCACAGCAAACCGACTGTAAGGACCTTTTAGCCACAGAAAAGGCAGTGACCCATCTGCAAGGGAAAGGCTCAGTTGAGTGTGAAAACACACAGATCATGACTAAAACATATTTATATCCATGATATGGAGGAAGTTGATGAAATCTACTCGCCAGACCTTGAATGATCCATTAAGCAGCTTAAAATGACTGGGAACAGTACAGGATTCCCTGATGTGTATTTTGAACAGTGAGAAAGTGAGGTAGGCACATTTTATAGCCTTGTTAATGTTTTCCTGCCAGATTTGTTCATGATGGCTATCATTTTGTCAGTAGATCAGTGGTTCAGTGCATGAACAATGGTGAGGAATGGGAATCTAGGCACTCCAGTAGGACTGGGCTGTTATATGGTCTGAACCAGAGCTTTCTTTTTTTTATTGTACCAACAATTGTTGATTTTTCTGATGTTTTTCGTTTCCTGAGGCCAATTTTTGGGCCCCTCTAACCCGTTTTCCTAAGTTATCATTTGGAGAGATATCCCTTTGGACTGTGATAAAGGTTTGCCTGGTATTGGTCCCTTTAAGGGCAGCATTGTTTCAGAAACATTAGCAAAGTAATTTCCCTTAGCTCCCAGAGAGTCAAGTTTAGAATTTTCCTGGAATCTTAGTAATAGCTAAAGTGTCAGGCAAAAGTATTACATTTGGTTTCTGACCATAGGGGCCATTTAAAATTGTATTTCCACTGTAAGTAAGGAAGCCATGTTGCTTCCATAACTTTCCAAAATCATGAGCTACTCCAAAAGTATATACAGTATCAGTATAAATATTAGCGGTTTTGTTGCTGGCTAAAGTATACACTCATGTAAGAGTGTAAAATTCAGTCTGATGGGCTGCAGTAGCCATAGGTAAATGTGCTGCCTGAACATTAAAAGGAGTTGCAATAGTGTACCCCACACAGTAGCCGTCATCACCTTTTAAATAAGAACCGCCGGTGGACCATGAGAAGACAGCGTTGTCAGGAAGCTGCGTGTGTGCTCAGTAACTAAGTAGTTATGACTCTTCTGAGACCCCATGGACTGTGAGCCACCAGGCTCCTATGTCCATGGCATTTTCCAGGCAAGAATACTAGAGTGGGTTGCCTTTTCCTCCTCCAGGGAATCTTCCCCAAGCCAGGAATCAAATCCGCGTCTCCCGCGTTGGCAGGTGGATTCTTTGCCACTGTGGAGTTTCCTGTAGATCATCATGAGCAGTCAGGAGGTGCTCTGCCAGTCAGTGCTAAACAGTAACGAGAGACTGCCGATGACGGAAGGGGAAAGAGTAGCAGAGTTAACATTATAACACAGCGTTATGATGTCATAATGGTAAAGGTTTATGTGAAGAGCAATGTCTTCGTAGGGATTGAGGCCGATGACAGAATTGTTGAGTGTGATGACAATTCAGAAGAGTTTCTACGGAATGAGGTACAAGGATCAGTAAAGGGGGTCCCACAGTGATTTCTCTGTGGCCTCAACCAGAAGAGCAGTGGTCATGATGGCTCTAAGGAAAGAAGGATATCCTTATGCCACCACGTCTAGTTGCTGCCTATTATACCCTAAGGGTCAATGGTAGTCACCACACTTTGGGTGAGTACCCCAGGGGCATTCCCTTCTTTTGCATATTCAAAAGGAAAAGGGGGATATGATAATTTGGATACCCGAGGACAGGTGAGATCATCAAACTGTTTTTAGAACATTTAAGTTTATGTCACCAGTTCTTCCCCAGAATTATAGTGGGGTTGTTACTGTTGAGTAAAATATACAGAGTTTGACCTTAAGGGAAATTGGGAACCCAGTTTTGGCAAGAATACTGGAGTGGGTATCCACACCCTTCTTGAGGGAATCTTCCCAATCCGGGGATCAAACCCAGGTCCCCTGCATTGCAGGCAGATTCTTTTACTGTCTGAGCCACCAGAGAAGCCCAATAATCAACTACCATGAGAAAATGTCATAGCTGGTGCTTAGTTTTGGGAATGGGGAAACTTCATTTCAGTTCAGTTGCTCAGTCGTGTCTGACTCTTTGCGACGCCGTGAACCAGAGCATGCCAGGCCTCCCTGTCCATCACCCACCCAAACTCATGTCCGTTGAGTCAGGGAAACTTAGGGCATTATGAAATTTCTCTGGATCTAGAGGTACCCCTGTTTTGATATCAGATGCCCTAAATATCAAATCTGGGTTTCGGCAAACTGCATTTTTTTTTTTTTTTTTTTAGAACTTAGGTCATTTTAAAGCTAAAGGTTTTAGCAGTGGATGCTGTCTTCCTGAAGGGAGGCTTGAGCAGGAGAGCAAAGAAGCAAATCCACACATTGCAACAGTAGAACCACCTGTGGGGAATTTTACATCATCCAGATCAGGTTTGTGAGAACTCTCAGTAGAACCCAGAGGCTTTACTATCCAAGTCTTCTTCTAATTGTCTTCATCTCTAATGAAGGCATCTTCTCTAAAGATGCCCTGATGATTACACTTAAGAATTTACTTCCTGTGGGGAACAGATGTTATGAATAGTAGCACAGAACGGTGAGGAACAACAGGGTATTAAGGGATAGCAATGCTTGTTTATCACTCTGAGGACCTAGACAACCCTCCATCCTTAGCCTTTAGGTTTTCTCACCATTAAAATGGAAACATTTCAGGGACTAGTACAAGGGACAGTTATCTTCTATTGATCTTCTATTATGAACTTTTTACCTTGAAGAACTTCTGATTAATTCTGCAGACAGATTTTGAGGAGTCTGTTTGAATCTTGATGAGAGGAGCACTGTGAATTTTGCCAATATCAGTTGGAAATTTTCCCCATGAGGAGGATGGTAGCTGATTCAACAGGGACCAATGATCAGCACTTTCAGAATCAGCTCTTGTGCCATGAGAGAGAGAGGAAATAAAAGACACCAAAGGGTCATTTAATTCACGTGGGGGGTTACTTTGATGACTACCATCATTTTCTTGAATCCTTTCCCCCTTTGGGGAGAAATATATTTCAGCATGATACTTCTCTAAGAAGTCTCAGTCTAATGACTGGATAGGGGTAGAGACACTAAGGAGAAAAGGTTATGTTTCTCTCAAATGGCCTACATAAAAGGGAATATGTTTAGAACCTTTTGAGGCTCATGGCACCCCACTCCAGTACTCCTGCCTGGAAAATCCCATGGATAGAGGAGCCTGGAAGGCTGCAGTCCATGGGGTTGCTGAGGGTCAGACATGACTGAGCGACTTCACTTTCACTTTTCACTTTCATGCATTGGAGAAGGAAATGGCAGCCCACTCCAGTGTTCTTGCCTGGAGAATCCCAGGGACGGGGGAGCCTGGTGGGCTGCCGTCGATGGGGTCGCACAGAGTCAGACACGACTGAAGTGACTTAGCAGCAGAAGCAGCAGCAGAAATTGCCATTGTTTGAAATGTGTTTGTCCTCTGGGACATGGCCTGTTTATGGTAGGGGTTTGACCTCCAAGACTGTGGCTCTGGTATCAGTTAGGAATAGAAGAAACTCATTCCCCCATCTGGAGAAACGTTTCTCTAAGCTAAATAAGAGGGGGATTGGAAAGAGCCTGGTCCGTGGAGCCACGTGTCTAAGAATTGGGAGGACTGGGAAAGGCTGGTTAGAAGGCTGAAGTACCTGAAGAGCTTAGATTTGTAACAGTCTCTTTCCTAATGTCCCTGGCTCTTTTCAACAGTAGCAGAAACTAAAAGGGTTTTAGTTTTGTTTAGGTGACTCTTTTTGCTGGAGTTGAAGATTAGAACTTTGGTGCTCTTCCTTTGAGGTGACTCATCTAGAGAGTGTGAAAGAGCTAGTTTGCCAGATTAACCAAATCTGGAGTGAGCAGTGTTTATTTATTTATTTTTTAATGTGGAACATTTTAAAAAGTTTTTACTGAATTTGTTACAATTATTGCTTCTGTTTTATGTTTTGGTTTTTGGCCACCAGGCATAGGGAATCTTACCTCCTTGACCAGGGATCAAACCTCAACCCCCTGCAGTGAGAGGTGAAGTCCCAACCACTGGACCACTGTCCTTATCCTGTTCATTTTTATTAGAATGGAAAAGTCCTGGGTCAGCCCATCAATAAGTAGAGTTAAAACTGTGCAGGTGGGACCCACAATTGAAGGAAGACCAGAATTTTCTTTAAAAACAATCTAAAGATGGCTCAGATGGTAAAGCATCTGCCTACAATGCGGGAGACCTGGGTTTAATCCCTGGGTCAGGAAGATCTCCTGGAGAAGGAAATGGCAACCCACTCCAGTATTCTTGCCTGGAAAATCCCATGGACGGAGGAACCTGGTAGGCTACAGCCCATGGGGTCACAAAGAGTCGGACACGACTGAGTGACGTCACTTTCACTTTTCATAGTAGTCATGAACAGGTTCAGCTGATATTTTGTGCACAAGACTAAATTTTGTCCTAAAAAGAGGCCTTAGAAAAGCTCCAGGGTTTGCTGAATGAAGTCACTGAGGAATTGCTTGAGCCTCATACCATAAGAAGTTAGTGGGCTGATCTCTCAACTGTAATCCTGGAGACCTTTGGGGATTTTCTCAATTAGTGGTTTTTATTCAATGCTGGGCCTGGCCTTCACTGAAAAGCATGTGAACCAGCTGACATAAGTCAGAGAAATCAGGTTGATAAGTTTGAATGACTATATTAAATTCTCAGCAAATCAATGAGGATTTCTCATTACTTTGGGAAAATATTTGACTATGGCTCAGTTCTGTTTTGGTTCAGGGAAGGTAAGAAATTAAGGCTTTAGTCTCTGGGTCCTCAGAATGCTTAATTTTAAAGGAACTGACAAATCAGAAGGAAGAGGAGTGGGGAGAGTTTCAGAGAAGAGAGGAAGTTCAGCAAGAGAACTGGTGTTGGGGAATTGAAAATATAGGGAAGGTATAGACGGGAAGGAACAAGGTGGTGCTGGAGGTGGAGTCTGAGACAGAGGAGCCAGGGAAGAGGAGCCTGAGGCTTCAGATGCCACCTTATCTTGCTTTAATCATTTGTTTGCCTCAGTTAATCTTTTTAAAATACTTAAAAAAATTGAAGTGTAATTAATTTACAATGTTATGTTTTTGGTGTACAGCAAAGTGACTCATATATATATATATATTTTTTTTTTTTTCAGATTCTTTTCCATTGTAGGTTATTACAAGGCATTGAATATAGTTCCCTGTGCTATACAATAGGTCCTTGTTGGTTATCTATTTTATATATTGTAATGTATGTATTTTAATCCTACACTCATAATTTATCCCTCTCTTCCTTTCCCCTTTGGTAACCATTAGTTTGTTTTCTATGTCTGTGAGCCTGTTTTGTAAATAAGTTCATTTGTATCATTTTATTAGATTCCATATGTAAATGGTATATGATGACATTTGTCTTTCTTTTTATGACTTTGTATGACAGTTTCTAGGTCCATCCATGTTGCTGCCAATGGCATTTTTTCATTCTTTTTTATGGTTGGGTAATATTCCATGATATGTACGTACCATATCTTCTTTATCCTTTCATCTGTCAATGGACAGTTAGGTTGCTTCCACGTCTTTAAAGATTTTGTACAGCAATGGAAACCATAAACAAAAGGAAAAGATAACCTATGGAATGGGAGAAAATATTTGCAAGCAATGCCCCCAACAAGGGATTAATTTCCAAAATATACAAATAGATCACACAGCTTTAAAGTAACAAAATCAAGAAATGAGCAGAAGATCTAAATAGACATTTATCTGCAGAAGACACACAGATGGCTAAGTCACATGAAATGATGTTCAACATCCCGGCTGGCTCAGATGGTAAAGAATCTGCCTGCAATGTGGGAGACCCAGGTTTGATCCCTGGGTCAGGAAGTTCTCCTGGAGATGGAAATGGCAACCCACCCCAGTATTCTTTCCTGGAGAATTCTATGGGCAGAGCATACTGTCCATGGAGTCACAAAGAGTTGGACACAACTGAGCGACTAACACTTTCACTTCACTGTTTATTAGAGAAATGCAAATCAGAACCAAAATGATGTATCAACTCACACAGGTCAGAATGGCCATCATTAAAAAGTCTACAAATAAATTCTGGAGAGGGTATGGAGAAAAGAAGCCTTTCTACACTGTTGAGCAAGTGAGCAAGCTACGTCGATTCAGTTGTATCTGGCTATGTGACCCTATAGACTGTAGCCCTGCCAGGCTCCTCTGTCCATGGGACTCTCCAGACAAGAATACTAGAGTAGGTTGTCATGCCTTCCTCCATGGGATCTTCCCAACACAGGGACCAAACCCAGGTCTCCTGCATATCCTGCATTGCAGGCAATTCTTTACCACTGAGCCACTGGGGAACCCCCATACACTATTGGTGGGAATGTAAATTGGTGTAGCTACAATGGAGAACAATATGAAAGTGCCTTCAAAAACTAAAAATAGAGTTAAGTATGTGATCCTGCAATCCCACTCCTGAGCATAGATCTAAAGAAAAGTGAAAGAAAGTAAAGTCACTCAGTCGTGTCCAACTCTTTGCGACCATCCATGGGATTTTCCAGGCAAGAGTACTGGAGTGGGTTGCTATTTCCTTCTCCAGAGGATCTTCCTGACCCAGGGATCAAACCCAGGTCTCTTGCATTGTAGGCAGACACTTTTACCATCTGAGCCACCAGGGAAGCCCTCCAAAGAAAACTACAATTCAAAAAGATGTATGTACTCCAGTGTTCATAAAAGTACTACATTAGCCAAGACATGGAAGCAACCTAAATGCCTCAGTTAATGTTAAAATCTTATTTTGCAGAATCAGTTTTTGGCTCTGATAACATTTGGAAGCCTCAAAATACCAATCAAAATAGGTATTCCATTCAATTTTGGAAATTTTAGAGCTATGATTATCCAATTCAGTTTTAAAGAAAGTGAGTTTAGGAATTTCAGAGGTTCCCATTATGGCCATTGATATTCTAAAGTGCCTTTGGTTAAGTCAGTGTATTTAAGCTAGAAATGCACATGAAGAAGGACCACAGTTTTTAAACATAAAATTAGCTGGGGTCCCTGTGTTGAGGATGCCTTTAAAATACATATAACTGAGATCCAGTTTCTCAATTTTTCTCTAGAGTATAAGAATAATTTCCAACCACCCTAACCAGCTCAAACAGCTCTAGTAATTCAATCAGCTGTAGACCTCATACTAATCAGTTCTAAGGAACAGTGTGGTCCCAAAATAGCCAGGTGAAGGCTGCTCAACTCAGCTCTAATGAAGTAGCCGAGTCCAAAAGGAGTCAGGCTTAACTGCATAGCTTCAATGAATCAGTCCTGTTTCCAGAGGAATGGCGCTAAGGCTAGCCGGTTCCCGTTGGAAGAGTATGATTCCAGAGGAGTCAGGGAAAAATGCCAAACGAGCCTCATATACAGAGCAAGACATTGATCTGGAAAGGACAAAGCTTTAAAATAGGTTCCAAATAAAACTGGAAAGCTTCAGAATGCAAACAAGGTAGAGCTCAGATCCAGGAGAAAAACATAACATCTCACCAGGTTGGTGAGAGAAGCAGGAAGTACCAGTGGGCTTCATATGGTTGGTGCACCTGTTCCCTCACCAGCTTCAGAATGGTCAACAGTCTCCTCTGGATCCCTGTAGGAGCCACCGAAATGTTGATCTACAGCAAATAGACTGCCAGTTATTTCTGCAGAAAAACGGGCTTACCCAGTATCAACCAAGACTTGCAAACTGAGGTCAGCCTCGTTCAAGTGCCCCCACAGCAAGGAGAGGAGAACTCTTACAGAGGGTAAGAGGGAAGTAAGAGAATTGAGTAAATAGAGTCCACTGGGGGAACTGAGAGGTCCAAGTCTAGAGGCTTTTCACTGACTGAATTTTGACCGTCTGTCATTGGCTGAGCTCTTGCCAGGCCAGAAGAGGAGTCTCTCTTCTTCCTGCTGGACTCTGTTGCCATCTTAGGGCATGGGGGCTGCCCCTCTGGCCTCTTGTCTCTATTTTAATTAAGGTCTTTGTTTATATTGTACATGTGCCTTAATTTTCTTCGTGTTTTTTTTTTCGGGGGGTTCTTTGAGATTGTTGGGTCTGTGGTTTTATTGTTTTCACCAGATTTAGAAAATTTTCAGCCTGTTTGCTTCAAAAATTTTTCTCTCCTTGGGCTCTCTCCATCCTCTCACATCAGACTTGTGGAGTTGTGTTACACTCATAAGTGCTCAGTCCCTGTTTTCTCCTCTGTGTGTTTCATTTTGAACAAGTCCTCTTGCTGTGTTGGCAGGTTCACGAGTCTTCTCTTCTTCAGTGTCTAATCTTATTTAGAGTTTTCTCACCGCCAGAATTTGATTTGAGTTTTTAAAATATCTTCTGTGCCCCTCCTTAATATGCTCAATCTTGTTCTACTTTCTTGAACACACGCAAGGAATGTTAATAACTATTAACTGTTTTAGTGGTTCTGTCTACTCGTTGTATCATCTGTGTCATTACAGGTCTGTTTCTACTAATTGATTAAATTGATTAATTTATTTGGCTCTGTCTGGTCTAACTGTGACGTGGGGTCTTCATTATGTCATGCAGGACCTTTCATTGCAGCGTGCGGGCTCTCTGGTTATGGCGAGCAGTCTTAGTTGCCCTGAGGCATGAGGGACCTTAGTCCCCTGACCAGGGATAGAACCTGCATTCCTTACATTTGGAGGTGGATTCTTAACCTCTGGACCACCAGGGAAGTCCCCCTACTAATTGATTTTTATCATCATCATGGGATGTATATTTAGGGTTCTTTGCATGAGTATCATTTTTGATTAGATACAGACATCGTGAATTACATATTGGTTTCGTGTGCTTGGTATTTTTTATTCCTGTAAATGTTTTTGATGTATTCTGTAATGCCATCGAATTACTTGGAGCCAGTATGATACTTTTGAGGCGTGAGAGCTTGGTTAGATCCAAAGCAACCTTTTATCCAGAGCTCATGCTGCTTTATTTTTGAGCCATTTTCTGCGTACTTTACCCAATAGCTGTTGCATTCTGACTTGGGGCAGGAATTGTCCATGCCTCTATGTTGAGGGATGGCTGTGTTTCCTCTGCATTTTTGGGTGGTTCTGGCTTTGGTTCAGTTTCCATCCGTATGTTCTGGCCAGTGTGTAGGAACTGATCTTCAGAGCTGCCCTCCCTCTCTGCAGACTCTGCTCTGTGGTTCCACATTCTGTGTGCTGTAACCACCATGGTGTCCCTGCCCCTCTGCTCGGGGACTGTCGGGTGTGGCCAGATGAGTTCCTCCCTGATCAGACCCCTAGAAACTCTCCTGGAAGGGTCCTACAGCCACTGTGGAACTGACCTTATTCCTTCCCCCATTGGTATTCCTGTCCTGTGCTGCCTGATGTCCAGTGTTGAAAAACCATTGTTTCACGTGTCTTGTCCATTTTCTTACCTGTTTCCAATGGCCCTGTTATTCCTTCCTGGCCCAAAAGTGAAGTCCTTTCCTCAGTTTTGAAGACCTGTCCACAGTAACCTCGTTCAAGATCCCATGTTCTGCCAGGCTATTGATACTGTCAGCATTTGCCTCTATCACTTGGGTACCTGGGAACTTTGGGGTCACTTGTGTGCACCAAATAAACCACAGGCAGCCTGGAGGAAGTGCCATGAATGCACCTGTCCATACACCTGCTGCTGCTGTGGCGGCCACAGGCAAGCCTTCCTCTGGGGATGTACAGCCTTCTTTGGACATCCCCCACTGGCACATTTGCTCAAGCCTGCCAGTAATACCAGTGTTTTGGGGTTCAGGCATGCCTATCTGGGTGACTGTTTTAACCACTCTGTCACTCCTGAAGGTTTGATCCCAGAGAAAGCTAAGGAAGGAGCCATGATGTTGTCTTAACCAAAGAACTCATGGTCCTGCACCAGACTAAGCACTTCTGACGTATCTACTTCTCCATTCCACTCTTCTCTCTTCAGTGTGTAAGTCATTGCAGGTGGCGGGTGGTAGTCTCCACCAGGAGAAACTGTGATCTGCAGGCTTGGTTCCTGCTCTACAGAGACATTTGCAAAATACTCTAGCCTACATCTCCTCGTCCTTCTCCTTCTGGTACACCAATGCATACAATTTCATTCATGCCAACTTATCATTTTGAAATAAACCCACACTTACATGGTCCAGTGGTTAAGATTCTGAGCTTATACTGCAGGAGTGTGGGTTCAATCCCTGGTCAGGGAAATAAGATCCCACATACTGTGTAGCGTGACCACAAAATAAATAACTTCTTAAAAAAAGATTTAAATTTTAAAAATTCCCATATACTTTTCAATGAACTTCCCCTAAATCTTACATAACCATAAACCACTTATCCAAATCATGTAACAAATATTGATGCAAGTAGAGTAATAATCTGCAGCCTTATTTACATTTCAAAACACATCCCATTAGAGTCTCTCTTTGGTCCAGGAACACAGCCCACGGTCACAAACGGCATTTGTCCACCACGCTTTGCTCTGTTTCTCACGACCTTGATCCTTTTGCAGCGTGCTGGCCCCTTATTTCTAGAATGTCCTTCATTTGAGGTTTGTCTGATGTCTCAACCTCCCAATTAGGGTTAGGTTGTGCATTTTCAGCAAGAATGCTCCAGAAATGTTTGTCCTTCTCAGAGCATCCGTGATGTCAGGCCCCTTGGTTAAGATGACATCACCATGCTTTGCACAGTGAAGTTATGACTGTCCCTCCGCATCTGTGTGTCGAGTGGGAGGAGCCTTGGAGCATATATACATGTTCCACTTGTTTGTTCGTGCCTCTGCTCTTTCTCGGGCTCTTGTATTTTCCTTGTTTCAACACAATCTAGCTTCCAAGTGATAACCTCTTTGTAAAAGTAGAGTTTATTCCCTTAGGATGCAGTGAGGGTGGGCTTCATTACATGTGAGTGCCTCCCTGAGTCCTGGGGTGGCTTCCTTTCTCACCACACGCCTACCCCTCTGGATGCTGAGGCCCCTGTGCTGTTTGCTCCTGGGCCACTCGAGGGGAGGTGGTCCACGTGAAGCTGCTGGGATGGAGCTAGACACACCGAAAGGCTCAGGCTGGCATCCCTTGCTGGAAGATGGGGAGAGCTGTCACTGAAGGGCCTCAGGGCAGTGCCCAGGCCCTGTAGACTGCAGGGTGCTCTCTTGACCCTCAGTGTGTGCCTTGTCCACGCTGCTCTGCCATGTGGGCACCAAGTGCTGGGCACTATGGGTGCTTTGCAATCTTCTTTTGAGGGCCCAAGTGCCCCTCCCCAGTCCTACAGGGCTCCGTGGCTCTCTTCCCTGCCCACACGCTTCTCTTCTGGCGTTTTCCCCAGAGGGGAGGCTGCACGTGAGCAGCATTGGAGGCTGTCCCATTCTCTCTCCAGTCTGGTTCCGCTTTTACTCTTTGGGGTGTTACACAGTCCCCTGAACACCTGTCCTGTGTAGGCGTAACTTTCCCTGTTATGAGTCCTTGCTCCAGGACAGGAGCCAAGACTCACTTCCTCAGGGTCCTTACAGCCAGGATGTAGACCCATAGGTTCAAGCAGACCTGGGCTCTGTCAGTCGCGTGCACTTGCAGGAGACTGTAATTTTTCTTTTTTTGGAAAATGATTGCTTTACAATATTGTTCTGGTTTCTGCCATACATCAACAAGAATAGCCACATGTATACATATGTCTCCTCCCTCTTGAATCTCCCTCCCATCCCATCCCACCCCTTTAGGTTGTCACAGAGCACTGGGTTGAGCTCCCTATGTCACACAGCAAATTCCCACTGGCCCTCCATTTTACATATGGTAATGTGTATGTTTTTTCCAGCAGCCATGTATGGATGTGAGAGTTGGACTATAAAGAAAGCTGAGTACCAAAGAATTGATGCTTTTGAACTGTGGTGTTGGAAAAGACTCTTGAGAGTCCCTTGGACTGCAAGGAGATCCAATCAGTCCATTCTGAAGGAGATCAGTCCTGGGTATTCATTGGAAGGACTGATGCTGAAGCTGAAGCTCCAATACTTTGGCCACCTGATGCGAAGAACTGACTCATTAGAAAAGATCCTGATGCTGGGAAAGATTGAGGGCAGGAGGAGAAGGGGACGACAGAGGATGAGATGGTTGGATGATATCACCAACTCAATGACATGAGTTTGGGTGGACTCCAGGAGTTGGTGATGGACAGGGAGGCGTGGTGTGCTGCAGTCCATGGGGTTGCAAAGAGTTGGACACGACTGAGCGACTGAACTGAACTGAACTGAATGTGTATGTTTCCATGCTGCTACTCTCTCAATTCGTCCCACCCTCTCCCTCCCATGCTCTGTCCACAAGCTTGTTCTGTATGTCTTGAGCAGACTGTAATTTGAAGAAGAAAAAAAATTGAGTCCTCTGCAGACCTGGTTGCTTCCCAGAGCAGTGAGCAGGGGTCCTGCCTGAGGGGCTGGTGCCAGGGTGGCAGCAGCGGGTTCATGCCCTCAGAGGAGCAGGAATGGCTGATGCTCCTGTGGCTGCTGAGTTTCCAGACCTGCCTCTTCCGCTTCTTAGAGGAGACGTGAGCTGTCCAACACCCAAACCAGCCACGGTGGGCTCTGCTGGTTGTCCACACCCTCTGCCCAACTCCCCTGAAGACTTCCCTTTCAGGCTCATATCCTTGTTAACAGTAAACACACACACACATAAGTAAATATTAGCTTCTCTCTCTCTTTACATCCTTTCTTCTGCCTTTCCTCCTTCCCTCCATAGCCCCTCCCTCCCCCTCTTCCCTTCTTCTCTGGAGCAATTCTGTTCCAACTCGAAGCCCTGTGGATTTTTCCAGCCGCCTGGAAGGAGGTCACCTATGGGTGCTGGGAAGAGGAAAGGACAGAGATTAATATTTTTAGACGTTATTTTACTCCACTACTGGTGGAAATTGTTACTGTTTTTATGCAATCACAAGACAAATGTAAGAGTGGTTTAGCTGTCATCATTCCTGTTCTTTCACAGTTCTAGCCTGATTCCACAGTACTGAGGATTCAGGCGGCCCCTTCCTCTTGTCCCAGCCATGTCTCTTGGACAGATGGCTGTAAGTCCCATGAAGCAGGTGATTCATGGCATGAAGGTTGATGCTCAGAAAAGGCCATGGTCACAAAAACATTTGAAAATCATAAAACCCACTGAAACAGAAGATACTATTTTGTACTTATTCTGGGTGTACCTAATATCCTTAGGTTATACTTTAATATAAATGAAATATATATTTATCACTTTAATATAAAGAAAACTCTGCATTAAAATTAAGAGGAGCCAAAGTTGCCTAGAGTTTATGCCAACAGACCCGTACCCAGTTCAGGGCTTGGCATGTGACCCATACACATCACTCATCCTTAAACAGCTCATTCTGTATCAGATGTAGCTCAAACAATCCCAGTCTCAGACTTTGGAGCAAGAAAGGGAAGTGAGAAAACCTTTAGGTACAAATCCAGAAAAAAAGCTGGTGCCTTTGAAAGAGAATATAGCCCCTTCGGCAGGGATGCCGTGTGATCTGCATGGTGCCTTAAAACACCCCTAAAGTCATCAGTTCAAGCTTGCACTCTTTGATGCAAGCAACTCAGCTGCTCCCTTGCCTTCTGCACACCTGCCACCTGGCTCTGAGGACCTCTTTCCCCGGCCACCTAAGCAAAGGCTACTTTGGTGGGTGATTCCCAAAGGGAAGAGCTTTACTCAGAGGGAGTCTGTCTGCTTTTATAGTTAGGCAGAGGGAGGAGGGACTCCTGTTCCCATCCTTCTTCAAAGACTGTGGTTTTTGTGTTGCCACTTAGCAGCCTGGGGTTTGAGTCCTCCCCTCAGCTGGCAGGTATGGTCACAAAGAGATCTTTCTAATTGGAGTGCCCCCCAGCTGCACTGGCTCATCTACACCTGCTCGTCTTCTCAAGCCTTCTAGTCATGCCTCTCCTGCCCTGCCTCCTTGGAGCAGCTCTGTCCCTCTAGGCTTCCTCTGCATCTTTGAGCACCAATTATTGTTTGGGGGTCATATATGTTTCGTGTCTTTATTTCATGTTGTATGAGTGGAGAGAAACGGATTGAAGTCATTCCCTGGGTGTGTTTCTGTTTTTTCTCATAGTAGTGTCTTTATGAATTTGGTCATATGTTATTTGGTGCTTGTATACTCATAACAACTGATCTTATGTGTATTTTACCTTTTCTAATTTATTATTTATTGAAAAGTGGCCTTCCTTGGCCCACTTACTGTTTCTTTGCAACTTTTCTGTATGTTGAAAAATTCTTCCGCTAACAATGTTTGAACCTAGTTGAAGGATAATGAGGTATTCATCGTCTAATTCTTTCAACATCTCTGTAGACCTGAAACATTTCAAATCAAAAATCTGGAGTGTGGGAGGATGCCACTGTGAGAGCTGCTCAGGATGCCTGCTCAGCACATGTGAAATCTTGTGGTTTCAGGGTGTGGTGGCAGGTGCCTGTTCACGGAAGACCAGGATTTGAACCCTGGGTTTACTACACACACAGATAACTCATTTCCTTGAGCCCCAAGTCCTGCCTTAAAATGGGAGCAAGATTCCCAGTGGGTTTGTTGCAGTCACTGAGGTAACACGTGTGAAAGTGGCAACTATGTAATAACTGCTCAGTGAGTGTAGCTTGTGAATCTTATGAGGGGCAATGTTATAATGAACGTTCTATCAGGGCTTTTGGCCCCAAAGACCTGAATTAAACCCCTAGATCTTTTCACTTGCCCAGGCACCTGATGCAAAGTAAATGATCTTTTTTGTGTCTAGTTCTACGTCTGCAAAGTAAACCATGCCTTGGAGAGTTATTGTGAGGGTTAAATGTGGCAAAGTGCATGAAGACACGGGCTGACTGCAGGTGTTTACTAAACAAAAGTCATTATCATTATAAGATACAGTATATTTATAAAACACGTAATGTAGTATCTACTGTGTGCCTTGCGTTCGTGCCGAGTCACTTCAGTCATGTCTGAGTCTCTTGAGACCCCATGGACTGTAGCCCGCCAGGCTCCTCTGTCCATGGGATTCTCCAGACAAGAATACTGGACTGGGTTGCCATGCCCTTCTCCTGGGTACTATGTGCCTTACACTATGCTTAACACTTTTCAAATATTAACTCTATTCTCAAACAGTGCTAGTCAGAACACTACAATGATCTCTGTTTTACTTATGAGGAATCAGGCACAAAAAGATAATTAGTTTGCCCAAAGTCACCCAGCTGGTAAGTGGGAGGAACTGAATCCAAATCCAGGTGGCCTGGCTCCAGAATCCTTGCTTTTATTTGCCACAGCCTCCCAACATAAATATTAGAAAACAAACATCCTATTATCTGGGAAGTATTTTGTGACATTGAATGGTTCAGTGTCTGTTTGGAATCCTTTTGACACAGTCTGTGTTTCAGATTTTATAGAATACAGTATTCTATCAGTAACCGAACTTCTCTAGCAACTTGGGCAAAAAAGTAAAATAAAATAAATCTGCCTCCTCCCTTCCAAACACCGCCCCCCCCCACCAAAGACAATCACCATCATCATTACCTCTACCACCACAAGGTCTTAAAAATTTTTTTTAATGTATTTTTATTTATATTTGGCTACACTGGGTCTTCATTGCTGTGCATGGGCTTTCTTTAGTTTCAGTGCATGGGGGCTACTTTCTGTTGCCGTAGGTGGGCTGCTTGTTACCAAATCTGTGCGTGCAGGCTTCAGCAGCTGTGGCACACGAGCTTAGTTGCTCTGCAGCATGTGGGATCTTCCAGGACTAGGGAGCAAACCCATGCCTCCTGCTTTGGCAGGCAGATTCTTAACCACTGACCATCAGGGAAGTCTCAAGAAGGTCTTCTTGATGAATGAAAATATGACCCAGGGCACCTGGAGAATCGTTTCCTAAGACCTCCATGAAGTAGAGATTTGTGGTGGAAAGAGAAAGCAAAGCTTTGTGTAGAGAGTCACCATACCACTACACATTGTGTAGAGCTGTCAATGCATCAGAACAGCTCTCTTCAGGGCAGGAGAACACCGAATGGACTCTAGACTAAAGCATCTTTCCTGTGAGGCAAAGCAGAGCTGCTTTCTCTTTTGGAAACCCAATACTTTGTTTTCAAATAAAGATTGAAAACACTGACCTTTTTCAATCACAGTGCTGCTGCCCTACGTTGAGAGGTCTTTGTTGTATGTTTATTCAGACACATGAAGACTGGTAAGTGATTGCCTTCATTAAGGACCACTTCACATTTTGATGACTTTTGATATGTGAAAGAAGAGGTAATGCCATCTTAGTGTTTCCAGTAGAAATCAACCATTTTTCAAAGTCTAGACTAGCAAACCAAAACAATAGCAAAAAATACATGCACATATAAGGTAACTATGTGAGGTGGTGGCTGTTAACTCACCTTATTGTGGTCTTCATTTCACATTATGTGTGTGTACCAAGCTGTCACATTGTACACCTTAAGTTACACAGTGGAACTGTGTAACTCTCAGTAAAGCTAGAGAACAATCTTAAAAATCAAAGAAATATTTGAAAAATTTTTAAACTTAAATTTTTTTCTCTGTGAGGCCCCAGTAACCTCATGGTAAAGTCCAGCAATTGTCTGGCAAGCAGACACCCCTATGTTGTTGCTCTGTGTAACCAGAAGTGCTGGTGTGTGTTCACTTACACAGTGTACTGTGTGTTTCACCCAAAACATACAGGCTGGGGTAAAGGGGGCTGCTCAGAGCCTCATCCTGGGTAGAGGTCCTTTCAGGCTATAGAGGAGGCGTCCTCTGGAGACACAACACCAGGTCACTTCCAGATAGAGGAGACAGGCTTTGGTGGTTCCTATGGTATCTAGTCCCATCACTTCATGGGAAATAGATGGGGAAACAGTGGAAACAATGTCATACTTTATTTTGGGGGGCTCCAAAATCACTGCAGATGGTGATTGCAGCCATGAAATTAAAAGACACTTACTCCTTGGAAGGAAAGTAATGACCAACCTAGACAGCATATTCAAAAGCAGAGACATTACTTTGCCAACAAAGGTCCATCTAGTCAAGGCTATGGTTTTTCCAGTAGTCATGTATGGATGTAAGAGTTGGACTGTGAAGAAAGCTGAGCACCAAAGAATTGATGCTTTTAAACTGTGGTGTTGGAGAAGACTCTTGAGAGTCCTTTGGACTGCAAGGAGATCCAACCAGTCCATCCTAAAGGAGACCAGTCCTGGGTGTTCATTGGAAGGACTGATGCTGAGGCTGAAACTCCAGTACTTTGGCCACCTCATGCGAAGAGTTGACTCATTGGAAAAGACTCTGATGCTGGGAGAGATTGGGGGCAGGAGGAGAAGGGGACAACAGAGGAGGAGAAGGCTGGATGGCATCACCGACTCAATAGACATGAGTTTGGGTGGAGTTCGGGAGTTGGTGATGGACAGGGAGGCCTGGCATACTGCGATTCATGTGGTCTCAAAGTCGGACATGACTGAGCAACTGAACTGAACTGAGGGTACTCTATAGTTTCAAACATTGACAAGCTATTGAATCAAAAAACACTAAATAAGAGTTTTGAGCTCACAGAGGCTGGTAGGAGATCAGGTCCTGGTTACCAAAAAAAAAAAAAAAAAAGCAAGGGGGGCAGTTAAGATTAACCCTTGAGTGACAGGCTCAGGAATAATAGGTCACATGTCACCTGCTCATGCCAGGGGTGAAGTTGGCATTTACATCAGCTTTAGAAAAAGCTAGGCTGAGAAGATGCTCCTTTGGTCAAAATGATTGATCTGTATCCATAAAGCTGATTCACTTCATTGTACAGCAGAAACTAACAGAACATTGTAAAGCAAAAAAATTGATCATATAATTAAATATAAGAGGTAAAACTAGAAACAAGCATAAGTTGAAAAAAAGATTGAAAAGAAGATAGAAAGATTCAGAGTCTGTAATTTCCACCCACATTTAATTATTTGGATAAACTCTGCTGTCATAACCAGATGGAAATCACTAAAAACAAAGGATCCCTGAGACTATTTCACATGTCTGATCAGTGGTTCACTACAAAAAAGAGCCAAGGTGTGTGGGGTCCTCTGCAGACCACAGCCCAGGATCAGAAGCTGTTGGCTTTTGTTGAAATTTATAGCAAATTTATTGACTTCTGAGATAAATATTGACCAAACCAAAGTCAAGGTTATTACATCTTCAGGAATAATAAATCCTGGTGCTCTCAGTGACACAAAGTCAATATGTGCTCTGCTGTGTAAATTCCAGGCAAAAAGCTTCCTTGGAACATCTGTAAATCTCTCCATCATGACCACAAGACTAGCTTTTTGAAAATTATTTTTGACAGAAGATGGAGATCTGGGCAACACCTCCTCTTCACCAACATAGAACTCACCAGGCAGCCCCGTTGCGCAGTGATGGACTTCCTGACTTTTTCACTGGAAACATAGCTCAAAGGACTGGTACTTGGCATCTATTGTCACTGATTCTAATCATGAAGAATCAAGATCTTCTCATTCTAAAAAGAGGCAGAATAAGCCCACATACTCCTGACATCTGCTCTACATTGTGGCAAAAGATAATTATATTTGAAATAATGAATTCTATCAAAGTTGAAGGGGAAAACAGAGAACACACACGCACACACACACACACAGCTGAATCACTTTGCTGTCCTCCTGAAACCAACACAACATTATAAATCAACTGTAGTTCAACTTAAAACCCCAAAAGGCAATAACAGTACATGAAAAAGCCTCATAGGACTTAATTTCCACAAGCTCAGTCTTAGTCAGTGATGTGAAAAAGCTGCCCAAAACATTAATTACATTGTGATTTGCATTGTATGGCTAAGAAGGGGTTAGAGTTCTCTTTGCTCCTCACTATTAAAGTGATGCTGAATTTGAGATCACACTTTGATGGATATATTGGCAAATGTGTTGTTGGCTATGGCATGGTAATAGATTTAAGTGGTTATTATTATTTTTTTTTTTAAAGACAAACACTGGGTCCTGGTGGCATGAGGCAGAGGGGCAGCAAGGGATCTGCTCCCTAGGAGTTGGTCCTCCTCTACCTTTTTGGTTCCAATCCATCAATGAACTTTTATCAATCACTGACTAGGGAATGCACAAGAAGTGGAGTCTGTATCAGAGTAGCTAGTAACTATAGCATGTACTCCATCCTCTGCAAAATCTGTGGAGATGTAGAAAAGTTGAAACCATGGTATCCACCATCTTGAAACTCCTCTTCAGGGACTCTTGGGAATAGGCAGGACCTCAGTTATATCAGGGCAAGCAATTGCAGCCTCCTGCCTTAACTGGGGGCTTCCCTGGTGGCTCAGATGGTAAAGAATCTGCCTGCAATCTAGGACACCCAGGTTCAATCCCTGGATCAGGAAGATTCCCCTGGAGAAAGGAATAGGCACCCACTCCAATATTGTTGTCTGGAGAATCCCAAGGACAGAGGAGCCTGGTGGGCTACAGTCCATGGGGTTGTAAAGAGTTGGACACAACTGAGTGACTAACACTTTTCTTTCCCTTGACTGGATCCCTGGAGCATCTTATGGTATCCAAAGTAAAGGCATACTTGGAAAATGAAAGAAAGGTGGGAACATGTCAAAAGGACATAAGAGTCATTCCGAAAGAGTACTGCATGGCCAAAGCCAGATCAATCCGTGAGTTTCCACTGATGACAAAAAAAAAGTAAAAAAAATGAGTGCGTAAGTAAGTAAGTAAGGGGAGAAGAGACAAGTTCTTACTGAAGAACTCCAAATACTAGAAAGGAGTCCTGTGTAGTTACTTTCTCCTCTAGGAGGTGGTGGAGCCTAATTTCCCTCCCCTTGAGTGTGAGACAAGTCTGAGCACCCTAGTACAGATGTCCTTGGATGCCTCAAAAAAAAAAAAAAAAATAAAAAGGGGATACAGGTGCTGTAAGTTTTTAAAATACAATGCCTCTATAGAGCCACAGACTCACCTCCTCTGAGAGTTTGGAAAGGAAAACATGGTAACTTTCCAGTGGACAAACCTGGCAGACCCCACATACCCCAGGTCAAGGTCAACCTCAGCAGTGACACATCATGTTGATGTCAGTGACCTGACAGGATGTGTGAGGACACTTAACTTCTGTGGGATTGTTTCCAAAAACACAGCCCCAGTCTAATCATGAAGAACATCAGACAAACTCAACTTGATGGCCATCATATAAAATTCGTGACCAGCACTCTTCAAAAGGGTGATTGATGGTCTTAAAAAACAAGGAAAGTCTGAGAAAGTCTTACAGATGGGAGGGATGTAGGAGACTGAAAGCCTGATGGAATCCTGGATGGGATTTTGGGACAGAAAAAAGACATTAATGGAAAAATTGGTGAAATCCAAATGACATCTGCAGTTTCATGCAATCTGCAGTTTGCCCCAATGCTGAATTCCTAGTTGTGACAAACATCCCATAGTTGTGAAAGATTTTAACAACTTGGGAAAACTTGATAAAGGGTATATAGGAAGTCCCTGTATTATCTTGGCAACTTTTCTGTAAATCTACAATTATTCCAAAACGCTTTTCTGCATATTTGTGAAGCGCTCAAATTCCCATCTGTTATTCATTTCTAGTTGCATTCTATTTTGGTCAGAGAGTGTACTTTGCATGATTTCAACCCTTTAAATTCTATTTAGATTTAATTTATAGCCCAACTTGAAAAATTCTAACTGGAGACTGTTCATAGGACTTGAGAAGAACATGTATATAGTGGTTGTTGGGTGGAGGGTTCACAAGGTGTCTGTGAGATCTGGTTGCTTAAGAGTGTGGTTTTAGTCTTCTTTTTTCTTATTGATTTTGTCAGGTTGTTTAATCCATTGTTGAAAGTGGAGTAACAAAGCCCTCAATTATTATTGTTGAAATGTCTGTTTCTCCTTTCAGTTCTTTCAGTCCTTGCTTTATGTGTGAGGTTCTCTTGCTAGGTTTATATGTGTTTATATTTGTTATTTATTTTTGGTGGATGATCCTTTTGTGTCTAATAGCAATTTTTCTCTTGAATTCTATGTTTATGATACTAGTGTTACTGTTATTAGCTCTTCAGGCTATTCTTGCACATTTTACTTCTACATATGTTATAAAATCTTCACTACATTGTTATTATGTCAGCTTGAGCAGTCATTTATCTTTTAGAGATAATTAAACTTTAAGAAAAAAATCATTTTTAATTTACACACATATTTATTATTTCTCAGTTCAGTTGCTCAGTCATGTCCAACTCTTTGCGACCCCATGAACCACAGCATGCCAGGCCTCCCTATCCATCACCAACTGCCAGAGTCTACCAAGCCCATGTCCATTGAGTTGGTGATGCCATCCAACCATCTCATCCTCTGTCGTCCTCTTCTCTTCCTGCCCTCAGTATTTCCCAGCATCAGGGTTCTAGAGAGGCTCATTATTATGTGTAGATATAGATTTCCACCTGGTATCATTTTTTTTTAAAGGCCTTTATAACCAAAATGTTATTTATTTTCTTTTCAGTAATCGTCTTTGTTGGGTATAGAAATCTAGATTGGCAGGTTTTTCTTTTAATATTTTAAAGATGTTACTCCACTGTCTAGTCACTTATACCTTTCCAATAAGAATTCTGCTATCGGCAGAGGTCCTAAGAAGGCAGAGGAATAGGATGGGGAGACCACTTTCTCCCCCACAAATTCATCGAAAGATCATTTGAACATTGAGCAACTTCTGAATGCTGGTGGAGGACACCAGGCACCCAGAAAGGCAGCTCGTTCTCTTCAAAAGGAGGTAGGACAAAATAGATAAAAAGACAGACAAAAGAGTTCTCTTCAAAAGGAGGTAGAACAAAATAGATAAAAAGACAGACAAAAGAGACAAAAGACAGAGGCCCATCCTGGGGAGGGAGTCATAAAGGAGGAGAAGTTTCCAAACACCAGGAAACCCTCTCACCGGTGGGTCTATGGGGAGTTTTGGAATTTCAGAGGGGGACATAACAGGGAGGAAAAAGGCAAAAAACAAAAAATCCCACAGATTACGTGCCTAACTGCAACTCCCAGTGGAGAAATAGCCCAGAAGCTCGTGTCCGCCACCAGCAAGCGGGGGTTGAATAGGGAGGTGCGGGCTGCATTGCTTAGGATAAGGACCTGGCCTGAATGCCCTGAGGACAATCTGAGGGAGCTAACATGAGATAACAACCCAAACTGTGGGATAGCCAGAGAGAGGGGGAAAAAAAAGAGAGAGAGAGAGAACTTTCCCACGAAAAGCTCAAAGGCACAGCCTGGCCTGCTCACAGAACAAAAGATTGAGCAAATACCAAAGGAGAGCTAGCCAGCTGTGGACCAGCCCCTCCCCCTGCCAGAGGCAGAGAGGCAGGTGCGTGCCAGCCAGAGCCGGAAGGCGAGGGGCAGTCTCAGCCCTAGGGACGGCATTCTTCACCAAATTGTGAGCAGTCTCTCCCAGTTGCCAACCAAGTCTTTCTGGGATCCTGGATGGTTGACATCTGCCAGGAGGGTTGCACTCAGAGATCAGCTCCCCAGAGGAGACACACAGCACTCCTGAGACGGCACTCCCGCTGCACACCCAGGAAAACAAGCGAATAGGACCAGGGAGGTGATAAAACGCACCACACACTTGGGAGAGTGTGCTCACCAAGCACCTGGTTGCCTGAGCTGCTCGGACCAGGGAAGGGCACAGAAACGCAGGCCCAACCGAGTCTGTGCCTTTGTGGAGTACCCGAGAACCTGAACCTGAGTGGTTTAGACCTGGGAAGGGCATGCAACCCAGAGCTCACTTTAGACAGTTCCCCTGCAGAGCAACCTGGAGCCTGAGCAGTATAGACCTGGAAAGCACACACGCTGTGAGTGGGGGCAAACCCAGTGTGGCTGAAACACTGCGAGCACTCCCCACACATGCCAGTGATATTTGTTTGCAGTGTTCCTCCCTCCCCACAGCAAAATTGAACAAGTGAGCTTAAGTAAGTGACCACCTTCACCCACTTATGTCAGGGTGGAAATTAGACACTGAAGAGACCTGCAAACGGAGGAAGCCAAAATAAAGAAGAGGGACCTGCTTTGGAAGTGACAGGTACAACAGATTAAAAGCCTGTAGTTAGCACTGACTACATTGGAAGGGGCCTATAGACCCTGAGAAGTATAAGCTGGAGCAAGGAACTATCTGAAACTGAACTGACCCCACACTGCCCTGAACAGCTCCAGAGAAATTCCTAGATATATTCTACTATTATTTTTTAATTTAAAAAATATTTTAATTTTAAGTTCTTTATTACTCCTTTAATTTTAATTTTTATAACCTACTATTACCTTGCCAAAAAAGACCCTATTTTTAAACCAAATTATATATATATATATATTTTATAATTTTTGTGATTTTTTTAATATTATATTTTTGAGAGTCCAACCTCTACTCTAGATTTTTAATCTTTGCTTTTTGGTATTTGTTATCAACATTTTACCTTTAAGAATCCAGTCTTCAGTACCCATTTTTACTTAGGAGTGTGATTACTGGCTTGATTGCTCTCTCCCCTTTTGATTTTCCTTTTTCTCCTCCAGGTCACCTCTATCTCCTCCCTCCCCCTTCTCTTCTCTACCCAACTCTGTGGATCTCTTTGGGTGTTCTAGGCTGTAGAGAACACTTAGAGAACTGATTATTGGCTAGATCTGTCTCTCTCCTTTTGACTCCCCCTCTTCTCCTCCTGGTCACCTCTATCTCCTTCCTCTCTCTTCTCTTCTTTGTGTAACTCTGTGAACATCTGTGAGGGATCCAGACTGTGGAGAGCATGTAGGGAAGTGATTACTGGCTAGATTTCTCTCTCTCCTTTTGACACCCCCTCTTCTCCTCCTGGTCACCTCTATCCCCCTTCTCCCTCTTCTCTTCCCCATGTAACTCTGTGAACCTCTCTGGGTGTCCCTCATTGTGGAGAATCTTTTCACCATTAACCTAGATGTTTTATCATCAGTGCTGTATGGATGGAGAAGTTTTGAGGCTACTGTAAGAATAAGACTGAAAGCCAGAGGCAGGAGGCTTAAATCGAAAACTTGAGAACACCAGAAAACTCCTGACTCCAGGGAACATTAATCGACAAGAGCTCATGCAAAAAGCCTCCATACTTACACTGAACCAAGCTCCACCCAAGAGCCAACAAGTTCCAGAGCAAGACATACCATGAAAACTCTCCAACAACGCAGGAACATAACCCTGAGCATTAAAATACAGGTGGCCAAAAGTCACACCAAACCCACAGACACCTCAAAACTCACTACTGGACACTTTATTGCACTCCAGAGAGAAGAGATCCATCTCACCCACAAGAACACCGACACAAGCTTCTCTAACCAGGAAATCTTGACAACCCACCTGTCCAACCCCACCCACAGGGAGGAACCTCCACAATAAAAAGGAACCACAAACTTCCAGCATACAGAAAGGCCACCCCAAACACAGCAATCTAAACAAGATGAAAAGGAAGAGAAATATTTAGCGGGTAAAGGAACATGATAAATGCCCACCAAACCAAACAAAAGGGGAGGAGATAGGAAGTCTACCTGAAACAGAATTCAGAATAATGATAGTAAAAATGATCCAAAATCTTGAAAATAAAATGGAGTTACAGATAGTCTGGAGACAAGGTTTGAGAAGAGGCAAGAAAAGTTTAACAAGGACTTAGAAAAATAAAAATAGTCAATCAATAATGAATAATGCAATAACTGAGATAAAAAACACTCTGGAGGGAACCAACAGTAGAATAACTGAGGCAGAAGATAGGATAAGTGAGGTGGAAGATAGACTGCTGGAAATAAATGAAGCAGGGAGGAAAAAAGGAAAAAGAATTAAAAGAAACAAGGACAACCTCAGGGACCTCTGGGACAATGTGAAATGCCCCAACGTTTGAATCATAGGCGTCCCAGAAGAAGAAGACAAAAAGAAAGGCCATGAGAAAATACTTGAGATAATAGTTGAAAACTTCCCTAAAATGGGGAAGGAAATAGCCACCCAAGTCCAAGAAACCCAGAGAGTCCCAAATAAGACAAACCCAAGGCAAAACACCCAAAGACACATATTAATCAAATTAATGAATATCAAACACAAAGACTAAATATTAAAAGCAGCAAGGGAAAAACAACAAATAACACACAAGTGGATTTCCATAAGGATAACAGCTGATCTTTCAGTAGAAACTCTTCAAGCCAGAAGGGAATGGCAGGACATACTTAAAGTGATGAAAGAGAAAAACCTACAACCCAGATTACTGTACCCAGCAAGGATCTCATTCAAATATGAAGGAGAAATCAAAAGCTTTACAGACAAGCAAAAGCTGAGAGAATTCATCGCCACCAAACTAGCTCTTCAACAAATGCTAAAGGATCTTCTTTAGACAGGAAACACAGAAAAGGTATATAAACTCGATCCCAAAACAACAAAGTAAATGGCAACAGGATCATACTTATCAATAATTACCTTAAATGTAAATGGGTTGAATGCCCCAACCAAAAGACAAAGACTGGCTGAATAGATACAAAAACAAGACCCCTATATATGCTGTCTATAAGAGAGCCACCTCAAAACAAAGGACACATACATACTGAAAGTGAAGGGCTGGAAAAAAGATATTTCATGCAAATAGAGACCAAAAGAAAGCAGGAGTAGCAATATTCATATCAGATAAAATAGACTTTTAAATAAAGTCTGTGAAAAGAGACAACAAAGGACACTCCATAATGATCAAAAGACCAGTCCAAGAAGAACATATAACAATTATAAATATACATGTACCCAACATAGGAGCACTGCAATATGTAAGGCAAATGCTAACAAGTATGAAAGGGAAAATTAACAGTAACAGAAAATAGTGGGAGACTTTAATACCCAACTCACACCTATGGATAGATCAACTAAACAGAAAATTAGCAAGGAAACACAAACTTTAAATGATACAATGGACTAGTTAGACATGATTGCTATCGATAGGATATTTCATCCCAAAACAATGAATTTCACCTTTTTCTCAAGTGCACATGGAAACTTCTCCAGGATAGATCACATCCTGGGCCATAAATCTAGCCTTGGTAAATCCCAAAACATTAAAATCATCTCAAGCATCTTTTCTGATCATAATGAAGTAAGATTAGATGTCAATTACAGGAAAAAAAAAAACACTATTAAAAATACAAACATATGGAGGCTAAACAACACGCTTCTGAATAACCAACAAATCACAGAAGAAACCAAAAGAGAAATAAAAATATGCATATAAACGAATGAAAATAAAAACACAACAACCCAAAACCTATGGGATTCAGTAAAAGCAATGCTAAGGGGAAGGATCATAGCAATACAAGCTTACCTCAAGAAACAAGAGAAAAATCAAACAAATAACCTAACTCGACACCTAAAGCAACTAGAAAAAGAAGAAATGAAGAACCCCAGGGTTAGTGGAAGGAAAGAAATCATAAAAATTAGGGCAGAAATAACTGCAAAAGAAACAAAGGGTACCATAGCAAAAATCAACAAAGTTAAAAGCTGGTTCTTTGAGAAGATAAATAAAATAGACAAACCATTAGCCATACTCATCAAGAAGAAAGGGAGAAGAATCCAATCCTCAAAGTTAGACATGAAATTGGAGAAATCACAAAGAAATACAATCACAAAAAAAAAAAAAATACAAAGGATCATAAGAGACTGCTATCAGCAACTGTATGCCAATAAAATGGACAACTTGGGAGAAATGGACAAATTCTTAGAAAAGTATAACTTTCCAAAACTGAACCAGGAAAAAATAGAAAATCTCAACAGACTCATCACAAGTACAGAAATCAAAACTGTAATCAGAAATCTTCCAGCCAACAAAAGCCTAGGACCAGATGGCTTCACAGGTGAATTCTACCAAAAATTTAGAGAAGGGTTAACACCTATCCTACTCAAACTCTTCCAGAAAATTGGAGAGGAAGGTAAACTTTCAAACTCACTCTATGAGGCCACCATCACCTTAATACCAAAACCAGACAAAGATGCCACAAAAAAAGAAAACTACAGGCCAATATGACTGATGAACATAGATGCAAAAATCCTTAACAAAATTCTAGCAAACAGAATCCAACAATACATTAAGAAGATTGTACATCATGACCAAGTGGACTTTATCCTGGGGATGCAAGGATTCTTCAATATTCACAAATCAATCAATGTGATACACCACATTAACAAATTGAAAAATAAAAACTATATGATTATCTCAATAGATGCAGAGAAAGCCTTTGACAAAATTCAACATCCATTTATGATTAAAAAAAAAAAAAAAACTTCAGAAAGCAGGCATAGAAGGAACATACCTCAGCAAAATAAAAGCCATTTATGATAAACCCACAGCAAACATTATCCTCAATGGTGAAAAACTGAAAGCATTTCCCCCAAAGTCAGGAACAAGACAAGGGTGCCCACTGTCACCACTACTGTTCAACATAGTTTTGGAAGTTTTAGCCACAGCAATCAGAGAAGAAAAAGAAATAAAAGGAATCCAGATTGGAAAAGAAGAAGTAAAACTCTCATCGTTTGCAGATGACATGATCCTCTACACAGAAAACCCTAAAGACTCCACCAGAAAATTACTAGAGCTAATCAGTGAATATAGTAAAGTTGCAGGATAAAAAATTAACACACAGAAATCCCTTTCACTCCTATACACTAACAATGAGAAAACAGAAAGAGAAATTAAGGGAACAATTACATTCACCATTGCAATGAAAAGAATAAAATACTTATGAATAAATCTACCTAAAGAAACAAAAAACCTATATATAGAGAACTATAAAACACTGTCATCAAAGATGACACAAACAGATGGAGAAATATACCATGTTCATGGATCAGAAGAATCAATATAGTGAAAATGAGTATACTACCCAAAGCAATCTATAGATTCAATGAAATCCCTATCAAGCTGCTGCTGCTGCTGCAGCTGCTAAGTCACTTCAGTCGTGTCCAACTCTGTGTGACTCCATAGACGGCAGCCCACCAAGCTCCCCTGTCCCTGGGATTCTCCAGGCAAGAACACTGGAGTGGGTTGCCATTTCCTTCTCAACCTATCAAGCTACCAACAGTATTTTTCAGAGAACTAGAACAAAGAATTTCACAATTTGTATGGAAATACAAAAAACCTCGAATAGCCAAAGCAATCTTGAGAAACAAGAATGGAACTGGAGGAATCAACCTGCCAGACTTCAGACTATACTACAGAGCTACAGTCATCAAGACAGTATGGTACTGGCACAAAGACAGAAATATAGGTCAATGGAACAACATAGAAAGCCCAGAGATAAATCCACACACCTATGGACACCTTATGTTTGACAAAGGAGGCAAGAATATCCAATGGAGAAAAGACAATCTCTTTAACAAGTGGTGCTGGGAAAACTGGTCAACTGCTTGTAAAAGAATGAAACTAGAACACTTTCTAACACCATGAAAGTGAAAGTTAAGTTGCTCGGTCGTGTCCGACTATTTGTGACCCCCGTGGACTGTAGCCCAGCAGGCTCCTCCATCCATGGGATTCTCCAGGCAAGAATACTGGAGTGGGTTGCCATTTCCTTCTCCATGGGATCTTCCAGACCCAGGGATCAAGCCCAGGTCTCCTGCATTGCAGGCAGACGCTTTAACCTCTGATCTACCATACACAAAAATGTAAATCTAACACCATACACAAAAATAAAATCAAAATGGATTACAGATCCATTTAGAGATCTAAATGTAAGACCAGAAATTATAAAGCTCCTAGTGAAAAACATAGGCAAAACACTCTGTGACATAAATCACAGCAGGATCCTCTATGACCCACCTCCCAGAGTAATGGAAATAAAATAAAAAATAAACAAATGGGACCTAATTAAACTTAAAAGCTTTTGTGCAATGATGGAAACTATAAGCAAGGTAAAAAGACAGCTTTCAGAATGGGAGAAAATAATAGCAAACAAAACAACTGACAAAGAATTAATCTCAAAAACATACAAGCAGCTCCTGCAGCTCAATTCCAGAAAAATAAACGACCCAATCAAAAAATGGGCCAAAGAACTAAACAGACATTTCTCCAAAGAAGACATACAGATGGCTAACAAACACATGAAAAGATGCTCAACATCACTCATTATCAGAGAAATGCAAATCAAAACCATGATGAGGTACCATCTCACGCTGGTCAGAATGGCTGCTATCCAAAAGTCTACAATTAAATGCTGAAGAGGGTGTGGAGAAAAGGGAACCCTCTTACACTGTTGGTGGGAAATGCAAACTAGTACAGCCACTATGGAAAACAGTATGGAGATTCCTTAAAAAACTGGAAATAGAAGTGCCATACGACCCAGCAATTCCCACTGCTGGGCATATACACCAAGGAAACCAGAATTGAAAGAGACACGTGTACCCTGATGTTCATTGCAGCACTGTTTACAATAGCTAGGACATGGAAGCAACCTAGATGCCCATTGGCTGGATAAGAAAGCTGCGGTACATATACACAATGGAATATTACTCAGCCATTAAAAAGAAGGCATTTGAGTCAGTTCTAACGAGGTGGATGAAAGTGGAGCCTATTATACAGAGTGAAGTAAGTCAGAAAGAAAAACACCAATACAGTATATTAACGCATATATATGGAATTTAGAAAGATGGTAATGATGACCCTATATGCAAGACAGCAAAAGAGACACAGATGTAAAGAACAGACTTTGGACTCTGTTGGAGAAGGCAAGGGTGGGATGATTTGAGAGAATAGCATCGAAACGTGTATATTGTCATATGTGAAATAGATCATCAGTCCAGGTTTGATGCATGACACAGGTTGCTCAGGGCTGGTGCACTGGGATGACCCTGAAGGAAGGTATGGGGAAGGAGGTGGGAGGGGGGTTCAGGATATGGGGTTCAGGTTCACATGTACACCCATGGCTGATTCATGTGAATGTATGGCAAAAACCAGTACAATGTTGTAAAGTAATTAGCCCCCAATTAAAATAAATAAATTACTTTACAAAAAAAAGAATTCTGCTGTCCTACTTTGTTACGCTTTATGCAATGAAGAGCAAAGCAAACCTTCACTGACCGCTTTTAAGATTTTTTTTTCTATATCATTGGTTTTGAGCAATTTGAGTATAATGTACCTTAGCTTAATTATCTTTTATGTTTTTTGTACTTGAAGTTCACTGAACTTCTTGGGTCTGTGGCTTTGTAAAGACATTGAAACTGGAACTTAACAGCTTCTGTTTCCCTTTTCTTTTGAGGCATCCAAGGATGCCTGTACTAGGCTGCTTGGGCTTGTCTCACAGTGCACTGAGGTTTCATTCATCTTTTTACTATTATCCTTTTTTGCCTCTATGTGTTTTAATTTTGGAAATTTTCTGTTTCTGTATCTTTAAGTTTTTATATTAAAATATTTTCTTCTATAAAGCCTAATATGCCATTAATTGCATCCACTGTATCATTTGTCTTAGATATTACAGTTTTCATCTCCAATTTGTTTCTATGGAACTATCTGTCATGTCTCTAGTTAAATTTTTGGACACATGGAATACAATTGTAATAGCTTTAACATCTTTGGTAATTCTTCCTTGTGTATCTTTTCTGGGTCAGTTCTCACTGGTTGTGTTTCCTCCTCATTATAGGCTACATTTTCTGGCATCTTTGAATGACTGGGAATCTTGTTGAGAATGCAGACATTGTGAATTTTACCCTGGTGAGGACTGATTATTTTAGTATTCTCATAAATGATCTGCAGCTTTCTTCTAGGAAAAGTTAAACTGCTTGAAAATGAAAATTCTTAAGAAATGATTAATATATATTTTAAAAGACAGGACCAGGTTCCTACTGCAGGGGCAAGATCTTCTGAGTACTCTCCCCACAATAAATTCTGAGTTATCCAATCTGGCTGGTGGGACAGGCACCCTCTTTGTCCTTGTGTAGCTGCAGGCAGTTTTCCCTACAATCATTTAAAGGGTTCCTACCTGGCCTCAGGTAATTCTTTTACATGCATTCACAGATCAGCACTTGTGAATACTCCTACGGGAAACTTTGCAGAACTCTCTTGCTCTCTCTTTCTCTCTCTCTCTCCATCCTGCACTTTTGTCTTGTGAATTCTGACTGTCCTATAAACCCTGACCTCTCAGCTCTGTCTCCTCAAATGATGGAGTCTTCTGGCACCTGGGTCTCACCCTGTGTGCTCCTGCAATTTTAGACCTCCTCTAGGTTGTTCTGTGTTCCTCAGTGATCACTATCCTTTGTTAGTTCAGTTCAGTCACTCAGCTGTGTCTGACTTTTTGTGACCCCATGAACTGCAGCACACCAGGCTTCCCTGTCCATCACCAACTCTCAAAGATTGCTCAAACTCATGTCCATAGAGTAGGTAATGCCATCCAACCATTTCATCTTCTGTCATTCCCTTCTCCTCCTGCCTTCAATCTTTCCCAGCATCAGGGTCTTTTCTAAGGAGTCAGTTCTTTACATCAGGTGGCCAAAGTATTGGAGTTTCAGCTTCAGCATCAGTTCCAGTGAATATTCAGGACTGATGTCTTTTAGGATTAATTGGTTTGATCTCCTTGCAGTCCACGTGGCTCTCAAGAGTCTTCTCCAACACCACAGTTCAAAAGCATCAATTCCTCAGCACTCAGCTTTCTTTATAGTCCAACTCTCACATCCATTCATGACTACTGGAAAAACCATAGCTTTGACTAGACAGACCTTTGTCAGCAAAATAATATCTCTGCTTTTTAATATGCTGTCGAGGTTGGTCATAGCTTTTCTTCCAAGGAGCAAGTTTCTTTTAATTTCATGGCTGCAGTCACCATCTGCAGTGATTTTGGAGCCCAAGAAAATAAAGTCTGTCATTGTTTCCATTGTTTCCCCATCTATTTGCCATGAAGTGATGCCATGATCTTAGTTTTTTGAATATTGAGTTTTGAGCCAGTGTTTTCACTATCCTCTTTTACTTTCATCAAGACAGTCTTTAGTTCTTCTTTACTCTCTGCCATTAGAGTGGTGTCATTTGCGTATCTGAGGTTACTGATATTTCTCCTTGCAATCTTGATTCCAGCTTGTGCTTCATCTAGCCCAGAATTTCACATGATATACTCTGCATATAAGTTAAAAAAGCAGGATTGCAATATACAGCCTTGATGTACTCCTTTCCCAATTTGGAACCAGTCTGTTGTTCCATGTCCAGTTCTAACTATTGCTTCTTGACCTGCATACAGATTTCTCAGGAGGTAGGTAAGGTGGTCTGGTATTCCCATCTCTTGAAGAATTTCCCACAGTTTGTTGTGATCCACACTGTCAAAGGCTTTGGCATAGTCAATAAAGCAGAAGTAGATGTTTTTCTGGAACTCTCTTGCTTTTTTGATGATCCAACATATATTGGCAATTTGACCTCTGGTTCCTCTGCCTTTTCTAAATCCAGCTTGAACATTGGAAATTCTTGGTTCACATACTGTTGAAGCCTGGCTTGGAGAATTTTGAGCATTACTTTGCTAGAGTGTGAGATGAGTGCAATTGTGCAGTAGTTCGAACATTCTTTGTCATTGCCTTTCTTTGGGATTGGAATGAAAACTGACTTTTTCCAGTCCTGTGGCCCTGCTGTTAAGTGTTAAGTTCTGTGTTAAGTGTTGTCCAATATCTTAAAAACTGTTATTTCTTAATATTTTTTCAGTCAAAAGGAGATATATGATATCTGTTACTCTGTATTGACCAGAAGTAGAAACCCAGTGTTGTCGGTTTTTTTTTTTTTTAATGTTTTTTACATCTCATACTTTGTTTAAATAATGTGTTTTGGAAAATAAGATTTGAACACTTCTTATTTAGATCAGTAATCACAGAAAAGGAATAGTGTAGGAGAGGAGAGACCTATATTTTACTGCATGGGTTCCACATCAGAAAACTTGGGGGCACTTTATCTGTGCATCACATTTCAGTCCATCCTCAAACTTTCTCTTTTAGAAATACTTTCTACATGGAGTCTCCTTGCAAATGCCTGCACAGCCCTCCAACGAATCCTTCAACCATTGTGTCATCATTCATCCTAGTTTAATATCTTATGCATATTTGTTATTGCCTGTATTAGAATTCTTTTTTAAATTTTTATTGGCTTATAGTTAATTCATAATGCTGTGTTAGTTTCTATTGTGCAGCAGAGTCAATCAATTATACATATGCCCACTCTTTTTAGATTTGCTTCCTATATAGGTCATTAGAGAGTATTGAGTAGAGTTCCCTATGCTACACACTATGTTGTATTATAATTTTTATAAAACCTTATCTCTCACTATGTGACTGGATGAGGCTAGGAGGATGTATTATGTCTTTGGTCTACAGGTTTACAATGCCTGGTTTATATTTGTTGCACTAAACTGTTTACATCCATTTCCTTTCATTCCCAAGTCAAGTCCATTATGTGAAGAAGCTGTTTTTCTCTCTCTTAGTAGAAAGGGAATCAAAAGCTGGAAAACAGAGACTATCTTCCATTGGGTGAATGATCAGGAAACTGGAGAGCTGAAGTTGGAATGTCATGTTTTTCTACTTCAGCATTTGCTTCTCCTGGGCAGTAAGTACTGCACAATAGAGCCATTCTCAAGGATGAAAATGTTCTACAGCTGAGATGTTCTATAGCTGCAATGAGGCTACCATGTGTGGCTCATGAGTGTCTGACCACTGTGGCTAAGGAAGTCCATTCAGTTTTACTAATGGAAACTGAAATAGCCACAGTTGGCTGTGGGCTGCCACACTGGACAGTACAGGCATAGTGGGCAGACCCAGCACTTTCCTCTTTCATCCTCAATTATGCTTACTAGACAAGCAGTTCTCAACCTGGGTTTTTAAGATGATTTCCAGAAAAAGGGAATTCCACAAAAGTTTCCAATCAATAATTTTGCCAAAGAGGAAAATGTCTCAAATAGAAATCCAAGACTGAATCTAAGAGAACAGTGGGTAAAAAAAAATAGTAAAAATGATCAAATGAAAAGTATTTTCTCAAAACAAAAAGCTCTCTGACTTTGAAATTCTTTATTCCTATATGACTTCTCTAGTAAATAGATATAAATATTATATATATAAATGCATATATAATATGTAGTTGTGTGATATTTATTAACATATATTTTTGATGTTATATATATTATGAAATCTATAGTCCCTTGGACGGCAAGGAGATCCAACCAGTCCATTCTGAAGGAGATCAGCCCTGGGATTTCTTTGGAAGGAATGATGCTGAAGCTGAAACTCTAGTACTTTGGCCACTTCATGTGAAAAGTTGACTTATTGGAAAACACTCTGATGCTGGGAGGGATTGGGGGCAGGAGGAGAAGGGGACGGCAGAGGATGAGATGGCTGGATGGCATCACTGACTCGATGGATGTGAGTCTGAGTGAACTCCATGAGTTGGTGATGGACAGGGAAGCCTGGTGTGCTGTGATTCATGGGGTCACAAATAGTCAGACACAACTGAGCGACTGAACTGAACTGAACTAACACATAATTTAAAAATATGTATCTTAGTCTGCTCTTCCTGCTATAACAAAAATACTATAGACCACATGGCATAAAGAGAAAAAATTATTTATCATGGTTCTAGAGCCTGGAACTTGAAGACCTTGGCTCCTGCAGATTCCATGTCTGATGAGAACCTGCTTCCTGGTTCATAGATGGCTGTCTTCTCATTGTGTTTAGCTCTCTAGAGTCTCTTTTATAAGGGACCCCTTATAAACCCCATCACAAGGGCTTCATCATGATGACCTAATCAACTCTCAGGGGCCCCATTTCCAAATACCATCACCTTAGAGTTAGAGTTAGAATTTCAATATATGAATTTTAGGGGGAATCAAACATTCTATAATGATATCTACCTATCTATCTGACCATATATGTATGTTATTGGGGCTTCCCTGATGGCTCAGATGGTAAGCAATCTGCCTGCAATACAGGACACCCAGGTTCTATCCCTGGGTTGGAAAGATCCCCTGGAAAAGAAAATGGCACTCTAGCATTCTTGCCTGGAGAATTCCATAGCTGAGAAGCCTGGCAGGCTACAGTCCTTGGTGATGCACAGAGTCGGAAATGGCTGAACAACTAACACACACACACATCTATATTACTGAATTCATAAACTGACCTGCCAGGAGGGAAAATCTCCAATTCAGGGATCATCCACATTGAGGATAAGTTACAGCCTCAGTAGTAGTGGCCAAGTCATTCTCACCCCATGTTGAAGACATCAGCAGGAGCACCTAAGCCCTGCACAGTTCACCTGGCTCTTTTTTCACGAAGGGCCGTGTGTTGGTTTGCTAGAGCCATCATAACAGCAGAACTGACTGGCTTAGGCAGAAGAAATGTGCTGTCCTGGAGACCAGCTTTCTGGATCAAGGTGCTGGCAGAGTTGGTTGGACAGGCAGGACCTGTCCCATGCCTGTCCCTCAGCTGCTGGTGGTTTGCTGGCGATCTTTGGCCTCCCTTGGCTAACATCTGCCTTCACATCCACATGTTTCTTCAAGTGCACATCATTGTGTGTCCATGTCCCCTCACCCCTGCCCCCAGCTTTAAAAAAATTATTTTTTTGGCTATGCTGGGTCTTAGTTGCAGCATGTGGGATCTTCGTTGCAGCATGTGGAATCATTAGTTCTGGATGAGCTCAAGTTCCCTGGCCAGGGATGGAAACCAACACCCTACCCCCACCCCACACCATGCAGGTTTCGAGCACAGAATCTTAGTAACTGTACCACCAAGGAAGTCCCATCATTTCCCCTTTTTACAAGGACGTTAGTCATATTGATTAAAATCTACCTTAAAGACCTTATCTTCACTTGACTACATCTGGAAAGACTTCATTTCCAAATGAGATACTGGGGGTTGGGATGCCAACATCTTTTGAGGGGATACAGTACACCCCAAACCAGACCACATGGCTGATATGGAGAACAGGTGGGAATAGACGTTACTCTCCCCTGCCAACCTTGCCCTTTATTCACTCCTGAAGGTTTGGTACAGGGCAAGGCTAGGAGGAGACAGAGTCACCATCATCTAGGGTGTCTGTGTCTGTGTCTGCCTTCCCCGGCAGGCATAGGCTCTTTTTGTCACAAACATCTATCTTTGGCCAAAGTTGAGTCCTGGGAAAAACTGACTATGTTCATGCTGGGAAACCAGAGGAGAATGGGGAAGGTCTGGTCAGTCTCTGAGTGGAGTGTCTGAACCTGTGACCTCAGGGCTGCTCCTGTTTGGCCAGAGTGGAAGCTGGGGTGAAGGTGGGGAGGGAAAGCCTGCCTGGATTGCATTTCCTGCTCACTGTCTTCTGGTCTGCTTCAACATGAAGCCTGCTGATGTGTTCCTTCTCTGGATCTCCTGAGATAACCCGGTTATCATACCAAATGTTACATTTTTCTTCTGAAAAGTCACATCAGATGAATTTATCTCTTGCAAGTGAGAGTCTTTTTTTGTAAAAAAAGTTGTTTATTTTTGAGTGTGCTGGGTCTTTGTTGCTGTGTGTGGGCCTTCGGTATTTGCGGTGAGTGCAGGCTACTCTCTAGTTGCGGTGCTTGGGCTCCTTATTGCAGTGGCTTCTCTTGTAAGCCCTGGCTCTAGAGCATGCAGCTCAGTAACTGCAGCTCTCTGGTTTAGTCGCCTCATGGAATGTGGAATCTTCCCAGACCAGGGTTCAAACCTGTGTCCTCTGCACTGACAGGTGGATTCTTAACCACTAGACCACCAGGGAAGTCCCCAGCTGAAAGTCTTGATGGGATTCAGAGGGAGGGAGAGGGGTGGAAGTCAGGAGCAGAGCTGGTCGAGGCATCCTGAGTGGGCGGGGTTCAGTCCCAGAGGACAGAATTGCCCCTTCTCTGGCCAGCACACAAACAAGAATCAGGCACCTTTCCTGAGAACAGGTACAGCCCCCTGGAATCTATGGATCCATGCCAGTGAGCAAGATGAGGCTCTATTTACCCTCACGTCCCCACCCAAGCCACGCTCAAATAAGCGGCAAAACCTCCAGACCTGAGTCATCCGTGGAGGCAAATTATAAACTTCTAAGCGTGTGGCTTTGCAGAGATACCACACTCCCCTTGTATAATGAGCCTGCAGTTTGTGGTGAAGAATGACTTAAGAACAAATGAACTCACTGTCTCAAAGGAGAATTTTTATCACGATCAATTGCTCTCTGACTGACAGGCCTGTTATTTCTTTCAACAGGAGAAAGAGCTAAAATACAGAGAGAAACACTAGAAATAAATATGGCCAGCATAATGGCAAGGTTTTGTATTGCCAAAGTGAAAAGGGCAAGTTCCTGGGTAAAAAACCTCATCCACTCCTTCTCCCCATATTGCAAGTTCTTGGGTAAGAAATCTCATCCACTCTTTCTTCCCATATTAGTGACTTTGTTATCATCCAAGTCAATTCAAAAGACAGAAACTGTATCATGGAAGCAGGAACTGGGCTGCGCTGAGCTGTGTGGACGGTGACCATGGATGAAATACTGTCTGTGCAACAGAAGAACTCACAGTTGAATTGGGAAGACACTGGTTACAGAGCATTAGGATTTTATGTGACAAGTCTTCCTGTAGAAGTGGGCATATATTGCTTCCTGCACACAAAGAGAGGACCAATTGATTCTGTCTGCAGGAGTCCCAGAAGTGACATATGAGTTCAATGTGTTTGGAAACTGATACCCAGGGGAGAGAAAATGGTGAGCTATCAGAGACAGCATAGATGGGAGTGGGGTATGTTGAGGTCAGTTAGTGACCAGTGACTTGGCCTGGTTAAGATGAGGGTGCAGGTGTTGGGGCTGGAACAACCGCCTGGAGCTGTCACAGAGCTGTCTATGCTAGGGAGAGGAAATACCACATACAGTATTTAAGTAGTCAGACAGAAAATTCTGGAAGCAGTGTTAAAGATGCATTTGGAGGACACAGGATGCCAAGAGATTCAGTATCAGATTGTTGCAGAAACCCAGGTGAGGGATACAGACAGGACTTTGAGGGATGGTCTCAACTTCTTTCTGTTTGTAGAAACAGGAGGAAGTTCACCAAATTTCCATTTTTAAATGTTTGCCCTACTGTTAATTTCACATTGTTACTAGTAAAATTCTTAGAGGCAGCAGCAGAAGGCACATCGCAGATGGTAGAGTTATTTTTCACAGCTTTTATGGCAGATAACAATATACTTGACATTTTTCTCATTAGATGTGAGCTTTACTGTATGATTAAACATGCTCGGCATCTGTGGTCTAAAACTGCAAATGTGAAAAGCAGCCATGCAAATGTTTCAGTCAATAAATATGCAGAGACAGTCAACACGGAACAACTCCTTCGCATGCTCTCTTCAAGGAAGAGATGAGTTGACATCCACAACAGTCTTGGCAATGGCTTTGCCTTCCTATTTGGGAGAACAAGGGAGGTGCAGTTCCAGACTGCTAATTACCCCCTGGGAGTCCAAGAGAAGTGAGCAGTTTCCATTAGGAGATCTCAAGGCTGGGGGCCAGCAGAGCCAGGGAGGGGAGCGAGGTTTTTACTGTGGCATTAGGGAATTTCCAGAGGGAGAAACCGAAGGGTAGAATTTCACTTGGCAATCCAGACATAAGGGAATGTGTGTAAGGTCAGTTGACAAGTCCAGGGACCAGCAGGCAGTACATGTGCTTGTTTTCTTGCTGGAGGCAAGGCTCATCTGTGTGTGTGTGCGCGCATGCGTGTGCATACCTACAACCGTACTCCTGCTGTAGGAGAAGATAAAGATCCATGAGCAACAACTCTCTTTCCATAGATCGTAGAGGATGGAGGACTCTTCTCTGCTTCACTGCTCTGACCCATTGGTGGTAGCCACCCAAAGACAAATCAAGAACACTTTTTATGCTTGAATCAACTAAATGGCTGGGGGGTGACAGATCAACTAGTTATGTCTGCCATGGGTACAGATCAACTAGTAATGTCTGTCGTGGGTTACAGATCAACTAGTAATGTCTGCCATGGGTACAGATCAACTAGTAATGTCTGCTGTGGGTACAGAAGAAGGTAGTGGCCCCATTGCTGCTTGTATACCATTCTGACTGTGTGAACACAGAAAATGTGGGAGTACAGGTTCTAACAGATTGAAGGGTATCTAAACATCAGTGCCAGGAAGAGTGAAAGAGAATACCTCCCATAGAAAGATTCTGGCAAAACCTTGGAATAAGGACAGGATTTTCACCATGCTTCTGGGTCAGCGTGTTGCAGAGAAGACATGCATGTGTTTAACTCGCAGTGATGAGAGGATGGAATGGAACCTGAGTAGAATCCTGATGATGGAGGAGAGGGGAGAAGAAGCTGATGGATGGAGGCAGCAGAGGTGGAGACCACAGGGCCAGAATAGCAGAGAGAATGTTCACAACCTCGTTCACAAACACTACTGTGTTTCTGAGTCATGTTGTCATGATTTTTAATCTCCTTTGGGGTGTTAGAGCCATAATGTTGTTTCGAAACCCAAAGGAGCCAGTGTCAATCATTTTTAAGGTGGCTGTACTAGTCTGCTAGGACTGCCCAACATAGCATTTAAACCGCTTAAACATCATTTATTCGGACTGCCCAACAAAGCACTTTAACGGCATAAACATCATTTATTCTCTCATAGCTGTGGAAGCCGGAAGTCCAAGATCAAGGTGTTGGCAAGGCTGGTTCCTCCTGAGGCTGCCCTCCTTGGCTGGAATGGTCATTCTTACCCTGAGTCCTCTCGTGGTTTTCCTCTGTGCTGTGTCCCAGGGTCTTCTTCCTATAAGGAAGGTAGTCCTATTCAATTAGGGCCCACCCCACTAAATTTGTTTTAATTTAATTACCTCCTTAAAGGTCCTATTTCCAAATGTAGTCACATTCTGAGTTACTGGGGGTTAACATTTCAGCATGTAAATTTGGGGGACACAACTTAGTTCCTAATCATGATCTCAAGATCCTTGTGGATGTTGTGATGTTCCATCTCCTAGTGCTTATTCAGAGTGCACAAGTCATCATGGTCCCAGGTCATCTCCCAGTCTAGGAGTTCAGACCCTAGACCTGACTTCTCCAGTCAAGTCTCTGTTGCTGGAAGAATGTGTCTGCCTGTCACATCAACTGCTGACATTGTGATGGATACATATGTTGTCCTGACCTTCAGTTAATGCTTCCTGTAGGAAGGGGTGGGAATGATGGAATTCCTCTTTTTTCTACACCTTCACATAAAACTTTGAGCATCTCAAAGAGAAGGAGTGGGACCTCCCAAACAGGGTGGGCATTAAAGGCAAAGCAAGCATGAGCCTCCAACCCACCTGCACTCATTCACCTCTGTCACTCCCACCTGGCCCCAGGTAATCCAGCAAGAGGAAGGTCTAGCTTTTGCTCCTTGCCTTTGCTCATTGCTCCTAAGTAGGAGAAGAGTGGTGAACCTGAAAATCTTAAGAGCACATTTTTAATGGCTTCAAGTTTCTGCTTATGCATGGCTCCACCTTTAACTCCCTTGTGGTTAGCTCCCCCAAGGTGGGGCTTAATTTAGCCTGGAACCAAATGTGTAATATTGAATTTGTCAGCTCCTGAGGTCTCAGCTGGAGATGGAATCTTGAAGGCTCTGCCCTCTGAGCTGCCTCTCCAAGAGCAGTGTACTTTTCTTTTCATAATCAGGTTAATTATTTGCCACCGTTTTTTGTTTTTGTTTTTTCTTCTCCCAGATCAGTGCGACTGTAGGAGGAAGAGAGAGGGAAAGGGTAGAAATTTCCCACTAATGCCCACCCCAGATTTCCAGCCATTTTGTATCTTACAGATTGTTGTGATGTTTAATTAATTAAGTTACATGTATTGAGCACCCAACTCTTGCCTAGGCTGCCATATGGTAGATGCTCCAGCGTGAGTCCTTTCTCTCTGTCCATCCAGGGTGACCTTGTTTTGGTGTTCTATAGACCCTGCCCACAGTTTTGTTTGGGGACAGCTCTGCCCAGCATCTGGAGGTTCCAGCTTAGAGGAAGAAGAGGGACTTGACCTTGAAATCCCAGATGTAAGTGATAGAAGAAACTACCTGTTTGTGAGATCCCAGCCCAGGCACCATTCCTGAGGTGTGTGTAGTAGAAAACATGGAGGAAGAGCCAGCAGGTTAGGGAGAACTAGTGCTCATCCATTTTCATGCTTGCTTGCCTGTCATCTCCTCTCTATATGACTCCAGAGTGGTCTTGTTGAAATACGAGTTATAGCATGTCTCCTGTCCATTAGCTCTCTGATGGCATTCCTTCACATTGAGCTGATGCCAAATGAGTCTTTACAGTGGCCTGTGAGTCCCCACCCCCCATCACATCTCCTTGACCTCTCTGACTTTGTCTCTCCCCATTGCTATGTGTCATGAGTGCCAGGCAAGCTCCATGGCTTAGCTGTACTCCTGCTCTTCCCTCATTCTCTAATTTCCCCCATAAATGATGGCACACTCTCTCCTTTACTGCCTCTGAGTCTTTTCTCAAATGTTACCTTTTCTATAACCCCTGCTTCCCCATTTCCTGCTTTATATTTAACCACAGCACTTATCACCAGGTAACATACCTGGTAGTTTATTTCTGTGTCTTTTTGACTCCTTTTAAAAATATAACTTCTTCTGCCTTAAAGATGAAGATGAAAGTAGAGATATTTTACTTTCTTATTCACCTTTTGTTGCTGCATTGTCAGTCTTTCTAGCATATAGAGCAACCAAAAGTTTTGGAATGAATCAAATAAATCAATGTTTTGGGAGGGAAGAGGATGGCAGTCCCAACCTGCCCTAGTTCATCCAACTGCATTCAAGCCTGTTACATTTACCTGAGCCCCATACTCGTGTTCATTTGTCTCTTTTGTAGCAAGAAGTTGTTCCCAGGCAAAAATAAGAGGAACTATTTACTTGGGAACTATAATGGTAAGCAATATATTGATACCACATGAGGAAACTAACCATTCAGTGTCTACTCATGAGCCAGGGTTGGGAATACATGAAAGGGGTGCAAGACCTGTCAAGATATCCCTGAGTGCACATTTATGGGAAAGAAAATTTGCAAAATTAAAACTAATGATGTCTTAGAAGCAAGACCTAAAAAGAAAAACCACAGCCTTGCTGATCGACAAGAAATTCTTGGATATAGAGAACCATGCAAATGAAGCTACTTGGTGTGAATCTATTGGAACCAGCTTGGGAGCAGGCAGTCCTCTGGGTGCAGGGTGTGCTGTGCATGCCTATGACTGTGTGAAGGACATTTCACAGTGACTTAACCAGGGCATGGGAAAGAGGTCTGGGTCTGCTCTCTTTATCAGCACAAAACCTAGCCTGTCATATATAATTAATATTTATAGGTAAAATATCAAAAACCAGACTTTACCATTTGTGTGAAAAACTCTCAGTAAACTGTGGATAAAGTTTAAAGTTCCTCAACTTAGTAAAGAATATCTACAAAAAAACCTACCATTAATTCATACTTCATGATGAGCTCAAAGCTTTGTTACTACGATGAGGTTTAAAACATGGGTCTCGCCTTTCACCACTCCTTTTCAGCGTTGTACTGGGAACCTAGATAATTCAGTAAGACAAGAAAATATATACAGATGGGACAAGATGGCAGAGGAGTAGGTGGACGTGGAGTACATCTGTCTCCACGGATACATCAGGAATACACCTCAGACGCAGACGTGCATGCAGAACACCAGCTGAGAGCGGACAGGACGACCTGACCACCGGAAAAGAACGTATAGAACCACGCAAAACTCGGGAGGATGAAGGAACTCGGGGGGAAAAACAGGAGTGTTAGTAGGACTGGACCTGCTCTCAGCGGGTGGGAGAACTGAAACAGAGGTCACGTCCCCACATCAGGGCAATTGTCTGAGTCAGAGGAGAAACATTTAAGGCTGAGAGTGAAACAGCTGATCTGTGGCAGCTTAAATGGAATGGATGAGACAGTCCTTGCCACAGCTATACATATACCGGGCAGGATCGCTGGTCTTCTGGAAGGCGCAGCAGCTGGGAGCTGGAGTTAGGGATTGTGGAGCAATCCTAATGCGAGGGCTGCTGTTGACTGTGGAGAGACGGATCGAGGGGATGTGAGGGAGGAGATCGTGGTGGGAAATGCCTGTGGAGGAAAGCCAGGGAGCCATGGAAGCAAGGCGATACTGCTGAGTCACGCATAGAGGCTGGAGCCATCACCATAGCCTCTCTTTCTGCACACACCAGCATTGACAGCTGAACAGTAGAGAGGCTGGCCCATCAAACTCCTGACACACTGAACTACAAAAGGAGCCCACCTAGGGTGCCCCTGTAAGTGCCTGATGTGCCGATCTAAAGAGAAGGAACCCAGGCAAGAGAGCCCTCTAAGTGTCTGAATGGGCAGAGCTATGGAGAAAGATTGGCCAAAGAGGCCTTCTGATCGCCAGCTACAAAAGGCTTGAGAAAAGACTCTGATAGGGCTATAACTCCTGCAGCAGAGGTAGTCCATGTCCCTGCACACTTGGTGCTGCCAGGGTCCCTGCAAGCCAAGCAGCTGCGCCATCTTCATGCTCAACTGTCACTGGGGCAGAACTGCCACAGGCTAAAAAAGTCTTGCGTCTATGCATGCAGGGTTGCTTTGGTTGTGTCCAACTCTTTGCGACCCTGTGGACTGTGGCCTGCCAGGCTTTTCTATCAGGAGGGGTTCTCCAGGCAAGAATACTCGAACGTATTGGCCTGTACTGGTTGCCATATCCTTCTAGAGCACTATATTTCCTGCTGCCTGAGCCGCCAACTCCTCTGAGTACCTGGTGCTGCCAGAACCCCTGAAACCCATGCAGCTGCACCACCCCCACACCTGACCCTCACTGGGGCAGATGCAAGTCCTCTAGGGCGGCCTCAGGAGCAAACCCCAGTGGACGACCCACATGCAGAGGTGGAAATAAAACCACATTGAAACCCAGGGGAAGTGTGGCTAAGAAAGAAGACCCAAAACCTTCCCACTAGCTGTACAAGCTGCAGATTAAATCCACACAATCAACTAAGCAGACTCTGTGTCTATGGAATATATAAAAGGCCATTGAGAGCTCCCACAAAAGAAAACACACTAGTCCTGATACCTGTGGACATTGGAGGCAAGAATATACAGGAGTAGGACCAGGTTAGAATCTGAACAGCCCCCACAGCAGGTCCAGAGATCAGTACAGTGTTGGAGGGCATCTTAGGGAGCTGACCAGAGACTCCCAGCAAGGGAAAGGACTCTGACAGCAGTGACCAGAGAAAAACACTTATTATGCTTATGTTTTAATCTATTGTGTAGATTCTTTTGGATTTTTTTTTTTTTTCGTTTTTTCCACCTCTCTGCTGTAGTTGTTGATTTTATTGGCACCGTGAAATCTAAGTAAGCTTATGAGCTTTTTTTTTCCCAGTCATATTTTTTTATTGTTATTATTATAAACCTCTGCCTCTACATTGGGCTTTTGCAGTTCTGTGGAGTTTTCCTTTGTTTGTTTGTTTTTTCTCTTTTTTCTTCCTTTATAACTTTTCTCTTTTTTTTAATTTTAATTTTTTAAGCCCATCATCATTTTTTCTGCATTTATTCTTTTATTTGCTTTTCCTACTGCTCTTTTCCCCTTGCAGTTAATCTTTAATGTATATCGATCTTCTTTATCTACCTCTATTTAACTTTACATATCTATTCTTTCTTTCCTTTTTTCTCAACATATTTGTTATTTTTTTATATTATTATTATTATTGCTTTATTCCCCACTTGGCACCTTGCTTTAATTTTGTTTTCCAGTTAGTGCTTCAGTTAGTTTTGTTCTTAACTGTTACATATAACTTTTGGTTTCCTTTGTTTGCCAGGTCAATTTATTGTACTCTGTTTTTGTTGGACTGTTTTGATTTTGCTTATGGGTATGTATGTATATGTGTATATTTGGTCACATTTTTTATTGTTGTTATAAACTTCTGCCTCTACATTGGGCTTTTACAGTTCTGTGGAGTTTTCCTTTTTTTTTTTTTTTCTTTCTTCTTCCTTTTTTCTTTTCATTTTTTTAAATTTTAATGTTTTTAAACCTATTATATTTTTTCAACATTTATTCCTCTGTTTGCTTTTCCTACTGTTCTTTTCCCCTTGCAGTTAATCTTAAATGTATATAAATCTTCTTTATCTACTCTATTTAAATTTGCATATCTATTCTTTATTTCTTTCCTTTCTTCTCAACATATTAGTTTTGTTTTCATTGCTTTATTCCCCACTTGGCGTTTTGTTTTACTTTTGTTTTCCAGTTTGTGCTTTATTTAGTTTTGTTCTTAACTGGTAGATATAATTTTTGACTTCCTTTGTTCATTGGGTCAATCTACTGTACTTTATTTTTGTTGGGCTGTTTTGATTTTGCTTACGGGTGTATATGTACATGTATTTATTTCATTATTTAATTATTATTTGCCTGATTTTGTAACTGCCATTTGTCTGGGATTCATCTTTGGTTTCTCATTTTTGGGTATTTGTTTTAATCTCACTCAATGCCATAACAAACCACTTGTGGAATCTTTGCTCCTGACCAGAGATCAAGCTCTGAACGATTGGAGTGGCAGCACTGACTCCAGGACCCTACACAACCAGAGAACTAACACTAGGGAATATCAACTAGTGAGAACTCACACAAAGGAAACCACTTGAATACAAGACCCAGCATCACCCAACCACCAGTAGCACCCTGTGCAGGATGCCTCCTCTAAACAACAAACAAAACAAAAATATAAAACCAATCATCAGCAGAGAGGATTACCACCTCACTCAACCTTGCCCATCAGAGGGGGGGAAGAAATTCAGCGCAAATCTCACCCTATGCAAAGCTTACACAAACCACTGGACTGACCTTAAGAGGGCAAAAACCAAAAGGAAGAAATAATTCAACCTTGAAGCCTGGTAAAAGGAGACCTCAAACACAATAACTTAAATAATGAAAAGGCAGAGAAATACTATACAAATGAAGGAACTGGCTAGAAACAGAAGTCCAAATAAATGAAGAGGAAATAGGAAAACTACCTGAAAAAGAATTCAAAATAATGGTAGTAAAGATGATCAAAAACCTTGAAAACAAACTGGAGAAAATGCAAGAATCAATTAACAAAGTCCTTGAAGAATTAAAGAATAAGCATACAGAGACAAACAACACAATTACTGAAGTTAAAAATACTCTAGAAGGAATCAATAGCAAATATTTGAAGCGAAAGAATGAATCAGTGAGCTGGAAGATAACCTCCAGTTGGTAGAAATAACTTCTGAAGAGCAGGATAAAGTAAAAAGAATGAAAAAAAACTGAGGATAGTCTCAGAGACCTCTGGCACCCTATCAAATGCACCAACATTCGAATTATAGGGGTCCCAGAAGAAGAAGAGAAAAAGAAAGGCTATGAGAAAATTTTTGAAGAGATTATAGTTAAAAATTTCCCCAACATGGAAAAGGAAATAGTCAATCAAGTCCAAGAGGTGCAAACAGTCACATACAGAATAAACCCAGGGAGAAACACACCAAGACACATACTAATCAAACTAACAAAGACTAAACACAAAGAAAGAATATTAAAAGCAGCAAGGGAGAAACAACAAGTGACATACAAGGGAAACCTCATAAGCTTAACAGGTGATCTTTCTGCAGACCAGAAAGGAACGGCAGGATATATTTACAGTACCAAAAGGGAAAAATCTACAACCAAGATTACTGTACATGGCAAGGATCTCATTCAAACTTGACAGAGAAATAAAAAGCTTTTCAGACAAGCAAAAGTTAAGAGAATTCAGTACCACCAAACCAGCTTCACAATAAACGTTAAAGCTATTTATATAGTCAAGAAACTCAGGAGAAGAAAAATATCTACAAAATCAACTCCAAACTATTAAGAAAATGGCAATAGGAACATATATATCAATAATTACTTTAAATGAAAACAGATTAAAGGCTCCAACAAAAGGACATAGACTGACTGAATGGATACAAAAACAAGACCCATATATACGCTGTCTACAAGAAACCCATTTCAGACCTAAAGATACATATAGACTGAAAGTAAGAGGATGGGAAAATGTATTCCATGCAAATGGGAAGCAAAAGAAAGCTGGAGTTGCAATCCTCCTATCAGACAAAATAGACCTTTAAATAAAGAAGAGTACACGAGATAAGGAAGGACACTAGATAATGATCAAGGGATCATTCCATCCAAGAGGAAGACATAACAATTGTAAATATCTATGCACCCAACATAGGAGCACCTCAATACATAAGACAAACACTAACATACATAAAAGGAGAAACTGACAGTACACAATAATAGTAGGAGACTTTAACACCCCACTCACACCAATGGACAGATCTTCAAAACAGAAAATTAATAAGGAAACACAAGTCTTAAATGATACATTGATGAGATGGATCTCATTGATATCTTCAGGACATTCCATCCAAATGCAGAAGAATACCCCTTCTTCTCAAGTGAACATGGAACATTCTCCAGGATAGACCACATCTTGGGTCACAAATCAAGCCTTGGTAATCACTTCATGGGAAATAGATGGGGAAACAGTGGATACGGTGTCAGACTTTATTTTGGGGGGCTCCAAAATCACTGCAGATGGTGACTGCAGCCATGAAATTAAAAGACGCTTACTCCTTGGAAGAAAAGTTATGACCAATCTAGATAGCATATTGAAAAGCAGAGACATTACTTTGCCAACAAAGGTCCGTCTAGTCAAGGCTATGGTTTTTCCAGTGGTCATGTATGGATGTGAGAGTTGGACTGTGAAGAAGGCTGAGTGCTGAAGAATTGATGCTTTTGAACTGTGGTGTTGGAGAAGACTCTTGAGAGTCCCTTGGACTGCAAGGAGATCCAACCAGTCCATTCTGAAGGAGATCAGCCCTGGGATTTCTTTGGAAGGAATGATGCTGAAGCTGAAAGTCCAGTACTTTGGCCACCTCATGCGAAGAATTGACTCATTGGAAAAGACTCTGATGCTGGGAGGGATTGCGGGCAGGAGGAGAAGGGGACGGCAGAGGATGAGATGGCTGGATGGCATCACTGACTTGATGGACATGAGTCTGAGTGAACTCCGGGAGTTGGTGATGGACAGGGAGGCCTAGCATGCTGCGATTCATAGGGTTGCAAAGAGTCGGACACAACTGAGTGACTGAACTGAACTGAACTGAAATTTAAGAAAATTGAAATCATATTAAGCATCTTTTCTGACCACCACGCTATGAGACTAGATATCAATACAAGGGAAAAACTGTAAAAAACACAAACATGTGGATATTAAACAATACGTTTCTAAATAACCAACAGGTTACTAAAGAAATCAAAAGGGAAATCAAAAAATTTCTAGATACAAATGACAATCAAAACACGAGAACTCAAAACTTATGGGATGCAGCAAAAGCAGTTCTAAGAGGGACGTTTATAATAGCAATACAGTCCTACCTCAAAAGCAAGAAAAACATCAAATAGATAACCTAACTGTACACCTGAAACAACTGGAAAAATAACAACAACAAAAAAAACCCCTCAAAATTAGTAGAAGGAAAGAAATCATAAGGAATGAAGCAGAAATAAATGAAAAAGAAATGAAAGAAACAATAGTAAAGTTTAACAAAACTAAAAGCTGGTTCTTTGAGAAGATAAACAAAATCGACAAACTTTTAGCCAAACTCATCAAGAAAAAAAGAGAGAAGAATCAAATCAACAAAATTAGAAATGGAAAAGGAGTGGTTACAACAGACATTGCAAAAATACAAAGAATTATAAGAGACTATTATGAACAACTATATGGCAATAAAATGGATAACCTGAAAGACATGGAGAGATTCTTAGAAAAGTTCAATCTGCCAAGACCGGACCAGGAAGAAGTAGAAATTATGAACAACCCAATTACAAGCACAGAAATTGAAGCTGTGATAAAAAAATCTCCCCAAAAAACAAAAGCCCAGGACCAGATGGCTTCACAGGAGAATTCTATCAAACATTTAGAGAGGAGCTAACGCCTATCCTTCTAAAACTCTTTCAAAAAATTTCAGAGGAAGGAACACTTCCAAACTCATTCTACAAGGCCATCATCATTCTGATACCAAAACCAGGCAATGACAACACAGAAAAAGAAAACTACAGACCAATATCACTGATGAACATAGATGCAAAAATCTTCAACAAAATTTTAGCAAACAGAATTCAGCAACACATCAAAAAGTTCATACACTATGATCAAGTTGGGTTTATTCTAGGGATGCAAAGATTCTTCAATGTATGCAAATCAATCAATGTGATACACCATATTAACAAACTGAAAGATAAAAACCATATGATAATCTCAACAGATGCAGAAAAAGCCTTTGACAAAATTTAGCACTTATTTATGATTAAAACGCCTCCAAAAATGATCACAGAAGGAACCTACCTCAACTTTGTAAAAGCCATGTATGATAAGCCTTTCATGAGATAAACATTATTCTCAATGGTGAAAAGCCATGTATGATAAGCCTTTCATGAGATAAACATTATTCTCAATGGTGAAAAGCCGTGTATGATAAGCCTTTCGTGAAATAAACATTATTCTCAATGGTGAAAAGCCATGTATGATAAGCCTTTCGTGAGATAAACATTATTCTCAATGGTGAAAAGCCATGTATGATAAGCCTTTCGTGAGATAAACATTATTCTCAATGGTGAAAAGCCATGTATGATAAGCCTTTCGTGAGATAAACATTATTCTCAATGGTGAAAAGCCATGTATGATAAGCCTTTCGTGAGATAAACATTATTCTCAATGGTGAAAAGCCATGTATGATAAGCCTTTCGTGAGATAAACATTATTCTCAATGGTGAAAAGCCATGTATGATAAGCCTTTCATGAGATAAACATTATTCTCAATGGTGAAAAGCCATGTATGGTAAGCCTTACATGAGATAAACATTATTCTCAATGGTGAAAAGCTGAAAGCATTCCCCCTAAGGTCAGGAACAAGACAAGGGTGTCCACTTTCACCACTGTTATTCAACATAGCTCTGGAAGTCCTGGCTACAGCAATCAGAGAAGAAAAAGAAACAAAAGGAATCCATATTGGAAAAGAAGTAAAGCTCTCACTGTTTGCAGATGACATGACACTGTACATAGAAAACCCTAAAGATAGTATCAGAAAATTACTAGAGCTAATCAGTGAATTTAGCAAAGTTGCAGGATATGAAATCAATACACAGAAATCACTTGCTTTTCTATATACTGAAAATGAAAAATCAGAAAGAGAAATTATGGAATCAATCCCATTCACCATTGCAACAAAAAGAATTAAATTCTAGGAATAAACTTACCTAAGGAGACAAGTGTAGAAGGCAATGGCACCCAACTCCAGTACTCTTGCCTGGAAAATCCCATGGATGGAGGAGCCTGGTGGGCTGCAGTTCATGGGGTTGCTAAGAGTCGGACACGACTGAGTGACTTCACTTTCACTTTTCACTTTCATGCATTGGAGAAGGAAATGGCAACCCACTCCAGTGTTCTTGCCTGGAGAATCCCAGGGACAGGGAAGCCTGGTGGGCTGTCATCTCTGGGGTCGCACAGAGTCGGACATGACTGAAGTGACTTAGCAGCAGCAAGGAGACAAGAGAACTCTACACATAAAATTATAAGACACTAATGAAATTAATCAAAGATGACATAAACAGATCCAGAGATATTCCAAGTTCCTGGGTAGGAAGAATCAATATTGTGAAAATGACTATACTACCAAACACAATCTACAGATTCAGCGCACTTCCTATCACATTACCAATGGCATTTTTCCACAGAACTAGAACAAAAAATTTCACAATTCATATGGAAACACAAAAGACCCCGAATAGCCAAAGCAGTCTTGAGAATGAAGAGTGGAGCTGGAGGAATCAACCTTCCTGACTTCAGGTTATACTACAAAGCTACAGTCATCAAGGCAGTATGGTACTGGCACAAAAACAAAAATGTAGACCAATGGAACAAGATAGACAGCCCAGAAGTAAACCCACGCACCTATGGGTACTTTAGTTTTGACAAAGGAGGCAAGAATATACAATGGGGTAAAGACAGCTTTTTCAATAAATAGTTCTGGGAAAACTGGACAGCTACATGTAAAAGAATGAAATTAGAACACTTCCTAACACCATACAAAAAGATAAACTCAAAATGGAACAAACACCTAAATGTAAGACCAGAAACTATAAAACCCTTAGAGGAAAACCTAGGCAGAACACTCGATGACATAAATCAAAAAAATCCTCTACGACCCACCTCCAAGGGTAATGGAAATAAAAACATAAGTAGACAAGTGGGACCTAATTAAACTTAAAAGCTTTTGCACAGCAAAGGAAAGTAAGCAAGATGAGAAGACCACCCTCAGAATGGGAGAAAATAGCAAATGAAACAACTGACAAAGGATTAATTTCCAAAATATACAAGCAGCTCATACAACTCAATGCCAGAAAAACAAACAACCCAATCAAAAAGTGGGGAAAAGATCTAAACAGACTAATTTTTCCAAAGAAGACATACAGATGGCTAACAAACACATGAAAAAATGTTCATTATTAGAGAAATGCAAATCAAAACTGCAATGAGATATCACCTCACACTGGTCAGAATGGCCATCATGAAAAAGTCTACAAACAAAAGGGAACACTCTTGTAGTGTTGGTGGGAATGTAAATTGATACAGCCACTCTGGGAGACGGTATGGAGATTCCTTAAAATCTAGGGATAAAACCACCATATGACCCAGCAACCCCACTCCTAGGCATATACCCTGAGGAAACCAAAATTGAAAGAGACACATGTATCCCATTGTTCACTGTAGCACTATTTACAATAGTTATAACATGGAAGCAACCTAGATGTCCATCAATAGACGAATGGATAAGGAAGTTGTGGTCCATATACACAATGGAATATTACTCAGCCATAGAGAGGAACACATTTGAGTCATTTCTAATGAAGTGGATGAACCTAGAACCTATTATACAGGGTGAAGTAAGTCAGACAGAGAAAGATAAATTTCGTATTCTAATGCATATATATGGAATCTAGAATAATGTTACTGAAGAATTTATTTACAGGGCAACAGTGGAGAAACAGACATAGAGAATCGACGTATGGACATGGGGAGAGAGGAGGAGAGGGTGAGATGTTTGGAAAGAGTAACATGGAAACTTACATTACCATATGTAAAATAGATAGCCAGTGGGAATTTGCTGTATGGCTCAGGAAACTCAAACAGGGGCTCTGTATCAACCTAGAGGGGTGGGATGGGAAGGGAGATGGGACAGAGGTTCAAAAGGGAGGGGGTATATGTATACCTATGGCTGATTCATGTTGAGGTTTGACAGAAAACAACAAAATTCTCTAAAGTAATTATCCTTCAATTAAAAAATAAATTTTAAAAGAAAATATATACAGACTGGGAAGGAAGACATAAAACTTTGTTCACAGATGATAACATATGCTACCTAAAAATCTGAAAGAACCAACAATAACTGGAACTAATAAGTGTTTATAGCCAGTAATAGTGGTTATAGTGAGGTTGCAGGATACAAAGTAAATAGAGTAGGAGGTATATTCATAATCTAAGGAGATAGGGAGGTAGAAATTACTTCTGGCCAGGTAGTACTTTTTTTCCTACTGGATGGTACTTTTACACTTTGAATTTGTTTACAGGCTTAATCTTCAACAGGCTTAGTCGTGCCCCTAATCCAAAAGCACAAGCATGCCACTAGACTTCTCCTAAGATAGTTGCTTATTTAGAAGAATTTACCAGCTTATACATCATGATTAAAAGCATTGGCTTTGAATCTGGGAAAAAACCAACCAAACAGACAAACCCAAAAACAAAAGTTGTTTTTCTATATATCAGCAATGAACAAGTGGGATTTGAAACTTAAAATGTAATGCCATTTAGATTAGCACCCTAAACATAAAATATTAAGGTATAAATCTCGCAAAATTATGTAAAATCCATTGAGGAACTTTATGATTCCATTGAGGAATCATAAAATTCTGATGAACAAAATCAAAGAACTAAATAAATGAAGATATATTCATGTTCAAGGATAGGAAGACTCAATATTGTTAAGATGTCAGTTCTTTCCAACTTGATCTATAGATACAATGCAGTCCCAATCCCAGAAAGTTACTTTGTGGATATCAACAAACTTATCCTGAGGTTCATATGCAGAGGTATACCATGTAGTACACTGTATATGATAGGGTTTATGTGCAGAAGTGAAAAACCCAGCACCGCCAGCACAATGTTGAAGAAGAACGAAGCTGGAGACTTGCACTACCTGAATCAGGACTTACTATAAAGCTATAGTAATCCAACAGTGTGGTGTTGATGGAACAGTAGACAAAGGGATGAATAGAACAGAGCAGAGAGCCCAGAAATGGAACCAAAGAAATGGAGTCAACTGATCTGTGACGAGGAACAAACACTACACAATGGAGCAAAGATTGTCTCGTCAACAAATGGTACTGAAACAGCTGACCATCCACAGGCAGGAAAAAAAATGTAGACACAAACCTGATGCCCTTCCACAAAAGCTAACTCAAAAGGGACAGACTTAAATGTAAAATGTGGAACTGTAAAATTCCTAAAGCTGAAACTGTAAAACACCAGGGCTTCCCCGGTGGCTCAGATGGTAAAGAATCTTCCTACAATGCAGAAGACCCGGATTCGATCCCTGGGTCGGGAAGATCTTCTGGAGAAGGGAATGGCTTCCCACTCCTGTGTTCTTGCCTGGTGGGCTACAGTGCATGGGATCACAAAGAGTCGGACACGACCGAGTGACTAAGCACATGTGGGCATGTGTAAAACTCCTAGAAGATTACATAGGAGAACACCTGAGTATGACAATGATGTTTAGACACTACAATGCCAAATGAGATAAAGGATTAACTAGACTTCACATTTCTGTTCTGTGAAAGAGAAGGTCAAGGGAAAGATAAGAACATCTACAACAGGAATTCATTGCTGGTGGGGGTGAAAAATGGTGCAGCCACCTTGGAAGACAGTTAGGTGGTTTCTTACAAAGCTGAACATACTCTTATCGTATGACCCAGCAGTTGTGCTTCTTGGGATTTACACAGATGATTTGAACGCTTACATCCACGCAAAAACCTGCACGTGGCTGCGTATAGAAACTTTATTCAGAATTACCAAAACTTGGAAGCAACCAAGATGCCCTTGGGTAGGTAAGTTAATTAAAAAAAAATTGTCTGTTATAGTCAGACAATATTATTCAGCTCTGAAAAAAAAACTACCAAGACGTGAAAATACACGGAGGAACTTTCAATGCACATTACTAAGTTAAAAAAAAGCGCCAGTTTGAAAAGGCTGTGTATATTCTGGGAAAGACAAAACCATGTGCGTGTGCATGCTTAGTCGCTCAGTCATGTCCAACTCTTTTTTCGATCCCATGGACTAGCCCACCAGGCTCCTCTGTCCATGGGATTTCCCAGGCAAGAATACTGGCGTGGGTTGCCATTTCCTTCTCCAAGGGATCTTCCTGACCCAGGGATCAAATCCAGGTTTCCTGCATTGACAGGCAGGTTTTTTACCACTGAGCCACCAGGGAAGCCCCAGGGAACTCTAGCAAGCTCAGATTTAAACAGCACAGGAATAGAAGAAGAAAAATGGCATCGCATCCCCAGGGACTATGAGGGACGCCTGCGTTCAGAACAATGACACTTGGGGGAAAAGGCCTCAGGTGAGCTGGAAATGTGTGTGTCGGGGGAGCTGTCACAGGAATTCCTGAGCAACACAAGGGCTCAGACGTAAGAACCAGGGTGAAGCAGGCCTAAAGCACGTGGCCCATGTGTGTTATGATAGATGTCAGACACCGACGGAGACCAAGGATGACAACAACCACAATAAAACAGGGCTCCTTGGCCCTGCATCAAGAGGCAAGAACCATCACCAGCGTGAAGCCACCTGGATGTGTGGGAGAGTCTGGACGTCTGCCTCCAAGGACGTTCCATTGGTGTTTTGTTTGTTTGTTTGTTTGTTTGTCTCCTGCATGAAATCTCCAATTAAAAGTGGAAATCAAAAACATTTTTAAATCTGTACATTTCTCCTTAAAAATCCTTGCAATTCTGGTGTCTATTGCAACGTTAGGAGATTTGGCCACAGTGAACATTTGTTCCAGATGGCAAGTTCTGAGCACCCCGCTGACCTACGATGGGCACCTTCGTCCCTCACTCTCACCACCCTGCCTGGCTCCTGCAGACACTTGACTTTGCTGACTCCTGACAGAGTGGCTTAAGCTTAGCTCACGCCTCCTCACATGGATCCAGTTGCTCAGGACCTTGTAATAACAGCACTGAACTTCTGTGGGGAAACTCAAAGGAATCCTAGAATACTTCATTGATGCTATGAGATTGGAAATGAGCAGTATTATTGCATTATTGAAAACAAAATTCTATGGGCAAGCTAGAGAGATGCACTGGGCAGTAATACAATGAGTATAACCAGCTTCAAAGCATAATTCTGGAGTATAGTTTCTAGGACTCTGGCAAGGACATCATCCTCAAGTATTAACGGTCTTTTCACTTTTTTTCTCCATGATTTGGATAAAGATAAGTAAGTTGAAATGATTTGAAAAAATGGGTATAAAGCACCTTTGTGTTCACAGAGGTACTATTTGCAATACACAAGAGATAAAAGCAACCTAAATGTCCATCTACAGAGGAGTGAAGAAATATGTTGTACAAATATACAATGGAATATTACTCAGCCACAAAAAGAATGAAGTCATGCCATTGCTGCAACATCAATGGCCCTAGAGATTATCATACTAAGTGGAAAAAGTCAAAGACAAATACCATATGATTCCACTTATATGTGGAATCTAAACTATCACACGAATTAACATACCTACAAAACAGAAATGGATTCACAGAAATAGAGGACAGACTTGCGGTTGCCGAGCAGAAGAGGAGGGTGGGAGAGAAGCAGTAGGAAGGACTGGTGGCATGGGGGAGGACAGAAGGGTGGGAGAGGAAGGGTTTTAGGTTAGCAGATGCAAGCTATTACATGCACGACAGATGAACAATCCAGGCCCTGCTGTGTTGCACAGGGAACTATATCCAATATTCTGTGATAAGCCACAATGGAAAGGAATATGAGAAATATATATATATCTATATATATATCACTGAATCACTTTGCTGGAACTCAATATGGTCAATAAATTTTCAAAAAATGCGTAAAGCGCAAAGTTGAGGAAGACAGTCAAGCCATTGAAAGTGGAATCCTTTGGGGCCTGGAGTCCCAACCTCACACCCAGTGTGGGCCGGGCCAGGATAGCTGGGATGGTAGAGCTGCACACAGGAAAGGAAGCTGGGGTTTAGATCAGAGCAGGTCATGGGACGTAGTGATTCTGCTGCCAAGAATGCAAATCTGCTCTTTAGTAAAACCTAGAATGAAGTGAGTCCCAGTCCCCTAGGACATAGTTCAACCACCACCCAGCCACTCCTTTCAAATATTTTTTTCTTCTTTTTCAATCCAACTTTATATTAGACAAAGTTCAGACATACAGAAAAGTTGAAAGTGTACTATGTAATGAACTCATACATTCAATAATTTAAAACATTTGCCATATTTGATTTATCTATTCATATACATGTGTGAGACTATATATGTATATGTGTTTGTCTGTGTATGTATGTATGTATGTATGTATATGGTGTACACATGTCCCCCTAACCATCTGAAAGTAGATTTTGCAGATATCAAGACACTTTATTCCTTCACACTTCAACCTGCATCTTCTAAGAACCAGAACAATCCCCAAATGACCACTCTGCTACCAACACACACAAGAAAATTGACAATAATTCTTCAGTATAATCGAACATCTAGTTCACAGGGAAATTTCCCTGTCTCTAAAATGTCTTATAGCTATCTTGATCAGTTCTTCAATAAGTGAACTAAATCTGCTGTTTTTATTTTTACTTTTTCTTACTATTCCCTCTGGCAATGAACTGGATAGACCATAGTATAATTTGCTAAGAATGGCAGTGTAGGAGGAAGAGCAAGTTTTGAGGAGGAAAGTGAGGAGTTATATTTTTTAATTAAAACATTTTTTGAACTATGATTGATTTACAATGATTCACATATTCAGCAAAGTGAGATATATATATACACTCCTCTTCAGACTGCTTTCCATTATAGATTATTCCAGGATACTGAATGTGGTTCTCTGTGATGTACAGTAGGTCCTTGCTGTTTGTCTCTTTTATATAGAGTAGTGTAAACTTTGGAAACAAGTCTGGAGCTCAGAGGGGAAGTCTGGACTAAAGATGTATATCGGGCCACAGGAGTGGCTGAATGTTGGGAGTGCCTGAGCTCATCTGGGAGTCCTGCTTTGTCATCACCATCATCATCTTCATCATTTATTTAGGCACCACAATGTTTGGCATTATACTTTTTACCATTAGTTCATTTTCTTACCACAGTCTTACATAATGGGCAGTTGTATCTCCATTTTTCTGAAAAGGAGACAGTCTCAGTGTGGTTCAGTAATTGGCAGAGTCATCACTACCGGTCCATTTGGGAGCAAAGATCTGAGCCTGGCTCTATCCAGCTCTGAAAGTCCTGTTCATGGCCGCTATGCCAACGTCCCCCAGCAGAGATATGGGGAAGGAGGCTGCAGACAGAACCTGAGCAGACGAGAGCAGATCCCCTGAAGGGACATGGAGGGAAATAAGCAGAAAAAAATCCAGGAGAGAGTCGTTAGAGGAACCAAGGGAGGAAAGGGTTCCAAGGATGAGGCCATGGTGAATGTCCATTTATTTTTGCATTCATTCCACATGTATTTCAGGCACTGTGAGTGATCTTTGATAGGGTGGTGAATAAAGTAGACCATCTCTGTTGTACCAGGAGCAAACTATAGACTAAAGCCCAGTGTGGGAATGTGAGCAGGACAAGTTCTGAGCTGGAAGTGGGATGTGGGGGCCAGGTCACTACTGACAGCTATCCAAGAGCTGTGGCGGGGTGGGGGAGGGGGCGTCGGGAGCTGTCACCTGAGTGCAGGGGGCTTCTGAATGGGTGGAGGGTTAGGACAATCCCAAACGCAGTTCTTTCTAAGTGTTTGGTGAGAAGGGAAGGAGGTAGATAGGGCAGATGGGGCAGTCAGAGCCAGAAGATTGTCTTGGTGGTTTGTCGACGAGAATGGGGCAGACAGTAGGCAGGAAAAGGGTATGGATGCAGGTGAAAAGCAAAGGGAGTCCTTACTGAATGGGAGAGGTGACCTGTGTCTCTGAAACTGAAGGAAGAGAGGGTGGAGGGAGAGGGTCCAGAGCTTCGCAGAAGTGGCCGCTGGTGTCTTGTTAAGTCGGAGGGGTGCTCTCAGCTGGAGAAGAAGGAAGGTGGAGGAAAGACAGGTTTGAAAAACGTGGCCTCGTCTGGCGATGCTGCTGTGGGAACTGAGAGGGGACAGACCCCGACAGTCAGGGACTGAGGTCCGGGTCAGGCGGGACCCCCTGGAGTCCAGTGCAGGGGACTTGCTCACACAGGTGGGGCTGAGACCGAGGGTGGATGGCGTCCTGTCTGGAGGTGAACACACAGCGGGAGGGGCGGGGCTCAGGTATGTGTTTGAGGAATTCAGGGTTCTGAGAGGATGCATGTCAAGCAACTGATGGGAGAAGCAGAGCCCGGGAGGACAGAGACACGGGGGAGGGCTGGGTGTGAAGGTGCTCCTGGTGAATGTAAGGTTTTTGCTTCATCACAAAAGAATGCAGAGACAAAGTGACAGGTAAGAAGTGGATTTTTTTAGAGAGAAATACACTCCACAGAGTGTGGGCCATCTCAGAGGGAGAGGAGAGAGCCTTGAAATTGGGGGTGATTAGTTTTTATGGGGTGGATAACTTCATAGGCCAGTGAGTGGGAGGATTATTCCAATTACTTTGGGGAAGGAACAGAGACTTCCAGGAATTGGACCACTGCCCACTTTTTGGTCTTTCGTGGCCAGGCAACCCCCTCCAGTATTCCTGCCTGGAAGAGTCTGTGGGCAGAGGAGCCTGGAGGGCTACAGTCTGTGGGGTCACAAAGAGTTGGACACGACTGACCGAGGGCACTGGCAGAACTGGTATGCGCCTGTGGGTGTGCCACTTAGCTGTTGTGTTGCAGTGCGTGTATAATGACGCTCAGAGTCCACTGGAAGTTGAATTTTGGACCCAGTTGGTTCTAACCAGTCTTTGTCGTGTCTCATAGCCAAGTCATTCTTTTAAAAGTTGTGTCCTGCCCCTTCCGTCCTATTTCAAAGGACTGCAAGGTCCCCTGAACTGTGCAGGAAGCAGTGAGAGGAAGACGATAAGGGGGCTGGGAGGTGCTGCCCTGAGCTGGGGGCAGACACATGGCTTCAGGTTTCCAAGGTGGAGGAGCAGAGGCGTGAGACGGGTGCGGGTTTTTAAACAGGTGGAGATGCAGGCCTGTGAGTGGACGCAGCCAGCCTCTGGGGAAGCCAGTCCCCCCCTCTTTCCCTGCAGGGAGTGACAAATTAGAGAACTGTGAACACAAGGCAGGGGGGGGCCTTACCTTTATTACCGGTCAGTTGGGTGGGAGAAAGCAGGGTGCCTTCTGGATCCCTCCGGGGACCTTAGCCTTGGGTTGGCTGCACACCCAGGTCCAGGCAGGGAAGTGGGCTAGACGGATGCAGAGTTGTGGCTGACTGAGCGATGCTCCAGTGCACAAGGTGAGCCTCCAGCCACAGCGCAGGTAGCCGCAGAGGTGAAGGGAAAAGAGGGTGTCACCTTCAGACAAGAAGGATGTGGGGACGGAGCCTGCAGGCTTCAGGAGGGCTGGGGGTCGCCGTGGTACAGGAGGGACCAGGCTGTTGGAACATCACTCCCAGGGAGACAGCTATCCCCGGGACTGTGCTGGCCTGGTAGAGACTCTGAGCCATGCACAGGGACAAGTGTTCCAGGATGCCACTTGGCTGATGGGAATTGAGCACCCAAAGGGTTCCAGGGGTCCAGTCAGGTGCTGAAGTCTTCAGAGCAAGAGATGTGGTGATGGAGAGTCATGGGCTGGGGGTGAGTCAGGAGCCATAGCATGTGAGGATGGACGGGAGCCCGAGTTACCTGGCGATCACCTTCATCACTTCCTTTGCAGTAGAAATAGTCTCTATTATGTCTCTTGTAAGAGAGACTATTAAACACCATGGTTAAATTTAAGAGAAAAATAAGAAAGCAGCCATAAAATAATTCCATGGTCTTGATTTATTCTCTCTCAAGTTCTTTTAATTTTTATTTAAAAAAAATTTTTAGCCGTGTCATATGGCATGTGGGCTCTTCATTCCCTGACCAAGGACTGAATCCATGATCCCTACAGTGGGACTCAGAGTCTTAACTACTGGACTGCCAGGAAAGTCCCTCAAGTTGTTTTTTAAAATGGAAGCTTTGTTTTGTTCAACCATATACTGCATCACTTAAGAAAGACGTTCTCAGTTTCCCCGTCCGGGGAACCCATAGACGTTTTCTGTGTTTTAGTTACAGAGAAGCCAACAGTTGTGCTCTCTGCTCCCTCACCCCATCCACGTCCCTTTCTGGAGATGTTTCACTAATCAGCTGTCCATCAACATCAAAAATGATGGGCAGGACAGGACCCCAAGCTCTGGCACGGGTATCCGTGCTCGGGATACCTCCTCCCAGAAGTCACCTCCGCAGGGGAAGAAGTGACCATGGGTTTCTCTGTAACTAGCCTTTGCCCCAAGAGTAGCAAGCACGGACAGGAGGTGCTGAGTTTCTTTGTTTGTTTTCTGTTTTTCATCTGTTGGCTCTGTGCAAGCTCAGAGGACCAAGTCTGCACCGGGTCTGTCTCTGCAGCTCCGCAGCTCTGTGTGCTCAAAGGAAATGCCTGTCAGACCTCAGGGAAGATTCGAGAGCTGATGAGGGCTGGAGCAACAGGGTTCTTAAAGTTTGAAGAAGTGGCTGTATCCCACTGCGATTTTTCCCCCGGAGGTCCCTGCGAGTCCCGGGGCCTCTCGGGTGCCTGTGCTGCAGACCCCCTCCAGCAGCTTTTAATACTGTGTGTCCTGATTCTGAATTCTGGTTCTCCAGGGATCCAGACACCTTCACGGATGCAGAAAAGAGATTGTGTGAGTTTGGCTCTGAAGGGAGCACGTGGCCCAGGAAGGCTGTTCTGGCTGTATGGGGATTGGGGCGGGGGGCATGAGGCACGTGGGGCTGGGAGGCTGGCTGACCAACAGTGTGACTGATGGGAGATTGGCAGCCTCTAATGACCCTGACTTTCACTAAAGGGGCATAGGCTTCGTTCTGAAGGTGTGGGGTCTCTGAAAGCTTCCAGGAGAGGAAGGATGAACCTGGGGTGGGTGGGAGGGGGAGAAATGGGGAGGGGGCAAGTTGCAAGTGTCTGCTGGGAGGAGGAAGCTTCTTGTTGGCCTGCTTGCTGCTCGGCAGGACTCTCTGCTCTGCCCATGTGCCTTGGGGGAGCAAAGAGCAGAGTCCTGCTCCTCACAGGCCCCCCTTGGCCTGGGAGACAGGCACCATCACCTCACTGCCCCACCCTCTCTGAGTCACATCTGCCCCCCCGCTGCCACTACCAGGAGATTGGGGAGAAGAGGATGGGAAGGTGGCTCTGCCTTCCTTCCCCCCACTGTCTCCTGGCACCCCCAGTACCGGGGCCTCAGGCCTATTGACCCTCAAGAGGAACTCTGAACAACTGTGTCCCTCCCTGTCGCATTGTTGCATTGACATCTGCAGGTTTTCATACATTGCAGAGGATGTCACTCATATAAATACATGAACACAGATGTTTTACATTAATTCTTTACATTCTAAAGAATGTAATCATGGATTATAAATACACAGAATATCTGCTGCGCACCATTATCTTTGAAAAAGCCCACATATCACAAGCTCTTCATTTGGAATGGGCTTAACTTGTGGTTCAGCTAGTAAAGAGTCTGCCTGCGATGAGGGAGACCTGGGTTTGATCCCTGGGTTGGGAAGATCCCCTGGAGAAGGGAAAGGCTACCCACTCCAGTATTCTGGCCTGGAGAATTCCATGGATTGTGTCGCAAAGAGGGACACGACTGAGCGACTTTCACTTTCGTTTGGAATGTTTATAATTGAAATTTAGTTTAAAATGTTAAAAATAATTTTATTTACATATCTATTTCTGACTGTGCTGGGTCTTTTTGTGGCAGTGGCTTTCCCCTAGTTGCAGTGAGTGGGGCGGCTCTCTAGTTGTGGAGCACAGGCTTCCCACGGTGTGGGGCGCAGGCTCTAGGGTGTGCAAGTTTGAGTAGCTGTGGCACGTGGGCTTAGCAGCTGCTGCTCGCAGGCTCTTGAGCAGAGGCCCCATAGGTGGGGTGCGTGGGCTTAGTTGCTCCGTGGCGTGTGGGATCTTCCTGGGTCAGGTGTTTCCTGCATTGGCAGGCAGATTCTTTACCACTGAACCACCAGGGAAGCCCAGCATTTTTTGATAAACGATAAAACTTCTGGACTGAAGATATGTCTTATAATTATTATTAGCATACAGCTCATCAAATCACATATTGATCATTAAGTATTAAATGTAAAGAGTCGATGACACGAACACCTCTTACCCAGGAGGGATGATCAATTTTCTTCACCGGAAGCCTCTCTGCTGTGGATGTGTTTGCCTCCCCTGCTCACTCCTTCGCCCTTCAAGTCTCCACGAGCTCCCCCAATGCAAGACTACAGAGCATCTCTGGCTACAGTTTGGCAGGACATCCTGTGCCCAGGGCAGAAGAGTGTCCCCCTGAAACATACTTGGAAGGCCTTAACCCCAATATCTGAATGTGACCTTATTTGGAAAAGGGTCTTTGCAGATGTAATCAAGCTAAAACGTCATTCTAGATTAGGGTTGGCCTCAGTTCAGTAAGTGTCTCTACAAGGTAAAGAAGGGGCTCGGACACATTGGGGTGGGGTAGGGACACCATCTGGGGGCAAGGACACACTGCTGGGGTGTGTCCCCATGCCCAGGAGCACCAGGGTTGCTGGCGGTGGCCAGGAACTGAGAGCGCGTCTGGGAACAGAGTCTTTGCAGAGCCTCCTGAAGGAACCAACCCTGTGGAGATCTGTGTTTCAGACTTTCTGCCCCCAGAACAGCAAGCGAATAAAATTCTGTTGTTTGAAACTGTCCCGTTTACTTTGGGAGGGCAACTCTGAGGAATAAATACACCAAGGCACCTGTTTAATAGCAAAGGGAAGGCCACAGTGGACTACAACCAGGATCCATGCTCTTCCCTTGAACCCTCCCAGAAGCATCCGGCCTGATGGCATCGTTGAATGGCCTGTGACAAGTTCAGCCAAGGGGCAGGGCCCTGGGGGAATGGAGTACTTTCATACAGGACTGATGCGTGGGCTCATCAATGGCCAGTCTATAGGGAGGAACGTGTGTCTGGGAAGGAAGAGGGAAGACAGGATTAATCCGTTTCGTGATCTCTTCAAGGTGCCCCTTGGAGTCTGTGCTTCTGCCCCTGTAGGCATCAGCTCTGCTGTGTTGGAGACCCTGGTGTGAGTGTGGACATGACTGGGAAAAGAACATAGGAAAGAGCCAACGTGATGGAAAGGGCCATTTTTGGCTTCAGTGGACTCACAGAGAAACACGAGCTTACTGCCTCCACGGAGTCACTCCCCAGGGTGACTGTTAGCATCCCAGGTGGTTGCCACACCCCAGCTCCAGGGAGGACTGTGACTGGGATGCTGACGCCCATCAGGAGAGCCTTTGACCTGCAGGGGTGGGTGTTGGCAGCCAGTTCTCCCCTCTTCCCTCCCGGCAGATTCTCCTGAGACCCGGAGCTTCCCACTGCCACTCAAAAGACCAGCTGGAGACTGAGCGGTCGTCGCCCTGGATGCTGAGTCTCAGCCAGTCTGGGAAGGCATCTATCTGTCCTTCCAGGCTGGCGTCCCCTAATCATGTGCTCAAACCCACAAACATCTGCTTCCTCTGGGAGCCAGGCAGGATCCCATAAAAGAAAGGGTGGCAGGGACTCGCCAGCTTTGGGAGGAGGCTGCATGGGAGAGGTTCTCCTCGCTCTGCAGGGTGAGCAACTCAGCAGTTTTATTTACACAAAGTCACATTTTCTTCCCTTCCGTACTGCACTGCTATTTCAGGAGGAACATTTTGAGTGAACATCACATTGCTGGCTGGTTTATCCGTCTCCCTCTCAACCTCAGCCACTCCTCTCTCCTTGGTCTCCACCCAGGCCTCCAGGACACTGTTCCCAGCACAAATGTTGGTGACACCATGGCCTTTTTTTGTCTGGAAGTTGATAGAATCTTTCCTGATCCAGGCGTGAGGTGGGCTGCTGGGGGAAATGGCTCTGCCCCAGGGCACTGTGGAAGGGAGCGGTTTCTGTTGTACAGCAGAGTGAACTATACACATATTTGTTGTTTAGTCGCTAAGTCGTGTCTGACTCTTTTAAAACCCTATGGACTGTAGCTCAGCAGGCTCCTCTGTCCATGGATTTACCCAGGCAAGAATACTGAGGTGGGTTGCCATTTCCTTCCCTGCTACAAACATCCCCTCTTTTCTAGATTTCCTTCCCATTCGCGTCATCACAGAACACTGAGTAGCGCTCCCTGTGCTACACTGTAGGTTCTCGTTAGTTACCTACTTTATAACTGATCGTGTATATGTGTCAGTCCTAGACTCCCAGTTCATCCACCCGTGCCCCATAACTTTAATAACTATTAACATCCTTCCTCAAACAGGCGTGGGGCTGAGATACTCAGGAGCAAGCCTTGACTGTAGCCAGACAGCGTGAGCAGAAGAAGGTGCCTTCTCAAAACTTAGACCAGATGGCGGCTGCCTGCCAGCATTATTGTAAAGATGAGCTGACTATAACTGTTTATAGTCCATTGTCTGAGACGGGCCAAGTAAGTGCCCTTGACTGTCAGCCCGTGATGAATTCGCTCAGTGCAGGAAAGTGACTGACACAGAACAGGGGCGCCCTGTGGCTGGCCGAGCTGGCTGAACCCCTGAAGGGACGGATTTCAGTCCTCCTCATCCATTTAGGCCGCCATGAGGCATCACGGGACCAGGAAGAAGCCCGGGGGAAATTGCCTTGGCGCGTTCACAGGTGGCTGCCCGGAATCGTGGCAAGAGGCCAAGCAGGATGATGCCTGGAGTCAGACAGTCGGGGACCAATCCTGGCTCCACTCACTGCTGACCGTGTGACCCTGGGTACGTTCTATAACCTTTTTACTCTCGTTTTCCTCCTCTGTAAATAAGCATAGTAATTCCTGTCTCCTGAGAGGTTTTGAGGATTGAATGCAAGAATATACAGACAGTTCCCAGCACAGTGGAGGGCCCGTGTGGCCTTTGACAGTACAGATGGTGAGGTTTCATCAGTTAAGACCGGAAGTGAGTCAGGAATGAGGTTTGTGAATCCATTGCCAGGAAATGAAGCTCCTTTCACATTTTCAAGGTTGATGCTTGGGGGTGTTAGAATTCCAAGGTTACTCTCTAGTTCCTACTGAGCTTCGCTGTAAGAACAAACTCTCTGGTCTCATGTTTGGGGCCTCTCAGGATTGGATGGGTCCAATGGTCAGGACGCTGTGTTTATCTGTGTATTCCAAAATGGCAAAAGGCTTCTGTGGGTTTTCTGAGGCTCTGCTAGCAGAGGGGTGACAGCGACTCAGTGCTGAGGGACAGCTGCCTTTTGTATTCATCGTATTCATGATTCGTTTTTTTTTTTTTCATCATTCCTTTCTGTTTTCTCTATTTTCAATGCTTTGACATCTGGGGCCTTGCTGAAATTGGATGCCCTACCTCTCCCAGGTGGCCATTTCCTAGAAGTAGCAAAGGATTTGTCTATAAATAAATTTCCATATGCCAGCCAATCCACCCAGAGCCTCCATTTCCAACACCTTCTTTACCAGGCTCTCACACGCTGAGCCTGTACATACCTGCCCTATTCATCCCAGGCCCATGGGCCAAACAATGAAATGATTCAGACCAGCCAGCTCTGAACCTGCCGACTCTGCCTCTCCTGCTCCTTCCATGGAAACCATGATCAAGGCTCTCTTGCATCTTCCCTGGCTCCCTCTGCCTCCTGCCTGACCCTGGTGCTTCTCCCGATGCTCCTCCTGCTTACGGAACTGTGAGTACAAGCTTCTTCCCTCATGACCATCATTTCCATGTCTGAATGTCTTATCATGCTCCATTAAACAGATCCCAAATATCTTTAAACTCCCTTAATTAGATTCTCTGTCCTTTAGGAGCTGAAGGGTACACGTATAATTAAAATGAAACTAAGAAAATGACAGTGTATGGCATAGCCAGGCTTTCCAATTACATTCTGTCTCTGAGTGCTAAATATCACAGCCAAGATACTTGTCTCCAAAGCCCCCTGCATCCTGCATCACCATCCTTCATCACTTCTGCCCTGATAGGTATTGAAGGCATCCTTAGCTGGCTTTCCCATGGCTGTGAGCTCCTTGAGGACAGAGTTCTTAGGTTTATTTGACTTCTGTTATCCTAATGGTTTTCTCAGAGTCTGACATTCAACAGAATGAGTGGCATATGATGAACGCCTGGGTGACGTGGCTGCATTGCTCTGGTCACCCCAAGGTCTGATGAATACGTCACTGTGATCCCACCCCAAGGTTGTGACATGCTGGTGGGCTGTACTCACCTGTGAGGTGTGTCCAAGTGTTTTACTAGTAATGTGCCAAAGTCTGCATATGCTGTGCTGTAATAACGTTTAGGCCTTTCGCAGCATCCCATTGACTGCATCTGTCAATAGGCTCTTGAGCTATGACTGCTGTCACTGGAATGTGTGTAACATCATATTGCCTGATGGCCTGTGTGCCATCAGGAACCCCGTTAGTCACCTGTGCCCAGGTGGATAAAAGGTTGAGAACTCTCGGTTTAGGGACCATGAGAGCTGGCACACAAATAAGCATCTATTGTACTTTTATCCAGTAAGATATTGGGTCATTTTTCTGTAAGATATTGTGGAAAACCCCAAATGTTTTAGCCAACCCAATAATTGGATGGTGTTGATTTGGGGCAGAGTATTTCTCACAATAATGCCAACTGTGTGTGTGTGTGTGCGTGCTCAGTTATCTCCAGCTCTTTGCAGCCCCATGAACTGTAGCCTGCCAGGCTCCTCTGCCCATGGAATTTTCCAGGCAAGAATACTTGAATGGGTTGCCATTCCTTATCATTATTATTTTTGTCAGTGTTTTGTTGGCTACAGGAATAACAAGGAAGCAAATTCTGAAATTCAGCCCAGATTGATAAAAGTGTGCCCTTTGGTAGGCGCAGGATGGGAATTTCCAGAGGCTGTTTCTAGATATATTTACTTGCCAAACCAAGCCTTTGAATAAGATGGTCCTGAGAAAGTATTCCCTAGGTCCGTGGGGAGTGGCCCTGGTAGATTCCAGTATGTGAGAACCATGTGCTGGTCTTGAAAATAGTTGTTTTATTTTTGTTGTTTTTATATGCATGGATTTATATATGATATTTGCTTTAAAACAAATATTACATTAACACATACATATGAAATGTAGAAAAGTAGTACAGATGAACCTATTTTCAGGGCAGGAATAGAGATGCCGATGTAGAGAACCGACTTGTGGACACAGTGGGTTTCGGGGACGGGGGTGAACCCAGACAGTAGACAAATGCATCACTGTGTGTAAAATAGACTGCCAGTGGGAAGTTGCTGCTCAGCACAGGGAGCCAGACTGTGCTCTGTGATGGCCTAGGGGTGGGATGGGCGGGGGGAGGGAGGCTCAGGGGAGGGAAGACATGTATACGTATGGCTGATTGGCTTCATTGTACACCAGAAACTAACCCAACAGTGTAAAGCAATTTTGCTGCAATAATACAAGAAAAAAAAAAAAACAGTTGTTTTGAATTACAGATGACCTTGTTGTTGCTCAGTCGCTAAGTCGTGTCTGACTCTGTGACTCCGTGGACTGCAGCACGCCAGGTTTCTCTGTTCTTCACCATCTCCTGGAGCTTGCTCAAACTCATGTCCATTGAGGTAATGATGCCATCCAACTATCTCATCCTCTGCTGCCCTCTTCTCCTTTTGCCTTCAGTCTTTCCCAGCATCAGGATCTTTTCCAATGAGTCGTCTCTTCACATCAGGTGGCCAAAGTATTGGAGCTTCAGCTTCAGCATCAGTCCTTCCAATGAATATTTAGATTTCCTCTAATGCCTTTAATTTCTCTGTATTCCTGTTACTGTTTTATTCCCAGAAACAGCATTCAAATCTTACTTATTCAGTAAGAAATTTACTGCTATTCTGTGCATTTTGTTTTCTGTGCAATTGGCTTTTTGTTTAGGTTTTAAAGTGATGCACTTTCTAGCTCTTTGGGTGGAAAAAACTATAGCATACAGGGCTTGGGTTCCCTTGGGAAACTTGGAATAGGAATCTTTACCTCTCAAAATCACACTGATCTCACGTGTATTGAATAAATAATGATTTATTCTCACATTCAATTTACATTTATTTTATTGATTTATTCAAGGAATATCTATGACATCTATTGATTACCTACCATTGCTCTCTCTGTCTCCCCACTCACTGGTGAACAGAGAGCAGTGTCTCAGTTTCTCCGTAGTGAAGATCAGTTCTTATTTTCATTTTTTCAAATCCATTGCAGGCCGATATTTTCATGAACACAGTAGAAATGAATTTCTGAAAAAAGAGATAAAAAAGACACAAACAATAAACATTGAATTTTTATCATTAGATACAGCAGGCATAAAATTAAATTTCATTGGCTATAATTAGACATTAAACATCTTTGCTCTAAAAGTTTCTAAACACATGCAATATTCATCTCACAGGTTGTGGGTCAGATTTCTATTTTTATTTACAGTCCAGGCATTGTTCTTTGTGTGTCCAGACTCAGCAGGTGTGAGGCTGTAGAAGCAGATTCTGCTTTAAACTTCCCCACCATCAGCTTTCTGTGTTCCCTTTTAAATGGTCAGATCAGCTGCACTGTATGAGAGAGGGCAAAGATCTCCTCCATTGCTGCACTTGCAGAACTACTCTAAGCCCCAACCTGTTTGTTCCTGTACCTCCCCCCTTGCTTTCTCATTTAAAATGGGCCTAAGATGACTGTTCACATCTAAACATGCTCTGTGCTGTTCGAGCCCGTGTGCGCAGCAGTGGGGTGGGGGCAGTGGCTCCCAGGGGCCATGGATGCAACAGGGAGTGAGGCTGAGGGGCAGGTGCAGGCAGTCGGCTGCAGTGGGCTCAAATTTGCAGAAACTTATGCATCCTGGGCCCCTGGGGCAAGACCTCTGACTTGCTATTGCTGGTGCCTGACCTGGAAGACCCGGGTTTCATTATGTGTAGGTCTGAATCCACTTTCTCCTCCAAAATGAGAAAAATAATTCCACCTTGTTGTTGGTCCCACATAAGTTGGAAATTAATAATAAATACACTATGCAGTCACTGCGTGTACTTTGGGCCTCTCTCCCTCTCCGCATGGCATGGTGCAGTCCATGGGGTCACAGAGTCTGATACGACTGAGCGACTGAATGGACTGACTGATACTATGGGATCACTGTGGGTACTTTGGGCCTCTCTCCCTTTCTTTGGGAGTGAGCAATACATTCTTGCCAAAATTTACTGGATCTGCCATTTCCCAGGGACCTGAGGCAGGAACACGAGGTGGAGAGGGACAGCCAGTCCCAGCAGAGGGGATGGCAGCAAAGGCATGTGGGTGTGAAGCAGCAAGGTCAGACAGCAGCAGTACATTTGGTGTAACTGGGTCTAGAGTATGTGAGAAGAGTGAGTCTAACAGCCATCCAGAAGCAGATGCAAAACTGTGTCATAAAAGTTGTGAGTGAGAGGTGAAATCGGACCCAGCCACAGATTATTCCAGCAGGAGCTTGTGCACCTGGGTGTCCGTGGAACACTGACTTCACTGCAAGGTCCCCAGAGGGTTAAAGACGTTTGCTGGTGTCCAGAACTCCTGCACTCAGAGGGTGGGGTCTGTTTTGATCTCCCATCAGCCACCCTGGCAAGTTTTTCACACCCTCCCCACTTCCCCAGGATGGCCAGGAAGGACTCTCTGGGTGAAAGTCCAGGAGGAGAGAGGTGGAAGCAGATGGGATGTGGGACCTCAGTTCCCAGACCAGGCTGGAAACCAGGTCCCCTGCATTGGGAGGCAGAGTCCTAACCACTGGACCACCAGGGAAGTCCCCAGGCTTTCTGTAAGTCAGCTCTGGGGATCCTTCAACAGAAAAGCGGACTTCATTGCTAAGTCCCGTCAACTGAAGATGGCACTAAAGAATATGTAACCCATTAAAGAAACAAAAGCTCTGGTAAATACCCTTAAAAAGACAACCAAATTATGTTTTACCCAGATCAATTTTCTTTATCCAGAAGGGGCTCTTTAAAGACTTCAAGATTATACTTAAAAAATCTCAGAGAAACACACCATTGATAGAGAAAGGCACAGTACTTGGATAACAGACTGCTTTCCATACTTCAGCCTTTAATTCTCAGTTTTACTCAATCAGAATGGTCAGCGGAGAGAAGGGGCTTTGGAGTCACACGTACCTGGGACTTGTCCCCACGTCTCATTTTGGTAGCTGCTCAAAGCCTCTTTGAGCTTCCATTGTCCCCTCGCGTAAAATGAGGACATATAATAATGGGACTCGTCCTGCTGGGCTCTCATGAGGGTCATGTGAGGTAATGCCTGTTGTGTGCCCAATGCCCAATCCATTTCAACTAATTATTACTATCAAGAACAAACCACAGAAGGAAGGTGTGCCCCGTTTTCAAGCTTTGCTGGCTTCCTAGCTCTGAGGTTGGGGTTTTTGTTTCTGTGCTAATAGTCTTTCTACCACTTAGAAAGAGGTGTGTCCCATGCCTCTGCATCGTTACGAGAACACGGCTCACGGCGGAGTCATGTGGGCAGAAGCCAGACACTGTGTCTTTGTTTGGTCATTGAGTGATGTAACCCTCTAAGCATCCTCTCTCAGATCGCTCTGTTGGGAACGGTTTCCAAGCCATTAAAATGTAATTCTTCCCATCTTCCCATGTTCGGGTGGGGGAATGGAGACAAAACTCAGTGTCACTTGGCCTTTGTCTAAAATGAAAGCCCCCTCCCGCTTCTGGCTAACACACAGGGTGAAGCTGCTCATGAGTTTCCTGAGATCAGAGCCCTGGTTGCCTGCTGGTAACTGTGGCAGACACAGGTAGAGAACCATCTCGTCAGCATGATTTTCTTGGATTTGGAACAGGCAGGCATCCTATGAGGAGCTCACAGCTGCAGGGATTTAAGAAACCATGGGCGTGGGACCAGGTTCCATGGACAGTCACACAGCGAACCGCTGGGATACCAGAATGAGGAGCAATGTGGTGTCTTCTCTGTGAAGGAGAAAAGGACCTGAATTTGTCCTGAATAACTGAAACTGGGATGTCAGTCAGGGTTTCACCCAAGACAGGAAACTAGGATAGACGTGAAGGAAAGCGTTAGTTGCTCAGTCACGTTCGACTCTTTGCGACTCCATGGACTGTAGCCTAGAAGGCTCCTCTGTCCATGGGATTCTCCAGACAAAAATACTGGTGTGGTTTGCCATTTCCTACTGCAGGGATCTTCCTCACCCAGGGATAGAACCCCAGTCTTCTGCACTGCAGGTAGATTCTTTACTGTTTGAGCCACCAGGGAAACCCTTGTAGATAAATAGATAGATAGATGTAGATAGATACAGATAGATGTTATATAGTTATAGAGAGACAGATGTCAGTGATCGATTAGAGAGACAAATAGATCGATTGGCTGATTGATTGAGTGGAAGGCTTACTTGAGGGTTGGCTAGGCTGGTCTGAAGTCTGTAGGATGGACCTTCAGGAAAGACAGGCTAGAAAGACCACTGGTGGGATTTCTTCTTAAGGGAAACTTTAGTTCTTCTCCTGAAGCCTTTTATCTGATTAGATAAGTCCCACCCAAACCCTGTACTCTGGGTTAGTCTTCTTTAGAGTCAGCTGATTATAGATGTTAATCACATTTACAAAATATCTTCAATAAGATGCCCAGATGAAGGTTTGATGGAATCTCTGGGGACCAAGCTGACATGTAGCCAAGTTGACATAAACATCACATCTAGCCTGGTAAGAATGTTTTCAACTCCTATAAAATAACATTGCTGTCCCAAACTTCCCATTTATATCAGCAGCACTATCAGAATTCCACTTTCCCGTATTTTTTTTTCTTTCTTCCTGCTTCCTCCGTTGTAATTTTCAAGTAGTCAACAATTTCTGTGGATTTTCCTGAGATTTATCACTCATTTTTTCTCTCTCCAATCCCACATTCTGCAGCCCACACAGACATACTCTAGTTTTTTCATGCTCTCCTAACTGGCTCTGGTCTCATTAACTTTGCACCAGAAAGAAATGAAACACCCTTCTTATTTCTCTTCTCTGTTGAAAAATCTGTCACATCTAAATCCCTCATCCCTGCATCTTAATTCCTCCATCATTCCTCACCTCACCTCACATTTCACCCCTCCATCTACACTCCTCCTGGTTCTTGCATCTGCTTCCTGTGATTCCCTGAGCTGGTCTTGGTTCAGCACTTATTTTTGTCCTGTGTTGGGTGCTGAGGAGTTAGTTACCAGCCAAGCTAATATCTCAATAGGTGAGGTGAAGTCACTCAGTCGTGTCCGACTCTGTGCAACCCCATAGATGGCAGCCCATCACACTCCCCCGTCCCTGGGATTGTCCAGGCAAGAGTACTGGAGTGGGTTGCCATTGCAGCAAAGGACAAATGTTAGCGTCAATCAGATGGACTGACATGGAGTGTCTGATGGTAATTGGGGAAGGAATCATGGAAAGTTCTGTTAGGTTCAATTTCATGAAATTGCTGTTTTTCTGGGTAAAGAACTGTTGAATATTGGCAATTTCAAGTGACATAGATGAGTTTAATGGAAGTCTGAAGTGGGGCGTGGCTGGAGGAGATAGAGCAGGTGGAAGAGTGGTTCTCATGGGTCCACTTTCCAGGGACTGGTACAGAGGTTGCCCCCCTGAATCAGTGGGCGTGAACTAGGGATGTGAGGGGTGGACTTGCTGCCAAGTGGCAGGTGGGCATCTCTAAGCAGTGGTGCTGATGCAGGGACAGAAACTGCCATGGGGGTCCTTGGAGGAGCTCAGTTGGCAAGGTGCCAAAAATCTCCCCTGGCAAGCACTGAGTGCATGAATATTGAATTATTTCCGTATTTTTTTTTTTGGAAGGAGGGGATTTTGGATTTTTTTTTTTAACTACTTGCTTACTTGTTTATTGCTATCAATAACAATGTGTAATGAACATCTTGTTCATTAAGTTTTTGTTCTTCATGTTCATGATGAGTTCTTTAAGATGAAAGCCTAAAATGGAATTATTGGGCAGCCACATGAAACACAGCTGTTTGCTATGTATTGTCAGCCATCCATGAGCGTGGCCTGGGCTGTCAGCTTTCCCACCACCCACTTGTGAGGGGGCCTGTTTTTCCCCCTGTTGACATAGTACTAGCATTTTGTCAGTGTGTTAAGCAAATAGCTTATTACTTTAAAAAAATTATTGAAGTATAAATGATTTGCAGTGCTGTGTTTAATTTCTGCTGTGCAGCAAAATGACTCAGTTATACAAATATATATTCTTTTTCGTATTCTTTTCCACTATGGTTTATCACAGGATATTAAATATGTTTCCTATATTCAAAGCTTATTACTTTTTAAATGACTTTTTAATCACTAGTGTTGCTGAGCATTTATTTTGAACATCTATATTTCTTTTGTAATTCTGTTTCTCATGATGAAGTCAATTTATTTAATTTAAAATGTAATTTAATTTTTATACTTTTTTGAGCCTCAAATCAACTGGATTAAGAAAGTAAGGTTGTTACCATACATACCTTGAGCTTAAATTCATATTTAATGGTGATACATGGTGACTTGTCAAGTTCTAGGTATTTCTCCCATATCTTTGCATTTTTGTTTTTATTGTGTAGAAGCTTATCAGGAAGTTAAGAGTCACCAGCTAATGTCTGAAAATGTTTATGACCCATATAAAAATCCTCTACACAATTTTATCATATCATTTAGCTGATGTTAAAATGCTATACATTAAAATACACAGAGGGTAAGAAAATGAGGGAGACAAAGAAAGAAAGAGAGGTATATACACACTGAGAGAGAGAGAAACCGAGAGAGAGAGACAGATGAAGCAGACAGACAGAGATCTTAAGAAAAGGCACAGAAAATCAAGTCAATGCACTGGGCCATGTGGCAGGTAGTACTTGTAGAATTGTATCCTTGGTACCTATATTCCTGCTTTGTTTGCCAGGTTGAATATTCACCATCCCATGGATTCTATCCATTGGTACCGGCTTTTAAAGCATATCAAATGCATCTGTAATGGCCTAGATGTGAAAGCGAAAGTATAAGAGACAAAACTGAGCACAATTTACTTTAAGTGATTTTTCTTCCCTCTAGGGATTTGCTTCAGAGAAGGCAATGGCACCCCACTCCAGTCCTCTTGCCTGGAAAATCCCATGGACGGAGGAGCCTGGTAGGCTACAGTCCATGTGGTCGCTAAGAGTCGGAAACGACTGAGCGACTTCACTTTCACTTTTCATTTTCATGCACTGGAGAAGGAAATGGCAACCCACTCCAGTGTTCTTGCCTGGAGAATCCCAGGGATGAGGGAGCTTGGTGGGCTGCCATCTATGGGGTCACACAGAGTCGGACACGACTGCAGTGACTTAGCAGCAGCAGCAGGGATTTGCTTATGTGAATTCCAACTTAAAAAAAAAAATTCTATCTGTTGACCCAAAGTTACAAACACAGAATATTGACACTGCTAACTGCAGAAAAAGACGAATAGAATTGAAGGAATCTGAGTGTATCATTTTCTAAATTAAAAAAACATTTACAAAAAGTCATCCAACTTTAACATTTCTCTCTAAAGAAAGAATAGACTTAGTGTGTGATATTAGGCAAGAATAAAAGATAAAAAACCATGGGAATCACCTGCTTATATTCTAGAATCTAGTTGGGAAAAGTTTTATCACTTTGAAAGTCAAGGGAATGCTTGCTCCATTTATTGAAATAAGTTATTCTCTTATAAACTAGACAGGATAAGTGGTTGTGTTTGGTTTAGTTAAGAATTGACAAAAAAAAAAAAAAAAGAATTGACTTCTTTGTTCAAAGGTAGAAATTCCGAGGGTGATGGCTTTTTGTATAGAGAACGCAGACTTGCAAGGATGGGTGAAATAAAGTAGGGTTGTTGTTACCTGACCTCCTCTCATCTTTCTGACAGCGAGAATCTCTAACAAGAGAGGAGAAACAAAGGTGGTGGCAGAGTTCAGACAGCCTCTAGCTTCCTAAAAAATTTGGTTTATTTCTCGTCTGGTCTAGAAGAACAATCATTGCATTGGTGGCCTCAGAGAGTATGATCTGTCACCTCAGAAATCACAGAAAAATAGCAGACCCTACCTCTTGTCTTGAGCAGGCGGGGAAAAGATGTGAAGTTACAAAGCCAGAACACCTGGGGAGACCATGGCAAAGGCGGCTGCTTAAACTCTGACCTCTCCACAGTCCTTCCTAAATAATACAGATCAACAAGAACTAAAACCACACAACTTGCACACTTTTATCAACATAAAGTGCAAAACTTCATAAACAGAAGCACCGATTTTCCGTGCAGCTATTTTTTTTGAGCTCCAACACTTCCCAAGACTTTGAGAGAACAAGGCTGGGTCTCAGAAGGCTCCACAGAGGCAAGAAGAGGGAAATCATGCCTGAACTAAAGCTGTCTCCAAAGAGTCAACATGAAGTTCAAAATGTAAAACAAAAACCCAAACCTGAAAAGGAAGACTCGCATTTCAAAGCAGTGAGCTCAGGGCAAGGACCCAGAGGGGCCTGGGAGACCTAAAGAGGCATCTTGGAAAGACAACACCTCTAGTGATGAGAGGCTAAAAGTGAAACGGAGAGGCGACCTTTGGAAATTGAGTTTTGTGGAAAAGAATGAGCAGTAGGCAGAAACTTTGGGTCCTACAGCACAAAACAAACAGCAAAACCAAAATAAAACTCCAAGTTTACGTAACCTCTTCCATCTTTGCTTCTTTTCTAAGAACAGCCACCCAGAAAAGAAATCACACATTGATATATCAAGAAAAGAAGATGTCTTAAATGAGGAAAGTTACAAGCACCCTAAACTGCCAGCCCTATTGACTGCAGAGGTTGCAAGAGGCTTCATCTCTCCAGTGCCACTCTAAGAAGAAAATGCAACAGGAGAATTAAATACTTAAGCTGGTGAGAATGCGCTCTTCCCCTCATCCTACACAATTAACCCTGAAGCTGAATGAAGTAACTCTGCTGAACTCCAAACTGAATTAAATACCCCTAAAAGGGGCTTCTCTGGTAACTCAGATGATAAAGAATCTTCCTGCAGTGCAGGAGATCCGGGTTCCTTCCCTGGGTCAGGAAGATCCCCTGCAGAAGGGAATGGCTATCCACTCCAGTATTCTTGCCTAGAGAATTCCATAGACAGAGAAGCCTGGCAGGCTACAGTCTATGGGGTTGAAAAGAGTTGAATACAACTGAGTGACTAACACTTTCACTTTCAAAGAAGTATTTGAGGTATGGAAAAAATCCACCTTGAATCAAAAATTTAAAAGCTAAGAACACAAATGGACAGAAAATTGGAAGAAATGAAATGAGAGTTTCAGAAAAAGGATACAAGAAAAGGATGACATACAACATATTAACAATGAACACCAGATTAAAGTTCCCAAGGACGAAGATACTCAAGCAAAAACTAAATGAGGGCAAAGAAGTAAAGCAGGAGAAAAGCATAGGCAGCAAAAATGAGATAAAGTGGCAAAAGGGTGATAAAACCATTGAAATGGCCAACAGCAAAGAAAATGCAACTTATACATGATTTGAACACCAAAACAATGGGAAAGGATTAAACTATAGTACAATAAAAGTTTCTAGAAATAAGAGCTGGATCTACATACTGAAAAGACTCAACAGGTACTTATGAAAGTTGATCCCAAACCTGTGTCAATTCTGAGACACAGTCTGATTAAATTGTTAGATTTAAAAAAATAAAAATCTCAAGGCTTTCAGGCAAGATTAAATAACTTCAAGGACAACAAAACTGCACTGATAATCATGCATTCAAAAAAAAAAATCAAAGCAAAGCAATAATGGAGCAGCATTTTTAATAAGTCATGGAAGGAAAATGCAAACCAAGTATTTTATATCCAACCAAGTTATTTCCCAAGGAGCAATGTTGTAGAGAAAGCTTTAGGCATGCAGGAATCAAGGAATACAATACCCACAAGGCTTTCTTGACCAATCTATGACAAGATAAGCTTCACCCAACCAAGAGATAACAACCAAGAGAGGCTTAGGCAAAATGTTGGATGCTGAACACTTAATACATTTAAACTGCAGACCTCAGCCTGAATCAAAAATACTAAGAAGGGGGAATGAAACAGGAAAGTACAATAAGCTCATTAATTATTAAATAGGTGGAAGTCAAATGGGGCGGTTAAAAACTGATGCAAGCAGTGAATAAAAGTTTAAGCACAAAAACACAACTGTTCTTTAAAAAAACATTTAAAAATAAAACCATGAAGAAAAATACATCGCGGAAAAAAACAGCAGATAATATGCAGTGTAACTGTAACAAAAATAATTTGGCAGAGTTAAGACCAAGCACAATTGTCATATTAATAAATGTGAGTGGGCTTAACTGGCTCATTAAAGAATATTTCAAACATGGCTCACAAAACAAGATACAATTCTGGCATACAGGGACCCCTCCCTTACCACCAAAATAGCGAGTGAGTCAGAAAGACTAAAAATACAAGGTTAGCAGACGTTTGGTTCTATCCGAAAGGTCCTTGAAATTTGGTCATATTTGGTCCTGTCCAAAACATCTATGAAGACATTTGTTCCATGCCAAAATGTCCTTGATATTTGGTCCTGTCCAAAACCATTTGACATGGGTCAAATATACCTCAGGACATTTTGGAATGTACTAAATGTCCTTCAAGGAAAATAAAGGAGATTTTCTACCGGGAAAACAGAAACGAGAATACAGAAGTTGCTATTGTACAACACAGGGGATATGGTCAATATTTTTGATAATTTTGGATAAATACAATCTATAAAGATTTTGAATCACTATATTGTACACCTGAAACTAATACAATGTTGTCAATTCACTGTAGCTCATTTTTTTTTTAAGTGCAGAAGTTGCATTCATGGTATCACAAAGTATAATTCAAGCCAAAAAGCATTAAATTTGACTAAGTTCACTTTTTACTATTGAATACATGTGACTAAAAATGATACCACTACTCACAAAGAAAACATAGCAGTTAAAAACTCTATGCTGCTGCTAAGTCGCTTCAGTCGTGTCTGACTCTGTGCGACCCCATAGACGGCAGCCCACCAGGCTCCCCCGTCCCTGGGATTCTCCAGGCAAGAACACGGGAGTGGGTTGCCATTACACCAAGTAACATAGCAAACACTTTTATAAAACAGAGACTATGTGACACACAGGAGACACAGAAACACCCTAACGAAGGGAGAATTCAACACCAATTCCTAATAAAAGGCAGAGAAAATAAGTAGAAAAATAACACAGAAGATCTAAATAACATCAGTAAGGTTGATCTTATGTTTACATGTCATCATTCACATCCTTATAATATAGAATGCATCTTTTATTAAGCATGGATGCAATATTGATAAAAATTGATTATACATTAGTTTATGAAGAAAACATCATTAAGTTTCATAAAGTAGACATTCAACATTCAACAAAGATATTGAAAGAAAGCCTTAAAAGGTATACAAAGTAAAACAAAATGAACTTACCTATATTTCGAAGGAATAATGGAGTCACATAAAATGGGACGATACTCAAGTAATTTTTAAATACAATTATTTTTACTGTATATGCGCAGGCTGAACACAAAAGCTTGTATTTATAGTTTATTAAATTTTATGTTGGAGGTTAGATGTGACTTAGCAATTCTGAAAGTACTTTTTGTAATTCCAGTATATTCTAAGATTACATGATAAGTAAACACATGATGGACAATGGGAGCAGGTTTCTTGCTGTTGAAGGTAATTGCGAGTGTGAATATAGGGAAAATTGGAATAAATTTTATGTTATTGGAATATAACTGAGTATTGGCAAGTACTTGGAGAAATCAGTAAGGACTCATGATATGTATTATCTATCTACCTATCTGTCTTTATCTCTCTATCTGTCATCTGTATTTTTCCTCGCTCTGTCCCCAAATGGCTAAAAGCAATGACACTCAGCAGCTATGAGCATGCCTAGTTCCAAGATCTTGTTTTCTAAATATATTTTCCCTTAAAAAGAAAGAAGAATCCTTGGATAAGTAAGTTCATTTCAGAGCTGGGACCAGGAAAATACAATGCAAATCTAGAACATCTTCCTATTTAAGAAAGTAAAGAATGGCTCATAGGATGATGGGAATATTTCAAAAGGATACACTAGCAAGGTCTGGGAGAAGGCAATGGCACCCCACTCCAGTACTCTTGCCTGGAAAATCCCATGGATGGAGGATCCTGGTGGACTGCAGTCCATGGGGTTGCTAGGAGTTGGACATGACTGAGCAACTTCACTTTCACTTTTCACTTTCATGCATTGGAGAAGGAAATGGCAACCCACTCCAGTGTTCTTGCCTGGAGAATCCCAGGGACGGGGGAGCCTGTGGGCTGCCATCTATGGGGTCGCACAGAGTTGGACACGACTGAAGCGACTTAGCAGCAGCAGCAGCAAGGTCTAGAACAATCTGAGACTCAAAGTCAATGTTAGTAATGGATTTCCACCTACAGAAGAAAATCAGAGTCCACTAGTACAAACCAAGAGAAATGAACAAAAGAATGGAAAAATATTTCTTATAACAGAATACCAACCAACAAACATAGAAGGAGCAATTCTATTTCAAGGAATAATTTTGTTATTCCTTTGAAAACCATCCTTGGGCAACAATTGCAGTAATGACTGATATAGGTAAGAATCACCAGTGGCTAAAACTAGTGAGTAAAAGCTTTCTGAGAAATAGGATATTTATATAGTCTCAAACTATCTCCCCATTAAGTAGCTATTAATTGCTAGGAAAAAATGCAGTTTTACAGTGGAGAAAACTGTCAGTACATTCCTTAGTTAACATGATCAAAGTTAGCATCCTTACTTAACATCCTCAGTTTTGGGACAATTTGTCGTGTTGCTCCTGCTATGATGCCATGAAGAGAATATACTATCACTTTTGTGTTATTACTGCTCCGATGATTTGAATCAAATTATAGGGGAATATCAGCTAAATCCACTCAAGGGGCATGCTATCAAACAAAGCTAGTTCTAATTGCTTTAAAATTTTTCATGTCATGAAATACAAAGCACAAGGAATTAACATTAAGGGAGACTAAAGACAGGTTAACTAAACATAAGGCATGATGACCCTGGACCAGAACTAGGACCAGAAACATATCTTCTCTTGCTATAAAGAACATTATTATGCCACTTGGTGAAATTTGAATAAGATCTGTAGATAATAGTACAGAATTTATGTAAATTTTCTGATCTTCGTCATTGTTATTACAGTTACATAAAGATTGCCTTTGATTTAGGAAATACACATTGAAGTATTTGGGAGTAAAATAAATAATTTACTCTCAGATGGTTCAGAAAAAGAGAAAGTGCTTGAAAAATATATACTAACATTTATGTAGTTGGTAAAGGACTTAGGAGAATTCTTTGGACTAGTACACCATTTCTGTAATTCTGGTATTATTTTGAATTTAAAAGCTTTGAAAATGACCACAAATGATTGAAAGTTCTTAAAACAGCACAGTGGGGAAAATATGTACAATGTATATAACTGACAAAGGGCTTTTTTAACAGAATGTATAAAGAATTTCAAATTTAAAAGAAAAAGAAAACCAACATAACAGAAGGGTCAAGAAACTTTCAGGCATTTCAAAGAAGAGGGTACTCAAATGGCCAATAAAAATATGAAAAGGAACTCAGCCGTATTAGTAATAAGAGAAATGAAATCAAAGTATGAGATAGCTCTACGTACCTGTGTGCTCAGTTGCTTCAGTCATGACCAACCCTTTGCAACCCTATAGACTGTAGCCCAACAAGTTCCTATGCGCAGGCGATTCTCCAGGCAAGAACGCTGGAGTAGGTTGCCATGCCGTCCTCCAGGGGATCTTTCCGACCCAGGGATCAAACTGGCATCTCTTATGTCTCCTGCATTGGCAGGTGGGCCTTTACCACTAGCGCTACCTGAGAAGGCCTGAGATAGCTCTGTCTTACCAATTTGTCTTACCAAATGGCTGTCTTACCAATTTCCATGAGACTAGAGCAAAGGGACCTCTTAGATATTGCTGGTGGGTGGCAGTGCCGCTGAAAACCTCTTTTGGAAAACTGACATTATCTACTAAATCTGGTCATATGTATACCTGATGACCCAGAAATTCTGCTTCTAGTTACATGCCCTGAAAGTGAGTGAAAGTCGCTCAGTCGTGTGTGACTCTTTGCGACCCTAGTGACTGTAGTGTGCCAGGCTCCTCTGTCCATGGAATTCTCCAGGCAAGAATACTGGACTGGGTAGCTGTTCCCTTCTCCAGGGGATCTTCCCAACCCAGGGATCGAATCCAGGTCTCCCACATTGCAGGCAGATTCTTTACGTGTCTGAGCCACCAGGGAAGTCCACATGCCCTATAGAAGTGCAATTAACTTTCCCCCAAAATGTGTGCAGTTCTCCAGCGGAAGAGTGGGTAGTCTGTGGGGTATTCATGCAATATAGTAGTATGTAGCAACAAAAATAAACACACGGCAATATTGGTGAATCTCACAAACGTACTGTTGAGTGAACAAAAAGCCAGACGTAGAAGAACATATGGTATAAGATTGCACATATGGAAAATACAAAGAGAGGTAAATTTAAACTACACTGATGGAAGTAAGGGTTTGTAACTCTTTAAGAGGACAGAGGAACCATACAGTGGTTTCTTGTGTGGGGAGCATGTTTATTTCTAGGACTGGAAGGTGGTTACATGATTATGCTCACTATGTGATCATTAGTTGAGCTGACATTTTTATGTTCGGATCTCTTCTTTGTATGTGTGATATTCAGTATAAAAAATAAGAAACAGGGAGACTAGTAAGACACAACAGCAAGAGCAAAAGTAATGTTTAAAAAGTGATTCTGCCACAGAGGCGAAAAGTGCAGCTTATGTGTCAGTATCACAGAAGGCAGTCACACTCATGTTTCTAACATGGCATTGGAATCTAAACTCACTCTATATGCTAAACAGGAATTCCACCATCCAATTTTATATCCAATATCCAAAGGCTTCAGTTAGTTTAAGAGATGATTTTTCTAGATATTTTTTCTAGAAGCATCATAGAAAAATATCACATTAATGATGACCTTTGCTTGGGGTAGGTGGATAAGACAAAGACCCTTCATCTAGGTGGGAAAAAAATCCAGCAAAGAGCCAAAATTCCATAGGCTTGGTCATATTTGATTTTTCACATACTGGAATTTCCAGAGGGGGAGAGGTGTTACTTTTGGCTTTTGTGACATGCATCAGCATAGATGCTTCCAGAGTCTTAACATCACTGTGTTTGTCCTCCAGTCCAGGAGAGCGTCCCACCTCCGTTTGTAGTGGAAAATTCTATTTTGAAACTCGGAACAGTCATTTTTCACAGTCAATGGCTAATTAAATTGAATGACCTATTTCTGTACTTGCCAATGTTTCCTTATCCCAGTCTTTCCCTCTGAGTTTCCTTTTGCTACAGAGAACATTCTATATTTGTTTTTTAGTAGTCTTTGAAAATCAGAAAATGCCTTTATTTTGCACTCTCATTAGAAGAATGAGCATGTTCAAAGTTAAAGAGTTGACAATTGTTCTTCTCTGGCACTTTGAAGATAATTCTTCATTACTGCTGATTAGGAATCAGCTGGCAGCTTTGTGGTAATCTGCTTTTTTTAATGTGTTAGCTTAAATGTGCTCTTTATTCTTGATGTTCTGCCATTTCACAGCCTTACACGTGTGGGCGGATGAGATTTTATTTTTATTTGCTCTGGCTAGAACTCAGAGTGACTTGTGTGAAAGATCATGTCTTTCTACCTTTCCAGAAAATTATCAGTGATTATTTCATGAAATATTTATTTATTTTTGCTCTTGTTGTAAAATTTATTAAAAATATGTTTTAGCCTCTAAATTTATTCTCTATGTATCTTAACATTTCTTTCATTTAAAAAGTCTTTATTTCTCTAGTTTGAGTTTTGAGTAAACTCTCTCTGCTCACAAATTTACTTTTGACACCTATTTTAGAATTACATTTTTTTATTTATTAAATTTTAATTTTAAAGTCTATATTTTTATTTTTAATACTTTATTTTTAATATTCACTGCAATTTTTCACTCTTTTTTTTTTCAGTTTATTTCTCATTTTAAGTTTTAAGCTTTTGGTGATTGTAAAGTCTGTTGACCATCCTCACAAGCAAGATACCCAGCAATTCTATTACCCCTAAAGTTCCCTCATGTACTTTTGCAGTTAATCCTCCCAGGCTTGTAGCCTTGGGCAATAAGTATTCTGCTTTTCCCTTTTCTAGAACCTCAGATAGAAGGAATCCTGCATTATGTAGTATTTTGCTCTTAATTTTCTTCACTTAGTATAACATTTTAATGATTTATCCATGTTGTTGCATGTACCAGTGCTTTATTTCTTTTAGTTGCTGAGTGGTACTCTGTAGTATAGGTGTACTTTGTTCATTCATTGATGGAATTTTGGGATGTTCTGAACTTTTGGATATTATAAACAGCAGTACTGCTATGAACATTTACTTACATTTTGTGTGGACATGTTTTCATTTCTCTTCAGTGAATACCTAGGAATGGAACAGTTGAATTATGCAAAAAGTGTATGTTTAGCCTTATAAAATACTGCTCAACTCTTTTCCAACATTGCTGTATTATTTTACATTCTAAACAGGATGTGAGATTTCCGTTTGCTCCACATCCTTGTCAACATTTGATACTGTCAGTCTTTTAGGCTTTAGCCACCCCAGGGTCTGCGTATCTTACTGTGGTTCTAATTTACATTTTCCTGTCAACTCACAACATTGTATATGTATTAATTTATTTATTGGTTATATATATTCTGGATATAAATTTTGTCTGATTCATGCTTTTCAAATGTTTCCCCACACTCTGTGGCATGTCTTTTCATTTTCTCAATGTTCTTTTAAAGAATAAAATATGTAATTTTGATGACGTTCATTTTACCAATATTCCACTCTGTGGTTTGACTTTATGTGTCTTATTTAAATCATCATTGCCTAATTCAAAGACATGGTGATTTTCTCCAATGTATTCTTCTGGAAGTTTTATAACTTATCGGTTGCATTTAGATCTATGATAAAATGGTTTATTTTTAGTGTGGTATAAAGATTGAGGTTCATTTATTTTCATACAAATATCCAGTTGTACCAGGAACAATTTGGATAAAGATTACCCTTTTTGGTCATGAATCACTTGGCCATGTAAATGAAGCTCTGTTTCTAGACACTTTCCATTTTCTTCTATTGGTTCAGATGTATGGCAATATGTCAGTTCCATATTGCCTTGAATTCTGAATTAAACTTTTGAAATTAGATAATACAAATCCTCTACTTTTTAATTCTTTTTAAAAATGTATAAGCTGATATTTAGCAAAACTAATACAATTATGTAAAGTTTAAAAATAAAATAAAAAAAATAAATAAAAATGTATAAGCATATAAAAAGAACTCAAAATCCTATGTCATTAAGAGGTTAGAAGTTAAAACACCAATGAATTACAACTATAGACCTATTTATTGGCCAAAATGTGGAATACTGACAATGCAGCATGCTGACGAGGATGTGGAGTGACAGGAAATCTCATTCATTGCTGGGGGGAACACAAAATAGTGCAGCCGCTTTGGAAAAAAGCTTGGTAGTTTCTTACAAAACTAAACATATTCATGCCATATGATCCAGCAATTGTGCTCCTTGGTATTTACCCAAAGGAGTTGAAAACATATGTCCACACAAAAACCTACACATGGATGTTTACAGCAGCTTGATTCATAATTGCCCAAACTTGGAAGTCACCAAGATGTCCTTCAGTAGGCAAATAATTAAACGGCAGTCCATCCAGACAGCAGATGGATAATATATGGAATATTTTTCAGTGCTGAAATGAGCTATCATTCATGAAAAGACAACTAGGAATCTTAAGTGCGTATTACCAAGTGAAAGGAGCCAATTAGAAAAGGCTACATACTCTGTGGTTCCAACTCTGTGACATTCTGTAAAAGGCAAAACCATGGAGACAGCAAAAGGATCATGAGCGGGGAGAGGCAGGGATAAAAAGGGAAAGCAGAGGGGATTTTTAAGGTAGTGAAACTATTCTGTATGATACTATAAGGATGGACACATCATCTGCATCTGTCTGAACTTGTCAAAAAACTTAAAGCAAAACTTGAAGTATGGACTTGGGGTGAAATTGATATTGAAATGGAGGTTCGTCAATTGTAACAAATGTACCCTCTGGCAGAGGATTCATTGTGGGGGTTTGTGTGTGTATGTGTGTGTATGTGTAGTGGGGAGGCTATATAGGAACTCCTGGTACTTTATGTTCAATTTTACTGTGAATTTAAAGCTTCTTTTTAAAATATGTCTATTTAAAAAACAAAAGGGAAATTATTAAAAAATTTTTGGCAAGTCTAGGTACTTTGACTCTCTACATAAATTTTTAAATCAACTTGTCAATTTTTTTTGTTTGTTTTTATTTTATTTTATTTTTTTAACTTTACAATATTGTATTGGTTTTGCCATAACTTGTCAAATGTTGATTGGAATTGCATTAAATCTATGTGTCAGTTTAAAAATAATTGACATCACAACCATATTAAGTCTTCCAGTTCATGAATATGGTATTTCTTTTCATATATTCAGGACTTTAAAAGTTTTCCTAAAGAATAAACTTTTCCCCTCTACTACTATATATTTTTCATTATCTTCTTTTTTTAATTTTTATTCTATTCTATTCATGTTCTTATTTTTCAAATTCTTTTATTTCTACATCCTTTGACTTTAATTTCTCTTTTTACAAATTCTTAAGATGGAAACTTAAATCACTGATTTAGATCTTCAAATATAAGCACAATTTCCCTCTAAGCTTTTTTGAAAAGATGCATTACATGAACTTTGTGTGATGTATTTCATTATTATTTAGTAAGATATTATGTGATTCCCTTTATGTTTTCTATTTTAACTAATAGATTATTTAGGAGTATGTTGTTCAACTTCCAAATAGTTGGGGTTTTTCTATATCGTACAGTTATTGGATTATAGTTCTGTTGTGATAAGAGGATATAGGGCTTCCCTAATGGCTCAGTGGTAAAGAATCCACCTGCTAATGCAGGAGACGTGGGTTCCATCCCTGGGGAGGGAAGATTTCCCTGGAGGAGGAAATGGTAACCCACTCCAGTATTCTTACCTGAAAAATCCTAAAGACAGAGGAACCTAGCAGGCTATAGTCCATGGGGTTGCAAAAGAGTCAGACACAACTTAGTGACTAACCAACAGCAAAGAGGATATACTCTGTTAGATTTCAATCTTTATGAATTTATTTAGACTTATTTTATGGCCTACTGAGTTAAACTTAACCATGTGCACTTGAAAAATGTACATTTTGCTATTCGATGTTGTTTTATTCTACAAACATCATGAAGGTTAAGGTGGCTGACAGTCTGGGGCAGTGCCGTCAAGAGATCTTTTTTGTATGACACGCATAGTATGGAATTGTTCTCTACAGGAAGATCAACCCAGTTGAATCTCAGTCATCTGATATCTGTTGATTGTATTTTTTTCCTTGTAGAAAAATAATTCACTCTATAGTCCCTATTCTTCATAGGGTAATTTTGGTTTTTATCTTAAATATAAATGGTAAGTTGTAGAGACTTGAAAATACTTTTTTTTTCCTGATAACTGTAATTTCTTTTGTTGTAACTGGAAATTAAGTTGGTTGCATTCTCCTTCTTGTGCAGTAGCCCAACTTCAGTCTAGTAATTCTGTTAGTAGATGAGCTGCTTTTAATCTGCTCCCTATCAGGGGTCAGGCAGAGATGTGGGCAGGAAGAAATGGCAGATCTCCTTTCTAAGATTTTTCCTTCCAGGTTTCCACAATCCACCTCCCAACAGCCACGGATGTCCGCACTCAGATGTCTGGTTCACTGAGCTACTCAGACTCTGGTTTTTCTCCTTGTACCTCTGCCACCCTCTGCCACCTTCTGCCATCCTGCTTGTGTAAGCAGGAAACACACAAGAGGGTGAGTCCCTATCAGAATCTGCCTGACTCCTCTTCCATCTGCAGGGCCTTCAGATCCAAAGTCAACAATTGTCATCTGGGAGAAAGTCAGTCCTTGGGATCATCCTCAGTTATAATTGTTGTGGAAGCTCTCTTATTTTTTTAAAAACTTTTAATTTTGTATAGGAGTATAGCTGATCAACAATTTTTGTGGTAGTTTCAGGTGAACAGTGAAGGGACTCAGCCATACACATACATGGATCCATTCTCTCCCAAACTCCTCTCCCGGCCAGGCCACCATATAACATCGAGTGGAGTTCCCTGTGCTACACAGTAGGTCCTTGTTTATCCATTTTAAATACAGCAGTGAGTGTGTGTCAGTCCCAAACTCCTTAACTATCCCTTCCCTGCATTCTTCCCTCCTGACAACCATAAGTTCATTCTCTGAGTCTGTTTCTGTTTTGTAAACAAGTTCATTTCTTTCTAGATTCTGCATATAAAGAATGTCATACAATATTTTTCCTTCTCTGATTTATTTCACTCTGTGTGACAACTTCTAGGTCCATCCATGTTGCTACAAATGGTATATTTCATTCTTTTTACTGGCTGAGTAATATTCCATTGTGTGTGTGTGTGTGTGTGTGTGTGTGTGTGTGTATGCGTGTGTGTATATATATATATATATGTGTGTGTGTGTGTGTGTATGTGTATGTGTGTGTGTGTATGTGTATGTGTATATATATATATGTATATATATATATATACACACACACACCACATCTTTATCTGTTTCTCTGTTGATAGACATTTGAGTTGCTTCCTTGTCTTGACTATTGTAAACAGTGCTGCAGTGAACATTGAAGTGAACATATCCTTTCAGGCCATGCTTTTCTCTGGTTTCTGTCTGTCTTTATTTCTTAATTTACTGTCCATTGGATGTTTACTTCACTTAACTCTTAAAACATCACATATATATCACAATATATTCTTTATTAGACCATTTAAATATTACTTTTTTTCCTCTTTTTTTTTAAGTATTACATTTCTTGGTTTTGGTTTGGAGGCTCATTTTGAGTAGGAGAAATTTTTCCCTTCCCTGCTTATTTTCTTCTCAAAGATGTTGTTGTTCATTGTATCTGTCTCCCATGAGTCTCTGGAACAGATCGGGTCTTACATGAGTTGGAGCTGTGTGTGCTCAGTACTGAGGGTAATGCACAGTAGCCGGCGCACTTGGGTTCTGACGTGCTGTGTGTGTCCACTGGCCTCCAGAGCCAGTTTGCTGACCTTGGCCGTGGGTTCCAGTATTGAGCCTGACTGTGATCTCTGTCTCCAGGGAGGATTTTTCTTCATTGTTTGTCAACAAGCATTAAAATTTTGGTCAGCATGATCTGTCTGTAGACTCACAACCCATCACATCAATGGGCTGCATATTATTTCCTGTGTTTCTACTGCTTTATCTCTGTCCCTTGGGAAAGTTTATCATATTTTTGAACACAGCTAGGTTTTTTATTTATTTTTATAATTAAAATTTTCTTTCTTGTGGTTAAAGTCACATAATATATAACATGCTATTTCTTTTTTTTTCCTTTCTTTTTTTAATTTAATTTTATTTTTAAACTTTACAATATTGTATTAGTTTTGCCAAATATCGAAATGAATCCGCCACAGGTATACCCGCGTTCCCCATCCTGAACCCTCCTCCCTCCTCCCTCCCCTACCCTCCCTCTGGGTCGTCCCAGTGCACCAGCCCCAAGCATCCAGTACCGTGCATCGAACCTGGACTGGCGACTCGTTTCATACATGATATTATACATGTTTCAATGCTATTCTCCCAAATCTCCCCACCCTCTCCCTCTCCCACAGGGTCCATAAGACTGATCTATACATCGGTGTCTCTTTTGCTGTCTCATACACAGGGTTATTGTTACCATCTTTCTAAATTCCATATATATGTGTTAGTATACTGTATTGGTGTTTTTCTTTCTGGCTTACTTCACTCTGTATAATAGGTTCCAGTTTCATCCATCTCATAGAACTGATTCAAATGTATTCTTTTTAATGGCTGAGTAATACTCCATTGTGTATATGTACCACAGCTTTCTTATCCATTCATCTGCTGATGGGCATCTAGGTTGCTTCCATGTTCTGGCTATTATAAACAGTGCTGTGATGAACATTGGGGTACACGTATAACATGCTATTTCAACCACATTTAAATGTACAGTTCAGAGGCATTAAGCACATTCAGATTGTTGTGAAACTCTTACCATCATCCATCTCCCAAATTTTTCACTTTCTTAAATTGAAACTCTGTCCCCTTTAAATACTAACTCCCCATTCCCCCTCCCCACAGAGAAAAACAAATACTGTATATTAATGCATATATGTGGAATCTAGAGAAATAGTACAGATGAACCATCCATCTCCCAAATTTTTCACTTTCTTAAATTGAAACTCTGTCCCCTTTAAATACTAACTCCCCATTCCCCCTCCCCACAGAGAAAAACAAATACTGTATATTAATGCATATATGTGGAATCTAGAGAAATAGTACAGATGAACCTATTTGCAAAGCAAAAATAGAGACACAGACATAGAGAACAAACGTGTGGACACCAAGTAGGGAAAGGGGAGTGGGATGAATTGGGAGATTGGAATTGACATATATACACCAGATATGTTTTCTAAATTGTCTCTAGATGATCTTCATCCTTCAGGAGTAGCACCTTGACTGTTTAAATCTCTTGCATTATGGTGGTTACCAGGGGTTGAACAGAGGGAGGAAATGGGAATTGCTTAATGGGGATGGAGCTTCAAGTTAGGAAAGTGGAAAAACCTCTGGAGATAGATGGCAGAGATGGACACAGAACATGAGTGTATTTAATGCCATAGAATGCACGCTTAAAAACAGTTAAAATGGTAAGTGATGTGTCATGTATATTTTACTGCAATAAAAAAAAAAATGAAAAAAAAGTTGAATTTAATTATGACATGACCCAAAAATGATTAACAATGATGTATTGAAAACTGGACACATTTTTAAAAGAGTTACAGAGTTTAATTAAGCAAGGTAATTGTTGTTTAGTTGCTAAGTTGTGTCCAACTCTTTTGCAACGCCATGGACTGTAGCCTGCCAGGTTCTTCTGTCCATGGGATTTCCCAGCCAAGAATATTGGAGTGGGTTGCCATTTCCTTCTCCAAGCAAGGTAATATACTCATATTAAAAATGCTAGTAAATCTGAAGCCATATTTACTGCACCATCTAAAGCAGAAATAATCTGCAAATTTTCTTATCAGTGTAAAGGATAAAATGTCAAAACAACAACAACTGGAATGGAACACAGGTTTTTGGTGACCTCAGACCATGTTTACAGCCATCAGTTTTTAGCTTCTGGGTGTGTATTTTCAAGCAGTTACTGATCCACATAAGAGAGCCATCTCCAAGCCATTCATTGCAGTTGTGTCTGTAGGGGTATGATGTACTTGTCCCAAGGTCTTCCTGGAATCCTGGTACACATACCCATTAATCAGCCTAGGGACTGTGTTCAAAAAGTCATCACTCTTATTGAGCCTAATGATTTCTCCTTCATTTTCTGTGTTCAGTTTTGATCAAGACACTTTGTTAAGTGTCTATGATGTGTAGGTCATTGCAGAGGTTGCCAGGAAGGCAAAACAATCCTTGTCTTGAAGGGGTTTTTATTGTATTGAGAGCATAAACTATCCTTTATGTGACTAATTTTGTAACATTTGTAAGACGCACTTTAATGTTACCAACCAATGCTGGGACTTTCTTCAACTTTCCTCTTGTGTGTGTGTGCTTGAAGTGTTGTGTTCCCAAACTGTCCACATAGAGTACATCACCTTACATCCTGTAGACCAGGCCAACAAGGCTCAAGGATCTGTGGACCTGCCTTCTCAGAGTCCTTGCCTGGAGCTGGACTTCCTCCTGCCCGTTTCATTTCCACCCAGTCTGAAGATCTGATCCTTGATGTGGATGTTGGATATAGAAGAGGAGGAGAAAGTTTTCTCTATTGTTTATCAACATTTTTATGCTCACTCCATCAACTTGCCCATCCCTTTCATTTGCTTTGTCTTCAGCTTACCTGAAACCACCCCCACCCAACTATTCTAAGTATTTTTATGGCCATCAGTTCTTCTTTGACTTTAGAATTTCTTCTTTTCATGGTTTCCCATGACTTTGCCCTTTAGAAGAGAAAGCACACCAGAATAGAGACATGGATACTATTCTTGACTATGCCTTTCATTTGTTGCATAAATGTGAAAAATTCCTCAATGTTTCTGACCCTTGAGTTCCTGTTCTGTACACAAGGATCATAACAATTATGCCAGCTACCTGATGGTGTCAACTTGAAGGCAAAAAAATGTGAAAATGTCCTTTGAAGACCACAAAGAAAGTACAAAACTGCTGCATGGTGTTTTAGTAAAATGCTTACCATTATTTAAGTTTAATAACTCAAAATTGGCATTCAAAGCAGCATGTCTGGTAAATAAATGAGTTTGAATCTAATTAAAAGGTAATGTTCCGCTATTTTGATTCCTCTGCCTTTGCAGTCTGGAAGGCAGTCGTCTCCGTCAGCATCCTTGGCTTGACTTTGAGAGCTGTGTTTACACCATGCTTCTCCGGGGATCATCTCAAAGATAGTGCCCCAGGAATTGACCCGAATCCCTCAAAAATACCATGTTAGGAAAAATAAGCAAGGACTTTCCCCCAGTCTTATTGGCTTCATTTTTGCCCCTTTGACAAATGGGCCAGAGATTCGTAAATGTAAAGTTCTTTTCAGTCTGTGTGATTTATTTTAAAAGAATATTTTCCTGAAGAACATCACAGGTCCCATACCCATGACATTAAAAAGCATCTATCTTTTCATCTTCAGAGACAGGAGCCAAGGGAGTGCTGGCAGCAGCATCTCTTCATCAGGAGGAGGGCACTTCCACGTAAGGGGTCGTATCCCCAACCCCTGACTGGAACCAAGGCCTAAACTGGGATGTCGATGTTTCTACACTTAATTTTGTTGTGAGTTTAATTCTTGGCTGGTTCAGACGATATCTTTGGTTTGTTATCTACACTCCACCTGCAACAAGCAATCCTTATCAAAATAATTCCACAGGTCTCCTGCCGGCTTAATTATCTAATCATTCCTATGTAGGTGTAACTCATCAAGTCTCTAAAGATATGGTTTCTGTTTATTTTGCTTTTCTTTTATTGTGCAATAATCTGTACCCCATAGCAAGGCAAGTTAGTGAAGACTGGAAGGGGAGAGAATTTGCAACCAACATTCTTAAAAGAGAAAAAAAGAGAGTTCATAAGTATTAATTATGTCCACTAAAGAGACAGAATGCAGAAAACGATGAAAAATGACAGCTTGCATCTTAAATGAGTAACAGGCAGTTGAGTAAAATTACTTTCTCACCAATCCTTACTTACCAGCAATGCTGTAAACCTTGTCTCAAGAATTTCAATGATATTTCTCTCTATTTTTGCTCCAGTGCAGTTGATAATACATTTTAAGAGATGTTCTTGCCTATATGTATGATCCTCCATTAAAACATTCAATATTTATCTGATGATGAATAGAATTACTGAATAACTTTTTTGGAGGTCTGGTGCTTGGATGTTTGATGTGAGAATGGCCTTTGATGTTTGCTGACACTCTCAGCTTGGCTTTGTAGGTGCTTCTCAATTTCCATGTCCTGTAGATGACAGCATGGCGTCCTGACAATAGCTCTCACCACTGCGCTCCCTTAGTCAAGGGATTAATATCCTTAGTTTTCTTTCTTTCTTTATTTTATTGAAGAATAGTTAATTTACAATGTTGTATTGATGTCTTCTGTACAGCAAAGTGACTCAGTTATACATATATATATATATATATTCTTTTTCATATTCTTTTCCATTATGGTTTATCACAGAATATTGGATATAATTCCCTGAGTCACTGTGCTGACTCATGACATTAGTAGGTAGGCCATCTGTAAACATAAGTGGCCCTAATTGGCCCCAAGTGGATAAGACTCACTGGTTGCCAGGCAGGGCCAGTTCAATCCTCTCACTTATCTGCACACTGATTTCCATTTGAAGCAAAGATGATGTTCTCTGGTCTCACTGAGTAGGTATCTGTACTTAAAAAATAGTAGTTCGTTTGTGCCAGTGGAAAGAACCTACTTGCAAATGCAGGAGACACAAGAGATGTTGGTTTGATCCTCAGTCCAGAAGATCCCCTGAAGGAGGGCATGGGAACCTACTTCAATACTCTTGCCTGGAAAATTCCATGAACAGAGGAGCCTTGTGGGTTATAGTCCATGGGATCACAAAGAGTCAGACACAGTTGAGCAGGCACACATGTGCTATACATTAGGAACGGGTTGTTTATCCATCTTATAGATAATTGTTTGCCTCTGTTAATCTCAAACTCCCATTCCTATGGAAAATGGTATGGAGGCTCTTCAAAAGACTAAAAAAAAGTAGACTTTCCACATGATCCAGCAATCCCACTTCTGGGCATATACCCAGATAAAACTGTATTTTGAAAAGATACATGCATCCCGGTTTCTTGAATCATTGTTTATGACAGTCAAGATATAGAAGCAACATAAATGTTCATTGACAGAGGAATGGGTAAAGAAGATGTGGTGTGTATATATACATATATGTATATATACTCATGTATATATATACACATATACACAATGGAATTTTACTCAGCCATGAAAAAGAATAAAATAATGCCACTTGCAGCTACGTGGATGGACCTAGATATAATCAGACCAAGTGAAGTAATCAGTCTTCGTTTTCCAATCAGTAGAGTGGAGGAAATGACAGGTACTTGTTGGATGATAAGTATGATGTTCTCCCAGGGCCCAGCCAGACTGTGATAATGATTAATCATTCTTAAGAGCAGCCTGGTGTAGCCTCACTTCTGTGGGAAAGCATCTCGTGCAGACATGTCAGCCGTTTTCCTTTGTTAGAAAAAAGTATAATCCTTCTTGCCTGCACTTTCATTGATCTCTTCTAAGCTCTTTTCTAAGGCCTCTTGCCTGGGGCTGTTTTACTTTTGTCTTCCAACCCCAGTTTCCTTCCTAAGTTCTCAGTAGGAGTGTATCACTCTCTGTATATCGGGGCTGAAATTCTTGTGCTTATTAAAAAGTGTTACAGAAATAGGTCCCTGTGTCTTGACATTTCCTGGAAAATTTCATGTTTGTGTTTATTTTTTCTGTCCTAAATAAGGTAAGATTCTTGCATCTCTGTGTAACAGAAAACCTCAACTGAACTCTGATAAACAAAAGGGATTTGTTATCTTATCTGACAAGAGAAGAGGAGGCAGGAGGGCCTCAGGTTGGCTAATTCAGGGGCTTAATAACTTCATCAACGATCCTTGATATAAGCCACTTTCCCAGGAGAAAGACTTCCTGGGCTGGTTGGTTTAGATTCTATCTCCTGGGGAGAAGCTTTTTTTTTTTTTTTTTTTTTTGCACTTGTCCTTCCATGGACCAGACCCCAGTCTATGCGTCTAGACTGATGTATTTGAATTGTTTATCTTGCTGGTTCAATGGTGGTTTTTCAATTCAGTCCAGTTGCTCAGTCATGTCCAGCTCTTTATGACCCCATGGACTGCAGCACACCAGGCTTCCCTGTCCATCACCAACTCCCAGAACTTGCTCAAACTCATGTCCATTGAGTCAGTGATTCCATCCCACCATCTTATTCTCTGTTGTCTCCTTCTCCTCCTGCCTTCAATCTTCCCCAGCATCAGGGTCTTTTCCAATTTGTTCCATTAAGACATAAAGTCACAAGCCCCTGCGGAACACAAAGGGCAGACTGACTGCCCCATGAATCCTTTCCTGTTGGAAGAAAGGGGATGAAGACAGATGAGAGAACTTTTTGTGAGATCTGCTTAATATTTGGGATTGAGCAAGTGGTCTCTTTGAACAGTTAATATGATTGGGGTCCCTGTGCAAATCAAAAACAGCTACACAATAAACCCTCTGCCTCTTGTTCAGGACCTCACTCTCTGCTACAGACTGAATGCCTGTGTGCCTCCAAATTTGTAAGGTGAAATCTGGCTCCCAAGGTGATAGTCTTAGGAGGTCGGGTTTTTACGCTTAAGTCACGAGGGTGGAGCCCTCCTGTTGGAATTAGTGTCCTTTAAAAAGAAGCTTGAGAAAGCCTTTCCCAGCACCGCTCTCCCACCACGTGTGGACACAGTGAGAAGATGGCCATCTATGAACAGGAAGGGGCCTCCCTGGATATCGGGTCTACTAGATATCCAGCCTCCAGAGCTCTGAGAAGACACTGCCATTGTTTATAAGCTCTAGTCCAGAGTACTCTGTTTAGCAGCCTGGGTAGACTACTGGACTCCAGGAACCAGGCCTGGGGTGACTCATCTGTTGTGGCCCAGGTCCCTAAGTCCAGACTGGGTGTCAGGAAGTGGAAGGAACAGGGTCACCTTTTGCAACTCCTTAGCACAGGCAGTGGCTCTGAGATTGTCCTTGGAGACACTGTAGGCATGGGTGGCCCTAGGGGTCCAGTCCCATAGGGCAGGGAACCTGATTGCCTTAGCACTCATCACATAGCATTGTGTGCTTTTCTCTGTGGGAAGGAGGGGTGAGGCAGAAAGGACCACGGTGAGTGAAGTCAGGCACAGGTGACGGGAAGTTCCACCTTGTGTCAACCTGGTGAGTCACAGCATCTCTCTGAGTCTTGGTGTCCTCTTCTGTCCCAGAGCAGCCATGCTGAGAAGGATCCGTAGCCACTGGGATGTGGTGCCTGGAACACCTTGTGCTCCCCGTGAACCTCACCCCCACCCTCCTGACAGAAAGCGGGGGCTGCCTTTCATTTAGGCCAAACCTAATCTCTCAAATCCTTAAGCCTCGATCTTTCATTTGACCCTCAGAATTCGCAAATCTGGTGCAAGTTTGTGTAATTCACATGGAAGGTGAGAATGAGGGGAAAAACCCACTGAAATCTTTGTCAGCCGCAAACTGATCACTTTCCATCCTGGTCTGTGTCTGAAGGAGAATGATGACATCGAGAGAAAGGAAGCAACCAGAAGGTCAAAATCGCTTCATAAGGAAAAGTTGAGCAGAACAATCAAGCCACCGGGGGAGGAGGGAGTCAGGATCCTTTCCCACACAGAAGAGATGTTCATGGAGCATTTTTTCAGAATGCATTCACAGAGAGGGTTCTCTTAGCCAAGTCACACATCTAAGGTGTGTTTGTACTATGTAGGGTGGCAAAGATGATTCCGGATGGTGAGGGTAAGGGCAGACCTCCAGGACCTCCGAGTGTCATCTACTCAGTGGGACTCAGGGTGGGCAGAGGCTGGCTGACCTTGACATCAACTTGGGAGGGCAGCAGGTGGGTCTCTGATGTGGCTATGGGACCACATGTGAAACGGATGACACTTGAAGGGCAGGGCCAGAGCCAGGCCTGCCTGAAAGGTCAGCCTAGGAGGTAGAGCCTGTGTCCTTTCATGGGTAGTGAAGTGTGGCCTGGAGTGTCCCAACATCTCATCTTACTTTATTTGGAGTTGAAAGCAACCCTGGAGTGTGGCTGAGGAGCAGGGGTTCCCGATGGCATTGGGTTGCCTCTCTGGGGATTTTGGGTGCCCACAGAGAACTGCACATGACTGAACAAGCCCTGCTGGGGCCTTGTCCTGCCAGCAGGACAAGGGCCAGTGGCCTCTTCCAGCATCCAGCATAGGTCACTAAGGAGATGCTGTCATCCCCTGAGGCATGGTGACCTTCCGTCCCTCCCCCTTAGAGTCCCTAAGCCAGGGGTGGTGTCAACGGTGGCAATTGCCAATGACGATTCCAGCTTTTAAAGCTGCTGGACGCTGGGTCACAATTGTGTCACTTCATTGTCTCACTTCATCTCGCAGAGAGGTAAATGCTACTATTACTCCATTTTGCAGCTGACAAAATCGAAGCTGCAGGAGGTCAGACAATGGCCTGAGTTCCCATGAACAGTCAAACCAGCAAAGCCAGTCTGTCCACCTCAGTAGTTTTAACCCTGACCTCCTGCTGCTGCTGCTGCTGCTTCAGTTGTGTCCGACTCTGTGTGATCCCATAGACAGCAGCCCACCAGTCTCCCTCATCCCTGGGATTCTCCAGGCAAGAACACTGGAATGGGTTGCCATTTCCTTCTCCAATGCATGAAAGTGAAAGTGAAGATGCTCAGTCGTGTCTGACTCTTCGAAACCTTATGGACTGCAGCCCACCAGGCTCCTCTGTCCATGGGATTTTCCAGGCAAGAGTACTGGAGTGGGGTGCCATTGCCCTACTTAGCATGAAATGGAAACAGTGACAGACTTTATTTTCTTGAGCTCCAAAATCACTGTGGACACTCACGGCAGCCATGAAATTCAAAAGACTCTTGCTCCCTGGAAGGAAAGCTATGACAAACTTAGACATCATATTAAAAAGCAGAGACATCACTTTGCCGACAAAGGTCCCTATAGTCAAAGCTATGGTTCTTCCAGTGGTCATGTACAGATGTGAGAATTGGACCATAAAGAAGGCTGAGTGCCAAAGAATTGATGCTTTTGAACTGTGGTTCTGGAGAAGAATCTTGAGAGTCCCTTGGACAGCAAGGAGATCAAACCAGTCAATCCTAAAGGAAATCAACCATGAATATTCATTGGAAGGACTGATGCTGAAGCTGAAACTCCAATATTTTGGCCACCTGATGCAGAGAACTGACTCACTGGAAAAGACCCTGATACTGGCAAAGACAGAAGGCAGGAGGAGAAGGGAGTGACAGAGGATGAGATGGTTGGGTGGCATCACCAATTCAATGGACTCCTGGAGATAATGAAGGACAGGGAAGTCTGATGTGCTGCAGTCCACGGGGTCACAGAGTCAGACACGACTGAGAGACTGAACAACAACTCAGGTCGCCTGAGAAGAGTGTCTAAATTCCCGTGTCTGGTCCCCTCGGTCCCCACAAACCTTGACCTGGGTGAGAGGTGCCTTCAGCTCTTCAGGGCAGCCCAGGGCAGCCCAGAGCATCCTTGCCTGCCAGGTGCCTGGGCCCTTCTGGGTTGGCTTTCACAGTGGCCAATGCCAAATCCACAGGCAGGGTAGGATCTTTAGCTGCCTTTTTCTTTAGCTAAAAGAGTCTTTTCTAAGCAATTGCAGGCATCAGGTGGTAAGAAAGACAATTGCTGTTTTTCTAGATCATTTTTTCACATCCATTACAAATGCGTTTCTGTTTTCTCCAGAAATTTCCTTTCATCTTCCCATTTTTTGCAAGGTTGTTGATCGTCTCGCCAATCCGTCAGTGCTTCAGCCTTCACTCTACCTTCAGAGTTTATCTATTCAAGACTCCGCTTACTGTTTTATGAAACAAAGCATTTCTCATTTTCCATTAAATATTAATATCAATATAATAGACCTGAGCCATAAGAGTTTTTAATCATCTCACTTTGGATCATTAAATCCCATTTCAGTTCATTTAGGATGTCAATAATATGAATTATAAAAGGTTCACTGCTCAGGCTTTAGCATCACAAGAAAATTACATTTTGCCATGATTTCGTCTCATGATTTCCCTATATGTTTACCCAGAGAATAGATAAATAGATCTGAATATAGATTTTTAGATAAAATATTATTATTAGGATGGATGAAAATCCATTTTTGCAGCCTATAACTGATTATGAAATGGAAAATTCTGATGCTGACTATCAGAAACTAGTGATCATATTTCTGTCAACCCAGGTTAATTTTCCCTCCAGAGGAGAAAGGAGTTGAAAAAATCTCAGTTTCCATGTCAGACAGCATTTGAAAGAGAACAATGAAAACCAGAAGAGAATAAGGGGATGGTTTTGTGGTGGAAAGGTGGAAAGGCCTGAAAATAATCTCTGAAAAGTCATGTGAATTGATCCATGAGAAGCCCACCTAAGGGTTTAAACAGTAATTTCAACCCAGCCGTGGATGTAGGATTCACTTTACATAGCAAGATTCTAGGTTTATTCATGTGCCATTCATATTACAAAGAAAACTCAGAGTTTTCAGGGGTCAAAACAGAACAACTGGACTGTTCCAGAAAGCTTCCAATTCCAAGTAACCAGAAACATAAAGGTCTTACCAACAAGAGACATCCCAACTCCTACTGACTGATGCCAAGGCGGCCACGATGGGAGACCACGGTCAGCGCCCGGCAGTGACAGAGTCTGACTCAAAGCAGACTGCTTCTCTGAGTATCAACAGGGGGAGGATGATGGAAAAGACAAGGTAGCGATTGAACCACAGTGGATGTCAGGTTTAAACTGGATAAAACTCACCTGTCAAAGGATAAGGAGCAGGAAAATAAAATCAACAGGCGAGATTTTTAAAGGATAAATCACTGTGGATTCGTGATTCACCCTGCAAATGGAAGTCACCTTCTTAACTGCCTGCCTGCATTCTTTCCCATCCCTGCCTTCCCTTCTAGAAATTCACTGAGTGCCAACTACATTCTGGGCACGATACAAGGCAATGAGGGTAAAAGGCTGAATTACATTAACCAGGCACCCATCTTGCACTTCTCACTTTGGGGAGGTGGGGACAGACCAAGACCACGCATATAGGAGACCTCATATTTTCACTTGTGCCATGTTTGATTTTAGCCAAATTTCTCCACCAACTTGGGTTTAGATTAAGCTAAGCTGTGTCTCCATTTCTCATTTAGCATAGGAAGCTTTGGTGGCAGCTGTCCTCTGTTAGCAACTGTGGGTGAAATAGAAAAGTCTTATTGCTTTGCCAGGCAAAGGGAGACACCAAGCTAATGCTTGGCTGTTATGGAGAAAATGGGAATAAAGAGTTACCAGTCCATCACAGAGGGTTGCTGGGAGGAATGCATGTAAAAAGATGTGAAGTACAAGCCAACAGAAGTATTTGAATGTGGAGCCTAGTGTGTCCAGACTCACCACCTGAAAGCTCTTGATCAGAGCTTTCAGCCCTGGAGGTGAGGGTGGAACCAGGGCGAGCAGCTTGGCCTGGCTGGAGATTTGGAATTGGGAGGTGTGAGGAAGGAAGGCAGAATGCTGGAGGAAACCAACACACCCGCCATGACTGTCCTGAAACACGCGAGGTCCTGGCTTGAATGACTCTAATCTGTGAGATGTTCCATTGCCACAATGCCCCAAGCCCCTTAGACTAGGTTTGGGCTTTTCTACATCACAGAGTTGTGTTCACTATTGTGTTAGTTTGTTTTCAGGTTACTTGATGGGAAAGAAGGCCCCTGAGCTCTTGGTTAAGTGGAGGGAAAGTCCTGTGGGGGTGGGCCTGGCACTGCTTTGGCTGCAGGGGCACATCCTGAACGGGACCCTTGGTCAGTGGCCCACACCTGGCTCTTTGGCTTGGGACTGACTTCTGAGCACTGTGGGCCTGGTCATTCCCAGTGGTGGCCAGAGGCATGGAGTCTTTCTGGCCAGGGACACTGGATCATGTCTCCCTGTTCTGACCCCTGGTGTTCAGCAAATTCCTGTGAGTTCCAGCTCAGTGAAGGTCATACTATGAGGAACTGCAATGCCTCTTTCTCCATCTCAAAGGCTAAGTTGTGTCCCCATTTCTCATTTAGCATAGGAAGCTTTGGTGGCAGCTGTCCTCTGTTAGCAACTGTGAGTGAAACAGAAAAGTATTATTGCTTTGCCAGGCAAAGGGAGACACCAAGCTAATGCCCTCAAAATTGTGTCACAGGTGGGCATAGTGAGGAGTTTTATAGTAATGGTTCAAAGAGGGAGTGATCAGCTGGTGCATAGTTTTCTGATTGGTTAGTGGTGAATCAGGATCATCAACGTTCTGGTTCCAACTGGTCTGGAGTCTACATGCTTGTGGGCAGCATATCCTTAAACTTTCCACTTGGGGGAGGTTTCAGCCTTTGCTAACAGCTCAGAGATATTGTGAAGCTTATCCCTTGAGGGGGAACCAGGACCCTACCCCAAGGCTGCACTATTGTTAACTTGGCTGCTCCTCTCTTGTCTCTTCATCCTCTGCCTTCCCTGATTAGCAAGTGTTTGAATCTGCCCATTAGAACTCAGGCAAAGACCATGGAGAGTGAGTGAAATCTGTTTCCTATAATCAAGAGATGGAGGAGGCAGAAAGGCTTCCAAGCCCAGGGGCCCCACAGGATCCTGCTCAGTATCAACAACATAGGGGATAAAAAGAACTAGCGTTTGGAAACCCAATTCCATTCAGACTACGACAGTTTCCTGTCTTTGAATGAATCATTTATCAGTTCCTCAGTCTTCGAGGCAGAGATAGAAGTACTTGGATTTCTTAACTGTTAAAGGGTGAGTGGGCACCCCTGTATTGTTCATATGTAATTGCCGAGTTGACAAGTCAGAGAATTCTAGGCTAAAAAAAATTAAATTCTCTCAGAAACATTTAATAAACAGTGTATTAAAGTAATTATAAAGTGTAATAAATATTAAGTGTAGAACTTGATGCTCATTTATAAATCATTCACACTTGTGCAGCCATCATCCAAATCTAGATCTAGAATATTCTAGATATTCTAGAATATTCTAGATACTCCTGGTACTCAGGAGCCATTCTGCAGTCCCCACCAGTTCTTTACCTTCCCCTGAAAGTTTACCTATATTCTGACTTTGTCACTGTAATGTAGTTTTGCCTCTTGTAGATGCTTGTATTAGTAGAATTACACCGTATTTTGTGTTGGTCTTCATTTTCTCAATAAAACATTTGTCGTGTTCATATTCGTGGCTGTGTTGTGTTTGCTGTATGCTGTACAGCATTTCATTGTATGAATAAACCAGAGTCTATTTTTCCATCCTATTTTTTTTTTTTTTTTACAGACTTCTAGGTTGTTTCCAGTTTGGGGCTATAATGAACAGAACTGTTATAAGCATTCTTGTATATGTCTTTGAGTGAATTTTTAGGCATTTTGTTAGGTATATGACAGGAATTTCTGGCTGACAGGGTCACACACAGTTTAGCGGATGCTGCTAAATTGTCTTCCAAAGTGATTGTTTCAGCTTATATTTCCATCAGCAATTTATGAGCCTTTCAGTTTATCTACATTCTCTGAGGTTTGGCCTTAGTTTAAAAGATTTTTTTCATTCTAATAGGTGTGTTTTGTATCTCATTGGCTTTATTTTGCATTTTCCTGCTGGTCAGTGATGTTGAGTTCCTTAGCATATGCTATTGATCATTTGGATTTTTTGTTGTTGAAGGATCTAGACGAAGTTTTGCCCATTTTAAAAATTGGATTATTTATTTTTGTTGATTTGTGGTGGTGCATTGAAATGACATATTTGTTGCATACTAGATGGCTGTGTTTGTGTGCATCAGTTTCTGGATTTTATCTATTCCACTGCTGCTGTTTTTTGTCTTCTCGTCAATAGCACAATATTTCAATCAGTTAGCTTTATGCAAGCCTTTCTAGCCGGAGGTGTAAATGTTTCCGCTTCATCTTTGTCAGGGTTGTCTTTATTTCCAATTCTTTGAATTCCCACATGAATTTTAGAATAGGCTGTATAGGCTTATTGATTTCCACCAAAAAGTCTACTGGGATGCCTGTTGAGATTTCATTGAATATATAGATCAATTTAAGAATTGACTTTTTAGTCTCCCAGTCCTTGAAGGTGGTACAGTTGATTCTTTTGATTTGTGAAATCTGTATTTCCTAATTTACCTGGTTGCTAAAATTTGTCAGCGCCAAATTGATACTTGTGGCATTTTGGGGTTGTTGTGGGCATGATCAGAGGGGTGATGGTTTTGAGTTCCTGGATGAGAGAGAGCAAGGCAATCTCTGCCTCTTGTCTCAGCATTAGCACTAGTAGTAAACAAGCATCCTTTGCACAGTAAATTCAGTGCCGTGTTTTTCAAAGTTTTGTGCTTTCTGTTGGTAATTTTTCTGTTTAAAATGGTCCCCAAGTGTAATGCTAAGGTGATGCCTGGGGCTCCTCAGCACGAGGAGATTGTGATGCATCTTGTGGAGAAATTACACATTGGTGAATCTGTGTTTAGTCATGAGCTATACAATGTTAGTTGTGAGTTCAACATCAATGAATCATTAACATATTAAATAAGGGGTCTTCAAATAGAAGCTCACTTAAAACAAGGTTATATATTGACCACCTGACAAAAATATTGTGACCAGAGATTAACAGTAATCTAACTTCAAATTTCCCCGAAGAGCAATGGTCAGTACTCACTAAACCAGTGTTTGCAGACTTTATAGAACATAAAGACTGTAAACAACAAGGACTGACTATATTTCCCTCTGTAAATTTGACTTTTTTGGCTTTAAAAAAGCTGAAGTATAGTTGATTTACAGTTTTATATTAGTTTCAGGTGTGCAACATTTTACTCTTTCTAAAATTATTATGAGCCAATGTCTATAATCCCCAGTGCTGCACAGTGTCTCTCCGTGGCTTGTCTACTTTATACATTGTAGTAGTTGGTACCTCTTTATCCCCTACTCTCAGCTTTCCCCTCTCTCCTTTCCTGTCCCCACTGCTAACTACAGATTTGTTCTCTATATCTGTGAGTCTGTCCCTCTTTTGTTATATACCTTCAATTGCTTTAGTTTTTAGGTTCCACATGTAAGTGATATCATACAGTATTTGTCTTTCTCTGTCTGACTTATTTCTAAGCATAATACCCTCTAGGCCCACCCACATTGTTGAAGATGGCATTATCTCATTATTTTTAATCTCTGGGCAATATTCCAATGTATATATACCACATCTTGTTTCCCTATTCATCTGTTGATGGACACTTAGGTTGCTGCCTTATCTTGGATTATTTCCCCCTGTATATTTGGATCTTTAGTTTTTATTGGCAAAATGTAGTCTTTTTCTGTGCAAAGGTTTGCTCATGTTCTATTAGTGTTCTTTTTTTTTTTTTTGAAATTTAAATTTCTATTTATTACTTGTATACAGAAAATAATCATTTTTGTATAATGATCCTGTGTCTGGTGATGTTAATAAGTTTGCTTATTAGTTCTAATAGTTTGTAGATTATTTTGGATTTCTCTCCATATACCATTACATAATTTGTGAATAATTGTTAGTTTTACCTCTCTCCTCTGCTCCCATTTCACATCTTTTTATTTTTCTTGCCTTTATAACTTTGGCTATGACTGCCTCTTGATCTTGTCTTGTTCAGTCATTCAGTCATGTATGACTCTTCGTGACCCCATGGACTGCAGCACACCAGGCTTCCCTGTCCTTCACCATCTCCTGAGCTTTCCCAAACTCATGTCCATTGAGTTGGTGATACCATCCAACCATCTTGTCAACTGCCTATGAAGTATCAAATATAAGTGGGAACAGTGGGTGTGATGGTTAATTTTATATGTCAACTTGACTGGGCCCATGATGCCCAGTTTTTGGTCAAATATCAGTCTAGATATTGCTGTAAAGGTAATTTTTAGATTAGTGCGCCATGAATAAAGCAGATTACACTCCATGATGTGGGTCGGCCTCAGCCAGATATCAGGTGAAGGTCTTAAGAGAGAAATCACTGAGATCTCCCAAGGAAGTGAGGATCTGCCTGCAGCCTTCTTTTAGAGACAACAGTTTTCCCCTGTGTCTCTATCCTTCTGACCAGCTCTGCAGATTTCAGACTTGCAAACCCCATGGTTTTGTGAGTCAATTCCTTAAAATCAATCTCTACCAAAAATACTAATTTTTTGTTAAGTGCTACTTATGGGATTTAGGAAGTTTTTTCTATTTCTAGTTTACTGATTTTTTAAAAAAATTATTAATAAGTATTAAATAGCAGATAACAGTTTTGTTTACTGTTAGTTGTAATGCTTATATGATTTCTTTTCTCTGTCCTATTAATGTGGTAAATTAAAATGTTGACTCTTCAAATGTGAAACCAAATTTTCAGTCCTAGAAACTTATTCATGATCTTTTTTCTTTTTTGGGGGGGCGGGTTCTAGATTCATCCACCTCATTAGAACTGACTCAAATGCATTTCTTTTTATGGGTGAGTAATATTCCATTGTGTATATGGACCACAACTTCTTTATCCATTTTCATCTGTCAATGGACATCTAGGTTGCTCCCATGTTCTAGCTATTGTAAATAGTGCTGCAATGAACAATGGGATACATGTGTCTCTTTAAATTTTGGTTTCCTCAGGGTATATGCCTAGGAGTGGGATTGCTGGGTCATATGGTGGTTTTATTCCTAGTTTTTTAAGGAGTCTCCATACCGTCTTCCATAGTTGTTGTATCAATTTACATTCCCACCAAAAATGCAAGAGCATTCCCTTTATCTCCACACCTTCTCCAGCATTTATTGTTTGTAGACTTTTTGATGATGGCCATTCTGACCTGTGTGAGGTGATGTCTCATTGTAGTCTTGATTTGCATTTCTCTAATAATGAGCAATATTGAGCATCTTTTCATGTGTTTGTTAGCCATCTCTATGTCTTCTTTGGAGAAATGTCTGATTAGGTCTTTTTTCCACTTTTTGATTGGGTTGTTTGTTTTTCTGGCATTGAGTTGTATGAGCTGCTTGTATATTTTGGAAATTAATCCTTTGTCAGTTGTTTCATTTGCTATTATTTTCTCCCATTCTGAGGGTTGCCTTTTTTCACCTTGCTTATAGTTTCCTTTGCTGTGCAAAAGCTTTTAAGTTTAATCAGGTCCCACTTGTTTACTTTCATTTTTACTTCCATTACTCTAGGAGATGGGTCATAGAGGATCTTGCTTTGATTTATGTAATCGAGGGTTCTGCCTAGGTTTTCCTCTAAGAGTTTTATAGCTTCTGGTCTTACATTTAGGTATTTGATCCATTTCAAGTTTATCTTTGTGTAGGTGTTAGGAAGTGTTCTAATTTCATTGTTTTACATGTAGCTGTCCAATTTTCCCAGCACCATTTATTGAAGAGGCTGTCTTTACCCCATTGTATATTTTTGCCTCCTTTGTCAAAAATAAAGTACCTGTAGGTGCATGGGTTTATCTCTGGGCATCCTATCTTGTTCTATTGTTCTTTATTTCTGTTTTTGTGCCAGTACCATGCTGTCTTGATAACTGTAGCTTTGTAGTATAATCTGAAGTCAAGAAGGTTGATTCCTCCAGCTCCATTCTTCTTTCTGAACACTGCTTTGGCTATTCAGGATCTTTTGTGTGTCCATATGAATTGTGAAATCTTTTGTTCTAGTTCTGTGAAAAATGTCATTGGCAATTTGATAGGGATCACATTAAATTTGTAGGTTGCATTTGGTAGTATAGTCATTTTCACAATACTGATTCTTCCTACCCAGGAACATGGAATATCTCTCCATCTGTTTGTGTCATCTTTGATTTCTTTCATTAGTGTCTTATAATTTCCTGTGTACAGTTCTTTCATCTCCTTAGGTAGTTTATTCCTAATGGTGAATGGAATTGATTCCTTAATTTCTCTTTCTGATTTTTCATTGTTAGTATATAGAAATGAAAGTGATTTCTGTGTATTGATTTTGTATCCTGCAACTTTGGTAAATTCACTGATTAGCTCTAGTAATTTTCTGATAGTATCTTTAGGGTTTTCTATGTACAGTATTGGGTCATCTGCAAACAGTGAGAGCTTTACTTCTTCTTTTCTGATTTGGATTCCTTTTATTTCTTTGTCTTCTCTGATTGCTGTAGCTAGGACTTCCAGAACTATGCTGAATAACAGCGGCTCAGTGAACACTCTTGTCTTGTTCCTGGTCTTAGGGGGAATGCTTTCAGCTTTTCACCATTGAGAATAATGTTTGCTGTAGGCTTATCATATATGGCCTTTACTATGTTGAGGTAGGTTCCTTCTATGCACATTTTTTGAAGAGTTTTAATCATAAATAGGTGCTGAATTTTATCAAAGGCTTTTTCTGCATCTACTGAGATGATCATATGGTTTTTATCTTTCAATTTGTTGATATGGTATATCACATTGATTGATTTGCATACATTGAAGAAACCTTTTATCCCTGGAATAAATGCAACTTGATCAAGGTGTATGAGCTTTATGATGTGTTGCTGAATTCTGTTTGCTAAAATTTTGTTGAGGATTTTTGAATCTATGTTCATCACTGATATTGGCCTGTAGTTTTCTTTTTTTGTGTTGTCTTTGTCTGGTTTTGGTATCAGGGTGATGGTAGCCTGGTAGTATGAGTTTGGAAGTGTTCCTTCCTCTGAAATTTTTTGAAAGAGTTTTAGAAGGATAGGCATTAGCTCCCCTCTAAATGTTTGATAGTATTATCCTGTGAAGCCATCTGGTCCTGGGCTTCTTTTTGCGGGGGGGAGGGGTGGGTAGATTTTTGATCACAGCTTCAATTTCAGTGCTTGTGAATTGGGTTGCTCATAATTTCTATTTCTTCCTGGTTTGGTCATGGAAGATTGAACCTTTCTAAGAATCTATCCATTTCTTCCAGGTTATCTATTTTATTCCCATATAGTTGTTCATAATAGTTTCTTATAATCCTTTGTATTTCTTTATTGTCTGTTGTAACTCTACTTTTTCATTTCTAATTTTGTTGATTTGATTCGTCTTTTTTTTCTTGGTGAGTCTGGCTAAGGGTTTGTCAATCTTGTTTATCTTCTCAAGGAACCAGCTTTTAGTTTTGTTAATCTTTACTATTGTTTCTTTTGTTTCTTTTTCATTTATTTCTGCTTGATTCTTTATGATTTCTTTCCTTCTACTAATTTTGGGGGTGTTTTTGTTCTTTTTCCAGTTGTTTTAGGTGTAAAGTTAGGCTGTCTATTTGATGTTTTTCTTGTTTCTTGAGGTAGGATTGTATTGCTATAAACTTCACTTTTAGGACTGCTTTTGCTGCATCCCATAGGTTTTGAGTAGTCATGTTTTCATTGTCATTTGTTTCTAGAAGTTTTTTTATTTCCCTTTTGATTTCTTCATTAACCTGTTGGTTATTTAGAAATGTGTTGTTTAATCTCCATGTGTTTCTGTTTCTCACAGTTTTTTTCTTGTAATTGATATCTGGTCTCATAGCATTGTGGTCAGAGAAGATGCTTGATACAATTTCAATTTTCTTAAATTTACAGAGGCTTGATTTGTGACCCAAGATGTGGTCTATCCTGGAGAATGTTCCATGTGCACTTGAGAAGAAGGGGTATTCTTCTGCATTTGGATGGAATGTCCTGAAGATATCAATAAGTTCCATCTCATCTAATGTATCATTTAAGACTTGTGTTTCCTTATTAATTTTCTGTTTTGATGATCTGTCCATTGGTGTGAGTGAGGTGTTAAACTCTGCTACTATTATTGTGTTACTGTCAGTTTCTCCTTTTATGTCTGTTAGTGTTTGTCTTGTGGATTGAGGTGCTCCTATGTTCGGTGCATAGATATTTACAATTGTTATGTCTTCCTCTTGGATGGGTCCCTTGACCATTATGTTGTGTCCTTTCCTATCTCTTGTAATCTTCTTTATTTTAATGTCTATTTTGTCTGATGTGAGTATTGCTATTCCAGCTTTCTTTTGCTTCCCATTTGCATGGAATACTTTCTTCCATCCTCTTACTTTCAGTCTATATGTGTCTTTAGGTCTGAAGTGGGTTTCTTGTAGACAGCATATAGATGGGTCTTGTTTTCTATCCATTCAGCCACTCTGTGTCTTTTGGTTGGAGCATTTAATACATTTAAAGTATATATATATATATATATATATATATATATATATATATATATATATATTCCTATTGCCATTTTCTAATTGTTTGGGGTTGATTTTTTAGGTCTTTTTCTTCTCTTGCATTTATTGACTATATAAGTCCATTTAACATTTATTGTGAAGCTGGTTTGATGGTATTGAATTCTCTTAACTTTTGCTTGTCTGAAAAGCTTTTTATTTCTCCATCAATTTTGAATGAGATCCTTGTGGGCTACAGTAATCTTGCTTGTAGAATTTTCCCTTTCAGTACTTTAAATATGGGCTTCCCTTGTGGCTCAGATGGTAAAGCACCTGTCTGCAATGAAGGAGACCCGAGTTCAATCCCTGGGTTGGGAAGATCCCCTGGAGAAGGAAATGGCAGCCCACTGGGGATCTCCTGGAAGATCTCTCTGCTGAAAGATCAGCTGTTAAGTCTATGGGGTTTCCCTTGTATGTTATTGTTCGCTTTTCCCTTGCTGCTTTTAATATTCTTTCTTTGTGTTTCATCTTTGTTAGTTTGATTAGTATGTGTCTTGGTATGTTTCTTCTTGGGTTTATGGTGTGTGGGACTGTTTGCACCTCTTGGACTTGATTTTCTATTTACTTTTCCATGTTGGGGAAATTTTCAACTATAATCTCATCAAAAATTTTCTCATACCCTTTTTCTCTTCTTCTTCTGGGATCCCTATAATTCAGTATCAGATCAGATCAGTCGCTCAGTCGTGTTTGACTCTTTGCGACCCCATGAATCGCAGCACGCCAGGCCTCCCTGTCCATCACCAACTCCCGGAGTTCACTCAGACTCATGTCCATTGAGTCAGTGATGCCATCCAGCCATCTCATCCTCTGTCGTTCACTTCTCCTCTTGCCCCCAATCCCTCCCAGCATCAGAGTCTTTTCCAATGAGTCAATTCTTCGCATGAGGTGGCCAAAGTACTGGACTTTCAGCTTTAGCATCATTCCTTCCAAAGAAATCCCAGGGCTGATCTCCTTCAGAATGGACTGGCTGGATCTCCTTGCAGTCCAAGGGACTCTCAAGAGTCTTCTCCAACACCACAGTTCAAAAGCATCAATTCTTCAGCGCTCAGCTTTCTTCACAGTCCAACTCTCTCATCCATACATGACCACAGGAAAAACCATAGCCTTGACTAGATGGATCTTTGTTGGCAAATTAATGTCTCTGCTTTTGAATATGCTATCTAGGTTGGTCATAACTTTCCTTCCAAGGAGTAAACATCTTTTAATTTCATGGCTGCAGTCACCATCTGCAGTGATTTTGGAGCCCAGAAAAAAAAAGTCTGACACTGTTTCCACTATTTCCCCATCGGTTTCCCATGAAGTGATGGGACCAGATGCCATGATCTTAGTTTTCTGAATGTCGAGCTTTAAGCCAACTTTTTCACTCTCCACTTTCACTTTCATCAAGAGGCTTTTGAGTTCCTCTTCACTTTCTGCCATAAGGGTGGTGTCATCTGCATATCTGAGGTTATTGATATTTCTCCCGGCAATCTTGATTCCAGCTTGTGTTTCTTCCAGTCCAGCGTTTCTCATGATGTACTCTGCATAGAAGTTAAATAAACAGGGTGACAATATACAGCCTTGACGTACTCCTTTCCCTATTTGGAACCAGTCTGTTGTTCCATGTCCAGTTCTAACTTGCTTCCTGACCTGCATATAGGTTTCTCAAGAGGCAGGTCGGGTGGTCTGGTATTCCCATCTCTTTCAGAATTTTCCACAGTTTATTGTGATCCACACAGTCAAAGGCTTTGGCATAGTCAGTAAAGCAGAAATAGATGTTTTCCTGGAACTCTCTTGCTTTTTCCATGATCCAGCAGATGTTGGCAATTTGATCTCTGGTTCCTCTGCCTTTTCTAAAACCAGCTTGAACATCTGGAAGTTCACGGTTCACATATTGCTGAAGCCTGGCTTGGAGAATTTTGAGCATTACTTTACTAGCGTGAGAGATGAGTGCAATTGTGCGGTAGTTTGAGCATTCTTTGGCATTGCCTTTCTTTGGGATTGGAATGAAAACTGACCTTTTCCAGTCCTGTGGCCACTGCTGAGTTTTCCAAATTTGCTGGCATGTTGAGTGCAGCACTTTCACAGCATCATCTTTCAGGATTTGGAATAGCTCAACTGGAATTCTATCACCTCCACTAGCTTTGTTCGTAGTGATGCTTTCTAAGGCCCACTTGACTTCACATTCCAGGATGTCTGGCTCTAGGTGAGTGATCACACCATCGTGATTATCTGGGTCATGAAGATCTTTTTTGTACAGTTCTTCTGTGTATTCTTGCCATCTCTTCTTAATATCTTCTGCTTCTGTTAGGTCCATACCATTTCTGCCCTTTATTGAGCCCATCTTTGCATGAAATGTCCCCTTGGTATCTCTGATTTTCTTGAAGAGATATCTAGTCTTTCCCATTCTGTTGTTTTCCTCTATTTCTTTTTTTTTTTTTTCTGGCCCACCATCTTTTTTTTTTTTTTTTTTTTAACAGCCCACAACATAAGAATGGTTTTTACATTTGTTTTAAATTGGAGTACAATTACTTTACAATGTTGTTAGTTTCTGCTGTACAACAGAGTGAATCAACTATATGTATACATATATCCCCTCCTTGTTGAGCCTCCCTCCCAGCTCAATTTTTTTTTTTTTTAACCCTCCTCCCTCCTCCCTCCCCATACCTTCCCTCTGGGTCGTCCCAGTGCACCAGTCCCAAACATCCAGCATCGTGCATTGAACCTGGACTGGCATCTCGTTTCATACATGACATTTCACATGTTTCAATGCCATTCTCCCAAATCTTGCCACCCTCTCCCTCTCCCACAGAGTCCATAAGCCTGTTCTATACATCAGTGTCTCTTTTGCTGTCTCGTATACAGGGTTATCATTACCATCTTTCTAAATTCCATATATATGCGTTAGTATACTGTATTGGTGTTTGTCCTTCTGGCTTACTTCACTCTGTATAATAGGCTCCAGTTTCATCCACCTCTATTTCTTTGCATTGATCACTGAAGAAGGCTTTCTTATCTCTTCTTGCTATTCTTTGGAACTCTGCATTCAGATGTTTATATCTTTCCTTTTCTCCTTTGCTTTTCATTTCTCTTCTTTTCACAGCTATTTGTAAGGCCTCCCAGACAACCATTTTGCTTTTTTGCATTTCTTTTCCATGGGGATGGTCTTGATCCCTGTCTCCTGTACAATGTCATGAACCTCACTTCATAGTTCATCAGGTACTCTATCTATCAGATCTAGGCTCTTAAATCTATTTCTCACTTTCACTGTATAATCATAAGGGATTTGATTTAGGTCATACCTGAATGGTCTAGTGGTTTTCCCTGCTTTCTTCAATTTAAGACTGAATTTGACAATAAGGAGTTCATGATCTGAGCCATAGTCAGCTCCTGGTCTTGTTTTTGCTGACTGTATAGAGCTTCTCCATCTTTGGCTGCAAATATAATCAATATGATTTCAGTGTTGACCATCTGGTGATGTCCATGTGTAGAATCTTCTCTTGTGTTGTTGGTAGAGGGTGTTTGTTATGACCAGTGCATTTTCTTGGCAAAACTCTATTAGTCTTTGCCCTGCTTCATTCCGTATTCCAAGGCCAAATTTGCCTGTTACTCCTGGTGTTTCTTGACTTCCTACTTTTGCATTCCAGTCCCCTATAATGAAAAGGACATCTTTTTTGGGTGTTGGTTCTAAAAGGTCTTGTAGGTTTTCATAGAACCATTCAACTTCAGCTTCTTCAGTGTTACTGGTTGGGGCATAGACTTGGATTACTGTGATATTGAATGGTTTGCCTTGGAAACGAACAGAGATCATTCTGTCATTTTTGAGATTGCATCCAAGTACTGCATTTCGGACTCTTTAGTTGACCGTGATGGCTACTCCATTTCATCTGAGGGATTCCTGCCTGCAGTAGTAGATATAATGGTCATCTGAGTTAAATTCACCCATTCCAGTCCATTTCAGTTCGCTGATTCCTAGAATGTCAACATTCACTCTTGCCATCTCTTGTTTGACCACTTCCAATTTGCCTTGATTCATGGACCTGACATTCCAGGTTCTGTGCAGTATTGCTCTTTACAGTGTCGGACCTTGCTTCTATCACCAGTCACATCCATAGCTGGGTATTCTTTTTGCTTTGGCTCCATCCCTTCATTCTTTCTGGAGTTATTTCTACACTGATCTCCAGTAGCATATTGGGCACCTACTGACCTGAGGAGTTTCTCTTTCAGTATCCTATCATTTTGCCTTTTCATACTGTTCATGGGGTTCTCAAGGCAAGAATGCTGAACTGGTTTGCCATCCCCTTCTCCAGTGGACCACACTCTGTCAGATCTCTCCACTATGACCCACCCATCTTGGGTTGCCCCACAGGCATGGCTTAGTTTCATTGAGTTAGACAAGGCTGTGGTCCTAGTGTGATGAGATTGACTAGTTTTCTGTGAGTATGGTTTCAGTGTGTTTGCCCTCTGATGCCCTCTTGCAACACCTACTGTCTTACTTGGGTTTCTCTTATCTTGGGTGTGGGGTATCTCTTCACGGCTGCTCCAGCAAAGCGCAGCCATTGCTCCTTACCTTGGAATTCAAATGTTGGTGTGTTTGATATGGTCCCAGAAGTCTCTGAGACTGTCCTCAGTTCTTCATTCTTTTTACTTTATTCTGCTCTTCAGAACTTATTTCCACCATTTTATCTTCCAGCTCACTGTTTTGTTCTTCTGCTTCAGATATTCTGCTATTGATTCCTTCTAGAGTATTTTTAATTTCAGTAATTGTGTTTTTTTTGTGTCTGTATACTTATTCGTTAATTCTTCATGGTCTTTGTTAATTGATTCTTGCATTTTCTCCAGTTTGTCTTCAAGGTTTGTGATCATCTTTACTACCATTATTCTGATTTCTTTTCCAGGTAATTTTCCTATTTCCTCTTCATTTATTTGGACTTCTGTGTTCCTAGTTTGTTCCTTCATTTGTGAAGTATTTCTCTGCCTTCTCATTTTTTTTTTTTTTAAGTTATTGTGTTTGAGGTCTCCTTTTCCCAGGCTTCAAAGAAGGTTGAATTCTTTCCTCCTTTTGGTTTCTGCCCTCCTAATGTTGGTCCAGTTGTTTGTGTGTGCTTTGTATAGGGTGAGATTTGTGCTGAGTTTTTGGTGTTTGTTTGTTTTTCCTCTGATGGGCATGGGTGAGTAAGGGGGTACTTATGTCTGCTGATTATTGGGTTTGTAGTTTTGTTTTGTTTGTTGTTTAGATGAGGTGTCCTGCACAGGTGCTACTGGTGGTTGGGTGATGCTGGGTCTTCTATTCAAGTGTTTTCCTTTGTGTGAGTTCTCACTATTTGATACTCCCTATGGTTAATTCTCTGGTAGTCTAGGGTCTTGGAGTCAGTGCTCCCACTCCAAAGGCTCAGGGTTTGATCTCTGGTCAGGAAGGATGATTCCACAAGTGATTTGTTATGGCATTAAGTGAAATTAAAACAAATATCCAAAAATGAGAAGCCAAAGATGAATCCCAGACAAATGACAGTTACAAAATCAGGCAAATAATAATTAAAATAATGGAATATACATATATACATATACACCCATAAGCAAAATCAAAACAGTCCAACAAAAATAAAGTACAGTAGATTGACCCAGAGAACAAACGGAATAAAAAATTATATCTACCAGTTAAGAACAAAACTAAATAAACCACAAACGGGAAAACAAAACTAAAGCAAGGTGCCAAGTGGGAAATAAAGCAATGAAAACAAAACTAACAAATATGTTGAGAGGAAAGGAAAGAAAGAAAAGAACCAAAGAGTAGCTATGCAGTTAAATAGAGGTAGATGATGAATATTTATATACATTAAAGATTAACTGCAAGGGGAAAAGAACAGTAGAAAAGGCAAAGGAAGGAATAAATGTATAAAAATATAACAGGTTTAAAAAAATTAAAAATTAAAATTATAAAAAAGAGAAAAGAGAAAAAAATGAAAGAGGAAAGAAAAAAGGGGGGAAAAAGGAAAACTCCACAGAACTGTAAAAGCCCAATGTAGAGGCAGATGTTTATAACACCAGTAGAAAATGTCACTGAATATATACATATACACCCATAGGCAAAATCAAAACAGTCCAACAAAAATTAAGTACAATAGATTAACCCAGTGAACAAAGGAAACCAAAAATTGTATCTACCAGAACAAAACTAATTAAAGCACAAACTGGAAAACAAAACTAAAGCAAGGTTCCAATTGGGGAATAAAACAATGGAAATAAAACTAACAAATATGTTGAGAGGAAAGGAGAGAAAGAAAAGAAAGAATAGAAATGCAAAGTTAAACAGGGGTAGATAAAGAAGATTTATATACCTTAAAGATTAACTTTAAGGAGAAAAGAACAGTAGGAAAAGCAAACAAAGGAATAAATGTAGAAAAAATAATAATAGGCTTAAAAAATAAAATTAAAAAAATAGGAAAGAAAAAAAAAGAGGAAAACTCCACAGAACTGCAAAAGCCCAAAGTAGAGACAGAAGTTTATGACAACAATAAAAAATGTGACTGAGGGGGGGAAAAAAAGCTTAAAGCTTAATTGGATATCTTAGTGCCAATAAAATCAACAACTACAATGGAGGGTGGAGGGGGGAAAAAGAATCCAAAAGAATCTACAGAACAACTCAAAGAATGAGAATAATAAATGTTTTTCTTTAGTCACTGCTGTCAGAGTCCTTTCCCACGCTGGGAGTCACAGTCCACCTCGCCTCCCTAGGATGCCCTCCAACACTGTGCTGGTCTCTGGACCTGCTGTGGGGGCAGCTCAGATTCTAATCTGGTCCTACTCCTCTGGGTTCTTGCCTCCAATGTCCACAGCTATCAGAACTAGGGTGTTTCCTTTTATGGGAGTTTTCAATGGCCTTTTATATATTCCATAGACACAGAGTCTGCTTCGTTGATTGTGTGGATTTAATCTGCAGCTTGTACAGCTAGTGGGAAGGTTTTGGGTCTTCTTCCTTAGCCACATTGCCCCTGGGTTTCAATTGTGGTTTTATTTCCACCTCTGCATGCAGGTCGTCCACTGGGGTTTGCTCCTGAGGCTGCCCTGGAGGACTTGCATCTGCCGCAGCGAGGGCCAGGTGTGGAGGTGGTGCAGCTGCGTGGGTTGCAGGGGTTCTGGCAGCACCAGGTACTCAGGGGAGTTGGTGGCTCAGGCAGCAGGAAATATAGTGCTCTAGAAGGGTATGGCAAGCAGTCTTGGCCAATAGGCTCCAGTATTCTTGCCTGGAGAACTCCCTCTCTGACAGAGGAGACTGGCAGGCCACAGTCTACAGGGTCGCAAAGAATTGGACAGGACCAAAGCGACCCTGAGCATATAAACACAAGACTTTCTTTTTTTGCCTGTGGCAGCTCTGCCCCAATGAGAGTTAAGCGTGAAGGTGGTACAGCTGCTTGGCTTGTGGGGACCTTGGCAGCGCCACGTGTTCAGGGACACAGACTGCCTGGTCAGCAGGAGTTATGGCTCTATCAGAGTCTTTTTTCAAGCCTCTTGTAGCTGGCAATCAGAAGGCCTCTTTGGCCAGTCTTTCTCCTTGGCTCCACCCACCCACTCAAGTCCTTAGACGGCTCCCTTGCCTGGGGTCCTTCTCTGTTGTTCAGCACATCAGGCACATAGAGGGGCCCCCTGGCTGGGGTCCTTCTCTTTAGATCGACACATCAGGCACTTACAGGGGCACCCTGGGTGGGGTCCTTGTGTAGTTCAGTGCATCAGGCATTTGATGGGCCAGCCCCTCTACTGTTCAGCTGCCGATGCTGGCGTGTGGAGAGAGAGAGGCTCCAGCCCCTATGTATGACTCAGCAGTATTGCCTTGCTTCCATGGCTGCCTGGCTTTCCTCCACAGGCATTTCCCACCGCAGTCTTCTCCCTCTCATCCCCTCAATCCATCTCTACACAGTCAACAGCAGCCCTTGCCCTGGAATTGTTCCACAATCCCTAAACTCCAGCTCCCAGCCGCTGCCCCTTCCAGAAGACCCGTGTCCCTCTCAGGGTTGTGTATGGCTGTGGCAAGGACTGTGTGATTCTCACTCCATTTAGGCTGCCACAGATCAACTGTTTTACTCCCAGCCTTAAATGTTTCTCCTCCAACTCAAACAGTTGGCCCCATGTGGGGATCGGACCCCTGCTTCAGTTCCCCCACCCGCTGAGGGAAGGGCCAGTGCTACTAACACTCCTGTTTCCACCCCCCCTCCCCCCACCCCAACCCCGCTCCAAGTTCCTTCATCCTACTGAGTTTTGCGTGGTTCTATACGTTCTTTTCTGCTGGTCAGGTCGTCCCGTCTGCTCTCAGCTGGTGTTCTGAATGCACTTCTGTGTCTGAAGGTGTATTCCTGATGAATCCGTGGAGACAGGTGTACTCCACGTCCACCTACTCCTCCACCATCTTGTTCTCTCCTGATCTTTTTGATGTATCGGAAGCTTTGATATTTTGTTTCTTTGGTCATAAAAAGGATTGACCATTTTTGCCATGTCCTTTTCTGGATTTGTTATCAAGATTATCCTAGACTCAGAAAATGAGCACTCTTTTTCTATTCTCTGAACAAGTTTATAAAGATAGTTGAGCATGTTACTTCCTATTATTTTAATGCCTGTAGTATCTTTATTTCAGTGTCTCTTTTAGATAGAAATGTTAATAATTTGTACTTTAATTTTTCTTGACCAGTCTTTGCTAAGAATATCAATTACATTAGTCTTTGTCTTAAATCATTCTGTGCTGTAGTAAAATACCACAGACTAGGTGGCTGAGAAACAAGAGAAACATTTCTCATAGTTCTTGATGCTGGGAGGTCCAAGGTCAAGGTGCCAGCATTTTCGGTTTATGGGAGTTTCCTCGTTCATATGGCTGTCTTTTCACTGTGTCATCATGTGATGTTAGGGGTAAGCAAGATCTTGGTGTTTAATTTTGTCTTTTCTTTCTAGCATCTTGAGAGAGTGATGTTAGATCATTGATTTTTAGTCTGACTTCTGTTTAACCCCCTCCCTTTTTTCAGGCTTTTAAGAGTATTGATTCCTTTTTAAAATTGCATTAGCAATATCCCACAAATGTTAATACATTATATCTTTTTTACTATCTAGTTCAATATATTCTAATTTTCATTTTGAGTTCTTCTTTTATCCTTAAGATATAAAGACGTGTGGTGCTTAATTGTGAAATGTTTGGAGATTTTTCTGGTTCTTTTTAAGAGTTTTGACTTCTGTCTTAATTTAACTGTGGTCAGACAATCTATCCTGTATGACTTCAGTTCCCTAAGGCTTGGATTATAGTTTGTTACATAACCTCTATGAACATTTGAAGAGAATGTGTGCTTTGCAGTTTGAGACTTGAGTGCTTCATGTATGTCAAATGGATCAAGTATTAAGAACTACTCTGCACTATTGATTTTAGGTTTGCTTTTTCTATCGGTTACTGAGAATATGTATTTAAAATCTCCTATTGTGACTGTGGATATGCCTATTTCTCATCTTACTTCTCTTATTATTTTTGCTTTATGTATTTTTAACCTCTGTTGTCAGGCACATATATATTTTAAAATTTTCTGCCTTAATAAACTTGTCCCTTATTTCTATATAATGTCATTGCTTGGTTTCTCATATTATTCCTAGTTCTAAAATCTACCTTGTTGATTATAAATATGGTTACTTCATCTTCCTCATGAACAAGGTATGCAAAGTATATCTTTTTGCATCCTTTTCACTTTTAATATATCTATGTATCTGAATTTAAAATTCATCTCTTGTAAATAACATAGATAGATCTTTATTTTTATTAATGAAATCTAACATTCTTGATTCATTGGAAACACAGATTTGGGGGGCATGCCCTGGACCTATTGCACTACAAGCTTCACATAATTCTGGTTTATGCTAAAGATTGAGAAACACATCTCAAGATTTAACAATATACATGTAGTAAATTAAAATGTTGATTTTCAAATGTGAAACCTAATTTATAGCTTATCACATCTAAACCAAATATGTATCTTATCACAGTCAGCCTTTGAATAATATTATATAACGTAAGAGTCTTAGAGCAGTGTGATCTGTTACTGCTGTTACTGGAACCTGCCCCGGGGTCTCCTGCACTTTAGCCTGGACAGACTTCTCGCAACCATTTTTAAATATGAGAAGTATTTGAATGTATAGCCTTTCCCCATGTGTTAAACAGCACAGGTATATTTAGGCATTTCCCAGCTACACATGGCTTCTCTGTTTGATGGCATGTTCATCCTTCTGTACATGCTCAGTAACCTGAATGATTCAGGTTTATCTCATCTCCTTCTTAATTACGGGGGACGATTATCATGATTTGACAGAAATATCTGATTGGATGGGTCTTGTCTCTAACAGCTGCCAAAAGTGTCACATTCAACCTCACGCTTTGAAGATGAATTTTGAGAATGCAGTCATTCAATTACATTCACCTTAAGATTCACAACATGGCTTGGGCCATGATTTGGGAATGATTGTTAATATAAATTCACTTTGGAAATAGATGCAAGTACAAATTATGGAATTTTAGGGTGCAGTTTGGTTTTGAGGGACTTTTTAAATTGTTATAAATAATAAAGGATGCTAAAGATGCATATTCAACTATATATAATTAAAATCCCCAAGGTTGTGGTTTTTAAAAGCTGAGATTCTTAGGTGACTAGCATACTTAGAGGATGTTCTTCTGCTTCTCTTTTCTCTTTCTGTTTTCTCTTCTGTTTTCTCTTTCCCACTTCTGCTCTCCTTCCCACCACCTTCATCCTGCCCACCTCACAATCAATTCCTCAATCCTTAGACTTTGATATCAAACACAGTCCTGGGTGGTGGGGAGAAGGGACTCATGAGAGAATTGACAGAATCAAACATGGTAAGAGGCTGACACAGTGCTGACAAGGGCACCCAACCCTGAGCCGCAGGGGAGGGTTAAGTCTATCCTTCAAAGGATCTACGTGTCCTGATGGTGATGCCAGAACCATCCTCTGGGCACCAACACCTCATTAAATCTCAGAAACAGAGACAGAGTTTTGCGTGAGGTAGAAAAGAGTAGCTTTATTGCTTTGCCAGGCAAAGGGGACCGTCAGGTTGATGCTCTCAAAACTGTGTCCAGACCTGGAGGGGATAGTGAGAAGTTTTATAGTAATGGTTTAAACGCGATGTGATCAGCTTGTGGACATTCTTCTAAACGGTTGGTGATGAGTTAAGTGGGAATCAGAATCATCAACCTTCTGATTCTAACTGGTTGGGGGTCTGCATGCTTGTGGGCAGCATACAATTAACTTTCCCATCTGGAGGGGGTTTCAGCCTCTGCAAAACAGCTCAAAGGTATTGTTATGTGTATCCCTTGATAGGGAACCAGGACTCTGCACCAAAATGCCATTTGACCGTTTCTCCCTTGTCTCTGTATCCCTTCCCTTCCTTGATTAGCAACAGTTTGAACCTGCCCATTTTTCTTTGTGTGTGTGTGATTGGCCACACCACATGATAGGTGAGATCTTAGTTCCCTGACCAGGGATAGAACCTATGCCCCTTGCATTGGAAAGTGGAGCCTTAACCACTGGGCCAACAAGGAAGTCCCAAGGAAGTCATGGGGGTTGAATGAAGCCTATTCCTGTAATCAAGAAATGGGATACACAGAAAGGCTTTTGTGCCTAGGAGCCCCAAAAAGCCTTGCTTGGTTTCAATGGGACAAGCTTTGCCTACTTGTGCCATCACTCCATGACTTCAAAATGTTTGCACCTTGGCAACAGCCATCTTGGGGGTCAGTGATTTAAATAAAACCAAGGATAACAGAAATTAGCGTATTTATTCTCTTTCACTTTTATTTCTCCCCCTCCAATTTGCAAAGAAAAAAGTTTATTCTGTGATTCTAGCAATGTCCCTCAATGTTCTCTTGTCTCTTAAATGTCACTATGCTTTTTTCTCTCCACTCTGCAACATCCACTTACTCATTCCATGGTCTCCTAAAATCAGGATCAGATATTAGGAATAGCTCAGTTCAGTTCAGTCGCAGAGTCGTATCTGACTCTTTACGACCCCGTGAATCGCAGCAGGCACGGGTCAACTAATTCTTCAGTTCAGTTCAGTCGCTCAGTTGTGTCCAACTTTTTGCGACCCTAAGAATTGCAGCAGGCCAGGCCTCCCTGTCCATCACCAACTCCCGGAGTTCACTCAGACTCACGTCCATCGAGTCAGTGATGCCATTCAGGCATCTCATCCTCTGTTGTCCCCTTTTCCTCATGCCCCCAATCCCTCCCAGCATCAGAATCTTTTCCAATGAGCCAACTCTTCGCGTGAGGTGGCCAAAGTACTGGAGTTTCAGCTTTAGCATCATTCCTTCCAAAGAAATCCCAAGGGCTGATCTCCTTCAGAATGGACTGTTTGGATCTCCCTGAAGTCCAAGGGACTCTCAAGCGTCTTTTCCAACACCACAGTTCAAAAGCATCAGTTCTTTGGCGCTCAGCCTTCTTCACAGTCCAATTCTCACATCCGTACATGACCACAAGAAAAACCATAGCCTTGACTAGACAGACCTTTGTTGGCAAATTAATGTCTCTGCTTTTGAATATGCTATCTAGGCTGGTCATAATTTCCTTCCAAGGAGTAAGCGTCTTTTAATTTCATGGCTGCAGTCACCATCTGCAGTGATTTTGGAGCCCCCCAAAAATAAAGTCTGACACTGTTTCCACTGTTTCCCCATCTATTTCCCATGAAGTTATGGGACCAGATGCCATGATCTTCGTTTTCTGAATGTTGAGCTTTAAGCCAACTTTTTCACTCTCCTCTTTCACTTTCCTCAAGAGGCTTTTGAGTTCCTCTTCACTTTCTGCCATAAGGGTGGTGTCATCTGCATATCTGAGGTTATTGATATTTCTCCTGGCAATCTTGATTCCAGCTTGTGCTTCTTCCAGCCCAGCGTTTCTCATGATGTACTCTGCATATAAGTTAAATAAGCATGGTGACAATATACAGCCTTGACGTACTCCTTTTACTATTTGGAACCAGTCTGTTGTTCCATGTCCAGTTCTAACTTGCTTCCTGACCTGCATATAGGTTCCTCAAGAGGCATGTCAGGTGGTCTGGTATTCCCATCTCTTTTAGAATTTTCCACAGTTTATTGTGATCCACACAGTCAAAGGCTTTGGCATAGTCAATAAAGCAGAAATAGATGTTTTTCTGGAACTCTCTTGCTTTTTCCATGATCCAGCGGATGTTGGCAATTTGATCTCTGGTTCCTCTGCCTTTTCTAAAACCAGCTTGAACATCTGGAAGTTCACGGTTCACATGTTGCTGAAGCCTGGCTTGGAGAATTATGAGCATTACTTTACTAGCATGTGAGATGAGTGCAATTGTGTGGTAGTTTGAGCATTCTTTGGCATTACCTTTCTTTGGGATTGGAATGAAAACTGACCTTTTCCAGTCCTGTGGCCACTGCTGAGTTTTCCAAATTTGCTGGCATGTTGAGTGCAGCACTTTCACAGCATCATCTTTCAGGATTTGAAATAGCTCAACTGGAATTCCATCATCTCCACTAGCTTTGTTCATAGTGATGCTTTCTAAGGCCCACTTGACTTCACATTCCAGGATGTCTGGCTCTAGGTCAGTGATCACACCATGATGATTATCTTGGTCATGAAGATCTTTTTTGTACAGTTCTTCTGTAAAAGACTCTGATGCTGGGAAGGATTGGGGGCAAGAGGAGAAGGGGACGACAGATGATGAGATGGCTGGATGGTATCACTGACTCGATGGACGTGAGTCTCAGTAAAGTCCAGAAGTTGGTGATGGACAGGGAGGTCTGGCATGCTGAGATTCATGGGGTCACAAAGAGTCGGACACGACTGAGTGACTGATCTGATCTATGTATTCTTGCCACCTCTTCTTAATATCTTCTGCTTCTGTTAGGTCCATACCATTTCTGTCCTTTATCGAGCCCATCTTTGCATGAAATGTTCCCTTGGTATCTCTAATTTTCTTGAAGAGATCCCTAGTCTTTCCCATTCTGTTGTTTTCCTCGATTTCTTTGCATTGATCGCTGAGGAAGGCTTTCTGATCTCTTCTTGCTATTCTTTGGAACTCTGCATTCAGATGTTTATATCTTTCCTTTTCTCCTTTGCTTTTTGCTTCTCTTCTTTTCACAGCTATTTGTAAGGCCTCCCCAGACAGCCATTTTGCTTTTTTGCATTTCTTTTCCATGGGGATGGTCTTGGTCCCTGTCTCCTGTACAATGTCATGAACCTCAGTCCATAGGTTCTCTATATATCAGGCACTCTATCTATCAGATCTAGGCCTTTAAATCTATTTCTCACTTTCACTGTATAATCAAAAGGGATTTGACTTAGGTCATACCTGAATGGTCTAGTGGTTTTCCCTGCTTTCTTCAATTTAAGTCTGAATTTGGCAATAAGGAGTTCATGATCTGAGCCACAGTCAGCTCCTGGTCTTGTTTTTGTTGACTGTATAGAGCTTCTCCATCTTTGGCTGCAAAGAATATAGTCAATCTGATTTCAGTGTTGACCATTTGGTGATGTCCATGTGTAGAGTCTTCTCTTGTGTTGTTGGAAGAGGGTGTTTGCTATGACCAGTGCGTTTTCTTGGCAAAACTCTATTAGTCTTTGCCCTGCTTCATTCCGTTTTCCAACGCCCAATTTGCCTGTTACTCCAGGTTTTTCTTGACTTCCTACTTTTGCATTTCAGTCCCCTCTAATGAAAAGGACAACTTTTTTGCGGTGTTAGTTGTAAAAGGTCTTGTAGGTCTTCATAGAACCATTCAACTTCAGCTTCTTCAGCATTACTGGTTGGGGCGTAGACTTGGATTACTGTGATATTGAAAGGTTTGCCTTGGAAACGAACAGAGATCATTCTGTCGTTTTTGAGATTGCATCCAAGTACTGCATTTCAGACTCTTTTGTTGACCGTGATGGCTACTCCATTTCTTCTGAGGGATTCCTGCCCGCAGTAGTAGATATAATGGTCATCTGAGTTAAATTCACCCATTCCAGTCCATTTCAGTTCGCTGATTCCTAGAATGTTGACGTTCGCTCTTGCCATCTCTTGTTTGACCACTTTCAATTTGCCTTGATTCATGGACTTGATATTCCAGGTTCCTATACAATATTGCTCTTTACACCATCAGACCTTGCTTCTATCACCAATCACATCCACAGCTGGGTATTGTTTTTGCTTTGGCTCCATCCCTTCATTCTTTCTGGAGTTATTTCTACACTGATCTCCAGTAGTGTATTGGGCACCCACTGACCTGGGGAGTTCCTCTTTCAGTATCCTATCATTTTGCCTTTTCATACTGTTCATGGGGTTCTCAAGGCAAGAATACTGAAGTGGTTTGCCATTCCCTTTTCCAGTGGACCACATTCTGTCAGACCTCTACACCATGACCCGCCCGTCTTGGGTTGCCCCACGGGCATGTCTTAGTTTCATTGAGTTAGACAAGGCTGTGGTCTTAGTATGATTAGATCGACTAGTTTTCTGTGAGTATGGTTTCAGTGTGTTTGCCCTCTGATGCCGTCTTGCAACACCTACCATCTTACTTGGGTTTCTCTTACCTTGGGCGTGGGGTATCTCTTCACTGCTGCTCCAGCAAAGTACAGCCACTTCTCCTTACCTTGGACGAGAGGTATTGCCTCACTGCCGTCCCTCCTGACCTTGAACATGGAATAGCTCTTCTAGGCCCTCCTGCACCCATGCAGCCACCACTCCTTGAACATGGGGTTGCTTCTCCTGGCCGCCGCCCCTGGCCTCAGGCATGGGATAGCTAAGTAACTAATTCTTACTCATGTGTAAATGAGTTAGTCACTCTTAAGGTATCTTACAGGTGTATGGAATCCTTAAGACATATAATAAAAGCATGTCTCCTATGTGAGTGGTGAACCAAAGATTTGGAGAGTCTTTCCAGTGGAGAGGAAAGAGGCTCCAGGAGAATACAAATGTGCTGAGGTCCCAAATCCCTGCACAGGTATCACAGGACCCCAGAGGTCTAAATGTGGTAAAGTTGATTTGACAAAATCCCAAGTCTAGAACAACTGGCATCAAAATGATGTTTAGTGGGTTGGGGTGGGAGAAGTTTATGGCCCAAGGTTGGGGTCTATGAAATGTAGAGAGAACCTGTTCAAGGGATAATGAGGGATAGTTCATCCCTGGGAAGGGAGGGAGTTAAGTCCTGCCTGAAGAAAACCCAGACTAAGTCCTGGTTTCAGATAGTTTGTTATTCTATGTGCTTATCACTTTGCTTTATATCACTTTTTGTTGTTTCTAACAACACAGTGCAAGTGATTGTTTGATTACAAATAAGATCAGTAATTTTACTAACATCTTTTTTTTTTATTAGGGTGATAACTTTATTTAAAAACAAAAAAGCAAAACACATTGCATCTAAGAGTCCCCACAAGCAGTTTTCTTCTAAATGTTGGGATTTAATTGAAATTCCCTTTTCAAGACATGTTATCTTGATTTTTTTCCTCTCATTTTTAAAGAAATGATTAGCCACCCCATTTTAGAAGGTATAAAAGGGGAAAAAAATGAGTATGAGGGGCTGAGAAATGAGTTTGTTTCCCATAGATCGTACATGTCACTGGGAATGAGAAGGAGAAACAAAGTTTACCATCAAGTTTGTACTTTTTAAAATACAAAATATGCAAAAATCCTTAACAAAATTCTAGCAATCAGAATCCAACAACATATTAAAAAGATCATACACCATGACCAAGTGGGCTTTATCCCAGGGATGCAAGGATTCTTCAATATCCACAAATCAATCAATGTAATACACCACATTAACAAATTGAAAAATAAAAGCCATATGATTATCTCAATAGATGCAGAGAAAGCCTTTGACAAAATTCAACATCCATTTATGATAAGAACTCTCCAGAAAGCAGGAATAGAAGGAACATACCTCAGCATAATAAAAGCTATATATGACAAACCCACAGCAAACCTTATCCTCAATGGTGAAAAATTGAAAGCATTTCCCCTAAAGTCAGGAACAAGACAAGGGTGCCCACTTTCCCCATTACTATTCAACATAGTTTTGGAAGTTTTGGCCACAACAATCAGAGCAGAAAAAGAAATAAAAGGAATCCAAATTGGAAAACAAGAAGTAAAACTCTCACTGTTTGCAGATGACATGATCCTCTACATAGAAAACCGTAAAGACTCCACCAGAAAATTACTAGAGCTAATAAATGAATATAGTAAAGTTGCAGGATATAAAATTAACACACAGAAATCCCTTGCATTCCTATATACTAATAATGAGAAAATAGAAAGAGAAATTAAGGAAACAATTCCATTCACTATTGCAATGAAAATAATAAAATACTTAGGAATGTATCTACCTAAAGAAACTAAAGACCTATATATACAAAACTATAAAACATTGGTGAAAGAAATCAAAGAGGACACTAATAGATGGAGAAATATACCATGTTCATGGATCGGAAGAATCAATATAGTGAAAATGAGTATACTACCCAAAGCAATCTATAGATTCAATGCAATCCCTATCAAGCTACCAATGGTATTCTTCACAGAGCTAGAACAAATAATTTCACAATTTGTATGGAAATACAAAAAAACCCTCGAATAGCCAAAGCTATCTTGAGAAAGAAGAATGGAACTGGAGGAATCAACCTGCTTGACTTCAGGCTCTACTACAAAGACACAGTTATCAAGACAGTATGGTACTGGCACAAAGGCAGAAATATAGATCAATGGAACAAAATAGAAAGCCCAGAGACAAACCCACGCACCTATGGACACCTTATCTTTGACAAAGGAGGCAAGAATATACAATGGATTAAAGACAATCTCTTTAAGAAGTGGTGCTGGGAAAACTGGTCAACCACTTGTAAAAGAATGAAACTAGAACACTTTCTAACACCATACACAAAAATAAACGCAAAATGGATTAAAGATCTCAATGTAAGACCAGAAACTGTAAAACTCCTAGAGGAGAACATAGGCAAAACACTCTCTGACGTATCACAGCAGGATCCTCTATGACCCACCTCCCAGAGTATTGGAAATAAAAACAAAAATAAACAAATGGGACCTAATTAAATTAAAAGCTTCTACACAACAAAAGAAACTATAGGCAAGGTGAAAAGACAGCCTTCAGAATGGGAGAAAATAATAACAAATGAAGCAACTGACAAACAATAATCTCAAAAATACACAAGCAACTCCTGCAGCTCAATTCCAGAAAAATGAACGACCCAATCAAAAAATGGGCCAAAGAACTAAACAGACATTTCTCCAAAGAAGACATACAGATGGCTAACAAGCACATGAAAAAATGCTCATCACTCATTATCAGGGAAATGCAAATCAAAACCACAACGAGGTACCATTTCACACCAGTCAGAATGGCTGCGATCCAAAAGTCTACAAGCAATAAATGCTGGAGAGGATGTGGAGAAAAGGGAATCGTCTTACACTGTTGGTGGGAATGCAAACTAGTACAGTCACTATGGAGAAAGTGTGGAGATTCCTTAAAAAACTGGAAATAGAACTGCCTTATGACCCAGCAATCCCACTGCTGGGCATACACACTGAGGAAACCAGAATTGAAAGAGACATGTGTACCCCAATGTTCATCACAGCACTGTTTATTATAGCCAGGACATGGAAGCAACCTAGATGTCCATCAGCAGATGAATGGATAAGAAAGCTGTGGTACATATACGCAATGCAGTATTACTCAGCCATTAAAAAGAATACATGTGAATCAGTTCTAATGAGGTGGATGAAACTTACAGAGTGAAGTAAGCCAGAAAGAAAAACACCAATACAGTATACTAACGCATATATATGGAATTTAGAAAGATGGTAACGATAACCCTGTATGCGAGATAGCAAAAGAGACACAGATGTAAAGAACACTTTTTGGACTCTGTGGGAGAGGGAGAGGGTGGGATGATTTGGGAGAATGGCATTGAAACATGTATAATATCATTTAAGAAACTAGTCACCAGTCCAGGTTCGTTGCAGGATACAGGATGCTTGGGGCTGGTGCACTGGGATGACCCAGAAGGATGGTATGGGGAGGGAGGTGGGAGGGGGGTTCAGAATGAGGAACACGTGTACACCCGTGGCAGATTCATGTTGATGTATGGCAAAAGCAATACAATATTGTAAAATAATTAGCCTCCAATTAAAATAAATAAATTTAAATAAAATAAAATAAAATACAAAATAGTTGTTTTAGAGGATAAGGAAGATTTAATTAAAAAAAAAAAAAAAAAAAAAACCACCACTCTGAGTCTGTATATAGCAAAACCCCATGATTTGAAATTCCACTTTTCCTGGGTCTGCCCAAAGTCCAGGGCTTTGAAGACACCCTGCCACACTGGGGTTGGCTAGGTTCTTCCCAGGTCCTTCCCAGGATGCTAGGAAATTCTCTCCCATCACTTTGAATACTCCTTCATCCATGTCACAAGAACTGGCTTTTCAAGACACCAGTGCTCATGTACAGCTATTTTCAAGTTTCCCCGGCTGTCTGCCCCAGAGTCCTGCAGACCAGCTGTTGCCCAGACCACAGAAATGAAATTCGACTCTGTGTGGGGGCGTGTCAGCCGGTCCAAACAGCTGGGGAGCATCGTGGGTGTGTCTTGACCCTGGAGGTGGTGAGGGCCAAGGGGAACCTTGTTTAGAAAACTTGGAGGAAAAAGTCTGTGTGGAAGTGTCTGTCCTAGGAGGGCCTAGGAACTGCTGCTGTAGATGGAGACACGTGGAGATCAAGGATCAGTGGAGGATGGGTGGACACCCAGGAAAATCCTTAGGGACACTTACAGATGTGTCATAAATGTGCCTGTTTATCCAAAATGTTTCCAAACAGTTGCATGTAAATTACACGGTTATAGAGGAAGCAAGCCTAATAATTCTTGATGAACTTGCCATTTTTAAAGAAAACATTTTACAAAATCACCCTGAATTCACCCTCGTGAATTTGGGTCTGCTGCAGGGTTTGGTCCCAGGGCACAGGGTGGCTGAGGAGGAGTGGAAGTTCAAGGTCTCTGTCCTCTGCTCTTGTGTGATTTCTGCTTCTGCAGGTGTTGTTCACACAGGGAGCAGGCACAACTCTAGCCTCTGGGAGACTGTGATCTCTTTTCCCACCTAGAGCGTAAACTGGGTCAGGAGCAGGTGGACACACAGAGGAACCCAAGGCAGATGGAGGGGGGCAGCTGGAGGATGAGGAACATTTGCTTAGACCCCAGATGAAAGGACTTTCTCGGGGTGAAGGAGGTGGAAGGGTATGTGGAGCCGTCTGCTTCCTGTGGCTTGTGCTGGGCTGCGTGCAAAGGAAGCTAGTAATTGGAAAACCTGCTGATTCCAACATTCCCCCAGGCTGCTTTATTTCTGGATCCTTTGGCCCCTTTCCCCCCGTTATTTTATGGCCAGCACGCCTCCAGATCAGTTACTATTTCAGGGGATGCTTGCTCCTGCTCTTGACAGAGAGAAGCCTTCAGGGCATTTGCAGTTTTTGAAATAGCAAAGGCACAAAATGCTCTCGTGTTATTTTATCTTCAGAGTTGAGAATGTGGCCACGTGTTCAGCAGCTGTGAACCCCAGTTCAGGCGTCTGGGGAGGAGGCTTGGACCAAAGCAATCCAAGCTCCCTGTCTTCAATAACGGGCTGCAGGGAGACAAACACCAGACTGAGCCTCCCAGCTCCATTATACAGAGTCCTGAAGTGTGTGAACGTATTAGTTGCTCAGTGGTGTCCAACTCTTTGCAATCCCATGGACTATAGCCTACTACGCTCCTCTGTCCATAGAATTCTCCAGGAAGGAATACTGGAGTGGGTAGCCATTCCCTTCTCCAGGGGATCTTCCCAACCCAGGGATCAAACCCGGGTCTCCCTCATTGCAGGCAGGTTCTTTACTATCTGAGCCACCAGGGAAGCCCATACACGGTGTCCTAAGTTCTTACAAATATCTACTCTAGTCATGGATCCTCCTCAGCCCGCTTCCCAGATCTACCATGGGCCAGGATGGTCTTAGACCACAGGAAGTGCACTGGGTACCACAGGAGGGAGCCTCCATCTCACAGCCCTTCCCTCTCCCTTTTCTCAGACCCTGGGGCCCGGATTGGAGCACTGGAGCCTTCTTTGTCAGTGAAGGAGAGAGATGGAGGCTACAGGCTTTGCTGTGCCATACCGCTGGTGGTGGGGATACCGAGCTACAGCCCTGGCTTTACAAGATGTAACTTCCCCTTGAGACGAGCAGGATGGGATGAAGTTTAAATGAGATGATGTGGATGCAGACCCAGCCAAATAATTGGCAGGTGGAGGAGTTGTCAGGGTGTGGACCTGTCTGCACTGGAGCACGTATTCTGTGTCAGGCACCAGGAACGCAGCAGTGGGCAAGACAAATCCCTGGTCCTTGTGGAGGAGGGCAGAGGGTGAACAAACAGGCCACAGAGACATTTCAGATAATGAGTCGTACCCAAGGCAGAGGGAGAGAAGGAGAGCGCCAGGCTGGGATGTGTGACCTCCCAGGGGTGGGGAGAGGCCCTGGATGAGTCGACTTGCACCAGCATCTAATTCACAGAGGAAGCAGAAGTTCTGAAGGGCCCTTCCTGGGGCAGAGCGGTGAGCACAGCCGCACAAAGTCCATCAGATACTTCAGCTCCTTCCTGGGGCCTAGGGGACTTGCCTACTTCCCCCACCCCTTCCCCTTCCCCACGCCCAACTTCCTCCGGCATTCCTATTTGCGTGCATGCATGCACGCTAAGTCACTTCAGTTGTGTCCGACTCTTTGTGACCCCATGGACAGTAACCCACCCAGGCTTCTCTGTTCATGGGATTCTCTAGGCAAGATTACTGGAGGGAGTAGCCATTCCCTTCTTCAGGGATCTTCCCCACCCAGGGATTGAACCTGCGTGTCTTATGTCTCCCACACTAGCAAGAGGGTTTTTTACCACTAGTGCCACCTGGGAAGCCCGCATCCCTGCTTATTCCTCTACATTTCTATCCACTCACCTTGACCATCTGCATGATGAAATCTGCACCCAGCTAGGATGTAATTAAAGAGTAAGGAGAGCCAGGAAGAATTTCAGACAGCTTGGTTCAAGAGAACTGCCTGCTGTGACCACTTGCTGGAAGAAGTTATTGAAGACATAATCCCAGGCAAAATGCCAAGATTCTAGACGGCCAGCTGGACTGTGGTCTTTAGGACAGGGGTCTGGTACTCCTTATGGGAATTTGCCCACTGATGGAGGGATGTGAGGGTACAGAAGCAGTCAGGAAACTGGGTTTCAAAGTGGCAAAAGTTCTAGCCCACTCTCCATCCTTCTAGATACCATGGGAGCTTCCCTATGGCTTCAGCTCCAAGTAACCAGAGTCTTAATTGGTTTCTTATTTTAGCAGCTCACAACATGATACAAAGTTATTTAAAAAGTGTTCTCAAGGAAAAAGAGACATAATATAGAAAAATGTGAACAAGATTGTAGACAATCTCAACAAGACAGTTTGGCCCAGGGTGGAGGAAAAAGGAATGCTCCATGAGACTCTTATGCTGCTTGGAGGGCAGAGGAAGTGATTGGCTATGATGGAGTCTCAGTGTTGGACAAAAAACTATGGTCTTAAATAGATTTGTTAAAAATGTTCGAAGTAAACAGGAAACAAGAGGTGAGACTCACAACTTTGGTTTGAAAATATTCTAATGATGTTCTCTTATAAAACAAATATGCAACTTAAGTTACACTTGTTAAGTAAGTTGAAAATAGGAGTGGGCAAAGATATAAGAGAAAATGTCAAACATATAAAGTTTTAAGAGTTATATGACTATTAAAATTAGGATTCAATCAAAAGCATTTCATGGGACAATGAGAGATCTTTTCTATTGATGAAATCAACACTCCACCAAATGTATAAAATTTAATCACCTAATACAACTGCACTGAAGTCTAACTCCAAAACTGTGAGTTCAAAAAATAGCTGAAGATATAGAATATAAAATACTCTATTTATTTATCACATATATTTCTAAAACTATACAACAGAGAAGGGATATATCCATGGACTATTTATAAAAATTTAAATCACCATGAAAAACTCAGTAAACTCCACAAAGCAAACATCAGAATAGTCACATTCTTTGACAAGACTGCAATAAAACTAGAAATTAAAAAAAAAAGGAAAACAAACAAAATCTACCTATTTGTAGTTTGTAAGAGCAATGTTCTGAAAATTTCTTGGAAAGGAATGAAATAGGGTCATTTGTAGAGTTGTGGATGGACCTCGAGCCTGTCATACAGAGTAAAGTAGGTCAGAAAGAGAAAAACAAATATTGTATATTAATGCATATATATGGGATCTAGAAAAATAGTACTGATGAACCTATTTATAAGGCAGGAATAGAGACACAGACTTAGAGAATGAACTTGTGGACACAGGGTAGGGAAAAGAGTCCAGTTCAGTTCAGTCGCTCATTCACGTCTGACTCTTTGCAACCCCATGGACTGCAGCACGTCAGGCCTCCCTGTTCATCACCAGCTCCCAGAGTTTACTCAAACTCATGTCCATTGAGTCGGTGATGCCATCCAACCATCTCATCCTCTGTCGTCCCCTTCTCCTCCCACCTTCAATCTTTCCCAACATCAGGATCTTTTCAAATGAGTCAGTTCTTCGCATCAGGTTTCCAAAGTTTTGGAGTTTCAGCTTCAACATCAGTTCCTTCCAATGAACACCCAGGACTGATCTCCTTTAGAATGGACTGGTTGGATCTCCTTGCAGTCCAAGGGATTCTCAAGAGTCTTCTCCAACACCACAATTCAAAAGCATCCATTCTTCAGCGTTCAGCTTTCTTTATAGTCCAACTCTCACATTCTTTCATGACTACTTGAAAAACCATAGCTTTGACTAGATGGACCTTTATTGGCAAAGTAATGTCTCTGCTTTTGAATATGCTGTCTAGGTTGGTCATTACTTTCCTTCCAAGGAGTAGGCGTCTTTTAATTTCATGGCTGCAGTCACCATCTGCAGTGATTCTGGAGCCCAAAAAAATAAAGTCACCCACTGTTTCCATTGTTTCCCCATCTATTTGCCATGAAGTGATGGGACCAGATGCCATGATCTTAGTTTTCTGAAGAGAGGAGAGGGTGGGACAAATTGAGAGTAGCACTGGCAGATATACACTGCTATGTGTACAGCAGATAGCTAGTGGGAGGCTGCTGTATGACACAGAGCTCAGATCCATACTCTCTGATGACCTAGGGGTAGGGGTAGGGGGTGGGAGGGAGGCCCAAGAAGAAGGGGATACATGTGTACATATGACTGATTCGCTTTGTTGTACAGCAGAAACTAACATAACATTGTAAGTCAATTATCCTCTGATTTAAAAAAAGGAGGGAATAAAGTGGTATCAAGACCAATTAGAAGCAAGGAAGCAACAATGAAACATTCCCTGTGAGTATGAAAAAGTAAGAGATATAGCTGGGCTGAGGAGGATGGGAGAGTGTGTAGAGCCTTGTTAATCAGACAGCATATAAGACTGAAGGCAGGTTAGTGAATGACTTAACTCAGGAAGAAATGAAATCAACGGCAAAGTAAAACAAAGTAACAAGTACACACAGAATAATGAAATAGAAGAGTGAACATACAGAAGACGTGATCGAGAAAGTCGTCAATGGGTTCTTTGAAAAGATCAATAAAACAGAAAACCCCTTGGCAAGTCTGATAATAAAGCTGAAGAAAGGAAGGTAAGACAGAAGGAAGGAAGGAGGGGGAGAGATGGAGAGAGAGAGGACCACAGACACAGGCATCAGATGTAAAAAGGGAGGTTTAGCTCCAATAAACCTATTTTTTACAAAAGCAACTATCTGCTGGATTTTGTGCATGGGCCACACCGTGTTGATGCTTTTTTTTCATGGGGGAGGGACACAGTACATTCATCCACGCTGACCCAATAAGTACACTCTCTGACACAGCCTATTATGTTCCAAACACATAATAATGATCAGCAAAATGTAGAAAGAAGAAACTGGGAATTCTATGGTGGTCTAGCATTTAGGACTTTCTGCTTTTCACTCCAGAGCCAAAGGTTCTATCCTTGGTAAGGGAACTAAGCTTCCACAAGCTGCACAGTGTGGCCAAAAAATAAGTATTAATTAATTAATTAAATTTTTTTTTTAAAGGAAAGACGGAGCTAAGACATGCTAATTCAAAACCAGGATAAACATGTTCATGAACTAGAAAAAAGAGCAAAACCAGGTGTGCAAAGCCATGCAGTCAATTGTATTTTAGAATATATTAATACTGAAAAGTTTTTGCAAAGTACCATGCAAGATATCCATCAGTGTTGATGATGATTGTTATGGAAAGAGAATCGCAAGAGGATCAAAAATATTGTGAATTCTGTTGTTGTTTTTTTCTAAAGTGACTTAAAATACACTTCCCAGTTTCCATGGGTCAAGAGGCCAAGGCTGGCGTGGCTAGGTCTTCCACTGAGTCTCACTGGGCACACATCCAGGTGTCAGCCACATTGCCTCCTTTCTGGAGCCATGGTCCTCTCCCCAGCTCACTTGGTTGTTGACAAAATTCAAGTCCAATTTTCTGTAGTTGTAGATCTGAGGTGTTTTTGCTAGCTCATAACCAGTGGCTGTTCTTGACTCTGCAAAATTCCTGGTGGTTCCTTGTGGGCTCGGTATTGACTGCTTAGCATTTCAAGGCCAGCACCGAAGAACTGATGCTTTTGAACTGTGGTGTTGGAGAAGACTCCTGAGAGTCCCTTGGACTGCAAGGAGATCCAATCAGTCCATTCTGAAGGAGATCAGCCCTGGATTTCTTTGGAAGGAATGATGCTAAAGCTGAAACTCCCATACTTTGGCCACCTCATGCAAAGAGTTGACTCATTGGAAAAGACTCTGATGCTGGGAGGGATTGGGGGCAGGAGGAGAAGGGGACGACAGAGGATGAGATGGCTGGATGGCATCACCTACTCTATGGACGTGAGTCTGAGTGAACTCCGGGAGTTGGTGATGGACAGGGAGGACTGGCGTGCTGCAATTCATGGGGTCGCAATGAGTCGGACACGACTGAGCGACTTAACTGAACTGAACTGAACTGAAGAGGCTCTCCCTGTGAATTACTTCACAAATTCCAGTCCCTGTTTGCTTTCACCTATGGAAGGCTGTCATGTCTGAAACAGTCTGTGTGCTCAACTTAACACATGGTGAGACTGGCCACGGATGCCATGGAACTTCATTCCTGTCCTCACAAGGAAGATGATTTTGAAGCTGCTCTTATGGAAGAGGATATTTTCTCTCCCTTTCACTCTGAGCTTGCCCTGGTGTCTTCTCAATATGACAATACCTCTTTTTAAAAATTCTGTCTAAATACCTGATTACCTCTTTTTAAAATTCTATCTGAATAAATGTGATCCATTATTAATTTTGTCAATCACTTTTGTTCTGTGTTCATCATATCCCCATGCTTTTCTAGGTAAAATGAGTCTAGAGGGAATTACAGTAATAGGATAGACTGATACAAACTTTAAAATGGGTTGGAATTGCTTAGAGTCATAAATGTAGTTACAACAGACATAAGAATCCAAACTATAAATCAGACCAGGGTAGAAATAATTTTTAAAAACAGCATTCGCAAAAAAGGAATTATTTGATCTCTTGTCTAGTTGAAAAATGGAGTCCCTGGTATGATACCTCCTCTGATGGGGAACTTTCTGAGCTGCTTCTATGGCTCCTCTGCCTTTTCCCAAGTTCCGCCTGGTGAGTGCAGACAGAGCTAAAGAGTCAGAAGAACAGCCTCTTCAAAAGCTCTCTCCTCTGATTTTCCAGAACATCTACTAAAAAGGGAGCCTGTGAAAATCTCATCCTCATTATGAATGTATTCCTTGGCGTGACTGTTTAGCGTCTCTATGGCAGCAAATGATTTTCCCCAGTTAGGAAATCAATTCTGAAGGCAACTAGCTCTTTTCTGGGAGAAAAAGCTCAGTTTTGTGTGCAGGAGTGTGACATCTGACCAGCCCCCTCACAATTAGAACACAGGCTTTGGAGGCAGACAGGGGTTTTGTCCAGCTTTGCCTCTAACGCAGAGGGTGGTGTTGGTGCTCTCCGTATTTCACCGTCTATGAATTGGGAACAGTATTTGTGCTGTGCTGTGCTTAGTCACTCAGTCGTGTCCAACTCTTTGTGACCCTATGGACTGTAACTTCTCTGCCCATGGCAATTCTCCAGGCAAGAATACTGGAGTGGGTTGCCATGCCCTCCTCCAGGGGATCTTCCAAACCTAGGAATTGAACCAGGGTCTCCTGCATTGTAGGTGGATTCTTTACCAGCTAAGCTACCAGAGAAGCCCTACAGTGTCTACTTCGACTCATCTCATAAAGAACCAGGGGGGAAGGAAGTCCCTCTCTCACCGAGATTCTTCCAGTAAGGGAAGCAAACCCATTGTGCAGGGGATTGACCTGGGATGCTGGGGTATCACTACCTCTTGGAGCCTTTGGTATGAAAGGCATTCAGGCTGGCATTGTTGTTCATCGCTTCTACTTCCTTCTCAGACTGTCTGCCAAGGTCTCACCCTGTGCCCACAGCCAAGCTCCTGAGAAGATTCCAGCTGAAGTAAGCCCTCATCATCCCCTTTGCTGTCCCTATTATTTGATAATCCCCAAAGCCCAGTGCAGACTTTTACTGTTAAAAAGGGTCCTTTTCAACAATGGAGATGCAGACATGGAGAACAGACTTTTGGACACAGTGGGTAAAGGAGAGGGTGAGCAAAATCGAGTAGTACTGAAACAAATACATTACCATATGTAAAATAGATACCTAGTGAGAGTTTGCTGTATGATGCAGGGAGCTCAGCCCAGTGTTCTGTGACAACCTAGAGGGGTGAGGTAGGGAGGGAGGTGGGATGGAGGTTCAAGAGGCCAGGGACGTATATATGTGTGCATGCATGCTAAATCACTTCAGCCATGTCCAATTCTTTGTGACCCTGTGGACCATAGCCCACCAGTCTCCTCTATTCATGGGATTCTCTAGGCAAGAATACTGGAGTGGGTGGCTGTGCTCTGCTCCAGAGGATCTTCCCAACCCAAAGATGGAACCCAAGTCTCTTATGTCTCCTGCATTGGCAGGCAGCTTCTTTACCACTAGCGCCACTTGGGAAGCCTGGACATATGTATACCTAAGGCTGATTCAGAAGATTAAGAAGAGGTGGCAAGAATACACAGAAGAACTACAGGAAAAAGATTTTAATGACCCAGATAACCAGAATGGTATGATCACTCACCTAGAGCCAGACATCCTGGAATGAGAAGTCAAGTGGACCTTAGGAAGCATCACTACAGACAAAGCTAGTGAAGGTGATGGAATCCCAGTTGAGCTATTTCAAATCCTAAAAGATGATGCTGTGAAAGTGCTGCACTCAATATGCCAGCAAATTTAGAAAACTCAGCAGTTTCCACAGGGCTGGAAAAGGTCAGATTTCATTCCAATCCCAAAGAAAGACAATGTCAAAGAATGCTCAAACTACTGCATAATTGCACTCACATGCTAGCAAAGTCATGCTCAAAATTCTCCAAGCAAGACTCCAACAATACGTGAATCGAGAACTTCCAGATGTTCAAGCTGGACTTAGAAAAGGCAGAGGAACTAGAGGGCAAATTGGCACCATACACTGGATCATAGAAAAAGCAAGAGAGTTGTAGATAAACATCTACTTCTGCTTTATTGACTACACCAAAGCCTTTGACTGTGTGGATCACAACAAACTGTGGGAAATTCTTCAAGAGATGGGAATACCAGACCACCTTACCTGCTTCCTGAGAAATCTGCATGCAGGTCAAGAAGCAACAGTTAGAGCTGGACATGGAACAATAGACTGGTTCCAAGGTTGTATGTCAAGGCTGTATATTGTCACCCTGCTTATTTAACTTACATGCAGAGAACATCATGCGAAATGCTGGAATGGATGAAGCACAAGCTGGAATCAAGATTGCAGGGAGAAATATCAATAACCTCAGATATGCAGATGATACCACCCTTGTGGCAGAAAGCAAAGGGGAACTAAAGAGCCTCTTGATGAAAGTGAAAGAGGAGAGTGAAAAAGCTGGCTTAAAGCTCAACATTCAGAAAACTAAGATCATGGCATCTGGTCCCATCACTTCACGGCAAATAGATGTGGAAACAGTGGAAACAGTGACAGACTATTTTCTTGGGCTCCAAAATCACTGCAGATGGTGACTGTAGCCATGAAGTTAAAAGGTGCTTGCTCCTGGGAAGAAAAGCTATGACCAACCTTAATAGCATATTAAAAAGCAGAGACATCACTTTGCTGACAAAGGTCCATCTAGTCAAATCTATGGTTTTTCCAGTGGTCATGTATGGATGTGAGAGTTGGATCATAAAGAAAGCTGATCAATGAAGAATTGATACTTTTGAACTGTGGTGCTGGAGGAGACTCTTAAGAGTCCCTTAGACTTCAAGGAGATCAAACCAGTCAACCCTAAAAGGAATCAGTCCTGAATATTCATTGGAAAGACTGATGCTGAAGCTGAAGCTCCAATTATTTTGGCCACCTTATGCGAAGAGCTGACTCAGGAAAGACTCTGATGCTGGGAAAGAGTGAGAGCAGGAGAAGGAGGTAACAGAGGGTGAAATGGTTGGATGGCATCACCGATTCAATGGACATGAATTTGAGCAGGCTCTTGGAGTTGGTGATGGTCAGGGAAGCCTGGTGTGCTGCAGTCAATGGGGTCACAAAGAGTCTGACACAACTGAGCAACTGAACTGAACCGAAGGCTGATTCATGTTGATGTGTGGCAAAAACTAACAACATATTGTAAAGTAATTATCCTCCAATTAAACATAAATAATTAGAAAAAAGGGCCCTGTTAAGCAGTGAGCAGTCATGGGCTCTTTGGAGAGCTGGCGTCCAGGGTGCTGATGCAGGCACAGTGTCTGCCTGGTGGACGCAGGGCTTCCACCTGCTCTCGGCTGGGAAATAGTGCAGCTCTTCGTGATGGGATCAAGGAGTCACTTGGGAGAGGTGCCATCCCATGTTAATTACCACTAAGCTCACTGGGCAACACATCATATTCTGGCAGCATGTGAAAAAATTTTTTTGCAAACTGGAAGGTGGACTGGTGGTTTTTCTTATAAAAACCTTCTCTGTGTTGCCGGCAGGAAGTGGGCTTCAGGCTTCCCGAGATGAACTGTACAGCAAGAGACAGGCATCTCCCCACATTGCCCAAGGTGATTGGTGAGAACACGTTTCTTCAGGCATATTAGGACATCTTTAGGACATTACATTACATTTACGAAAACTTTACAGCCCTATGGAGTTACAGACCCATGATGGAAGCCCCTAGGGAGACCCAGGTTTGCACCAATTCCTTCTCCTAGGCTCACTGACTAGCAAAAGGGATGGTCCCCTCACATCCTCCATGAAAGCCTCAGCCGCCTCTCATGGCCAGACCCTCTGGACTCCAAGAGTGTGTGAGCACCTTGCTGCCCGCTTTGCACATTAAGAGAAATACAAAGCTGTCCAAGACAGGCAGGCCCTCGGGCAGTTCCTTGAGAACTTTGAGCCCGAGATGCCCCATGCATGCTGCCTCAGTGGGAGGAAGGGGGCAGAGCACCAGTAAGAACGTGATGACCACGTGTGTGGCCGTGAGCTCAGCACGTTAGAGAAGGGAAGGGGGTCTTGCCCAGAGGACCGTGGCGGCGGCTGCGGGGTCTGCTTGAGCAGAGACCCATCAAGGGACCCCAGTTCTTCCCACCACGCCCCCCCACCCCCCGCCCGTGACAGAACAGAAGCTCCTCACGGTCACTACACCTGCAGGTATGCGAGGCCACTTCACGGGCAGGCAGCAGGAGGTCCTCAAAGGGTTGGCGCATGGGTCCCCAACCGTTTTGATATCAGGGACTGGTTTCCTGGAAAATAGTTTTTCCACCGATGGTCGGGGCAGGTGATGGCTTCAGGATAATTCTTACAAGGAGTATGAAACCTGGATCCCTCCCATGCACAGTTCACAGTAGGGTTTGCACTCCTATGAGAGTCTAATGCCGCTGCTGATTCGACTGGAGGCAGAACTCAGGCCATAATGTGAGCGATGGGGAGGAGCTGTAAACACAGGCAAAGCTTCACTTGCTCACCTGCTGTGCAGCCCAGCTCCTGAGAAGCCACAGATCTGAACTAGTCCGTGTCCTGGGGACGCCTGTTCTAGAAGGATTGGCTGATTTCAGAGCTCTCCTCTGACTGCTCTTGCCCAGATAACCGTGTATATATCAATATCTGAATTTCTTTCTCCCTCCCCACTCCCGAACCATAAGCTTATTTTCTATACCTGTAACTCTATTTCTGCTTTGTGTTTAATTTCATTGGTACCATTTATGATATTTGTCTTTCTCTTTCTGACGTACTTCACTTAGTGTGACACTCTCTAGGTCCACCACGTCACTTCAAATGTCATTATTCCATTTCTTTTTATGACTGAGCAGTATCCGGTCATATATATGTACCTCTTCTTCACTCATGCCCCTGTCACTGGACGTCTAGGTTGCTTCCATGTCCTGGCTATCGTAAGCAGTGTTGCAATGAATACTGGCGGTGCGTGTATCTTTCAAATTATGGTTTTCTCTGAATATACGCCCAGGAGTGGGATTGCTAGATCATATGTAACTCCATTTTTAGTTATATAAGAACTGTTAGAATTTCCATACTATTCTCCATATTGACTGTACAAATTTACATTCCCACTAACAGTGTAGGAGGGTTCCCTTTTCTCCACATCCTGTCCAGCATGTGTTGTTTGTAGATTTTTTGACAATGGCCATTTAAGGTCTTAACTCACAGAGTCAGACACGATTGAAGCAACCTAGCAGCAGCAGCAGCATTGTACTTTAGATTTGCATTTCTCTAATAATGAGTGATGTTGAACATCTTTTCCTGTGGCTCTTGGCCCTCTCTATGTCTTCTTCAGAGAAATGTCTATTTGGATCTTTCCACTCAATTTTTAATTGGGTTATTTTTTTTAATATTGAGCTGCCTGAGCTGTTTGTATATTTTAGAGATTGATCCCTTGTCAGCTGCTTCTGAGTCTCATTTCAACACAGGGAATGTTGCGTCCCTGTCATCCATGTAAGGCTGCAGGCAGAATATAAAGCTAGCAGCATGTCAGTATGCATTAGCAAAAGCAGAGATGATCCGACATCAAGGCGAGATTTAAAACCTGCTTCTAAGGCGGAGAGCTTTCAGTTGAGTTACAGCATCTTCCCCTTCACCCCCACCCCCACTCCTGTCACTGCAGTGGCAGCCCGTCCAGTGCAGCCTCCTTTCCCCTGGTGGCTGTGCTGAGTCACCTCCCAGAGCTCCAGAGTTGCCCCGAGGACCCAGGTCTAGTTGAGCTTTAATTGTTTCTCAGCTCTGGGCTGCCTCTGGCCAGTGTCCACTCTGCCCTGGCTCTGCTCTCTGCGAGGAGCCCTGGCTGTTTCTTTGTCAGCAGAGTCTGTCCTGGTGCCTCCCTGCTCAGCCAGGACAGTGGGGCAGGGAGGCGGAGTGGGGAAGGGGGAGTTGGGGTTGTGTCTCTGCAGACAAGGACAACTGAGATCCAAAACAACGGCTGCCCACTCCTATATTCTTGCCTGGAGAATTCCATGGACAGAGGAGTCTGGTGGGCTACAGTCTGTGCATGCCTGCTAAGCTGCTTCAGTCACGTTTGACTCTTTGCTACCCTATGGATTGCAGCCCGCTGGGTTCTTCTATCAGTGGGATTCTCCAGGCAAGAATACTGGAGTGGGTTGCTGTGCCTTCTTCCAGGGGATCTTCCTGACCCAGGGACTGAACGCAGATCTCCTGTGGCTCTCGCTTGGCAGGCAGATTCTTTACAGCTGAGCCAGCAGGGAAACCCCTGGGGCTACAGTCCATGGGGTTGCAAAGAGTCGGACACAACTGAGCAAATCACTTTCAGTGTTAAAGTTACAAGATCACAGAACTAAGAACACTACAAGGACCATCCTTCTTTATCCAGATTACTCCAGTGTGGGCATAAAAACTGTTTTAAAACAGAAATTTGAAAATATTTAAGCTATTATGTTGCAAAAACTGTGAGTCTAGGCACAGCTTCAGGCCTCTCTCTCCTTATCTGTGCGATGGGAAGAGAATCACAGTTTACACACAGACAGACTGAACAGGAAGTGTGCGGAAAGCCTGGCGTCTGAGTCTGATGACACTGGCCTTTCTGGCATGGCTTTCCTGCCTTGTGGACATTGGCCTGAGGGAAGGTTCTAGACGCCGGGGGCACAGGTCACGGGAGGAGCCTGCAGGGTGGGGAAAGCTCCAAGCCTGGATTCCAGGGCAAACCAGTATTTCTGCTCTGAACTTGAGCCAAGGACTCATGTCCACCAACTGAGAAATGAGACTCAACCTGCTGTGGACTGATGGGTATTCCCTCAGAAGTTGTAGGTTGGAGCCCTAAGCTCCAGTACTAGGAGGTGGGGCCTTTGGGGGTGACGAGGCCCCAGGATGGAGTCAGTGGCTTTATCAGACAGGAAGAGAGAAACCACTGTCTGCACCCGAGGACCCAGAGTCAAGGCAGCTGCCCTATTGCTGGAAGGAGGCCTCCACAGGCCTGGGGCTGCAGCCTGCAGAGCTGTGTGAAGGAAATTCCTACTGTCTGAGCCCTGCAGCCTGTGGTCTTTCATTGTCAGCTGCCCTCCCCATTGCTCACAGGCCCCAGTGAGGCTGAGTTCTGATTAATTCTAGAACACGTCCTGCTTCTTCCCACCTCCCAGCCTTTTCCTGCCTGAACTTCGCCTCCTGAAGGGCTGGCTCACTTGAGCTCCTGTGCAGATGCCCCAGGCCCTCCAGCCCTGCTGAGAGGCCCCTGCAGGAAGGATGTGATGAGTGGGCCCTCAATTCACTTTCTCTCTCTTCCTTTATCTTGCCTCCCTAGTGGATGGGTCCCCTCCTGAGGAGACCTTAACCACCACTGGGACAGGTGCCTCCTAGCCAGCGGGCAGGTGGGGCAAGCTTGGCGATGGTTGGGATAAAGGTCTTTTTCTTCTAGGAGGCTGGGTTCCTGTGGTGACCTGCTCCCTGGAGAGGTTGCAGTTGGGGATGCAGAACCTGCTGCCCAAGCATATGGACTCCTGACTGGGGTCACCCTCTGTACCATCCAGTCTCCAAGGTTGTCTGTCCAGAGGAGTGTTTTTGTGATCCTCCCTTCCCAGAGAGCAGCTGGCTCCTGGCAGACCCCTTCCTTCCTCTCCTCCTGCTCTTCAACTTTCTCCTTCCCACCAAAATGCAAATTCCCACCTCTGCTCCTACAAACCCCCTGCTCCCATCACCTCCCTAAAAGCTGGATTCAGGTCTGTCCTTGGGAATCCAAGGTTGCTCCAGGCTCTGAGCCACACACAGGACTGGGAAGGAAACGTGGGGCTTAATTTAGGGTGCTTTGTCCATTTCCCCCTTTTTCATGCATAGGCTATCAGGCTTAAAAGAAAAAATACCAGATGTATCACAGATCATTCCTGAATCACAGAATACATCGTTATTTTTATTTGTATGTTTTTGTATTTCCCAAATTTTCACTAATGAGTCTGTATAATTTTTTTCAGTCACACAAAAATCAAGGTTATTTCTGTACAGAGGCCCTGAAGTTGGAGAGGCTGGATCTCCTAAAAGCAGAATTTATTAAGGAACACTGCTGGCATTAAAAACACAGCTTTGAAGGGAAGTTGTTTGGATGTTCCCAGCAGGAGCAAGCAGCCCATATAATAAATACAGATACAACTTAAGGGCTTTTGTCATCCTCCACAGTAGGTAGGATTCAAACAGCTAAGAAGGGTTTCCAGTCCCCATGGGGCCCCAGGACATGGGAAGGTCCCACCAGAGTTGACATCTTTCAGGGTAAAGCATTTTTGCTTCAAGGGGGTCACCTCCTGGAGTGAGAGAGACAATGAGTTTTCTTCAGTTATTGATGTCTTAGTGTTCATTGATGTCTTAGTGTCAAGTTGGAGAAGGCAATGGCACCCCACTCCAGTACTCTTGCCTGGAAAATCCCATGGACGGAGGAGCCTGGTGGGCTGCAGTCCATGGGGTCGCTAGGAGTTGGCCATGACTGAGCAACTTCACTTTCACTTTTCACTTTCATGCATTGGAGAAGGAAATGGCAACCCACTCCAGTGTTCTTGCCTGGAGAATCCCAGGGACAGAGGAGCCTGGTGGGCTGCCGTCTATGGGGTCACACAGAGTCGGACACGACTGAAGCAACTTAGCAGCAGCAGTGTCAAGTTTCTCCTTGAAAAAGTTTCCACCAATATGAGCTTTATCAGGGGCTGAAAGGCTCCCTCTGAATCCAGATCTTCTGGACAAGCAAGGACCTTGGGCCTTTCCTGTGGGTGAGCAAAGGCCTCTCTACTTGCTGAGACAGTCCTCTGCAGTGTGTGTGACACCTGTGTGCCAGAAGCCAATACAGTTGTGAAAGCAGAAGGAGTTAGGTGAAAACTACAAGAGGCTGATGAAAGAAATTAAAGAAGACACAGATGGAAAGATATACCATGTTTGTGAATTGGAAGAGTCAGTATTGTAAAAATGGTCATCTAAAGGCTTCCCAGGTCGCTCAGTGGTTAAAAAAAAAACCTGCCTGCTAATGTAGGAGATTCAGGTTTGATCCCTGGGTCAGGAGGGTCCCCTGGAGTAGGAAATGGCAACCCACTCCAGTATTCTTGCCTGGAAAAATCCCCTGGACAGAGGGAACTGGTGGGCTACAGTCCACGGGGTCACAAAGAGTCGGACACGACTGAGTGACTGAGCACAGGTGCACCCAAGGCAGTCTACAGATCCCATGCAATCCTCATCAAAACTATCAGCAACAGTTTCCACAGAACTAGAACAAAGAGTCCCCAAATTTGTATGGAGACACAAAAGACCCTGAATAGCCAAAGCACTCTTGAGAAACAAAAATGGAGCTGGAGGAATCAGGCACCTTGACTTCAGGCTATACTGCAAAACTATAATCATCAAAACAGTATGGTACTGGCACAAAAATTGAAATATAGATCAGTGCAAGAGGACAGAAAACCCAGAAATAAATCCATGCACTTATGGTCAATTAATCTATGACAAAGGAAGCAAGACTACACAATGTGGGAAAGACAGTTTCTTCAAAAAATAGTGCTGGGAAAACTGGACAGTTGCACATAAAAAAAAAAAGAAAGAAAGAAATTTGATCATTCTTTGACACCATTCACAAAAATAAGCTCAAAATGGATTAAGGACCTAAATGTGAGACTGGACACTATAAAACTCCCAGAAGAAAATGTAAGTAGATCACTCTCTGACATAAATAACAGGATTATCTTTTTGATTCATTTCCCAGAATAACGGAAATAAAACCAAAAATAAATAAATGAGACCTACTTAAACTCAAGAGCTTTTGCACAGCAAAGGAAACAATAAACAAAATGTAAAGACAACCCGCAGATTGGGAGAAAATATTTGCAAATGATGTGACTGACAAAGGATTAGTCTTCAAAATTTACAAACAGCTCAAGATGCTTAACAGTGTTAAAACAAACAACCCAATCAGAAAATAGGCAGAAGACCTAAATAGATATTTCCCTAAAGAAGAGATACAGATGGCCAAGAGGCACATGAAAAGATGTTCAACATTACTGATTATTAGAGAATTGCAAATCAAAACTAAAATGAGGTATCACCTTACACCAACCAGAATGGTTATCAATAAATCTACAAACAATAAATGCTGGAGAGGGAGTGGGAAGAATGGAATCCTCCTATACTGTTGGTGGTAATATTAATTGGTACAGCCATTATGGCTAACAGTACGCAACTTCCTTAAAAAACCAAAAATAGAGCTACCATATGACCCTGCAATCCCACTCCTGAGCATATATCTGAAGAACAGCAGGATCTGAAAGGATACATGCACTCCAATGTTCATTCCAGCACTGTTCACAAGAGCCAAGACGTGGAAGAAACCAAAATGTCCATCAACAGAGAACTGGATGAAGAAAATGTGGTACATTTATACAATGGAATATTATTCAGTCTTTGAAAAGAATGGAATAATGCCATTTGAAGCAACGTGGATGGACCTAGAGATTGTCATACTGAGTGAAGTAAGTCAGACAGAGAAAGAGAAATATTGTATGACATCCCTTATATACAGAATCTAAAAAGAAATGATACAAATGACCTTATTTACAAAACAGAAACAGACTCACAGACTTAGAAAATGAATTTATGGTTGCCTATACACACTACTATATTTAAAATGGAAAACCAATAAGGACCTACTGTATAACACATGGAACTCTGCTCAATGTTATGTGGCAGGCTGGATGGAAGGACAGTTTGGGGGAGAATGAATACATGTATATGTATGGCTGAGTCCCTTCACTCTTGTAACTATCACAACATTGTTATTCACCTATACCTCAATACAAAATAAAAAGTTTAAAAAAATAAATTATATGACAATATACTCAACATAAAAAGGGAAGGCATTAGGGAGAAGAAACAGGGAAATCTTTAATGTCAAACTTAAAAGAAAGATGGGAAAGTAAACCCTCTACATTTTCAGCCCATGCTAAACACCACCTGTGCATTTCCTAGGATGAGGGAAGCTCCCATCTTAAACCACAGCCCAGGATGGACCTCAATACAGGTAAACGGATACAACACATCTGTGGCTTGTGCTCCATCCTGTCACTTTGCCCAGTATGTTTGTTCCAGCGTTTCCCCTCCAGCAGCATCTGGGTTGAGGCATTACACTTTCTTGTCTTGTCTCTTTAGCCTTTAAACTTTCTTTAGCCTCTGGCACATTTCCAGTCTTCCCCCATTCTCCCCATCATCCCCGTCTTTTATTAGAACATTCCTCCTTTGGGCTTCACCTGATAATTCCTTGTGATGAGATTCACATCAGGCATCTCTCCACACTTCTGCTGGCCCTTGGGATTTGCCCCGCGGGTGAAGTGACCAATCAGTGCATTGATGGTTGGCATGGGCTCCTTTGAATCTTATCTTCCTGAGGTTTGTAATTCATTGCTGCCCTGGGTTGCTATGATGCCCCCATTGGTGACCCAGGCCAGTCTAGCCGATATCCTTCAAGTTGACTCCATGTCCTGGTGACATGCCCCACCCAGCCTTTGCTGGAGTATTCCTCATTTACTGGCAGAATCAGCTGTTGTTCCAGGCTCATTCCTCTTGGCTTCAACCTGGAATGCACCATTTCTCCAGGAGCCCTGGTTCCCTTAGATACTGAGATTGAGTCTAAGGGTGTCTATGCTGCTGAAAGGGAGTGTGTGTTCTTGATCTCCTGGTGGACGAAGCTGGCCCCTCCAAGTAAGTCCACAGTCCTTCTCCCTGTATGTGTATCCTGTCCTTCACAACAGGACCCTAGCTCTATCACCCCACAATCACCCACTTGCTCTGTCCTATGATACATTGAACATCATTTCAGGATGGTTTACCTGCACAACAAAAGCTAACAAGAGTGAGGAACTCTTTGCAATTCTCCCCATGCCCCGGCCATACACTCTACAGAGACTGGGAGAAATTAGACAACAAATTAAATAGTTACAGTAAGAAATACAGTGCATAAATTACCATCAGGGAGACTGTGTTCAGAAACAGTGAGTCCAGGGTATCCTAGACCACCAGGTCATTCTCTTGTTCTCCATCTCTGGGCTACCTCAAATCATATTTTTAATGAGATTTTCACTGAGTTTCAAATCAGTGTTAGAGCTTAGAGAGCAGTGAGTAAAAAAATGGACAGAATGAAATTACAAAGTGGAGATTATAATAGTCATTGGCTGCTGAAATCAGATTTTACTACTGTGCTGATTTGTTTTCAGGAGGCAGAAGATGTGGTATATGCCCTTATTTTGAAATTAATATAAAATATTAACAAATTTTCAAGGGGCAGGGTAGAGGATCATTTTTCAATGAATGTCCTGCTGCCCAATAAAGTTTATCTTTTCCTCTGGGCACTAAAAAAATATGATACAACTGAAATATGAGCATTCCTACAGTCATTCCTAGTCTGATACTAATTCACAATGAATTGAAGCAAGAAGCTGGAGAACTCTGGGGAGACTGAGATGTGGTGTGAGGAGGGGACTGTTTCCCTCAGGTGATGGACCCACATGGAGGCTCTTCATGCAGAAAGCGCTTCACTTTGCAATAGCACACCTGGTGCTCAAATGCGCTGCTGCTGCTGGCTTTCTCCTGGAACGTGCAGTCCCGCGGGCACTGCGGCTGGGCCCGGCTCCCTTTGAGATCACTGCTGTCACAGGGGTCTATTTCCTTGTTGGCACCACCTGTGCCCAGTTCTCAGGCCTGGGCAATGACCTAATGTCTGCTCTCCTCTCCATGTGTCCCATATCACTTGCCTACCCTGAGTCTAAAAGAATTCTAGAAGATTGTCAGACGCAGTCACAACAGCATGATCAGTTCTTCTGGAATCACCCAGAGTTAGCAAAAAAGCCATCATTTCGTAGAACAAAGCTTGCTTTGCACGTTTCATGAAGCTGATTTATCTCCAGCAGGTATGTTTTTTAATTTGAGGCTCTGGTTTCAGTTGAGAGGTGATCTCTTGTCATCACATATTGACCACAAGCACAAAACTCTACATGAAACCCACAGGAGGGCTTTGATCAGGAAATGCTTGAGCAGATTTTTCTAGAAGGTAGGCGTATGGCTCACCCCCACCACCCATCTCCCAAGCTATGTATCCCGCTATTCCATCACAGCAACTATACCATATTACATTCCCAGCAGCAGTACACAAGGGTTCCAATTTCTCCACATGAAAGACTTTTTAAAATATAAGATTATCTCTTCAACTCCCCATACGATAATTTTCTCCTCTCTTTTTCAACAATAGGTGTATTAAAAGCACCTATACTGATATTTGTTTTGCTTTCTATCCTGGCTTATCAGCTTTCCTACAATATTCAGTGCAGACTAAATAACAGTTTCGAATGGTGCTTTAGACCATGCTGATGAAAGCTATAGCAAGGCTGATGGTAGAGACAGGTCATGAAGTGGTGTGCTCTGAAACCAGGGGGGTCTGGCTCATACCCTGTAGGGATTCTCTGAGAGACCCGAGGTGTTCTACGGGACCCAATATGGTGTTTCCGTCTCAGAGCCTGGAAACAAAGTCAAATAAATAGTAACCAGCTCACATCCTTTCATCTTTTCTTTCCATGCCACTGATTTTCAAAACGTTTATGAGCTGAAGAATGTCATTGTCATATGTATTGTAAGCAGACCCTCAGCATGTAAACAGAGGGAAGAGCGGCTGCACTGGCTCCCCAGGCCGTGCAGTGATGTGGCTGGGAGAGCCTCCCAGGCCCCCACTCATTGTCCTCCCCGAGGAATTTCTTCAGAAGGTAATTTGAAAATGAGTAGTCTAAATCCAGAGTTTGGCAGAGTATGGCCCATGAGTGAAAGTTGGCCCACTCTCTGCTTTTGTAAATAAAGTCTTTTTGGAACACAATGTGCCTAGGTTGACATCGTCCATGGCCTTCTGGCACGGTGGCGGCACTGAGTTCTCATAGCAGAGACCACACTCACTGCCCACAAAGCCTAGACTATCTGCTATCTGACCTTCACAGGAAAAGTTTGCCAAGCTCCTTTCTGAACTTTAGCTCAACTGACAGAAGACAGGGACTCCTTATGCTCACCAGGGCTCAGGCCAGCCTATCCAGGGACAGGGCACTCAGACTGACCAGCTGGGGCATGTTGGCCTTCTGCGGGAGGGTGTGCGGGTGTCCACAGCCCTCACCCTAGGTAGGAGACCTGTGGTTTCTTAAAGGGAAACGGGTGCTGTTAGCAGAAAAAGGAAGGGACACCAGCCAAGGATAGCAAAATAGGGAAATTGCCATGTATGTATTTAAAACTAGAGTGAGAAACTAAATAAATGAGTACTCAAACACATCTTTCTTTTTCTTTTCTTTTTGACATTTTCCTTTTTTTAATCATTGATTTATAGGAGAAAAAAAAAGCTGAATCTTTAAATATAGGGCACAACATTTTCTTAACAGAAATCGTATTATCAGCTTGACCCAATCTTTAAGTGGAGTCAGGAGGAAGCAGGAGAGTCTTGGCCTGTATGCATGCTTGGTCGCTCAGTCATGTCTGACTCTTTGCTACCCCATGGACTATGGCCTGCCAGGCTCCTCAGTCCACGGAATTTTTCAGGTGAGAATACTAGAGTGGGTTGCCATTACCTACTCCAGGAGAATCTTTCTGACCCAGGGATTGAACCTGCATCTCCTGTGTCTCCTGCATCGCAGGTGGATTCTTCAGCTAGCGAGTCATTGGAGAAGCCTAGTCTTTAATGGTATCAGGAGGAAGTAGGAGTGTCCTGGCCTGCTGCTGCTGCTAAGTCTCTTCAGTCGTGTCCGACTCTGTGCGACCCCATAGATGGCAGCCCACCAGGCTCCTCTGTTCCTGGGATTCTCCAGGCAAAAACAGTGGAGTGGGTTGTCATTTCCTTCTCCAATGCATGAAAGTGAAAAGTGAAAGGGAAGTCACTCAGTCATGTCTGACTCTTCGTGACCTGTCCTAGACGCTGACAAACACACAGCTTTCAATCCCAGCTGCCCGTGCTTTCAGACTTCACAGTTGAATCTGTGAGAAACTCCGTTTTTCCACAGCTCCTGAATCCACTGAAAGTCAGAGGGCTGTCCTGCTTGTTCCTAGCAATTCAACAAGCCTCAGCAGACCAGTCAAAATGTAAAGATACAATTAGAAATCTGAGCTCCACCTCACCTCTTCTTGAAGTCAATGGCACTGATCAGAATTTGATCAATATGGTTTGGCTAGGAGTTTTGCACACTCCCATTAAGAGAAATACCAATTCCCCTCATCCTTGACTGCTCCAGTGTTTTCTGAGGTTGCCACAGCTTTCTGCAGGTTGCAGCTCAGAACCCTGCTGAGAGCAAGAAGCTCTCACAGGAACCCAACATGCTGGTGACACCGCCATGGGTGCTCACACTTGCTCTGCGGTCTGTAACAATCTAGGCCCTCTGTCCTTTATTCCAGGGTCCCACAGAGTTCCGTTCTTGGGAGACAAAGAGAAATTTGAAAAGTAATCTGCTGGGAACGCCCTCCTCAAAAACGTTCATATTTTCTCCAGTGCTGTGTAATTACCAGCTGCAATTTCTTAGCCAAGTTGGAATTAGGAGGAAGGGACTTCCATGTCACCCAGTGACAGCATACACTATTCATTCCTCCCTGTGCATGCATATCTAATATTTATGGGATTTTACCTTCTGTATTGTTATGGTGGCCCGACACTGTAATAAAATATGGCATTCAGTTTGCTGACATTGTGTGCAGTTTTTAAAGAAAATCCAGACATTTGCAGAATTTGTTTCGAAGTGGATTGTTTCCACTTGTTTATAGGTGATGGTCAGCACTGCTGGAACTTTCCATTCACATAGGACCTTGAGGGCTAGAAGTTCTAATGCAGGGCACTGGCTGTGTAGACGTGGTGTCAGCAATGTCGCGGGTTCAACCCAGTTATGAGCTGAAAGCAGAGTGAAAACAAAGTCGAGGAAAAGAAAAAGGGCAGGACGGGCACAAGGGTGTGGGGATCCCTGTCCAGAAGCACGTCCCAAATTGTCTCCTGGGCCTGCAGGGCAGAGCTGCCAGCACATCACTGTCTTGTCCTCGGAGTGCCGGTGCTGGGCTCCGCGATGTCACTGGCAGATTCCGCAGCGCTGCGTGTGGAGGGTTGTCCCCATCAACACCACCCTGGGGAAGACCTCAGACTATAGCAGGCGTTAGTGTCACACTCAGCTACTGCTAACTGGTTTGAATAAATTTGCTGAGGGAAACATTTTGCTCAGATAGATATAACATACATGTTTTCTAATTGCCTTTTTCACTTATTATTTTTAATAGCATCCATTTAAATAACATTTAAACAACATTATTTTCAGTGGCTACAGATTTTTCTTTCATAGAGCAAAACCCTAATTTATTTTTACTAATTCTGTTGTTGAATATCTTCTTGTCCATCTCTTCACTTATACTGAATTCTGAGAACAAGAAATTCTGAGTTACAAGTATGTCCAAATTAGGGTTGCAATAGATTTTCAACCTATTGAAAAGTTGAAAGGGAGAATTGTAACAATTCACATCTCACCTGTAGCTACCTTACATCTGTAATTATTTATCTTAACTTACTCTCCCATTACAGTAAAACCTTTCTTTAAAAAGGTGTGAAATAGGCTGTCTAGGCTTTGCCATAGCTTTAGTTAACTGATTTCCTGTTGCTTGACCCTTGGAGCATTCTGAACTTTTGAGGTTATAAGTAATTCTTTGAGGGACATCTTAGAAAGGAAATACAATTTGTGGACCACTTATCATGTAGTTTAGCTCATTTATGTTTCACGTATTATCTCACTTAATTCCAAACACCCTCTGTGTCAAGTATTGTTATTGTTCTCTTCTCTCAGATGAGCTGGAGGCTTGGAGAGGTTAAATGCTGTGCTCTTCAGAGCTCACAAATGGTGCAGCCAGGAAGCTACCCCAGGTCTTTACAACTCCAGATACTGAACCTTTAGTCACAGAATTTCCCAGAGGGACAGGGGAGCCTGGCAGGCTGCAGTCCATGGGGTTGCAAAGAGTCAGACATGACGAGTGACTAACACTTTCACCACCCTCCTCCACCCCACTTTGCAGTGCCATCAGTCGGTTAAAGAGCTCACACTGATATGTCTCTGCAGACCTCCAAGCCTCCAAGAACATCAAGAGCAGATAAAGTCCTGAGTAAAAGGGGAAACTTGTCCATGAGATGATGTCCTGCACTTGTGCATGTGCAGATGAGACTCAATAACCAGCTACCCTCTCACACTCCTGCACCTAGTTAGTCTGCCCGCTGCACGCACAGGAACTGCCCCATCCCATGCGTAAGGTGAATGTTACCTGCCTTCTGTCTTCATGGATCTTTGTTTTTCTAGAATAGGAATGGAACATGGAGAGTTTGAACTGACCATGTAACAGTGTCCAGCTTGTGATTGAGACTGAAGAGTCGATGAGGCTCAATCTGCCCCTCAATTTCTGTTAATCTTAAATATCTGTCCATATTCACTCAAGCCTTTAGTCTTTGAAGCCTGGCTCAGCAAGAAGGGTAGAAAGAGGGCAGAAAATTGGGTTCCTTGGATCCAGCTGTAAAAATGTACAGATGCAGGGATCTAGACCATAAGGGAAGTGACTAGTTGTTTATGCAGACCTGCCAGCTTTAGCCAGTCCCCACTCCACCATCCACCGCCATCTTCCTGGCATGAGCTGGGTGCCAAGGACCTTGAGAAGGCTATGGAGTTTCCTGGGAGGCAGAACACCATATGCTCTTCTGTCCCACGGCTTGCTTTGCATATTTTAGTTTATTCTTTTGTTGTTTTTGTCATTGAATAAATAAATCACTATACAAGGCTTTTAAAGAGTGGGACAGAGCCATGTTCACTCAATTAGAGTTGGAAAGACAGAGAAGACCCTGTGCTTTCTGATGTGTGATTGTGGCCTGTGTAAGCTGGAGCTGGGATCAGTGGTACAGACAAGGATTGGAAAGGAAGCCCAGGAAAGATCCAAACACATACTCTGCATCTAACAATTCTCTGACAGCTAACTCAGGTTCTTCTTCCCAAGGCTGAACAAACTTGAGGTCATCATGATGGTGGGAGTCACTGAATTTGGGGTCCTCTTACTCCTGGATTATTGGATAATTGGATTATTGTAAAAGTTTCAACCTTAAATATTTTTCCCTGTCAAATCCTTGGTTACCTTGCTGTTGGTTGTTAAAATATTATCTGGGACTTGCATTACCTTCCAGAATAAAGGAAAGAGGCTGGATTTGACCTGCTGTCTGAAACTACCAAAAACAAGGCAAAATAGATGAAACATTGGTTTTCAAGACATTGGAAACCAGGCAATGAAGGACAGTGACCCCCAACAATTGGAAACAAACACAGTGAGACTTAAAATATCCCTAACTTACCACCTTGACAGTATTTCTAAGTCCCAGTGCATGGAGAGGGCTTCAGAGAGAGCCCAGAAGACACCCTGAGATGAAGAGATTGAGAGTGAGAACCCAGAAGGTAAATCTCCTAAGTGCTGGGTGCTATAGGTTAGAAAGTGAAAGTCACTCATTTGTGTCTGACTCTCTGCAACCCCATGGACTATACAGTCCATGGAATTCTCCAGGCCAGAATAGTGGAGTGGGTAGCTGTTCCCTTTTCCAGGGGATCTTCCCAATCCCTCCAGGGGATTTCCAGGGATTGAAGCCAGGTCTCCCACATTGCAGGAGGATTCTTTACCAGCTGAGCCACCAGGGAAGCCCATAGGTTAGAAAGCTTCAGAGAGACAGAGAGACTTCCTAGATCTGCAGAGGGTCCACTGTGAGTAGTCAGTGAGTACTATATATATTCAGAAACTGTCTGAGGCTGGGGAAAGAGTCACGCAAAAGGGTTAAAAGGAACAGCACTCACCACTCACACACGTCAGGGACTAGTATGTGTTCCCACCAGTAGACTAGAAACCCCAATATCCATGGGTGATTAGGTAAACAAGCAGAAAAATCTTGCCAAGTAGGAGAAAATTATTAATGCCAGCCAGACTGAGCACTGCTCCAGCTCCATCTAACCAATTTTACATTATTTATTTTTAATTTTTTTTTTTTTTGCCACACTGCACAGCACGTGGGATCTTAGTTCCTCAACAAGGAATCAACCTTGCACCCTCTGCAGTAGCAAGGCGGTGTCTTAACCACTAGACTACCAGGAATGTCCCTCCACATAACCAATTTTAAAAGAAAAACTCTGAAGGATCCATCCAACAGTGTCCAAGTAACTAAACTTTGTCTTAAACAAAAGATGTAAACCAACAGATCAAAACTAACCCAGACCAGCACAGATGCTGGGATCAGAAGACAAGCATCTTAAATAGTCACTAGAACTGTACTTCATGTGTTGGAAAGTTAGGTAGAAACATGGAATATATAAAAAAATATTCAAATAAAAACTCTAGAAGTAAAAACGTGCAAGATGAGAACTCTGTGAGACAGACATTACAGAATAAATTTTAGTGAATTTGAAGACAGCGTGATAGAAACTACCCACAAAGAAATACAGAAAGAAACTCACAGAGAACAGTGAATGACTAAGATGAACACAGTGACTTAGGAGACAACTCTAAGATGCACAGTGTATGTGTCATTGGGAAAACAATAGAGGAACTTAATGAACCCAAAAATGTTTTCTTGAGAAAATCAATAAGAATTGGCAAGCTTTTAGACAGATGCAGAATGAGAACCCAGAGTACAGGTCTCAGAGGCGAGCACGGTGGCATCGCCATAGGTATTAAAAGAACACTAGGCCGGTGTCGTGAACAAATGTGTGCCAATCAGTTTGACAGCTTAGGTGAAATTCACCAGCCCTTGAAACATACACAGCTATCAAGGTTTACAGAAGAGAAAATATCTAATCTAAATAACCTCCTCTCTACTAAAAATTAGACTTATAGATAAAACACTTCCCCTCAAAGAAAAAACTACAGGGCCAGATGACTTCACTTTCAATAATTTAGGGAAGAAATAATACCAGCACTACAGTAACTCTTACAGATAATTTAAAAAGAGGGAAACTTTCCAAGTACTCCCATGAGTGTTGCCTTGATATCAAAGCCAAAGACATTACAAGAAGACAGACCAGTAACAGTCAGTAACACAGACAACAATGCTAAAGCTAGTTTGGATAAATCAAATCCAGCAATACATAAAAAGGATAATACATCATAACCAAGCAACCTTATATCAGGAATGCAAGACTGGTTTAACATTGCAAAATAATCAATATAATTCATCATATTAACAAGCTAATAAAGAAAAACCATACAGTCATAACAATAGATATAGTCATCCAATCTGATAAATGTGGGAATAAAGGGAATTAGTCAGTCATCAATGTGGGAATCGAGGGGAATATTCTCAACTTGATGAAGGGCATCTATGACAAACCTACTTGCCGGAGTCCAGCTCCAGCAGCCAGGGATTCAACCTGAAAAGATGGACGGTGTCGGTGAGAGAAATGAGGCAGCCTCTCAGTTTTCTTGGACTGCCTGTTTATGTCAAGCTTATGAGTCTCTTCTATACTTTTGCAAAAGCATTAGGTCAGAGGTTTGATATTTTCAGTTCCCACTGGCCCAGATTTATTTTCTCCATAAATCATTTTTGCTCTTCAGAGTTCCTGCTTCAGTGATTCTCTCGGATCAGCCTTATCATCTATTATCTACCTCCTCTAATGTGTCCTATAGTTAACTTGTGATTACATTGTAACTCATGCTACATTCCTCAGTTTACTACCTATCTTCCTAAATCCTATTTGCCCCTAACATCTTGAGCTCACTATCTCTTAAAAAGGCTTCTAGCTATAGTGTCTCTAAAAATTCCTAACTTCTATAAGCTATAGTAAAATATGTTAACTTTACAACATTCCTTAAATCTTTAACTTCTAACTGTTTTAATTATTTCTAAGCCCTAAATTCAGTAAACTCCTTTGCCATAAACATTCTCCTCACAAATAGGCTTCAGATAGCAATCCCTCCCATGGCCTCAAGCTACAGTTTATGTGCTCATCCTGGAACACTCTTTTGTAAAAGTCCTTGAACAAATGTCAATGATTAACTTTATGAATTATTTTCTGAGCACAGCTGCAGAAGGTTTTGTGGCTTCTCATGCTCCTCTCAAGAACAATAAGCACCTTAATATTCCTTTTCAGTCAATTCAGCCGAGGAGAGAAAAATACAAGTCAGAATTACAAAGGCCTAACTCCTTAATCCCGGATCCGTGCCTGGGGAATGAGGAGAGGGGGCTGGGGGCTGTGGCTCCATTTTGTCAGTAATGCCTAACGTGGCTCCTGACACCTACTGCTAACATGATTCTTATTATTGCAAGACTGAATGCTTGTCCCCAAGGTAAGGAACAAGTATATCCATTCACAGTCTTTCAATTCAACTTTGAACTGAAGGAATAGTCAGTAAAATAAGCAATATATAGAAATAAAAAAAAATCCAGATTGGAATGAGAGATAAAACTGTCTTTATTCATGGATATCATTATCATCTATGAGAAAAATAAAAGCATCTACAAATAAGCCTCCAGACCTGATAAGCAAGTTAGTAATTTTGCAGGAAATAAAATGATATACAACAACCAATTATATTTTTGTACACTAACAATGAATAATCAGAAATAGAAATTTTAAAATGTTATTTTAATAGTATCAAAAATATGAAATATTTGGGGCCCAATCCAACAAGAGATATACCAACACATATGTCAGAACCCACAAAAAAATTGCTGAAACTCATAGAAATAAAGAGTACCCAAATTGAGAAAAACATTTTGTTCACAGTTTGAGGCACTTGATACTGCAATAATAGTTTCAAAGTAATATCAATAATCTCAGTGGACATTTTTGTAGAAATTGACAAGTTCACTCTAAAATTTTTACATCAAATCAAAGGGCTTAACATAACCAAAACAAAAACTATAGCTTTTAGAAAAAGAAAAAAATTGGAGGAATAAAACATTATCTGAATTCAAGATTCATTATGAACCTATAGCTTTTCCAGTAGTCATGTATGAATGTGAGAGTTGGACTGTAAAGAAGGTTGAGTGCTGAAGAATTGATACTTTCAAATAGTAGTGCTAGAGAAGACTCTTGAGAGTCCCTTGAAAAGCAAGGAGATCAAACCAGTCAATTCTAAAGAAAATCAACCCTGAATATTTACTGGAAGGACTGATGCTGAAACTGAAAGTCCAACACTTTGGCCACCTGATGCAGAGTTGGCTCATTAGAAAAGACTTGGATGCTGGGAAAGATTGAGGGCTGGAGGAGAAGGGGGCAACAGAGAATGAGATGTTTGGATGGCATCACTCATCAATGGATATGAGTTTAAGCAAACTCTGGGACAGGAAGTCTGGTGTGCTGTAGTCCATGGGGCTGCAAAGAGTCAAGCATAACAGCGACTGAACAACAAGAACAACAGTAATTAATAGATATAATAGAAAAATAGATCAACAGAACAGAATGACAAGATGGAGTATCCAGAAATAGATATACACATATTTGGAGAACTAATGTTTTTTCAGGAAAGTGTTTATTGGGGTGTGCTAAGCAGGGGCGTGGACATCATCATGGACATGGACATCACCAGATGGTCAACACCAAAATCAGATTGATTATATTCTTTGCAGCCAAAGATGGAGAAGCTCTATACAGTCAGCAAAAACAAGACCAGGAGCTGACTGTGGCTCAGATCATGAACTCCTTATTGCAAAATTCAGACTTAAATTGAAGAAAGTAGGGAAGACCACTAGACCATTCAGGTATGACCTAAATCAAATCCCTTATGATTATACAGTGGAAGTGAGAAATAGGTTTAAGGGACTAGATCTGATAAATAGAGTGCCAATGAACTATGGATGGAGGTTCGTGACATTGTAAAGGAGACAGGGATCAAGACCATCCCCATGGAAAAGAAATGCAAAAAAGCAAAATGGCTGTCTGGGGAGGCCTTACAAATAGCTGTGAAAAGAAGAGAAGTGAAAAGCAAAGGAGAAAAGGAAAGATATAAACATCTAAATGCAGAGTTCCAAAGAGTAGCAAGAAGAGATCAGAAAGCCTTCCTCAGCGATCCATGCAAAGAAATAGAGGAAAACAAAAGAATGGGAAAGACTAGAGATCTCTTCAAGAAAATTAGAGATACCAAGGGAACATTTCATGCAAAGATGGGCTCGATAAAGGACAGAAATGGTATGGACCTAACAGAAGCAGAAGCAGAAGCAGAAGAGGTGGCAAGAATACACAGAAGAACTGTACAAAAAAGATCTTCATGACCAAGATAATCATGATGGTGTGATCACTCACCTAGAGCCAGACATCCTGGAGTGTGAAGTCAAGTGGGCCTTAGAAAGCATCACTATGAACAAAGCTAGTGGAGGTGATGGAATTCCAGTTGAGCTATTTCAAATCCTGGAAGATGATGCTGTGAAACTGCTGCACTCAATATGCCAGCAAATTTGGAAAACTCAGCAGTGGCCACAGGACTGGAAAAGGTCAGTTTTCATTCCAATCCAAAAGAAAGGCAATGCCAAAGAATGTTCACACTACTGCACAATTGCACCCATCACACGCTAGTAAAGTAATGCTCAAAATTCTCCAAGCCAGGCTTCAGCAATACGTGAACTGTGAACTTCCTGATGTTCAAGCTGGTTTTAGAAAAGGCAGAGGAACCAGAGATCAAATTGCCAACATCCACTGGATCATCAAAAGAGCAAGAGAGTTCCAGAAAAACATCTATTTCTGCTTTATTGACTATGCCAAAGCCTTTGACTGTGTGGATCACAATAAACAGTGGAAAATTCTGAAAGAGATGGGAATACCACACCACCCAACCTGCCTCTTGAGAAACCTCTATGCAGGTCAGGAAGCAACAGTTAGAACTGGACATGGAACAACAGACTGGTTCCAAATAGGAAAAGGAGTATAACTTATATGCAGAGTACATCATGAGAAACACTGGGCTGGAAGAAGCACAAGCTGGAATCAAGATTGCTGGGAGAAATATCGATAACCTCAGATATGCAGATGACACCACCCTTATGGCAGAAAGTGAAGAGGAACTAAAAAGCCTCTTGAAGAAAGTGAAAGTGGAGAGTGAAAAAGTTGGCTTAAAGCTCAACATTCAGAAAACTAAGATCATGGCATCTGGTCCCATCATTTCATAGGAAATAGATGGGGAAACAGTGGAAACAGTGTCAGACTTTATTTTGAGAGGCTCCAAAATTACTGCAGATGGTGATTGCAGCCATGAAATTAAAAGACGCTTACTCCTTGGAAGGAAAGTTATGACCAACCTAGACAGCATATTCAAAAGCAGAGACGTTACTTTGCCAATAAAGGTCCATCTAGTCAAGGCTATGGTTTTTCCAGTAGTCATGTATGGATGTGAGAGTTGGACTGTGAAGAAAGGTAAGCGCCAAAGAATTGATGCTTTTGAACTGTGGTGTTGGAGAAGACTCTTGAGAGTCCCTTGGACTGCAAGGAGATCCAACCAGTCCATTCTGAAGGAGATCAGCCCTGGGATTTCTTTGGAAGGAATGATGCTAAGGCTGAAAGTCCAGTACTTTGGCAACCTTATGTGAAGAGTTGACTCATTGGAAAAGACTCTGATGCTGGGAGGGATTGGGGGCAGGAGGAGAAGGGGGCGACAGAGGATGAGATGGCTGGATGGCATCACCGACTCGATGGACATGAGTTTGAGTGAACTTCAGGAGTTGGTAATGGACAGGGAGGCCTGGCATGCTACAATTCATGGGGTCGCAAAAAGTTGGACACGACTCAGTGACTGAACTGAACTGAACTGAAGCAGGGGCCATAAGAACAAACAACAGGTTCACTTGCTTGCTTACTCACTGAGGAGGGACCAGCTTGTTCCATATATGGGGTGATGGTAGGTGTGTGTTCAAGGGTCCGGGCTGAGGGCTGGTTTAGGTGGTTTGCCCATCCTCTTGTGTATGCAAGGGTCATGCAGAGTGCCATGGTTTTTTCTCCAGGCTCTTCAGAGGTGGCAGTTGGGTTTTTTAGTCTCATTGTATCTTTTGTCTAGTATTTGCCCCAACTGTACCCATGCAATTATGCAAAGGCGATGCAGTGGAGGAAGAATAGTTTTCTCAATAAGTTGTCCTGGAATAATTGGATATTCTTGTTTAAAAAAAAAAAAAAAGAAAAAGAGGACATCTAGCTATATTTTACTTACCTGCAGCAATTAGCATGAAATGAGTCAAAGACTTAAATGTTCAACCTAAAGCTATAAAACTTCTAGATGAAAAGCAGGAGAAAATTTTTGTTACTTGAGACAGGCAAAGATCTCTTAGCTATAATAACACCAAAGCATAATCTAAAAAATGAAAAATTGAATTTAATCAAAATTGAAAACTTCTGCTCTTCCAAAGAAAGCTTCCATTCTCTTCCAAAGAGAAATGAAAAGACATAAACTGGGAAAAATATCTGCAAATCCTCTATGAGATAAAGGATTTATATCCAGAATATGTAAATATGTCTCAAACTCCCTAATAAGGAAATTCAGTTAAAATTGGGAAAAAAAAATAGCAGATATTTTACCAAAGAAAATGTACAGGTGACATGGGCACTTAAAAACTATTCAATATTATTACTAGTTATTATGAAAATGGCCATGAAGTTGGTCAAACTGCAGGAGATGAGGGATAGGGAAGCCTGGCATGCTGCAGTCCATGTGCTTATGAAGAGTCTGTGTGACTGAACAACATTATGAAAATGCAAATTGAAATCAAAGTGAAATACCAGTACATACCTCCTTAATGGCTAAATTTTAAAACACTGAGATGGTTAATTTGATGTGTCAGTTTGGCTGGGCCATCTTGCTCAGATATGTAGTCAAACTATGGATGCTTCCGTGAGGGTGTTTTTGGGTGAGATTAAGATATTATATTGGTAGGCTTTGACTAATCCAATCAGTTGAAGGTCTGAATAGAACAAAAGACCAACATCCTCCAAGCAAGAAGGAATTCTGAGCAGATGCCTCTGGACTTGAGCTGCAACCTCAGCACTTCCTGGATCTCCAGCCTGAGGCCCCAACCTGCAGATTTTGGACTTGCCAGTCTCCACAATCTCATGAGCCAATTCTTTCCAAAAAACCTCTTCTTACATGTATACACACACCCTACTGGTTCTGTTTCCCTGGAGAACCCTGACGCAGTGCAGCAGTTGGACGGCTCATACATAACTGACGGAAATGTAAAATGGTGCCAGCACTTTGAAAAATGGTGTGTCAGTTTCTTAAGAAGTGAAATCTTTATCTACCATAAGATCTAGTCTTTCTGCCCCTAGGTTCTTAGCCAAGGGTAAAGCAAACACACACTCATTCACAAAATCATAGGCAAATATTCACAGCACGTTATTTGCAATCTCCCAGTACTGGAAAGAAGTCAAATGTCCATCAACAGGTGAAAGGATAAAAAGACTGTCATATATCCACACGATGGATTTTATTTATCTTATTTTTATTTGAGATATAATTGCTTTACAATATTGTGTGAGTTTCTGCTGTACAATGAAGTGAATCAACTATATGTAAACATGTATCCCCTCCCTCTTGGACCTTCCTGACCACCCCCACCTCCATCCCACCCATCTAGGTCACCACAGAGCATGGAGCTGAGCTCCCTGTGCTATACAGCAGGCTCCCGTTAGCTATCTCTTTACACATGGTAGTGTATATGTCAGTCCTAATCTCTCAATTCTTCCCAGCCCTCTCCCTCTCCTCTCCATCCACATGTCTTTTCTTTACATCTACATCTGTATTCCTGTTTTGCAAATAGGTTCATCAACCTGAAAGTCCATTTTTTGACAAATGGATAAAGAAGATAGATAGAAAATAGAATATTACTCAGCCATTAAGAGGAATGAAATAAAGTCATTTGTAGAGATGTGGATGGACCTAGAGATTGTCATACAAAGAGAAGTCAGAAAGAAAAAAAAAAAACATATAATATATATATTAACACATATATATGAAAACTACAGTGGATTTTTACATAGCAATAAAAGGAATGAATTATTGGCATATTATTCAATATGGAGGAATCTCAATAATGATGAGCAAAAGACGATTGGAAAAAATACTTCATGATTAATTTTCCATGAATATTGCCTGCTTATGTATAATGATGGTCAGTGATTGACTTGAAATGTGGTGGCTAGAGCAGAAAGGAGAGATAGGAGGGAGGGATTTTGAAGGGACATGAAGAAACATTTGGAGTTGGTAGAAATGTTAGTACTTTAATAGTGGTGATAGTTTAATAGTGTACACATAATATCAGAAATCATCAAATTCTAGTCTTTAAATTCAGTTCACAGTATGCCAGTTATACCCTAATAAAGGAGTTAAAAATAACAGTGTATCTTTTTGAATATAAAAAAATTAGCTGTTATTAACGTTTAAATCTGTAATAATAAAACAACATCCAGGTGACTCTAGAAGAAAGCCAATAAAGACAGTATTAGAAACAGCATCAGACTAAATTTTAGTGGCTGAATTGAGAATGAATGAACTCAGGCCAGGACAGAATTGGGGAGCCATAGGTGAGACAGCTCAACAGAGCAGGCCCTCCAGCTGCAGGCATTACCTGCCCATTCCTGCTAGCTGACTGCCCCAACCTTCCACCTCTGAAGGAGACCTTCATTCTGCAAGATCTAACCTGGACGGAACGTTCTTGGTGAGGCTTTCTCAGTCCTGCTGGGTCTGCAGGGATGACCCTTCTGTGCTCCCCAAATCTCTTTTCTATGCTGATGGTTAGAACAAACTTACCCTGCTTTGTATTCATCTTTCCCCTGCTCCTCTCTTCAACTAGATGACACATGTCCAACAGAAGGGACCCAGCCCACTACAGCCCAATGCTTGGCAGACAGAAGGTGCTCATTACACGTTCACTCAATGAGTGACTCAAAACTTCATCTGTTCTGGGGTTTCTCTCACTAAACCATTTCTACAAATTTATTCTCTTTAGGAACAGATATTTGGGGAGTAGATACAGATACCCAAATCAGCAGACCTTTATAATACACCTGTCACTCTCCTCTTTGGGGTGCTTGGGGACACAGAAAAGGCAATCCTGTCCATGAAATGTTTGTGTTCTAAGAGGGGAAGAGCCCATCCTAAAACAGAGACCGCAGTCCATCTCTGCTGCTCCCCATGGACGCTTCCCTGCATCCACTGTCCTAAGACCACTCACCCTCTGCTGGCTGACCCCGCTGCCAGGCCGGCTTCTGCAGCCCCCTCCCCTCCCTGAAATGGGGCACTTAACTGCCCTTCACATCCTTTCTGTGTCCAGCTTCTCTTTCTATGAGTAGAGGACACTTTCCCCCCACAATCACTGGCATCCCCTTGGTTCCAATTGTTTATTTGTGCAGCCAGTATTTACCAGGGGGTGGGAAGTGAGCCACAGCCAGACGGTGTAAGATAATAACTTTATTCTTCAGACTGTCAGGGGCTTCCGGGGCGACTTGCTCTCAGTATGAGGAGATCAGAACGAGGGGATCCCACTGAGGGGAACGGAGTTTTGCCAAGTGTCTACACTGCAGGCCCAGGGTTGGTCTCGGTTCTTTGCTCCAGTGAAGCAAAGCGCATGCTCAGTCTGTCTGTTGAGTAAACGGACGACATAAAAGATAAGCTGGGGAAGGCACCCACAGTTGGGTTTAGGCAGCCCTTCAGGATTTATCACCATTTCATAGGCTTGTGATAGGGGTCTTTTGCATACTTGTTCCTTTTTAATCTGAATATTAAGTGATGTGTGTTTTCATCATTACTATTGGGCAGGGAATGTGCTTTCCTACAACCGCACCACACAGCAAATAATCTCATCTCTAAACCTAGAGCCCTGGTCTCATCTATTTAAAGTTCTCAGCCTGGCTTTCTGCAGCCAACATCTCATGGTTTTCACTTTACTCTGGGTTTCCCTGTTGGCTCAGACGGTAAAGAATCTGCCTGTGATGCAGGAGACCTGGGTTTGATTTTTGGGTTAGGGAGATGCCCTGGAGGAGGATGTGGCAACTCACTCCAGTATTCTTGCCTGGAGAATTCCATGGATAGAGAATCCTGGCGGGCTGCAGTCCATGGCGTCACATAAAGTTGGACACAACTGAGCGACTAACACACTTTAAAATGCTGCATGACAGAGGAAGAAAATTTGCCAAAAAAAAAAAAAAAAATCCAATGAAGTCCCTCTATGGGCAAAAGAGTGCTGTGGAGGTATTTGAGGTAGATCTTACTTTATAAACAATTATATTTCCATTTTAATTATCTTCTTGATGCATTTTCTCAGTTCAAAAATATGTCATCCATGCGTGGATTCTCAGTGGCAGTCAACTGAGATGATATTTTAAATACAGGCGACATTTAGGTGATGAACATGGCCTGCTCAGAGTAACAACATAAAAACCTAACCACTGTGTTCATTACCATCAAGTATCAAATACCTTAATTTTTACATCCAGGAAAAATTGTCTGCCAGTGTTAATCTTTTAGTTGAAATATTTTTAGCTAAGTCAAAGATATCCATAACTCGATTAAAAAAAACAGGTATTTTTCTTGTATTATTCAATTTGGAACCCACAGATGTAATTAGAGGTTTCAAATGAAATATTTTATGCAATATAACAATTATTGACATGAGATGCAGAGGGAAAAGTTCTGGGTAAAATGAGCATTTCTGACACTTGTGAGCAAAAGGAGAAACTTTATTTTGGTGAAGAATACGATGTTGAACATTCTTCCATGAGAATTCAGAGATATGCTCTCATTTTCTCCTTCTAATCAAATTGCAGTTTGTAGGTGTGGTGCTGTAATTTAAAATAAGAAATACATCTTTAGTCTTCATTGTTTCTGCACTTAATTCCTAAAACCCTTGTAATTTCTTCTAGAATCTTTTGTTAAAATATTTAGCTTTGTTCCTGGTTCCTGAGATAGCTTCAGAGCAATACAAGTGAAATGTGTATCTATTGTCATTGACATAACTGGCCCCTTTCAATCACGCCTTAGTTTATGTTGGACTTCCCTGGTGGCTCACTGGTAAAGAATCTGCCCACAGTGTGGGACATGAGGGTTCAATCCTTGGGTCAGGAAACCGCCCTGGTGGAGGAAATGACAACCCACTCCAGTATTCTTGCCTAGAAAATTCCATGGACAGATGAGCCTGGCAGGCCATGAGGTCGCAAAGAGTCGGACAAGACTCTGCACGCAAGCATATTAGTCTAAGTTAATGAGGTACCTTTGGGAAAGCCCATAAGGGTGGGGGACTGGTTTCCACGTAACCAACCAAGTGATCAGAATGTTGGAACTTTCAATGTCATTCCCTCCTCCAGGGAGAGGAGAGGGGCTGAGACTGAGTCTAATCACCAATGGCTCATAAGTTAATCCGCCATGCCTGTGTAGTGAAGCCTTATTAAAAACCCCTAAAGGATGGTGATCAGACAGCTCCTGGGTTTGGTGAGCATGTGGAGGTGCAGGGAACGTGCATCTGGAGGGCACAGAAGCTCTGTGCCCTTCCCCCACACCTTGACCTATTCATCTTTTCCATGTGGCTGTTCCTGAGTCACATCCTTTTATAATAAACTACAAATTGAGTAAATAACATGTGTCTCTGAGTTCTGTGAGCCACTTTAGCAAATTAATTGAATCTGAGGAGGCTTTTATGGGAACTTCCAATTCATAGTCAGATGACCACCTTGACTTGCAACTGGCATCTGAAGGAGGGGGGCAGCCTTGTGGGACCTGACATGGTAGTGTCATAAGTAAGTTACACTGTATGATATCCACTTGGTGTCACAAAATCCTGAGGAATTAAGTTGAGAATAAGGTTGAGATAATCAAGAAATCATTGGAGCATCAAAAAAAGTCCCAGTAGCAAGCACTTATTCAACTAGAGTGAGTGAGTGAGTGCGAAGTCACTCAGTTGTGTGTGATCCCATGGACTGTAGCCCACCAGGCTCCTCTGTCCATGGAATTTTTTAGGCAAGAGTACTTGAGTGGGTTGTCATTTCCTTCTCCAGGGGATCTTCCCGACCCAGGGATTGAACCTGGCTCTCCAGCAGGGCGGGCAGATGCTTTACCATCTGAGCCACCATGGAAGCCCACCTATAGAAAAAGAGGACAGAATAGTATTTCGATACCTTCACATGTTTTGATTCAAAGAGTATATTATAGCTTACAAACACAGACCAAAAAGCAGGAGAATTAATGGAAAGTAGAATAAGATTGCTGGTTGCTACAAGGTGATAAATGGGGAGAAAACAGTTTGTATATTCAATTAGAGACTGAGAGAGAGGAAAAGCAATATTTATACATGTTGTATCATAAATTAGTATTGTTAAAAAGGAGACAACAGGCTCAAAATAGGGTCACTTGTGCTAAGCCCTATATTTTGAAACCAAGATCTAATATCTAACTTAATTACAATTCAACTTCTCCCAGAAGTGGAGTCTTAAATCAGTCAATTTGGAATCACCTGGTCAGCACTAGAAATGCCTATCATCCCTTAACTTAAGGTCACAAACAATTCATTTTTAAATAGTATAACTTCCTTGTCCTGTCCCTTTCTGCCTAATAAAAGCCCTCCTTTATTTTTTTTAAAAATTAAATTTATTTATTTTAATTAGAGGCTAATTACTTTACAATATTGTATTGGTTTTGTCATACATCAACATGAATCTGCCACGGGTGTACATGTGTTCCCAATCCTGAATCCCCCTCCCACCTCCCTCCCTATACCATCCCTCTGGGTCATCCCAATGCACCAGCACCAAGCTTCCTGTATCCTGCATCAAACCTGGACTGGTGATTCATTTCTTATATGATATTATACATGTTTCAATGCCTTCTCCCAAATAATCCCCGCCCCCCCCCCCCCACAGAGTCCAAAAGACTGTTCTATACATCTGTGTCTCTTTTGCTGTCTTGCATACAGGGTCATCATTACCATCTTTCTAAATTCTATATATATGCGTTAGTATACCGTATCACTGTCTTTCATTCTGACTTACTTCATTCTGTATAATTGGCTCCAGTTTCATCCACCTCATTAGAACTGATTCACATGTATTCTTTTTAATGGCTGAGTAATATTCCATTGTGTATATGTACCACAGCTTTCCTATCCATTCATCTGCTGATGGACATCTAGGTTGCTTCCACATCCTGGCTATTATAAACAGTGCTGCGATGAACATTGGGGTACATGTGTCTCTTTCAATTTTGGTTTCCTCAGTGTGTATGCCCAGTAGTGGGATTGCTGGGTCATATGGCAGTTCTATTTCCAGTTTTTTAAGGAATATCCACACTGTTCTCCATAGTGGCTGTGCTAGTTTGCATTCCCACCAACAGTGTAAGAGGGTTCCCTTTTCTCCACACCCTCTCCAGCATTTATTGCTTGTAGACTTTTGTATCACAGCCATTCTGACTGGTGTGAAATGGTACCTCATTGTGGTTTTGATTTGCATTTCTCTGATAATGAGTGATGTTGAGCATCTTTTCATGTGTTTGTTAGCCATCTGTATATCTTCTTTGGAGAAATGTCTGTTTAGTTCTTCGGCCCATTTTTTGATTGGGTCATTTATTTTTCTGGAATTGAGCTGCAGGAGTTGCTTATATATTTTTGAGATTAGTTGTTTGTCAGTTGCTTCATTTGCTATTATTTTCTCCCATTCTGAAGGCTGTCTTTTCACCTTGCTTAGAGTTTCTTTTGTTGTGCAGACCTTTTAATCTTAATTAGGTCCCATTTGTTTATTTTTGCTTTTATTGCCAATATTCTGGGAGGTGGGTCATAGAGGATCCTTCTGTGATTTATGTCGGAGAGTGTTTTGTCTATGTTCTCCTCTAAGAGTTTTATAGTTTCTGATCTTATGTTTAGATATTTAATCCATTTTGAGTTTATTTTTGTGTATGGTGTTAGAAAGTGTTCTAGTTTCATTCTTTTACAAGTGGTTGACCAGTTTTCCCAGCACTACTTGTTAAAGAGATTGTCTTTTCTCCATTGTATATTCTTGCCTCCTTTGTCAAAGATAAGGTGTCCACAGGTGCGTGGATTTATCTCTGGGCTTTCTATTTTGTTCCATTGATCTATATTTCTGTCTTTGTGCCAGTACCATACTGTCTTGATGACTGTGGCTTTGTAGTAGAGCCTGAAGTCAAGCAGGTTGATTCCTCCAGTTCCATTCTTCTTTCTCAAGATTGCTTTGGCTATTCGAGGTTTTTTGTATTTCCATACAAATTGTGAAATTATTTGTTCTAGCTCTGTGAAGAATACAATTGGTAGCTTGATAGAGATTGCATTGAATCTATAGATTGCTTTGGGTAGTATACTCATTTTCACTATATTGATTCTTCCGATCCATGAACATGGTATATTTCTCCATCTGTTAGTGTCCTCTTTGATTTCTTTCACCAGTGTTTTATAGTTTTCTATATATAGGTCTTCAGTTTCTTTAGGTAGATATATTCCTAAGTATTTTATTCTTTTCGTTGCAATGGTGAATGGAATTGTTTCCTTAATTTCTCTTTCTATTTTCTCATTATTAGTATATAGGAATGCAAGGGATTTCTGTGTGTGGATTTTATATCCTGCAACTTTACTATATTCATTGATTAGTTCTAGTAATTTTCTGGTGGAGTCTTTAGGGTTTTCTATGTAGAGGATCATGTCATCTGCAAACAGTGAGAGTTTTACTTCTTGTTTTCCAATCTGGATTCCTTTTATTTCTTTTTCTGCTCTGATTGCTGTGGCCAAAACTTCCAAAACTATGTTGAATAGTAGTGGTGAAAGTGGGCACCCTTATCTTGTTCCTGACTTTAGGGGAAGTGCTTTCAATTTTTCATCATTGAGGATAATGTTTGCTGTGGGTTTGTTATATATAGCTTTTATTATGTTGAGGTATGTTCCTTCTATTCCTGGTTTCTGGAGAGTTTTTATCATAAGTGGATGTTGAATTTTGTCAAAGGCTTTCTCTGCATCTATTGAGATAATCATATGGCTTTTATTTTTCAATTTGTTAATGTGGTGTATTACATTGATTGATTTGTGGATATTGAAGAATCCTTGCATCCCTAGGATAAAGCTCACTTGGTCATGGTGTATGATCTTTTTAATGTGTTGTTGGATTCTGATTGCTAGAATTTTGTTAAGGATTTTTGCATCTATGTTCATCAGTGATATTGGCCTGTAGTTTTCTTTTTTTGTGGCATCTTTGTCAGGTTTTGGTATTAGGGTGATGGTGGCCTTATAGAATGAGTTTGGAAGTTTACCTTCCTCTGCAATTTTCTGGAAGAGTTTGAGTAGGATAGGTGTTAGCTCTTCTCTAAATTTTTGGTAGAATTCAGCTGTGAGGCTGTCTGGACCTAGGCTTTTGTTTGCTGGAAGATTTCTGATTATAGTTTCAATTTCCGTGCTTGTGATGGGTCTGTTAAGATTTTCTATTTCTTCCTGGTTCAGTTTTGGAAAGTTGTACTTTTCTAAGTATTTGTCCATTTCTTCCACGTTGTCCATTTTATTGGCATATAATTGCTGATAGTAGTCTCTTATGATCCTTTGTATTTCTGTGTTATCTGTTGTGATTTCTCCGTTTTCATTTCTAATTTTATTGATTTGATTTTTCTCCCTTTGTTTCTTGATGAGTCTGGCTAATGGTTTGTCAATTTTATTTATCCTTTCAAAGAACCATTTGGCTTTTTTGATTTTTGCTATGGTCTCCTTTGTTTCTTTTGCATTTATTTCTGACCTAATTTTTAAGATTTCTTTCCTTCTACTAACCCTGGGGTTCTTCATTTCTTCCTTTTCTAGTTGCTTTAGGTGTAGAGTTAGGTTATTTATTTGACTTGTTTCTTGAGGTATGCCTGTATTGCTATGAACTTTCCCCTTAGCACTGCTTTTACAGTGTCCCATAGATTTGGGGTTGTTGTGTTTTAATTTTCATTCATTTCTATGCATATTTAAACTCAAACCCAAAACAATAAAGTAAATGGCAATGGGATCATACTTATCAATAATTACCTTAAACGTAAATGGGTTGAATGCCCCAACCAAAAGACAAAGACTGGCTGAATGGATATAAAAACAAGACCCCTATATATGTTGTCTACAAGAGACCCACCTCAAAACAGGGGACACATATAGACTGAAAGTGAAGGGCTGGAAAAAGATATTCCATGAAAATAGAGATCAAAACAAAGCAGGAGTAGCAATACTCATATCAGATAAAATAGACTTTAAAACAAAGGCTGTGAAAAGAGACAAAGAAGGACACTACATAATGATCAAAGGATCAATCCAAGAAGAAGATATAACAATTATAAATATATATGCACCCAACATATGAGCACTGCAATATGTAAGACAAATGCTAACAAGTATGAAAGGGGAAATTAACAATAACACAATAATAGTGGGAGACTTTAATACCCCACTCACACCTATGGATAGATCAACTAAACAGAAAATTAACAAAGAAATACAAATTTTAAATGACACAATAGACCAGTTAGACCTAATTGATATCTATAGGACATTTCACCCCAAAACAATGAATTTCACATTTTTCTCAAGTGCACACGGAACCTTCTCCAGGATAGATCACATCCTGGGCCATAAATCTAGCCTTGGTAAATTAAAAAAAATTGAAATCATTCCAAGCATCTTTTCTGACTACAATGCAGTAAGATTAGATCTCAATTACAGGAGAAAAACTATTAAAAATTCCAACATATGGAGGCTGAACAACATGCTGCTGAATAACCTCCTTTGTTTTGTATGTATCCTTTCCACTTGCTAGATGTGAAACAGCCCTATTCATGAATGCTTAAAATCAATAAGATTTTTTAAATGTGCTCAGTTTAACTTTTTTATTTACTGTTGGTGGCAGCGCTGAGATCTGAAGGAAACCTCGGGCAACTTCAGGGACAATGAGAAGCATAGGTGTGGCACCTGCACCCACTTTGAGTTCTCTTTCTCTCTTTACAAGGGCCATGGGCAATTTCCTCTTGGTTTTGAGCTCCACTGTCTTTTGCACATAGCTCTGGACTTAACTGGCTTTCCAGTCCAGGGCAGGTCAGCTTGAATCAGTAGACACTTCCCTCTGGAACCCTGGTCCCTAGCCTTTGGTTAATTCACAGCCCCCAGTTGTTGGTATCTCCTGACTTCGTTCATGGTTCCATGACGGGAATGGCTGACGCTGTGCACCAAGGACCTCTTTTGTTTTTGGTTTGGGGGTGGTCTGCAGAAGCTTGTCTTTGGTTATGCTGGTGTCCACAGTTCTGTTTCTCTGGCTGCTGTTGGTTTCTGTGAATGTACACATGAGGCGAGGGCTATTACTACTGGGACTCTGGAAAGCCCTCAAAGCCACAAAGTTGGTAGATGAAGTTCGATCACTTAAAAGCTATTCCCATATTTCTACTCCTCACCTAAGATTCTCATGCTACCACAAGTTGGTCACAGAAAGAGTTAGGTTAACACTAGGTCACTTGCCAACTTTAAGAAAATTTTGGTGCAATGAGGTGTACTGTAAAACTCCACATAATCCCCAACCCAATAGCACATCCTTCTTAGGTATTAATTTGACTCTAAGAGGCCTAAGGCTTAGCTAAAGACATGGGATCCATCAGTTTCAAAGAGCTAAGCACATCACATTCCAGCTCACCAGCTAATTTTAGGTCTAAGATCTCTACTCTCCAAAGGTGTAGATATCTATGAAAATGTCAAAGTGTTACTAATATCAATACTAGGATGATAATGACCATTATCGGGAATGTTTTAACAAGACAAGATCATTCACTGAAGAAGTGCACTTGAAAGCAAGGTTTCCCCAAGCACACACACAGAATAAAAACACCTATTTAATTAGTATGCAGAAACATCCAAAAGTCTTCAAGATTCCAAAATATCTTCACTGAAAAATTCATTAGAAAAGGTTAATGAAAAATAAAAAACACAAGAGGTACCTGAAACAAAAGGCAAAAAGACTTACATGACTTCTCCAGATCCCCTCTATCCCCCTCTACCTGAGTAGTAGCTGTTGTTCAGTCACTCATGTCTGAGTCTTTGCAACCCTATGGACTGCAGCACGCCAGGCCTCCCTGTCCATCATCATCTCTTGGAGTCCACCCAAACACATGTCCATTGAGTTGGTGATGCCATCCAGCCATCTCTTCCTCTGTCGTCCCCTTCTCCTCCTGCCCTCAATCTTTCTCAGCATCAGGGTCTTTTCCAATGAGTCATTTCTTTGCATTAAATGGCCCAAGTATTGGAGTTTCAGCTTCAACATCAGTCCTTCCAATGCACATCCAGGACTGATCTCCTTTAGGATGGACTGGTTGGATCTCCTTGAAGTCCAAGGGACTCTCAAGAGTCTTCTCCAACACCACAGTTCAAAAGCATCAATTCTTTGGCGCTCAGCTTTCTTTATGGTCCAACTCTCACATCCATACATGACCACTGGAAAAACCATAGCCTTGACTAGATGGACCTTTATTGGCAAAGTAACGTCTCTGCTTTTGAATATGCTATCTAGGTTGGTCATAACTTTCCTTCCAAGGAGTAAGCGTCTTTTAATTTCATGGCTGCAGTCACCATCTGCAGTGATTTTGGAGCCCAAAAAATAAAGTCTGACACTGTTTCCACTCTTTCCCCCATCTATTTCCCATGAAGTGATGGGATCAGATGCCATGATCTTAGTTTTCTGAATGTTGAGTTTTAAGCCAACATTTTCACTCTCCTCTTTCACTTTCATCAAGAGGCTCTTTAGTTCTTCTTCACTTTCTGCCTGAGGGGTGCTGTCATCTGCATATCAGATATGCAGGTTATTGATATTTCTCCCAGCAATCTTGATTCCAGCTTGTGCTTCTTCCAGCCCAGCGTTTCTCTTGATGTACTCTGCATATAAGTTAAATAAGCAGGGTGACAATATACAGCCTTGACGTACTCCTTCTCCTATTTGGAACCAGTCTTTTGTTCTGTGTCCAATTCTAACTGTTGCTTCCTGACCTGCATACAGATTTCTCAAGAGGTATGTCAGGTGGTCTGGTATTCCCAACTCTGTCAGAATTTTCCATAGTTTGTTGTGATCCTTGCAATCCAAGGGACTCTCAAGAGTCTTCTCCAGCACCACAGTTTGAGAGCATCAATTCTTTGATGCTCTGTTTTTTTTCTTTTTCCCAGCTCTCACAGCCATACATGACTATCGGAAAGACCATAGCCTTGATGATACAGACCTTTGTTGGCAAAGTGATGTCTTTGCTTTTTAACACACTGTCTAGGTTTGTCATAGCTTTCCTGCCAAGAAGCAGGCTCTTCTAATTTCATGGCTACAGTCACCATCTGCAGTGATTTTAGAGCCCAAGAAATCTGTCACTGCTTCCACCTTTTCCCCTTCTATTTGCCATGAAGCAATGGGATTGGATGCCATGATCTTAGAATTTTTTAATACTGAGTTTTAAGCTGGCTTTTTCACTCTCCTTCTTCACCCTCATCAAGAGGCTCCTTGGTTCCTTTGTTGATGTGGATAATACCATGTCAACAGCTTGTAACTTGATTCCACCTTGTAACTCATCCAGCCTGGCATTTCATATAATGTGCTTTTCATATAAGTTAAATAAACAGGATGACAATAAATAGCCTTGTTGAACTCCTTTCTCAATCCTGATCCCGTCAGTTGTTTCATATAGAGTTCTAATTGTTATTTCTTGACCCACATACAGGTTTCTCAGGAGATAGGTAAGATGGTCTGGTATTTCCACCTCTTTAAGAGATTTCCATGGTTTGTTTTGATCCACATAGTCAAAGGCTTTAGTGTAGTCAATGAAACAGAGGTAGATGTTTTTCTGGAATTCCCTTGCTTTGTGTATGATCCAGTGAATGTTGGCGATTTTATCTCTGTCTCCTCTGTCTTTTCTAAATCCAGCTTGAACATCTGGAAGTTCTCGGTTCACGTAATGCTGAAGCATGGCTTGGAGGATTTTGAACATAACCATACTAGCATGGGAGACAAGTGCAGTTGTCTGGTGGTTTGAACATTCTTTAATACCACCCTTCTTGGGAATTGGGGTGAGGATTGACCTTTTCCAGTCCTGTGGCCACTGCTGTGTTTCCCAAATTTGCTGACATACTGAGTGCAGCACTTTAATAGGTTAATCTTTGAGGGTTTTAAATAGCTCTGCTGGAGTTCCATCACCTCCACTAGCTTTATTGGCAGCACTGTTTCCTAAGGACCACTTGACTTCACACTCCAGAATGTCTGGCTTTGAGTGAGAGACTATGCCATCATGGTTATCCAGGTCATTAAGATCTTTTTCCCACAGTTCTTCTGTATATTTTTTCCATCTCTTCTTGATCTCTTCTGCTTCTACTAGGTCTTCACCATTTCTGTCCTTTATTGTGCCCATCTTTGGATGAAATGTCCCTTTGATATCTCTAATTTACTTGAAGAGACTTTCCCTTTCTGTTGTTTTCCTCTATTTCTTTGCACTGTTCACTGAATAAGGTCTTCTTGTCTCTCCTGCTTTTCTCTGGAACTCTACACTGAGAAAGGGTGTACCTTTCTCAAAAAAAAGGAGGGAGAAATGGAAAGATGCCTGAATACTCACATTGTATATTTCTCTATCTAGACTGTCTTTCCACTCTGAAGAGACTATTAAACAACCAGCTGAGGCTGTAGGAGATCCTCCTTGAATATCTTTCATTCCTCTGTCAAAGACAAAACTATGGGAAATTTCTATCCCCAAGGAGGATCCACCAAAGTTTTCTGAAGAATTTAGAATCCTTATCAGAGTCTATGACCTTGGATTGCATTTATTAGCTTATGCCCATGCTGGTGTGCCTTGAGGAAGTCCCAAAAATGGGTACAAGAAGCAGAATGGCACAATCCTGAGGATAACATTGAACAACCTGTGTTCAACATGCCCCCCTTATGGATTGGGAAAGCTCACAAATAGCAAACACTTTTCAAAGCCATTCTTAGTTCTGCCTGCTGTGATTGGTTTCTGACTCAAACATGCATATATATATATATATATATATATATATATATATATATATATATCTGTGTTAGACTTATTATGTTAAAAGTCCACCTGGAAGGGCTCTTCCTAAGGCATCCTGGGTTTCATATAGTAGATGAAGTTACCCAGCCTGCTCTAGTAGCCTTATTTGTAACTGGATTATCTCCTGAGATGAGTGGATTTTCAAAAGGCAGGAAATAGGATGAGAAGCCACCAGTCTGACTGAACTCATGACCACAGCTAAGCACTTTGAAAGAACTTTGGAGAAGGACCATAAACAAAAATCTGCCAAGTTGCTAACTTCACAGCTGCAACAGCTCCAAGGCCAGGCACCTAAAATAACACTGGGTGTGTGATACCCTCCTGGGGGTCCATCATCAAGGTGCTTGTCCAGGAGTTGCTGTCTCATTTGTAATCCACTGGGACACTGGAAAAAAGATTGTCCTCAAAGTTCTTATGCAGATCCTTCCACACCAACTCAAATGCCTCATATCTGCCCCTGAAAGAGGCCCCATATGGGCCCCTTTCAGAACTCTTGAGACTCTGATGGCTTGTCCTGTAAACAGCTACCACAGATGCCCTTAACCAGTCAAGGGGAAACTAAAATTAAAGTCAACAGAGAATCTTGCCAAATTTTAGTAGATACTGGAGCTACACTCTCTACTTTAAACCTCATTCTCATAGAGAAAACTCCTCAGAGTGAAAAAGAAGTTTCTGTAGTAGGGTAAGAAAATTCAGAGGGAGTTTCTATCTCAACCAGTACAAATGGCTCTGGGACCTATCAATGAAAAGAGTTCTCTTTCGCTCTGTAACACAGCCCCAGTGAGTCCGTGAAACAGATATCTCCTTTCCAAACTAGAATATCCTGACCAACCTGAACCTGATTTTCTCCATTCCTTTCAATCTATCCTTGATATAGAAGAGGAAGAATTCCAGAAGAAGACCCCTAATTTAACCACAGCTTCTGCAGGCTACTAACATTGAGAGAATAAAAAGTGTAGAACCTATAAATATTCCGTTGCTGCTACTGCTAAGTCACTTCAGTCGTGTCCGACTCTGTGCGACCCCAGAGACAGCAGCCCACCGGGCTCCCCGGTCCCTGGGATTCTCCAGGCAAGAACACTGGAGTGGGTTGTCATTTCCTTCTCCAATGCATGAAAGTGAAAAGTGAAAGTGAAGTCGCTCAGTCATGTCCGACTCTTCGCGACCCCATGGACTGCAGCCCACCAGGCTCCTCTGTCTATGGGATTTTCCAGGCAAGAGTACTGGAGTGGGGTGCCATTGCCTTCTCCGATAGACACAACTAAACCTCTTTCCAACTGCCTCAACAGCTACTAAAACCCAAAGCCATACAAGACCTCACCCCAAGAGTAGAAGAGCAATTCACCCATGGGCTGAACTTTCCCTGCACTAGTTCCTGTGACATGCTGACCTTGCCCATCTGGATGCCTGATGGGAGGGGATAGTGAATTGTCCAGGATTTGAAATCTATTAAGGAAAAATAGAAAGAAAGTGCTAGTTGCTCAGTCATGTCCGATTCATTGCCACCCATGGACTGGAGCCCACCAGACTCCTCTGTCCATGGAATTCTCTAGGCAGGAATACTGAGTGGGTTGCCATGCCCTTCTCCAGGGGATCTTCCTGACCCAGGGATTGAACCTGGGTTTCCTGCATGGCATGCAGATTCTTTACTGTCTGAGCCACCAAGGCAGAATCTATTAACAAGATAGTTCTTCCGCATTTCCCAGTTGTTCGGAACCAAACACTCTTTTGTCACCAGTTCCACCAGAATCAGAATGGTTTCCTGTTGTGGACCTTTGTTCAGTCTTCCTGAGCATCCCTGTAGGTCCTGACAGCCAAGATCTGTTTGTGTCCACTTGGAATAATCAACATTGTGCATAGACAGTTACACTTCAAAGGTTCACCAAGGCCCCTGCTTATTTCTCCCAAGTGTCCCACTGAGATGTAAGCAGACTCCAGATCCCAGGACATCAACCCTCTAGAGCACGTGGATGACCTCTGCTATGTGGAGAGATGCCCATTTATGAATTCAATGTATTTGCTGAGACAGTTAGCTGGAAAAGGACATAAAATCTCTAAAGAAAAATTACAATGATCTCTAGACAGTTTTCATTAGCTCGATCATCATCTAACTGCTGAAGGAATCGAGTCATCTCCAGATTGAAGCTAATCCAAGATTGAAGCTAATCCAAGAAGGCTGTATGCCACAACTCAGTGACAGCTCCATGGCTTCCTAAGCCTGCCTGGCTATTGGAGACTGTGGGTTCCTAATTTTCCTTATGGACTCACCTTGGAAAGATGATCTTAAGCTGGTCTTTATAAGACCAAGAAAGGCAGGATAAGAACCACCTGCTCTAGGGCTACCCAGCTATTCACAACTATTCACCCCAGGGACTGTAGCACACCAGGCTCCTCTGTCCATGGGATTCACCCAGCAAGAATACTGGAGGGGGTTGCCATTTCCTCCTCCAGGGGATCTTCCTGACCCAGGGATCAAACTAGCATCTCTTTTGTTTCCTGCATTGGCAGGCAGATTCTTTACCGCTGTGCCACCAGCAAAGCCCGCTGTTCACCTTAATGTTATAAAGGAGATAACTGAGCCCTTGGGGATGTTCACACAGGAAAGTAGCAACGAACACAAGCCCTTTGCCTATTACAGCACACAACTGGATTCAGTTGCTCTTGCCTGTTGAACTGACTTTAGGTGCTGAAACAGAGTTAGGAGAAGCCTCAGAGGATTGGATCTTAAGAAATGACAGTGATTTACAAACTCCACATGCTGTCCAAAGTCTCCTGAATAATGAATTGACTCAATGTTTCTCTGCCAGCAGGTTAACTTCCTATGAGACCTTTCTGATTTCACTACCTAATCTGCATCTGAACTGTTACAACATTCTTAGCCCTGCTGTATCACTGTCTCTCCTGACGAAGGTGAACTTCAGGACTGGGAGATAATAATGTTCCATTTTCTGACCCCAGGTCCTGATTTGTGAGACTAATCCTGATTTAATTTTGTCTGTTGATGAATCAGACCGTAAAAATGGGAAAGGGAATTTCCAAGTTGGTTAGGCCGTTATTTCCCAACATGCACTGCTTGAGAGGGGAAATCTCCCACAAGTTCAATCAGCCCAAGGAGCAGAAAGGCATGCCCTTCTCTGAGCTGCCCGATGGCAGGACAATGCTTACACTGACAGCCCATATGCCTTTAGGGTCAGCCATGATTTGAGGATGTTACAAAAGTAAAGAGTTTTTCTTTCATCCTCTAAGAACCCAGTGAAAAACAGGCAGCAGGCAAATGACCTTCTTACTACTCTTCTTTTATCTTCTGAAATTGCTTTTATTGAAACTGAGGCTCCAACTAAAAAAGACTGAACTTGACTATGAGGGCCTCACTCTGACTGACCTTTTTGCAAAGGCAGCAGCAACAGAATCTGTAAATGTGGTGGCCCAGGTGGATGAAGTCGATCTTGTCTCTGCAAAAGAGGACCCCTTGTTGCCAGACTTTTGCTTTTCTTATATCCTTGTAACATGGCAGTAGTCTGTGCCTGAACCAGAGAAATTAAGATGGACCGACCATGGCTGTCAGTTCAATGAACAGTCAGTGCTGTGGGAAACAAGCCATTTGATTCCTACCAGCTTCCTGGTAAACCCCACTGTTAACGGTTTCTGCCTTCCTTCACCCACCAAGGTGCCATTGCTGCAGTTCAGTCACTAAGTCATGTCTGACTCTTTGTAATGCCATGGGCTGCAGTATGCCAGGCTCCCCTGTCATTTATGGTCTCCTGGAGTTTGCTCAAATTCATGTCCATTAAGTCAGTGATGTTATCTAACCATCTCATCCTCTGCCACCCTCTTCTCCTTTTGCCTTTAAACTTCCCCAGCATCAGGGTCTTTTCCAATGAGTTGGCTCTTTGCAACAGGTGGCCAAAGTATTGGAGCTTCAGCTTCAGCAGCAGAATAAGCATTCCTTCCAATGAATATTCAGGGTTGATTTCCATTAGGATTGACTGATCTGATCTCCTTGCTGTCCAAGAGACTCTCAGAATCTTCTCTAAGCAATACAATTCGAAAGCATCAATTCTTTGGCTCTAGGCCTTTTTTATGGTCCAACTCTCACATACTGATACATGGCTACTGGAGAAACCCTAGCTTTGATTCTACGGACCTTTGTTGGCAAAGTGGTGTCTCTGCTTTTTAATATGCTGTCCAGGTTTGTCATAGCTTTCCTTCCAAGAAGCAAATGTCTTTTAATTTCATGGCTGCAGTCACCATCCACAGTGATTTTGGAGCCCAGGAAAGTAAAATTTGTCACTGCCTCCTTTTCCCCTTCTGTTTGCCATGAAGTGATGGAACTGGACGCCATGATCTTAGTTTTTTTGAATGTTGAGTTTCAAGCCCGCTTTTTCACTCTCCCCTTGCACCCTAATCAAGAGGCACCTTAGTTCCTGTTCACTTTCTGCCATTAGAGTGGTATCACCAGCATATCTGAGGTTATTGATATTTCTCCTGGCAATCTTGATATCAGTTTGTGATTCATCCAGCCCAGCATTTTGCATGATGTACTCTGCATAGAAGTTAAATAAACAGGGTGACAATACACAGCCTTGTTGTACTCCTATTCCAATTTTGAACCAGTCTTTTGTTCCATGTCTGATTCTGTTGCTTCTTAACTGACATACAGGTTTCTCAGGAGATGGGTAAAATGTTCTGGTATTCCTATCTTTTTAAGAATTTTCAACAGTTTTTTGTGATCCACACAGTCAAAGGTTTTAGCATAGCCAATGAAGCAGATGTTTTTCTGGAATTCTCTTGGTTTCTCTATGATCCAGTGAATGTTGGCAATTTGATCTTTGGTTCCTCTGCCTTTTCTAACCCCAGCTTATATATCAGGAAGTTCTCAATTCAAGTGCTGCTGAAGCTTAGCTTGATGGATTTTGAGCATAACCTCTTTAGGATGGGAAGTGAGCACAGTTGTCCTAGGTTGAGCATGCTTTAACATTGCTTTGAAATTGGGATGAAGACTGATCTTTTCCTGTCCTGTGGCCACTGCTGAGTTTTCCAAATTTACTGGCATATTGAGTCCAACCCTTTAACAGCATCACCTTTTAGAATTTGAAATAGCTCAGCTGGAGATCTATCACCTCCTCTAGCTTTGTTCATAGTGATGCTTCCTAAGACTTGACTTCAGACTCCAGGATGTCTGACTCTAGGGGAGTGATCACACCATCGTGGTTACCTGGTGTGACCTTTTTTGTATAGTTCATCTGTCTATTCTTGCCACCTCTTCTTAATCTCTTCTGCTTCTGTTAGGTCCTTACCATTTCTGTCCTTTATTGTGCCCATCCTTGAATGAAAATTTCCCTCGATATCTCCAATTTTCTTCAAGAGATCTCTAGTCCTTCTCATTCTACTATTTTCCTCTATTTCTTTGCATTGCTCATTTAAGAAGGCCTTCCTATCTCTCCTTGCTATTCTCTGGAGCTCTGCATTCAGTTTTGTATGTCTTTCCCTTTCTCCTGTGCCTTTTACTTCACTTCTTTTCTCAACTATTTGTAAAGCCTCCTCAGACAATCACTTTGCCTCCTTGAATTTCTTTTTCTTTGGGTTGGTTTTGGTCTGCCTCCTGTACAATGTTATGAACCCCTGCTTCACTTTGTACTCCAAGACCAAACTTACGTGTTACTCCAGGTGTCTCTTGACTTCCTACTTAAGCATTTCAATCTCCTATGATGAAGAGAACATCTTTTTTGGTGTTAAGTCTAGAAGCTATGGTAGCTCTTCATATATCTGGTCAACTTCAGCTCCTTTGGCATTAGCAGTTGAGGCAGAGACTTGGACTACTGTGATGTTTTGCCTTAGAAATGAACTGAGATCACTCTGTCATCTTTGAGGTTACACCCAAATATTGCATTTTGGACTCTTTTGTTGACTATGAGGGCGACTCCATTTCTTCTAAGGGCTCCTTGCTCACAGTAGTAGATATAATGGTCATCTGAATTAAAATTGCCCATTCCCATCCATTTTAGTTCACTGATTTCTAAGATGTTGATGTTTACTCTTGCCATCTGCTTGACTACATCCAATTTACCTTGACTCATGGACCTAACATTTGAGGTCCCTGTGAAATATTGTCCATACAGCCTCAGGCTTTACTCTTACCAGCAGACAGCCATAACCAAGTGTCCCTTCCACTCTGGCCCAGCCTCTCCATTCTTTCTGGAGCTGTTAGTAATTGCTCCCTGCTTTTCCCCAGTAGCATACTGGACACTTTCTGACCTGGGGGCTCTTATTCCAGTGTCACTTTTTTTTTTTTTGCCTTTTCATATTGTTTATGGGGTTCTGGTGGCAAGGATACTGGAGTGGTTTGTGATCTCCTTCTCCAGTGGACCACATTTTGTCAGAACTCTTCACTATAACCTGTCTGTTTTGGGTGGCCCTGCATGGCATGGCTCATAGCTTAATTGGGTTATCACAAGGCTGTGATCCGTGAAGGGAATGGTACAGTTAAGATGACTCAAATTATGAATAAACATTGGTGGGGGGACTTCTATAACATTGCAAAAGTAATTTACCACTGATACCTGACCTGTCAGCTCCATAATCCTGGAAAATCTATTTTTGTCCCCAGAGGGCTCAGACCTCCTCCCTCTGGACCTGACGGCACCTGCAGCTGGATTCATTCAAGTGCCACTCAGGAACGGCCGTCAGTATGTTCTTGTTGTGTGTACGTCTTCCAGATCAGTTGCAGTCTTCCCCTGCTGCAAGGCTGAGGCTCTCACAGTGGCAAAGAAATTGTTAGAAAATGTGTTTTCCACTTGGGGTATACCTTCCACAGTCTTCTGTGATGGAGGCATCCCTTTCACTGGGAAAATCATACCAGCCTGACCCAATTCCTTGCAACTGTCACTTGGAATTACCGCTGTCCCTTTCACTTGCAATCATCAGACAAGGTCGCAAGCAGTTTGTGCCCAGACAGGATTTGTCTTTGTCTGTGGTGGTTTTCATTCCCCATGAGGCCTATGAGTGCCTAGTTGTTGCTACCTGACCGGGCCATGACTGCACCCCTAACTGTCCACTCTCAAGGTGAGATGCCTCATTGGTCAGCTCTCCTGGATTTACATTGCTCAATCAGACAGGACCTACTCAGAGGTCTTCAAGGTTCAGAGTTTGCTTCCTCTGGCAGGTCCTCACCTCCCTGGTTCAGGGTCAGTGCTGGGAGTAGGATCAAGAACCTCTCCTTAACTCTTGAAGATACTGCAGAATCTGCCAATAAAGATTCTTTACTCCCTGCCAAGATTGTTCTGGTCAAAGGACAGTCCCTGTTATCTTTTAACTGAAGAAGGAGGTGTCTGTGCTGTGGCCAGTTACCACCTGCTGCACTTGGATTGATACTTCTGGGGAAGCTGAGACTCAGCTACATAAGACCACTGAACAAGCTACTTGGCTGAAGAAAGAGCATCCTTCGGTGGGCCTTTCTTTGACCTATGTGATTTGACTCACTTTTGTCTTAGGGCCATGGCTCCAAACTACACCGCGGACATTATCTTACTTATGATAATCACAGTAGTCTCTCTGGTGCACTGTATTCTCTCAAAAGCTTCAAATGCTGTGTTGTAGCTATCAACCACCAAATAAATAACCTCCCTAAGGCTGGAACATCAGAAAATGAATGAACAGAATGACCAATTTTTTTTTAAAAAGTGTAAATCTGAATTTGAGACCTATGAAAACCACAATGACTCAACAAGAAATCAATCATGACCTGTAACCCCCACACAAGGATCAGCAAAACCTGTAAAAACTTCAGAAGAAAATCTGGAGGTGACACTGATGTCAATGCAATCCCTATCAAGCTACCAATGGTATTTTTCAGAGAACTGGAACAAATAATTTCACAATTCATATGGAAATACAAAAAACCTCGAATAGCCAAAGCAATCTAAAGAAGAATGGAACTGGAGGAATCAGCCTGCTTGACTTCAGGCACAAAGCCACAGTCATCAAGACAGTATGGTACTGGCACAAAGACAGAAATATAGATCAGTGGAACAAAATAGAAAGCCCAGAGATAAATCCACACACCTAGGACACATTATGTTTGACAAAAGAGGCAAGAATATACAATGAAGAAAAGACAATCTCTTTAACAAGTGGTGCTGGGAAAACTGGTCAACCACTTGTAAAAGAATGAAACTAGAACACTTTCTAATATCATACACAAAAATAAACTCATAAATGTAAGACAGAAACTATAAAATTCCTAGAGGAAAACATAGGCAAAACACTCTCTGACATAAATCACAGCAGGATCCTCTATGACCTACCTCCCAGAGTAATAGAAATAAAAGCAAAAATAAACAAATGGGACCTAATTAAACTTAAAAGCTTTTGCACAACGAAGGAAACTGTAGGCAAGATGAAAAGACAGCCTTCAGAATGGGAGAAAATAATAGCAAATGAAGCAACTAACAAAGAATTAATCTCAAAAATATACAAGCAACTCCTGCAGCTCAATTCTAGAAAAATAAATGACCCAATCATAAAATGGGCCAAATAACTAAACAGACATTTCTCCAAAGAAGACATATAGATGGCTAACAAACACATGAAAAGATGCTCAACATCACTCATTATCAGAGAAACGCAAATCAAAACCACAATGAGGTACCATCTCATGTCAGTCAGAATGGCTGCGATCCAAAAGTCTACAAGCAATAAATGCTGGAGAGGGTGTGAAGAAAAGGGAACCCTCTTACACTGTTGGTGGGAATGCAAACTAGTACAGCCACTATGGAGAACAGTGTGGAGATTCCTTAAAAAACTGGAAATAGAACTGCCTTATGACCCAGCAATCCCACTGCTGGGCATACACACCAAGGAAACCAGAATTGAAAGAGACACATGTACCCCAATGTTCATTGCAGCACTGTTTATAATAGCCAGGACATGGAAGCAACCTAGATGTCCATCGGCAGATGAATGGATAAGAAAGCTGTGGTACATATACACAATGGAATATTCAGATCAGATCAGTCGCTCAGTCGTGTCCAACTCTTTGCGACCCCATGAATCGCAGCACGCCAGGCCTCCCTGTCCATCACCAACTCCCGGAGTTCACTCAGATTCACGTCCATTGAGTCAGTGATGCCATCCAGCCAGCTCATCCTCTGTCGTCCCCTTCTCCTCCTGCCCCCAATCCCTCCCAGCATCAGAGTCTTTTCCAATGAGTCAATTCTTCGCATGAGGTGGCCAAAGTACTAGAGTTTCAGCTTTAGCATCATTCCTTCCAAAGAAATCCCAGGGCTGATCTCCTTCAGAATGGACTGGTTGGATCTCCTTGCAGTCCAAGGGACTCTCAAGAGTCTTCTCCAACACCACAGTTCAAAAGCATCAATTCTTCGGTGCTCAGCCTTCTTCACAGTCCAACTCTCACATCCATACATGACCACAGGAAAAACCATAGCCTTGACTAGACGAACCTTTGTTGGCAAAGTAATGTCTCTGCTTTTGAATATGCTATCTAGGTTGGTCATAACTTTCCTTCCAAGGAGTAAGCGTCTTTTAATTTCATGGCTGCTGTCACCATCTGTAGTGATTTTGGAGCCCAGAAAAATAAAGTCTGACACTGTTTCCACTGTTTCCCCATCTATTTCCCATGAAGTTGTAGGACCGGATGCCATGATCTTCATTTTCTGAATGTTGAGTTTTAAGCCAACTTTTTCACTCTCATCAAGAGGCTTTTGAGTTCCTCTTCACTTTCTGCCATAAGGGTGGTGTCATCTGCATATCTGAGGTTATTGATATTTCTCCCGGCAATCTTGATTCCAGCTTGTGTTTCTTCCAGTCCAGCGTTTCTCATGATGTACTCTGCATAGAAGTTAAATAAATAGGGTGACAATATACAACCTTGACGAACTCCTTTTCCTATTTGGAACCAGTCTGTTGTTCCATGTCCAGTTCTAACTGTTGCTTCCTGACCTGCATACAAATTTCTCAAGAGGCAGATCAGGTGGTCTGGTATTCCCATCTCTTGAAGAATTTTCCACATTACTCAGCCCTTAAAAAGAATACATTTGAATCAGTTCTAATGAGGTGGATGAAACTGGAGCCTATTATACAGAGTGAAGTAAGTCAGAACAAAAAACAGTGATACTGTATACTAACGCATATATATGGGATTTAGAAAGATGGTAACGATGACCCTATCTGTGAGACAGCAAAAGAGACACAGATGTATAGAACAGTCTTTTGGACTCTGTGGGAGAAGGTGAGGGTGGGATGATTCGAGAAAATAGAATTTAAACATGTATATTACAATATGTGAAATAGATCGTCAGTCCAGGTTCAATGCATAAGACAGGGTGCTCAGGGCTGGTGCACTGGGATGACCCTGAGGGATGGGATGGGGAGGAAGGTTGGAGCTGGGTTCGGGATGGGGAACATATGTACACCCATGGCTGATTCATGTCAATGTATGGCAAAACCACTACAATTTTGTAAAGTAATTAGCCCCCAATTAAAATAAATAAATTAAAAAATTTTTATCACATTTCTCAGTTAAGCTGAAAGTCTCATCAAAAGGGGGGGGTTGTTTAGAAAGAGACAACAGGTTCCAAATGGAGTCACTTGTGCTAAGCAAACATCACCAAACTAAGACTTAATAACTGAATTAATTACAGGTTCAGCTTCTCCCAGGAGTGGAATCTTAAAGCACCCCGTCTGGAATCACTTGGTCATCACAGGTGAGGTTATCTGCCTGCTAGACCCTTGAGGTCCCCTAGGGGAAGGTGATCTTGCCACAGAGGATCTACTCTCTGCTAGTCACTTCTTTGTCATGCTGCCTTCTGCCTGTCAGCAGCTTTCATTCTGTACAGGGCCTCAGAACTCCAAGTGTCAGCCTAACTCATGAATCATTGAATAAAGCCAGTTGGATCTTTAAGATTTACTCAGTTAATTGTGTTTTTTAACAGCATCTAAGCTGTTTGCTACACAAATGTTACCATCAGAATCTTACTTTGGCTTGGTGATCCATTTCAAGTGAATTTGTTTGACATTCCTAGAGGAATGATGAACCAAGGCCCTTCTGTGTACTCGGTGCAGTGTCTCGTGAGACAGGAGGTCTAGTCTGCGATGGAATGGGTCCCATTCCCAACCTTGAGTGAGTGTCGGCTATGGCTTCCTCCAGTCTTTTGGGATGGTTTGTGCTTCTGCCTCTGGTAACTCATTACATACATTCATTGATCAGCACTCAGTTAATATCCAAGGGGGATGCTCTTCAGAATCTGGCACTCCCCCTCTGCAGCCCCACTCCCCAAGCCCCTTTCTGTGAACTCTCACTGCTGTGCTTTCCTTGACTCCTGCTGTATCTGCTCTGCTCAAGGAGATACAGGTTCTGCCTGGGCCCCACTCACGTACCCTGCCCTGGAAACCCTTCTAAAACCAGAAGCCCATCTGGTGTAGGGCTTACCTCTTTGTTTTCTTTCTGTGATGGCTCACCTGATTACCTGATGTTCTGTTCTGTTTTTTGGTTGTTTCTAGCATTGGAGAAGGAAATGGCAACACACTCCAGTGTTCGTGTCTGGAGAATCCCAGGGACGGGGAGCCTGGTGGGCTGTTGTCTATGGGGTCACACAGAGTCGGACACGACTGAAGCGACTTAGCAGCAGCAGCAGCAGCAGCAGCATGAGGGTAAATCTATTTGCTATGGTGGTGGTGGTTTAGTTGCTCAGTCATGTCCGACTCTTGTGACCCCATGGACTGTAGCCTGCCAGGCTCTTCTCTCCATGGAACTTCCCAGGCAAAAATATTGGAGTGGGTTGTCATTTCCTTCTCCAGAGGATCTTCCCAACCCAAGAATTGAACCCAGGTCTCCTGCATTGCAGGTGGATTCTTTACTGACTGAGCTAGGGATCTATTTCCTATAGCTTCATTTTGACTACATGTAAAACACTTACACATTGAAATATAATGTAAGTGATATAATGGGCTAGACATTTTGGTTAAATTAGTAAAGATACCTAGGTTTAACTCACACAATAACAGCAAAAGATTATTGGCTGGACTAACAGAGCAAAATTCAACTCTCTGCTATTTATTAGACATAAGTTGAATTAAAGAGATTCAGAAAGTTCAAAATCAAGGTTACAGACAAAGATATGCCAAGTCAATACAAATAGCAAGAAAGCAGGACTTAGGGTCTTGATGGTGGGAGTAGCCACGCTGGGTCCTCGTCCCATCTCTCAGCCTTTCCACATCACTGCTCACCAGCCACAATTTCAGCTGCTGGTGCGTCATTTCTTTGCACGGTGGCTTTCTTTGGATTCAGAGTTTTCGCTCCTCTTGTGGCAGACCAGAGTGCTGGAGGATTAACACCCTCTGGGATGTGTCCTCAATCGATCAATGATGGGAATTGGTGTATGTATTTGCCAGCATCCTCTTTACTTGGAGGGGATAACCCTGAGGCACTAACAACTGGGGCTGCCAAGGGGAATAAAGCTGTGGAGGCAGGACACTAAAGGGCTCTAACCATGACTCATGGGCTGTCCACCCACCCCTGACACCCTTCCCACCTCCATGAGTTTTCTTCACTCAAATAGACCACTTACACCTGAACCCTTATCTCAGAATTTACTGCAAGGGACCCCAAATGAAGAGGCAATCAGAAAAGGCAGAATTAGTGCTTCCCTGGTAATCCAGTGGTTGAGACTCTGCTTCCAATGCATGGGTTCAATCCTTGGTTGGAGAATCAAGATTCCACATACCGTATGGTGTAGCCGAAAATAAATAAATACTCTCATTCATCAAAGCATTACAAAAAGAGAGAGAGAAAAGGGAGAATCCAGGCTCCCCAAACAAACTAAAACACAACCAATTTAACATCACTAATGCGATGATTAAAATCTGTAAAGAAGGTGGAACAGTTATGAATACACTCGACATCAGAGCAGTAATTTTATGAAGCAGAAACCAGAGGAGAAAGAGACCACAATGCATTCATAACAGGAAAGTTTTTCTCAGTTGAAGACAGGTCAAGCAGACAAACAGTTAATAAGAACATAAACTGCCGAGGCAGCAAACTCAGAGGTTAAATTTTAGAGAGAAACATAGGGCTATAAAATCAAACCTCAGGGAATACACCCTCTTGTCAAGTACGAGTAGAACTTAAAAACTGACCATATTTTAGGACATGCAAAAACATCTTCAGTAGCTCCCCAAAATAAAGTAATATGAATGGGACTTATGACCATAATACAATAACATAAAAATAAACAACACAGTTGTAAAAGTCCTCCCACAATTTATAAACCAGATCAAGGCAGTAAGCCAGGGCAACTGCAAGACTCATGTACTTGTTTTCTTCCTGCCAGGGGTCATTTCACTAAGCAGCCATTGGCTATCGAACAGTTCTTGGCTCAAAGGAGAAATAATAAACTAAGTTTCAGAATTTCTAGAAAATCACAATAATAGAAACACATCAGAGTCTAAAATTTATAGCAGCAAATACTCCTTACAAAGAAAATAAAAAAGAAAATGCAGGAATACTTGGCTAATTGAAAAAACTAGAAAGAACAACAAAGTAAATGGAAATAAAGAAGCGATCAATGACAGTAAAGCAGAAATTAAAGATTTGGAAATAAGGTCCACAGCAGAATTTAATGAGAAAAATATAAAGCTTGCCCTTTGAAAAGAATAGCAACAAAATTGACAAGTCCTAGCCAGCTTAATAAAATAAACGAAGAAGGAGAAAAAGCACAAGCACACAAAATAAAAGGTGACAACAAGAAAATTGTTATCAAAAGAGAGGAAATAGAAATCACACATTTAATCAGAATCTTCTGCAAGTAAGTTTGACAACTTAAATAAAACGGGTAACCTTTTAGGAAATATAATACCAAAGCTGATATAGGATAATCAGACCAATTTCCATAGAAGAGAAAGAGAAAGTAGTGAAAATTTTTCCTTAAAGAAGAAAAAATTCTTCTTTAAGTACAACGACCAGAGGTTTCTTAGGAAAATTCTGCAAAATCATTAAAAATCAGATAATTGCAGTGCTACCCAAATTATTCCAGAGTGTTAAGCAGGAAGGACATGAAGCAAGGATGATATGGACACCAAACCTGGACAAATAAATATGAAAAAGAAATTACAACCTAATCTGACATGTGAATTTCAATGCAAAAATATCGAATAAAGTAATAGTAAATAGAATCCAATAGCTCATGTAAATATGAATTCACTGTGACCAAATGGTACATATTTCAGAAATGCAAAAGTGATTCAATACCAGGGACCCTATTAATATAACTCAGTATATTAATATTGTTAAAGAGAAAAATCCTATTATCGTGATAGATGCCAAAAAGGCATTTAACACAATTCAATACCCATTTGTGACTTAAGACAGAACAATAACTCATATCAAAAGGCAGCTTCTTTCATACAAATGGCAAGTAGGCATGTGAAAAGATGCTCAACATCACTAATAATTAGAGAAATGAAAATCAAAACTACAAGGTACCACCTCACACTGGTCTCAATGGCCATAGTTAAAAAGTCTACAGATAATAAATGCTGGAGAGGGTGTAGAGAACAGGGAGCCCTCCTGCACCGTTGAAGGGAATGTAAATTGGTGCTGCCACCAAGGAGAACAGTACAGAGTTTCCTCAGAAAATGAAAACTAGAGCTACCATGTGATCCTGCCATCCCACTCCCGGACGGACGTCAGACAGACTTGTGACTCAGAGACTCACGCGCACCTGTGTTCACAGCAGCAAAACTCACAGCAGCCAAGACATGGGAGTGGCCTAAATGCCCCTCAACAGATGGGTGCGTGAAGATGTGCTTACCTATATACAATGCAAGACTACGCAGCCACAGAAAGAATGAGATAATGCTATTTGCAGCAACACGGATGGGCCTAGAGATGATCATACCACGTGAAGTAAGTCAGGAAGAGAAAGACAAATGCCATATATCACTTATATGTGGAATCTAATATATGACACAGAATGACCTATCTACAAAACAGAAAGAGTGTTTCTTTCTATAGATGCAGAGAACAGATGTGGTTGCTAAGGGGGAGAGTGGAGGAGGAAGGATGGACTAGGAATTTGGGGTTGGTAGATACAAACTATTATATGTATGGTGGATAGACAACAAGATCCTACTGTATAGCAGAGGGAATTATATCCAATCTCCTGGGACAAACTATAATGGAAAAGAATATAAAAAAGGATGTATATATTATATAACCGAGTCACTTTGTTATACATCAGAGATTGGCACAACACTATACTTCAGCTTTTTCAAAAAGGCAGTTTATTGTTTCATGGGGGAACTTTAGAGGCATTTCCACCAAGAAAGGCAAGGATGCCCACTATCTCTACTATTATTTAACATTGAACTGGAGGCACTAAAGCAATTCAGTTAGAAGCACAACATTGGAAGGGGACTTATGAGTGACATGTATGTCTGCAAAACCAAAATGATTGATGGTAAATGCTACTACACAAAATAGAAAAATTTCTATGATAGGATCAATAATCCTCACATATACAAACTACTCTTTTAGCAGACATGATGAAAGAGAAAATATATGCAGTTATAACATCAGAAATGTAATACACTAGCTAGGAATAAACTTATTCAATGCTGACCGCGGCCATGAAATTAAAAAATGCTTGCTCCTTGGAAGAAAAGCTATGACCAACCTAGACAGCATATTAAAAAACAGAGACATTACTTTGCTGACAAAGGTTTGCCTAGTCAAAGCTATGGTTTTTCTGGTAGTCACGTATGGATGTGAGAGTTGGACTATAAAGAAAGCAGAGCACTGAAGAATTGATGCTTTTGAACTGTGGTGTTGGAGAAGACTCTTGAGAGTCCCTTGGACTGCAAGGAGATCCAACCAGTCCATCCTAAAGGAGATCAGTCCTGTGTGTTCATTGGAAGGACTGACGTTGAAGCTGAAACTCCAATACTTTGGCCACCTCATGCGAAGGGTTGACTCATTTGAAAAGACCTTGATGTTGGGAAATATTGAAGGCAGGAGGAGAAGGGGATGACAGAGGATGAGATGGTTGGATGGCATCACCAACTCTATGGACATGAGTTTGAGTAAGCTCTGGGAGTTGGTGATGGACAGGGAGGCCTGGTGTGCTGTAGTCCATGGGGTCTCACAGAGTCAGACATGACTAAGCGACTGAACTAAATTGAAACCTACCCAAAAAGTCAAAACCGACATGAGGAAAACTAAAACAAAGTTGGACAAATAAATATCATTGTATGTGCATTGTGTTGACTTTCTCAAATTTAATTTATAATTTATTGATACCTCAATAAAATACCAGATTTTTTTCTGAGGTTAAGCAAGTTGGTTTTAAATTTGATTTGGAAGACTAAATGATCTAGCATGAAGATCTAAATAAATGATATTAAGTAAAGAGCAATTTTGGAGGGCTAACCGTTTCATGTATTAAAGCATAATAATAATTAGTAAGACTGAAAACTGTGTCATTAGTAAGATAATGAAAACTGTGTTATTCATGCATGGGTAGACAGACAAGAAAACAGAAGAAGAAACTCAGAAACATAGCCAATTGCAAATGGATGTTTAGAGAGCTGGCAGTGGAAGAGAAAAAAAATGGACAGGACAAAGGTATTCTTGGTTTTAAAGAAGCAGAGCAAAGCATTGGCTCTGGGGATGCGGGAGAGGATGGATGCCCCTTGGGTTTCTGGCTCATGTGATGGGCGGGTGGTAAAGGTAACACAAAGACTTACACTGCCTGGTGCCCATTCCTAGTTACCTTTGGTACACTGGGAATGCAGAAAAAGTTCTCTTATTATTACAGTTAAAATCCCTGCAATAAGAGAAGGCACAATGCAACCTATCACTGTGCTAACTGTGTTGATTTCTTGTGAATGACGGGAAATCGTGTGAGTCCTCAGTTTATCACCTGCTGTTCACCACATCGGTGGTGCTGATATGAGTAATTTCCGAGTCAGGTATGGGGTGTCTTGGCAAGCATTTGCCTATTTTCAGCTTCTGACACTTTCTGGAACTCTGCTTGGTCTTGTGGGTAGCCAGGAGACCTTCCTTAGCTGCCCCCTCTCTCCTTGCTGGCTTGGGTTGCGAGTGTTCACTTCCTAACTGGGTTCACTTCCTCCTCCCTGGCTTCATCAACCATTCTGTAGTCAGAGTGATGCTTGTAAATCAGTCTTGCCACTCCCTCCTTAAAGATCCTTCAGTGACTCCCCTTGGTCTTTAGGATGAAGTCCACACTTGTGCTTAGAAAGTGGCAAAGCATTCAATTTGGAAGCCTTGTTTTCTGAAACTATATGTTGCTTTGCTTTGCTCTGGTGTGACGGCACAATTCCTCTGTCTAGAATGACTCCTAATTCTTTGGCTATCAGTGCAGATGTCACCTCCTCCAGGAAGTTTTCTTGGCATTCTGGCTGTGGTTTGGAACTGACATTCCAAGCATCCACAGCTCTGCTTGCACTCATTGAAATATATCCTTCCCCTTGTCTTCCATCTCCCCCCAAGGTAGAGCCCCTCTTGGGAGGAACCATGGCCCTGACATTACTGGTTCTCCAGCATGTAGCCCAGTGCTCAGCATATAATGGCCTTGGGTGCTTGTTCAGCTTGAGGAGGAGGAAGGGCACAGCCTATTCATGCTCATTCACATCTGATCCTGCTCAAGACATGTTCTCTTCCCTCCTCAGTCTCTAAATATCCTGGCAGTTCTAAAGCTGATGTATTTGTCTCATGGCCATGCAATTACTAATTGGAAATTGTTGGTGCCTAGCTCATGCTGCTGGCACCTTCCAGCTTATCCCACTTGGGTCCCTGGACATTTCACATTCTCAGTGAATCATTATACTTTGTAAGAAATCTGAAAACCATCAATATTGTCTACTTTCTTAAGCAGTTCTTTTTTACATGGAGTTGGCTCATTTCAAGCCCTCAAGAGATGAGAATAAAGTAGCTTGCTGAAACATTGATTAACACAGGAGACTCTATCTTTTTATCTTCACAAGCTTATTAATTGCAAGATAAACTTGGAGCAGCTCTGGACTTCTTGGCCACCTGCATTATTTAGGAAGGGAAATGAATGAATGGTTACTTTAACTTTTGGTAAATGAGAGAAATGAAGACACATTTCCTCTTCAATAATAACGTAAGAGGAAAAAGGAGGTGGCAAACTTCCAACTGGTACAGAGAAAGATTAAACCCTGTTTCACTTGGAAGAACTGCAGATTCCAGCTGAACTCAGATATTCATTGGTGTTAATTCAAAGCCACATCTTCTTTAAAACACCACTGTTTTGATGATGTACTCAGGTTCTGTTTTCTTTGCCTTTTCCTCATTAGGAATTGGGGTGAATATTCTGTTTGCCTTTCCAGAACTTTTTCCCCTCCGCGCCCCCCACATTATTCTCCTCTCCTGGAGGCTGAGTAGGCATGGATTGCATCGACAAGTTCCCTTGCCTGAGAGTCCTGGTTGGATTTGGACTGTGGGATGCACTCGATAGACAGGAGCACAGAAGAGAGAGTCCAGGCATGGTTTGGCAGGAGCTGTGTTTCTCTCTCCAAGGTCACATCTCCTGCCCATCACCCTCAGTGACATCTAGAACTCTTGCCAGCCTGTGGTAGCTGCTCCTTCCCTTGTCCTCAGAAACTGAGGAATGGTAAGGATTCATCTCGTTGCTGGCCCTGGGCTTATTACTTTCCTTAAACCGTGCCTTTACTTGGTTAATAATCTTTGCACTAAAATTTCCATAAATCATTCATTTGAGTGAGACTTCTTGTTTTCTGGGACACTGGCTGACAAAAGCAACAGAGGTATTTTTACATGAGAAGCATCATTCCAGAACTCCAGCTGTCCATAAATCACTTACTCCAGGTCCCTCCCTTTACAGAGAGACTGCAGATCACAGAGAACAGGCGACTTGCTTGATGCCACATAGCCATGTATGACACAGCCAGAGACTAGAATGCATGGTGCTCGTCTTTTCAGATCACACTCCCTTCAGACCTTGGCGAGGATCGGACAGGAATGCTGCAAAAAAAAAAAAAAAATTATAGGCCAACATCCCTGATGAACACAGATGCAAAAACCCTCAACAAGACATTAACAAAATTAATATACACCATGATCAATTGGGTCTTATCCTGTGGATGCAAGGACAGTTCAAAATCTGCCAATCAGTCAATGTGACATATCACATTAACAAAGGAAGAATAAAAATATTATGATTGTGTTAATAGATGCAGAAAATACTTTTGACAAAATTCAACATTCATTTTTGATTAAAAAAAAACTCTCAACAAAGTGAGTATAGAGGGAACATACATCATAATAAAGGTCATATATGACAAACCCATAGCCAGCCAACATCATACTCAACAATGAAAAGCTGAAAGCATTTCCTCTAAGATCAGAAACAAGACAAGGATGCCCACTCTCACCAGTTTTAAACAACACAGTTTTGAAAGTCCTAGCAGAATAATCAGAGAACAAAAAGAAGTGAAAGGGATCTAAATTGGCAAAGAAGTAAAATTCACTGTTTGCAGATGACATGGTACTATACATAGAAAAATCCTGAAGACTCCATCAAAAAACTGTTAGCACTAATACATGAGCTGTCATATTAGCAAGGAAAATCATCACTACTGTAATAGTTAGCTTTTGCTGAGGGCTTCCTGTGTGTCAAGCTTCAAGCTTGGCGTACACATATATCCCCATTAGTTCTCAAAACTACTTTTGCTGATGCTGTAGATGAGGAAACTCAGAGATCAAACTGCTTGTCCCCATCATGTGGCCTGGGGTAGTGTGACAGAGCCAAGATTCACATCTGAGTCTTTCTGATTCCAGAGTCACATCCTAACCACCCTGTCACATGCTTCTTACCAGAACCTGTTCTGTGGGTTGGATCTGAGAGCACAGCGATGTCTAAAAGGCCAGGCCAGATGCCAGAGCTGCTTAATCCTGAGAGAGCAGCTGTGAGGGCAGCAAGCACACGAGTCGTTCACTCTGTAGGCAGGTGTGCAGCTCCCACCGCTAACGCTATTTGGCACCGACACCCCAGCAGTGTTCTGCCGGGATAAATCCTTCTACAAAGGTTGCCCTTCTCTGGCAGGAGCCCACTGTGGGCTGACAGCTGAGCTGCTATGGGGAAGTTGCTGGGAGATGCTCAGAGGGTGGCCTCCAGGGTTGGGAGCCAGACTGGCGTCCAGAGTCCTAACTGGAGAACTACAGGATCATGGGAACCAGGGACCAGGGAAATCAGGAGCACTTGGATATGACTCAGCCAAGAACTGTGTCCCACCCTAGGCAGCCTCAGGGTCACAGACAGCAACTAACCAGGCCTAATTTTGAAATGATCAGATGAGTACTTGCTTAAGAATGAAAATGTGATAAAAGGAAGTGGAGAAGACAAAATAAATCCTCCCAGCTCAGGACCGTCTGCCATGTTCGCCCCAGGAGCCCATGGTCTGGGAAATCTGTGTCCTTGGATAGATGTTCCAGATGGAATCCACCTGGGAGTCCACTGCTGTGCCCTCTTGGGGCCACACCTGGTCCTGTTGCCCATGGGCTCCTGGGGACCCCGAGAGCAGCAGGGGAGTGCCCTGGTCCCCAGGACACACCCTTGGCTCTTGCTCAGACCCTCACCTGCCGTGTCATCTCGGCAAATGACATTTCTTCTATGCTCCAGTTTCCTCCTCTGGATGAGGGGGCATGTAATAAATTTGTCCCATGGGTCTGAAGATTTCTCTGTGCCCAGTCTCACTGTAGCTGGGCACTTGGGCTCCTTTCTCACCCTGCACCAGGGCCCTCCCTCTTCTCATCTTCACCAACAGAGTCTCCCATGGGAGACCATTCTGGTGACAGATGACTCAGAGCCACAGTCTCCAGGGCTGTGGAGACAGCATTCCCCCACGTAGGAAACCCCATCTCAGAGTAAACTGGTGGAACCCAGGAACTCCCAGAGGTCACTCCTAGAGACAGGGTCCTCTCCCTGCATTCTCTGAGCTTTTCTGGGTCTCATTGTCTGTGGGAGCCCTCATGGGCTAATCCCTGATGCCAGGAAGTGTTTTGATGAAGTCATGCCATTGCTCACCAGGGAACTAACTGCATCTGTCATTTTCTGAGTCCCGCTTACCGCTCACAGTTTTCCAAAGAAGTGAAGAGGGTGACATCACCCTCCTCTCTCGTCCCTTCTCAGCCAATCTCTGATTCCCCCGATGGCACCAGCTTGTCTTCTGCCCTCAGGCCTGGGCTGCGCCACCCACCCCCTCTGCCCGCAGACCTGCCCCCGAGAATAATTTCTCCCTCCCACACTGGCCGCCCCTTCTTTCCAGCTGCTCTGAGCTGCCTCCTTGGAAAGCTCCTATCCTCCGCTTGGCTGGGCATTTGCCCATCAGACTGACTAAGCAGGTCCTTCTGGAATTTTCTCCCTGGGGTGATCTGTCTCACTGCCTAAAGGCTGAGCAGGGCAGAGGCAGGGCCCGAGCAGGAGACCAGGTCCAGAAATGCAGGGTCCACTCAGATTCGGTCACAAGATCGAGCCCATGCTCTTGGGCTCCCGGTCCATCCTGGGGTTCCCCTGGAGCCTGGGCAGGAGTCAGATCACCCAGCCTGCCCTGAATCCCCTTTAAGAATGGGCTTCTTAGTAGGAAGCTGTTCCAAAAACACCTGGAAACAGAAATGCCACTTCTCTGCCCGGAGGGCCTGCAGCGGGAACAAGGAAATAACTGGATCCAGGAAGATGGGGAAAGCTGGACTCTCAGCACTGATGCAGTCAGGCGACTCCAGGGCCCCCCGAGGCTGTGACCAGAGCCGAGGGCAGGAAGGCTTCCCTGGAGGCCCTTCTGTCGGCCCCTCTGAGACCCTTTCAGCCTCCTGGAGCCCTGGGGGCTTCCATTGTGGCCCCTCAGGTCCTTCTTCTGAGTTCCTTGCAGCAGAAGGCAGAGAAAAGATGGGGAAAGCCAGACTGGACACAGGCCACCTAGGCTGTCTCACTGCCTCTGAGGCGCTTTCTCTCACTGAGCGCTCACTGAGCGCTCTGGAGCTGACAGTGACGGAGATACGTTCACCGGTTAAGCTGGGACCTTGGCAGAGAAAGACGAGACACGATTAGTGACTTGCTGGGCTCACAGGTGTAAACTGGGCCCGGGAAGCTCATTCAGACCTGCCTCCTGCGCTCAGGCTGATGCCCTGTGGGCGGAATGAAGATAATGTGATGCAGCCTCTTTATCATCAGGCTTAATCTTCCTGGACTCAGTTTCTTCATCTGGAAAATGGTCCCTCACCCCCAGTGAGAACCACCAAGCACAATTGGGAACGTCTTCAAGAAGGCAAAAGCACAGCGCAGACATCTGTCCCATTCTCCGTGCCACAGCCCAAACCCAGCATGGGTACCGAATGTAAGCTGATGCAACAAAGGATAAGTTTAGCATCAGGTGAGCAGCATGAACTGGAGGGTGCAACCTAGGGACCCCCTTTACCGTTCTTGGGGTGTACTTCTGCCATCCTCATGGGGCACTGAATGTAAGCTGATGCAACAAAGGATAAGTTTAGTATCAAGTGGGCAGTATGAACTGGGGGCACCCCAGGGGCCCCTTTACCGTCCTTGGGGTGTGCTTTGGCCATCCTCATGTCTGCTACTCCCCCAGTTTACCAGGGAGCACGGCTTCCCTGAGAAGTGGGGCATGGAGTAAGAAGCTGGGGAAACTGTATGACATCCCCCACTTCCCCACCCCCACATCGTGCCCCTCTGCACCCATTCCTCCAACACTGCAGCAAACCCTGCCTTAGGGCCTCTGCACCTGCCTTTTCTCCCGCCAGCGAGGTGTCCACCCATGCTTTGCTCTCTCTCTTCCTCCGGGTTTTTACTCAGATGTCACCACAGCAAGAGGCCTTTCTTCATCACTCTACGTATGCTTCATCCCTTTCAATGTTTTTCTCCTAATCACTTAACATCATCTAAGTGAACTCGGTATATTGTTCACTTATTTCGTTTATGGTCTGCCTCCTTCACTCTGATACAAACACCATGAAGGCAGGAATTCTTGTCTATTTTGCATCTGCTGTAACCCAGAGTCTAGAAGAGGGCTGACTCATTGAATAAATGAATCTCTCCTTTCTGGAGGATGTCACCAACTCAATGCACATGAGTTTGAGCAAGCTCTGGGTGATGGTGAAGGACAGGAAAGACTGGCGCGTTGCAGTCTGTGGGGTTGCAAAGAGTCGGACACATCCGAGCGACTGAACAACAGCAATAACTCCTTTCTACTCTGGGATAGGGTACCCAGTGGAGTCATGAAATCCACACAAGAGCTACAATTTCACTTTCTTTTATTTGTGGCACTAGAAGACCAACAGTGGAGACAGTGTGATGTAAGAGTGATGGCCTGAGGCCCTCGCTGCCCAGGGAAGGTGAGGGGCCTTCATCAGACGACACACAGCAGTTCCTTCCTACCAGATGCCTGATCTGAAATCACTGTGAAACATACAAACGATCTCGCCATATTTGTTGCTTCATTAAGACAGAAATTTTATTTCAGGAATTCCTCTTGATTTCTATTAATCTCTTAAAGAGCTTTCTCTACAGCCGTAGTCGACAATCTGTGATAAATACCGGAGACTGAGTGCCCTGTGCTGTGATTCTGGGCAAGCCACCCGTCTGCTGCGCAAACCATGGAGACCACGCCCACAGTGTGAAGCACCAGCACAATCGTGATCTGATGGGAGTGACCTTCAGACGCCCAGTCTCCTCCTTCCTGCCCTGGGAAGGATTTCTGAGGCTCCCAGGGGAGCCTCTGGGCTCCGTGCTCAGCCCTCCGTGGGAGAGGCCTGCGGCACATCACAGCCTGCAGGGGGACAGCACACCGCGTGGGCATGCCGTCCACAACCAAGTCCTTCTGAACGCGTCACCACCACCTCGGGAGAACTCAGACCTGCCTGATTGTTACTCCGGGTGACTGTGGTCGACTTTTAATAGCTTACTTGGTCAGATCACGGTCTGCAGCCCTTCATGAGGTTTTTACCCCAAATGTTGGAGGAATAATAAGAATATAATACTTTCATTACTCAGTGAAGTCACATTTGAAAAAGCCTCTCAACTCTTTCTTCTTGCATCAAGTAGCAGATGACATTCAGGTTATTTCATTTACATACTTCCCCTAGAATTCAGAAAGATTTTCAACAACTAAATGGTTTTAACCATCTACATGTGGTAAAAGTCTCAAAGATCCAATATCGGCCTAAGGCATGATTCTTTCCACTCTGTCCGTCAATGTAATTAAGCGTGATGGCCCAGCGTTTACAGTCCCATTAACCTGCCAACAAGAATAGTTTATTGGCAACTTTAAATATTCAGAGGCAAATACATTTCCTTGGCACAAGCCACGTGGCAGAGCAGCACCCCCATCCGTTTTAACCACAACGCTGGAGTGGAAGTCAGAGGTGGGTTTTGGCCTGGAGACAGGGGAGCTGGCCAATCCTGAAGCCCCCTGGGCCTGGCGCTCATCAGTGGTGGCTGTGGGCGTCCCTTGGGGGCGGTTTTCTGCCACAACTGCATCTTGTCACTGACTCACACAAGCAAGGGCACCTGCGGTGAAGAAAGACCTACTGTTACTCAGGGATGTAGCGGAGCGCAGAGGGCAAGCATCCGGGCGCTGAGGAGCTGTGCACCAGTCCCTCCTGGAAATAGTCCTCTCCCGTAACAGCCCCCAGTGTTTATACAGTACCCGTCCAACTTACAACCCCAGGGAGAAAGCTCTCAGAAACACAGACGTGCCTGAGTAATTTCAGTGACTGGCTCCTGCCTTCAGGAAACAACGACTGGAGCAATTGTAGGGTCAGATCTGCAGGTCCCTGTGCTTCTCCTAGGATCATCCGCTGCCCCCAGCCCTGCCCTTCCGGAGCTCCCGCCCAGTAGTCTTTCCCTTTTCCCGGCTGGTCTCTCTGCCTGGGGCGTGTCTCTGTTGCTGCTGCTGCTAAGTCCCTTCAGTCGTGTCCAACTCTGTGGGACCCCACAGACGGCAGCCCACCAGGCTCCCCCGTCCCTGGGATTCTCCAGGCAAGAACACTGGAGTGGGTTGCCATTTCCTTCTCCAATGCGACAGTGAAAAGTGAAAGTGAAGTCGCTCAGTCGTGTCCGACTCTTAGCGACCGACCCCATGGACTGCAGCCTACCAGGCTCCTCCGTCCATGGGATTTTCCAGGCAAGAGTACTGGAGTCCCCTTTTTTGCTGGAAAATGAGGAAAACTCCTTCTTTAAGAATGTTCAGACCACCTGGAAGGAAAAGGTGCTCTCACTCCAAGTCCTGGGGAGCCAATCCAGTCGCCACCACCCCCCCCCCCAACGGGCTGTGGGTGACATGGCCCACCATGGTCCCCCAGGTGCCGTGTCTCTCACGCTGGAGCTGCGGCTCCAGGCAGGGATCAGGGCACCAACCCCCACCTCATCATAGGAGGCAGGCAGGCATCAGTGAGTGCAGGGGATCCCAGTGAGTGACTGCAAACCCACCCGTTCACCCTGCCACTCTGGGTCCGGGTCTGCACCCTCGTGGGATGCCCAGCTGCATAAAATGTGATGGCAGGATCTTGAAGGACCTATTTCCATGCCTCTGAAGGCCAAGGTGAACAGCATTTTTAAAGAAAGTGACAGATTCACCTGAAACAGTGTGAAAGGAGATCTGGATTTCTCACCGTGGTTCTGCTGGATTCAGTACATTCTAAAAGGATCAGTGCTGGCCCCACTTTGCACTAAATTATCAAAGCGAACATGTGAGGACTCAAGTAGATCTCTTATGATGGTAACAACCACCACCACCTAGAATGCTTCCAGTGCGCTTCCTGTGTTTTAGGCACCATTTCCAGCCCTGCACAAATCTCATCTCAATAAGGCTTCAGCTCAACTGGGCTTCCCTGGTGGCTCAGAGGTTAAAGCCTCTGCCTACAATGCGGAAGACCTGGGTTCAATCCCTGGGTGAGGAAGATCCCCTGGAGAAGGAAATGGCACCCCACTCCAGTACTCTTGCCTGGAAAATCCCAAGGATGGAGGAGCCTGGTGGGCTGAAGTCCATGGGGTCACTAAGAGTCGGACACAACTGAGTGACTTCACTTTCACTTTTCACTTTCATGCATTGGAGAAGGGAATGGTAACCCACTCCAGTGTTCTTGCCTGGAGAATCCCAGGGATGCGGGAGCCTGGTGGGCTGCTGTCTATGGGGTCTCACAGAGTGAGACACGACTGAAACGACTTAGCAGCAGCAGCAGCAATCCCCAGAAGGCTCATCTGAGCAGAGAACCGGCCACTGGCGGGTTGACTGCACGGCTGCATGGGTGTTTCTGGCTCCCGCCTCCCAGATCCGTCAGCAGCCCCTTTGCTGCAGGCACCCTGACACCATCTGAGAGACGAGATGGCATGAGACCTGGATTTGCAGGCATGGAGGGAGGAGACAGGCCCCGCTGACTTGGATGGAGCCCAAGGAACACACACTGTTGGTGTCAAGTAGTCTGACACCCAGGCCAGCTTGGGATGGAGACAGAATTGGGGCCAGTGGCGTCTGGATGGTGCAGGGTCTGCCAGAGAGAGGTCACAGGACTGACTCCAGGAATGAGTGCAGCTTTGGGGAAAGGAAGCAGCAGCAGAAAAAAGACTCACAGCATGGTTCAGGGGGGTGGGAGGAACGTGCAGGGCGCTTGCTCAGGGAGAGTACAGACAAGGATGCACACGTTTACTGCAAACAGCACCATGAGATCCAGGGAACCGAGGGTGGAAAAGGCTAAGAAACTTATTTAAAGAGTATGTTAGTTTTGTTTCTGATAGGTTTTTCTATCAAGCTCTAGACAACTTCAGAGGTGAGACACTTCTAACTCCAAAACAAAGGTTTTACTTGTCAGTCTGAAACAGCACAATGAGCTTGCCGGAACATCCAAGCAACAGAGAAAACAGTATGTGTGTCGGTGCGAAGAAAAACGGATCGAGCCTGCTACTGGAAAACGCAGCCAGCGTCCTGTTAATAGTGTGTTTATCCCGTTTCCTGACCTTTGAAAACCTGTAGGATAAAGGGCGCTATTCTTGCATCCGAGGCTGCCAGCAGCGTTGTGACCTTGATGATGGCCGTTGTGGGAGTGTCAGGGAGTGGATGCTGGGGAAGTGCAGGTGCACGAATGGTCAGGACATCTAGAAGCTACAGTGAAGGGGAGGAGAGGAAAGAGCTAGGCGGAGGTGGCGCTGGGTCCTTGGGAGGGATTTTTAAAATGCATATTTACTATTATTGTTTTAACAAATTGATTGATATATGAAATGTTAAAATGCAAGCATTTAAAGTGTAAACTTTGATACATTTTGATATATATGTGTATAAACATCACCAGAGTTAAGATGATGGATTGGGGTTATTTTTTAAAATTCACTTTTATTTTTTTATTTTTATTTTTTAATTTAAGTTGAAGTATAGTTAATTTATAATATCATATTAGTTTCCGATGTATAAAATAGTGATTCAGTATTTTCATAGATTATACTCCATTTAAAGTTATCATGAGATATCAGCTGTATTCTCTCTGTGCGCATAACAGGCCCTTACAGTTTGTTGTATACACAGTAGTTCTAGCTCTTAACCTCCCACCTGTGTCTTGCCCCTCCGCCTCCTTCTCCCCACAGGCAGCCCCTAGTTTGTTCTCTGTATCTGTGAGTTTGTTTCTGTTTCGTTATGTGTACTTGTTTTATTTTTCAGATTTCACATCCAAGTGGTAACACAGAGTATTTCTTTCTCTGCTGACTTATTTCACTACAAGGCTTCCCTGATAGCTCAGTTGGTAAACAACCTACCTGCAATGCAGGTGACCCTGGCTTGATTGCTGGGTCGGGAAGATCCACTGGAGAAGGGATAGGCTACCCGCTCCAGTATTCTTCGGCTTCCCTTGTGGCTCAGCTGGTAACGAATCTGCCCACAATGTGGGAGACCTGGGTTTGATCCCTGGGTTTGATCCCTGGGTTGGGAAGACTCTCTGGAGAAGGGAAAGGCTACCCACCCCGTACTTCACTCTAAGTCCATCCATGCCGTTGCAAATAACAGTTTCACTCTTTTCTTTCACTCTTTCAGCTCAGTAGTATTCTATTGTAAATATACCACATTTCTCTTTGTCCATCATCTGTTGATGGACACTTAGGTTGCTCCCATATTTTGGCCGTTGAAACGAATGCTACTATGACATTGCTGCTGTGGTTCAGTTGCTAAGTTGCGTCTGACTCTTTGACCCCAAGGACTGCAGCACTCCAGGCTTCCCTGTCCTTCTCTCTCTCCCAGAGTTTGCTCAGATTCATGTCCACTGAGTCAGTGATGCTATCTAACCATTTTGTCCTCTGCTGCCCTCTTCTCCTCCTGCCTTCAATCTCTCCCAGCATCAGGGTCTTTTCCAACGAGTTGGCTCTTCGCATAAGGTGGCCAAAGTATTGGAGCTTCAGCACTAGGGTGCACAAATCTTTTCAAATTAACGTTTTCATTTCCTTCAGGTCTATGTCCAGGAGTAGAACCGCTGGAGTGTATGGTAGTTCCACTTTTAGCTTTTAAAGGACTCTCCGTAACGTTTTTCTATAGGGGCTGCATCCGTTTACATCCCCACCAACAGTGTGCAAGTCCTCAGCCCCCTTGCAATCCCGCCTCTCCCCGATCCCTATACAACCACTGATACTCACCTCTACATAGTAGTTTGCGTTTCCTAGAACTTTATATACATGGAACAACCTACTATGTACTTTATTTCTTGTCTGGCTTCTTTCGCTCAGCATAGCTGTTTTGTGATTTATCTCTGGGTTGTTGCTTGTACATTCTTTTTACTACTGGGAAGTGATTCACTGTAGGGATACACTGGTTTTGCATCTGGGTTGGGCACGTCTCAGGGAGGGGTGCCCTCTCCTTCTCTGGTAAGTGGGGTGATGGTGTCTACATTACAGGACCCCTCCCCCTCCCCCCATGAGGCTTGTGCTGTCCCTCACAGCACCGTCAGCAACCCCGCTGCCACTTCACTGAGCATCTCAGCACTAAGCACGAGGAGATATCCCAGGCACCGTGGCCACTTACAGCCTGGCCCCACTGGGAGAAGCACCTTTCAGAAGGCAGTTCCAAGTTGCGAAGATGAATCTCCCAGGACACAAAAGGGTAGGTGGGAGCATGGCCCAGTGAGGGGAGTTAAGGGGCAGGTGAGTAAAGCAAGGGGGCGCTGCACATCCCCTGCGCTCCTGGCAGTGACCCTGCTTTAGACCAGCCTGGCAACCCCAGTGTTGCCAGCGTAGGAGCCCGGGGCTGGGAGCATTTGAATCTCTGGCTGGAAGGAGCTCTCATCACCACTAATAGCAACCTGATGGCCGAATCCAGATTTTCACAGTTCTCAGTGAACTAAAAAAAAATATTTGGGAAGGAAAAGTCCTAAACTTCAGTGTCAAAGAGGAAATTGCAGGTCAGCACTAAAAAGCTTTGGCTTGGACAATTCAGTGAGAGAGATCTTGGCAATAGAATTGGCCACAGGTAGCAAAATGATGCTGACGGCCATTAGGGTCCACCCAAGTGTAAGCCACCTTGCTAAGGAAGGGAGTAGTCTGCTGCTCAGTATCAGCTCACATGATCAGGGGACCTGCCCTAGGACGGGTGTGACCCAATTCAGGAGGAGAGACTACCCTCCCTCCCCTCCCTGGCAAGGGGACAAGGGGATGCTGCAGAGAGAAAAGCTCTAGAAGGTTCCCTGGTGTCCCTAAGGTTTCACGCTTCCTAAAAGAGTCCTTCTTAGTTTGGTTGGACAAGAAGAAAAACAATGAAGGACAAAGCTTGCAGTTTAAGGCCAAGCCAGAAAGCTGTAAAAATATCCAGGCATCGTTTTGCTTCCATGCCTGTGAAGGAAAATGATGTTTATATGGGAAAAGGTAAAATGAACAGTGGTGACAGATCTGAAGCTCAGAGTGAGGGAGGGGAGAAGTTGTTAGGGAGCAGCAGGGTTCTCTGCTCTGACTGATGTCTTCCCGCCTGGACAGGTCAGCTCCTGGGCACTTGTGGGTGCCCGAGGGAGTCAGTCAAGCAGCTGTGCAGAAGGGGAACAGGAGCCCTGGTGGAAGCCTGAAGGTGCCCAGAACTCATCTTATTTTCCAGAGAAGAAGGTGGTTTCTTCTAGCTTGATGTGGATTCTTGGCAAGTTTATAATGATTATGCAATCAATGAGCTCTGAGTACAGGGACCCTGAGTTGCACTCTGCCACTGGTATGGAGAGTCAGGTGATATGGTGGCAGGAGATGCCCGCTCCCTCTCCATTCTCCCAAAAGATAGTTACTGAGCAACCACTCTGTGTTGGGGGCTGTGCAAAGCCTTGGGACCCACTGGAGCTCACAGTGTGGCAGGAGAGCAGGCACCATGCAGAGGTTACACAGATCGTTACTGAGATTAGACCGTGATGTGACTGTGCGGGGAAATGAGGTAATGCTCTGGCGGGCCCCTCCTCCAGCCAGGAGGCAGCGGAAGACTTCCTGGGGGCTTGAGGTTAATTCAGGAACATGCAGGATGACTGGGAATTAGTTGGCAAAACTAGGAGGTGAAACCTTTTCCTTTCAGGAAGAGGGAACAGCATCCTCGGGGGTCACTCAGCAGGTAGCCTGTGATGACAGACAACCCTGGGTTCTACCTGTAGGAAAAAGGTCACCTGAAAAGTCTGCGACAGGCAGGATGGTCACCAGGCAGCAAAGACAGAGCTGGCCTGTCTGTACCGCTGAACTATTCCAACCTAACCGGAACACATCCAAGGTCTACAGTGTGCTTGCTGAGCACAGTGTGGGACGGGGTGTGGGCGGCTGACAGTTCTCTCGTGCTGGCTCCCGGTCACAGAACTTGGGTTCTCTCCCCACAAGCGAAGGGGCTCTGGCTTAGGAGAATAGACGTTTGCTGCTGCTGCTGCTTTGCTGTGCTGGCTCCAGTCCCTGGGGCGCTGACGTCATGTCAGCTGTCTAATCACTTCTCACGGGGTCTGCTGCCAAGACCAAGCGCCAGGACACATGTGTGGTCTGACTCAGTTAATTCCTGCGGTGGGAAACACACACCTGGGAGGGCCCAGCCAGGGTGGGGATGTCATGGGACCTAGTAAGGCATTCCCAGAGGCTGGCCACCCGGGCTGGACTGCCCTGGGGTCTGGGCCAGCAGCGGCCCTGACCTGGTTAAGGCTGGGGAAAAGGCCGCAGGACACCTGTGCCCCGCCTTCCCATCTGTGGGCTGGAAGCTGCAGTGTTCCCTCCCAGAAGCATAACGGAGGAGGTGCTCACTCTTGGCCCTCCGTAGAGGACTGCTGGGACACACAAAGAAAAGGCCTTGGGGCTTTCACCAGGTCCCTCACTTTAGGAGATGTCCCTAAGGCTAAGGCGAAGGACAAACCCCCTCTTTCTCTACTCCTGGTTGATAACCCCCAAGAGCACAGACAATGCTTCATTCATGTCTCTATCGAGAGCAGCTACTGCGATCCTGGACTCTGGTGGGTTCTCAGGAAATGCTTGTGGATGAATAGCTGGATGTGTGAATGTTTTAAATATAAACACAGATTAAAAGGGCACTTGCTGTCCATCCCAGAACCTCTGAAAGGATGCATTCAAAGCAGACTGACAAAGACTGTCCGACCGGATGGGCACAGTTTCACCATGAATATGAATTCAGGATGGAGTGGAAGGCAGAAGTGTACTGGGAGGTGGGCGGGGGGCACAGTCCAGGGTCTGAGCCTTGCACTCAAGATAGGAGAGCCATGTCTACTGCGGATGGGACAGCAGACTGAGCAAAGCCAAGGATGCTGTCACCTGGGGCTGGAGGAAAGACAAAGCAGGCGTGGCTCTGACACTCACAGACACAGAGTCAGAGGTGTTCACTACATACCATGGAGGGAGGCAAATGGACTTCCAATCACCCTGAAAAATGGCCAACTCGCTTCTAAGGGAATGATTCCCCCTACATCAAAGCTACCCTCTTGCCTTTTAGCATAAGCAGCATCATTGCCAGCGCAAAATGTGTTCCAGGAGGGTGAGTCACTGTGCCTGTGTTTAGCAGTAAGAGTCTGGTCCCCGAACACCCTCCCAGCAGGGTCAGATACCCTGCTTGTACTGGAGGAGGTGGCCTCAGGCACTGCAGCCCCTCACATTACCCAGCAGAGTAGGGAGCACCCTCAGTCCAGGATGCTGTCCTTGCTACATGCATCCTGAAGCGTCACTGAACACCCAGGACAAAGGAGCATCTGCTCATACTGAGAACCCACAGACAGCACAGGCCACATGGCATGAGTCCCGGAGCCCGGCGCTTTGCATCTTTTCCTCAAGGTTATGCAACTTTAAAAGCCTGAATGGTGAAAGAAGGCTGAAGAGGCAAAGCTCAAATGACTTGAGGAGCAAGTGTCAGAACGTGTACGAAAGTGCATCTGATGCGAAGTCACAAAGACCTCCACAGCCCGTGCCTGCAGAGAAGCGCTGCCTCGCCAGGCTCCTCGGAAGGCCCAGCTGGCCCTGCTCAGCTGAGCTGCATGCGTGTCCCCTGGTGTCACAGGTCTGCTGCGCCACACCAATGGTGGGGGGAAGCTGCTTGAAAAGGAGGTCAGGTGTGTGCCTCTGGGAGGACAACCACTGGTTCCAGGTGAGGCCAGACTGTCTCAGCTGCCCTGTGCGTCCCTGATGGAGGCTGAGCCGAGGCTGCAGGGTGGATGGATGGTCCTGACTTCCTAAGTCACATGTCCTTCAGGGCTTACAGGAACGGGAGATGCAGACTGCCAGTGAGAGGCCTGGCTTACTGCGTAGAGCAGTGACCTACACAGTCCCGTCACTCAGCTCTGCGGCCTCCAGGTAAGGTGTGCGGCACTGAGCAAATGGTCAGGGTCTCCCAGGTCATCTTCACCCTCTCATCTGGGGCCTGGCTGTCAGCCTAGGGGCATCTCTTAAACTGCTCTGGGCATCAAAATCTCAGATGCACCAGACTCACTGCCTCAACCCTTCCAGGATGGAGAAGGCAGGTCCCAACACTTAGATTAATCCAAGAAACAAATAAAATGTGGGCTTCTGACTGCCATCTCAAGCAGCTGCTAGGAAGCTGAGATGGTGATGAGCAGCGGCCAGGCCTGGGCCTCCCGTGGCTCTTTCTGTTAGCCCCCCAGGCTGTGCTGCTTGCTGTGTGGACACACACTCTCCCTGCATCCCCACCTGCCACCCAGCAGGCCTCACCTGGTCCCAGCCCTTTCTCCCACCGCCCTTGCATTTTCCCCTACTTTCTTTCCCATTAGCACAAATAGCTTCCTCTGCTTTTTCAGACAATTCCCAAACTTGATTTTTTCCCCTTCCTTTCTGGAAGGCCCTTGTGCACACTCTAAGACAGAGAAAGCCTGAGGTTCAAGGTGGCATGGGTGGCAAGATTTCTCTCAGTGCCCCTATTCCTTAGGACTCCTGCCAGATGTGGGGAGAGGAACAGCTATCTGAAACCATCCAAAATCAGTCCATGAGAATATGAGTATAGGAGAAATAAGTACAGCCTTCATATTCAGCGGTATTCAAACTGTATCAAAGCTCAAATGACACAGATAATGATCTCAAACCTCAATGGAAAGTGATTTGGTAAAATTGCAGATTTGTAGGCTCAAACCTCTGAAAAATCTACAACCACAGGATGAGATGTCTTGTGGATTTCACTTTGAAAACAATGTTTTCAGAAACTCTTAAATTGTTCCCAGGGACCAGCTGAACCACCAGGGTTGAGAACTGGCTGTGTTGCTTTGGATTCTCTGGGAACCACTGGCACTTTCTTTCTTTGAACTATAGTTGATTAACAATATTATGTTAGCTTCAGGTGTACAGCAAAGTGACTCAGGTATATATATACATAGAGATAGAGATATAGATATGAATGCGTGCATTCTCAGTCACTTCAGTCATTTCCAACTCTTTTGTGACCCTACGGACTGTAGCTCGCCAGGCTCCTCTGTCCATGGGATTCTCCAGGCAAGAATACTGAAGTGTGTAGCCATTTCCTCCTCCAGGGCATCTTCCTGACCCAGGGATCACACCCACACCTGCTGCACTGTGGGTGGATTCTTTACTGCTGAGTCACCAAGGCCTCCCACCATGGCTACTTTTTCAGATTATTTTTGACTAGATGCTACGACAAGATAATGAATATAGTTCCCTGTGCTATACAATAAGTCCTTGTTGATTACCTATTTTATACACAGTAGTACTCTTGCCTGGAAAATCCCATGGATGGAGGAGCCTGGTAGGCTGCAGCCAATGGGGTCGCTAGGAGTCGGACATGACTGAGCGACTTCACTTTCATGTTTCACTTTTATGCACTGGAGAAGGAAATGGCAACCCACTCCAGTGTTCTTGCCTGGAGAACCCCAGGGATGGGGGAGCCTGGTGGGCTGCCGTCTCTGGTGTCACACAGAGTTGGACACGACTGAAGCGACTTAGCAGCAAAAGCAGCAGTGTGCATATGTCACTCTCAAACTCCCATCCTCTACTTTTCCCTTTGTAACCATAAGTTTGTTTTCTATGTCTGTGTATCTGTTTATGTTTTGTAAATAAGTTTGTGTCCTTTTTTTTTTTTTTTAGATTTTGCATATGTGATATCCATACAATATTTGTCTTTCTCTATCTGAATTACTTAGTATGATAAGTGAAGATCCATTCATGCGGTGCAACTGGCATCATTTCATTCTTTTTCATAGCTGAGTAGTATTCCAGTGTGTATATGCACATCTTCGCTATCCATTCATCTGTTGATGGACACTTAAGTTGCTTCCATGTCTTGGTAACTGTAAATAGTGCTGCTGTGAACATTTGGGTGCATATAGCTTTCTGAACTAGAATTTTTGTCTTCTCCAGATATATACTCAGGAGTGGGAATGCTGAATCATATGGTATTTCTATTTTTTTGAAAAAAACTTTAAAAAATATCTTTAAAGGGAACTCTATACTCTTCTCCACAGTGGCTACACTAATTTACATTCCCCCCAACAGTGTAAGAGGGTTCCTTTTTCTCCACACCCTCTCCAGCATTTGTTTTTTGTAGACTTTTTGATGTTGGCCATTCTGACCCATGACTGGCCCTTACTTTCATTTTGATGTTGAGACATGGATGGAGGAGAGAGATTGTCTCAGGTTTGAATTACAGAGCTGTCTTCATCAGTGTCTGCAAGGTCTAACTGTTAGGACGCTTACTTAGCCATTCACCCCGATGTCTTCACTTTCCCTCATTTCATGTAATAAAGCACTAAGCTCATCAAGATATAATTTATGGAGAAATGGAAACAAGTAAAAACAAACTGAAAGCCCTCAACAATTTTAACTGCCCCCCCACTCCCCCCATCCCCGGCATCCAGAGGACAGTCTGGCATCCAAGGCCAAGGGATTAAGTGCAGTTTCTTCTCCCAGCATCCTGAGGCAGGGCTGAGCTTTCGGTAAATGGAGTGCCCTTAGCATTCTCCCTACCTGATGTCTTGGGTCCCTGTTAGGGCCACAGAGCACAGCTAGGGACACCTCTCCAGCACCAGGGACACACTCTGGGGCCTACCCGAGAGCTGTGCCTGTGGCCCCAGGGAGGCTCCCAGTCAGCGTGCTAAGGCCACTCCAGCCCAGGCTGCAACAGCATCCCGGCCTTAGTGAGGACTGCCTTCCGCTGTGCTGCCTGTGGGAGCCTTCCCTGCCCTCTTTGCTGCCCTAGGCTCCTGGCGGGAAATTTTTCAGCAGCGCCTGCCCTCCTCCGTGGAAGTGGCTCACCCATCTCATGGGCCAGCTGCTCTCCTTCATTCTGAGGGCCTTCTGTGCCCACCAGGTCCAGCCCTATGTGACCAAGACCACGTTACTCAGGTTTTCTGAGCCTCATTCACTTTTTATGTAAAATGAGAATAATCATAGTACTGACCTCTTCAGGGACACATGAGGACTTAAGCTTAGGATCTGGAAATGATCTCTTTTAAAGTAATACCTGTCACCACTTCCCTATGATTAGCCTAACTTCCTACCCACTAGAAATGGGCAGGGAAAGAATATCAGTCCATCCACAGAATCATTTTGGAGTTAAAGCAGATCTCAAAACCTACCTAATCAAAGTCCTTAAAATTTGGGAACCCTACAGTGGACAAAATCCACTGCTTTGAGGGACCAGGTAGGCGATACGTTCAGACCAAACAGAAAACAGGATAGAGCAGAAACTGCAGAAAAACCAGAAACGTGTGCTCCGCCCAAGGGACTGCAGAAACAGTAATTTTCCAAACGAATGCTGTCGCCTGGACCCCAACCAGGGCCCCGCAGGATGCATCGCAGATGGACGGAGGGGGAGCAGAGGGGATTGGGGTGACCTGGGCCTCCCACAGCCCAAGAGAGCGCGCACGCGCCGTCTCACACCCTCACCTTTCTCAGCCTTGCGGCTCCGGTGCCGGAGCGGATGGCGTCCATCAAGGCCTGTCTGGCGTCCAGCGGGTTGCCGAGGGGGCCCTCGCTGGACCTCGACGCTGACCAGGATGAGGTGGGCGCCTGGGTAACCGGAGTGGGTGGGGGCGGGGGCGGCTGGGACTGGACCCCAAGGTCTTCTACCCGCGAGGGGTCTGGCCCATGTGCAGACAGCGCGGCATCGCGGAGGCTCTGGAGCTCCTCAGAGGCAGAGGACGTGACCTAGCAACGAGACGGTGAAATGACAGGGTCCCAAATGTCCTTTCCAAGAGGCAGTGCTTTTCAGACCCTGAAAAAACCCAGGGGCCGTGTCTTCTCCCCATCCTGGGGCTCTCTGTCAGGTAAGTGACTGCTGGCAGGGAGCAGGGCTGCCCTCCTGAGACCCCTGCCCTCCTACCTCACCTGGGCCTGCCTGGACAGACCCTGAGGCCACACACACACAGCAACAGCCAATCGGTGGGAAGGACCCTCCTCCAAACACGGAGAGGAAGGTGCCCACCCGGTTTTTCCTCGGATTCTGGCTGCGGAAGGTGCATGACCCTCTGTCCCCAAGCTCAAGTCTGGGTAGTCCTGCGACTGTGTCACACCAGCCCCAGCAGGTAGCAGCTCCATCCTGGAGCTGAGTGGCCACTGCCTCTGCTGCTGGGTGACCCAGCCCTGCAGCCCGCTCTGTGTCCTGGGAGTGTGGGGAGGTGCAGGCACAAGTGTACAGGAAACGCTAGCACCTTCAGGAGAGGCTGGCCCTCAGGGCCTCTCCCGCAGCCCGGCTGGCCACTCCAGTGATGACTTAGCATCGCTTAGGGAATTGGAGGGTCGCCCTGGCTTGTGCAGTTTTCCGGGGGTCACTGTGGTGGGTAGGTGTGTGTCTGGGGCCCCCTCTCACCTTCCTCAGGCTGCAGGTCCCGCTGTGGCCACGTATGGCCGCCAGGAGGGCTGAGCGCTCGCCGTCTGCCTCAGTGTAGGATGGTTTCTTTGGCCCTCCCTTTGAGCCGGGTTCTGGAATCTAGAATATTTATTAATGACGTCAACTTCTGTCACTTGGGTGACAGGGAAATGACGACTATAAGGCAGTACACAAGAAAGCCTATAGTTATCAGGTCAGGCCTGCAGGGTCAGTTTTATCATCTCTGTCTGTTAGAAGGTAGAATTATCAAGGTGCAGTTCTGGATTGACCTCACACTATATAAAAATTAAGGGGCTTCCCTGGTGGCTCAGCTAGAATCTGCCTGGCAATGCAGGAGATGCAGGTTTGATCCCTGAGTGGGGAAGATCCCCTGGAGAAGGGAATACCCACTCCAGTATTCTTGCCTGGGAAATCTCATGGACAGAGGAGCCTGTTGGATGACAGTCCATGGGGTCACGAAGAGTCAGACATGACTGAGCGATGAAACAACAGCAACAAAATACAGAAATCAAAAGCTATGTATTTGGGGAGGCACAGGGTGATCACCCTCCCCAAATGTCATCTCCCTCTTTCCTCAGTGGCAAAATGAAAGAAACAGTTTCTAACCATCAGTGTCAGGGTAGCTGTTAAATAACATTTGCAAGGTGATAAATTCCTACATGGGGGGCAGGTGTCATAAAATTTTCCCCAAGGCTTCAGCCCACCACTGCTGAAAATGCAGGGTGATAGGGGGCAGGGCCTCAGCCTGACTCTCCATCTCCCCCTCCAGGCTCAAGGACCAGTTATGGATGATCCCTCCCCAAGCCGGCACCCCACCCCATCCCTCCACTCCCCCGTGCCCACACAAGGATGTATTGCTGACACCTTTCCCCAGGGCAGTCAAGAGCCTTAAAGGCAGTGTGGGCAAACCAAAGTCATCAGTTTTGTCTCCTTGGTGGTTCTATTTAAATAACTCCATAGGCAGGGAGATGGAAATCCAGGTAAAATTAAGCCGTGCAGTCACCCGCATCCCTAGCCTGGTCCCCCTCCTCTGATGTCACCTAAGATCTGTGTCTGAGTGGGTGTGGGGGAGAGGCCGTCCCTGAGGCAGAAGCCAACCAATAACTTCACCTTGCGGAGCCTGTCCTTGCCTCCTGCTGAGTGGATGGCCTCCATCAAGGCGCTGTGCAGGGATGTGTCTTTCGGAGCTGGCCTCTGGACCACAGGCCTGAATTTCTTCTTTGGCCCGAAGATGCTGGCTGGCAGTGTACCATCAGCTTCAAGTACACCTGTGCTTAACAAACTGGGCTTTTCCTCCCGTTGTGGGGGCTCCTGTCCAGCCCGGCCATTTGTATCTGACACTCTTGGAGAGCAAGGAGGCTCGCTGTGGATGGGGACCCACCGGGAGCCATTCACCAGGGTGCTGCCTGAAGTCTGATCATCTCCTGAGTGAAGGCGTGAGGGACTCAGGCCGTCAGACTTGTACTTGGGGTTGGATGCTGAGTCGGTCCTGTGTGTCCTTATGTTTTGCTCTCCACTGAGACCACTGCTCTGTCCCACAGAAGCCTGGTCCCGTTGTGCAGCTGTGACTAGTGAGCCATGGGAATTTCTGTGGATGCCAGACGGGTAGTCTTGAGCAGACAGCTTCCCGTAAGGGCTGCTGACTTGCCATCCAGGATGGGGTCCTGCCGTCAATTCCTCCCCCTCAGGACGAACGCCCGTCCCTGGGTTTGGGCTGGGGGTGGTACTGTCCTTCACCGCAGGAGGTGCTACCACTGGCTCTGGGGCTGTGCCTTCACACGTCCTCTGGGTGTTATCCTGTCTCCTCCCTGCATCACTGTGGACTTTTGGGGTCCCTATCCGCTTGGCAATGGCAGAGGCCATGTACTGACTGGATGTTCTCCTCTGAGGTTTGAGAAACGGGACTTCCGCGGTGTTAGCTGCCGGCACTTGGAGGGGGCGAGTGGCTGCTGGGGGTGGCCAGCTTCTCCCCTCCCCCACAGCTCTCCCATCTTCCGAGTGTGGGGACTGGGGCCCGGGCAGTGTTCCCTGGGGGTCTGGGGAGGTGGGCTCGCCTCTCAGTCTGCTTTCCTGAGGTTGCAGATTCGTGGGGGTGGTGGGGGTGGGGGTCCTCTTGGGCCTCTCCATGGGCCGGCCAGAGTGCTTCTCTACAGAATTGGATCTCCAGAATTCTTTGACTTTTCCAATGGGTGGGGTTTCTGCCTCCAGAGTGGGTGATGAGGGGACTACAGTCCTGCCAGTATGCACGTGGGGGCTCACCAGGTTCCCCAGCTCATCGATCTTAATGGCACCCACGGAGAGAGATGCCCCCCGGTCATAGCATTTCATCTCTGACTTCGGAGGGACAATTTTATAAGTTGTGAGGCCATATTTAAGGCCATAACTCCCCACTGGGTGTTGGCCTCGTTGATGCCATGGCGGTAGTGTTGATATATCACCTTTACCATCGCTTGCCTTTTCCTTCCCCAGCTGTGGGGTCACCCTTCCAGGGGCTGGGGTCCCCCCGCTGTGAGCAGAAACAGGCGCCCTGCCTTCCTCCTTCCCATTCCAGTGGTGAGTGTGAAGCGCTGAAGCAGAACTCGCCGTGGGCTCCATCTTCCTGGGATCCACCTCCTTCCAGGTGTTGGTCAAGGCTGACCTGACCTCTCTCTCAGGCTCCCGGGAAGGAGCTGGTGAGCTGGGCCCTGCTGCCCGCCTCTGGCTGTGCTGCTGGGGGCACTCGGCCTGGTGAGGTGGTGGCTGAGCCTTACTGTCGGCTGTGCTCCCCAAGTCGAAGGAGCCGGCGTTGTTGTTTCTATTGGAAAACACGCCTGAGTCCACGGGATCGTCCAGAACCTCCCCTATGAACGTCACCGGGACTGCCTCAGGGTCACCATGGGGGGTGGACATGCCATGTATGGAGTTGGCGAGGGGGCCTGTGTCAGCTTCGTAGCTTTCTTCCATTTCTGCAAAGAAGCACAACTCAGGTCACAGGCAGAGCCCACTTGGATGATTCTGATACCCCTTAACCAGTGAAATCCCACCTTGATTTTCATCTCCTGAGGGTCCTTTGGTGTAAGTTATTTAGTGTCATTTGGGTTGTTGTCTACACATGCCCAGAGCCAGTCTCAGTGCATAGGACCCAATCAAGGATGTGTCTGCAGATTCATGATGCCTTGGGGGCAGGCACTGAGGTACCACATTTTGCCAGTATCTTTACTTACAAATTGATGTTGAAGTCCAAGCCCTCAGTAAACACCACCTCAGAGCAGGATGGGAAGGTGGATTTGGGATTTTTACTTTCCTCTTGATTTGGTTCACAAGGAGCACCGCAGAATCTATGGGTCAAGTTGCTCTTGTTCTGCTTCCTAAGAGGCAGGTGACAATGCCTTGAGCCCCCAATAATTAGCCCTAAAGGACATAGTGGGCCTGCAGGCAGGGTCTGAGGGACAGACCAAGGTTGAGAAAGGTGTCTTAGCTCTGTCAACCCCATTTGAGGACAGAAAATGAAAAAGTGAGTCAGACAAAAGGCTTGGTCAGCTCTGGAATCTGCCTCCTCCTTGTTTTATTTGGTCGTCAAGCAAGGCCTGTATCTACTTTCTAGTCTGTGTGCCTTTGAAAGATTTCCGGTTTGTATCTGAGCTGGTTTGTATCTGCTCAGACCTTACACTATTCTGTCTGATACACAGAAGTGCACAGAAGTGCAGTCCCTGGGACGCCCCCGGGAACAGGGGTCCCTAGGGAGATGCTGTGTGCTGTGTTCCTCACTGAAAGTCAGACCACATGTTAGCAGTTCATGGGCTGGGAGGTTTAATCCAGAGGCCTGTTTGCCAGAGTGGCACCCAGTGTCTCCCTACATCATCCGAGGGCTGAGAACTTCTTCTTTGGTTCATGTGTGCAGACTTTTAATGTGCAGAATCAGTATTACTCAGAGCAGGCTGTAGGCGCCTGCTCGGACATTTCCTCGGCACTGTTTGGCCGCCCAGTGCATGGCCCCTTCTGGAGCTGAGCTCCCTGTGTGCTTGGCCCCCAGCCTGGGCCTTCCTCTCTCGGAGCCACATCTCTGCACACATTTCTGCACGTGGTCACCGCGGTGCAGTCAGCAACCCTGACAGCCCTCAGGGAGCCTGGCCCCGGCGGAGACGTCCAGGCAGGAGGGGCGGTGCTTACCTTCCAGGTCTTCATCCAGTTCTGCAAGGGTTTTCTGGAACTGTCCAGTCATGAATATTTCCTCATCCTCGTGTGAGGCTGGGGCAGCTTTTCTGTTTCTAGGGAAAACCAAGAAGAAAAGGGAGCATTCATTTAGCTCATTATTTATGTAACTGACTCTTTTCTGGAAATACCTGAGGCAGGTACAACTTAACGTCAGGCCATTCCATAGGCACTGCTGTCCTTGGAACGCCTGAGACACAGATGCGGTGTGTGTCTGTGTTGTGTGGATATGTGTGTGTGTGTGGTGCACAGCAACGACCACTCCAACAGTGAACTTCAGGGCAGCAGTGACCACCCCTCCTGCCGTGCCCCCTCCCCACGCCCACATGGCAGTGACTGGAGTGGGGGAGGGTGGGCAGGGAAGCAACTCCTGCACCCCGTGAGCCTTCCCACGTGGGTTCTTTTGCCCAGATCGTCCCATGGGAAGTCTCACAAGCAGTTAGAAGGCAGTCAAGGTCATGATTGCCACTTCCCAGAGAAGTGACCATGTGCTGAGAGGCTAAGAGTGCAGCTGTCCCTGCTCACAGGGGCTCCTGAGCCTGGGAGGGCTGCCACGGCTGTGTCCACAGGTGCCTCGCAGCCCTGCCACCAGGGTGTCCAGGGAGATGTCCCTACCTGCTGAGGAGAGCTGGGCTTTGCTTCTCTCCAGCCCTGGACAGTAGCATCTATGAGACAACAGCTGCCAAAGCAATTTGAGAGCAGCCCTTGGAGAGGCTCTGGTCTCTTTTGTTTCATGGTGCCAAGAACAGAGACACGTACAGGGTGATTGTTCCTCTTCTGCAAAAGCGGAAGGTCTTTCCCGCTGATCGTTAGACTCAAGGGCCAGTTTCCATTGTTACTAATCAGGCCGGGATAATGATGCATGAAATGTGCTTTGTACCGTCCTCACTTACATAGCAGAGCTTGTGTTCTGGTAAATGAGTCTTTCTTACTTGGTGACTGTGTCCCTTTGGGAGCCAGGAAGTGGCTTCCAGATCCAACTCAGCTAATGTCCTCTGACACGGCAGACAAAGGGCCCTGGCTGAGATGCGTGCGGCTATGGACCAATTAACGACGACCACAGAGGCACAAGACTTGCCTTTCCTGTTGCTTTGCCATAAGACTTAATTGGATGCATTTACTAAACTTGTATCTTTCTCTTCCACAGAATTTGATGGTTTAGATAAATTTAAGTTATATATTCAATCAAGTATATGGCAGAAAAGAATGGTAAGGGCTCTCTAAAGTAGTATTTGAAATGGAAAATAGTGTTTTTCAAAGGTTGGCTCCCTGTCTAGAATGGTTAAAGCCTAGTCAGACAAAATTATATCTACACTTTTCCTTCAGAGTATTTGCCTTCCCTTCAAAGTATGCAAAATCACATTGTTCTATGAGAATAGAATGATATCAATAAGAATTAAAAACTATAGCACATGGAATTACACTCAATATTTTATAATAACCTATAAGGGAAAGAATCTGAAAAAGAATGTATATGTACATACATACATACATGTATGTATGTATGTATGAGGGCTTTCCTGGTGGTTCAGATGGTAAAGAATCTACCCACATTGCAGGAGACCCAGGTTCAATCATTCAATCCCTGGGTCAGGAAGATCCCTTGGAGAAGGGAATAGCAACTCACTGCAGTATTCTTGCCTGGAGAATCCCATGGACAGAAGAGCCTGGCAGGCTACAGTCCATGAGGTTGCAAAGAGTCAGACATGACTGAGTGACTAAATTCTATACATGTATACAATCATATGCATATTATACATATATAAGTAAATATATATGTGTAGTTACTTAACTGTACATCTGCATCTAATACATCATGATAGAGATCAAACCAGTCAATCCTAAAGGAAATTAACCCTGAATATTCACTGGAAGGACTGATGTTGAAGCTGAAGCTCCAATACTTTGGCCACTTGATTAAAGAGCCAACTCATTGGAAAAGACCCTGAGGCAGGGAAAGATTGAGAGCAGGAGGAGGAGGTGACAGAGGAGGAGATGGTTGGATAGAATCTCTGATTCAACGGACATGAGTCTGAGCAAACTCCATAAGATAGTGAAGGACAGGGAAGCCTGGCATGCTGCAATCCACAGGGTTGCAAAGAGTCAAGCAAGACTTAGTGACTAAACAAAATCAGCCATACTTCAATAAAAATAAAATAATGTACTCTTAGAAGAAAATGAATTAAAAATAATTTAAGAGAAAAGGTCCACTGATGATATTACTTTATAAAAGGTAAACTAGAGAATGAAAATCATCTTGAACTGATGAAAATGCAAGGAATCTGAGACTCTTACACTTGTTGCTCCTGGTTTAAACTGGAAAGCAATGCAAACAGGTATATCAAGATGCAAAAACATAGTTTTAACTTTGTAGGACCTTTGGTTCATTAGCCTCTCTTCTGATAATTTGCCTTAATAATCCTGTGGAAGGAAAATATGAACCACCATGTTCATCGTATTCATGGGGCGATGTCTCCAGCTTCTGGCAGCAGGGAGTTCCCTCCCCTACTGCATTGATATGGATTATGATGTGGGGGTGGAAACACAGGTCACAGATGAAGCCCGCATGTTATGTGAAGAAATCAAGACATTCAGCTCCATCCAGGAGGGTCATGATGATCTAAAAGGAATCTGTGTCTGAAGACAAGGATGATGCAGAAATCTAGACACCACTACCAGCCAGTGTGATTTGTTGAAATGGATGGATTATGGCAAATATTTTATCCTTTCTCCTATGAAGTATGCTCTTTTGGGTACAAGGCAGCTTGAGTGATGAGGTGATTTTTTTCAAACAAGACAACATTTAAAATGATTCTTTGGTCCTCCTCGTGTCTGACTGTTTACAACCCCAGGGACTGTAGCCCACCAGGCTCCTCTGTCCATGGGATTCTCCAGGCAAGAATACTGGAGTGGGTTGCCCTTTCCTTCTCCAGGGGATCTTCCCCACCCAGAGACTGAACCCAGGTCTCCTGCAGCTCCTGCTCTGGGCAGGTGGGCTCTTTACCACTAGCGCCACCCAGGAAGCCCTCTAATGAGCACTAATTCCTTTATGAAAAGCAGTTTACATGTTTGTTGTACCATGCCCAATACACACAGTATGTTGTGTTTATAATTTTATTTTGCTGTCGAGAGCCTAGCAGTCCCAGTGATGATCCTAAAGCACTGTGTGACAGCCATAAATCCTCAAGGAGGCACTACAGCAGGGCCTGAGCTAGCCCTTCGCCATGCTCCTCCCACCCACACGCTGGCCTGAGCCGCCCTGTCAAACCATCAGTGGCCAAGCCCCAGGCTCAGAACTTCAGACCTGCTCTCTGCCTGCCCATCTCACCTCCCATCCAGGCCCTCTTGTGAAGTCTGGGGTCCCTACATCTAGTCCTCTGACCTCCACTTAGCTCAGCGGTCTTGCTCACCCCTTTCTTCCATCTGCCTCTTGTACAATCAGAGGTTTTCCCCAGACGCTCAACTCTACACTGTGCTGACATCCCCATCCACCTCTGGCCCACTCTTGCTCCTGACACCTTAGTGTGGACCTGATTCCCTGGGGCATTGTTTGTCCAGGAGGAGAGAGTGGACACCGACAGAAGCCACTGGCCTTGGGAGTGCTCTGGAGGGAGGGAACCCAGGTCCTCGACTGGTGCTTCTCCCAAGGCTGCTGGGGTGGGGCAAGGCGAGGCCTGTGACCACTTCACTTCTGCAGCTGGTGCCGCTCCTGATGCAAGGCAGAGGGGGGCCACCACTCTCTGAATTCTGGGCTTCTGCATGAATGGATTTTCTGGCCCAAAGATACCAGTGGTAATGTATCTATTTTGCTTTCAAACATAACAGCTTCAGGGAGGAGAGATTTAGCAGAATGCGCTTTTCGTTCCTCCCCCACCCCGTCCACGTCTACTAACTGACTATAAACCTTCCTCTCTTCCTGTAAGAACAAGCTAGGAGCACCGGGGCCCTGGGAGTACCAAGGGCAGCTTCTGCGGGCTTAGCAGGAGAGCCCTAGCATGTGTCCCAAAGAGGCACAGTTGGCCAGAAACACCACGGCCTCTTTTTAGCTGAAAGTCAGCTGCACAGGTGTTTTTCTCCCGGGTGTCATTCCTCATGCCCAGCACACACCCCGGTTTCTAATATAGGTTTCTTATTGACAGTTTGTTTTGGCTTGAGACCAAGAAAGCGAGGGCAAACAAGCGGTTATGATACCAGCTGCGCGTGTTGAATAAACATCACCAGCAGCCTTTCCTCCCACGGAAGGTGACTCCACAGAGAACACCGCCACGGGGACAGAGGGCGGTGCTGCCGGCTTCCACTGGAAGCACTCCCAGGAAGCGGAGCAGCCTCAGGGGGGCGTGGGGCTGGGGGCAGCAGGCCGCTGCCTTGGTGGGTCAGGGGCCGTGATGGGCTCGGCACCCCCTCCCGCAGGAGAGCCAACAGCACGCGTGAAATCAGTGCCCAGGCAAACAGGCGCCTTTCATTCTTTTCCTTTTTATATTAGAGAGAAAAAGGAGTGTGTGCAGACCTTCCCCACGCCAGCACATTAAATCATTTTCTTTTTGATGTGGCTAGGAAAGCTTCTGTAAATAATTTATCCAGTCACAGGAAAAAAAAAAAAAAAAGTCTGAGAGGAAAAAGATGTCCTTTTCAGCTAGCAATTCAATTGCTGACGACAACCAAAACAACCCATGGGAATTCAAAACAATCACTTGATAAACTAAAGGCAAGAAGCCTGGGAAAATATACAGTTGATGACAGTCATATATGCTTAACTTCCGCATTCCATGTACAAATGGCCTTCTATTTACAAAGCTTCAGAGTTCTAGAACAATGGTGTCCAGTAGAAATGTAATATGAGCTACATGTGTAATTTGAAATCTTCTTGTAATCACATTAAAAAGGTGAAAAATAATAAGCAAGATTACTTTCCATTAAATATTTTAACATTAATTTTTTAATTAGTATGGTAGCCACTGTACCCACAGTATAGTCCCTTCCCTGCCCCCATCTTAAATGTTTTTAAATATAGTTACAAAGTTTTAGCATTCTGAAAGGTATTAAATGCTTCTAAATGCTCTTGCTGGCACAAAGATCCTTTAGTTACAAAACTGCAGTGTTCTAGAAGGTATACAATATATCTAAATGTTTCTGCGGTGACAGAGTTCTCACAGTTCAGGAAGTTTCAGGGTCTAGAGTGTATAAAATGTTTCTAAATGCTCTTATAGTTACAAAGTTCCTATAGTTACAAGGTTTTAGGATCTAGAATATATAGAATGTTTCTAAATGCTGCTAGAGTCACAAAGTTCCTTCCTAGAGGTAGGAAGTTGCAGAGTTCTAGAAAGTATAAAATATCTCTAAAGGCTGCTAGGTCAGAGTGCTCCTCTAGTCACAAAGTTCTAGGGCTGCAAAGCCAGGACCAGAGCCAGTTTCTAGTCCCTCCACCCACGACCTGCACAGGCTCAGTTCCATAAATGTCTTGAAACCATCAACCCTTCAGACACTGGCACAGTTGCTCTCTTCCACAGCCCTCATGCCCACCACTCACAAAGAGGTGGGGGCTGAGAAGGAGCTTAGGGACTGCTAGGTGGAGGGTGGGCGGTCAGTGGACATTTAAAGGAGACACCCTTCCCCCAGAGAAGCTATAGCTTCTGTCTTTTGAGGCTCTGAACATGATTTCAGTGTGGTCTACTGTTGAAAAACAGAGCCTGATACCCACTTACCCAATCTCTCTCATTTACTCCTTATAGCATTCCTGTGGAACGAATGTTCCCAAAACAGACCCCAGGAGTGAGTTTCACAATATTGATATGCCGAGAGATGAACTGCCTGATTCCAGCAAGACTGCCTTTAGGATATGAGAATTTAGAAAGAGTGCTAGTTCCACCAGTATCCCTGTAAGCAGGTAGGAGGTGACAGCCCTCTGTCTCTCTCAACATCTTGTTGCTGTTTAGTCGTTCAGATGTGGCCGACACTTTGTGACCCCATAGACTGCAGCCCCCAGGCTCCTCTGTCCATGGGATTCTGCAGGCAAGAACACTGGAGCGGGTTGCCATTGCCCCCTCCACCTCCCCATCTAGCTACACACAAATATGTGCATGTGTGTGCATGGCTTCTTTTCAGACCAAGATGTTATAAATAGTTAACCCAGGCAGATGGTCAGAGGTAGACACAGTTATAAGGATTCTTCAACAAATCAAGTTTCTGTCCTTCCTCAGGCAGTTTAAAATAAACAACATCAACGACAATAACGATAAAACCAGCCATCAATTTCTGAAGGCTAGCAATATGTCAGGCACCGTTCTAAGGGGGTGGTACCGCAGATCTCCACTGTGCTGACAATAAAACTGAAGTGAGAGGTCACGTCCCCGAACTACAACTAGGCATCGCCTCACACAGGCCAGAAGGGCCACCATCAAAAAGGTTACAAACAGTAAATGCTGGCGAGCACGTGGAGAAAAGGGAACCCTCCTACACTGTTGGCGGGGATGTAAATTGGTTGCAGCCACTACCGAGAACAACACGGAGGGTCTTTAAAATAGAAAAACAGAGTTAATATATGACCCAGTAATCCCCCTTCTGGGCATATACCCAGAGAAAATCATAATTCAAGAAGACGCACGTACTCCAATGTTCATTGCAGCACTATTTACAATAGCCACACTATGGAGGCAACCTAGATGTCCATCAACAGAGGAATGGATAAAGAAGATTTGGTAGATAGATAGATAGACAGAGACAGACACCTAAGGAAGAATGAAATAATGCCTTTTGCAGCAACATGGACGGACCTAGAGATTATCATATTAAGTAACATAAACTAGACAAAGATAATTATCACATGATATCACTTCTGTGTGGAATCTAAAAAAAAACAGGGTGATATAAATTAACTCATATACAAAACAGAAAAAGACCCACAGACACAGAAAACAAACATGTAGTTACCAAGTGGGGAACGAGGAGGAGGGATAAATTAGGAGCTTCGGATTGACATATAGACACCACTATACATAAAATAGATAACCAACAAGAGCCTACTGTATAGCACAGGGAACTACACTTGATGTTTTGTAATAAGCTACAAGGGACAAAATATGGAAAAAATAAGGGGAAAGCATATGAGAAAGAACAGATATAAATGTATAGCTGAATCATCGCCTGAAACTGACATAACTTGGTAGATCGACTGTGTTGCTGTTCAGTCGCTGCGTCACGTCCAACTCTTTGCAACCCCATGAACTGCAGCATGCCGGGCTTCCCTGTCCATCACCATCTCCTTGAGTTTGCTCAAACCCATTTCCATTGAGCCAGTGATGCCATCCAACCATCTCATCCTCTGTTGCCCCTTCTCTTCTTTCCCTCAATCTTTACCAATGAGTTGGGTCTTCACATCAGATGGCCAAAGTATTGGAGCTTTAGCTTCAGCATCAGTCCTTCCAATGAATATTCAGGGTTGATTTCCTTTAGGATGGACTGATTTGATCTCCTTGCTGTTGAAGGGACTCTCAAGAGTCTTCTCCAGCACCATAGTTTAAAAGTACCAATTCTTTGGTGCTCAGCCTTCTTTATGGTCCAACTCTCACATTCATACATGACTACTGGAAAAATCAAAGCTTTGACTAGATGAACCTTTGTTGGCAAAGTGATGTCTCTGCTTTTTAATACACTGTCTAGGTTGGTCATGGCTATTCTTCTAAGAAGCGAGAGGTCAAGTCACTGACTCAGGGCACCACCACCAGCAATGAGCAGATATGATGCCAGGTAGTCTGACCATGGACTTTCTAGTCTTCATGTTGAGTTGCTCTGTAAGTATGAGGAGAGTTGGCCTGCATCATACATGAAGGAAAGATGCGTTGGGAAGGAGAGCATATGTGGGCATCACGCCTCCTACTCAGGGCGGGACTGTGAAGAGGTCACTCCTAGGTGCCCTCAGGATGATGGGCCATCACCACGTGGCCTGAATTCTTCCTGAGGGAGGTTATTTACTATCTGTTATACATTTAGAGGGAGACTCTGAATTTGATGTCCCACTTGCTGAGTCAAATTTGAACTGAGAGCGTAGATTTATTTTGCAATGAAATTTATAACTGGACTTGATGCAAAACATACCATTTTCAGATCACAGCACACAAAGCGTACTCCAGTCATTCCCAAGCTTTCGTGTTTGCTCTCTTTAGAAGACGGGTGTTTATTCTCAAGACTTTCCAATTCAAAATCTTTGCTGCCACAGCATTAATTGGAGGCCAGCCAGTGCTACCCTTGAGGAAGGGGTAGCCATGACTTCAAGGAGCAGAGACTTCAAATTCAAGTGCATGAGCAGGAGCCGTGCACTTTGTCACTGGACTGAATAGCTTAAGAAAAATGCTTTCAGTTGAGGCCAACACCATAGGCTCTCCTTAGACAGGCAGCAGAAGCTCTGCAGCAGTCTTTGCCTCCAATTTGGCAAAGTGGGACCCCTAGCCAAAAGAGTCTGGGTGACTGGGCTATCTACAGAAAGCAGACAGCAGAGGACGGAGAAACAGCCCAGCAACTGGAACTTTATAGACCTTACAAAATGGGGTCTTTGCAGGTCACAAAGGATATTCCACCGTTCCTTCCGATACTTAACGAATCCCTGTGTGTCAGAGGGGTGACAGTACTAAAGGGCACCCTGGCAAAGTTGAAAGCCACAAACACTCCTTATTTCCCCTTGGGGACAGGTCCCATGCCAGAGATTCTATAAGCTGGGGCGCTTGAGTCTGTTGGGGATGGCTTCACCACCCATCAGAACCCACATCCCACCTGGAGAGGCCCAGCTGTGCCTGTCACAGCAAAGGGTAACTTCTGTTTCCTGAGCCTCTGAGGCCTGGCACTCCAAGGATCGAGAGGCCTCACTATCACAGCCAGGCTCTAGATCATTGCAGGAAGAACATAAACACAAATGGCACCTTAGGATGAGCTGCAGTAACCAGGTGTTAGAATCATGCAGGGTGGAGCCAGGAGATGGATTCAGGGAGTGGCAGGAGGCACTGAGATCAGAGTGCCATCTCCTTCAAGGGGCCACCCTCTCTAAAGGTGGTCCAGGGGCATCCAGCACAGGAAGGGAGGGGCTGGCAGGTTGAGCAAATACACGTCTGTCCCTGTTGCCCTGTCCATCTTCTCCTGGGGGCACAAGTGTGAGAAATGATGCTCTTTGTTATTACTGCATCTCTCAATCGTTGAAGATGTGTGCTCCTGGGCAGAGCTCCAACACAGGGCCCTTTCTAGGGGGGCAAGGTCAAGACTACACCTCTGTGAACAGCAGCGGGCTCTGCTCTCCAACTATTTCAGCTCGATTCTGGGCTGTCAAGCCCCGAGCATAGGTTCTCTTCTCATTGAACTTGACCCCTGGGTAGTCTGGACACCTGAAATCATCTGCTCCATTGTGAATCACACACAGTCTCCTGACATGGTCTCTGACCCGGACTGGTCAGCCCCTGTGACAGTCTGGCCAAACTCCCCTCCACCTTCAGCCTTCGGTGCCTTTTTGCTGGCCAGGCTTCCAATGCCCTAGTCTGTGGACAGGACCAAACAGCACATGCCTGGAGGCACCACTTATCAGGAGCAGTGCATGCCTTCTCTAGCCTCTCTATCTGGGGTGCATATGTGTAAATGCTGCATGATAGTATAAAGGATGACATAGGACAGCATCTCCCAAATGGTGCTAGCAGAACTCATTCTATAAGACATCAGAGGCTGAGCAGAGGTAGGATTCACACAGGTTGCTTTGCTGCAGAATTTGTAAGAGACTCTATACTCTTGTCTTCCAAGGGGAGAATATAGAAGTTCTAAAATTTATTCTGAAGAATTATTTTTCAAGAGATAGATCCCAGGAGATACCCAGATTATCACAGGGACTCCGCAGTTGCTAGATGAGTGAGCAGAGCATGACGTGCTGAGGTGTCGAGCACTCAGTGAAGCCCACATCTGGACCTGCCCGCTCAGCACACAGATGTGGGTTTTTTTTTTGGCCCTGAATGTTTGAAGTGGTTTCCAAGATTTAAAATTTGGGAGACCTCACAGAAAAAAATCTAGATTTCTGGCTTCTCTTCAAAAGCCAGTCACAGCGGCTCTATAATCTCTCAAGGTAACAACTGAAGGAAGCCATGGGCTTGCACTCTTTAGAGAAAACTTGTGCTTTTCCCTGCACCCTGTGACCTCTGAGTCTGTAACTCTTGCTTAACATAGGTGCCACAGATTTTAAGTAATCTTGACATCAGTAAATAAAGTTATGCATTTGGACAGAAAAATGTGATACACCCTGCTGAAGTCTCTGAGTACATCTGGTTTGTCAATGGAGATAACTCTTGTTTTTAAAAAGAAAAACTACAGACAGCCTATGAAAAATAATGGGCGGAGAGTTGATCCCGGCTCTGAGCAAACAAAGGAACAGGACAGACAGGGCAGCAGGCCTCAGAGATTGTTGTCATTCTCATTTGACTCTGAAGCCTAAAACTGGCAGGTTGGTGTGCCATGAAAATTCCTGGTGCTCCGGCTCCTAAATTAACAGTGATGATTTAGTCAATGGGTCCCCTCAATGGTCATTCAACAGGCACTGAACATACACACAGGTGCCCAGCAGCCACCACACCTGTGACAGGTAGAAGGTGGTATCTGCACAGGTATAAGCAAAATTCGAGGCTCAGCAAAGTTAAGTGGACCCACAAAGGCCAGGCAACTAGTCCCTGGTGGTGGGATTCCATGTGGGCATGTGAGGGTCCAGAACCCCCTCCTTCCCCTCCACATTACTCTCAAATTCAGCGGCGCCCCACAGAAGAGAACAGATAAACATGACCGGCTCCCTGTTTGAATAAAACATCAGGTTCCAAAGACCCTGTGATTATTCTGGCTGTGGCAGCAGACAACATGATCATATTTGAAGGGAAGTCAGCAAGATTTTACCTCTGGGTTAATGCCAGGAAATCCACCAGGACTCTTGCATGAGCATCCCTGGGGATCGAAGTAACATATCTGATTAGTGTCAGATATAGAGCTTAAGGTGTACCAGCCTCATGCAAAACAACCAGACACTTCTGAAGATTACTAGAAAGCTATTCTCCTTTACATTTAAGTGGATGATGAAGGAAATGAAATAATTTTCCTCTGCAAACAGGCCAATCTCAGCTCAAGGTATCCAATATGGGCCAGAGGCAAAAGGGACCAATTGCAACCTTCTAATTTCTGGTCTAAAAAAATATGGTCTTGGAACTGTGCTTAAGACTAGAGAGCGTTACTATTAGAGTGTGTATACAACCACCCAGGGAAATGCTTGTGATAAACTGATAGCTAAAAGTAAACCAAAATAAAAGAGTACTGACACTACAGTTAGATTAACCACACAGAGACTTGAGTGTTCATTTGGACAAAGCTGAAACAAAACATAAAAATATAAGGGCACTCACTCATTTTGGTGATCAACTTGCACTTAAAAAAAATCCTATTTTACTTCTATTAATGTTTCAAAACCGTGTGTGATTGGTTCTTAAAATTATCTTAAAGGTAAAAAAAGAGATTTTCATATTAAGTGAAGTAAGCCAGGCAGAGAAAGACGGGTATCATATGCTATTGCTTATACGTGGAATCTAAAAGAAGAAAAAAAATACAAATGACCTTGTTTCCAAAACAGCAAGAGACTTACAGACATAGAAAACAAACTTATGATTATGAAAGGGGAAAGGGGGTGGGGGGATAAATTAGGATGTTGGGATTAACATATACACGCTGCAATGTATAAAATAGATAAATGGCAAGGACCTACTGTATGTATAGTACAGTGAATTCTACTCAATATTTTGTAGTAACCTATAAGGGAAAAGAATCTGAAAAAGAATATGTGTGTGTGTGTGTATGTGTATGCATATATGGGCTTCCCTGGTGGCTCACACAGTAAAGAATCTGCCTGGGATGCAGGAGACCTGGGTTCAATCCCTGGGTTGGGAAGATCCCCTGGAAAAGGGATTGGCAACCCACTCCAGTATTCTTGCCTGGAAAATCCTATGGACAGAGGAGCTGGCGGACTACAGTCCATGGGGTCACAAAGAGTCAGACACCACTAAGTGACTAACACTTTCACTTTCACATGCATTTTTTGTGCTCCAAAATCACTGCAGATGGTGACTGCAGCCATGAAACTAAAAGACACTTACTCCTTGGAAGGAAAGTTATGACCAACCTAGATAGCATATTAAAAAGCAGAGACATTACTTTGTCAACAAAGGTCCATCTTGTCAAGGCTATGGTTTTTCCAGTGGTCATGTACGGATGTGAGAGTTGGACTATAAAGAAAGCTGAGTGCCAAAGAATTGATGCTTTTGAACTGTGGTGTTGGAGAAGACTCTTGAGAGTCCCTTGGACTGCAAGGAGATCCAACCAGTCCATCCTAAAGGAGACCAGTCCTGAGTGTTCATTGGAAGGACTGATGTTGAAGCTGAAACTCCAATACTTTGGCCACCTGATGTGAAGAGCTGACTCATTTGAAAAGACCCTGATGCTGGGAAGCCTGAGGGCAGGAGGAGAAGGGAAGACTGAGGGCAGGAGGAGAAGGGGACGACAGAGGATGAGATGGTTGGATGGCATCACTGAGTGGATAGATATGGGTTTGGGTGGACTCCGGGAATTGGTGATGGACAGGGAGGCCTGGCATGCTGCAGTTCTTGGGGTTGCAAAGAGTCGGACACGACTGAGTGACTGAACTGAGCTGAACTAATATACATACCATATATATGCGTGTATACATATATAAAATATATGTGTGTATATACATATACTATATATGCATATATACCTATATAAAATATATGTGTGTATATATGTAAATGAATCACTCTACACCTGAAGCTAACATGGTATACTTTAATAACAAAAAAGGAGGAGGAGATGCTGAGGATTAACCTGCCTTTCTAATTAAGAATGAAGCAAGGAATTGTAACAGGGCACTGATGCAGAGACATATTAACCAGTCTATGGAAAGAGTACAAAGAACAGAACGATGTGTGTATGGAAACTTGATAGAGGACTGACATAGAACTAGGAATCAGTGGGGAAAATAGATTCATTCTTCACATCACACCTGAAAATAAACTCCAGGCGAACAAGAAGCCCAAAGGTGAGAAAGCAACATTGAAGCTTTTACAAGAAATTCTGATAATCGTTCGTCCTCTGCAGTATGAGAAGGATCTCTCAAATATTCAAATATCATAAACATTCCAGAGAAGGAGGACAAATTCAACAATATTCAAATCAAAAAGCATTTTTATACAATAAAATAAAACAAAGCTAAATTCAAGCCACAGTATTAGAGACTTTTTGTGTATATATAACTAAGGAGACATTAATGATTAAGAAAAAAGTAACATCCCCAAGTTTTGTAAAAAAATGGTTGTGAAAGGACAATTCATAGAAGAGGAAACTGACTTTGTAACATACATATGACAAGATGCTCATCCTTACTAACCAGTCGTGTATCTTAAAGCCATGAGACGCCACTTGGCATTGAGAGGAGTGCAGTGCTTCAGACGCCCGCTCGTCCGCATACTGGTGTGAAGGTTGACGGGCAGGGCTCTACAGACAGCTGGAGGGCGTGGTCAGCAGGTCATCATTTCGGACAGCAATTTGCCAATATTCCAAAAAGCTGAATTTTCTCTGAAGGCCTAATCATCCTCTTCTAAAAAACTCTATCCATAAATGGACATATACATACAACTTGCTCATTGACTCCAGGGGTGAAAAACCAGAACGGCTCAAGTGTCATAAAGAACTGGATGAGGGAGTGAACTCATGAACACACACGTCACCAGGGATAAATCGTAAACACGTGATATTGCGGAAACAGGTTATGGTGCTGTTTGTATGAAAGGTAAATGTGAACAAGCTGACACTATGCATTATTTATAAATACCTGAATAGCTAGACACAGCATGAAGACAGAACCACGTGCAACACATCCCCAGTCAGGCTCCTCACTATGGAGCCCTGGCTGGCTCACTGGGACAAAGGCCTCCATCCTTGGAGGCTGGAGGGGACCCGCCTTCCCAGCCGGCCCATGCCTCACCTCAGATGCCGGTTCTCAGAGCTGCTCCTCTCCCACAAGGGGCTCTTCGGGGGGCCCGGCTCTGGCGTCCCAGCCAGGTCCTGGTCGCTGCAGTCCTCCTGCTCTGTGCTCCACCTGTCTTTGGATTTCATGCTGTCGTGCTGGGAATCCAGGGACACGATGTCCGAGGGGGAGCTCATCACACCTGAGTCCTCTGTGGTGTCCTCTGAGGCAAAGCAGCTGCTGACAGACACGGTCTCCTCAGCCTCCGATGGCACTGGGGGGGCCCCGTCCACACTGCAGGGACCGCCGGGCCCCATGGACAGGCTCACTGGACGAGACACACAAGGGGAGGTCAGCCGCCGCGCCAGTGAGCTCCCCCGGCCTGACTCACCTGAAACCGCATCTGTGATGGGAGCAACATTTTCCCTCAAAAATCAGCATATTTTCAATTAACCTTTGAGATTTTCGTCCTGTACATAACTATAGGTAAGTGTGTGTGTGTGTTAGTTGCTCAGTCGTGTCTGACTCTGTGGGACCCTACGGACTGTAGCCCTTCAGGCTCCTCTGTCCATGGTTCTCCAGGCAAGAATACTGGAGTGGGTTGCCATTTCCTTCTCTAGGGAATCTTCCCAATTCAGGGATTGAACCCAGGTCTCCTGCACTGCAGGCAGATTCTTTACCATCTGAGCTACCAGGGAAGCCTGACTGTGGGTAAACATTAAAAAAATTCAGACTAACAGCATGATGAATCCAATTGTTTCTAGTCTGATCCTTGGCTTAACAGAAGTTGTTTGAACATGAATATTTTTTCTTTTAAATTAAGATTTTCAAAATGGAAACAAAGTACAAAAATAACTAATCTTGTTCAGGAACTTCTAACAAATATTCCTCAGGAACATGTGCAATTTTTCTTACTGTATTAATGACACTTTTCATCAGTGTCTGGCTCTCCCTTTATTTTTATACATGAGACAGTAAGATACGGTTTAAATAAGAGATGTTCTTAGAAGAGAACCCTCAAGTAAAATTTAAAAGAACAAGGACAAAAGCATCCTTGGTTGAGCTTACTGGCTCCTGAGCGCTGAATATGCACAACGTAGGGGAGCAGAAGGAATCGATGCGCAGAGCTGCAACTCACTGTGGAGGCCTGACATTCCACCCAACTCGAGTTGAGATGCTGGAGGCACGTATGTCCAGACATCATGAGGGACAGTCTGTGTAACGAAAGTGAGGGATCCATTTTTCTGGTACTGAGCATTGAGGTGGTCTAAGACTGTTCACTGAAAGCTCCACACTTGGAGCGGAAGCCCCCTAATACTGAGGTGGGAGGACAGGTGTCTAGAACTCTGGCCCAACTGCAGACCAGAGGTGTGTGTTTTCACTGAACATAGAAATAGCTTTTAAACCTCAAGACATACGATCTACATGCTGCTCGTGGTCATCCAGGAAAGAGCGATTGTGTTGTGCTGTGGTTTCAGTGTGTTTTTTTTGAAAATCATTCCTTCGGTAAGTAAGTTGTTGGACGCCTAAAATGGATCAAGACCACACACATGCTGAGTGTAAACTCCACAGACTTGGACAATGACAGACAAGCGACACAATAATCACACTCAAGACAGTGAATATGTTAACCAGACAGCAGACGAGACAGAGAATGAAGAAAACCAAAAGAACACCAAGGAGAAAATTCCTTGAGGTGTTGCTTTCTCTGAGATCCCGCAAATAAACAAAAGAATGAGAATAAAAACTGCCAGTTAACAAAAGAGCTCACAAAAAAAGATCAGAAACACGAGGGAGGGATTGTTTAGAGACGCGAATGCGCAAGGCAGTGTATCTGAACGCAGTGAACGCTTCTGAACAAGAACCTCTTTCTCTTAGCTTTCTTCCTGTCTTTTGTTGCAAGGCTCTTAATTAGAGGGCAAATACAGAGAAGAAACACTGCCTGCAGATTAATACCACCAAAGCCTTTTCTGCCAGGGGTCTGCTGAGACGCAGTCACACTCAGATGCTGTGCACCAGCTGCTTTGTCCACACAGCTGGCGACTCTACCTGACTCGTCACTCCTGCCAACCCCACTCAAAGCTGCTCCCTTGCCTGGCCGTCAATGGCGGCCCTGACGGCTGAGCAGACTCTGGTTTCCTGCTTTCTCTTGGTCACCATCACTGAACAAGTAGGTCAATCAAACTAACACTTTTTCTCTGCAATGTAAAAAGAGCACAGTGATGGAGCATACAGGTTTCTGGCCACAGAGACCTGGATTCAAACCCAAGGAGGGCGGTTGACTGGTTGCCTGGGGGCACATCCCTGGACCCTCTGCCTCAGTTTCTCCCGGGAGAGGATGTGGTGATCCTCCCACAGGCATGGACTGAGATGAGGACCAGGTGTGAAGCCAGCCCACTGCCTGGTGCCCCTGGCGTGTCTCCACAGCAGAGTGCATGCCAGGTTGGGAAGGGCCCCCTGATTGGACTTGGGGACACAGGTCCACAGGTCTCAGCTTCTGGTGACTCGCAGTTTACGGGGGACAGACAAGTACACCAACACTGGCAGTGCCACGTGCTGAGACCAACACCAGGGGTGTTTGCACAGGTGGAGGGCTGGGCTGGTCATAGGGAGGTCTCAGCACAGAGCAGGTTCTGGATAAGTGCTCAGCCCAGCCCTGCCCCCACTGCTCCAGCAGGCATCACTCAAGTAAAGTGACCTCAAGAGACCTGCTACTTGAGGAAACACTGGGGCAGCACCCCCCACCTTGGGGTAACACTAGAACCACCTGCTGTGAGCAGGCTTCCATGCACTCACGTGTCCTGGAAACTCAAAAGGCGTTTGTGGTAAGGGAGGACCTCGTCTGCCCCTTTTGATCTGGTTATAAGATTGAGGATGCTTGTCTGGGCTTGTTTTATATCCCTCAGAAGTTTTGAGGTAAAAATTGTTGTGAATCCCCAGACTCAATCCAGCCAATGGCAAATGCTTAGTCAGCAAGAGGTGAGCAGTCTCTACCCAGTTGGATGTGTTAAACCACTGAAACTCACTGTGAAGGGTATGAGTGCCTGTGCACCCCTCTTCCCAAGCGAGTCCTCTAATTCTGGAGGACGACCTTCCCCAGGGCCCAGGGTTCTCTGTCCTCGAACCTGACGGACAGGTGTCGGTGAGGGCCCACCCATATGCCTGCTCCAGGACACAGAGCCTGCGCTGGGCGGCAGGCGAGGGGACCTGCTCTCAGGGAGCCTGCAGTGTATGGTGGGGATGGTCACACAGGGTCAGAAGGGCAGCTAGCTGCCTAAACGCCCAAGGGGGAAGGAACAGGGGTGAGAGCATCTCCAGCCTGCAAGTGTCATAAGCACCAGTGAGAGGGGGGAGAGCGAGGATGGGAAGATGCTCAGAGCACAGGGTGGGTCTTCCAGTCAGAAAGAGAAACAGCTCTTGCAAAGGCTCAAGACTCCTGTGAACCATTTTGGGGGGAGCTTTTTTTTTGAACTAAAGAAATGAACCTTTTTTTGAACTAAAAAGTTATTACTGCAGAATTTTTGCAAATGTGGAAAAGCACAATCTATTTTTAGCAGATACCAAATACAAATTCATAATTAAATCATCTTCCAAATAAATAGCCACAGAGCCCAAGTCAGGAAATTTAATGCTTCCATTGTCCTCCACCTGAATTATATAATCCCATAGCTCAAATGCCATTACAGCTAACTGCAAGCTTTGGAAAATTCTCAAGCTTGGGTGTAAAGCAGAAAGTGCTAACCTAAGATTGCATGCATGCGTACTCAGTTGTATCCAAACTCTTTGTGACCCCATGGACTGTAGCCCATCAGGCTGCTCTGTCCATGGGATTTCCTAGGCAAGAATGCTGGAATGGGTTGCCATCTCCTTCCAGGGAGTCTTCTGACTCAAGGATCAAACCTGAGTCTCCTGTGTCTCCCACACTGGCACGTTACCACTGCGCCACCTGGGAAGCTCAACTTAAGGCTACTAATTCCTTGCGCTGAACACAATCATTTCAGTTTGGCATGAGTCCCACTGGGTTTTTCTTTCATAAAGTCACCCAAGAAAATTTCAAACACCAAATGTAAATATCTTTCAGGTATTTTTGTTATGGATTTGTTTTTATTACTTTTTTAAATCAAAGATCTTGTATCTTATGATGTTGCTTATTTCCTGGTCATTATGAAAGGAAATTGGTCAAGAGTCTGTTTCACCAGGTTTATCTGCCTAAAGAAAATGTCTCAACAAAAGACTAATCTCTTCCTCATCTCATCACGACACCTATGGCTCCCTTTCACAAGCCGACAAGCCATGCTCCGATCTCCTGTCTCAACCCATCTTGATTTAGTTCCCTTTGGTCTATGCATTGGGAATAAAGGGCAAAATAAAGTAGCTACAGGTGGGTGCTGCAGAACTACTGGGGTCAAACTGACCTGGTGTGTGTCAGTAATTTTTGTTATATACACCCCAAACTAATTTTGAACCGTGTATTCCCACCTACCGGAGAAGGCAATGGCACCCTACTCCAGTACTCTTGCCTGGAAAATCCCATGGACAGAGGAGCCTGGTAGGTTGCAGTCCATGAGGTCGCTAAGAGTCGGACACGAGTGAGTGACTTCCCTTTCACTTTTCACTTTGATACACTGGAGAAGGAAATGGCAACCCACTCCAGTGTTCTTGCCTGGAGAATCCCAGGGATGGGGAAGCCTGGTGGGCTCCCGTCTATGGGGTCGCACAGAGTCGCACATGACTGAAGTGACTTAGCAGCAGCAGCAGCAGCATGCCCACCTACTCTTTAACTGACATTTGAAAATATCCATCATGAGTTCAACTAGTTACAACAGATGTGACTTCATTGTAATTATTATTTAAATATGTTTAATTATTTTACAAAACATAATAAAAGGCATCTGAACATGATAGTGTCTTGATGTCCAGAACCCGGCATGTAAATTGGATGAGCAGTTCTCCCTTTAAGAGGTAGCTTCTAGAGCACAGCTCTTCTTTCTGGAATTTACTCCCCTCTCCCACACCACAAGAATCTCACCTCATCCTCAATGAACGTACTTTGTGCTTGAGAGCTTTCCTACTGATTAAATAAAATATATATATAAATTAAAATGCAATTTTTATTTCCTCTCTCAACAGAAGGTAGTGATTTTTTTCCTTTACCGGGAAGTGAGCATTGTAATCATGAACAGGAACGAGCCAATAAAAATTACATGAGTATTTTAGAAATGTTGACATTTCTTAAACAAAAAGGCAAAGTGACATTAGAAATGCATCTGTAATGACTCAGATTAGGCTTTTTTCAACTAATTCCTTAAAAGTGACTGGATACTTAGTACTAGAGCAAGGCAGGGTTTGCTATTAATACAGTTCACATTTTTCATTCTTATCACTATGCTATGCTAAGTCACTTCAGTCATGTCTGACTCGGTGCGACTCCATAGACGGCAGCCCACCAGGCTCCCCCGTCCCTGAAATTCTCCAGGCAAGAACGCTGGAGTGGGTTGCCATTTCCTTCTCCAATGCATGAAAGTGAAAAGTGAAAGTGAAGTCGCTTATCACTATTAACACATTATAAATCAGAGATGTATTATTAGATATTTTGTTATCCAAATGTTATTGACTAGAGATGTGTCAATATCACTTATTAACAAATCGTTGATCACAGGTATTAGTTTCTGCAAAAATGCCCCAGGTCAATAATGACTTAAGAAACTGAAAAACTTACTCACATGAGTAAGTTGAAGCGAATTAAGTTTTGCTATAGTGACATCCCTCCGCTCAGTTTTTAAAACTTTGACTCTATTACACATCACTTGATCGGCCACAAAATTTATGTTCAATGACATATTAATCGACAGTTTGCTCAGACCCCTTATCCATTTGGTTGGAAAGAAAACTTGGAAACCACCTGACATTCAACAGGACTATCCACCTGCTCAGGCCTCCAGCAGGAAGGCTGTGGGTGCTTCTGTCAGGCAACAGGGTAAGGTCCGCCCTCCTCAGGGAACCACATGCAAGTGAGCTTCCTGGCGGATGGCAGCTTGGCATGTCTTTTGTGGTAGGGGAGAAGAGCATTCAGCAGAGGGGAGCTGGGAGGACCCCCGCCCAGGTGCTGCCTGCTGTGAGCTCTCAGGTACCTCAGTTCTAGGAAAGAATGTCTGTGGACACATAGCATCTGGGTACAGATTCCCTTGGAAAGCTTTATGGTCTCCCAGGACAACATATTCCCAGGTCAAATCCGCCAACACATACAGAAGAGGTGAGTCAGTTTATGGGCGGGAGGGGAACACGTGGAACCTGCCATGGGAAGACAGACAGGGGGCATTCTTCTACCTGGAGGAGATGGAAAGGGGCCAGCACCTGAGTCTTGAAACAAGCAGAGGAGGGGCAGGCGGAGGAGGACAGTGAGACTAGAGGATGAGCGGAGTCAGACACACAGGCAGAGTGGGAGGCGGTGTGTACTGGGTGGCTGGGCTGTGCGCTGTGTCTTACATGGCTTACATGGCTGTGTTAGCACCTGCATGCAGATGTCAGCAGGGGGCGCGGCAGACGGCTGGCCTCAGTTCTGGCTACCTTCTTCTCCTGTTATCTATTCTTTCACTACAGTTTCCTCAAGGTGAAGTTTACCTATTTATTCCTCTATGAATTGACAGTCTCTTTCCCTGGATGGGCACCATTTAGTATTTTATATTTGGAAAAGAATATAAAAAAGAATGTGTATATCTATCTATCTATATATATGTATAACTGAATCACTTTGCTATACAGTGGAAAATAACACATTATAAATAAACTATACTTCAATAAATACTTATTATATAAAAAACATTTTGTATTAACAGTTTAGTCCAAAAGCCCCACAGACCTAGGATCCTCAACTATATTGATGAAGATAACAATGCAGCCAGTTCAACATAGAGCAGTACATGAATACATATGTTTTTCAAGAAGGCAGGATAATAAAGATCTTGAAATCATTTGTGGATCTAAAATTGACCTGAATTCTTTGAAGAGTCACGTAATGTACTCTTGGCTTCAATCAATCTGTACTTCTCCAAAGCCTGAACCATAACCTAATCCTAGAATCCTAATGTGCCAGTTAGAGACACAGAGAAGGTCCCTGGTTTTCCCGTAGTAAGAGAGGGCTGCTCTCAGATTGCCCTTCTCTGAAAGCCTACAGAGGCGCCAGCGGTGTCTTCTGTCTTTTCCGCACCGCCCCTTCCCTGACTGTGCCATATGAGTTCCTCCTTCCTGGAGCTAACCTTGTTTGCAACAGCTGGGAAGGTCTAACTGCCCCTCACAACTCCTGGCTGCTGGGTTGGTGTGTGAGATGAACCCAAACCTGGCCAATCAAGCATTGTGCAAGATGGGCATGTGTCTCAAGCTGGACCAATCAAGGCCTTTCTCAGGGCCCTCCTGCCACAGCTACTGGGCAAGTGGCCTCACTGGGCTGGAACCCATGCAGGGGGAGGAGGCCTGGATTACTTACAGCCATCTGGACCGGCACATGGGGAGGGCTTGTCCACAGACAGACAGGAGCACAGGCCTAGGACAGCGTTTGGGCTTGGGGACCCTGCTGTGACCACAATAACGATGTATTTCCTAAAATTCCCAGTTAGGTAAGCAAAAGAAATTTCAAAAAAACCCACTTGTTTGTAACTAGCTCAAAATACATTTCTTGGAATTAAATAGTCTTGTCCAATAAATGTCTAAACTGCCCTGAATTTTGCACGAATACATAGATACACACACACACACAGTTCATATTATGGTGTTTCCATTACAGGAACTTTAATTTTAAACTATGTATATTAACTGTGACAGCTGCACAGCATGTTTCCCTTTCCTGGATTTATTTTTCAGTATTCAGATTACAGCTTCTAGTAATTCTAATTTTGGAATAATCCAGTTTAGGATCTAGTTTACTTTCTAAGGCCTCTGGTATCTGAAGACTGTCTTCACTTAATCCTTCACTATCAATATGGCTAAACTGAAGTAAGTTCATATCAAAACCCTCAAGACCACATTCTTAGCACCACTGTTTCCTGGCATCTTGTCTCACAAATGAGAACACATGTGCCAGCAGGATTCTTGCTGACTGTATACAGCCTTATCTCTAGAAGCTAGTAAGATGCTCCTCTTCATCCACGAATACTCAAGATTTCACCAAAAAAAGTGTGCCTAAAAGCCTATGACTCTATGCCTGCATGCCTTCAGTTGTGTCCGACTCTTTGGGACCCTCTGGACTGAAGCCCACCAGTCTCCTCTGTCCATGGGATTCTCCAGGCAAGAACACTGGAGTGGGTTGCCATTTCCTCCTTCAGGGGATTTTCCCAGCCAGGGATCAAACCTGCCTCTCTTTTATCTCCTGCATTGGCAGGCAGATTCTTTTATCACTAGGGCCACGTGGGAAGCCTGTATGTCCCTAAAGATGGGTATTAACTTCTAAGAACTTTTAGATGCTCTTTTTTCATGTGTTTTTCAATACAGCCCGCTCTTGTTTTACGTATATAATAATCCATTAAAATTTTCTGAAGCAATAACTACAAATACATATTTTAAAGTTCTACTCTATTGCCTAAAGTCATTCTGCGTTTTTTGGAAGTTGGTTCCTCTGATCAGTTTGTGGTCCTTTTCCCAAACATTGAAAAAAATTTTATTTAGTAATTCTTGACTAGTTTCCTGTGCTAATCTTTTGTACACGTGGCCATCACTGGTGCCTTAGGATAGAGCAGACAGCTTTCTGGAGGATTGGGCTGAGCAGAGTCCCACAGGGCAAGAAGGAAGCCACTCTTTGGGGAGGACTCCACCTGGACGGGGTGGCTGGTTCCTCGCAGTAGCCACAACACTGACCTTGGCTGATGATTCTCAGACTCAATTCAGCCATACTGAGACTAAAGTTTCATTTTGTTTTCATGTGCCTGTTGTAGCAAATAGCTAAAAAGAACTCCTCCTCCACAGTGATGTCATGGCTTTAAGAATAGCCTGGGATACTAGACTGTTGGCTAACAACAATCAGATATTACAGTTCAACCTTGATATTTAAAACCATAAGGATAGTTGGGTTTAGATATTCTGCAATGTCCACATGGGTAATATTTACATAATTCCTGATTTATCTAGTGTCCTTTGCAGTATGAAAATAATTATTCATATTTTGCAAATTATAAAAAAAGCCCCAGCCAACAAATGATTTCACGTATCCCTGAGGGTATGTGTTATTACAGACACATACTTTGCCAGGCCCATGAACAGGATAAGTCCATTCAAAATCAAACAAAACCATGTATTAAGCAAAAGTCAAACCAAGGTTCTTACACCAAGAAAATCTGAGATGACTTTTGCTGAGAATACCTACATTTAAATGTTTTAAAATTTTTTCTTCCATGTTCTATAGAACAAGTCTTGGTTGCATTTGTTCAGAGATTTTAATATATTATAAAATATTTTTGATAAAAAGACTCAGCCCTCTTTTGCATGTGTAATTCTGGGGCCTCACCTCTGGGATGAGGATGGTAGTTCCTGCTATCAGGAATGAAGCTGGTGCTTCAGTGTGCGTCATCAAAACAGAAACCCTGTCCCAGGTTGTCTAGGACATTCAAGATGGGAAACGCATTTGATCAGCAGCTCAGAAAAGGTGAAGTTCAGGGACTGGCCAAGTTGCCAAACTGAGTCGACTATGAGTCAGGCCTGGTATGAAGCACAGGTGAGTCGCCTGCCTTCTTGACAGGCGGTCTAAGAAAAATACCATCTGCTGCTCTGCTAGATTCTCCCAAGCTCTATTCCTTTGTCATCAGAACCCCAGAGAACAAAGCATGTGGCCTGCTTTGGCTTAGTTTTCTGTAAAGCACTGTTCAGCCATTGCCAGTGAAGTTGACATGAAAATGACCAAATGAAGAACGTTTTGCATCTGATGGAGAAACTATCATAGTACTCAGTGTCTTTTAAAAAATCATCCCTTTTAATTTGTCCTAAAGTTTAGATCTTTCTTTCCCTCCTTTTGGAGAAGGCAATGGCAACCCACTCCAGTGCTCTTGCCTGGAGAATCCCAGGGACGGGGGAGCCTGGTGGGCTCCCGTCTATGGGGTCGCACAGAGTTGGACACAACTGAAGTGACTTAGCATGTATTCCCTCCTTTTGATTAAATGAATGCCTTACTATTTGGTCGAGTGTCCACCTGCCTGGCTTTTCTGCCTGATGCCCAGGAAGGTCAGGAGCAAAGTTAGTCTTTTTTAGAACTTTTGCATGGATTCTCCCCAGTACTTCAGTTTTCATCACAAGTATCCCTAAGTTCTCTGGTGTTTACTCTTAAGCACTTTAGGAAATAAGGATTTTTAAAATAGCATATATATACATGTATGTATATATATACACACACATATATTCATATGTATATATGTGATATACACACATATGTTTATGTAATATAAAATAAACAATATATTTCTTATTATTTTGAATGTTTAAAATAAACAGTATCAGGGAGGTGGCCAACAGTGTGGAGTATGAAGACCTTAGGCTCACCTCTCTCAATGGGCACACCAGAACTGCAAGAACCTAGAGCAACTATCTGTAAGAACAACCTTCAGACAACTAGAAGAAATTTTCCATGACTGGAGGCATAGAGAAGGCTCCACAATGAGATGGGCAGAAGGGGTGGGCATACAGTAAACTCAGAGCCACACCACTAGGTTGGTGACTCACAAATGGGAAGAATATCACGATTCATGGACGGAGGGTCTGAGCCCCACACTGGGCTCCCTGCCTAGGGGACCTGCCCCAAGACAAGCACCCAGAACGTCCGGGTGCTTTGTTAAAACAGCAGCCCAGTCACCCCTCTCCCTAAGGAGCTTCTAAATCAGTGGTCCGGGCTTGGGGCTGAAACGGCATTTCTCACATGCTCCCAGGTGATGCTGAAGCTGCTGGCCCAGGCCCACACTAGGGGAAGTGCTTCCCCAAACGCCTCACCAGGGCACATGGCCAGCTTGCTGTCTGCCTTACTCGGCTAAGCCTCAGTGAAGGACAATTTGAATTCAAACCTATTCATCACCTCCTGAGACCAAACCCCCTTCATTCCTTTTTTCTGAAGACAGTGACTTCTCTAACAAGGGTCCTGGAGTTACTGAACAGACCACTCTTGAAAAGTCACATTCAATGCTTGTGCTCAAAACACCAGAGTTTCCCTCCCTTTTTAAACTATTAGAGTCTACTTTCTGTCTCAATGTTCTTCCCATGTCCCATTTCATGGGAAGTCACCACCACAGGATGTCCGCAACAGAGTTAAAAGTGACATTTTCCTCAAGACAGCAGAATGAACATAATAGTTGTGGAAATTATATTGGAATGTAGCCAGTCAATTGGTGAAGTGGTAAAGAATCTGCCTGCCAATGCAGGAGACATGAGATCAGTTTGATCCCTGGGTCAGGAAGATGCCCTGGAGAAGGAAATGGCAACCCACTTCAGTATTCTTGCCTGGGAAATCCCATGGACAGAGGAGCCTGGGGGTCTACAGTCCATGGGGTTGCATAGAGTCAGACATGACTGAGCGATTGAGCGTGCACACACATATTAGAATAGTCTCAGAAAGAGCGAGTGAGGAAGTGGCACAAAACATCCCAGATGGCTGTAAAATACGCCTGAGATGAGAAGGAAAGAACTCACATTGGGGGAGGGGGAGGAGCAGGAAGGACTCCCAGGTTCTGCTTTGAGGCAGGAGGCGTCTCACATGCAGAGTCCAGGGAAGTGGGTCTGGAGATGCCAGGACACAGATGCAAAGCAGCAATGGTGAGAGGCTAACAGGCAGGGAGGCCAGGGGTCTCCAATGGAGGAAATAGGCTGCAAGTGTCAGACATTTTTATCTCTCTTTTAAGTGGCAGGAGGAAACAAACTAGTGATATATTTTTCCCCTTCTCTACACAAATTTAAAAAGAGGTCTCTCTTAAAACACTGTGTTGCCATAATGACACATGGTTCCTCCTGAACTTAACTTTTCTCAAATTTAGAGTTAACCGATGCATTTTTCTTACAGAAATGTTTGTCTTAAGCTATGTTAATGTGCTGTGCATTTACCCCAAACTCTGTCTTCAAGTTGGTTCCCCTAAAGGCTCAGAACTGACTTGAAAACCAGTATGTTATCCTCATACATGGTTCTCCTAATCCATGTAGACGGAACTATTTGTATGGTAGTCTGCCTTTATACAAGACTCAAGTCAATTGTTTTATGGCCCGGGATGACTCGCCTGGTGCCAAGATTATTTCAAAATGCATCTTGCAGGTGAGGGGCCTGGTGCCATTCTCTGAGTTTTGAGACATTCCTTTCTTTCATTAACAGACTGCTAGTAACTATATAACATCCAGCTAAAGACTAGCAGGCGGGTATAATCTCTGCCCCCTTCTGATGTCTATGTCAGAAGCTTTCTCTATCTCCTTTATACTTACATAAAACTATTACACAAAAGCTCTGAGCAATCAAGCCTTGTCTCTGGCCCCGGATTGAATTCTTCTCCTCTGGAGGCCAAGAATCTCGGCGTGTTTTGTGGTTCAGAAACAATCTTTCAACGGGACCCACAGGTCACTGTGTCCAAACATTCTCCCAAAGCTAGAAGCTGCCACCTCCAAGAGTCATCTGGGGAGCAGAGGGCCTTGCAATGACGGAAAGAAAGTCTGAATCTCCAGGGCTACATTCCCTGCATTTGCACCTTGGCCCCAAACCCCAACAGCCTAGCCAAACAAGGTGGTTATATTTGCCTCATTATTTGTATAAACTGCCTGATGTTTGAATAGCACAGATGTGAAGATGGCATCTTCAAAATGTCATCTGGGTCTGGACTAATGTATAAAAAAAAATATTTTTATTTATCAATTTTTAAATTTTTAGATCTATTTACTTATTATTGGAGTACAGTGGATTTACAAGGTCGTGTTAGCTTTAGGTTTACAGCAAAGTGATTCAGACACACACACACACACACACACACATGTATATTCTATTTCAGATTCTTTTCTCTTATAGGTTATTATAAAATCTTTAGTATAGCTTATGTTATACAGGAGGTCCTTGTTGTTTATCTATTTTATATATAGCAGTATGTGTATGCTAATCTCAAATTCCTAATTTATCCCTCCCCCTTTGGCAACCATGTTTGTTTTCTATGTCTAAAACAGAGAATATTTCTGTTTTATAAACAAGTTCATTTGTACCATCTTCTAGATTCCACAAAAAACCGATGCCATATGGTATTTGTCTTCCTCTGCCTGACTTACTTCACTTAGTATGACAATCTCTAGGTCCGTCTGTGTTGCTGCAAATGGCATTACTTCATTTTTCATGGCCGAGTAATATTCTGTTGTGTATATATATCATATCTTCGTTATGCATCCATCTATGGACACTTGGGTTGCTTCCACGTCTTGGCTATTGTAAACAGTGCGGCAGTGAACAATGGGGGTGCATGTGTCTTTTCAAATGAGAGTTTTCTCCAGATATACGCCTAGAAGTGGGATTGTAGGGTCGTATGGTAACTTCATTTTTAGTTTTATAATGAACCTCCATATGGTTCTCTATAGCGGCTGCATTAATGTTTTTAAACATTGAAGAGACACTCTAATAGGTGCTGGTTTGAAAATACATTCTGCATGGAAGGTTTACAACTCACGAAACGCTCATGCACCATCCGAAGTGTGTGGGAAAAGCTAAGCGACTGATAACGACTTGTGCGTGTGCTCTTCTGCACACGCACACACACAGCAGAGCCACTGCCTCAAAGCCACTCAGACACAGCACAGAGCAGGGAGCACACAAACAATTCCAAGTGACACCATGGTTTTCCTCTGAGCCTCCTTGCCAGCTCCACCTGCCTTGGAAATGGCATCTGCTCATAACAAGAGTAAGGTCATCATCAGAGCCTGTCCTTCTGGGAAACTTGCTGCATTGTTTACAGCCTTGTCCAAAGCCAACAAGCCACACAGACAGTAAACGAAACCTTGCACACACAGACCTCCTGTCTAATTCACAATTATTCAGTGTTACTGTTAATCACATAGTCGTGTCTGACTCTTTTGTGACCCCATGGACTGTAGCCTGCCAGGCTCCTCTGTCCATGGGATTTCCCAGGCAAGAATATTAGAGTGGGTTACCATTCCTTTCTCCAGAGGATCTTCCCAACTCAAAGATCAAACCCGGGTCTCCTGCATTGCAAGCAGACTCTTTACTACCTGAGCCACTGGGGAAGGCCCACTCACAATTATGGTGACCCCAAAATAATTTTGCTTTATGGACTATAAAGCACTCATCTCAGCCGAACCTGCCAGGACCCAAAATAACCTCCCAGGAGATGCTGGGCTTCAGCCTCAGTTTTCTGCTTTTGCCCCAGAGTCTGCCTTGGGTTCCGCCTCCTGCACAGTAAAGCACCTCTTCCTCTACTCCTGGAAGGAGGGTGTCCACACCCACCTCGTGCACCCCATGTGGTTTTAGAGACCCCACTCTCGGTTGCACTTTACCTAAGTTTTCCTATTAGGATTCTTTTGAATTTTAAAATAAAGTTTATTTTCTTTTTCCTTGTTATAGGAAGTCTGAGAACACAAGCAATGATTAGAAAGTAATCATTCATACTTAGAATTCCTAGCCTTTATTTTAAGATGCTTTTAGGATGAACATATAACAAAACTGCTTAAATACATGAGGAAAATGAGATGCACACCCCACTGACACACTCACGTCCTCACCTCATGCTTGCAGGAAGTTTCTCCTGCATCTATGTTCCAATTTAAATAATTAGGGGGCGGATTCAACCATGGCCTTGAGGAAATTGGTGCCTAGAGGCCCTAACTTTCTCCTCTGTACATGGGGCTCAGAAACGTCATCCCTCACTCAAGGAGCCAGCAGGAGATGGCATGTGACAGTGGAGGTCAAGTCTGAGGACAGGGCCTGGCACACACTCAGGGCTCAGCAGTTGTAGCAGTTACAATGAGCTTGTGTTACTTTGACTCATCTCAGTCTCCAGGCAGATCATTTCCAGGTGTGGTCTCTCCAAAGCTGGCAGGTCTAAGAACAGCCTCCATCACACGGGGGTTTCAGTAGGTGAAGTCTGAAGACTCTGGAGGCCTTCTCCAAGGATGGTGTGTCTGCAGCCCCAGGCCCAGACATGTGGGAGCAGCGAGGGGGCCCTGAGCAGGGGGCTCCCAGGAGGGAGGCCCAGGAAGCAGGGGACATGGAAATCATTTGCTGATCGAAAAAGATGCTGGAGGTGATGAGGTGGGAAGACTGGGGAAGGGTCACTGATCCAGTCAAATGGTCCCCAGGCGCCCCCACATCAGGCTCAGTGTCCCCGGCTGCTTGGGGCCTCTACGGGGTCCTCTCACTTCTCTGAGTGACGTGACCTTGGGGACAGTCCGCCCTCGGGGTCTCAGTTCCTAAACGGAGGGCAGGACACCAGCCCCAGCAGCTGACAGGTGAAGGGGTTCCTGGGATTCTAGCATTTCTGGTCCCACAATATGACGTCCCCTGTGGTCCATCCCCTTCCTCATTTGTTCACTGGTTTCCCAAGGACGGAGTCCCCTAAGGTATCAAATGAATCCTTCTTGGTGCATTTTCTGAGCTGGTTCTCTCTAGGGGTGGTGAAAAATGGAGAGTGAATTCTTTTCCCTGTAAGGCATGAGAACTTCCACCTTTTTTATCCTTCCAGACCTGGTAACTCTGTTTTGCCCGTGGCGGGCACATACTAAATGATCCGCACGTGGGTTTTCATCCTGAACTGCTGCTGTCTGCTAGGCTAAGACAGGCATGCTGACATACTTAGGGGATGTATATTTCATCAGGGTTTAGCAGTAATGTGTGCTAAGTTGCTTCAGTCGTATCCGATTCTGTGAGACCCTATGGACTGTAGCCTGCCAGTCTCTGTCCATGGGGATTCTCCAGGCAAGAATACTGGCGTGGGTTGCCATTTCAGGATCGAATCCACATCTCTTATGTCTCCTGCATTGGCGGCGGATTCTTTACCATTAGCACCACCTGGGAAGCCCAGGGTTAAACAGTATGGAGTGCAATAGTCCCAAGGCTCATTACTTTTCCCTTGCTTTGAAATTGTTCTGAAAGGACACACATTTAGCAACAGCCTCTTCATTAATTTAAGTCTGTGTAATTAGGTTCCCCAGTGAGCAGCTCTCCTGGGTGGATGCAACTGGAAGCGAGGAGCCAGTGCCACTGTTTGCAGCAGCTCAGCCCAGTTTGTCTTCCTGCTTATGTGCCCAGGTGCCCATGAGAGGTGGCGGGCACACAGACACAAGGCCGCTGGCATGAAGGATGCTTGTCTCTCTGAAGTCTCCTTGCGCCTCTGCTCTGGCATCCTGAGTCACAGTGTTACTGAGGGGCGACGGCTTAAGTTGGAGCCTTGGCGTGCAGGCCCTAGCTGCCTGCTGAGACTTGGAGAGAAGCTGTCAGTCAGCACAGTGATTTCTCTGGAGTGGCTGATGAGCCACTGTTCCAAGCGCTTCCGCTAGACTAGGCCAGTGAGAAGGCAGCCACATGGGCTCCTGTGATGCCAGAGTGACACTGCAGCCTGTTTCCTTCTGGGTTTCTTCATCAGCCGCAGGCACAGCTCATCGTGTCCTGTGAGGCAGCTCTGAGCCTGGCTGGCACTGGGCCCTCCATTCTGGGGAGAGGGGGCCTGTGCACACCTATCATGACCCAGCTCTGCCATCTTGAAGGACCCAGGCCTAGGCTTACCTCTCAGGGAGCACAGGACACTAGTGGAAAGCTCTGGGCACTTGCAGAGGTACCCCAATGTTGTTTGCACTCACCCCTGTCTGCCCAGGCTGCGAAGAGACTCAGCAGCTGTTTTAAGATGGGCAGAGAGGACATGCCACCCTGCAGAGCCCCCTGACAGGGCAGGACACTTCACTCATGAGCTATAAAAGGGCACAGTGTAAAAAGCCTTTTCATTAAACTTAGAAGCTTTTGCATAGCAAAGGAAACTATGGACACAATGAAAAGACAACCAACAGAATGGGAGGAGGTATTTGCAAATGAAATGAGCAATAAGGGATTAATATCCAACATGTATTGGACATTTCATTTGCAAATACCTCCTCCCATTCTGTTGGTTGTCTTTTCATTGTGTCCATGGTTTCCTTTGCTGTGCAAAAGTTTCTACGTTTAATGAAAAGGCTTTTTACAATAAGACCTGGGTTGGGAAGATGCCCTAGAGAAGGGATAGGCTACTCACTCCAGTGTTCCTGGGCTTCCCTGGTGGCTCAGCTGGTAAAGAATCCGCCTGCAATGTGGAAGACCTGGGTTTGACCCCTGGGTTGAGAAGATCCCCTGGAGAAGGGAACGGCTACCCACTCCAGTATTCTGACCCGGAGAATGCCATGAACTGTATAGTCCAATCTTTGCATGTCCGCAAAGAGTCGGACATGACTGAGTGACTTTCACTTTCACTTCATCTAACACGTATAAATAGGTCAGACAACTCAACATCAGAAAAACCAGACAACCTAATTAAACAATTAGAAACTGAATTGATATTTGCCCAAAGAGGAAATGTAGAAGACCACTGGGCACATGAAAAGATGCTAAACATTGCTAATCATCAGAGAAATGCAAATTAAAACCACAGTGAGATATCACTTCACATCTGTTAGAATGGCCACCATCAAAAAGAAGAAATATTGGCAAGTATGTGGGGGAAAGGGAACCTCTGGCACTGTTGATGGAAATGTAAGTTGGTGCAGCCACTGTGGAGAACAGTATGGAGATTTCTCAAAAAACTAAAAATAGAGCTACCTTATGACCCAGCAATTTCACTCTTGTGTATATATCCAAAGGCGGAAAAACACTCAAAACGAAAACTCATTTGAAAAGATCCAGGCACCCCAACGTTCACTGCAGCACGATGTACAATGGCCAAGACATGGACACAGCCTAAACGTCCATCAGCAGATGAACGGATGAAGGAGATGTGGTGCGTATGCACAGCGGAGTACTACTCAATCATAAAAAAGAATACAACTTAGCATTTACAGCAACGTGGATGGATGTGGAGGGTATTATGCTAAGTGAAATAAGTCAGGCAGAAAAAGATGAATACTGAATGATATCACTTATGTGTGGAATCTAAAAAATACAACAAACTAGTGAGGATAGCATAAAAGAAGCAGACTGACAGATACAGAGAACAAATCAGTAGTTACCACAGCGGGGAAGAAGGGTAAGATAAGGGTGGGGGAGTGAGAAGTACAAGCTATTGGGTATAAAATGAGTTCAAGGATGTATAACAAGGGAATAGAGTCAATATTTTGTAATAACTGTAAATGGAAAGTAACCTTTAAAATTATTTCAAAATAAAAAGTAAAACCTTAAAAACGAAGTCTCTTCAAAGGCGGTATGTATAATCATTTAATAGCTAAGAAAAGGAGGAAAAAGAAAGAGCCCTGCATCATTTGTGTGAGCATATGAAGACAAAAATTATACATGTAATTTAAGGCTTATGTGACAACAGGATCTTTACATTTTTCCAATTTTTAAAACTTAGGGCTTAAGATGTTTCATCTCTCCAGGCTGACCCAAACTGACATGTTTACAAGGGCCAAGGGATGTCTGTGAGAGCTGGAAGTGAGGCCACATGTGGAGGAAGTGTGGGGAGGAGTCTATATTTCTCTAAAACGGGCAGCTCCTGCTGCGTCCCACAGTTTCTTTCACGATGAACACCAGGGTTGTCACCTGTAATTTTTCTAAAAAAGCAAAAATCAAGATTTTAAGGCACAATCTCTTGCATCGAAACATTGGTCACTTTCATAATAGTTAAAATTTGCAGAGAGTTGGCCATTGTTCTAAATGCTTTACAGGTACTCACGTGTGTAATTCGCAAAACCATCTTTGCTATCAAAATAGAAAAACTCAAACCCAGAGAAGTGGATAAGTGGCCCAAGGTCACGAGTTCTATTTTGTGCTCCTAACCCCACGCTAGAATCCAGCTTCAGGCTGGATTCCTTCAGCATCCAGGTTTCCCCGGAGATGGCCCCTGATGGTTCAATCAAACCTGGGGATTCCACCCTCCTTGCAGGCCATTGGTCTGTGCCTCCCAGCTGCAGCCAATGCGTACACGGTACTCCCTGGGCCACAATCATTGGTTCAGAGCTGTTATGCGACTGAGTGCAGGTTAAAAGACTGCTCAACCTCTAGTCTTGCAGGAACCTATACATTTCCTTGTGAATTAAGCCAATTTGAGTTGCTTTGTCTACAGGCAAAAGCATCCTGAGTCACCAACAGTGCTCCTCTTGGATGACATCCAGAAGAACTGACAGCAGGGTCTCAAAGTGACATGTGCACCCCAGTGTTCACTGAGGCAGGACTCACAGTAGCCAAGCAACCCCATGCCTCCTGACAGATGAATGGACAGATATTCATCTGTCATGATGAACATGGGATATACATATAATGGAGTGCTACCCAGCCTTTAAAAGGTAAGGAATGCTGTCTCATGATACAAATTGGATGAAGCTTGAGGACATTTTGCTAAATGAAAATAAGTCAGTCACAGACAAACAGTGTGTGATTCTGCTGTTACGGCATTCTTGCACGTGCGTGCTGAGTTGCTTCAGTCATGTTCAACTCTTTGTGACCCTATGAACCACAGCCTGCCAGGTTCCTCTGTCCATGGGATTCTCCAGGCAAGAAATCTGGAGCGGGTTGCTATGCCCTCCTCCAGGGGAATCTTCCCGACCCAGGGATTGAATCCTTGTTTCTTACGTCTTTTGCATTGACAGGTGGCTTCTTTACCACTAGTACGACTTGGAAAGCCCATGGCATTCTTAATGGTCAAATTCACAGAGATAGAAAGCAGAAATAGTAGAAAGATAATAGAAAGCAGAATGGTGGGTGCCAGGAGCTGGGGGAGGAGTAGAGGGAACTGATGTTGAATTGGTGTGAAGTTCTGGACTCGCATGATGGTGAAGTTCTGGAGATCTGTTTCACAACAACACAAAAATACTTCATGTCACTGACCTGGACACTTAAAAATTGTTGCAATCATGTTAAATGTTGTTGGATCTTTTTTTTAAAGGCACAGTTGAAAAAGAAAAAGACTCCTGACTGATTAAGCAGCTTACTCAAACAATTGAAGAAGCCCCACACAGGCTGATCAAACCCATTCATACAGAGCACAGAGGCTGCCAGGCCTTAGAGCAGAGACAGGTCCTCTTGCTAGGAAAGCCTGCTGCCCAGCCCATTACCTCCCTGGTTAACCAGGGAGCCCTGTTTCCCCGGAAGCCATTGACAACATGGGAACTTTTGACATTGATCCAATCCATCATATAGAACCACATGAATAATGCTGATCTTTGGGAGCAACTTTTGTAAGGGAACGCACACAGAGCGTCTTCACAGCAGGCCCACACACACACGGTAGTCTAAACTGACATACTGAATTTATTATCTGCAAAGCCCTGATGTTTTTCATGGTGACAAGATGGGTTTTGTGTGTGTGTGTGTGTGTGTGTGTGTGTGTGTGCGTGCGCGCATGTGTTGTGTCTGTGGGCAAACACATTCACAAATGCTTAAAAGAGCCAGGTGAGCAAAGGACCAGGAGGAAAAGGATGAGGACATGAGATGTTGGGACCACAGGGAAAACTGCAGCCTGGCCCTTACGTGGTGGAAGGTCTCACCAGGACCCTGGGCCGGGCCGTGCCTTTGTACAGATGCTCAGAGTCAAGTGCAAGAGTCTGACCAGGGCTGCAGACACCTGACAACCGCAGGGGGATGGAATTCAGTCAGGGCAGAGACAGGACACGTGGGCACAGACAGCCTGAGGGCAGCTTGGGCCATGGCCGGCTCTGGGGACAGTCACTAATAACAGGGGCGGGACGGGGCCATGGCAGGACCCAGCCTGGGGCTGGAGCCTGGGTGCTTCCCTGCACCACCGCTGCACGCCTGGCACGGGCTCCACAGCCCCTGTCGTCCCATCAGAAAACTGGGGCAATAAACACCACCAGCTGCTGTGGGCTGAGTGGTGATCCCCAAATTCATACATTGACATCCTGACAACCATCTGTCCCTCAGCATGTGACTGTATTGGAATAGCATCTTTAAATAAGTGGTTAAGTTAAACAGAGGCCACAAGGATGGGTCTCAATTCAGTGTGACTGATATCCCTGTAGGAAGAGGAGGAGACCCCGAGGTGGGTGCACACAGAGGGAGCACCACATGAGCGCTTGGCGGGCAGGCTTCCCAGGAAGCCAGCCCTGCTGTGACCTTGACCCCAGATGTCCAGCCTCTGGGATGATGAGAAACAAACATATCGTGTGCATTTAGGCCCCGAGGGTTGTGGGGGTTGATGACGCAGCCTGAGTTGACTGACAGGCTGGACCCCCATCCTGGGGAAGGAAACGCTGGATCTCCCGCATCTCCAGGGCTCGACAGCCACTAACACGAACCGCCCACGCTCTGCCTGCCCATCTTCTGAGCTTTGTGCAGCCTGGCCTGTGTGCTCATCTGAGGTTTTAAAAAGCAGCTGAGCTTGCAGCTGTTGGCCTTATGTGTGTGGGATGGGCAGGGGTGGTTCTAGAAAGAGAGGAGACCACCACCTCAGAGCAAATAGCAGGTCCGGCAGGCCTCTGTGGACTCGCAGACCTGACCACCAGGCTCCAAGTCTTGCCTTAAAGTTAACCCACGCTTGCCTCTGGCCTCAGACACATGTCGTCTCTCTGTGCCTGGGTTTTGCATTGTAAAATAAGCAACATCACTAACCCCAGATGGTGGCAGTAAAGGGGAAGGAGTTTATCCACACACTGTGCAAGGGGGTTGTTCAGCCCATCCCTCCTGGGGGCAGGGGTCAGTGAAGCTTAGCCCCCTGCATGGGCACCCTCCCCAGAGAAGCCAGCCTGCTCTGCAGCCAGACAGGCATGGATGTGAGGGAAGGAGCACCAGGGGCTGCTGCTCCCTTGCACTGTATTGTCCACATGGGATAACTGCGGATTTCACAACAGGTTGAGCAGGTTCCCCTTAACTGTGTGCTCAGCTAGACACTAAAGCGGGGGCCTGATAGTTATTTCTTGGGGGGCTAGTGGTCAGGTTCACAGCCCTGGGGGGAGTGTGCCAGGGGGACAGGCTCAGAAACACGTTGCATGAGTGTGGACTGACCTGCAGGGTAGTGACTGTCACTGCAGATTGTCTGTCCTCGGACCTACAGATGTCAGACAGACAGACAGACAGACTGAGAGATACAGAGATACAAGTTCACTGATATACAGATGTACTGATATACAGACAGAGCCACATGCCCACACCATACTCACTTTCCTTTTTAGATCCTGGTCACTCCAGACACAGGATGGGGAGACTGCCAATCTGAGCACAAGACTCCCTGCTGTGTGACCTCAGAAAAGTCACTGTACTTCTCTGGCCTCACTTTTGCTTCTTTGTAAACCCAGAGGTCTGGATCCTATGAATGCAGCCACTCAAGCCAGCTATTTGCGTGATCGGCTGTAACAATACTGGCCTAAACTCAGAGCCCTGGTGTTTGTTTCCTGTACTTTTGTTTCCATTCTCAAGACTGTCCATCAAGGGGATAATCAAGGGTCCCTCCCTGGTGGCTGAAAGGAGTAGGGACTGGGGTGAGACACTGGTTATCCAGGCTCCTCCAGCCCTGTCAGTAAGCCACCCCTGCAGCTGCTCCCTAGCCTGGCAGGGAGGGGAGGTGAGGGGGTGCTGCCTCTGCAGATGAGTGGTTGCTGCCCTGGCGCCTGGTCCCGCCTCCCCAGGTGTCAGCCAGGCTCCTGGCTGGACCAGTGGGTCTGGAGCTGGGGAGAGCAGAGGGGATGTGGCTGACCTCCATTCAGTGAACTTTTAGCAATCTCAGCTTTCTGCACCCACGTGTGCCTCTTCAGCAGGAGAGAACGATGCCGATGAGAACAATGTTTGCTCTCCTCTTGAAAACTTGGACAGAGGAGCGATGGCCCCACAGTCCATGTGTGCAGATGCACATGTCCACGCTACTGCTCTGGTTGAAAATGTTCCCTCCCCTCAGATCAACCCAACTGGAACAACCCATTAAAGTCATCACTTGTGACACTTTCCTAACTAGTTTCAACAGAGCTTTACTTCTCAATTGATTTAGAACTTGGGGTATTAACAAGTATATTTTGTTAGCTTTCCCCATTAGATTGATAGTACTGTCCTAAGGGTACCTATTTAGCTACATGTATAAGGTTTCATTTGGCTGTCATCCTGCTTATTTAACATATGCAGAGTACATCATGAGAAATGTTGGACTGGATGAAGCACAAGCTGGAATCAAGATTGCAGGGAGAAATATCAATCACCTCAGATATGCAGATGACACCACCCTTATGGCAGAAAGTGAAGAGGAACTAAAAAGCCTCTTGATGAAAGTGAAAGAAGAGAGGGAAAAAGTTGGCTTAAAACTCAACATTCAGAAAACTAAGATCATGGTGTCTGGTCCCATCACTTCATGGGAAATAGATAGGGAAACAATGCAAACAGTGACAGACTTTATTTTTTTGGGGCTCCAAAATCATTGCAGATGGTGACTGCAGCCATGAAATTAAAAGACACTTGCTCCTTGGAAGAAAAGTTATGACCAACCTAGACAGCACATTAAAAAGCAGAGACATTACTTTGTGAAAAAAGATCCATCTGCTCAAAGCAATGGTTTTCTGGTAGTTGTGTATGGATGTGAGAGCTGGACTATAAAGACAGCTGAGTGCCAAAGAATTGATGCTTTTAAGCTGTGGTGTTGGAGAAGACTCTGGAGAGTCCCTTGGACTGCAAGGAGATCCAACCAGTCCATCCTAAAGGAAATCAGTCCAGAATATTCACTGGAAGGATTGATGCTGAAACTCCAATACTGTGGAAACCTGATGCAAACAGCTGACTCATTTGAAAAGACCCTGATGCTGGGAAATATTGAAAGTGGGAGAACGGGACGACAGAGGATGAGGTGGTTGGATGGCATCCCTGACTCACTGGACATGGGTTTGAGTACGCTCCGGGAGTTGGTGATGGACAGGGAGGCCTGGTGTGCTGCAGTCCCTGGTGTTGAAAAGAGTCAGACATCACTGAGTGACTGAACTGAAGACACAAACACACTAAACATGATTACATTGTGACACAAGGAAACTCTTGAGGGGGTGGTATATTTTTACTATCTTGGTGTAGTGATGGGTGTGTGTATCAACACTTATCAAAGGACATACTTTCTTTACACACAGGTGGGAACTCTGTGTTCCAATTATACATCACTGTGTGCTGTGTGCTTGGTTGCTCAGTCATGTCCGACTCTTTGCGACCCCCTGGACTGTAGCCCGGCAGGCTCCTCTGTCCATGGGATTCTCCAGGCAAGAACACTGGAGTGGGTTGCTGTGCCCTCCTCCAGGGGATATTCCCAACCCAGGGATTGAACCCAGGTCTCCCACATTGCAGGCGGATTCTTTACCATCTGAGCCACCAGGAAGCCCTATACATTGCTGCTGCTGCTGCTAAGTCACTTCAGTCGTGTTTGACTCTGTGTGACCCCATAGATGGCAGCCCACCAGGCTACCCCGTCCCTGGGATTCTCCAGGCAAGAACACTGGAGTGGGTTGCCATTTCCTTCTCCAATCTATACATCGCTAATGCTCTTAAAAGAAAAAAAATAAAAACTGCTAATTCCCATCCATTTGATTCCTATACTTCAACTTGCAATAGTAAAAAGAGGCTTACAATCTACTACTAAAGAGGGAAAAAAAATATCAATTTAAAACCACTCACTATTATTTAATGTTCATGGAACTTAATGAACTTAGTCTTCACATATTTCTGTCCTGGAACCCCAGGGGCTCTAATGCAGGGCATTTGTCCAGGGAGTGGACATTCAGGCTTGGCACCCGCTGCCCTCAGCAGGGTCTTATCCTGGTCTTACCTGTACGACAGCTGTGATGGGATGGGGTGGAGAGGGACATGCACAAAGCAGACACCCCCACTCCTGCCCCTGAGGCACCCTCTTCCTGGCTCTGTGGGTGCAGATTTGAGGCTAGCCTGAGAGGACTGGGGCTTCCCTGGTAGCTCAGTTGGCAAAAAATCTGCCTGCAATGCAAAAGACCCCAGTTCAATTCCTGGGTCAGGAAGATCTGCTGGAGAAGGGATAGGTACCCACTCCAGTATACTGGCCTGGAGAATTCTATGGACTGTATAGTCCACGGGGTCAGCGTCCACGGGGCTGGCGACTTTCACACTTTAAAAGAGGACTGAGGGAAGGGGTGGGAAGAAAAGACTGAGATAGAAGTCATACATCAAATGCTCCAGGGATTACAGAGAAACTTCCATGAGAGGAATCAGCCAGAAGTGTGAATACTCCTTACTTTCAGCCAGAATTGGGCTTTGTCTCTTTTCCTTTGAACCTGCAGCCCTAGAGATTTATGCTCCATTTTCCCACTTTCGTCCACTTATTATCAGGAGCCTGATGGTAAGACTTCATGATTTTCCCCTTCATTCTCCTGCTGGAAAAACCAAAGCCCAAGAATAGGCATAGCAATGTGATTCCTAGGCGCTGGGCCTTGGGGGGTAGGGGGTGGGGCCCAGTGCTGGTAAGCTCTGGGCCCTAAGGGCATGAGCATTCTTACTCATTGCAGAGGAGATGGAAGTTCGAGGCCAATCTGACTTAATACCGGCAAGGAGGACACATCTGTGGGCCAGACATGGCCATGTGCCATCTGGTTTAGGATCTGAGCTATTAGGAAGGCTTTATATTCCTCATTATCAGTCCAGAATATTCACTGGAAGGACTGATGCTGAAGCTGAAACTCTAATACTTTGGCCACCTGATGCGAAGAAATGACTCCTTGGAAAAGATCTTGATGCTGGGAAAGATTGAAGGCAGGAGAATGGGACGACAGAGGATGAAGTGGTTGGATGGCATCACCAACTCGATGGACATGAGTTTGAACAAGCTCCGGGAGTTGGTGATGGTCAGGGAAGCCTGGTGTGCTGCAGTCCATGGGGTTGCAAAGAGTCGGACACGACTGAGCGACTGAACTGAGCTGATTCATATGAAACATACAAGGATCTATTTTCTCCTCAATCCCAGTTCCTCTAATGCCAAAGAAAGAAGTATGATTCGCTTTGGCTATTGCATTCTGACTTAGGTTACAGTTGGGTTACTTTCCTCCCTCAAAAGTGGAGTGCAGATTTAACACCCTGGAATCAATGTAGCCAGCCTAAATAATCTCAATTGTTCTCATCTCTCTGTTGCTGTTTTTTAAAATTTTTTTCTGAAGGGCATTTTTTTTTTTCTTTCCTGGAGGCAGATACAACTTTCTGACTTTTACACAGCTTCTTCATAGTAATAAAAAGTTTATTATTTTCCTAAGAAGAAGGCAAAAGAAGGATTATATAAAGCATTTAAAGGTGGAATAAACACAGAAAGTGAGGATAAATTTAATCTCAAAATTTTCTGGGCAGAATTTTTGACAGAAGGGTCACCAGTTCTGTGTTGCTGTTGATGACAAGGAAAGCCCAGGGACTCAGCCTGTAGAGAACTCCAAGTCTCATTTCATCTCAGATTTGGACCTTCGTTTTCGCCCAAGTATTTGAAGTTTGCTTGTTGTTGCTTTACCATGGCAATGAATAAGGAGCAAAGCTATTTTGAGTTTTTCTCCTGCTCTACATTTCTTGGGTGTGAATGATGAAATAGTTAAAGCTCACGCATATGCCTGCACGCATGCACACATGTACACATAATTCAGGGGGGAAATAAGTGAGTACTCTGTGAGTGGATTAATTTCTAGACAATTGATTGTGCTGGTTGAAGCTGCCTTCAATACTTGTGCAGAGGTGCTCTCACCCTGTCTCATAATATTTGGAAGAAGCAATCCTACCCCATCACAGAAAAGTTTGTTTTGCCATGGAAAATGTCAGTCTGCATATGGACATATTTTGGATCAGACAACATGAGTTATGAAAGTTGTGAACAAACAGTATCATATGATGGATCCAAATTAACATGGAAACTGTGAAAATTAGCAGTTGATAAGCCTTGGAAACACAGATGTAATGTGTAATTGATTAAAATGGGTGAGAAAATAAAATACCAATGAGGAAACAGTAGTAAGATTCTCCAGATTGTTTCATCTCTAGTATTAAGAGCAATTTATTCACCAGAAAATAGTCTCTGAACTTTCATAGGAGAAGGTCACAAGTACCAGTGAAGTAAGATGGAAAACATTTCATCTAACTGTGCAGCAGTTTAGAAGTCACGGCCGTTCCACTGCACACTGCTGACACTGTCTCTGCATTGAAAATGGAAGCCTTTAAGCCCACTGCAATTGAAAAATAGCATAAAGTTAATGTTTGTTTGCTGTGGCACTTGCTATAGGGCTAATGTGCCTCAGGGCATCCCTGGGCACAGCTAACCAAGTCTTGTCAGCAGGGCTGCTTGATTTATGTGTCTCTGGTGAGACACATAGTCTGTTTTTCTGTGAGTTCAACTCTTGATACTATGTGTAACAGCATGGAGAAAAGAAATTGACAAATCTCCTGTTGGCTTATAAGGAGAAGAGATGACCCACAAAGAGGGATGACTTCTGGGTTGAGTCAGAAATGAAAACCTCTCTGAAATGTGACTGCCCTGAGAAAAAATATTGAACCAAATGAATCTGTCTGGTTCCTAGAAGTTTCTGACACTCGGTAAACACAGTGTCGTGACACACATGGATCTCTAAAGTTGTTCACTGATTGCCCTGAGTTTTACCCAGCTGTGTGAGAGACGCTTTGGCAATAGAGATCCCCGAGGTATTGCCAGTCATCCGTGTCTTTGGCCAACTTGGTGATCCAGGACATCTGCAGTGCTCTGGTCGAATTTGACTTGTCATATAATTTGGTCTTTTTCGTTCTGTTTGTTCCTCCTCACCCCCAACATCTGTGTTCTCTGTTTTTCATAGACTTTGATACATTTTTGTATATACTTTCTGTCCTCCCAACCAGGAATTCTGTGAACAATATCATTAATGTAATTTTACCCTGCTCTTCTCCTAACTTTTGGCCTTAAGATTTCCGACTGCTATCTTTCTTCAGCAATAATAGCTACTTCTTACACAAATGCTTATGGCTGTAATTATATACAGTCTTCCACAATATTCAATGTCTGGGTCATAAACCTTCTCTTGTTTCAGTTCAGTTCAGTTCAGTCGCTCAGTCGTGTCCGACTCTTTGCGACCCCATGAATCGCAGCACGCCAGGCCTCCCTGTCCATCACCAACTCCCGGAGTTCACTCAGACTCACGTCCATCAAGTCAGTGATGCCATCCAGCCATCTCATCCTCTGGCGTCCCCTTCTCCTCCTGCCCCCAATCCCACCCAGCATCAGAGTCTTTTCCAATGAGTCAACTCTTCCCATGAGGTGGCCAAAGTACTGGAGTTTCAGCTTTAGCCATCATTCCTTCCTTTTCTTGTTTAGACGTTTCCAATTAATGATTTGAGGTCAAATGACTGCTGCTTATCAGACAAAAGTTCTTTATTTCAATGCAAATAAAAGCATTTCTAACTTGTTCTGTTTCCTTGTGAGTAACATCTGTAACTTTGTGTTTTTCCCATCACGTGGCACTGGATTGGTTACACATAGCTCTAGCTATATATTTCTAGAAGCTCTAGCTTATATTTCTTTATGGGTTCTACCAATGTCAGCTGCAATAATTCTTACATTATCGCCACCATTCTCATCGTGATCAAGCAGACAACAGTCATTTAAGTAAAAAACACTTTCTGATTTTTTTTCTTTGAGAACAATGTTTAAAAAAACCTTTTGGAGGGAAATGTGACAAGCCTCTCCAATTCAAATGTATCTTTGCACAATAGTAAAAATTTACCACAGCAAGCCTTTTCTCCTAAACCCTAAGTCTTCACATGAGTATTTTCACCTGCTGTGTCTTAGGACTGCTAAGGTGACTCCTGGATTTTCTCAAGATGGGAGAAGGACCTCAGTCTCTAGGAAGAGCAGGCAACACTCCTACACGGACATGGCAGCTACGCCTCCGGGCCTGATTCCCACTTGCACGAACCTCCAGACCAGCATTTATCAAGTGGCTCCATTGCTACCTCTTTTCCCATGGGGAGCCATAGTAAGAAGCGGCCATGGGTGGAGGTCATTTGCTACTCAGTCTAACAGCCCCCAAAGCCTCCTGGCATCGAGCAAGTACCCATGGTCAGTGAATCAGTGGTTGAATGACTGCATGCCTCATGAACAGATGAAGTGAGACACAAGATCTTCTTCCTGTTTTCTTTTCATAAACTCTCTAAATGGCAGGGGACACAGTAATAAGAAAATCTAAAAAAAATCTATAAAAAAGTTGGGTCCTACATATCCCAGAAGGATAACCATAGGTCATGAGTTGTGAATCCCTACAGGTTATATTAGAGTTCATGAGCTTAGGCACTTATTTTTACCAGGAAGACAGACTATTTCAGTTCTATCCACATTGCCCTCACTGGTCGATTTATGGACACCATCTTGCTGAAAGGAAAGTGGAGAAGAAATTTTGCATCCAAATATCAAACAAGAAAAGTAGGAATTAATAATGAATTCAAATAAATCAAGGTTCTTAATAAAAACATATCCGTGTATCTGTGAAAGAAGAATTTCAGACAGAAAATTATCAACCTAGAATTTACATATAAAACTCTTTACTCCTACAAGGAAATATAAACCTCAGTCAAACAAATCTCTGTTGTTTCTGCACTTATATGTCAATTCTAAGGAAAGTGAGTTGCAGGTGTACAAATGAGCCCTTTATGCTGACAGATGGAAGATCGACAGGAGAATCAGAGTCAGGACAGCAGAGGCACAGGGAAAAGTCAGAGGCACGGAGCTCCAGGGAGGGGCCGTCCATCAGAAGTGCTTGGCATGGGTAGGGAATGATGCACAGCAATAAACTGTGGGGGAAAATAAAGGGTGAAACATGAACACAAACTGCCAAAAAAACATCGCCCTTCTCAGTATCACCAAGGCCCTGGGGATTGAGCACTGCATAGAGAGTGAGGTGTCGGCCAAACCACGTTACCACTGTTTCCTCCACTTTCTTTCTTGCTTTTGAAATGTACTTTCTTTATTGAAGTACAGTTGATTTACAATATTGAATTAGTTTCAGGTGTACCACATAGTGGTTCAGTTATACATGCTGTTTGTTTTGTGCTAATTGCTACGTTGTGTCTGACTCTTTGTGACCCCAGGGGCTGTAGCCCACCAGGCTCCTCTGTCCATGCGATTCTCTAGGCAAGAACACTGGAGTGGGTAGCCATTTCCTTCTCCAGGGGATCCTTCCAACCCAGGGATGGAACCTGGGTCTCCTGTATTGCATGCAGATTCTTCACCATCTGAGCCACAGGGAAGCCCTCAGTTATAACATATATGTATCTATTTTTCAGATTCTTTTCCCTTATAGGTTATTATAAAATACTGAGTACAGTTAGCTCCCCATGCTATGTAGGAGGTCCCTGTTGGTTATGTATTTTATTTATAGTGCTGTGTACATGTTAATGTTAAACTCCTAATTTGTACCTCCCCCCTTCCCCTTTGGGAACCCCAAATTTGTTTTCTATGTCTGTGGGTCTATTTCTGTTTTGTATGTAAGTTCATGAGTATCATCCACTTCCTTCCAGTCTCTCTCTGTGTCAGTTGTTCAAAGGACCTATTGATCTAACACACCCAATTCTGTCCCCTGGAAAAGTTACATCAGCAGCACTCACTGCTGTCTTTGAGGTCTAATAAAATGATTTGGATTTGATCAGAAACCTGAAAGTCCTTGCTGGCAGAGACAGTGACCAGCTGGTAGGCAAAAACCAATTTTTTTACCTCCTGGAAAGAAGTCTCAGTTGCTTTCAGAACTCCAGTGGAAAAATAGATAACATTGCAAAGCAATGCCCTCAACTGCAGATCAACAATCAAACCTTGATAATGCTGATGCTAAGCAGGGCTCAAGCATGAATTCAGAAAATACTGACTGATTTACTGGGCTGGAGAAAGGTCATCAATGGCATGTGCCTGCTGACCACAGTTTTCAAGGATGAAACTTCTGGGTCTTGCTATTTTCCCCAGTGAGAGACTGACCATCTGATGAAGGGCCATTGTATGGAGAATCTTTAAGGCCCTGAAGGCCTCAAGGCTTAGGGATTAAAACAGAATGGCTGTGCCTAAACTCACAGCATCTCACAAAAATTCTGTAAGACAACATTTTAGAAGACCACTGTCAGTAAGAAAATGGTAGGCTTATAATTCCTACTCACTTTTTAACTAATCAAATACAATAATGGTATTAAATAAGAATGTTGAACCATTCTTTAAAAATCAAGCTGTTTCTTACTTCCAGGAAGAACTTAAATTTATGTGAACCCAGAAAGAAGTTCTCATAACTCTTGGCATTGAAAAGTTGTTTTTTACAACCAAACTGAACTTGCTGCTGCTGCTGCTAAGTCGCTTCAGTCGTGTCCGCCTCTGTGCAACCCCATAGAGGGCAGCCCGCCAGGCTCCCCTGTCCCTGGGATTCTCCAGGCAAGAACACTGGAGTGGGTTGCCGTTTCCTTCTCCAGTGCACCAAAGTGAAAAGTGAAAGGGAAGTCGCTCACTCGTGTCTGACTCTTAGCGACCCCATGGACTGCAGCCCACCAGGCTCCTCTGCCCATGGGAGTTTCCAGGCAAGGGTACTGGAGTGGGGTGCCATTGCCTTCTCCGAACCTGAACTTAGGCAGCAAATTAAACTTCTGAGAGACACAGACACCTGTTTGATTGTGTCAACTCACAGCTTGAGCAGTGACTTAGACAATCAAAGATAATGTTGCCATCCATTTTCTTAGCTAAATTATTTTACTTCTTTTCAGCATTCCTGTTTATATTTGTTGTTGCTTTGTGGTGGGAGGCTGATAAATGGTTAGTCACCAGCTCTATTCTGGAAAAAGGAAAAGGGACAGACAGAACAATAAGGTTGCACTGCTATAAAGAATTTGTAAGTGATAATAAAGACTGCAACAGTCTTTGTTGTAAATTGTATATGACCAATTGATACACATAGTACTTTTATTATTTTTTGCCAAATTATTTTACCTATGGCCAGCTTATTATTACCTTTGACAAACACATGTACTTTTGACACCAGTGTGGATTAATCATTTTATGTTAAGGAGTAAGATGAACATGAAACCATGAAGAACTTGGCTTCTTCGTCCATCAGGTGAATGACTTTGCTGAGTTGAATAATGGTTTTTGAAAAATGGAAGAATCATTCTTCAGTTTTTTTTTGGGGGGGGCTACTTTTCACAATGCATTGGCTTGATATGCTTTTATAATTAATCTGCTCTATTAACATTACCCAGGGTTACACTGTATGCCTGGACAATTACCAGACAATAAATCAGTCCTGACACAGAACCTCTGCCAGTGTCCATGGTGTAAATGCTCCTTCCTTGGTTGATTTCCAGGTCTTATCAGTCACTGAATGTGGTGTTGGGAAGATGTGTGCTGTCATATAGCATTTTCACTATCATATTATTAAATCATATTGATTCAACGTACATAACCTCAAGAACACAGAAATAGTAAAACATTAGTAAAATAATTAGAAAGTGCTGAGTTTTTAATATGTACCTTTGTTTTTAATAGTATTCATTTGCAAGCTTACATATTTTACTTTTAATAATTGCTTTATTTGACAACAGGCTTCCCTAGTAGCTCAGCTGGTAAAAAATCTGCCTGCAGTACAGGAGACACTGGTTCAACCCCTGGGTTGGGAAGATCCCCTGAAGAAGGGAAAGGCTACCCAACTCTAGTATTCTGGCCTGGAGAATTCCACACACTGTATAGTCCATGGGGTCGCAAAGAGTCAGACACGATTGAGCGACTTTCACTTTCACTTATTTAACAACTGGCTTGCAAAACTTTTAAAATTTCAACAATCTGCTCTCACCAGCTAGATGGCATGAGCTAGGCTGAGTGGACACCTGGGCTTCCCTGAGTTGTCACTAAGTTCTTCAATTGTTTAAGACAGCGACATAGCTTAGAAATAAAGTGCCCAAAGACAATTAGCCAAAGGAAATAATTTCACAGGGTTTTCTTTTTTTAAACACTGCATAACTCTATCATGATTCTTACTGCTTTGCTCCTAAGTAGCACTCAGTCTAGTTCATATTGGATAGATGTAATGCTTTTCAAGGTTCCATGATAACAGGTTACAATTTCCACCCATTTTTAAAATATATTGTGAGCAGGGACAGACTCTGCTCCCACAGTTGCCGACTTCCTTCCTTTGATGAGAAGGTCACTTGCTCACCACCCAGTTCCTGTCTCCCTGGACGCTGTGCCCTTTCCCATGGCAGCAGGAGCAGCGGTGTGACGGGTCCTCTTGCCACAGGAAGGAAGCAGCCAGTACACACAAGATGGGCAAGAGTGCTCTGCTGGGCTTGCTCTGAATCCCACCCCGCACCCCCCAACCCTGTAGGGTTTCAAGGGTGCTTCCATGACAAACAAGATTCCCAGAATTGTGTCAGCTGTGTGTGTGTGTGCTGAGTCGCTCAGCTGTGTGTGACTCTTTGCAACCATTGTGGATGGTAGCCCACCAGGCTTCTCTGTTCATGGGATTTTCCTGGCGAGAACACTGGGGTGGGTTTGCGGTTACCTCCTCCAGGGGATCTTCCTGACCCAGGGACTGAAGCTGCATCTCCTTTGTCTCTGTACCGCACGCAAATTCTTTACTGCTGAGTACCTGGGAAGCCCACTGTGTCATGAGCTGTAGAATTAACTGCTTTGTCTGGAAACAGGCTGAGTGTTTAATGTTGTTTCCAATTGTAGAGCAAGACGCTAGGTCACTTTGAAGATGACTGGCCCCCGCATAGGGAGACCGTCAGTGAAGTTCCTGCCCTGTCCTGTGTACTCTGGCTCAGGCCAGCTCTTCTCTGAGCTAGAGAAGCTCTCATCTGGAAGCACGGGGATCTGCTGACAGCTATTCTGCCAGAAAACCACACAGCCGGACCCAAAACACTTCTAGATTTTCAGATCTGCTGAGTCACACAGCCAACAATGCAAGTTCTTGTTATTATTATTAATTTTACATTGAGCAAACTCAAATCTTCTATTGAAAATACTTTATTTCTCTCATTTTATTCCCTTAATTCAGAATTTCCCAAAGTTCTTTAAAATGGAATACTTGTTCACAAATTGAAAAATGATTAGCTTGAAACATCACAATGGTTGTCATGGTGGTGCTTGAACCTATAAATCATTTAGAACAGGAGACAATGGCTCCCTTTTCCCTCTATGTCTTTAAAATCCTTTGCCAATTATCTTAGAAATGGATACCCAAGGAAAGGCTGATTTCCTCCAGCCTGGTGTAGGAAAATGTATAACAATCATTGGACAGTAAAATTTTAAAAATATAAAACAAACTGAGGATCTGTAAATCAAATGTAAAACAAATTGAGCTCTCTATGCATTGATTTCTAAAATCCCCAGGGTCTTGTCATTGAAACAAGTGTCTACTAACTTGTTAATAACTTAATCATAACAAATACTGCAGATTTCTTAAATAAAGAATTCAGTGCAGCTAGTGGATAAACTCCACCAGCATGATCCACAATGAAGGTTCAACTAAAACTGAAGTCAGAGAGTGAGCTGGTTAGTGATGGGCAGAAATCCATGTGCACAGCTATACTGGTTTAGACATGCATATGAAGCACCAATGCACGTGATTAGATATCCAAAGGTTAATATGAAAGCTTATTAATAAGAAACGAAAAGATTAAAGTGTACAGGCCAAGGAACTTCTATTTCCTGTTGCTACATTTCTGCAAGGGAAGTTCAAACACATCACCAAAACCCTACTTGCGATGACCTTTGTGCCACAAGGCTGAGATCGTTCTCCTCCGCGTATGCACCAGCATTCAACCCCTCAGACCCCACAGGCTGGCCTGACCAGGGTGCCAGGGAGAGGGTGACAGCTCGGACCAGGCCAGGGGACCTGCAATCCTGCACCAAGTGATGCAGAGGCCAAGTCCACGCAGCTTCACATTTGCTCTGACCTACTTTGACGAGGCTGCGTTTTGTTCACCCTAAGTTAAATTCACCATGGAAGACTTACTGATGCTTCTTGCAGCAGAAAGTGACTTTAAATGAGATATAGGATTCCAAAGATTGACGGGTTGAACACACGACTCCGCTCACTCTGTTCTATTCTCTTCTTAGCTTCTAAGACTATCAGGAAACTGAACCCTTTCGTCTCTGGGCTCTAGGAGCACGCGTGCTGACGCCAGGAGCATTTCTTGTCATCCCTTTTGTTTGTAAAAGTAGGAATGAGAAATGGAGCTGGGTGTCAGCCCTGAACTGGCCAGTCCCGCACTGAGCCTGTCCCTGGAGGGGACAGTGCCCTGGTGACTTCTGCCTTCCAGGTGTGTGGCCACACTTCTTGGACTCATGTACCTGTCTTCACCCCTGGCACCTAGTCTTCCCTCTGCACCTGCTGCTCTCCAGATGCAAGAAGGAAATCACAGGCTGCATCCCACATGTGGTGAACACTGTTGGTTGTGGAAGCAGTATGCATTCTCCACACTTCCCAGTGAGCAGAATACCTGTGCTGACCAGCAGCTCCACACACCCAGGGAAAGCTGACTCCCATCCCGGCAGTCAGGATGCATCTGACTCCTCTTCTGGGATTCCATTCTCACCAGGGACTAGGTCCGCCCTGGACCCAACCTTGGTCTACCAGACACGAGAGAAACTCTGCAACTGGCCATTTCTGGAAAGGCTTCCTTTTCCTATGAAACTACTAGGAAAATGGTCTCTTCCCCTCTTCTGAGAATTGTGGCATCTGGATGGGATGCAGGGAATGGCCATGGTGCCCTGGCCAGCTTGAGGAGGAAGCCCACCTCAGAGATGACTAGGGAGATCCTTGATGGCAACTCTGGGCCTCAGGTTCAGCCCTGAAGTGTGTCCTCCTGGGACTCCTGTTCCACGAGGTGAGAGATTTTTACCTGAGCAGGCTTAAGACAGGAGTTTTGCAACCTGTATTAGTTATCTACTGCCATGGATCAAATGACCTCAAAATGTAGAGGCTTCAAAGCATAAGAATCTATCCCATAGTCTGTGTGGGTATGGAATCTGGGCATGGCTCTGCCATGTGCCTCTGACTCCGGGTCTCACAGGCTGTAATCAAGGAGTGGACCAGGGCTGTGGTCTCACCTGCAGGCTCGACTGGGGAGCCTGTGTGAGCCTGTTGCTTGGCAGCTGTGCAGGACTCAGCTCTCAGGTCAGTGGGTGAAGGGCCTCAGTTCCCCACTGGGTGTTAGCTGAAGGCTCCCTCTGCCCTTGCCATGGGGTCGCCCTGTAGAGCAGATCCCAATGTGCCAGCCGGCTTCCCTTGGGGTGAGCACATGAGAGGCTCCAGATGGAAGCCAGAGACTGTCTGCACCCAATCTCAGAGGCGACAGGTGACTCCACTGTGGCCACATTCTACTCGTTAGATGGGAGTCCATGTTCAAGAGGAGGGGCTACACAGGGGGTGAACACTTGAGGTGGGGGCATCGAGGGCTTCCTGACAGCTGGGCCAGACAGGAGACTGCTGAGGAACGGGGGCCCTGGCTGGGATGCTGACGGCTGCTACAAGCCCCACGTCTCCACACCTTGCCTGCATGTGAGGCCCTGCTGACACTGTGGAGAGCATCCACAGACAGACCTCAGGGCTGGGGCTGGACGCCCTTTAAGACCGCGACAGCCTCCAAGCAGCTCCAGCTAGTGGAGCAGCACACACTGACCTCGGTAGCAAGCATGGTGAGAAAAGGACGAGCAGCTGGAGGATGACGGGGAGGGGCAGCCGTGCTGAAGACAGGCTCCCAGGATGGGGCAGGGCCAGCAGAGGCCCACCCTGCTGGCAAGGGCCTGAGTGCAGGGAGCACTCCGATCAATCTGGCATCCAGGCGGGCCCCCAGCAGTTGAAGGACCAGTCACTTACAGGAGGCCTCTTAGAATCAGACACACACACTAGGTACAGTGACTTTCTGACTACAAACCAATTTCGATTCCAAAAGAGCCCAAAGAAAGAAAGTGAGGTCGCTCAGTTGTGTCCAACTCTCTGCAACCCCATGGACTGTAGCCTACCAACTTTCTCCATCCATGAGATTTTCCAGGAAAGAGTACCAGAGTGGGTTGCCATTTCCTTCCCCAGGGGGGTCTCCCCAACCCAGGGATCGAACCTGGGTCTCCCGCATTGTGGGCAGACGCTTTACCCTCTGAGCCACCAGGGAAGTTTCAAAGAAAAGCGCAGGAGCCCCAGGTAAGCGTGGCACTCGGCTAGCACACACCTCCTTTAGTGAGCCTTTGTTCTGGGTCAGCATGATCTTAATAGCCACGGGCCAAGTGCTGCTCAAAGTTTAAGCATCACAATGGGAAGGAAGGTCTGTCCCTGCTCAGGGCCTGGGGCCCAGGGGTTGTTCACATCAGCTGGCAGAAGGCCAGGGATGGACGGGAGGCTTGGGAGCAGTGACAGGAACACCAGTAAAGGCGTGAGGACAGCAACCAAGACCAGGGACAGGGAGATGGCTTGCACAGAAGGCTCTGGAGCAGGCGAGATCACAGTTGAGGGTGTGGTGCAGAGGACCTATTTCGTATCTTCTCACTTCCCAGGTGGTGCTGGTGCTGAGGAATTTGCCTGCCAGTGCAGGAGGCACAAGAGACTGGGGTTTGATCCCTGAGTCGGTAAGCTCCCCTGGAGAAGAAAATGGCAACCCACTCCAATATTCTTGCCTAGAGGATCCCATGGAGAGAAGAGCCTGGCAGGCTACAGCACATGGGGTCTCAAAGAGTCAGGCACGACTGAGCGCACACGCATGCACACTCTCTACCACCTTCTCACATCTGCCTGAAAAGCCATTGTTACTGATTCGCCGCTACTTAACTCTCTCCATCCTATCTTTGGTTGTGCTGACTGGTTTTCAAGAAAACATACTTCACTTCTTTGTAACAACCTAGGTGGAGACACCAACCAGGGTACAGATCACAAAGAAGGTGCACAGCAGAAGGGGTCTGGAGGGAGCTTCCAGCACAGCAGGAGCAAAGTGCAGGGAGTGGCCAGCAGAGACTGAAGGTCAAAGACACCTAATGTCGGCTGCTGGACCTGGGAGACTGGGGCCAGTGGCAAAGCTGCTTCAGGCTCAGCTTCCTCCTCACTGGCTTTCCCCAGACAGCACAGAGCGAGATCTCACCTGGCCTCCAGGTGGTCAGGTCTTGTTTGCACCACAGACACATTGTTTCTCAGAGAGAACACAGGTCTAACATTGAACTCAGGAGGAAACACACCAGCGTGTGTGGCTGGCATCCGAACGTCCCTACTGAGCTCCCACGACTATAAATAAGTGGATGTCTAAGGAGAGCACAGGTGAGGTGTGTGTGCCAACGGGGTAAAATCACACCCAGTACGTTATGTGCCAACAACCCACGGTGCCCTGGAGACAGGCTAAGAGCAGTACCCAGATTTCAGCATGATGTAAGAAAATCAAACAAATGATAACAAAGGATTCTTTTTCTTTCACTTATTAAAAGACCTGAATCAAAGCCGGTGAATTGCTTTCTCCCTGGCTGAGTGGTCGATTCCAGTTTTTCACACTGTAAACAATGCTCAGCAGAGTCCTGCTAATTAGGTAAGTAAATGCTTCAAAGTGGATGCCTTAACTCCCGGGGCACCCATGGCTGGTGGTGGTGGGGCAGGAGGCAGGGCCGGGGCAGAAGGCGCAGGGCTCTGGGTGGTCCTAGCATGAATGGGCCCTTCTCTCTGCACCCCCTGTGGCTCTATGCTCTCTTCCTGGCATCTCTGTGAGCGTGTCTGAGAGGACGAGCAAGAGGGAGGGCAGGGGAAGTCCCCTGGACACGCATGTGGGGAGACTAAGGTGTGCAACTGACCCAGGACTGAGAAGGGGATGGGGCCTCCAGATGGGAACACAAGGGACCTTCCCTTCTGTCTGGTGTGGGTCCAACCTCTGCACAGACCTTTGTCTCAAAGGCTCCCAAGGGTGGGTGGAGTGTGGCTCCTCAGCACTGGAGGGACGCAGGAACAAACTCTTCTCCAGGATGACGCAGCTTTTAACAAGCTGGGGACTTGGTCATCCAGTGGTTAGAACTCCGTCCTGGAAATGCCCAGGCACAGGTTCAACCCTGGGCGGAGAACTACGATCCCACCTGCCATGTGGCATGGCCAAAACAAAAGAAAAGCAGCTAAATCTTGTCCCATGTGCCTGGCAGATGCCACACATGCCAACACCACCCTCAAACCCAGGCAGGCTGGGGGAGACTGAGGTCTGAAGGCTGACAGAAGTCAGGTGTACGCCTGGCTCTCCCACCCAGTGTGCGCCCCCGGGCGGTGGCCCCTCCTCGCTGCCAGGGGCCCCGCTCTCCACCCAGTCCTTCCTCCCACTGGCTCCCCAGGGAGGACAATCCATGGAGGTAAGGATGGCAGCCACAAGAGCAGCCACTGAAAGCTTGGGCCCTGGCATGCGGAGCTTCAAACCCACCCTCTTCAGGTATGAAACAGCCCTGGAGCTGTCCAAGCCTCGGTTGTCATCTTTCTGACTCATCTGTCTAATCCTCCATTTTTGAATCCCCTACAAACTTCATTTGCATTTGGAAGTAGGTCCAATGTCAAGATGATCAAACGTATTTTGAGGATGAAAAAGAAGTCTTTTTTGAAAAGAGATAAAATGAATCAGGATTATTTTGCCTAGAGAAAGTTGGTAAGTAATTCAACAATTATCTTCTCTACCCAGAAGCTGGCAGGGAGCTAGCTGTCATTTCCAAGGAAGATAGAAAAAGATCAAGTGGTTGGATGGTGGAAAAGGATGAACTTCCTAAGCAGAGGGCTGCAGAGCTCATGTGGGACATAGGCATCAGCTGCTCCCCAGGTGGAATGCACAGAGGCATTATGCTGTTGGGAAAATGCAACCCTGGAGGGTACCTGGTTTATAAATACGCATCCTGTATAGCTTAGGAGCCCTGAAGTAGGGACACACACAGGCTCAATATATGGACGATGCCCTCTGTGTGTGTGTGTGTTACTGATGCTTAGTCACTAAGTCACACCTGACTCTTTGCAACCCCATGGACTGCAGCCCACCAGGCTCCTCTGGCCATGGGATTTCCCAGGCAAGAATACTGGAGTGGGTTGCCATCTCCTTCTCCAGGGGATCTTCCTGACCCAGGGATCAAACCTGCGTCTCCTGCATTGGCAGGTGGATTCTTTACCACTGAGCCACCAGGAAATCCTGTACGTATGTGTAGGTATATATAAAGAACTTAGGCCTGTCTGGAAGCAGGGATGCTCTACATGGTGTTTGTTAAAATTCAAAAGAAATCCCAGGAAACAAGAAAGGATGATCTCAGACGAGGTGTGACAGGAAGCAGAAACAAAACCAGCCTTCGATTCTGGCTGTTGCTAGACTCAAATCAAGCTGGTCCCCTCCTGAGGCCTCAGCCTCCCCTTCTTTAGGACTAATGTTTGGCCACTGGGTTCACAGACTCCAATGGGTAAGTCCCCGTCCATCTCTGGAGCACAGCCCCCTGCCCACCGGCATTCACAGCCGGCCGCAGCGGGCTCAGCACCACGACCTGTGTGACCGCATCATCGCTGTGCTACGCTGACCTGGCCACTGGCGAGCATTCTGAGGCCGGTTCTAACTCGAGGAACATTTCTCTGCTCCCGGCTGGCTGCCTCGGCCCACAGGATACAGTTTTGGCTGAACTCTAACCGCGCTCTGAATGATTAATGGGTTAAATAATGTTACACGGGTGCCTGCCGGGCATCCAAGGTGCGTTCACTGTTAACCAGACACACTGCGTCGAGCCTTTAGCAAGGAAAGCCGGAGGGGAGAGACACACACATCCCCAGGCAAGAACGGAAAGTCTGGAAACCCAGCCCCGACACCAGAGACGGCAGAGACGAGGTGTCGACACGGAGGGAAGCAAGAGGCACGTACGTGCGGGGGCTGGCCTTGGGCTGGAAGCCTCGGGAGCAGCGCCTTCCCCGGGAGCACCCAGCGGAGGCTCGGCCGCGTCCGCGGCAGGAGGCGGGTAGGGTGGGGGCGGGGGCAGCACTAGCTGGGGGGGGGCCCGAGCGGCGCCTCGGGGGGGCTTCTGTGGCACCTGCCGTCCGACACCTACATGGAATCAACAGGAGTCACTTCAGAAGGTGAAGCCACCGCTCTCCGCCTCCCACAGAAGGCACGTCACCAACACTTACCCACACCAAGGACAAACTCACGGCCCCAAACATACACACAGCCGCACCCGACCCAGCCACGCCCCGCACCGGATCCAGCCACACCCACACCGGACCCAGCCACACCCACACCGGACCCAGCCACACCCCGCACCCAGCCACACCCCGCACCAGGTCCAGCCACACCCACACCAGATCCAGCCACACCCACACGGAACCCAGCCACGCCCCACACCGGATCCAGCCACACCCACACCGGACCCAGTCACACCCGGCACAGGATCCAGCCATTCTTGGCACCAAATGGAGCCACACCCCGCACCAAATCCAACCTCTTACATGATTCAATTATTTTATATACGTGTTCCATCCTTGGGTCTCTTTGAAAATACCTGCCCAGTTACCATTTGTTTTTGGAAGGCACAGTATTTTCAAATTCTGGACCTATAACTATTATTAAAACTCCCTAAATAGTTCTGTCAAGTTAAAAGGAACTCCTTTTCTTCACAATAGTCTTTTTCCGCTTCACAGGTGGTTTTTTTTTTTTTTTGGCTTATTCTTGTTGCTTATATTTATCATCTATTATAGATTCAATAATCCCCTAATTTTGTTTCCCTCTTTAAGCTCATTTACACTATCAATCTCTTTGTTTGTGGTAATAGCTTTCAAACGTTGTCTCAAAAAGGGTCCTTGGCTGGACAAAGGGAGAGAAGTGGGGTCCCTCACTCCTGTCTATCTCTCAGACCATCAGAGCAACCCTCTTTCATCTATTCACATTGGGGATTTATTTACAATTTGCTATGAAAATGATCTGCTAATAAAATTTTTGAAAGTCAATGACTTGACACATGATATGAGTTACTAGTGTCATAAGTTGTGCTCATTATACTCATCTTAAAAATAGTTTCTTCAAGCTCTAACGTTTAGACTCTTCTAGTAACTAATAGAGTCTATACTTCATGCTCTTTATCAGACTATGAATAAAAATACTAAGAGACTTCATTTCTTCATCAAGGGATATATCCATTTGTTCCTTCTCTTGGTTATAGTTCTTTAGACACAGAAAAATGTTAATTTTCCTATATCTACATATCATTTCCTCTCTCAAAGTGCAAACGAGCTAAGGCAGTCTGCATGGGTGTGGTTCGCCTGGCCCACAGGTAAGGACCTGACAGATAAAACAGCACCAACCCCAAGGCAGGTAGACGAAGAGGCTCTCCACTAGGAGGCTTGGTCTTGTTTACCAAGAAATTTGGGTCAAGACCCAAATCCAGCCAGCTGCAATACTCCTTTAGCACAAGTACCAAACATTTAAAACATTTTGCTCTCTAGGGATCTGATACAAAAAGCTCAGCATATTCTGTTGTGGTTTGCACTACTTTTAAAGCATTATCTTTTAACCTAAAGCCAAGATTTTGGCTAAAAGTTCTGCTTGTGATGCCAGTATTGTACTTTTAATTCATGGGGATTTCTGATGGTGACGGAAATCTGCCTTGAAATGGCCAAGACCCCTGACCTCAAAAATTATTCCAAGTTATTATCTGGAGGAAAGGAACTTCTGGCCTCCTCCTCAATCTTCACAAACAAGTTTGTGGACCAGAGAGAGACTCATGCCCAGTTACTACCACCCACACCTCTTTGTAGAGGGAACTGTCACCCTAGTTTTCACTTTAAAATCCCATCTCCCTTCTCCTGTGATCCCCTTGGGTACCAGCAGCCCAACCCATGCCAGAATCTCTAAGCTCATCAGAGTTGGGCCTCGGTCTTTCAAGGTTCCATCAGGAGGCCCTTCCTGGGGCTGAAACGGGCTGGTCTGACCAGGAGGTGTGCAGAACTCAACACATCCACACTACACTTAGCATGGATGCCTCTAAGAATTTCAACAGGGAACTCTCAATCTGAGTTCATCATCCATTTATGAAAAGAGTGAGGAGGCAGCTTGGAAGGTAGAATAGGGGTCTCATTGTTAAGAGAAAAAGAAAACAGGATTAGCTGAAGGAGCTATTGATCCTTTAAATTGGATAGCTTTTCCTTTGGGAAAGAGGATGCACTGACGTGAAATACAGGATACGGCTCCTTGGAAAAGCCGATTCCCACGCTGTGAAATGCTAAGACGTTAAAAGCAAGGTACTAACCAGGGGAAAACGCTGACGAACAGCCAAGTAAGCTCTCATAGAAGTTTTAGGGGCCAACAGTGAGACACTGCATCCTTGGGCATCTTTTCCCTTTGGGGGCTGCAGCCATGAGGTCAAAGGCAGACCACGAGGGTGCCCAGGAGACTGAACGGCACCCCTGAAACGAGGCTGAGGCACTTGTCAGAGGCTTACCTTGGTCCCTCCGTAAATGAAATAACAAACAGTGATTTTAGAATAAAACTGGCTAGCCCTGGCTCATGGACCTAGGGATGGGAGTAGGATATTATGATCTAATAGGTCTTTCTGCTCACACATATTATAATTGCACCCTTTTAAACTATACTATGATTGCACCCACTTTAACTTGGGTTCCCTTTTTCTCTAGGATTATCATACATGAAAGCTGTAGAACTGGTGTGCTCAAAAAATAACTGAGCTGTTGTCACCTGATCTATAAATCCCCTGGGTTGAAAGTCTTTCACACCGTCATCCATGGGCTCCATCCTTGGACTCATCGCCTTCTACAAGCAGACACCGACTCCCAGCCACACACACAGGCTCCCCATCAAGCGCCCCCTCCGGAGCCTCCTCAATCACCCTCACCTTTCCCCACTGGCCCACCTTCTAAATGCCTGCACCACCCCCAGAAAACGCCTGCAGGGTATTACATGACTCACGACTGTTTATTTCCAGACTTTCTTTCTTTAGCCTAAATATTCTTCGGGTTAATGCCATCCCAGAGGAGGCCACTGCAGGGGTGAGGAGCAGTGCTAAGATGCAGGCCAAGCACCCAGAGGCGTGCAGACATGGTCACTCACCCGTCCTGCCCTTCCTGCCCTCCTCCCTGTCCTCCGTGCGGGGGGGCACCAGCGGGCTGGGTGGTGGGGGCTGTGGTGGAGGGGGAGCCGGTGCCCGCCTCTTCTTCTTCTGTAAGTCAATCTGCGACCCCAGAGACATCTGCAAAGCACAAAGAAGGACAAAGGGGGTCAGTGTGAGGGTGGCCGTGTACGTGGAGGAGCTGGCCAGAGTGATGGGCACCCCGAGGAGGGCTGGCAGGTTGCCAGTCCCCTCACTGGATTTCCTGTGTGGGCAATGGAGGCAGGGGTGTGAGGACTGCCTGTGTTGCCCAGGAGTGGCCCTGTGGGGGTCCAGGGATGTTCAGAGATGCCCCCAAGACTGCTAGGTGGCAAAGGGCAGAAGCTCTGCCCTGTATTTCCCAGGGCCTGCAGGCAAATCGGAAGATTTGGAAATCTCCTCTCAGCGTCAATATGAAAAAGGGGATCCTCAGCTCTCATATGTGTGTGCTCGGTCGCTCAGTCGTGTCTGACTCTTTGTGACCCCATGGGCTGAAGTCCACCAGGCCTGTCGGTCCACGGGATTCTCCATGCTTTTGTACAGCCACTGCTGAACGTGTGCATAAAGAACACTTCATCACACGTGAGGATGTGCACAGAGTTCCTGCACTGGGGGGCGGACAGAAGCCTTGGGCTCCAAATCCAGGGACACCCAGTCCTTCGAGGGCTCATCCTGGGAGGGGTGCAGCCAACACCACCCGCTGGGCTTCCCGTCCTGCTCTTGGAGCCGGGTGTTTTAACCCAAGCAGGCTCCCAGAGGACAGGGCACGTGGCTCTGCTTCCCAGGGAAGGCAACCTCCTCTTCTGGGCCAGACCTGGTGCTCCAAGTATGTGAGTAGAATGTGTGTGTGTGTGTGTGTGTGTGTGTGTGTGTGCTCCCCAGGTGGCTCAGTGGTAGAGAATCCGCCTGCAGTGCAGGAGTTCCCTGGGTCGGGAAGATCCCCTGGAATAGGAAATGGCAACCCACTCTAATACTCTTGCCTGGAGAATTCCATGGACAGAAGCGCCTGGTGGGCCACAGTCCATGGGGCTGCAGAAGGGTCGGATGTGAGTGAGTAACTAAACAAGTGTGTGCATGTGTATGCATGTGTGTAGTGTGTGTATGTGTGTGTAGCATGAGTGTGTATGAGTGTGTGAAGTATGTGTGTGTAGTATGTCTGTCTGTAAAAATCTACAACTTCATCAGTAATACATATCTCAATTTTTTTTTTAATTATAAAAGGAGGAAAGAAAAATCCTTTAATTGACATTCAGATTAACTGCTAACAGTTGGCAAACATTTTTCTGGGCTTTCTGCTTTCTTTTAAAAGTCATATTTTTTCTATCATTCTATCACAATATATTATAACCACATCCTATAACTTTCAAACTCTTTATGAAAAACATGGCCATAAAAAGGCAAACAGTTCCACAAAGCTTAGTCAAACCTGCCCACTCTAGTAGCAGCCACTTCAAACTCTCTTTCACTTAGCATTTATCCTGTTTTTCTAAATAATAAGCTTATTCTGCTATTTCTGGATTTTCCCCATGTTAGATTTTGGCTTCCTACCCCAGAAGTTCTCAGACACAGGCACATGCAGACCCATAATGCCTGTCCCACCCCCTGCCCCACATGCACGCGCGTGCACACACACACACACACACACACACATTTTCCTCCCAAATCTTCAAAAAAATTTAGAGCACAAGAATCAAATTAACATTCACTATTTAGTTAACCATATAGAGTTATAGTAGATATAATTATGAAAACAGATGTTTTCTTCAAGAGCAAGTTTCTCTAACCAAGACATATTAAGTGTATATTGACTATACTTTCTTTCTAGGTGAACTTTTGTTTTCTCTAAACTTGATAACTGATTTGTCTTCTAACTTTTTTCTTTTTGCTGTCTCCTGGTTATCTGTTTATCCAGATATTTTATCCTTTGTCCCCTGGATCCCATGCCTTTTAAAATTTCACTTCATTTTAGCAGGGCAAGGTGACTATCAGCTGAGACAAGAAGGATGTGGTGTGAATTTTTGAGATCTTGAAAATCTGAGAATGTCTGCGTTCTGCTACACTGAGCCATCCGCACGGTGCCTGTGGGGTCTCTGATGGTAAGAAATCTCTCAGGATGCTCAGCACTCACCCCATCCCCTCCTGGCCTGCAACCCTGCGGTGAGGACACCCCACCCAGGCTGGTTGTCCATCTTCTTTCCTGCAGGCTTGGGCGTCCCCTCACTCCTTAGGTCATCCTAAGGCATGCCTGGGGTGAAATTGCTCTTTACGCTCTGCTGGGGCGTCCACGGACTCTAGAGGTCTGTACATCCTGTGATTCTGTAGAATGTTCTTGTGCCATTTCTCAGAGATTTTTTCTTTTCTCTGTTTTCTCTTTTCTTTAAGGATTCCAATTACTCGAACACTGTAATTTCTAAATCAATTTCCTAACTTTTCTTGAGTATTCTTCCTTTTTAATTGAAACAAAGCTGACTTACAATGTGCTAATTTCTGCTGTTCAGCTAATTGAGCCTGTTTCTGTTCCTAATAGGTTCATTTGTGTTGTATTTGAATATTCTTGACTAATTAAAGAAACATTTTTACCCTCTCTCTTAGAAACCTCCTTTATTTCATTATCCAACTCTTTCGGCTTTTAAGTTTTCGGTTACTATATTTTTAACCTCCAAGCACTCTTTTTTGTTGTATTTTTTTGAAATACGTTCATGTCTTGTTTCCTGGATACACTCTCTTTTCTCTCTGAGGCTGTTAATTTGTATCTTTAAAAACACGTCTTTCTACTGAGCTATATAAAAGAATGAAATGATGCCATTTGCATCAACATGGATGGACTTAGAGATTATCATATTAAGTGAAGTAAGACAGAGAAAGATAGATACCATGTAATATCACTTACATGTGGAATCTAAAATGTGATACAGATGAATTTATTTACAAAATAGAAACAGACTCTCAGATAAAGAAAACAAACTTATGGTTACCAAAGGGGAAAAGTGGTGGGAAGCGATAAATTAGGAGGTTGGGATTGACATATACACACTACTATGCCTTGGGAGGAAAGTTATGACCAACCTAGATAGCATATTCAAAAGCAGAGACATTACTTTGCCAACAAAGGTCCATCTAGTCAAGGCTATGGTTTTTCCTGTGGTCATGTATGGATGTGAGAGTTGGACTGTGAAGAAGGCTGAGCACCGAAGAATTGATGCTTTTGAACTGTGGTGTTGGAGAAGACTCTTGAGAGTCCCCTGGACTGCAAGGAGATCCAACCAGTCCATTCTGAAGGAGATCAGCCCTGGGATTTCTTTGGAAGGAATGATGCTAAAGCTGAAACTCCAGTCCTTTGGCCACCTCATGCGAAGAGTTGACTCATTGGAAAAGACTCTGATGCTGGGAGGGATTGGGGGCAGGAGGAGAAGGGGACGCCAGAGGATGAGATGGCTAGATGGCATCACTGACTTGATGGACATGAGTCTGAGTGAACTCCGGGAGTTGGTGATGGACAGGGAGGCCTGGCATGCTGTGATTCATGGGGTCACAAAGAGTCGGACATGACTGAGTGACTGATCTGATCTGATCTGATGCACAAACCAGATAATCAACAAGGACCTGCTGTTTAGCACAGGGAACTCAATATCTTGTAACAATCTATAATAGAAGAGAATCTGAAAGAGATAGATAGATGTATAACTGAATCACTTTGCTGTATACCTGAAACTGACACAGCATTGTTAATCAACTATACTTCAATAAAAACTCTTTATATTCATTTTCTTCTGGTATGTGTGTGTGTGTGTGTGTGTGTGTGTGCATGTGTGCTAGTCACTTAGTCCTGTATGCTCTTTGTGACCCCATGGACTGTAGCCCACCAGGCTCCTCTGTCCATGGGGATTCTCCAGGCAAGAATACTGGAGTGGGTTGCCATTTCCTTCTCCAGGGGATCTTCCTGACCCAGGGATCGAACCTGGGTCTCCTGCATTACAGGCCAACTGAGCTACGAGGGAAGCCCTTAGCCAACTGCTCCTAAATAAGTGTGCTTTTGTGGATAGGGTCTGTGAACATTCATGAGCTTTCCTGGAGTTTTGTGGTCAGAGACCCGCTTGGCTCACTGGGGTAATCCCCAGCTGTGCATCTCTTTAGGACACTCTCTGAAGCTTCCCAGGTGGTGCTAGTGGTAGAGAACCTGCCTGCCAATGCAGGAACTCTAAGAGACGCAAGTGTGGATTCCATCAGCCACAGTCCATTCAATTCACCCCCTCTGTCTTTGGTAGAATATGAAGACTGTGATTTCAGTGATGACAAATTAAACTTCCTAGCAGTCCTTTATCTTCCCCACGTGCCCTTTTCTTCTCCTTTTACTGAGTTTCAGATACATTCCTTGACTATAACCTCTGAGGTAAGGAACACATAAAACTGGAGGAAAAGCAGATTCAAAAACTGATTTCCCAAATTTAAGAAACTTCATCATGTGGTTACCTCCCAAACTCAGGATAAATTCACCAAGACTCTTTCAAATAAACAGCTGTCAAAGTTCTCCAGTGTTCTATCAGTGTCTATTGGAGAAGCAATGGCACCCCACTCCAGTACTCTTGCCTGGAAAATCCCACGGACAGAGGAGCCTGGTGGGCTGCAGTCCATGGGGTTGCTAGGAGTCGGACATGACTGAGTAACTTCACTTTCACTTTTCACTTTCCTGCATTGGAGAAGGAAATGGCAACCCACTCCAGTGTTCTTGCCTGGAGAATCCCAGGGACAGGGGAGCCTGGTGGGCTGCCGTCTCTGGGGTTGCACAGAGTCGGACACGACTGAAGCGACTTAGCAGCAGCAGCAGCAGCAGTGTCTATACATTGTTAATGTCCCTAGTTTTCCTGGGGTCTGGTTGCCCGTGGGGTGTGTGAGCTGGACCCTCAGGAGACCCTGAGCAGGGGAGGCCCTGGTCGGAGGTGGTCACCTGCTCTCACCACCAGCACCATCATAATCCTGCCTCCATCTTCATCGAGCTGCAGGCGATGACAATGCTGAAAGGCAGAGAGCCTTGGCTCTGGTTCCTGGATTTCTTCCTTCGGGACTGACAGTCATCCATTTGTTAATCAGGATTGCTCAAACACTATGGATGGGCCTGCCTGTGTGATTTTCTAGTCCACATTCCTCCATCTCTTCTTAAAAGATGACGAGAGATTTTGTTTAATGTCAATTGTTCACTTGTTCTTTCCATTAATTCACCAGCTATTGCTAGTTCCTTGTTCTGTGACTGCAAGGACAGTGTCTTCAAAGGATTCATGGGAATGACAGAGTTCCTGACCTCCTACTGATGCCCACCATGAGTGAAGGAGAGAGAATTCTGTAACATGACATGATCTTCTTCTGGCTGGAAATGCTGCCGAGAGCTGCAATTTGGGGCTGACTTGGGACACAGTATCCTCTGTGAGTTCACGCTGGTTGATCAGCGCCTGCTAAGCTCCCACTGACGTCTGTATAATGACGACGTGTTCCAGATTCTGCCGAGTGCCGGCATCAAGTGGGAGATAATTAGAAAAACGAATCAGGAAAGCGATTCTGGCTCAGTAGCTTGGAAAAGCAATTTTTCCCCGTTGAAAGAAAGTTCTGGCTCACTCCTCGTTACAAGATTTGGAGAAGCATCAAACTCCTCGAGCCTTTGCCAAGATGGCCCAGCTTTGGCCCCAGTTGCCCTTCTCCTGGATAGAAGCACAGCCCCTTAACAATGGCTGAAGACCATGCGTTTTCCGGGCACACGGCTACTTCTGATCAATTAAGGTAATGCCTTTGCAAAGTGTCTGGCAAGGTCTGAGACTCCAACCAAGACAAGATCTAATGGGCAAACTTCTCTCTCTTTTTTTTTTTTTTCTGGAGCTTTTGTTATTTCAAGGTGTTTAAACAAAAGTACTAGATTGGCCAAAAAGTTTGTTTAGGTGTTTAAAACCCAAAATATACAGCCTCATAGAAAATACCTTGAACACTGGCAGCAATGAGACTTTATTAACATTTACTAAGGGTGCCAATGCATATCATAAAACTGCCTCAGAGGCCCCCAGGGGCAGGTAATTTCACTATCTCTGTTTTATAAAAGAAGACACTAAAGCTTGTAAAAGATTGCTTGCCCAAGGTCAGGCAGCTCACAAGTGGGCAGAGTTGAGATTTGATTTTGGTTTAAACCATTTTCCTCAGGTCTGAAAGATAGGACTCTGAGAGTTTTGAGTGGAAATATCTATTCCTGTTACCTCATCCATCCATCATTCCAAGCATGTGTGCTTGGAACCAGTAAGCTCCACGCTGGGCACTGGAGGAAAGAAGGAAAGAAGGGCACTCCTGGAAAGAAGGAATCCAGGAGCATCTTTTTCCTGTTGAATCCACAGCTCCAGGGGGCTTGGCTGTGCCCAGCTGGGTCCTTCCTTCCTTGCCTTTTTTCAAGCTGTTCTTTCTGCCTAGAACGTCCTTCCTTTCCCAGCACTTATATCTGCCGCTGCTGAAATCTTCCTCACTCCTTAAGGCCACTTCTCAGGAAGACCCCTGATGTCCTCAGGTGACAGTTAGTCAACCCCTCTTCCTGCCCAGATGCAGGAGCAGAACATCTCTCAGAGGTCAGCCCTTAGCTCCCCTCCCTGGGTTCTAGCCATCTGCTGCCATGCTTGCTCCCTTGAGTCCTGTTTGCCTTTGAGTTCTCTATAGTAAAGGGTGTGATTTATCAGTCTCTGAATTGCCACAATTTCTTGCTTCTTGCCTTTGCACTTCAGGAATCAAATGTTTATTTGAATATAAGAAAGAATGAAGTAGGAATTTTTTATATAAATGGAGCATATTATAGAAGGAATTTATGAGAGCCTGCAAGTATAACACAGCCCTGGCCTCGTATTCTCATTTCTCTTTCATTCAAAATGTGAATACTCTATTGTTTTTACTCTGACAAATGAAGACTATATATAATCACTAAAAATATTTCAAATAATAGAGGGGCATATAACATGCTAAGCGAAAATCCTCACCTCTACCCCTAAAAGACAACCTCTATTAAATTGATGTGTTTCTCCTTAGCCTGCTTTCTGTGTATCTACATATATGAATATTTACTAAAATGAGAACACACTCTCAGAAGGAAAACTGCTTTTTTCACCTGTGATACTGCTCACTGCTGGGTAGGAAATCTCTCCGACGTCCTGAGGAGGGGATGGGTCTGCCCCTGCAGGAACCACACGTGTGTGTACCTATCCTCAAGGTTTGGCATTTCGATTTTTCCAACAACTATTTCGAATACATTTGCAAAGAGACTCCTCACATATTTAATCTGTTTCCATTTTGTTCTCTTCTAATACAGCTTCATAAACTCACTGGCTCACAGGCAATGCAATTTTCAAATGAACTGAAATCGGAATCTCAAAGTGATATGAATGCTCCAGTGTTCACTGCAGCATTGTTCACAATAGCCAGGATGTGGAAGCGACCTAAATGTCCATCGACATGAACAGCTAAAGAAACTGTAGTCCCTTCGTACAATGAAACAGCACTCAGTCATGAAGACAGAGGACATTCTTCAACATGTGACAATACAGATAAGCCCCGAAGACACTGTGCTACATGAAATAAGCCAGACCTGGGAAGCCAAATACTGCACGATTCTACTCACACAGAGGTCTAATACACTAGGCAAATTTACAGAATCAAAGGGTAGAATGGTGGTTGCCAGAGGCTGGGGAAGGGAGGCAGGGAGTCACTAACCAGTAGGCATTTCAGTCAAGCAAGGTGGGTGAGCTCCAGGTGTCTGTTGCACAACCCTGCACGCAGAATCGAGGGGGACGCATGGTACACGCCATGGTTTAAGGGGGTGAGTCTCATATCAAGGGTTCTAAGCACAATAAAATGAAATTCAAGACAAAACAGGAGACACGTTGCCCAACGGACCTTCACAAAGGCTATATTATAGTTTGCTTCTAAGTCGCTTCAGTCATGTCCGACTCTGTGTGACCCCATAGACGGCAGCCCACCAGGCTCCCCCATCCCTGGGATTCTCCAGGCAAGAACACTGGAGTGGGTTGCCATTTCCTTCTCCAATGCATGAAAGTGAAAAGTCAAAGTGAAGTCGCTCAGTTGTGTCTGACTCTGTGCGACTCCATAGACGGCAGCCCACCAGGCTCCCCCATCCCTGGGATTCTCCAGGCAAGAATACTGGAGTGGTATTATAGCTTACACCCTCACTAACGCTCCACTTTCTCCCCACCCCACTCAACAATAGAACCAAGATAACCATTCACGTTTTTATCAGAGTCAATGAAAAGTACCCTAATTACTTTTTAGATCTACATTCTTTAAATGCTAGGGTTAGCATTTTTTTAATGATTATTCTTTACTTGTGCGTGTGAGAAAGAGAACGTTCATATCCAGTAAGCTGTTTTCTCCCTACTGTGGTGTCATCCTTATCTTAGTATCAACCCTCTAAATGACATAAATGATGTGAATATCTTCCCTAGCTTCTTATGGTATTTTAATTTTCTGTGTTTTTTTTTTTTTTTACATTTTTTGGAATATAAAAGTTATTTAATTCAACCTGTCAAGTCTCCCCACCTCCTTTTTCTAACCCAGGGTCATACTAAGAAAGGGATTCTTGATTTCAAATGTTTAAAATTCTTATTACTTTAATGTAGTTTCCTGGTATACTTTTTCATAGTTTTTATTAAATCAATCTAGACTTAATCTTGTTATGTGCTCTACATTTCTCCCAAAGTGATGAAATGAGCTCACAATACAAATGACAGCTATTTTATACATCTGCAGGCTCCTATATTATCATCAAACAAAACCCAGTAATAGCACACATTAGAATCTGAAAACCTGATGTTGTGACTGATGTTTCCTTTCCCCTCTGAAGCATCTTATCCAGGGAAAATCTGGCCTGCTGGAAACCTCACCTTTTTAGAACCAAGCAGAAACTGGCTGCCAGCTCATGTCTGTGATCAGTAACAGGAGGCTCCTGCCCTGCCACACCTGCCAGGCTCCTGCCAAGCTTGGTCTAAACAATAATCACTTTGCCAACAAAGGTCCGTCTAGTCAAAGCTGTGGTTTTTCTGGTAGTCATGCATAGATGTGAGAGTTGGACCATAAAGAAGGCTGAGCACCAAAGAATTGATGCTTTTGAAGAGTCCCTTAGACAGTAAGGAGATCAAACCAGTCAATCCTTAAGGAAATCAACCCTGAATGTTCATTGGAAGGACTGATGCTGAAGTTGAAGCTCCAATACTTTGGCTATTTGATGGGAAGAGCTGACTCATTGGAAAAGACTCTAATGCTGGGAAAGATTGAGGGCAGGAGGAGGGGGCAATGGAGGATGAGATAGTTGGATGGATGGCATGACCGACTCAATGGACATGAGTTTGAGCAAACACAGGAGATAGTGAAGAACAGGGGAGCCTGGGATGCTGCAGTCCATGGGATTGCAAAGAGTTAGACACAAATTAGCTACTGAACAACAACAAATAATAAATCCAGAGTTTCCTGGGAAGAGTCGGTGTCACATCCGAGAATTCTGAAAAACTAGTGATGCGTCTAGAAAGATTTCCCTTGGAACTGCTTAAAAAAGATCTGAACACAACAGATTTTTACTTCAAGGGATAAATCCTCAGTCATCTAGGGCAGCAGTTCCTAACCTTTTTGGTATCAGGGAGCAGTTTTATGGAAGACAAGTTTTCCATGGATGGGAGTGGGGAAGGTTTCAGGATGATTCAGTCACATTATGCTTATTGTGCACTTAATTCCTATTATTATTACATTAGCCCCACCTCAGACCATTAGGCATTAGATCTCGGAGGCTGGGGACCCGCATTCTAAGGTACTTATTTCTTGATCATATTCTCATTCTCCAGGGACACCAGGATGCCAACATTAGGGTATAATGAGGTTGCTCTCATTTAAAATTTCAATGACTGCTTCTATGTGATGATTATTCTGTATAATTTTCCTCTAAATACACTTGTGCTTTTTAAGAGGATGATCACAAGGATTTGAACAAGAACAGCATAGGAAAATATATCAGCAAGAGGAGAGCGTAGCATGGTGGTCATGCTTGGACCCTGGAGGTAGAAAGCAGGATTAGAGTTTTGCTTCCACTGTGAGGTAAGCTGCTTAATTTCTCTGTGCCTCAACTTCTCCACTTGTAAAACAGGGATGAAAATATTTATTGTTTCTTTAGTGCCTGGGAGGATTAAATATGTTAATATCATGAAAAGCACAGAGAATGCCATCCTCACTGATGGGTAGTTTCTACTAAGACCTTTCACCTCCTGACCCTTCTCATCGCCCCCCGAGCCAATGGCGGACAGCGCAGTACGACAGGGAGCCCTGGAGGTCACCTGCAGAATCACACCTGGAAGGACCCCAGTCTTGGTTCCAGCTCCTACAAGGAATCAGGCTCCTCAGAGAATGTGGTTAGGTATCCTAGTTAGGTTTCGAGGGCTACATGTGCTGATAGTACCTCCTGCAGAAAAGTGAGGCCACCCTGGGAGCTGTGAGTCACACAGAACCTACGCCAGCTGCCCATGCTCACTCATACACTACTTTCTCTGTGACTTGCTCTTTGCTCTTCAACGGAACAAGAGTAGCGCCCACCTCACGGGGCACCATAAGGCATCACATACGTATCACGCGAGTGCTCAGAAATGTCCCCAGCTGCCAGAAATGCTGTTAGGAAGTGATGTATATGTGTTTGCTAAAGAAACAGGAAATAAACCAAAGGACACCACAGAACACAAAATTCTAGAGCGGGAACTCCAGCTCTTTGATTTCACAGGTGAGGACACAGAGGACCAGAAGCTGAATTTGAGACCAATCCCACCTGACTCACCTTGAGTGGTGAGTCAATGAAAGAGAGCATTGATGACCCCAGCTTACGTGCTGAGAGGAAGATGCTGCACTCAGGGTTCCTGTGCATCCCCGCTGCCCTGTGTAATCATCAAAACAAGCCGATGGAGTGAACATCTGTCTCATTGTCCATTAAAGGGAAGTGAGTTTAGAGGGCCTCGGTCACCTGCTGAAGGCCACAGAGCTGACCGCTCTCTGACACTTCGTCTGCTTACAAAAGGGGACACACGTGGGTCCAGCCCGTGCTCTCTGACACCACACCCTGTTTTGAAGGTGGACCCTTTGCGGGATTTGCTGCTATCTCCTTAGTGCTGGCAACTATCCTTGGCATATTTTGGGTGGGCACTAAATATCCATTAACTTAGTGAATGCTGTGGCACCCCACTCCAGTACTCTTGCCAGGAAAATCCCATGGGCAGAGGAGCCTGGTAGGCTGCAGTCCATGGGGTCGCGAAGAGTCAGACACGACTGAGCGACTTCATTTTCACTTTTCACTTTCATGCATTGGAGGAGGAAATGGCAACCCATTCCAGTGTTCTTGCCTGGAGAATCCCAGGGACGGGGGAGCTTGGTGGGCTGCTGTCTATGGAGTCGCACACAGTCAGACACGACTGAAGTGATGCAGCAGCAGCAGCAGTGAATGCTGTAACCAAAAGCATCTGTATGATGAAACCAATACCTGTTTTCCCCTGAGGACAGGTGACTTTGTAGGAGCCTGTTATGTGTCCAATACTGCGGTTGGCACTGAGAATAAGAGGTGAGCAAGATGGATGGGACCTCGAGGCTGATTTTGTTGGAAGGGAGGTAGGTAATGATCAGATGTCTCATGGACAATGGCACTGCTCCTCACCACAGGCTGCGTGTGTGGAGAAATAGTTCAGGGGGCTTCCCTAAACCAAACGAAACAGGGGGGTTGGTTTTGACCATGTCTGTGGGGCTTCCTTGTGGACAGGCTGCAGGTGTCCCACTGAGACACTTGCATGGCAGTGGCACTGAAGCTAAGCATGGGTGGGATTGTTCAAGAAGAGTGTCAGGGAAGAAAGGAAAAGACAAAACCCTAAGAAGGCCTAACTTTCATGAGGCTGGTATAGGATGGAAGTTTCTGGGAAGCTGTCCGAGAGCTGGGAAAACCTGAGAGGGTGCGGTGTCATGGAGCACAAAGTGATCAGGAGAGTCAGAGGCTGCAGAGCTCAGGCAGGATAAAGATGGACAGCGCCACTGTGCAGAGGGCGCTAACACCCCCTGGGAGAGTGGGGCATCTAAACCAGTGCAGCGTGGAGCAGAGACGGGGTGGGCAGGCTGTCCGGGGGTGATGTGCAACAGGGCAGGTTACAAGGGGTAAGATGCAGCAGCATCGACAGGCGTGAGGCTGGAGGCGCATTTCTGGGGGGTCTTTTGCTGACATGTTCCCCCTCGGGCTTCTGGCAACTGAGCCCACCCCAGGGGCCGTCCTTGGCCACTTCCCTTATTCCTGAGAACTTTCAAGGTGGTTTCTTCCATATGCAGTGGTGTCAATGCCACCTTTGTGCAGGCTCCCAGGTTCACAGCTTGGCCTGAACTCCCCTAAGCTCCAAGGTCACACACCTAAGTGCCTGCTGACAAGAGCACCTGGACACGGGCAGGTGCATGTCCAAACCAACCCCTTGATTCTCTCCCCAGACCTGCTCCTCCCCCATGTGCATGGATGCTAAGTAGCTTTAGGCAACTACACCTCTTTGGGACCCCATGGACTGTAGCCTGCCAGACTCTTCTGTCCATGGGATTCTCCAGGCAAGAATACTGGAATGGGTTGCCATTTTCTACTCCAGAGGATCTTCCTGACCCAGGGACAGAACCTGCATCTCTTTCATCTCCTGCATTGGCAGGGGCATTCTTTACCGCTAGCATGCTCCTCCCCCTGCCTCCTCCATCTCAGGGGAACAACACCACCTTGTTTCCAGCTGTTCTGGGCCAGACGCTGCATATCTTCCTGGAATAGTCCACACCCCTCCAGCAGAGGCCAGTCTTCCTCTGTGTCCCTGTCACTACTCGCCTGAACCCACAGTCATTTCTCAGCTGAATAAGTGTCACAGCCCCTCCCTGGCCTCCTCACACCCACCTGAGATCCTGCCACAGGACAGCAAAGCAGGCCATGCTCTGCCTGAAATCTGCAAATGCTTCCCGCCCCATGTCCTGCCTGATTTCATTTCCTTTGGGAATATACCCAGAAGTAGAATTTCTGGGTTGTAGGGCAGTTCTATTTTTAATTTTTTGAGAAGCCTCTACAATGCTTTCCATAGTGGCTAACCATTTTTCATTCCCACCAACAGAGCACGAGGGTTCCCTCTTCTCCACATTGTGGCCAACATTGGTTATATCCTGACTTTTTGATAACAGTCATTCTGACCGGTGTGTGGTGATACTGACTGTGGTCCCAATTTGCACTTCCCTGATGAGTGATACTGAGCGTCTTTCCACGCTTCTGTCTGTTGGCCATTTGGACGCCGCTTGTGACAACGTGGATGGGCCTTGAGGGCATTGCACTAAGTAAGATGACTCAATATGTGGAATCTAAAACACCCAAATTTATAAGAACACTAAAACGGTGGTGACCAGAGGCTGGGGTGTGAGGAGAGAGGAGAGAGGTAGTTTTAGGAAACAAACTTACAGAGTAGATGAATAAGCCTAGAGATCTAGTACTTAGCACAGCGATCATAGGCAATAATATTGTATGATAATCATCACTTGTTGAAACACTAGATCTTGATTCTTCCCACCAGAAAAAGAGAAAGGATAGGCATGTGAAGGAACACGGGTGCTGACTGTCGCTACAATCAGATTACAGTATATTAATGTACTAAATCTGCACACGGGGCATCTGAAATACACATAATGTTATATGTCAAGTAGATTTCAATGAAAACGAAAGTAAAATCTTGTGGCAGAAGCTGCTGAGGGAACTGGATGGGAGTGCACAGCAAGCTCTGGGAAGAGGGAACCTTTGCTGTGAAACCTGTCCTGGAGCAGACCAGAGGGTAAGTGAGGACCAGGTTGGCACCTGGGGCAGCTCCAACCTGCCGCCAGGAGACGCGAAGCCACAGCTCCCACAGCTGCACTGGCCCAGTTTTGTTCATCTGGGCACCTGCAGAGATTATGCAAGAACCCAGGCAGACTGACACACTGTTCATGGTGCCATGCCTTCAGGGAGGGAAGGGGAAGTAGCAGCCAGGGAGGAAATAGAGTTCAAAGTCTGGGGCTTTGGGTCAAGGTGCATCACTCGGGGAATTAGCAAGTCCCCAGAGCTGGCTGTGGCCAGCCCATTAGTGAAAAAATATTGCACCATATCAGTAAACAAAGGATGCTGCAGCCATCAAAACATCATATTATAACCTCCCCAATGGTGAGCCCTGAAGAGAACTCTGCCTGGAGACAGGATGCCCACCATCAAACCATCAGACACTGCAGCTACCACCACCCACAATGGTGGACTCTGAGACTCAGGATGAGAAAGCATAGGATACTGGCCCTAGATAACTGAGGTGCATACCAAAGGATGATTTCAGTGAGCCCAGACTTGCATCTTCCTGGACATAGAAAAGTGCTAAATTCCTTAACGTCAGATGTCTGCTTTTCTTTAAGTAACAGTAATCTTTTGATGTTCCAACTACCTGGTCTTTGTTGCAAAAATCGCTAAATATCCAGCCCCACCACCTGTTAGCTCTTCTGAGCTTATCTGAGAGGCTGTGTCCCAGGCTTCAGTCCTCAGTTTTATCTGCTGAATAAAACACAATTCTCAACTTTCAGTTTGTGCATCAGTTTTCGACACCCCAAGGGTGTGTTTCCTTTGGGATTTGCTTGTTTCTGTCAGTTTACTATTTATTTAGCTTTGCATTTCCTCAAGGATGCTTCCCTTCCAATGTCCCCTGTGGACACAGCCCTCAGACCCTGCCTACTCAACAGATTTGATCTGCCCTCAGTGGGGGGTTGTCTAAACACCTCTTCTCTATACCCTTCCCCAGGTGAGACAGCCCTGGGGAAAGAGTGCTCAGGTATTAGTACGAACCTGTGACTCTCCTTCTGGGAATTTGGCGAGGGGATTCAAGGAGATGGTGACATCATATCCTGGTCTTACAGGGGTTCCTAAGTCCCACCATAAAGAGTACATCCACCATGGTCACCGATGACATAATATGTGGGGAGTTTCAATCTTAGAGTACCTGTATAGTCTTAAGTTCAAAAGGTAATCTTGCTGTCAGACGATACTGTTGTTGTTTTACCCAATCACTAAGTCACATCCAACTCTTTGCAACCCTATGAACTGCAGCACACCAGGCTTCCCTGTCCTTCACTCTCTCCCAGAGTTCACTCAAACTCATGTCCATTGAGTCGGTGATGCCACGATTTAACTTTGGTCACTACAAATAAAGTGGGAATTCCCAGGTGGTGCTAGTGGTAAAGAACCTTCCTGCCAATGCAGGAGATGTAAGAGATGTGGGTTCAATCCTTGGGACTGGAAGATCCCCTGGAGCAAGGCATGGCAACCCAGTTCAGTATTCTTGCCTGGAGAATCCCATGGACAGAGGAGCCTGATGGGCTACAGTGTACAGGGTCACAAAGGGCTCGACACGAGTGAAGAGACTTAGCACACGTGCACACATAAACTAGCACTGATTCTATGTGAGCAAGCATCTTTTTAATGAAAGCAGTGTCTCCCGTTGTCCCTATTTCTGGGTGTCATCTGGGCAGATGGATGGAGCAAAAGCTAATGGAACTGATAGGTTCATTCCTAAAGCTGGGGGAAAAAAAGAGTCCTTCCAGGAACTGTACAAACCATGCATAGACCTATGCCCAAGATGTGGGGAATTTATCCGTTATTTGCTACTGTTAGATGACCAAGTCACCATACTTTTGGCCATGGAAATTCTAGTACCTACCCAGTGTTTTTGGATTCTGTCTTACTCTTAGGCTCCTAAGAAAGGGTGAAAAGTCTCCACCCAAACTTGAGTGCCTCGGGTCAACGAAATGACTCCCTTTGGTTGTTTATATTCCATCCCTGAAAATTAAAGCCCTCTTCACAGGTGGGAGCAGGCAAGCTGCCAGGGAAAACAGTTTCTGTCATCACCATCTTTGGTAATTCCAGAAAGAAAAACACTGGGCATGCTTCATGGAAAGTTATGAGAAGAAACAAAAGTTGCTATTTCAGCACTTTCTTTCTTCCTCACTTAGCACAAAACGCCCTAAAACAGCATACTGATTACGTGCAGCACAAAACGCCCTAAAACAGCATACTGATTACGTGCTTTTGGTTCTTAAATGGAGATTTTAACATAAAATCTTTAAGTCTGATTTTTCCTTCCTATTTCCCCAATGTGTACCAAAGATTGTTATATCCCTCCAACAGATATTTACAAAGGGTTAATTTTTCTGCTAAAATGGTATTAGCTAGAAAGCTGTACATAGACAGTTATCTGAAGATTTGTAGTCTTTTTGTTTTAATTTTATTTTTCCTTTTTTTTCTGGCTTACTTTTCTTTCTAAAAAATTTTTATTTTATTAAAATATAGTTGATTTACAGTGGCATGTGACTTTCAGGTGTACAGCAGCAAGACTCAATTACACATATCAACTTTTTCAGATTCTTTTCCCTTATGGGCTATTAGAGACACCGAGCATAGCTCTCTGTGCTGGACAGTAGGTCCTTGTTAGTCGTCTGTTTCATATATAGTCATGTGTGTGTCTTAATCCCAGACTCCTAGTTTGTTCTTTGCCCTTTGGCAACCCCAGAGACTATTTTCTACGTCTGTGGCTCTACTTCTGTTTTGTAAATAAATTCATCTGCATCATTTTCTTTATGCTGCACATGTAGGTGCCATATGGTATTTGTCTTTGTCCGGTTTATTTCCCTCAGTAGGATAACTTCCAGGTCCATCCATGTTGCTGTAAATGATATAATTTCATTCTTTAAAATTGTTTATTATAGTTGCTTTACAATGTTGTGCTATTTTCTGCTGTACAGCAAAGCGAATCAGCCATATGTATATATGTACACACACACACACACACACTCACATATATATATCCCCTATTTTTTGAATTTCCTTTCCATGTAGGTCACCACAGAGCATTGGGTAGAGTTTCCTGTGCATCAGGAAGCAGACTGTTCTCATCAGTTATCTATTTTACATATAGTATCAGTGTATGCAAAAGTAGGAAGTCAAGAGATACCTGGAGTAACAGATAAGTTTGGCCTTGGAGTACAAAATGAAGAAGAGCAAAGGCTAATAGTATTCTGGCAAGAGAATGCACTGGTCATAGCAAACACCCTTTTTCACACAACACAAGAGACGACTTTACGCATGGACATAACCAGATAGTCAATACCAAAATCAGATTGATTGCATCCTTTGTGGCCAAAGATGGAAAAACTGTATACAGTCAGCAAAAACAAGACCTGGAGCTTACTGTGGCTCAGGTCATCAGCTTTTCATAGCAAAATTCAGGCTTAAACTAAAGAAAGTGGGGAAAACCACTAGGGCAGTCAGGTATGAATTAAATCAAATCCCCTATGAATATATAGTGGAGGTGACAAATAGATTCAAAGGATTAGATCTAGTAAACAGAGTGCCTGAAGAACTGTGGGTGAAGGTCCATAATACTGTGCTGCTGCTGCTGCTAAGTCGCTCAGGTCGTGCCCGACTCTGTGCGACCCCATAGACGGCAGCCCACCAGGCTCCGCCGTCCCTGGGACTCTCCAGGCAAGAACACTGCCATTTCCTTCTCCAATGCATGAAAGTGAAAAATGAAAGGAAAGTCGCTCAGTCGTGTCTGACTCTTCGCGACCCCATGGACTGTAGCCTCCCAGGCTCCTCCGTCCATGGGATTTTCCAGGCAAGAGTACTGGAGAGGGGTGCCATTGCCTTCTCTGAATATTGTGCAGAAGGAGGCAAACAAAACCATCCCAAAGAAAAAGAAATGCAAGAAGGCACAGAGGTTTTCTGAGGAGGCTTTACAAACAGCTGAGGAAAGAAGAGAAAGGAAAAGCAAGGGAGAAAGGGAAAGGTACACTAAACTAAATGCAGAGTTCCAGAGAATAGCAGGAGAGATAGGAAGGCCTTCTTCACTGAAGAATGCAAAGAAATAGAGGGTAACAACAGAAAGGGTGAAGACTAGAGAGCTCTTCAAGAAAATGGGAAATATCAAAACAACACTCCACTGAAAGATGGGCACCATAAAGGACAGAAACGATAAAGACCTATTAGAAGCAGAAGAGATCAAGAAGAGATGGGAAGAATGCACAGAAGAGCTGTAAAAAAGAGATCTTAATGATATAGGTTCTGGCACGGGTTGTGATTTGGGACCCATGTCCTCAGGAAACACACGGGGGATCCTGGATGGCAATTGTTCCTGGAACTCCCAGGGAGTGAGGTCACATCTGGCAGGTTGAGAACTATCCGCATGGAGGGGAACGGTTGGTAATGGAGGAGCAGACAACACACAAAGGGGAAAGAGGACAGAGGAACCCTGGAGGAGCCACAGCAGAGGGAAGAGAGTGGGCAGGGCAGGAAGAGGAGCGGAAGGGAGCACATGGCCACAGGAGGCAGAGGAAGATGCTGCTGCTGCACAGATGAAGCGGGCTTTGGGAGACTCCAAAGGGGCGTGGCCAAAGCAGGGTCTTACTTTTGCTCTGAAGACTGAACCTAGGTTTCGGCTCTGTCCGTGCGCGTCCTCTTCCCTGTATCTTTGGAGGTTGGGGATGTCCCGGGGGGCGCACCTTCTCCACCACGTGGCTCTGGGTGGGCCTTGGGTCTTCTCCTGCGTTGCTCCCTCCTTCCCTTTGGCCGCTGCCCTTGTTCAGGACCAGAGCATCTCTGTCTGGCTTACTTTAAAGCTCTCTCACCTCGCGGTCTGCCTCCAGCCTTTCCCTTCCCCAAGGTAGTTTCCACAATGCTCCCACTACCGGTCACTCACGTGTTTACTCAGAATTTCCCTAGATACCAGTAAGTGCCAGGCACAGTCCCACATGAGCGAACAGAGCCTCAGAGAAGGCAGATTCCATCCCTCCACTCACAAGCTCACATCCTGGTGACAGGAGACAGAAGAAATGCCTGGGCAATTTTAAGTAGTGACCCATTTTTAAAGACAGAAACATTTGCGGGCTGAGGACAGAGAGCTCACATAGGCAATTAAACTGGAGGGCTGAGAGACCTCTCTGAGGAGGTGGACATTTGCCTGAATGACGACAAGGAACTGAAGAATATTCCAAGAAGAGGGCAGGGGGAGGGTGGTGGGAGCTGCTCAGCTTTGATTCCACTCAACAGGACAGGGAGGCCATTTTGGCCAGAGACCCTCAGGGTGCTCCTGGACAGAAGCTTGGCTTTTTCTGGTGTCATGATCTTGAGTGCTCAGTTGCTAAGTCAGGTCCGACTCTCTGCGACCCCATGGACTGTAGCCCACCAGGCTCCTCTATCCACGGGATTCTCCAGGCAGGAACACTGGAGTGGATGGAGTGCTAGTTCCTCCTCCAGGGGATCTTCCTGATCCAGGAATCAAACCTGTATCTCCCCCATCTCCTGTACTGGCAGGCAAATTTTTAAACTACTGAACCACCTGGGAAGCTCACTCCCTACTTAAATTATAAGTAGAATCAAACCCAAATGGTATCTCTGGCAGACAGGCAGCTGTTCAGTGGGGCCCCGATTCTTCTTACCTCATCTTACCCCTCCTACAGGACTCACACACATCAGCCTCCACAAGGTTCCCACTATCTGCATCATCCTGTCCTGTATCTAGCAGACTCCTATCCACCCTTCAAGACCCCAGTGCAATGTCCCATTCCACAAAACGTAAACGTCTGCCTCTTGAGTGCCCCAGGGCACTTGCACTTGCTGAGCCTGTCTTCCCCCTGGCCTCATCAAAAGCATGGGTAAAGTTTGCCCACCTGTGTCGCTCAGCAGCTGAGTGTGGCTCCAGGCAGGACAGGCAACAGCCCCCCCACCACATTTTGGCAGATAGGAAACTCAGTTAAGTTCAGTCGCTCAGTCGTGACTGACTCTTTGTGACTCTATGGACTGCCCCATGCTAGGCTTCCCTGTCCATCACCAACTCCTAGAGCTGGTTCAAACTCATGTCCATCAGGTCAGTGATACATCCAACTATCCCAACCTCTGTTGTCCCCTTCTCCTTCTGCCTTCAATCGTTCCTGGAATTAGGGTCTTTTCCAATGAGTCAGTTCTTTGCATCAGGCGGCCACAGTATTGGAGCTCCAGCATCAGCATCAGTCCTTCCAGTGAATTTTCAGGACTGATTTCCTTTAGGATGGACTGGTTGGATCTCCTTGTAGTACAAGGGACTCTCAAGAGTCTTCTCCAACACCACAGTTCAAAAGTATCAATTCTTTGTCACTCAGCATTCTTTATGGTCTAACTCTCATATCTACACATGACTACTGGAAAAACCACAGCTTTGACTATACAGACCTTTGTCAGTAAAGTAATGTCTCTGCTTTTTAATATGCTGTTTAGGTTTGTCACAGCTTTTCTTCCAAGAAGCAAGAAGCAGGTGTACTTCTTAAGGGTGAAACACAGGAGGAAGACCCTGCCTACAGAATGCTTCACACTTATACCACTCTCTTCACACTTATCTACAGGGACACAGAGCAAGCACGTCCCAGGAAGATGTGCAGTCGGGGCTGTGTATGGCTCGCATGCACTGGGACCATTCTGGATGGGGTCGGGTGGGTCAGTCAGCATCCCACAGAGATTTTCAGGTGGACATCCATTTTAGATTTTCCCAAATATTCATGCCCAGACACACGCAGACACAGCAACTGTATAGGCTTGGATACAATTTAAGTAAAGCTTGCAAAAGTAGTAGGGAGAAAGGTGGGATGCCATAGGGTAAGTTGAAAAGTATATTCTGATATAGATTCCACAAATATAGTCAACTGATCTTTGACAGAAGGGCAATGGAAACACAGTGGAGAAAATACAATCTTTCAGCAAATGGCGCTGGAATAACTGGACATCCACAAGCAAAAAAGTGAATCTAGACACAGATCCTACACCCTTTTCAAAGAATAACTCAAAGTGGATCACAGACCAAAAATATAAAATGCAAAGCTAAGACACTCCTGGAAGATAATCTTGGAGAAAATTGAAATGACATTGGGTTTGGTGATAACTTCCGAGATATAACACCAAAGGTACCATCCGTGAAAAAGTTAATTGATGAGCTGAACTTTATTAAAATTAAAAATCTGCTCTGCCACAGATACTGTCAAAAAATGATAAGACAAGCCACTGACTGAGAGAAAATATCTGATACATCTGATAAAGGTCTGTTATCCAAAACACACAGTTCAGTTCAGTTCAGTCGCTCAGTCCTGTCCGACTCTTTGCGACCCCATGAATCGCAGCACGCCAGGCCTCCCTGTCCATCACCAACTCCCGGAGTTCACTCAGACTCATGTCTATCGAGTCAGTGATGCCATCCAGCCATCTCATCTTCTGTCGTCTCCTTTTCCTCCTGCCCCTAATCCCTCCCAGCATTAGAGTCTTTTCCAATGAGTCAACTCTTCGCATGAGATGGCCAAAGACTGGAGTTTCAGCTTTAGCATCATTCCTTCCAAAGAAATCCCAGGGCTGATCTCCTTCAGAATGGACTGGTTGGATCTCCTTGCAGTCCAAGGGACTCTCAAGAGTCTTCTCCAACACCACAGTTCAAAAGCATCAATTCTTCGGTGCTCAGCCTTCTTCACAGTCCAACTCTCACATCCATACCTGACCACTGGAAAAACCATAGCCTTGACTAGACGGACCTTTGTTGGCAAAATAATGTCTCTGCTTTTGAATATGCTATCTAGGTTGGTCATAACTTTCCTTCCCAGGAGTAAGCGTCTTTTAATTTCATGGCTGCAGTCAGTAACAGTAAGATACCACAACACCATAATGTCTCTGCTTCATCACTAGTTTTGCTGACTTTAGGACCAGGATTCCAGCAGTATTCTTAAGCTAGAAGCAAATTCACCAAGTGCAAACCAATGCTCAGAATATGTAAAAGAAATAAAATACAAAGTATACTGTGGTAACATAAGTAATGAAGATTTAATCAGGCTTTCTATTGGCTATTGGAACTACATAATGGAAAGTCAGGTTTTATGAACTACTACTGCTTTTGCGTCTAAAATTTTCACGAAGAAACCATGCTCTCACTTTGGTCTCTTCTCCCTTCAATAAAGCTCTGTTTCCTCTTACAAGACATTCTTTGTTGGGAAGTTTTTAGTGGCTGGAAGATTTGACTGTCACCACCGCCTGGGATTAACACGACTAACATGGTTCCTTAATGCTCTGTCCTTTGGCAAATACAGAAAGCGAAACCGAAATACAAAGAGCATCACAACAGACAGTGTGCTTCTTTTGTGGTTATTATCTACCAAAACAATAGATTTCGGGGGGAAAAAAAACATTTTCTATGGTTGAATGAGCCCTTTATATAGAAATCAGTACTTTTCAATACTATTTAAAACCCTTTCTCTTCCATACCAGAAATGTGTTATTTGCTGCCTCAGAATTTAATCATAATAGTTTGCTAGAAATATGAAACAAACTCGAACTTGAGGGAATTAAGTGTGGGTCTCTTCATATAACCTAAAATTGCTTATTTTATATCGTTGCTCAGTCATGTCATTTGTGACCCCACAGACTCACCAGGCTCCTCTGTCCTTGGAATTCTCCAGGCAAGAATACTGGAGTGGGTAGCTAGTCCGTTCTCCAGGGGATCTTTCTGACCCAGTGACAGAACCTGGGTCTCCTGCACTGTGGCAGATTCTTTCCTGTCTGAGCCACCAGGCAGCCCTGGAGATAACCAAGGGGCTTTGACTTCCAAACGACCTAGATCCACACACTCACATCTCTCTGCCACAGTGACAGCCCCGAATCCCCCTCTGCCGCGGCGACAGCCCCGCGTCCCCCTGTGCCACGGTGAGAGCCCCGCACCCCTCTGTGACCTCCTGGTAACTGCGTGTATCTTCTGGGTTAGTCGGTCTGGTCCCCTCACCCCTGCCAATCAGATGGATTCAAAGTATGGCACACTTCAAACAGCTCTGGAGCTGTTGTCCAGACCGCTGCATCCACCCTAGGACACCTCCAGCTGGCCCTCCGCAGGGAGCTTGCTGACAAGAAGTGAAGCCTGGGTCTGGGTTTACCGCATGCTGGAGCCAGGGTGAGCACTGCCACGCTCCAGCAGCCACAGCCTCAGCTGTGACCTGTCACGGTGGCAGCCGCCACGGGGCCGGCTTCCCTTCACGGGAGGTGGTCCCCATCTCCACACTGATGTCCTCTTCTCGTTGGTACATAGACTAACCACTGTTCCTATGTGCTCCAAATGTAGGCAGAAGAAGTGTTTTGAACTAGGCATTCAACATAAAAAACCCCATAGCATTGCTATTTACAACAGCCAAGACATGGAAGCAATCTAAGTCTAAAAATAGATTAATGGATAAAGAAAATGTGGTGTATATATATACACAGTAGAATATTACTCATCCATAAACAGAATGAAATGATGCCATTTGCACCTGGCATACAAAGTGAAGTAAGGTAGACAGAGAAAGATAAATATCATATGATATCACTCACAAGTAAAATCTAAAAGAAAATGATACAAATGAACTTGTTTACCAAACAGAAATAGACTTGTACATAGAAAACAAACTTATGGCTACCAAAGAAGAAAGTAAAGGTGGAATAAATTAGGAGTTTCAGATTAAAATATAGACACTATCATATATAAAATAGATTAACAACAAAGAGCTACCGTAGAGCACAGGCAACTATACCTGATGTCTTATAATGGAAAAGAATGTGAAAAAGACTATAAAAAGATACATATCTGAATCACTCGCTATGCGCCTGAAACTAACACATTTTAAATCAACTATATTTCAATAAAATTAAAAAAAAATTCCAAAACAAAAATCCCACTCACAGGAGAAAATCTTAACTATTCAAGAAATCATAGTTAGCCAGTAAAGTATTAGTCACTCAGTTGTGTCTGAATCTTTGCAACCCCATGGACTGTAGCCCATGAGGCTCTTCTGTCCATGGAATTCTCCAGGCAGAAATATTGGAGTGTGTTGCCCTTTCCTTCTCCAGGGATCTTCCTGACCCAGGGATCAAACCCGGGCCTCCTCCATCGCAGGCAGATTACCGTCTCAGCCGTCAGCAGAAGCTCCATAGTCAGCCAGAGCCCCACACTAACACTGCCTCTGTGTGGCTGGTGAGCATGGCAGGGCATTCAGTTTGGTACCATGAGGATTTACATGCTGCCGGCACCTCCGTGGCACCACCACCTGCCTAGAAGCTCTTCTGCAGGGACCCAGAGCACATAGTCAGCAAGGTTGTTTAATTTAAGTGACTCTTCCTCCTTGAAAGAAAGAAATACAGCCAAGAGAGCAGTGGACCACGGCATACACTCGTCTCACCTCGCTAAAGGACAATTCCCAGGCCCCGGTCTTCATCCACGCCATGTACAGGCGCTGAGGGTTTCCAGGCGGCCCTCCTCGTGCTACAGAGTTAAGTGTGCATGAGGTTCATATCTATTTGATGGGGGAGAAGAGAGGCTGGACAAAGAAGGCACCCTATAACGATTACTATTTACCGCAATCCTCTGTGCTTTTCAAGGTTTTTTGTTTTAGCATGTCGTAATTTTCCTAAGTTGTATTTTTTAATGAATTTGCCTATTTAATTTTTCCACATTGTTGGTATAATGTGACACCATTTTCTTATTCTCTTTTTAATGGTGATAGGAGCGATTCATCTTTTATTCTTGATAGAAGTGATTTACATTATCTTTCTTTTTTTCTTATCAATCTAAATGAGCTGATCTTTTGATTATTTCCAAGAAAGCTTTGGTTTTGTTGATTTTTGTCTATTATTTTTCTACTTTGGTTTCTTTAATCACTATTCTTTTTTATGTCTCTGTTTTTTCTTTGAATTTGTTTTGTTCTACTATTCCTAGCAATTTCAGATAGAACCTTAAATCTTTGCTTTTTATTTTTTATTTATTTCTTTTAATTGGAGGCTAATTGCTTTACAATATTGTATTGGTTTTGCCATACATCAACATGAATCCACCACGGGTGGACACGTGTTCCCCATCCTGAAACCCCCTCCCACCTCAATTTTTTTCCTTTTTCTAATATAAACGTTCAAAGTTATAAAGTTCCCTATAAGCATTGCTGTAGCTGTATTTTGCAAATTTTAATATGCTGTACTTTTGTTTTTATTCAGTTCGAAATTACCTTTGTTGCTTCTTTGACTTAGATCATTATTGTTTACAGATTTATTGAGATACAATTCAAATATAACATTGTATAAGTTAAGATGTATAATATAATGATTGGATATACTGATATATTGTGAAATGATCCCCATAATATGGTTTGTGAACATGTTCTTCCCTTTAGGCAGTTTCTATTTTTTTCTTTTTTTGTTAGAACACTTAAGTTCTACTCTCAGTGACTTTCAAGTGTGTAAAATGCAGTATAGTTAACTGTAGTTACCAAGCTGTACTTTAGAACTCAGACATATGTGTGTGTGTGTGTGTGTGTGTGTGTGTGTGTGTGCGTGCGTGTCTATCTGAATCACTAGCTATACCCCTGAAACTAACACCACATTGTAAATCAACAGTTCTCAGCAGCAGGGTCTTTTCTAATGAGTCGGCTCTTCACATCAGGTGGCCAAATACTGGAGGTTCAGCTTCAGCGTCAGCCCTTCCAATGAGAATATTCAGGACTAACTTTTAGGATTGACTGGTTTGATCTCCTTGCAGTCCAAGGGACTCTCAAGAATATTCTCCAACATCACAGTTCAAAAACATCAATTCTTTGGTGCTCAGCCTTCTTTATGGTCCAACTCTCACATCCATACATGACTACAGGAAAAACCATAGCTTTGACTACACGGAACTTTGTCAGCAAAGTGATGTCTCTGCTTGCTGTCAAGGTTTGTCATAACTTTTTTTGCAAGAAGCAAGTGTCTTTTATTTTCATCACTGCAGTCATCATCTGCAGTGATCTTCAGTTCAGTTCAGTTCAGTTGCTCAGTCATGTCCGACTCTTTGCGACCCCATGAATCGCAGCACGCCAGGCCTCCCTGTCCATTACCAACTCCCGGAGTTCACTCAGATTCACGTCCATTGAGTCAGTGATGCCATTCAGCCATCTCATCCTCTGGTGTTCCCTTCTCCTCCTGCCCCCAATCCCTCCCAGCATCAGAGTCTTTTACAATGAGTCAACTCTTCGCATGAGGTGGCCAAAGTACTGGAGTTTCAGCTTTAGCATCATTCCTTCCAAAGAAATCTCAGGGCTGATCTCCTTCAGAATGGACTTAGAGCCCAAGAAAATTGAGTCTGTCTCTCTTTCCACTCATTGTTTCCCCATCTATTTGCCATGAAGTGATGGGACTGGATGCCATGATCTTAGTTTTTTGAATTTTAAGTTTTAAGTCTACTTTTTCACTCTCCTCTTTCACTTCATCAAGAGCTCTTTAGTTCCTGTTCATTTTCTGCCATAAGGATGGCGTCATCTGCATATCTGTGGTTTGTTATATATTGAATAATTTTGGCTTGTCTCCTGGACATTTTGAGTGTTTTGCTTACAAGGTGCTGGACTCTCTTATATTCCTACAAAGAGTGTTAATTGTTTTATTTTAAGAGATAACAAGCTGAATGGACTCACAATGAAAATTCTGAAAACTGGCAATTCAAGTTCTTTCATCCTTAGCTAGGCTGCTTGGCCCCCATCTCTTGCATGCACGATTCCATCAGCCAGAGATTTGGGCAGAATTTATTCATAGAATTTATGGTTCTCTGGCTTTCTCTTTTCTGATATTTTCCCCTCAATTTCTAGAGGCTGATGGCTGTCCTAAACTTAGGTGCTGCTTTTTCAGGTCAGGAATACTGGGGATCATGGACAACTTTCTTGAATCTATATAATTTTCTGTAGCTGCATAAAACACTGCTGTTGTTCAGTTGCCCAGTCATGTCCAGCTCTTTGGGACCCCATGGACAAAACATAAGACATTATCCTAGATGTAGTAGTTCAAACACACACGTTTGCTATCTCACAGTCTCTGTGTCAGCAGTGTGAGCATAGCTATGTGGGGTTCCCTGCCCGGGGTCTCAGTCTCTGTGTCAGCAGTGTGAGCACAGCTACGTGGGGTTCCCTGCCTGGGGTCTCAGTCTCTGTGTCAGCAGGGTGAGCACAGCTATGCAGGGTTCCCGGCCTGGGGTCTCATAACGTGTCATCAGGCTGCCTTCCTGCCTGGAACAAGCACTTGCAGGCTCACTGGAGTTGTTGGAAGAGCCCCCTCCCTTGCAGCTGCATGCCCAAGGAGCCTGGCGCTTACTCTGGACTGGGGGCCATCTTCAACTTGGAGACGCCACCTGCGTTTCCCTGTCACAGGCAGTCTCCTCTTCAAAGGTGGTTCATGTCATGCATGTTCGCTTCTTTGAAGCAAAGGAAGGAATCCTTTTCCTGGTTCTGCTAAGATGGAATCTTATGGTATACAACAAAATGTGACCAAAGAAGAGACGTTCTACCATCTTTGCCATATAAGGCGACCTAATCAAGGAAGTGATAGCTGATGACCTGTGTCACACTCTGTGGGTCAGAAGCAAGTTGCAGTACCCCGTGCACCCAAGGACAGGCAGTCACAGGAGGACGTGAAGCTCTGGGAAACACATTAGGTATGCCGAGGCACCAGGGCCAAAAGTACATTCTACTGTCGTACAATCTGGGGGCCTTGGAGGTAAAATAACTTCTTCAAAGTTGCACAGGTCAGTGTTGGTAGAGCCTCACATTCACATCCAGGCAAAGCCTGCCTCCTCCTGGAATGCTGCATACAGCCTAACACGTAAACCTGTGCGCTACGCCATGGGAGCAGTCTGGAGTCAGCCACAGAGAAGTAGCACTGAAAGAAACACGCCATCTGCAAATCAAGGCTATCCAATCTTCCTGGAGTCGTGTGAAATCACAGCTATATCTGCAACTCAGATACCAAACACAAAGTTAGTTTCTTCATTCCTAGCATTGCCAGAAAGTGTTTTAGTTCCTCTTTTATAATTAAAGTCACCAGTGACCACATCACATCAGAAAGTCTAACAGATGACACAGGCTTGAGTCAGAGAAACCAAAATGTTAGAGGAACTTTATTTGGCAAAGACTGATTCTCTCAGTCTGGCTATCAGGTAAGTTTCTCTGGTGGTTTTATTACTTCTCTTAAATTATCACAGTATTCAAACTCTGTCGTCTTGGATCTGTTGTGATCCTAATAATAATGGGTATAGATAGTAACACAATTTCTAATAGTTTATATGAAGAAGTAGCTGAATACTAATGGAAATGTTAGATTCGTAAATAATAGCTGTAAAGCATCAATCTGAGGACCATGAGAACCAAGTTCTTTTGGAGAAACTGAAACTCACCAGCTGGTGGGGCGGGCAAGGCTGCTAACCACGGGCCCTGGTTTATAAAGTAAGAGGGAGAGGACGAAGCTGTGTTCTTGATCCGCAAGGTCCTCTCACTTCTAAAATTAGAAACTGTGCCTCAAACCTATGTTAATATGAAAACGGGGAATTAAGTTTCTAAGGGAGAAAATAAGATTCTGTATCACAAATACAGGTCAACTGTCTGTTGAACGGAAGTCTTTGCTGGAAGCCCTTGCAGCCCCCACATAAACAGGGGTAAATGGCAACAGTCAGTTTTATTTATTTAGGCATTTTCCAAAGACTGTTTCCTTGAAAAGACTATTCATCCATTGCTGTTGTTGTTCAGTCGCCCAGTCGTGTCTGACTGTTTGCAACCTCATGGACTGCATGACACCAGGTCTCTCTATCCCTTACCATTTCCCAAAGTTTGCCCAAGTTCACGTCCATTGCATCGGTGGTGCCATCCAGCCATCTCATCCTCTGAAGCCCCCTTCTCCTTCTGCCCTCAGTCTTTCCCAGCATCAGGAAATTTTTCAGTGAGTCAGCTGTTCACATCAGGTGACCAAAATACTGGAATCTCAGCTTCAGCATCAGTCCTTCCAACCAGTATTCAGGGTTGATTTCCCTTAAGATTGACTGGTTTGACCTCCTTACTGTCCAAAGGACTCAGGAGTCTTCTCTAGTACCACCATTTGAAGGCATCAATTCTTCGGTGCTCTGCCTTCTTTATGGTCCAGCTTTCACAACAGTACGTGACATATAGAACTTTAAATATTTGAAAAATCTTGCTAATTTTGCAAGCACTCTTACAAGTCCTATGAATATATCAGCATTTCAGAACAGCTTTGGTTATACAGACAAGCGCAGGAGTCATGCTTATTTTACTTCTGTATGAGTGCATGTTCAGTCCTGTCTGACTCTTTACAACCCCATGGACTAGAGCCTGCCAGACTCCTCTGTCCATAGGATTTTCCAGGCAAGAATACTCGAGTGGGTTGGCATTCCCTTCTCCAGGGGATCTTCCTGACCCAGGGATAGAATCTGTGTCTCTCGTGTCTCCTGCACTGGCAGGCAGATTTCTTTACCACTGAGCCACCTGGGAAGCCATTTTACTTCTGAGGAAATAGAAATCAGAAAGGGTGATTGGCAAGTCCTTCTAAGTGACTTGTCCAAAGTTGTACAGGCAGCAAGTGGACAAGAATGACCACATGAACTGCAAATGGCTGGAGCTCACCTAAGTACAACTTGCCACTGTTTAACTACTCGCTGCCTTTGCAAAGGCATGCTACATGCTTTCAGATTTCCTGCTGGAGTCCCGTGTTGGTGACTTTAACATATGGGAGGAAGTAAATTCTGTAAATAAAAACAGTTGTATAAAAAAGAAAGAGAAAACCAAAGAGCCCTTTATAACTCCAGCTGGAGCAGCTCAGAGGGAAAGACAGGGTCAAAATGGTGTGACATGTATGAGAAGGAAAGTGCCTGAAGGCAAAAAATGAAGGATTAAAACTCAAGTTATTTCGATGTCAAACAAATCTACCCACTAAAAATGTTTAAGATTGGGACTCCCCTGGTGGTCCAGTGGTTAAGAATCTGCCTTCCGATGTGGGGGACGTGGGTTTGTCCCTTGTCAGGGAACTAAGATCCCACATACAACTCGGGGAACTAAGAGCATGCACCGCAAGCAGAGAGCCCGCATGCCCCGACTACGGTGAAAAGAGGAGACAGAGAAGAAGAAGCCCGTCTCAGTGAAAGATCCTGCTGCAACTAAGATCCTGCGTGCTGTAACCAAGACTCGATGCAGCCAACAATAAACAGCTGAATATTTTAAAAAGATGTTTCAGGCCTCAGTGAACCTTCATAGGGTCATTAAAAATATTTTACCCCAAAATATGCTACAAGTAAGGCATTTGGAGAAAGTATATTTTTCACATTTATGGTAAGAGATTTGACTTTTTAAAGAAAACAGCAAAACCACTTATCATTCAGTAATAAGTGGCAAATCATTATTTTTATTTACAATAAAATATATACAATGAAAACTTCACATCTTAAACAGTTGTAAGTCTACAGTTCAGTTGTTGCAGTTGTTCAGTCATTCAGTCATGTCTGACTCTTTGTGACCCCATGGACAGATCTCCCCTGTCCTTCACCATCTCCTGAAGTTTGCTCAAACTCATGTCCACTGAGTCAGTGATGGCATCCAATGATCTCAACCTCTGTCTCCCCCTTTTCCTCTTGCCTCCAGTCTTTGCCAGCATCAGGGTCTTTTCTATTGAGTCAGTTCTTTGCATCAGGTGGCCAAAGTATTGGAGTTTCAACTTTAGCATCAGTCCTTCCAATGAATATTCCAGATTAATTTCCTCTAGGATTGACGACCTTTAGGAGTGACTGGTTGGATCTCCTTGCAGTCCAAGGGACTCTCAAGAGTCTTCTCCAACACCACAGTTCAAAAGTGTCAATTCTTTGATGCTCAGCGTTCTTTATGGTCCAGCAGTTGAGTAGTAAGCACATTCTAATAGTTGCACAATTTCCAGAACTCTTTTTAAAACAGTATTATAGTATTACAGTTACATTTCTTTATAATTTTGTTTAGGCATTTCATTATTGATTTTGGCTGGGCGGGGTCTTTGCTGCTGAGCAATCTGCTCTCTAGTTGGAGTGAGTGTGCTTCTCATTGCAGTGGCCTCTCGTCATGGGGCGCGGATCCAGGGCGCACGGGCTTCAGCAGTTGTGGCGCATGGGCTCAGGTTTGGCTCCCGGGCTCTAGAGCACAGGCTTAATAGTTGCAGTGCTCGGGCTTGGTTGCTCCACAGGATGTGGGATCTTCCCAGACCAGGGATCGAACCCATGTCTCTTGCATTGGTAGGTGGATTCTCTACCACTGAGCCACCAGGGAAGCCCCAGAACTCTTTTTATCTTGCAAAATGGAACCTCTATACCCCTTAAACAACTACCCCCTCCCCTCCCCCAGTCCCTGATGGTTCTAGGCATTTTGCCCTGGGAATCTTTGCCATAAGCACTTTTGCTGCACAACAATTGACTGTAAGACACTTTTGCCATGAAAGATAAAACAGCAAAATAAATTAAAATTTTAAATTAAAAATAACAAGGATATAATGCAACATGAACATGAAAAACAAAATTTTAAAAAGATTTATTGTGAAAATGAAAATATAATAAATCTTTGAATATATTTAAACTGTGTGTAGATTCATGGTTATAGTTGAGTCAGGCATATCTTAGAGAAAGCAATGCTACTCCTTGCCTCAAAGGATTCAGGATTTAACACTGGGCTTAAGTTATTTACAGTATTTAAAATGTGCTCTAAGTCTCTCCTTATTTCCCTGGAAATAAGCAGAACAGACGAGGGAGGCTGTTATTCCTTGTCAATGTGTGTAATGTCCATACCTGGTAGCCCACATCTGGGCTGCATTTAAATGTTCCATCACAAGCCTCATTTTATATTTCATGAAATCGTCTGAGCCAGATTCTGTGCCAAACGGCAAAATTCTGGCTACATGATGTTCTCCACTATCAATTGCAAAAACTGTTAGAAACTTGTATTCATCAGGAATCACCTAGTCATTCCTTTTTAGGGGTAGAGGAAGTGTTTGATTCTTTCGCCTCCAACTTCTAATATTGCTTAATTTGATGGAGGTGGCCTGAGGGAATAAACTGCTGCATGTAAATTAGCCAAAGAAACTATCATTGATGCTCTTGAAGACTGTTGTGAATTTTATTTTTATTGTTTGTCTTTGATGGCAAAACTGTCTTATAGTGAAACTGTCTGGGGCAAAGGTGTTTCTGGCAAAATTACCAGCAGGGCTTCTGAAACTCCCATGCTGCTTCCTGTCCCTGTGATCCAACTGCTCTGTGTAGCTCACAGAGGGGAAATCAGACAGTGTTTATCTTTTTCTTATGGGCACAGCGACCTTTTGTTTCAAGCGTAAAGTTCATCCATGCTATAGAATGTGTCATTTTACTTGCTTTTTAAGGTTGCTAATATCCCATGCAGAGACAGGGATAGACCTAGAGATGTTGTATGTTAATGCATATATGTGGCATCTGGAAAAATGATACAGATGATCTCATCTGCAAGGCAGAAATAGCGACACAGACGTAGAGAAGAAATGTAAGGACATCAAGGGGGAAGGGGTGGTGGGATGAATTGGGAGAATGGGATTAGCATACAGAACCTACAGGTATAGAGCAGATAACTGAGGAGAACCGACTGTGCAGCACAGCGGACTCTGCTCAGCGCTCTGTGGTGACCTGAACGGGAAGGAGATCTGGAGAAGAGGGGCTATACACACAGCTGAGACACTGCTGTACAGCAGAAACTAACACAACGCTGAAAGCAACTACACTGCAATAACAATTAATTTAAAAATATCCCGTGGTGTGTATAGACCACGTTTCGTTCTCCTTTCGTCCACTGGAGGACACCGACAGTTTGCTTCAGCCTCTTGGCTACTGCCAATTACATGGATCTGTCTTTTGCTTATGCATTCAGAAGAAATTGCTAGATCATATTTTACTTTTAACGTTTTGAAAAACTGTTATATGGTTCTCCACAGTGGCTGCACCATTTTATATTCCCACCAACACGGCACAAAAGTTCCAGTTAAGTTCCATCCTCAACCACACTTGTTATTTGCTGGGTGTTATTGTTATTGTTGTCTGTTCTGAGAGGAGTCATGCTGACGGGTGTGACGTGGTATCTCATTTTGGTTTTGATCTGCTTTACCCTAACGTTCAGTGATGTCAAATATCTTTTCGGGTGCTAACTGGCCCTTTGCATACTTTCTTAAAAGAAATCTCAAATCACGTCCTTCACCCATTTTTAAACAGGTTGTTCATTTTTTTTTGTTGAGTTACAGGAGTTCATTATATATTCTGGACATTAACTTTTTCAGATATATGATTTACAAATATTTTCTTCCATTGCATAGGTTGCCTCTTTACTCTGTTGATCATGTCCTTTGATGCACGGAAGTAAAAGCTTCACAGACACTAAAACTGTGAACTTGGCTGGGCAGTAAATCAAATGTTTCTAAACATGAAGGTAAGTTAACCACAGTAAGCCCAGATAAGGTGAGGCTGAGGTGGGGATGGAAGTTCAGGACAAGCTGGGGCTTGGGTGAAAGGTCTGTACCGTCCCAAATTTCCAAAGGTTGAATGATGCTTCAAAGGAAGGAAATAAGGTCTTTTATATTTTAGATTTAAAATATTGATTTGTATTCTAAAACCCACTTCTCTGACTATGGATTACCAAAGTGACTGGGAAGAATCATGAAAATACTTGGATAGAAAGAAGTGAGATTTAAAGGTAGAAAAATAATGAAATCCTATTTTTGCCAAGTTCTCTTTCTAATGAGAAACAGACTGACTGCTGACACGATCGACAAGCAAAACTAAAGTGATGAAAGGACAAAGAATGAGGTAAGAACAACGTATCTGAACAGTGAATATTTCAACCACACGACTGTGATGCAAAGCCTAGCTGTTCATTTCCTCTGTCACTGAAGCATCAATGTGTAGAATAGCCAGCTCACTGATCATTTTGATTTTATCAAAGACACCTCCATGTAATGTCACTCTCTGATGGACAGGGAGGCCTGGCGTGCTGTGGTTCATGGGGTCGCAAAGAGTCGGATACGACCGAGCGACCGAACTGAACTGAATGACAGCTAAAAATATACAAGAATCTAATCTTCTTCCAACAAAGATTGGTTTCTTTAGCTGGAAGTGTCAGGCAGGAAATGACCCATAACAAAAGGTAGAAGCGAAACAGCTAAAATAGCCCAGTTTCCTTTCTCTGCAAGCTCTCATCGCCGATTCCCTATTATGTCCACTCAAGGAAGTTCCTTGGCCGCAGGACTGTTTTCACAGCCTCTGCCATGGGACCCCCACAGCTTCCTGGGGATGTTTGTTTAGGCAAAGGAGCTGGACTTCCTCTAAATAACAATGCGGCCCCATCTTCGCCACCTCCAGGGGAGAAGGAAATACCCCAACACCAGAGGTGACATTCTCAGTGTTTCCACTTCCAGCGTTTTTAAAAAGATCATTCTGTACCATGATAAATTTTGTATTTGCTTCTCCATATTTTAGAATATAAACAAAACCTATTCTTGGGTGTTTACTGCAAAGAGAATTAGTGCAAACCCATTCTTTAGTTTTGTTAGTTCTGTTTATGTACTAAACTGACAGAGATACTTCATATTCGAAACATTTGAAGGCTAAGTGAACATTCTTTTTAAAAATATACACAGAAAGGCAGTTTGCCTAGATCCAAAAGAACTTTACATAGCTCCTACTTGTTTTATTCTTCACTCTTGTCAAGACTTTTGAAGTCTTATAACATATAGCAGATAAACAGATACTTTATAGTGGGGGTGAGGGCTGCTAAAAACAGACAAGGCATGTCAGAAAATCAGATCTACATATTTGAGTTTTACTGGTTGATCTATATTCAGGGTTTGGCCATGTCTGCAGTAAAGGCTTGGCACTTCATCTCTTATACTATGAGTTTAATATGGGTTTCAGACTTATATATGGGTCAGGTTATATATATATATCTTACTGGTCCTGGTGAGTCTGGTAAAATTAACCCTGTTTATCCAGCAGTTTCTACCCAGAAAACAGGATTACACAGGACAGGAGCCCAGCCTTGTCCATCAGCCGCTTGCCAGTTTGGTTTAACTTCCTTGACAAAGGGCACATATGGAGGTGAACTGGGTCTATCCTGATTCTGCCAGATACATTACCTGAAGCACCACTTCCAGGGCAAGCAGACTGGGTCACTGAGAAAGGCTCCCAGAAACTCGAGCGCTCAGAAACCCCTTTGCTGAAGCACGCAGCAAGAGTGGTATGCCATGGAGCAGAAACAGAAGCTTCCTTCAAGATTTTTAGGATAGCTTTTAATCTTTGGGTTTCAGTTCTCCAACAGCAAACACATGATCTCCGTGGCAATGAAGAGGGAATTAGCGAGCTCTTCCATCTCACTTGAGAATCTGCATCAGAGGCGACCACCTAGCAGAATGCGTGCTGCCCTCCTCTACGCCTCCTCCTGCACAGCGGGGACTGGAGCCTGCATGTCTCACTGGAGCAAACCCCCAATCCCCCCCACCACCCGCCACGGCTGCCTGGTTCCCTCTGACCCTGCTCAGCACCCACGCAGGACAGCTCCCTGCAGGAGACACCTGAAGACCCTGGGTGACCCTGTGACCCCCTTTCCCCTCAGGGAATCTCAGTGTTGTCACTGGCACAACGAAGATAAGAGCAGTGCAGAGATATTACAAAGACGCAGTTAACTGATGTACATCAAGGCTGAGCACTGTAGCTGAAACGCAGCCAGCACTGAACGGGACCTGGTCATTATAACTGTTTCACGCTAACCTTGGGGCCGGTTAGCTGTCAGATGAGGCGCCTTCTCTGCCCATGAGCCATGGAAGGGCTTTGTGCTGGTGAGGGGATGCTCTATGAGGTCGGTCTGGACACATGACCTCTCAATTGAAACTGATATAACATTTAAACACTCCTGGCTGGGCTCACAATCTTTTCCCACTAGGACTTGACCCATGATCCACGTACCACCCAGCAAGGAAGGAAGTTAGAAGTGACACCTTCACCCAGTCTAGCCTCTGGCCCCTGACTGGACCAATCTGATGATCTCCCAGAGATGAGGATCAGGTGGGACCGTCTGGATCAAAATCAGCAGTGCCTGTGGGGGCTTCCCATGGGATAGGCTGCTGTCACTATATTTGATTCTGTGTCACACTCTCCCCATCCCCACGAGGTCCCACGAGGGCCATTCTCTGGGATTTGTGTGGGGGGGTGCGCAGGACATTTTTATACCAATTAAATATTGAGAACTTTTAAAATATTATATGTCATTTGTCCTTGAATTCCTTATGGCCAAGAAAACTGGTTTACATGAAAACAGAAACTCAGTATTCTTTTGTTATGGACTGAATTCTGCCTCCACAAAATGCACATGTTGAAGCCCTAACCCTTGGGACCTCAGAACGTGACTGCACCTGGAGATGGGGACTTTAAAGAGGTGAAGTGAAGTGAAGTGAAAGTCACTCAGTCGTGTCCGACTCTTAGCAACCCCATGGATTATACAGTCCATGAAATTCTCCAGGCAAGAATACTGGAGTGGGTAGCCTTTCCCTTCTCCAGAGGATCTTCCCAACCCAGGGATCAAACCCAGGTCTCCCGCATTGAAGGCAGATTCTTTACCAGCTGAGCCACGAGGGAAGCCCCTTTAAAGATGTGATCAAGTTAAAATGAGGTCATCGGGGTGGCTCCCAACCCAAATGACTGGTATCCCACAGAAGAAGGGTGGACACACACACACGTGGGGACACAGCAGGAGGACGGCTGTCAACGAACCAAGAGAGGCCTCAGCTGAACGGACCCGTGCAGACACCCTGAGTCCAGTGCTGAGCCTCAGGAACGGTGAGAGCTCAAGCTCCCTGACGGAGTTCTGCGAGGGCGGTCCAAGAAGACTGGCCACTGTAACACAGCTGTCGGCAGGCACTATTTGAGGTAAAAATTCAGGCCACGTCAGAGTCCACGAGGCTGTCCAGAGACAGTGCTTCAGCCTTACTCCTTAGTTTTCTCACTGCTGTGACCTTGAGCAAGTCACGTACGCTTCAGGGGCCCCGTGAGCCATTAGATGTGACCCTGACTCCACAAGAGGGGGTGAGACCATTTAAGATCGTGAAGCGGCATCTCCATGACAACATCAGCAAGTGCTAAATCTGCCACCCCGTGTTTCCCCCACATACTCACCGCTTCCTCCTGTGACTGCCCGACAAAAAATTCTTCCCCTGTGCACTAAACCAAACATTTGCAGCATGCTCACATGTTGCTTCCCATCCTATCTTCTGGGGCCTGAGCACATAAACTCAAATGTCTGGACACATTTTTATACCAATTATACAGGACATTTTTATACCAATTAAATATTGAGAACTTTTAAAATATTATATGTCATTTGTCCTTGAATTCCTTATGGCCAAGAAAACTGGTTTACATGAAAACAGAAACTCAGTATTCTTTTGTTATGGACTGAATTCTGCCTCCACAAAATGCACATGTTGAAGCCCTAACCCTTGGGACCTCAGAACGTGACTGCACCTGGAGATGGGGACTTTAAAGAGGTGAAGTGAAGTGAAGTGAAAGTCACTCAGTCATGTCCGACTCTTAGCAACCCCATGGATTATACAGTCCATGAAATTCTCCAGGCAAGAATACTGGAGTGGGTAGCCTTTCCCTTCTCCAGAGGATCTTCCCAACCCAGGGATCAAACCCAGGTCTCCCGCATTGAAGGCAGATTGTTTCTCGCTGTCATGTTCCAGCGAGACCTTCCCTTTCTCAATATTCTAATATTTTAAATTCCGCTGTTTTTAGAAATAAGGGGTGGTCATTCCCAGACTCCCTAATCCCGAGAGTGTTCTCCTCTGGGCATGGTTAGCTGTTTCTCTCACGGTATGGCTCAGACACACGGCCGCCTGGGGCAGACGTCATCAGTACCAGCGCTCCCCATCGCCACGCTCCTGCTGGTGTGGCTCAGGCTGCCGGAAACGTGGTGGTGCCTCACCCCCAGCATCCACTCACCTTCCTTAGGGGTTCCTGCCCTGGACACAGCGGGCCCCAGGCCAGCCCTGGACAGGAGGAGGGGCTGACAAGACCTGGGGATGGGTGACTCTTGTCCAGGGCCCACAGCACAGGGACCATCGCAACGACATCTCAGGGCCACTAGAATCCTGCACAGAGCCCGAACCCCACCCGCTGAAGCCCTGCCAGCACGCCTGGTCTCTCTGTCCTCCTGTCCATCTGCTTCGTCCACATCAGCCTCCAGCTGCATCATTCATGTGAGTCACTAAGTCAAACAGGACCATTTAGGTTGTTTCTGCATTGGAGTTATTATAAACAGTGCTGCAGTGAACAGCACTCTTTGAACTATGGTTTTCTCTGGGTATATGCCCAGGAGTGGGACTGCTGGATCATATGGCAACTCTAGTTTTAGCTTTTTAAGGAATTTCCATACTGTTCTCCACAGTGGCTGTATCAGTTTACACTGCCGACAGTCTGGGGGGGTCCTTTTCTCCACACCCTCTTCAGCATTTATTGTTAGTGGATTTTTTTGTTGATGGCCATTCTGACCAGTGTCAGGTGATACCTCATTGTAGTTTCGATTTGTCTTTCTCTAAAAACTAGTGATGTTGGGAATCTTTTTATGTTCCTGTTGGCCATTTGTAATTCTTCCTTGGAGAAATGTCTATCTAGATCTTTTGCCCATTTTTCGATTTGGTTGTTTCTTCTTCATTTTTATATTGAGCTGCATGAGCTGTTTGTATATTTTGGAGATTCATCCTTTGTCAATCACATTCTTTGCAAAGAGTATCTCCCATTCTGAAGACTGTCTTTTTTTTATGGTTTCCTTTGCTGTGCAAAAGCTTGTAAGTTTAATTATGTCCTGCTTGTGTATTTTTTTTTTTTTTTTAATTTTCATTACTCTTGGAGCTGGGTCAAAAAAAATCTTGCTGTGGTTTGTGTTAAAGAATGTTCTGTTTTCCTCTAAGAGTTTTATAGTTTTATAGCATTACATTTAGGTCTTTAATCCATTTTGAGTTTATTTTTGTGTATGACAGGAAGTGTTCTAATTTCATTCTTTTACATGTTGCTGTCCAGTTTTCCCAGCACCACTTATTGAAGAGACTGTCTTTCCTCCATTGTATATTCTTGCCTCTTCTGTCATACTTTAGGTGAATCTAGGTGCATGGGTTTATTTCTGAGTTTTCTATCCTGTTCCATCAATCTATATTTCTGTTTTTTGTGCCAGTACCATACTGTCTTGATTATTGTAGCTTTGTAGTATAGTCTGAAGTCAGGGTGCCTGCATTCTCCAGCTCTGTTTTTCTTTCTCAAGATTGCTTTTTGTGTTTCCATTCAAATTATAAAATTTTTTCTTCCAATTCGTGAAAAATACCCTTGGTAATTTGACAAGGAATGCATTAAATCTTTAGACTGCTTTGGGTAGAATAGCCATTTTCACAACAGTGATTCTTCCAACCCCAAAACATGGTATAGCTCTCCATTTGCTTGTGTCATCTTTGATCTCTTTCATTAGTATCTTACAGGTCCTTTGCCTCCTTATGTAGGTTTATTCATATTTTGCTCTCTCTATTGCAATAGCAAATGGTATATTTTCCTTAATTTCTTTTTCTGATCTTTTGTTGTTAGTGTATAGGAATGCAAGAGATTTCTTGCATTAATTTTGTATCCTACAACTTTTCCATATTCACTGATTAGCTCTCGTAATTTTCTGGTCGTATCTTTTGGGTTTTCTATGTATATTATTGTGTCATCTGCAAGCAGTGATAGTTTCAACTGTCCTTTTCCACTTCGTATTCCTTTTATTCTTTCTCTTCTGATTGCCATGGCTAGGACTTCCAAAACTATGTTGAATAATAGTTTAGAGAATAGGCACCCTTGTCTTGTTCATGATCTTAGAGGAAATGTTTTCAGTTTTTCACCATTGAGAATAATGTTTGCTGTGGACTTGTCATATATGGCTTTTATTATGTTGAGGTAGGTTTCCTCTTTGCCCACTTTCTGAGAGTTTTTATTATAAACGAGTGTTGAATTTTGTAAAGAGATTTTGTCCATCAGTAGATGAAGTGGAAAAATATGGTGTGATACACATATACAATGGAATATTGTGCAATTTGCAGAGATGTGGATAGACCTAGAGATTGCCATACTCAGTGAAGTAAGAGAAAAACAGTACTGTATAATATCACTTACATGTGGAAACTAGAAAAATGATAACAGATGAACTTATCTGCAAAGCAGAAATAGAGACAGATGTAGAGAATGAATGTAGTATGGACACCAAGGGGAAAAGGAGGGTGGGAGTAACGGGGAGATTGTGATTGACATATATACACTACTATGTATAAAATAGATAACTAATGTAATCCTACTGTATAGCACAGGGAACTCTACTCAGTGCTCTGTGGTGACCTAAATGGGAAGGAAATCCAAAAAAGAAGGAATATATGTATACATATGGCTGATTCACTTTGCTATAAGGTAGAAACTGATGCATTGTAAAGCAACTAAACTCCAATAAAAATTAAAGAATGAAACAACACCTATATGATTAAAAAAACAAACAAACCTAAACAAAACACAAAGCTCATCTCCCTGGACTTGTCGCCAGAGAGCTCCCCCTAGACAGATGACTCATTTACTGAGCCTGGAGGCAAGTTTGTGTGGTCTCCCCTGAGTCTCCTTAGCGCACACTTCTCTCTGCTACTCAAGTGCTTATGGGGGTCTGCTGCCTGTCTGTGAGTGAAGCCTGGGACTGAATGAGGGATACGTTACTGTCCCAGGACTGGCCAAGTGCACAGTAGATCCGTGCTGTGTGCTGAGACCATGGGCAGGGATGAGGTGCTGTGGGCTTCTCTGGACTGTCACCAGGGGTCCCTTCACATACTAACACATCACCGACCTCTGCTGAGGATTTCTCTGAGAAGAGCTGACAACAAGGGTAGTCCTAACAGACCCCGAACTGGGAAATCACAAACGCTGCAAGATGCATTCTGCATCACAATGTCTTGGACCAGATCCTTCTCCAATGAAGAGGGACAGAAGCCATGCAGAAGGCTATGCACTGCCCCCAACAAATCAAGGAGACTTTGTGCTCTGCTAATGGGGAGGATGCAGTTGGGAAAAGTGAGTTTTCTTTGGGCAGGAAGTCACTCATTGCACCTGCTTGGGATCCAAACTCTGGAGTGGGGCCCTGCTGTGGGGAGAAGATGCTTGCGTGTCTTGGTTTGAGTAAGACTTCTGAATTTTCCTAAGAAACATTCCCCCAAAGCTCAGAGACAACACACAGAAGGAGCTACAAGGTCTGCCAGGGCGAGATGCTGGATGGAGGCCTCCCTTCCTTCCTGGAGGACAGAGGAGGGGCTTTACTGCCTGGGGTCTAGGAGGCCAGGGCAGGGAGTTGGGTTCACTCAGCTCCTCTGGGAAGCCACATTGTTAGGGACTGACCTCGAGCTGGACACAAAATGTGCTCTCTGTCCTGTTCCTGACCTCCACTGGAGGGAAAGGCACTACAAAATGGAAAGGAAACAGCCCTCCCAAGGCTCTGCAGACAGATGGACGCTGAAGGGTGTGGTCTTGTTCAGTGGTGGATGAGGGGACTCCTGCCACATGCAAGAGAAAGTTCCAGCTGCTGGCCTGGGCCTGTGATGGCAAGTCTGTTCAAACTCCAGGGCCAGCCCTAGAGACACAGAAACCCCCCCCACAACTTCCTGCTGACACGCTCTTCTTCTCCCATGTCTGGTCTATCTCTTACAAACTCCCAGAGGAAAGGTGTTTGCAGGTGAAGGAGGGCTGCGCTCTCCTCTGGTTAAGGGGGTGATCTGCAAGGGGGACAGCCAGTGGGGCTGCAGGAAGCAGAGCGGGGCTGATTTGACTTCACTGTCCTGGGCTGTGTGGCCTCTGAGTCCCCTCACTCACATGGAGAAGGGACGTCATCCTCAGCAAACGTGCCAGGATGGCGCTGATGGTAAAATCGAACCATTTGTGGGGAAGTGTACAGGTAGTGCCGGTGGTAAAGAACCCGCCTGCCAATGCAGGTAGATGTAAGAGACACAGGTCTGATACTGGGTTCAATGCCTCCATGCCCCTGGAGGAGGGCATGGCAACCTACTCCAGTATTCTTGCCTGGAAAACTCCATGGACAGAGGAGCCTGGCAGGCTACAGTCCATGGGGTTGCAAAGTCAGACATGACTGAAGCAACTTAGCATGCACGCACATACTTTACATAGGGCTTCCCTGGGGATTCAGATGGAATCTGCCTGCAATGCAGGAGACCTGGGTTCGATCCCTGGGTTGGGAAGATCCCCTGGAGAAGGAAATGGCTACTCACTCCAGTATTCTTGCCTGGAGAATTCCATATATATGGTGAAAATGGTGTCACACACATGCATACATTATGGGCATTATTCTGAAGAAACATGAGTGAGAAGCTTTGGAAGACCAACCTGACAGAAGGAAATCTAAGAGGATATACAGATAACAGAAAAATGTGGGCTGTAGGAAAAGACTGAATACAAGAAGAGGGGAGAGGTGGACGGACGGGCTGAGGGAGAGAAGGAACTAGAGCTCCGCTGTGCTGGGCTCCGTCTGCATCTCCCCCTTTATCTCCACACTGTGGTGTCTCTGCACCCACTGAGCAGAAGAGCGCCGGTGCACGAGGGGCGTCCCCAGCCCCCGCCCCAGCTCTGGGCACCGCGCCCCTCTGCCAGCCCTGCTGCTCCTCACGAGGCTCCAGGAGGCGGAGCTCCGTGTCACGTGCCCTGTTCTGCCCCTCCTTCCGAGGACTGGAGGCAGCGATGAGCCTTCCCATCTCAGAGGGCCCCCTACTCCCCAAGGTCCCCTTGCAGCAGGCTTGTGCCCTGGCCCCAGCCACCCACCTGCTCGCTACTCGGCCCCACCCCCAAGCCCGCCGTCCCTGCGCCTGCTCGGGTCCACAGCAGACCGTGCAAGGCCATTTCCAGCTCGGCACTGCAGGCGTGGTCTGGAGGAGCTGCCCTTTCTCAACGGGCTTCTGGAGCAAAGCAATCCTTTAGCCAACTGCATATACGTTCTGAAATCAGTGCTTTTCACTTAGAGAGGGCCCATCGATAGGCAGCTGATACATGAGTGATGCATGTATGACACAGTTAATGTAAACATTTACTGATGGAATGGCTTGGTGTGAGACGTTGGAGACAGGTCAGTGAATAAAGAAATAAAACCTCCTTCCAGGGCTGACACATTAGTGGCTACAAGACAAACGGAACAGGGGAAGGACACAGAGAGTGACATGGGGCAAGGGCCCCAGAGATGCACCTGGTGGGGACACCGGACAGGGTGGGGGCAGCGAGAATGGGAGGGCCTGCTGGAGATGGAGGGGGAGGCCGGAGGGCTGGGGACACCGGCGGTGACCCGCCCGGAGCACTGGGACTCAGGCCGAGATGAAGCCATCAGAGGCCTTAAGAAAAGTCACAAACGATCCTCCTCCTGTTGTGACGAGTGTGGCCCTAGCAGTGGTGTGGAGAGCAGTCCAGCGGGGAAGGGTGGGCAGATGCAGGGACCAGTGAGGTGGCCATGGCAACGGGAATCCTCCCTGGGACTCAGGAGAGCCTGGACCAGAGCACTGGGAGTAAGGGGGCTGGGGCAGGGCAGGATTTGGATCAGGACTCATGGATAAGTGGGATGGAAAGTGTACGCAGGAGAGGGCCTGTGGATCTGAGACCTCGTCCCTGTCATCCCTTTCTGGGCCTCTCCCTTTCTGAGCCTCGTCTGATGCACAAGGCAAATTGAGGGACCACTCCTCTCTGCTGAGCCCCTCCCCATTCACCTCCCTCTCTTTTCACCCCAGCACTGCAGGAAGCTCATCCGCCAAGCCCTGCACGTGTGAGGTGCTGCTGACATGCCAGCTGTAGTCAAAGGTCTTCAGTTATTACAAAAAATAACTTCTAAAATGTCACCAAATATCATCCACTTCTCCAGAAACAAATGAACCGCCGCCATGAGCTGTGTGATAGGAAACAGAGGGGCCTTCACAGGCGGAGGCCAGAAGGGTGACAAGCAATGACTTCAAGGCAAGCATCACTTGGGCCTCAGCATCTTCTGCATGCTCATTCCACTAGGCAAAAACCATCAGTCCTAACAGGAAAGGAGACTGGACCTGGGACCGCTGGCTGTGTGGCCTGACCTCCCAGGGCCATGCCCCTGCTGCCCGTAGATTGCCCGGAACCAGGGTCATCAGGGCGGCCGCAGGCCTTCCCGCTGCTCTGGCCCGGGAGGCAGAGCGAGTCAGGACCACACCCGCCGGAGCAGAGCCACTGCAATGGAAGAACACCTTGACCGCAGCCAGGCGAATACCCCAGCTCTTGATGAAATGTCTTTGGGAGTCTAGCCAGCAGAATTTTATGATTTCCTATAACATTCTAATTACCAGATCCAGAAAATGTAGCTATTTCCATTAAATTCCCAACATTTGCAAATATCGTTTTTTTTTTTTTTTTACACCAACTACTGTGTTCTTCAGTGTACATTAGACTGAGATATTACAGTAATGAATATCAATTCATGTTTCCAAGTGCAGGGCCGTGCACAAGGCAGCTGTTCAAAAATATTTATTGAATACACAGGCATATATTTCATAGAAAGTTCCATCTTGGGTTATACTAATAACCAATCATAACACAAGTCTCCCTCATCTCTCAGCTTAATAGTTAACATCACAAGTTATTTTCATCTCAAGGCAATAAACTGGAGATAATGTACAAACACACTGTCATGTTGGATTATATGGAGCTGAGCATAATGAATGCCATAATTCAAATAATATAGGAAGCAAGAAAGCTTGAATAACCAAAATATTTTTTGAATTACTTCCACTTATAAAAAGATTCACAGTTGTAATTATCATAAAAGCAGGTGTATAATAACTGGATATTGGCTGCATAAATTAATGGCTAGCTGTTTATTCCACGTTTGTAGATGATGACCGCTAAAATTAGACACAGCACTGTTTTAGCAGACTTCTACAAGTTACTACTTTTAATCAATGGACAGAGGTTAAAAGTGAAATAAAGCTCTCATTAAACCGCCAGGGGTCACACAAATGAGATGTGGACCACTGTGGCTCATGGGGTTGTTTCTTGCTTTAATAGGTGAATTGAGTCACCTGAGTAAGAAGCACAACTCTGTACTAGTCTCTTCTTCTCAAGCAGGGGCTCCCAAGGGATGACAAGTGTTCCCTCTGCAGCCCTCGAAGGTGTGAGCTAATAAATGGGGTATATCAGGTTTGTGCCCAGAGGGGAAAATGCCACCCAGATAAGGAGGCATCCTTTAACAGAGTAAGCCTGCCTCAGGGGCTTGGCCTCTTTTCACAATTGGTATCTCTAGCAATAAAGTTTGATTTTTAAATACAATCTGCCACTTGGTTAAGGCAAACTTTTGGGGAGGGGGCGCTGTCCAGACCCTCTGGCTCCTCCACTCCCCAGGGTGCTGGGTCCAGCTCTCACCTCCATTCTGCAGAGCAGTCTGCACACCTAAGAAAACAAGGCTCAAAAGTGGAGTAAGCTGCCAAGGTCACGTTCCCAGCAATGACAGAGCTGCTGGGATCTGAATCCAGGAAGCAGCTCCAGGGTCCTCGCTCTGACCTCTTCTCTGCGTGCCTGGGGTAGCTGTTCGGATCATTCCCATTTTGCAGTACTTCCCTGGTGGCTCAGAGGGTAAAGCGTCTGCTCACAAGGAGGGAGACCCAGGTTCAATCCCCGGGTCGGGAAGATCTCCTGGAGAAGGAAATGGCAACCCACTCCAGTATTCTTGCCTGGAAAATTCCATGGACGGAGAAACCTGGTAGGCTACAGTCCATGGGTCACAAAGAGTCGGACACGACTTCACTTTCAGTTTTCTTTCTTTCATTTTGCAGAGGAGGAAACCCGGGACCAGCGAGTGAGCGGAAGGATATCCACCCAGGTACCTGTGTTCCCCACCCACGATCTGAGCCCATGCTGATCCCAGGGCAGCCTCAGGGTAGAAATATCTGCATAGGAAGGCAAGTCGCCTTGGTCAGCCTCTAAGACTTGCTCTGTCTCAAACACAGACTAGCAGGCAGGAATGCCAGCCCCTGGAAAAGGGGCAGGGCAAGGGGTCACACCAGCCTGGAGTGAGGTGCGGGGAGGATAGTTTAGACCCCAAACATGGAAGAGAGAGAAAGATCCCACCCGGAACAAGCTGTTCCTCTGTTGATTCACGTGAACCTTCCTGGATCCCAGTGAGAAGAAGTGGGACCTGCTCATGTCTCTTCACACTGGCTTGGCCAAAAAGTTCATTCAGACTTTTTTGCAAGATGTTATGGAAAAACCTGAACAAACTTTTTGCCCAATTCAATAAATTACTTTAGGCCTCAGCTAATGGTGCAGGATGATAGTAATTTTTCAATGGAAGACTCTCTCCAGATCTGTTTAAAAAAATACTTCTATTGAGTAGAAACACTGCTCTCACATCTGATTGGTCTAAATTCTGGGCAGATAGGTGGGGAAGGGAGAGGTCTATGCAGTATTGGTTCTCCAAGTGGGGTTCACCTGGGAACCTGGTGAACCTTGAATTCTCAGGCTCCACCCCAGAACTACTGAATCAGAAACCCTCAAGGTGGAGCCAAGGTAAACATGTTTTCACAAGCCCTTTTGGGGTGATTCTGAGGCTCACTCAAACTTGAAAAATACTGACTTGGCATGGGGTGCCCTAAGGTATATCATTCCTGTCTGAACATCCCGAGTAATGAAAACTTCACTCAAGGCACTGAGACGAGAGGTGAAGATCTGAGGCAGTGAGCAGTTCCACTTCCTTCTGCAAATGACACAGGGCTTCACCCATCTCCCTGATCTTTCTGCTGACTGGCTTGGACAAGGACGCCATGCATTTCTCTCACTGGCTCAAACACCTCTGGGAAAACATTCTTGAAAAGTACTTTTAGAAAAAACAAAGACTCAAATCATGAATGTATAATGGGATAACAATTTCTATGACAAACATTACATTTTTTAAAGTTTCAATTGACCTGGAAGATGGCTAAAAGTACTTTGCCTTTAAGATCCAAATAAGTCAATACATTGCCCCCCAGTCTCCATGGAGGATGGACTCCAGGACCCTCTCAGACACCAAAATGCTCAGGGGCTGAAGTCTGAAGTATATGCATATAACTTGTGCACATCCCCCTGTGTACTTAAATCATCTCTAGATGTCATCTCTAGATGAGTGTTAGTCATTCATTCATGTCTGACTCTTTGCAACCCATGGACTGTAGCCCATCAGGCTTCACTGTCCATGGGATTTCCCAGGCAAGAACACTGGAGTGGGTTGTCATGCCCTCCTTCGGGGGATCTTTAGATGACATAATAATACAATGTAAATGCTACGCAAACAGTTGCCAGCAAATGGAAACTTTGCTTTGTGAAAGTTTCTGGATTTTTTTTTTTTGGGGGATCCACAATTGGTTGAATCTGAGGATGGGGAACCCACAGATAGGAAGAGGTGACTGTACTGAATGTTTAATACTCAGTTCAGTTCAGTTCAGTCACTCAGTCCTGTCCGACTCTTTGTGACCCCATGAATCGCAGCACGCCAGACCTCCCTGTCCATCACCAACTCCCGGAGTTCACTCAGACTCACGTCCATTGAGTCAGTGATGCCACCCAGCCATCTCATCCTCTGTCGTCCCCTTCTCCTCCTGCCCCTAATCCCTCCCAGCATCAGAGTCTTTTCCAATGAGTCAACTCTTTGCATGAGGTGGCCAAAGTACTGGAGTTTCAGCTTTAGCATCATTCCTTCCAAAGAAATCCCAGGGCTGATCTCCTTCAGAATGGACTGGTTGGATCTCCTTGCAGTCCAAGGGACTCTCAAGAGTCTTCTCCAACACCACAGTTCAAAAGCATCAATTCTTTGGTGCTCAGCTTTCTTCACAGTCCAACTCTCACATCCATACATGACCACAGGAAAAACCATAGCCTTGACTAGACGGACCTTTGTTGGCAAAGTAATGTCTCTGCTTTTGAATATGCTATCTAGGTTGGTCATAACTGTTCTTCCAAGGAGTAAGTGTCTTTTACTACTTGACAAGAAAAAAGTGTTTAAAAATATGAAAACCTAAGGGTTCCCATTTTCCTATAAACTAGTCATGTCCTTGAAAATAATCCTTTCCTCCTGATTCAGGATATTCATGTTAGTAGCAGTTGCACATAAATAAGGCTTTCCAAATAAACATCTTATCTTTATATGGAAGGAAGTTCAGGAAGAAGGAATTGACGTTCTTCCCCAAAGATGACAATACATTTTTGGGTTCCTTTCCCAGAAATTAGTAAATAACAAAATCTTTTCATTTAAAAAGAAAAAAAAAAAAAGAAGCCTGTTCATAGCAAATGCTTAAATTGAATCCATATGCCACTCACATACTTAAAAAAGGAGATGGCTGCTGTGAGCCAATTTCTCCACTCATTCTGGGCCAAATAAAACAGATTTCAGTTAAAAAAAAAAAAAAAGCTTTTATTGCCTCAGAGGGAGCTCTATTCATCCTGTAGGGTATACAAGTACTATTTATTTTTCATTCAGAATTCCTGATTCTCTACTTCATACACATTTTCCCACTCAGGTCGACTTTATCCACTCTGTATAAGTACATTAAAATCTGAAAAACATAACACCTTCTCTGGATGGAATAAATTTTTTAAAAAATGTTGAGGCTGCATAGCTAAGGAAACCATAAACAAAATGAAAAAAACAATCTATGGACTGGGAGAAAATATTTGCAAATGATGCAACCAGCAAGGGGTTAATTTCCAAACTATACAAACAGCTCCTACAATTCAGTAACAAAAAAGACAAATAACCCAATTGAAAAATGGGCAGAAGACATAAATAGACATTTCTCCAAAGATGAGATGTACATGAAAAGATGCTCAACATTGCTAATTAGTAGAGAAATGCAAATCCAAACTGCAATGAGGCATCACCTCACACCAGTCAGAAGAGCCACCATCAAAAAGTCTACCAACAATAAATACTGGAAAGGGTGTGGAGAAAAGGGAGCCCTCTTACACTGTTGGCAGGAATTTAAGTTGGTGCAGACACTATGGAGAACGGCATGGAGGTTCCTTAAGAAACTAAACGTAGAGTTTGCATATTATCTAGCCATCCCCATCTGGGGTGCAGATCCAGAGAAAACGCTATTAAAAAATACACGCACCCCAAAGTTTTGGAGCACTGTTTACAATAGCCAAGGCATGGAAACAACCTAAATGTCCATAATGATGAGTGGATAAAGATGATGCGGTAGACATACACAGTGGAATACTATCAGCCATAGAGAGTGAAATAGTGCCATCTGCAGCAACATGATGGGCCTAGAGAGTGTCATACTGAGAGAAGTAAGTCAGACAGAGAAAGAACACCATAGGACATCACTTTTATGTAGAATCTAAAATATAGCACAAATGAACACAGCTACGAAGCAGAATCGGATTCACAGACATGGAGAACAGATGTGTGGTTCCCAGGGCGGAGGGGCTGGGGAAGGGAAGGATTGGGAGTTGGGATTAGCAAATATAAGCTAGTATATATAGGACAGATAAACAATAAGGTCCTACTGTAAAAATGAACTTATTGATAAGAAAAAAGTGTTTAAAAATATGAAAACCTAAGGGTTTCCATCCAGCCATCTCATCCTCTAACACCCTCTTTTCCTTCTGCTCTCCATCTTTCCCAGCATCAGGGTCTTTTCTAAGTCAGTTTTTTGCATTAGGTGGCCAAAGTATTGGAGCTTCAGCTTCAGCATAAGTCCTTCCAATGAATGTTCAGGATTGATTTCCTTTTGGGTGGACAGGTTTGATCTCCTTGCAGTCCAAGGGACTCTCAAGAGTCTTCTCCGGCACCACAGTCCAAAAGCATCAATTCTCCAGCGCTCAGCTTCCTTTACGGCCCAGCTCTCACATCCACACATGACCACTGGAAAAACCACAGCCTGGACTAGATGGGCCTTTGTTGGCATTGCTGTTTTTTTTCTGGAATTGCTTCCTCTATAATTCAGCAGATGTTTTCAATTTGATCTCTAGCTCTTCTTCCTTCTCTAAACCCAGCTTGGAGACCTGGAAATTCCTGGTTCACAGAATGCTGAAGCCTAGCATGCGAGATTTTAAGCATGGCCTTACTAGCACGGGAAGCCCTACTAGCATGGGAGATGAATGCAATTGTCTGATAGGTAGCACATTCTTTGGTACTACCCTTCTTGGGTATTGGGATGAGGATTGACCTTTTCCAGTCCTGTGGCTATGGCTGGGTCTTCCAGATTGACTGACATAATGAATGCAAAACCTTGATGGCATCATCCTTTAAGAATCTGAATTCTTAAATTCAGGATTTCATCACATCCACTAGATTTATTAACAGCAGTGCTTCTTAAGGCCCACTTAGCACTCCAGAATGTCTGGCTCTGGGGGACTAACTATACTATTGTAGTAATCCGGTTCATTAAGATCTTTTTTGTACAGTTCTTCCATGTATTCTTTCCATCTCTTCTTGATCTCTTCAGTATCTACTGGGTCTCTACCATTTTTATCCTTTATTGTGCCCATCTTTGGGCAGAACGCTTCCATGATGTTCGCAATGCTCCTCAAGAGATCTCCAGTCTTTCCCTGTTTGCTGTTTCCTTCTATTATTAAGCACTGCTCGTCAAAGAAGGCCTTCCTGTCTCTCCTAGCGACTTTTGCAACTCTGCATTTAACTGGAGATGCTTCTCCCTCTCTCCTTGCTTTCCACTTCTCTTTGTTCTTCTGCTATTTGTAAAGCCTCCTCAGATAGCCACTTTGTTGCTTTTCTTTTTCTTCAGGATGGTTTTGCTCGCCACCTTCTGTACAATATTACAGACCTTTGTCCATAGTTCTTTAGGCACACTGTTAACTGGATCTCGTCCCTTGAACGTATTCATTACCGCTACTGCGGATTCATACGGGATTTAAGTCACACCTGGCTGGCCTATTGTTTTTCCCGGTTTTCTTTAGTTTAAGCCTGGATTTTGCTATGAGAAACTGATGGTCTGTGCTCCGGGTAGGCTCCGGATCTTGTTTTTGCTGACTTGATACAGCTTTTCCATCTTCAGGTACATAAAATATAATCAATTTGATCTTGGTATTGACCATTTGGTGATGTCCATTGTGTAAAGTAGTCTCCTGTGTTGTTGAAAAGGGGTATTTGCTATCACTAGAGCATTCTCTTGGCAGAATTCAGTTAACCTTTGCCCTGCTTCATTTTGTTCTGTTACTTGCCTGTTACTCCAGGTATATCTTGACTTCCTCCTTTTGGATTCCAATCCCTGATGATGAGTGGAACATCTGATTTAGGTGTTAGTTCTAGGAGGTCTTCTAGGTCTTCATAGAACTGATAAACTTCAGCTTCTTCACCATCCAAGGGGCATAGACTTGGATTACTGTGATGTTTCATGGCTTGCCTTGGAAACGAACCGAGATCATTCTGGCATTTTTGACGTTGCACCCAAGTACTGTATTTCAGACTCTTTTGCTGATTATAAGGGCTACTCTATTTCTTCTATGGGATTCTTGCCCACAATAGTATATAAAATAGTCATATGAATTAAATTTGCCCATTCCCGTTCATTTTAGTTCACTGATTCCTAGAATGTCAATGATTATTCTTACCATCTGCTGCTTGACCACATCCAATTTTCCTTAATTCGTGGACCTAACATTCCAGGTTCCTATGCAATATGTTCTTTGCAGCATCAGATTTTACTTTGATCACCAGACATATCCATAACTGAGCATAGTATCCGCTTTGGCCCAGCCATTCATTCTGGGGCTATTGGTAATTCTCCTCCAACCTTCCCCAGTAGCATATTGGACATCTGGGGGACCCATCTTTTGGGCCTTTTATACAACTCATGAAGTTCTCACAGCAAATATACTGGGATGGTTTGCCATTCCCTCCTCCAGTGGATCCCAGTTTGATCACAAATCAAAACACTTCATCTAAAATGCACTGCGTTACAGGCTTTTCAGACAAATTTCAAGGGCTGTGGCTAGAAAAGCCAGTAGATGGGCACCGGGCGTCCCTGAGATCAAGGATAAAGAACACCCCTGGAGGGACTGAGAGAGGTGACCAATGAGTAGACAGATGGATACACAGATAGACAGGTAACCAGGCCAGGAAGGAAAGGAAGTGAGAAGTCACGACACTGCCACAGAGCCACTTACATGACTGCTAACCACGATACAGTAAAGTCAGTTTATGAATAAGCCCCAAAGAACCTGGACCTCAAGACTCGCAGGGTGTGATGCCAAGGATGAGATGAACAGGCATGGGTCAGCCAAGTGACACCACTGAGTAGGAGGAAAGCGTGAAGAGAGTCAGCTCCTGCTGGAGGAGAGCTGGGCTTAAAGGGGCTCCATGTAAATATCCCCATTCACGGGGCAGTGCCGGGAACCATCTCAGATCAATGTGGAATCACTCGCCCTTCTCTTTACACTGCTGACCAGCCTGTATCTCAGAGTCTGTGTGGAGCAGACCTGCTGCTGCCCAGGGAGCTCAACTCTGGAAGAGCCCAGAGCACACTGTCTATCCTGACCACAGCAGGGTGTCATTCTTCCCACACCCCATCCAAATAATCTTTTTCCATGTCACACTTTAAGCCAGGAAACTTGTCAAATAATGTCCTGGCCCCTGGAAAGGGAGGGTCTGATATTTCAAATAGTGTTTCAAGGCACATCATCAGGCAGATGAAGGAAGAAGCCCAGAGGAAGATGCCAGCTATGAGGATGCAGGCTCTGCCGGTCACCACGAGAGAGTCATGTGCAAAGTCACTCTGCTCTGAAGGCTCCACAGATACAAGGCCTCCCTAAATAGATGTTATGTCATGTAGAAACCAATTTCTAATGCAAACACCTTCTCAGCTTTGCTGTGAATGTAGATTATTTGGGCACCTATATTACATTAATATTATGTGTCATTCCTATCTTAAACACACTTCAGATTTCTTACAGAGCTTGCAATTTTCTCATTAAGCAATCATGCTCTAAATTTCAAAGCTAATGATAAATGTTAATCAACAAGTCTAAGCCTTTAAGAACTGAAGGCACAAAAATAGTTTCTGATCTTCCCTAATTGAAGCAATGTAGCACCTCACCTAGACTTCTAAATAAAGCTTACATTTTCACCCTGAGCCATCTTGTTGCTAGAGCCACAAGCTTGAAGGATGACACTGCACACAGGGACCTTCCAGAGAACTCACAGGTTCATTTAGCTGGTCCACGTGATGCCCTCTCCCTACCTTTTCTGATGTCTTGTCTTGCACAGGTGGCCCTGCACGGGGCAGGGTTGGAGGAGGGGGTGCCCGGCGCTTCTTCAGGTCCGACTTGACCGACACCCCTGAGATGTTGCCAAGAGAGAGGGATGGACCCAGGATAACAGAACGTGGATTCACACACGGGGAGTTCGGGGTCGTCAAGCAGCCCTGTCGGAGGAAGAGACAAATAGAAAACCTGCATTACTCTGAGATGCTTCTGGATGCTTGACTGCTCAGAGATGAAAACTGAACACCCAACGCCCACCAGAGCTTCTCCATCATCGTTTTTACAGACAAACAATGTTTGAATCACAAAACTTTTGTTTGAGAGCAAAACCCTTCTATTTTCACTCTCCAGGGAAAGTGACCACAGACCCCATTATAAAACAGGTTCCTGGTATGAGGTTTATTTTGCTAATCGTGAAGGAAACAGCAAGACTGTTTAAATCTGTATGAGGAATTCTTACCAGCGAGAATCATGGAAAACTCTCGATCCACCTACAGTGATGAATTTGCCTCCTTAAATTTGTGACCTGCCATCAGACCGAGTACTTAGATGTTGAAAAGGGGAAGGAACAGATCAACAGGTGTGTTTCTCCTGGAACGCAGAAGCAGTGCATCTTGGCCGTCTGGAGCAGCATCTCACCCCCTGCCTGGAAGGGGCTTAGGTTTCTCCTAATTTGGGGAAGTTTCAAATAATTGACAGGGCAGTATAAACAGCCTGCCCTGGATATTTCATGTGACCATCAAATGCAGTACTTCATGACAGATCCCTAATTAACTGAAAACAAATTCAACCTAACACCCTAGTTAATTGCTCCCAAGGAGCAACGTCTATATCCAGGGAGCAGACTAAAGGCATATATATGTATTTTTTTCAGTTCTTCCTCCTAGGTTCTATTTAGTGGAATAATGCAAGTGTTAGTGCAGGGAAGAGCATTTAGATAACTAGCAGTCTAATTCCAAATTAAAACCGAAATGGATGCCCATCCCTTACCCTTCTATGCCCTCTGTCCTGCCCTGACCCTCCCCAGAACCAGCGTTTCCACTCCACGCGGTCCACACTGAGGGCCAGTGCGTGGAGTGGTCAGTACACAGATGCAGGGGACCCAGAACCAGCATCTCCACTCCACGCGGTGCACACTGAGGGCCAGTGTGTGGAGTGGTCAGGCCGCAGATGAAGGGGACCCAGAACCAGCGTCTCCACTCCACGCGGTGCACACTGAGGGCCAGTGTGTGGAGTGGTCAGGCTGCAGATGAGGGGGACCCAGAACCAGCGTCTCCACTCCACGCGGTCCACACTGAGGGCCAGTGGAGTGGTCAGGCTGCAGATGAAGGGGACCCAGAACCAGCGTTTCCACTCCACGAGGTGCACACTGAGGGCCAGTGTGTGGAGTGGTCAGGCTGCAGATGAAGGGGACCCAGAACCAGCGTCTCCACTCCACGCGGTGCACACTGAGGGCCAGTGTGTGGAGTGGTCAGGCTGCAGATGAGGGGGACCCAGAACCAACGTCTCCACTCCATGCGGTGCACACTGAGGGCCAGTGGAGTGGTCAGGCCGAAGATGAGGGGACACACTGCCGGGACTCGTGACTTTGCCACTGATAAGCTGGGTGACCTTGGAGAGGTTTCCTAACTTCTCTCTGCCTCAGTTTATCTCCTGCAAAATTGAGGTCAATAATAGTACCTCCATCCCAGAGAAATGGTGAGAACGAAATGGGTTACAATAGGTGAAAGAGGCTTAAGAGAGTTCAAGGCACAAAGTGAGCATCCAGTATGTGCTGTTACGGTCATTATGCATTTGTATGGTTTTTTTTCTCCCCCGTTACGGTGTGAGCCCCATGAGGACAGTGGCCATTCCCTTTTTGCAGTCATAGCCGAGTCCCAGGCTCCCAGCAGCTCCTGGTAACTGGTGGGCCCTTGAGTCCACACAAGCAGGAGTGAGTGGGTGGGCAAATCTGCCTTACATTTCACACCAGGAACTTGTGGGTGAGCCATCAGCTCACCACATTTGAAATAAATATAGAAAGAAAACTCACCACTCAATAGCAGCCCTGTAAGACGTGCCCTCAGCCTATTCTGTTCTGCCAATTACATCAGTATTGTTTCCTGAGAAGATTTTTGAGACTCAGATTTTCTTGTACTTAAATATTAACATCAAAGGAAAGTGGAATCCCTGCTTCTTATGCCAATTCATGCTTTCCTGCAAGACGCTATCAAACATACTGATAATCAAAAGCAGAATCCCCATAGCAGGTCAGGGACCCACAGGAAAGAGCCCTACACCCAGAAAACTAAACCCAGGCTCCCACATAAAAACGTAAAGAAAAAATGTCAGTTGTTTCTCCCAAATCCTTGAGTTTTGCAGACGTCAGATGTGTACTAAGCAGTCGCTAAGTCACGTCTGACTTTTTAGTGACTCCATTGACTGCAGACTGCCAGGTTCCTCCATGGGATTTCCCAGGCAAGAATACTGGAGTGCATTGCCATTTCCTTCTCCAGGGGATCTTCTTGACCCAGGGATTGAGCCCACATCTTCTGTACTGCAGGCAGATTCCTTACTGCTGAGCCACCAGGGAAATCTCCTACTAAGCAAATGAGCCAATGCAAAATGAACTCTTAAATACTTCCATCTACCTTACATGTACCTCCATTGCAACTGTGAACACAGAAAAAGACAAAAGAACTTAAGTGCACTCAACAATGCTGGGTCTGGATGGTAAATGAAGCAAACCAGAGCAAGGGCTAGGCTGACCCAAGTCTGGAGCTGGGCATGCATTACACTGAACGGCTGGCTCGCTCGCATGCCCCCCACCCCATTCGAGAGGATACAAACTCATGCTGTAGAGGTTTGTTAAGGCCTGTGAAGCACAGCAGAGAACCCTATCCACTGCCTGCATCTCTGGAGCGTGCCCAGACCCATTGGCATCCCTTAAACATGGACTTTGTGACAGGGTGCCTCGCATTCCTGACCCTGATTGCTTTTCTTCCCTCTTCCCTGTCTACACTGGCACTGCCAGTCCTTCTTGCCTCAGTCCTCACCACAACTATGCCTGCCTGGCAGAAGCCTCAGTGCCTCTTTGAACTCACTTTGGTCCCTTCAGTGCCCCAAGCATGTTCCCGGCTCTGTGCAGACACTCTGTTAAAAGCACTTCACAGCGCATCTATTTTATATCTATTTCAGGCTCTTCCTCTGTAACCCTGCTGCCCTTACAGCACTGGGACTTCTGAGTCTGTCAACTCTTTCCTGAAGTGGGGGGGCTGCCTCAGCGCCCACCCTGCACACACAAGCAGGAACAGCTCCATCTTTAAAACGAAGGACCTTCCACTCACTTCAAAGTTGCTGTCAGCACCCAGCGTGTTTCTGTCACGTTAGATGTGTCCCATATATGTGGTTTCCCTCCTTTGATAAGTATTTTTGGTAAGAATGATCTCATCAGGGCCACAGAGAGATGGCCTTGACAGCAGAGAGTTGGAGCCCAGGGCCACCGATCCTGGCTGTCTCCAGTCCTGACACCCGTCACTGACGGGCTTCACAGTGTCCACGTCTCTGGAACAGAGCTGAGTTCTGACACCACAGGTCTTTTAGCCAACTCTGTTCTACAGAGCACACACAGCTCTCTCCCAAACCCAGCCCATGCTTCACACCCTCAGTGTCAGTGTCCCCTAGTTCTCGGTCCACCGAGCCCTCTCATCGCTGAAACACAGCAACGCTTCTCAATTTTCAATCCAGGGGCGGCCAAAACATCTTGGCTGCCCAGAGGATATTTGTGGTTTAACTCGTTTCCCTCTTTCCCCACTCCTGGAATTTGCGCACACAATAAAGAAAAAAAAATCCACAGAATAATTTGGATAGAAACATTGCTAAGTACTGGATGTCGTTTGGGAGGCTAATTCATATCAGTGTAAAATAAGATGGTAAACCGCACTGTGGCCCATGTAGCCTAGGGTCTAGACAGCCTGGTCCACGCCTCCTGTTCCAGTTGGGTTTTCTCCTGCTGCGCAGTGGCCAAGTTTCACGGGAACAGACCACGGCTTGCCTGCAGGAGGGATCTCATTTCCTGCTCTTGTCCAAACTGTTCAATAGCGTTTAAAAAAAAAAAAAAATCAAATCCTTTTCTCATAGGGGAGTGAGTCATACCTTCCTACAAAGGTTGGCAGAAAAATTGACGGGTTCTGGCTTTCATAGTCACATCAGATTTTCTTAGTTTTTTCCTCCTGTGATGGAAGCCCAATAAATCATTAAGAAAGAGCAATGGATAATGAAAACGGGAATAAAGCAAACCCTACTGACAGGGCCCATAAGAGGTCTCATTGTTAAGATGGCTCATTATGTTGACCTCGCAAACAGAGAATAAAATCAGTGATCCTCGAGACTGACCAAACTGCCCAAAAGACTTTCTGTTTTCTCACTGGCCCTACCTTCTCAAAGCTATGAGACCACCAGCTACAATCTCCACCAGGAGGTCCAGACCTCTGGCTCCGTGACCACAGGACTCAACTACAGGCTGAAATTTAACCATCCCTTCAGAGAATTTTTCATTGGCGGGGCATAAGAAAGACCCCGTCAGAAATGGAGGACACTGGTTCTCCTTAAGGGCCAGTCACCCTCTCTTTTCCCTCTAATAAGTTCCCCTTTTCTTGCCTGACTGCCCAGCTTGCTTTATTTTTCTCTGCATTTGCCTTACACCAACCTTTAGGACCCAGAACTCGTGGGACTTCAGACTGTGGGGTGTACACCTCCTGTGCGGTCACTGGAGGGCTAGTCAGATGGGAAACAGTACTAATGCCATGAATTCACACCACCACTGACAGCCTACGGATTTATTACCTTCAGTATAAAATGATAAGATGGGACTTCACTGGTGATCCAGTGGCTCAGAATCCCAGCTTCCAGGTCAGGGGGCCTTGGTCAGGGAGCTAGATCCTGCATGCTGAAACTAAGAGTCTGCATGCCACAGCTAAAATTACACAAGCTGCAACTGAAGACCCTATGTGCCTTCACTGAAGATCGAAGATCCCACACGCCTCAACTAAGACTCGGTGGAGCCACATACATGAACAAATACTAAAAAAAATTAAGATGATAATTTGATCCCATCTCACACGCACAGCTGGAGGTTGAGGATTGGGAAACAGCTTTGGGATCTGTTGATTTTGCCATAGATATCTAATTTTGAGTTAAATACGTATATTTGTTTTTGTTTGAAATGTACTCTAAATTCTAGTGAATCCTGATCTCCTTCTGCTGTCACTGCAGCCAGAACAACAACCGTGGAGACCACTGTTCCTGCAGTGATGGTCTCAGTAGGTTAGGGGCAGAGCTAATTCTTAAGGCCAAACCTACAGTCACCCCTTCCCCACCCCCCGCCCCTGGGAGCTCATGGGTTCTCAGGATGGCTCAACTGAAAAAAAATGCATAGCTGAAAAGTTGAGAATTATGTTTTATTCAGTAGACAAAACTGAGGACTTAAGCCTGGGACACAGCCCTTCTGAGAGCTCTGACAGACTGCTCAGAAGAGCTAAGGTGGGAGGAGCCAGAATATATAGGGATTTTTGCAACTCGAAACATCAAAAGAGTGCCGTTAATTAAGGAGAACCGGACATCACGCTGCTCTTTATATGGGAAGATGTAAGAGTCTGGCTCACTGAAATCATCCCTTGGACATCTACCTCAGCTACCTGGAGCCAGCTTCATGTGGAGTTTTCTCATCCTGAGTCTTCTCAGGGTCTGCCTTGTGGGTGGCTGCAGTGTCTGCTGGTTTAATGGTGGGGATCCTGTTTCCATCCCGAGTTCCCTTACATCTGGGTGGCTGTAATGTGACGATGTGATGACTGCAACACCCTTTGTTCTGTTGACACACCAGCGACATTTGTTTCACTGACACAAACTCCCTTGGCTTCTCTCTGGGGAGAGGCACAAACCCTGAGGGTTTTCCAAGCAGCCATCCTGAGAAGCTGTGAGCTCCTAGGGGCGGGTGGGTGACTGTAGGTTTGGCCTTAAGAATTAGTTCTGCCCCTAACCTATCGGGACCATCCGTGCAGGCAGAGTGGTCTCCACGGGGCCAGCACTGCCGTGACAGCTCCCTATAGTGCTGGGGAAGGCTCTGGGAGTGCTGGGTCTCCCTGGAATGATTCTTGGGTTCACAGGGACTGCAAAGAGCAGGTTCTCCTCTTTACTCATTTACTCATAATCCACTGGGCAGGACACTGAGAGTGCCCAAGGTGAGCATCACCGTATCTGTGTGGGCCCCACTGTATCCTCTGCTGCAGTTGCTGACATCACCCGCCTCAGGCAACTCTACAGGCATCCATGTCACAGCTGAAGGGGGCCTCTGTCCCTAGAAACAGGAAGGGCGCTGTGAACTCTGACTAGAATATGCTTCTGAGATAAATGGGGCAATGCTGTACTTGAAACATTTCTGTCTAAATTGTTTCTGGGACTTCCCTGGTGGTCCAGTGGTTAAGACTTCACTTTCCAATGCTGGGGGTGTGGGTTCAATCCCTGCCGGAGGAGCTTAGATCTCACATGCCTTGCAGCCAAAAGGTCAAAACATAAAACAGAAGCAATATTGCCACAAATTCAATAAAAACTTTAAAAAATGGTTTCATAAAGAAGTAAGGATGAAGAGTTATTTGTTCCCATTTCTCAAAATTGTTCATTCTGGCAAAAAAAGACTACCTTGCGAGAATCAAGCATATGATAAAGGAGACCTTTTGACATGGTTGGTGAGGCATTCAGACAGAGGTTTTGGCCTAAATATTGAGGAAAATATTTTGGTTATAGTAAGTACAATCTGAAATAGCCATCAACGATTTTATCAGCATCACATGCTTCTAAATTAGACCAGATATTCTTAGGATGGCATGGTTTTAGAGTTTTAATGGGGAGAAAAGCTGAGGCCCAAGGAAATGAATTGAACTCCTCAGGATGCCTGAGCTCCTGGGGAATGGGATTCAACTGGTCAGTTCCAAGCATCCTGCATCCCTCCTCTCCGTTCACCATGCTGTCCCCTTTTGAAAGGATTTCAATAGCTTTGCTCTTCTCTTTTTCCTTTCTCTCTTCCTTCCCTCCTTCCTTCCTTGTTTCGTTCTCTCTTTATCAAAAAATTCAGTGGGAGAGAAGTTAGTCAGACCTGTTACCACATCATCCTTTCTTCGGATACAGGTTTTGGCAGGGATATAAGGCAGGGCCACATGACAGAGCCTGATAGGTGGCGGACCTCACTCTCCTGCCCACACTCTCAGGGCAGCCCGGGTCTATCAGAGCTGCTCTGATGTGAAGGCAGGGAACACTGCTCCCCACCCATGGCTGCCAGCGCTGCCCTGGATGCTCTGCTTGTTCTTCCTTATCCTCAGAGCACAGCCTTCCTGAAGGACACACCCTTGGCTGAATCCCTCTGCCAGGGGGTACCCTGTCTTCCTGTGCCCTGGAAATCTGGCATCAGTTCAGAGCAAAGGGCAAACAAAGAGGCTGAAACCCATCAGCTTCGTGAGAATGAATCCTCGTGATGGGCAGAGACACAGAACTTAGGAATCTAGTTTCTACCGTGTAATGTGAGTGGGAAATAGCCATTCTCTAGGGCCATGTTCTTCCTGGGAATGCCTGAAAAATGGCATTGCTTTAGAAGATAAGTTGTATAAGCTATTTGGCCAACAAAATACTGTGTCATGGAAGCTCTCTGACAGTTTCAAGCTTCAGAACAATTTCAGAGATCTTTCTTCTGTTGGTTGGATTTTTCCTTACAACATCCCCAAAACATTCAGCTGGTAGTGTCTGCCTTCCAACTAAACTCAGGGAAGACACTGAATACTCTGGAACTCTGAGCCTGAAAAGTTTTTAGCAAACACGGGGGATGCTTGGAATACGCTGATTACTCATAATTGACCACTTTCACCAAGACCATGTTAGAGAGCCAGAAAGTTGTGAAAAGCTTGTGAATGAAAAGGAAACCAGCCTCGGTATAAGTCAGAGGTGCCTGGCCGCAGGAAGGTGGTGGGCACGCTGGGACCCCAGGTCAGTGTGGAGGCTCCACAGCGGGTGTGGAGGAGGAACCCTGGGTGAGGTGGTGTGATGCTGAGTGGAGAGAGCTGAGCGTAACTCAGTGCTAGGCTCATGGGGACGAGGCGGGCAGAGACCTGAGGGAAATACCCGGACCCGCACAACAGGGTGTGTGTGTGTGTGTGTGTGCGCGTGTGCGATGGCTTGCTGTGGGTCTATGTGAGATTTCAATGGATGCAAACCCAAGCACAATTTTGGCAGGTAGGAGTGATGATTCTAATTCATATGAACCATAAAACCTTAATAATAAAGGTTTCCCTTTCAAATGTGTGAAGTTTCCTACAATTTACAAGGAAGCAGACTTTGAATGCTCACCTGAGAGTTCTGTTTACTAAAACTCACCAGGAGTAAGATTGCCTACATGGTCACAGTGGAGATAAATGAATAAAGGTATTGAGATCCATGGATTTCTCTAGAGGACACCAAGCCTCACATGTCAAGTGTCTCATGTGTGTTTCTTGAATACCGCAGGCTGGATCTGGCAGCTGGTTGGTATTGGCTGGGTCTCAGGGCTGACGGAAAAAGACGCCTCTTCTCCATATAGAAACAAAACTATTCAATAAAATGAGAAAGATTCTCCCTGTAAGCAACCAGACGATTTCTAACACTCCTATCAAATCAGGAAGGCTGCTCTGTAACTGCAGATAACTGAGTCGTTAGATGGAGGAAGTCAAGTTGATAAAATGTCTTTTCTAGCAAATTTATCTTCAAGTAAACTAGTAGGGTTTTCGTTTTTTAAAGAAGCAGGAAGTGTGGGTATGATTCAGTCGTCTGTTGGCTGAGGAGACCAGTTCTTCAGGGCACTGTCCAAACGCCCCTCTCTCACTTGCAAAGACATCCCTCATCCTTTGCTAACCACAGGCTTCACTCTGTAGAAGATTGACCCCAAAATTCACCACTGAAGATGGGACCCTTATGCAAGGGTCTAAAGAAAAAGTCCAGTTAGAAAGAACACAGCAACAGCATTTTGCAGACTTTCCTGGGCAAACAGAGAAGGGTGGTCTCTCTTCCAGAAGTGAGTCTGAGCAGACGCTGGCTGAGAGTGGGGAGAATCAGGGCTGTTGGGGAAGGAAGGGACCCCACCCCAGACTGGAGCAGAAACAGCAGGGATGAGTGGGGTCATTCAGCTCCCACACACCAACCCATCTGATCACGGGACCGCTCCGCCAGATTGGTAATCACATAACCCCCTTTCACAAGAAACTGAAGCAGAGAGAGCGGATCCTCCAGAATCACATTCAGACAGTGTGAAACCATACAGGCCGGTGGGAAACAGGTTCTGAAACTTGGCTGCACACTGGGACCCCAACCCCTGGAGCTTTTGAAGATGGGAGATGCCAGCCACACCCCAGATCAATTTCAGCATACACTCTGGGATGGGAGTAGGTATTTGATTTTTTTTTAAGTGTCAAAATATGTATAACATAAGAGTTATCATTTTAACCACTTTAAAATGTGAAGTTCAGAAGCATGAAGAACATCCCAGATGGTGCCCAGACACCACCATCCAATTCCAGAACTGTTCATCCCTCTAAAAGGACACCCTGGTCCATTCAGTAGCCACTGACCATCCATCTCCCCAGCCCGTGGCGACCACCTGGTTGCTTTCTGACTCTCAGTGGACTTCCCTGGCTGCTTCACATGAATGGAGTCAAACAACACGTGGTTTCCAGGTCTGACTTCTTTCACTCAGCGTGAAGATTTCAAGCTTCCTTTGGTCTCAGCCGGGTCAGAGCATACTTTCTCATCATGGCTGGATAATCCTCCTTCGCACAGAGAGTGCATATTCTGTTCAACCCATTCACCTGGGGACAGACATAAGGCTTGTTTTTGACTTTGGGGACTTGAGCCACTGTGAACAGCTGTGTCCCAGTGTTGGCTTGAAGCTCTGTCCTCGACTCTGGTGGGTCCCTCGGAGCAGACGTGCTGTGTCTATACTTCGTGCTCCAGCTACACTGTTTTATAATCTTTTCCACTATCAGTAAAAGGGGGTTCCAATTCCTCCACATCCTTGCCAACACTCGCTATCTGTTATTTTCCTTTTATAAAAAATTATAGCCATCTTCTTGACGTGAAGCGGTGCCTCACTCTGGTTTGGGTTTGCATTTTTGTAGCTCATCATGACCCCGGGCATCCTTTCACAGGCTCGCTGGCCCTTAGGCGTCTGCTTTGGAAGGCAAGATTAGGAGCCACTGCTGGACAGTCCTCCCCAGAACCATCAGAGCACACTGCCCAGGGCAGAGGTGGCTCGTTTTTCCTTTTCTCTCAGGACAGAGCCTTAAAGCATAAGCCCGGGACAATTTTCCTGGTCTCCAGTCCAAGGATGGTGGGGGTTCCCACGCGTGACAAACCTCCACTGGGAACAACTATACATGATTTCTGCCCCTCAGACTTACCCTCGGAAAAGCATCTCAGGAAGCGAATGCCGTTTCCAGGGGAACCTCGAATAGCTTCCATCTGATTTAAGGAGATTAATCATAAATTCTGGAGCTTTACTATTAATTAACAAAGCACCAGTGACCCACCCCTGATCCCTCTCTTGAGCTCCACTGCCTGCAGAAGACACAGCTGATCCAGTGGGTGCCAGCCGTGGAGACAGGGCCTCAGGCCACACATGTTACAGGATCACCTGTAACGTCCACCTGTAAAGCTCTGCAGGTTCCGTCAGGCTGCCTGTGATGTCCACCTGTAAAGCTCTACAGGTTCCATCAGGCCACCTGTGACCTTCTCTTGCAGCCTGGGCACCCTGCCCTTGTCTGCGCACCTGACCTTTAGGGACAAGATTCTGCAGTTCTCCTGACCCATACCCACTCTGCACTCTCCCTTGAAGACATTAATTCCCGTTGGAAATAAAAAAGAGAAGGAGAAAGGTGACTGCAGGGGAGCTGCAGGAGGTGGCAACAGCCCAGAGGGTTAGAAGAGGGGACTTCGGATCAGATGCCGGTTTCCTCATCCCAGGCAGGGAACAGAGAGGAAACATCAAAGGAGATTTGGCGGGTTATGTCTAATCCTTTCACCACAAGGTGAGCAAGCCAGGAGGAAAAGCAGATACTACAACAGTTACAGAATACGGTCGCTACAACCCATCTGGAAACTGGGAAGCGGATCTACCTGCTACTGTTTGTCATTCCAGGAGACATGCAGGGCAGTTCTCTTTCTGGGTGCCATGTGGGGAGCTAGCAGGGGTATCTGTCTAGTAAACCAGCCAAGCAGGCCATCGTCCAGGCCAGGGATGTCCATGCAGGCCTGACAGCAGGAGGTACTCAGAAGGGGAGGGAAGTCTGTCTCTCTGGACAGCAGCCTGAGGCAGTCCCTGGGACCATCTTACTTTGGGGTTTACAGGCTGGCAGGCTTGGCTGCCTCTCACTACCCAGGTCACGTGGAGCAGGTGGACAGGGCACAGCTGGAGCAATGGGGGCCCCAGAGGAAAGGAAGAGAGTTACTGCTTTCCCCTTTTCTTCTCTCAGAACTCAGACTCCCAGTGGGCACCTGTCAGCATCTGTTTCACCAACCGGATTCTAAGGGGCTACTCCACCAGCCTGAAGCAAAAGTGTGGGTTCTCTTCCCAAGGTGGGGTACCCGCCTGACCTGCCCACAGGAGCCCCACTGCCACTGCCCCACTGTCTTCTCTCCCAGACACAGTGGCTTCTGAGACAGAGATGATGCTGACACCCGGGAGGCTCTGCCCAGCCTCTCCTCTCAGGCCCCCCCGCCCAATGCCCCTGCTCTGCACAGCATCCTCCCCAGGAGCTCTGCCCACCTCGAACCAGGCTCTCTGGTTCTGACCCACAGCTGCCTGGGCTCTGCTCCCCAAGTAAGCCCCCAGGAACAGCCTGCGAAGGCCTATGGGTGAGTGACAGAACCAGCAGAGGTGGCTCTGGGGTGGCTGCCCACAGGCCCTGTCCTTCAGGGACCCGGCACTGCAGTGGCCTCTACCCAACAGCACCCCACCTGCTTTTCAGGGCATCTGGGTGTGTGTGCATGTGTGAGGAAACATGTACACGTACGCACACACAGATATAATATATATATGATTTAAATATACTATCACCTTGGGAATCCCCTGGTGGCTCAAGACAGTAAAGAATCTGTCTGCAATGCAGGAGACCCAGGTTCGATCCCTGGGTCAGGAAGATCTCCTAGAGAAGGGAATGGCAACCCACTCCAGCATTCTTGCCTGGAGAATCCCAGGGACAGAGGAGCCTGTCAGGCTATAGTCCATAGGGTCGCAAAGAGTTGGATATGACTGAGTGACTAACACTTTCACTTTTCACTATATATTATATATTACTATATATAATAATTATACTTATTATATCAATGTACTATACTATATTATATGATATACAAATAATATATAGTTAAATAATATATAACATTACATATAATATATAATACATAAATAATAGAATATAACATATATAATATATAAAGAACCTGCCTGCCAATATAGGAGATATAAGAGACATGGGTTTGATCCCTGGGTTAGGAAGATTCTCTGGAGGAGGGCATGGCAACCCACTCTAGTATTCTTGCCTGGAGAATCCCATGGACAGAGGAGCCTGGTGGGCTACAGTCCATGGGGTCACAAAGAGTTGGACATGACTGAAGTGACTTAGCATGCACACACATAATATATTATAGGACATATAATATAATAATATATATAATAAAAATCTCTTCTCATGAAAATACTCAAGCCCTCATTTCTGACTTTAATGCAGACTCCTCAGCCCCTATTTCTGGGCTCTTTTCCAAGTCTCTGAGACAAGCCTCACTCCCCTTGTGCCAGGCCCACTATCAGAGCAGTGCAGGCTGTAGCCTGCTTTACCGAGCCGGCACCACCTGCCCCCACAGCCCACATGCTTCGCCTGAGCCTGAGGGCCGGGGTCCTCCCCCACCCTCTGTGAGTCAGGGTGAGCGGCCAGGGCCTGTCGCCTCTCTAATGATGAGGTCGCTGTCAGCAAGGTCGCACATGCCTGGGTTCTGAACACCATGGTGGGGACTATCCTCCCCTCAAACATCAGTCCCAGGCAGCTCCCTGCACCGTCTGCTCTTCAGGGTCACGGGCAGCTGAGTCCAGGTCGCCGGCTCCTCCCCAGACGGCACTTCCATCAGGAGTCCTGTGTTTGTATATGAACCTCACTCCACATGTAACCCCTGTCCACAATAGGGCTACATTTTCTCTCCTGCTTCATGAGCAATTTTTAAACTGGCTGGTCCATTTTATGAAATGAGTGAATCAACACGTTTTTCTTGTTTCTATGGTGTTTGGTGAATTTGCTAGTTCACAGATCTGAGTCACTGACAAATTTATTTCACTATTTCCCCCAGAATGTCGGGGACACAGATACAAAAGCCATCATAATCTTTAGGCCTTGTCACATTTCTTTCTATTTAAGATGCTGGCAGTTGTCAGTCTCTAGGGAGGTACTTCTGTGCATGTTCATGCATGCTGTGCATAGCTGCACAAACACACACTCACAAACACAACCACACATGAAACACTGTACTTATTGCTTTCACAGAAGGCACAGGCTTGGAAGAACAGAGTGGGAGCCCAGCTCTGCTGAGATGCAGGAGAAGGGTCACACCTTGGCTTGGGCATCACCAGGTAGCCCATATGCCCAGTAATGCATCAGCTGGATAAACCAGCCTTCTGGTCAACCAGAAACAGAACACACACACACTGCAAGTCTCCTTGCATCAGTGACCAACCCCAGAAGCCTGGAGATGGAATTCCAGGAAATACCCCTGATACCCAGAGTTGACACAGATCATTATAATTCTTTATAAATGGCAACATTCTTCTTTTTATGTTTTGATTGTCCTCAGCATAATGTTTACATTTCCTGGAGAAATGACAGAGGACAGGAGAGATGTCCATCCTCCGAGAGGAAGCAGACACCCTCAGCAGCCTTTCTGCCCAGATGATGACGTGAGGGAGAGAACCACCCGGCCACCTTCAGAAGACAGTTCTGGTTGGTGTCATCACCATCCAGATGAGAGCCACCTGTGGCTGCTCAAGGCTGGACAGAGACGCAAATGCCACAATTCAAAGGGTTACATGTCTCCTTCTGACTTTTTGGAGAAACTGCTCTATTTTTTCCACTACAACTTTATAGGGTCTTAGGGTTGGAATGGCAACCTTTCACCCAGACATAAGTGACAAGGACCCCAAGCAGACAAGGGGTCCTTGTTTAATCCTGATTTAAGGTGAGAAGTGAAGAACAGGTGCCTGAGTGCTAAGCCACTTTAGTCATGTCCAACTATCTGTGACCCCACGGACAGTAGCCCACCAGGGTCTCCATCCATGGGATTCTCCCGGCAAGGGTTGCTGTGCCCTCCTCCAGGGGATCTTCCCTACCCAGGGACCGAAACTGCATCTCTTACCTCTCCTGCACTGGCAGGTAGGCGCTTCACCACTAGCGCCAAATAGGAAGCGAAGAACAGGGTTATCTTGTTAATTGTAAGTCAAATAAAGAACAATCACTTGGCCTTGCAGGAAAAATCCTTATATGTGTAGCTTGCTGTTAAGCACTGAATCCCACCCCTTTCATGACAGTGACATTCAGTGCCCATCCCTGAGCCGGGGCCATGCCTCACTCTTCTCCCCTCCCCCAGGGCCCGGGAAAGCCTGCACACCAGTCACCTCAACGTTCATGTTTGTGGGGCTGTCTGCATGTTTATAGACAAGTAACTTGGAATAAACTAGCAATTAATATTTTCTCAGGGCCCAGGTAGCCCCTTCTTTGGAGAAGGCAATGGCACCCCACTCCAGTACTCTTGCCTGGAAAATCCCATGGATGGAGGAGCCTGGTAGGCTGCAGTCCATGGGGTCGCAAAGAGTTGGACACGACTGAGCGACTTCACTGTCACTTTTTACTTTCATAAATTGGAGAAGGAAATGGCAACCCACTCCAGTGTTCTTGCCTGGAGAATCCCAGGGACGGGAGAGCCTGGTGGGCTGCCGCCTATGGGGTCGCACAGAGTTGGACACGACTGAAGTGACTTAGCAGCAGCAGGCCCTTCTTTTAGGGGAATCCATTGCCATGAGTGTTTTCACAGGGTGTTTTTATCTACACTTTCTGTTGCTAAGGAAGAGCTGGTAAAGGCAGACATCACTGCAAAATCAAAAGCAATCTCGCACACAAATCAATCAGCAGTACAAGTGTGCCTGGAAACGGCACCTCCTATTGCCCTTGCTGGCTGGCCTGTAAGGGTCTCTGTGGCATTTCTGTTTCTTGGGTCTGAGACGCAGATGCTCCGGCTGCTCCAGCACAGGCATCCTCTAACTCAGCCCGGCTCAGGGATCCTCAGTGATGGGCCAAACCAGACCACAGGCCTGTTTTCAGGAACCAAGACCCTCAGGCGCACAACTAGCTGAGGACCACCACCCGCCTGCCAGGGAGCTACCATTACTTTGTTTTGTAAAGTTAAACTCCAGCGTCGGTGGAGTTGACCCCGGGCCCAGTTCTGTCCTCTTGGCTGGGTCCTGGCTCTCATGGGGACTAAGTTCTTCACTCTCTGGTGAGCAGCCCATAGCGTATATTGGAGGGTGCCTTTTACTTGCACATGACTGATGCTAAATGAACACGAATTAGAGTTTCAAATGCAGCCACTCTGTTCCTTGATAATATTGCACTGTTAAATTTGCTTTATTGCTGCCAAATATTATGACTGATAATTAAATATATAGTTACAAGATATGTAGCAAATCATTTTCAAATAATAACAAAAAAGAAGGATTGTCCACATCATTATGCTAAAGCAAATGTAAATATAATCCCTCCACACGAACTTACATTGTAATATTTCATTACTGAATGAATTTTAATTAATATTCAGTAATATTCCCACTTACTAATTCAAATCAGAAATTTAATCAAAAATTCATGTATTAATTCAGTTCAGTTCAGTTAAGTCCCTCAGTCATGTCCGACTCTTTGCGACCCCATGAATCACAGCACGCCAGGCCTCTCTGTCTATCACCAACTCCCGGAACTCATGTCCATCGAGTCGGTGATGCCATCCGGCCATCTCAACCTCTGTCGTCCCCTTCTCTTCCTGCCCCTAATCCCTCTGAGCATCATGTATTAATACTTACATCATATTACTGGAATATAATTAACTTCAGTAATTTCATTACTGAAATACTATTAATTAAAAATGGACACAAAATGTCACTAAATTGAAATAGCTGAGGTTCTCCTGTTGCTTCTGTTTTTGGTTTACAGCATGCTCAGTTGCCTGAAGTCTCACACAGAAGCTTATATGTGCATGCAAGCTAAGTTGCTTCAGTCGTGTCCAACTCTTTGCGACCCTATGGATTGCAGCCTGCCAGACTCCTCTGTCCATGGGAGTTCCTAGGCAAGAATACTGGAATGGGTTGCCATTTCCTTCTCCATGGGCTCTTCCTGACCCAGGGATCGAACCTGCATCTCTTATGTCTCCTGCATTGCCAGGTGAATTTTTTTTTTTTTTTTTTACCATTAGCGCCACCTGGGAAACCCAATAGACGCTTATATTCTCTTACAAAGGAAATTAATTAAATGGCTGCAAACAGTGCGTTAATTTTAACTCAGATTGTTTGCTGAGAGCCATTCCCTTCCTCCCATCAAGAAAAGAAGCAGACAACGAGGCAGTGACAGGAGGAAGGCCAGACTCTTGGTCCCATTTCAGGGGTGACACTGGGGACCACCAGCTTCCAGCAAACATCAGCCTCCCTTCTTTGATTTTGAGTGCCGTCACACAGTCACCCATCAAGACCAACTTCCCCGGCTCTCTGCTGCTATCTGAGACTCTGTCATTACATTCTCACTGATGAAATATGAGTGGATGTGATGTCCAAGCAACCTGCAGACTGGCCAGTAGAAACCTCTGTTCACAATCATTCCTTTTAATGGATGGACAGAAAGATAAGGGTGGTCATTTGGATTCTTCTAACCAAGCACTTACCTTGAAAGGTTAGTGCTTCCATCCCTGGACAGTTCCAGTCCTGGAAGGGCTGTGGTCAGAATCAAGAACTTCTGATCTAAGTCTCAGAATCTAGGGAACTTATTGTTATAGCTCCCCAGCCTACCCTTATCATTTGGTGGCAGTTGTCAAAAGAGTTTGTGTGCCATGGACACTCGCAGTAGAAGCCCTGAATTAGGGCAGACTGAGGGGGAAATGCACTACGATTTTATTTACTTTTTAACTGATCTACTATGTGTAGACATAGTGAGATGATCATATTAAGTCTAGTTAGCATCTGTTGCCACACTCAGTTTTCTTGTGATATGAACTTTTAAGAGCTTCCCTCTTAGCAACTTTAAAATACACAATACAGCCTTATTAACTACAGTTACCAGGCCGGTACATGATGTCTTCAGGACAGGTTTATTTTATACCTTTTATAGCTGTTAGTTTATACTTTTTGACTCCCTTCACCTATTCTGTCCCCTCCCCTCCCCCATGCCTCTGGGAATCACAATCCGATTTCTGCATCTATGAGCTCATTTGTATGTTTATTTATTTAGATTCCACATATAAGGGAGATCATATGGTGTTTATCTTTTTTGTCTGACATGTCACTTAGCATAACGCCCTCAAGGTTCATCATCCGTGTTGTTGCAAATGGCAAGATTTCATTCTTTTTTATGGCTGCATAATGTTCCATTCAATACACGTGCCACATCATATCCACTTATTCATCAATGGATACTTAGGTTATCTCCATATTTTGGCTATTATAAGCAATACACATGGAAGCATATATATCTTTTCAAGTTAGTATTTTTGTTTTCTTTGGGTAAATATCCAGAAGTGGAATTACTCAGAGAAGGCAATGGCACCCCACTCCAGAACTCTTGCCTGGAAAATCCCAGGGACGGGGGAGCCTGGTAGGCTGCAGTCCATGGGGTCGATAGGAGTCAGACACAACTGAGCGACTTCGCTTTGACTTTTCACTTTCATGCATTGGAGAAGGAAATGGCAACCCACTCCAGTGTTCTTGCCTGGAGAATCCCAGGGACGGGGGAGCCTGGTGGGCTGCCGTCTATGGGGTCGCACAGAGTCGGACACGACTGAAGCGACTTAGCAGCAGCAGCAGTGGAATTACTGGGTGATGTGGTAGTTTCTCTTTTCATTTTTTGAAGAACCTCCATACTATTCTTCATAGTGGCTGCACCGATTTACATTCCTACCAACAGTGCACAGGGCTCCCATTTCTCCACGTGCTCACCAGCACTTGTTATCTTTTATTTTCTTGGAAAGAGCCATCCTATCAGGTAGGACATGATACTCACTGTGGTTCCGTTTGCATTTCTCTGAGGATTAGTGATGTAGAGCATCTTTCCTTGCGTCTGTTGGCCATTTCTGTGTCTTCTTTGGAGAAATGTCTACTCAGATCCTGTGCCTAATTTTTAATAGAAGCGTTAGGGGTCTTTTTGCTATCTAGTTGTATGAGTTCTTTATATATTTTAGATATTAACCCATTATTGAATATATAATTTGCAACATTTTTCTCATTCAGCTGGATTCCTTTTCATTTTGTTGATGTTTCTGTTTGTTTCACAGAAGCTTTATAGTTTGATTTGTGCATGTGTGCTCTGTGACTTTAGTTGTGTCCAACTCTTTGTGACCCCGTGGACCACAGGGTACCACGCTCCTCTGTCCATGGGCCTTTCTCAGCAAGACTACTGGAGTGAGTTGCCATGCCCTGCTCTACAGGATCTTTCTGACCCAGGGATCAAAGCTGTGTTTCCTGTGTCTCCTGAATTGCAGGTAGACTTTTTACTGCTGAGCCACCAGAGAAACCCATAGTTTGAGATAATCCCACTTATTCATTTTTGCTTTTTTCACCTACACTTTTGGTGTCAAATCCAAAAAATAATCACCAAAACTGACGTCAAGGAGCTTACCACCTATTTCTCCTCTAGGAGTTTCATGGTTTCAGGTCTTACATTCAAGTCTTTAATCCATTTTTAGTTCATTTTTATTTACAGCGTAATATAGTGATCCAGTTTCATTCTTTTGCTTGTCTATCTAGTTTTCCCAACACCGTTTATTGAAGGCACTGTTCTTTCTATATATTTTTTATGGCTTTGTCATAAATTAATTGACCATATATGTGTGGGTTTATTTCTAGGCTCTGTTCTATTCCATTGATCTGTCTGTTTTTATGCCAATGCTATAATATTTTGATTACCATAGCTTTGTAGTACAGTTTAAAATCACAGAGTTTTCAGCTTTATTTTTCTTTCTCAGGATTGCTTTGACTATTCAAGGTCTTTTGTGGCTACTTACAAATTTTAGGATTGCTTTATCCATTTCTATGAAAAATGCCATTGGAATTTTGATAAAGATTGCAATAAATCTGTCAATTGCTTTGGATAATAAGGATATAAATATTAATTGTTCCAATCCATGAGCATGGGACATCTTTCCATTCATTTTGTCTTCTTCCATTTCTCTCAGCAATGCCTGATAATTTTCAGTGTACAGGTTTTTCACATCCTTGGTTTAAATATATGTCTATATATTTTATTCTTCAATATGCAATTGTAAATGGGTTTTCTTAGCTTCTCTTCCTGATAGTTTGCTATTAGTATATAGAAATGCAACAGATTTCTATATATTGAGTTTGTAATCCTGCAATTTTACTGAATTCATTTATTAGTTCTAACAGTTATTTTTTTTTTTTTTTGATGGAGTCTCTACAGTGTTCTATACTTGGTATCACATCATTTGCAAATAGTGATAGTTTTACTTCTTCTTTTCCTATTTGGGTGCTTTTTATTTCTTTTTCTTGCCAAATTGATCTAAGACTTTCAATAATATTTTTATTAAAAGTGGTGAGGGGAGCATCCTTGTCTTGTTCCTGATCTTAGAAGAAAGTTCTTAGTTTTAGCCTTGAGTCTGATGTTATCTGTGGGCATTTCATAGATGACCTTTTTTATACTGAGGTACATTCCCACTATACCAACTACGTTGAGAGTTTTTATCATAAATGGATGCTGAATTTTGTCAAATGCCTTTCTTTGACTCTGTTAAGATGACTGTATAATTTTTATCCTTCAATTTGTTACTGTGGTATGTCACATTAATTGATCTGCTGATGCTGAACCATCCTTGCATCCCTGCAATAATCCCATGTGATCATTGTGTATGGTCATTTTAATGGATTGTGGTATTTGGTTTGCTAATACTTTGTTGAGAATTTTTTACATCTACATTAATCAGGGATGCTGGTCTATAATTTTCTTTTCTTGTAGTGTCCCTTTCTGAATTTGGTGTCAGGGTAATGTTAGCCTCATACAATGAGTTTGGAAGTGTTCCTTCCTTTTTGTGCTTTTTGGAACAATTTGAGAAAGAGTGGTATAATTCTCTGAATGTTCGATAGAATTTCCCAGTGAAGCTAGCTGGTCCTGAACTTTTTTTTGTTGGATCCCCTACAGTTTTAAATAGTAGCCTTAGGTCAAACATCTGAGAAGGCGACTGTGTGCAGAACAAATAAGGACCAGTGTGCTATGCCCCAGTCTGGAACAGACCACACACCTCTATGGGAATGACCACAGCCAGCCTTTCAGACTTTCTTGACCCTTGGCCATCATCTGCCTCCACATTCAGCTTGGAAATGGCTCTACAGTTTTATTCTGTTCTGGAACAAGGCTCTAGACTCAACCTCTCTCAACTCACCAGACTCATTGGTCCTGCTGAACTTGCAACATCCAGAGAATGATTTCCAAGAATTATCTGACACCAAATAGATACACACATAGTCTGTAACTTCTAATCTCTAATCATGCACCCTAACTTCTAGTCTCCGTTTCTCAAGAGTAAAGGAAATCCCTCAACACTATTTCTACCTTGCTCCTCAGACGGCAGCCTGGGTGAAGGATGGCATCCTCCTGATGGTGGAGGATGCTGGTCTCAGCAAAGCGCCCAAGAGTGGAGGAACACTCTCCTCACCTCGGGGGCCTGCAAGGGGCTACTACTGCTCCCTTGGTAGCAGTGACAAAGGCCAAGAAAAGAAGGGGCTCTGAGGACCTCAGAGGACTGGTACCATACGGTAACATCACTTACAGTTCCCTTGGAAAGGGTGCTATTCCACAGGAGGCTGCAAAGCCTCAATCCAACACTGCTTAATCAAACAATCCACATCACTGTGACTCATCAGAAACATTCAAATGCAGCTTTGCTGTCACCTGCCTCTGCCCCAGGAACACACCCGCCCTCCTCCTGGACAAAGACCTTGTCGCAGAACAGGCTGGGCTGGGTGGTCGCATTGGTGTCTGGCAGGCATTTGGAAAGGCAGCCTCGGGCATGGCTGCCAGGTCCCCTGAATCCCCGACCTACACGCGTAGATCAAGGAGAGGAGGGGCAGCAACAGATTTCCCAAAGCTGTCCACAGAAGTGTGGGACATCATTTCTTATTCTGAAATTCTGTCTCCTTTCCCCTTTCCAGTGAGGGATTCAATATTCAAAATCTTAGCCTAAAACTTCAGAGTGCTGGGCAATTGGGATATCAACTTCAGCACCAATAACTTTATTTTTCTATATTTGTGTGTAACCTAACTCTGCTTACATTGTTTGTTTCTAGTAACACAATGAACCAGAAATTGACTTTCAGCAGCTGTAGTTCTGAACGCGATACACATGCACTCAGCAGGCATGTGTGAGGTCCCTCCTCTGGGTTCTGGGCACTGGCCTAGCTGCTAGGGACAGGGTCATGAAAATGTAATAATAATGATGATAAATGGCTCCTGCCTTCAGCGAGCTTAAAATCCTTTCCTCATTTTTTGCTGCAAGTAACTCTAATGTTGCAACAAAACCAGGATATGATGGCTATGAAGATCAGAAGTCAGTCTCTAAAAGCAGCAGCAGAGGTGATTTTTGGCACAGCCGAATCAACTGAGATGACTCTAAAGAGAGGGTTAGACACCACATGTTGTTAGAGTCATAAAATGCATTTAGAAAAACAAAGACAGCTCTCCTTGGTGACAAAAAGACTGCACGGTTCATATGTGCCCTCAGCTTCATTTGCACAAATTTCAACCCCCATCCCCATAAATTAATACCTGGAAGCCAGATACCTAAGGTGCAGTGTGTACTGAAGGAGAACCAGTAAACATCTGACTTAATGGAACCTGAATGGAGGAATATCATACCTGCTTGGTAGTATTTAAATTTTATTCCATGAGTTGTTTAGAAACTGTTCCAGGTCCCATTATGGTGGTGTGTATGGAGGAGGGCCTATGTCATCTGTGATGAAGATGCAAACATGCAATCTGCCAGCCTCTACTCAACACAGAGCATTCAACTCATCCCAAGACAGAGATGGAAAGGAAATTCAAAGGAAGGTGAAAATCGTATTTTTTTTCTGTAAATAACTGAATTTTCAAAGAAACAAACTCCATAACCACTGCATTTATGACTTGCCTTCACTTTTGTTATAAAGCTAGAAAATCATCCAGATAATATAAGATAGAAATCTAACATGCTAAAAGAAACAATATCAAATACAAATCACTTAGGAAACATCATTAAAAATGTATTCTTATAGTTCAACCAAATACTCTGATCCAGATAGATACTCACAGATACCTATCTATATCTATGTTGTATGTTTTTCTCAAGCCAAGGAAGCAAAACATTCCTTTCTTACCTTTTAACTTTTCTTGGCTTTTCTGCCTCTCTTTATGTTCAAGCAGCAGTTACTGTCCAAGTTTATCAGATTATCTCAGTCTGATGCTAGGTGCCAAGATTCCTGATCGGTGCCTCCTGAAAGCTGGTCTCAGCATCTCCTCCAAAAGGAGGTCCCAGGCTCACTGGGTCACCCAGCAGGAAGCATCACAAGTAAGCGTTAGGCTTTACTGGAGACTGTCCTTCAAGAGTTATACTTATGATGTAATTATAGACTCACAATGTGTCTTCTGGGGCAGCAAACATTCTTCACCAGGTAAATATGGGCATCACTCTGACCATGAGATGAAAAGAAAGCTCTGGTCCTTCTCATCCCAGACTGAGGGTCAGAAGCAGGAAGGCATTTGTTCAGTGTGCTTCCAACCTAGAGTCACTGCAAACTGCCCTGAACATACCTGCGTAGACACACACACACACACACACACACACTCTCTCTCTCTCTCTCTCTCTCTCTTTCTCTCACACACACACACATGGATAATCAGGAGCACCTGGCCGTGCCCTCTGCGGGCAGCATGTCCTCCCACGCCCCCATGGACCATCTCACAGACTGAATCTCCCTGTGCAGACCCTGTCCTCTGTGTGGGTGTCTCTAGGCCAGACTCCACCTCTCCACCCAGGAACCAGGGTCCAGGGCCTTGGTTCTCAGCACAGAGCTTCATCTGGGAGCTCATTAGAAATGCCAAGTCACAGCCCTAGTCCCTGGCCCCCTGAATCAGAACTTTTACAAGACCCCATGATGCCCCATGTCTCTCCTGAACACAGGGTCCCCCAAGTGTCCGGTGGCCCTCTGGTCTCCCATGGCAGTGTCCCGGGGGAATTCTGCCCAGAGAGGGGCTTGGGCAGGGACGGGAGACAGAGGGAGACTGCTGTGTGAAGCAGCTGGCAGACCTTCCTTGTCTTTTTTATTTTCTTCACATTCACTATTTTTATTCTATGAGTCAAGATTCAGCCTTTGGGAAGATACGGTACATATACACAACATGTACTACTCAGTCATAAAAGAGAATGAAATTGTTAGGTAGATAGAATAGGGAAAAGGAGTCCAAAATGGCAGTGGCTAAAAGACAAAGAAGGGAAAAGCCCGCGAAAATAGAACAAAAGAAGGTCCGAGGACCAGAGTGAGGACCTCAGGTAAAACAAACAACACTCCTGGATGGCCCGATTTACATAGGACAGGCCCAGGGAGAGATAAACATATAAAAAGAGGAGCCAAAGCTAGCTCTCTCTCTCTCCCCCGAGTGCTGGGGCGCTCTTCTCCTCATGTCTTTGGATCAACGTGCCCTCACGCCTCGAAGATGGATTTTTCTGCTATCTTCTAAATAAAATAGAGCTGTAACACTGAGCTGTAACACTGATTTGTGTAACAGCTATAACATGGTGCATTCGAGACCTGAGAGCTATAACACGGTCTATCCAAGACACGCCGAGGGGGCTTTAATGCCCATCACTCCAAATCTTTGTTGTGATGAGACAAAGAACCGAGGAACATACACTCGAGTGACAAAATCATGCCATTTGCAGCAGCATGGATGCAACTACAGACTACTCCTGACTGAAGTGACACAGAGAAAGACAAATACCATATCAGTTATATGTGGAACTTAAAATGTTACACAAACGAACTTATCTACAAAACAGATTCCCAGACACAGAAAACAGACTTGTGGTTGCCCAGGGAAAAAGGGTGGTGGAGGGACGAATCAGGAGATTGGGATGAGCAGATGCAAGCTATTATACACAGTATGGATGAGCAACGAGCTCCTACTGTATAGCACAGGGAGCTGTATTCAATATCCTGGGATAAACCATAATGGAAAAGAGTATACTTAATATGTAGGTATAACTGAGTCACATAGGCTTCCCTTGTGGCTCAGATGGTAAAGAGTCCGCTTTCAATGCAGGGGATCCGGGTTTGATCCCTGGGTCAGGAAGATTCCCTGGAGGAGGGCATGACAACCCACTCCTGTATTTTTGCCTGGAGAATCCCATGGACAGAGAAACCTGGTGGGCTACAGTCCATGGGGTCGCACAGTCAGACACGACTAAGTGACTAACACACATGACTGAATCACTGCTATACAGTGGAAATTAACATAACATTGTAAATTAACTGTATTTCAGTAAAATTTTAAAAGGATTCAGACTCTAGAAAGCAAATCATTACATACATTGCTAACATTGCTAATACATACATATTGTGCACTGTTTATGAACATATAATCATTGACTGTATTTTATTAATATATAAAAGCTTCAAAAGGGCTGTTACCCTCTAGGGAGGAAGGGGGCTCTGTTCTAAAGGGAGTTTCATCTACATCCAAAACAGTGAGGCCAGAAAGGAATCTGGAAGTGGGGCGCCTGGGAGGAGTGAGGTGGTGGGGTTTGGGACGTCCTCTAAAGGCAGCAGGTGGGGATCCGAGCTGGACTGCAGACGGAGTAAGGAGAACAGAGGAAGTAAAGGGGCCCCAAGCTTCGGGGTTCAGCCACCGTGACAACGCAGCGGCCTTTCCCAACACAGGGAAGGGCTTGGAGGGACCAGGGTCTGCTTCTCTCTGCTGTCTGGTCTCAGAAGTGACTCGAATCCCTCCCACTCCACCAACCCCTGTGAAGACAGCTGTGGTTCTGCAGTTTTGTGCTTGTCCACCCAGGAGCAGCAGAGGCTCACAAAAGAAATGCAGAAATTAGGGGGAAAGCAGATACACATATTTTAAGGGAAATAAGGAAAATCAGAATTTTGAAAGGAACTTTTTTTACTTCTCATTCCTACAGACATTAAATCCTCAGCCAAAGGGTAGAAATCCATGCTTCTTCTTCTCACTATGAGAACTAAGTACTGGCCTGAGGCCCTTCAATCAACCTTTCAGGCTCCAGTTGGAGGATATTTTCCCCATTCTAAGAATCCAGTACTTTGAAAAAAAATTCCTTGAGGCTTTAAAAACAGAACCTTCCTCTGACAGTTTCCAGATTTGCACTGGAGAGCATGCAACATAAAAACTTTAAAAACTACTTTGAACGGGCAAATAGGTATGCAAAGCAGCTTTGGATCATTTTTCTAAATTACATTTTTGGATCTGTGTCCTTCCCACTGTTTGAGAGAAGCTTCCTATCCAAGACACTGGATTAGAAATGAAAGCCTAAGTGGCTACAATGACTGTGATTTGTTGCTGACGGCACTACCCTTTGGAGAAACCACGCGGTAATGCCATAAAACTCTCACTCTTTGATTCCCTAATACCTTTGCAAGTCCCTTTTATAATGAAAATCCCCCAAATGAAAATGGGCTTTTGAGCCGGAGAGGACCCTCTCATTTCTTATAGTTCCCGAGGGAAAAAAGGAACAAGGAGCCGAGCCGTCGCCCAGCCCGGCGAGTGTCAGCTACGGATGCCCCCCTGTGCCTGGTGTGTGTTCAGCCTCACTTAACCCTCTCAGGAGCCCTGAGGTGGAGGTGACAAACCCGCTGTGCACACGGGGGAGGTGAGCCTGAAGGTCGCGGAACGGTGTGTGCCAAAGTCAGAATCCAGAAGCGAAAGCCAGGAATTTCCCTCTTCCTGGACGATCACACCACCTTTAAAAAATTGAGACCATTGTTGTACTAGAGCAAACTGTAAATGATGCTAGAGCAGGAAAAGTGAAAAAGCACAACTCTGTCTCTCAGAGCTGCTTGTAGGCACCAGGGGCTCAAGCGAGTACATGAAATGACACGCGCCAAGTTGGGCTCTCAGTCTTTCACGTGACTCCCCTCTGCTTTGAAAACTTTTTCATATGCTGATTATTTTATAATTCTGAACACAGAACACTTTCGAAACACGCTACACTGTTAAATCTCTCTTCAAAATGAATTTACAACAAAAATTAGTGCTACATCCCAAACGAGGCTTATCACTCAGGATGTATTTTTCTCCTCTTGATTTTATGAATGCTCCATAAAACGGCAACTTTCAGCTGGGAGTTTCAGCAGGACTCACTGTACCTGTACAAATACTGCCCTCCTGTGGCAGATCTGACTCCACACACACTTCGGGGAGCCAGCTCTTAACACAACTTGGGATGGGATTTTTATCAGGCCTGGGCAAGCTGGGGAGACATACAGGATATTGGAAAAGTATGGGATTCTCGGCACTACATCACGGAATTTGCTTTACAGCTAAGTTTTTAATAAGTTTTCCTGAAAGTTTCACATTACTGAAGGGCACCTTTTCAACTTCTGGGCTCCTAAGGGCAGGACTGTAATATGGCAGCCACCTCCATTCAGGCCAACAGTGACATTTCAACCTGGACCGAGAGCTCATTCAGGCTTTGGATGGAGAATCACTTCGGAACACAGTGAGGGTCTCCAAGGGACCCTGAGGATGGTGGAGGATTTCTGTAACTGCCCAAACGGGAAACGGCCCCAGAGGAATTTTTTTTTTTTTAATTGAAGCAATGCTTTTTAAAAGAAAGTGAAAGTGAAGTCGCTCAGTCGTGTCCCACTCTTTTCAACCAGTGGACTGTAGCCTACCAGGCTCCTCCCTCCATGGGATTCTCCAGGCAAGAGTACTGGAGTGGGTTGCCATTTCCTTCTCCAGGGGATCTTCCCGACCCAGGGAATGAACCTGGGTCTCCTGCATTCCAGGCAGACGCTTTAACCTCTGAGCCACCAGGTCATTCCCCAAAAGATTTTATAACTTAATGGTATCTGGTATGGCTCAAGCTGACACATTTTTTTTTCTTCTGAACTTTTTATTTTATATTGGGTTACACCCGATTAACAGTGTCATGACAGTTTCAGGTGGACAGTAAAGGGACTTACCACACATACATGTATCCACTCTCCCCCAGACTCCTCTCTCATGCAGGCTGCCACATAACACTGAGTAGAGTTTCTTGTTCTATACAGTAGGTCCTTGTTGGTTACCCATTTTAAATATAGCAGTGTGTACATGTCCTTCCCAAACTCCCTAACTATCCCTCCCCGCAGCAACCATAAGTTCATTTTATAAGTCTGTGAGTCTCTTTCTGTTTTGTAAGTAAATTCATTTGTATCATTTTAGACTCATCAAATTTACAGCATTTAAATGAAGGCCCACAGGGTTGCAAAGAGTCAGACATGACTGAGCGACTGAACTGAACTGAGGGGCTCATACATGGCCATCACCGAAGTTCATTTTGCAATCTGCCCAAGGTCACAGAGTTAAAACCAAAACCAGGATTGGAACTCAGGTCCCTCTCCTCCTACACCAGAGCATTATGTGCCACCTTAGCAGACGCTGCAGCGTTTCTGCATGTGTGGCATTTCTGTGCACTGAACTACAAGTAAGGCCGAGTGCCTTGTTCCATCAACATGCAGAGTTCATCCCGCTATATGTGCCTTAGGAAAAGAGCAGAGGATGCAGACAGAGACCCCGGGGCCATTCCTACCTCGACACTAGTCACATGCAGTGGACACCGGCCACGTCCCCACCGTGTGTCTCGGGGGCTAGATCTGTGGGGTTCCACAGAGGCACAGAGAAGGCCAGTTTCCCTGAAAACATCAAATCCAGGAAAACTGCTTGAAATTATTTGTGAGCTGGTTATACCCACTCTGATTCAAGGATCCTTGATTAAGAAAATGAAGATAGATCTTGGAATACAGTAACTATTAGTTTACATGAAATTAATCTTTCTAGGAAAGACCTGATTACTTTGGCCATTCACATATGTTAGGATACTTTTTAAAATGCAGATCAAATCTCTTCCAGCTCTTCGGGTTACAGATATAAGAAACCAGTTGCATATTCTCAAGGAAAAATGAACAATAACATCTGGAAGTTTTCTAATAAAGCTCCCATCCAGTTTACTCACAATTTCAAAATGCTTCCTTAAAGGTATTAGTCGAGCTCTATACTTGCTAACCCTTACAAGGATGCTGCAGGCTGGATGGTGTTACGCCCATCACACAGATGGGTAAACAGAGGCAGAGAGGCCCCTCTGCTGCCAAGAAATGAAAGGTCAGCTCCACACCCTGAGGGTTCTGCCTGTGCTCAGCTAGGAGTCAAGAGCTTGGGGGAAATTTCTAAAAATGGGAGCTTCACCAACATGCTTGATTGAGAACGTAATCTCAAACACAGACAAGATATCACAGACATAAAAATACAAATATGAACACACAACATATTGATAAACATAAACAGACATCAACAGATTTGATCAGCCACTAGGCTTCTGGAAGCTGGCAATTTTTGCCTCTGGATAAGGAAGGCTGCTCTTATTTTATAGTGATGTGGGGAGGATGAACGGAGATCGTAGAAGTAAGTGCAGGCCTGGCAGGCAGGCGGGTGGTGGCAGCTGTGAGTATCATCCTCTTTGACCAGCATCATTTTAGTAAGTGCTGTCTTGCCCTAGGGCTTCAAACCCAGTAAACTCTTATTTCCAGGCCAATAATTAATCTGCCACATTACAGAAATTCAGTTGTTGACTTTGATTTCTGTAAAAAGTCACCTGTAATTTTAAAAATGAAAAAAAAAAAAAAAACCCATCCTAGAGACCATCTATATATGTATAAAACACTCTTCCCGCTTCCCTTAAACTACTCTGTGTAACCACCTCAACCTGCAACACAATAATGTTGAGTCTTCACAGCTAAGAATGTGGCCCATCTTTCTATTTGCACAACTCTACTTTTGTGTGTGTGGGCTTCCTGGGTGGTGCTAGTGGTAAAGAACCTGCTGTCAACACAGGAGATGTGGGTTCGATCCTTGGGCTGATCCTCTGGAGGAGGGCATGGCAACTCACTCCAGTATTCTTGCCTGGAGAATCCCATGGACAGAGGAGCCTGGCAGGCTATAGTCCGTGGGGCTGCAAAGAGTTGGACATGACTGAAGCGACTTAGCATGCATACACTCTTGTGTGTATTTGTAGGATTTTATGATTTTCCTCATAAATGCTTTGGATATTTCCAATGAACTTTTTGCCTAGGTCTGTTTACCTATCTATCAATCTATTTATCACTGTATCTATCTATCGGGTCTTCCCTAGTGGCTTAGATGGTAAAGAATCTGCTGCAATGCGGGAGCCCCAAGTTTGATCCCTGGGTCTGGAAGATCCCCTGGAGGAGGAAATGGCTACCCACTCCAGCATTCTTGCCTGGAGAATTCCATGGACAGAGGAGACTGGGTGGGCTATAGTCTATGGGGGGGGGGGGGGTCACAAAGAGTCAGACACAACTGAGCAACTAACACATCGATCTATCTCCCTACCTATGTTATGCATGTGTTCTTGTGCTGCATTAGTCAGAACAAAAAAATTGCATACAAATTAACAATGTCTACTACAAATTTATGCTATTGATACCATCCATTGCTGTAGAAAAAGTAATACTTGGCATGTAATAATGACCAAAGAGGTACGAGTGGTCCAGCCCTTCAGGGTAGTTCAATAGGTCTCCTACAGAAACAAGGTAGTTTGCAGAGTGCATGAAACATTAGATGACATTTTCCAACAATCTGGGGCCAAAACTGAGACTGATGAAAGTCTTACATTCTAATGAAGCCGTGGATGTTTTAAACCATTCTCAGTGAATTTAAAGGCTTCCCATGTGGCTTAGTAGTAAAGAACCTCCTGCAATGCAGATGTGGGTTTGATATCTGGGCCTGGAAGATGCCCTGGAGAAGGAAATGGCAACCCACTCCAGTATTTCTGCCTGGGAAATCCCATGTGTCCATGGGAGCCTGGTATGCAACAGACTATGGGGTTGCAGAAAGTTGAACATGGCTTAGCAAGGAAAGAGCAGCAGTGGATTTAAGTCTGTTTTATAGCAAAGTAGCAGCATTGATGGTGTGGTTGCGGCAGGGAAAGCCTTGCTCAAGATTAGACAGTCGAAGAAGAGCTCTTCTTAAAGGTCATTACATAACTGCATTCAGGCTGATATGGGGTCAGATGAGAATAATGGTTACAGGCATTTTTATGGATGAGTGGTGGCCACTCTGGGTTCGAGCCCAGGCTGTGTTCCCACCATGAGTTAAATCCTTCTTCTTACTGGAAACCAGTAAGATTTGGTTGTCAGGAAAGTTGAGAGCTGATTTTCACAGCCTTAAAATATAGGGTTTAAAGGGGAAACAGCTTCAAGCCCTGGATATCAAACTCCTATGTTTTAAAGAGATGTGTGAGAAATTGAGAACATGCAGATGCCTTTAGATAACTGTCACGAGGATTAACACATTTACTTAAATTAAAAATATGACTTTTTTTAATCCAAAGTAAATGTGACTTGGATTTTCAGTTGGACAATAAGGGCCCATTTCACTAATTAGTTAATGTGGCAGATGGTCTCAATAAATTACATGGACTAAATCTATATAGCTAAGATCCTGACAAAAATAGACAAAGTTTGGGATGAGATGTTTTTAAATGACTAAAAAGTGCTGTTTTGGCAAAAGTGAGTAACAACTGACAATATCAATTTCCTCAAAACTTACTGATGATATAGATTTAGAAAGTGCTTGTGGCATCTATGACCACAGTCTCAATTCTTTTCTTTTTTGGTAGATGAATATTAACTAATCTTTGGCCAACCAATATATACATGTATCAAATCATTATGCTGTGCACCTAAAACTAATATAATGTTATAGGTCAATCATGTCTCAGGTTTTAAAAAGTCACTTTTGCTATTCCTTAGCCCAGGTCAACACGTTAGTAAAATCAGTAGCTACTACACATGTAATTCTAACCTCAGGCTTCTGAAAAAATATAACACGAATGAAAACCAGAGTATGATGTCAAATTGGTCATTTTGACTTACTTAAATTTTCTAAAAATAATTTATACAATTTCAGTAACCATATCATACTGAATTATAATACTCCTTTACATGTATATAATACTTTATAATTAAAATTTTCCATATATGCTATTTAATTTATACATATATGTTCCTTTAGGAGGGATACCTTCAAAAATTATATTTTAAAAAAAGAAAGTGCCTCTGAGAAATGAGTGTAATTATTATTTGAGAAATCTTGATAAAGTATTTTTTTTCTTATATCTCCCATGAGTCAATAACTCTAGTATCACTGAGTAACAAATCCCCTGACAGATCAAATGGCTTCTAAATCTTGGTTACTGACTAATTCAAAAGAGAACCTAGTCAGGCACAGACAAAAGATCAATCGAAATAATAGTTTATGATAGATCACTATGGGATTGGGCTTCCCAGGTGTCGCTGGTGGTAAAGACCCTGCCTGCTAATGCAGGAGACATATGAGACACCAGTTAGATCATAGGATTGTGAAGAATTGGACAAAACTGAAGTGAGTCAGCACGCATCCACACCCTATGGGATTAACCAGAAGGACTTCAAAGAATTGAAGGACTGTTATAACAGGAAAGTTTTCCATCCTCTAATAATTATTTAGTATTTATTATTTATTTTATCAGAGAAGGCAATGGCACCCCACTCCAGTACTCTTGCCTGTTTTTTATATATTATATAGTATTATAAATAAATACTAATATTTATTGGTATTATATTTAGTAAAATATTTCCTCAGGATTTGAATCAATAAAAATGGAAAGAGTCACAGGATTAATCTGAAGCTATTCTGCTTTTATCTATAAGTTATGCTCATTAATGGATATAAGAAATAAACTTAAAAATTACCTTTCATCTTATTAAAAGATATCTTTTCAAGAAAGATTTACTTTTCATGCTTAACAATTATGTATCAGCAATTATATTTATATTGTTTTTATGTATTTGCAAATGTAATAACTCAATATAGAATATTTTCCTACTCACAGTTTTATGATCACATAAAATTTAAAAATCTAATTTAAACAGACATTTTATATCACATTTCACTTCAAGTCTTTAGAAAATACTTTTAAGAATAAAATATATATTGGATAGAATATAATTTTACATGGGGACTGGCAGGGAAGTATTAAGAAAAAGAATAATAATGCAAAATGTTTTCTTGTTATAGAAGAATTTATCTATGTGATTGTATCAAACTTTATTAGACACATTTAAAATGTCAATATTTATAGTATGCTATGAATTTTTTTCTCTTTCAAGCATTTAAAATTATGAAGAAGCTTTCTACATGCCAGTTTTGAAATGTGAGGTCACCAATGGTTTTTTAAAAATTCCTTCAATGTATACTTGCAGAATTTAGGAAATAGGGCTCTGTGGCTCCTATCATCCATCAGCTGGCTCCTATCAACCATCAGCTGGTCCTAAGAATGAGAGGAAGTGGTTCTAGACGGTGCGACTCAGTTATTTCAACAGAGGATCCATCCCACCACGCTGTTTGGGGCGGGAGAAATGGAAACTAACACATGTGGAGACTAACACGTTCCTCATTTTCCGAATGTACCAATGGGCAACTAAAAGCAGCTACGTGAAGCTTTATGCATCTTTCTAGATTAAAAAAATCCAAGAAACAAAAACCAACTAGGCCACTTTCTAATTTTGCCGCCCAGAAGGCAGTGCGAAGCTGCCAGAAGCCCCCTGGGTGTGAGTGCTCACATCTGAAGCCTTCCCCAGTGTGGGCACAGAGGCGTCCTCCCAGCTGCCCACCCCAGGCTGCCCGAGCTGCTCGCCTGGAACATAAGCAGGCCCCAGGTCAGCTCCAGGTGCGAGCAGGAGCACACGCCACAGCCACTCTTAGCAGCTATTCAAGCCAAACACGCCAGCCTGGCCATTCCATGAGGCAGCAACATCTGCATAATCAACTCTAATCCAAGGCCATGACCCTCAGCTAAGAACCTGAAGGTTCTAAAATAGCCCCTGATCAGTGCTCACAGATCTGAAAACAACAGTTTTTAAATTCATGACTCTTGAGTATAGATTTTTTTTTTTGTCTTTCCCCCCAAAACAGCTCTTTTGCTTAGAAAATTATGCAACATGAACAGATCTGAGATGATGATGCTGTTCAGTTGCTAAGCTGTGTCCGACTCTTTGAGATCCCATGGACTACAGCATGCCAGGCTTCCCTGTCCTTCACTATCTCTTGGAGTTTGCTCAAACTCATGTCCATTGAGAGTCCGTGATGCCATCCAACCACCTCATCCTCTGGCGACCCCTTCTTTTGCCTTTCATCTTTCCCAGTATCAGGGTCTTTTCCATTGAGTCGGCTCTTCGCATCAGGTGGCCAAAGGACTGGAGCTTCAGGAGCAGTCCTTTCAATGAATATTCGAGGCAATTAAGTAGGTTTTGAGAATTTCTATGTTTTAAATTCAGTTTACCACTGCAGTGCTCATTGGGTATACACGAAACTCACCAAATATCCCACTCTTTACCCATAAAAGGCGAACAATAATTACACGTAAATTCATTGTGTAAAAGAGTTTCCCTTGATCTGGATGGTCGGGGACCTCCAGCCAGAGAATCACCAGGGAGCACTGGAAAATACAGCTTCCGGGCCCCACCTACCCTCCCAAATGAGGATCTCTGGGGGCATGACCCAAGAATCCAGTTGTTACACTAGATCTTAAGGTGATTCTGAACTGAACTGAAGGTGATTCTACGGTATCTTTCAGAACCACTGGGTTAGGAGAATAAATAATGCAAAAATGATACAAAAAAGTATCACATCAAAAACATTAAAATACCAAAGTTTTAAAGCAAGGACAGATATCTGCCCTTATTGAATTTAGCCAAAATGATATCCTTTTAAATACATTCTCTATAAGAGGTTTATACACACAGATGCATATTGTTTTCCTTTAAGCAGATAAGGGAAGAATCACTTGAGCTTTAAATGTCACCATTTTTCCCATTCTGTTCTCAGACATTAGTAGACTATCTGCCATCACAGGATTTTAGAAACCATTTAAAAATGATTTACTCAAAACCTTCCTGTTCTTAATGTAGAAAAATTGAGACTCAGGCTTGTCAGACATGTGCAACGTGTGGGCGATGAGAGCTAGGCTCTGGAAAAATAGGTGAGTCTGAACTTGGGCAGCTTTTAACACCAGGATTCACTGTAAGTGTGTAGCTCAGGATCCTTACCTGTAAAATGGGGTTGATAACTACCTCTTTCACCAGGTTTATAGCAGATTAAAGGAAGCTACTTTTAGCATAGCAGCTCAAACAATAGAAGCAGAGAGAAACAAGGAAGGAAGAAGCTAATGCCCAAAACAACAAATAACCTAGGAAGGTTACAACTGAACAAGAGAAGTTGAGCACAAAACAGAATAAAATAAATGAAAAAGATGAAGTGCATGAGAAAGGAAAACAGTTCTAGTTAGTCCAAGACTGAAGAAACACGGAGTACGACAGAGACAAAACCCCTGGGACCCACAGACCAGGCTTCCTTGTTATCTGGGACACTTTTGCAGAGAATCCTGCCAATCCATCAGGGCAAGACTGTCTGGATGTTTTAGGCTCTTATTCTGCTTAAAGGCATTTCTAGATTTCTTTTCATTGTCTTTGCTGGCAGTTTCATCTCCAGAGAGAATTGTGAGGACCACGCAGGACAGCCCTGCCTGCAGTCCCAGCAAACTGACCTCAGAGCGTCAGGAGCCATGTGCTCAGCCACCAAAAAGAACAAAATCTGCAGCAATGTGGATGGATGCAGAGGTTATCACACCACGTGAAGTATGCCAGACGGAGAAAGACAAATACCATATGATATCACTTTGTGGAATCTAAAATACGATACAAATCAACTTATCTATGAAACAGAAACAGATTCACAGACACCCTATATTCAATATCCTGTGATAAACCACGATGGAAAAGAATATGAAAAAAATATATACGTGTGTAGCTGAATCCCTTTCTTGTACAGCAGACATTAGCACAACATTGTAAACCAACTATGCTTAAAAAATTTTTTTAAAAAGATGTCAGGTATCAGAAACCCAACCTTTATAGAGTGAAGGGAAGTTCACACAGGAAACTGAATTTGTAATTTCAAGGAATTCTGGCAGAAAAGGAAAGGATACGGGAGGCGGAAAGAGGAGGGGGACAGGGGTGGGGTAGGGGGCTCAAAGATCTTAAGTAGAGACACACATGAAGCAGAGATTTTCAAAGGACATGTGGGGTAAACACATATAGTCAGTAATGACAGGGAACCACAAAACCACAATCAAAGCATCAGAGGATCAAGAGCAAAGAGCTAAGTGAAGTAGCTCAGAAAGAGAAATATTGAAATAAGTTGCTCAGTCGTGTCCGATTCTTCGTGACCCCATGGACTATAGCCCACCAGGCTCCTCCATCCATGGAATTTTCTAGGCAAGAGTACTGGAGTGGGTTGCCATTTCCTTCTCCAGGGGATCTTCCCAACCCAGGGATCGAACCCGGGTCTTCCGCATTGCAGGGAGACGCTTTACCGTCTGAGCCACCAGGGAATCGCTATATTGTGCATTAACACATATATATGGAACCTAGAAAAAGGGTACAGATGAACCTATTTGCTGGGCAGGAACCGAGATGCAGAAATGGAGAATGGATGTGTGGACACAGAGTGGGAAGGAGGAGCTGGGACACAGAGAGCATAGCGCTGCCACACACACACTCCCAGGCTTCTCTGGTGGCTCAGCAGCAGACCCACCGCCAAGCAGAAGTGGGTGCGCTTAGGCACTCAGTCGTGTCCCACTTTTTGCCAAACAGATGTAGGTTCAATTCCTGGGCAGGGGAGATCCCCTAGAGGAGACGGCACCCCACTCCAGTATTCTTGATGGGAAAATCACAAGGATAGAGAAGCCTGGTGGGCTACAGTCCAGGGGCTCACAAGAGTCAGACGTGGCTTAGCAACTAAACAACGTGCAAGATAGCTAGCTAGCGGGAAGCTGCTATATAGCACAGGGAGCTCAGCTCGGTGCTCTGTGATTACCCACAAAGCTAAGCTAAGTTACAGTGCTCAGCTAAGTTACCCATTTAGGAGTGCATGGGAGGGAGGGATATATGTATAAATATAGCTGCTTCACTTCTGTTGCACAGCAGAAACTAACACAACGTTGTAAAATCCCAGCCTGCCAATGCAGGAAATGTAAGAGACTTGGGTTCGATCCCTGGGTCCAGAAGATCCCCTGGAGGACGGCATGGCAACCCATTCCAGTATTCTTGCCTGGAGAATCCCATGGACAGAGGAGCCTGGTGGGCTGTGATCCACAGGGTTGCAAAGAGTCAGACATGACTGAAATGACCTAGCAGGCATGCACACATGTAAAACAATACACTCCAATGCTTTTTAAAATCAATGAGCCAGGATTTGGGAGAAACGCCTGAGTTCTCTCTGGCCACAGGCTTCCACCCAATCTGCTCACTAAGCTCTCACCGGTGAACCAAAGCAGACCCAGGATCTAACCCTGGGACTCTGAGCAAGTTTCTTTATTTCTTTGTGCCCCAGCATCCCCACTGGGACCTGGGGTAATGGTTATATTGGCCCCACGGGCTCTGGAAGGTCAAGATACATGGAGGAACAGACACAGAGGTCCACATGATAGGAAGAGAAGGCTCTGGACCAACTTGCGTTCACCCTCCTCACGCCTCCTCTAATGCTCTGCAGATGGTGGACGCTTCCAAACCCAGCTGGTGGGTTAAATGCTAATGTTCCACACAACAGTTCTTTTTCTCATGCCATCTACTAGTGAAAAAATACTTGACACAGCAAAATAAACCTTTTAAACCCAACATAATAGGGTTACAAGCACTTCCTTTCTTTGTAGCTAGAAGGCATATATGACTTGAGAATTTCCAAGATGATTTTTAAGTGTCTTCACTTTTTGTTCTCTGAATTATGACTTCCCTGGTGGTTCAGATGGTAAAGAATTAGCCTGCAATGTGGGAGATCCAGGTTCAATCCATGGGTCGGGAAGATCCCCTGGAGAAGGGGAACATGAACGTGAAGTCGCTCAGTCGTGTCCAACTCTTTGCAACACCATGGACTGTAGCCTACCAGGCTCCTCTGTCCATGGGATTTTCCAGGCAATAGTACTGCAGTGGATTGACATTTCCTTCTCCAAGGGATCTTCCCAACCCAGGGATCGAACCCAGGTCTCCCACATCGTAGACAGACGCTTTACCGTCTGAGCCACCAGGGATCTTTGTGTAAATGTAACCTGTACCACACATTCAGCCATCCATCCATCCAGAGGATGTTTACTTAGCTTCAGCCTCCTGTCAGGACTACGTAGGTACCAGCAGAGAAGGCTCATGGCTTCATGTTCTGTCGGTAAATAGAACACCATCACCCAAGACCACTTAGGAATCAAGTGTAGGGTATGGGCAGGCATTTCAGGGCACACTGACACGATATGGTCCCTTTTCCCTGAAGGGATTAATATGCTTACATATATTAAGAAAAATTCCAAGACAGGCAGAGGACAAACTACTCAAACAACTCTGTACAGAACACAGAATCATATGTGTATGTAATCAATTACCTTATTATTGCTTCTTTTATTAACTTTGAAAAATCCCAGAAATTTTTTCTTCTCTTTGTCTGTCTCATCGTTGCTGAGTGAAGATTTTCTAAAGGTTTCTGAAAAAAATAGAAGTACTAAGTTATTTTCTGCATATGAAACAAGAGATTAAACACTTTAAAAATCTCAACAAATGCTTCTTTGTTTTACTCTACTCTTAGACTTTTATTTCATTCTTATAAGAGAATAAAACCATTAACTATTTCTTTCAAAGCATTTTGAGCCACCTAAAAACCTCCAGCTGGGTTTAAGAAATTACTAAATGTTTTTACAATCTTTGGTATTAAAAAAAAAAAAAAAACAAAGAAATCCCAACGTTCTAGGGCAGTACTGTGCAACAGAAAAATAAAGGGATGATATAGGTAATTTTAGATTCTCTAGTAGTTGCATCAAAAAAGAACCAGATGAAATTAATTTCTATATGTTTTAGTTAACCCGATAGATCTAAAATATTATCATTCTGTCACATAATCCATATAAAAGTATTAATGAGGTTTTGGTATGAAGCCTTCAAAATGCAGTGCGCGTGGCACAGCGTGTCTTGACTTGGACTGGCCGCAAGTCACGTGCCTGCCGACCACACCTGGCTGTGACCATCAGACTGGACAGCACAGCTCTCGTGACTGAGACATCTGTGCAAAACACCTGCTTTACGAATTATGAGAGTGGTGGTCAAGGATGAAGCTATATAAACTACATCAACAGCTCCCCTGCTTGGAGGGCCCACTGGTTTCCAGAACTTGGAGGGACCATGCTGGCTTACCCGGGGACATCTGAGACAGCCACATCGGCCCCCGTATGACCCACATCCCTGGATTTTCCTTCCTGTACATCAACCAGGATGTTTTCCATTTTCATTTCAGGCTCTAGGGGCCCATTTTTCTTCTATTGTGTTCTTTTATTCTTGACTTCTAAATGCTCCATCTTCTCCTTTTCCTGGAGTTTTCTTCATTGGGATTTGTCAAGCTAGAATGGGGATGCTCAGGTTCTAGGCGAGGACACCAGAGCCCAGGCAGGGAGCTGAGGATGGAGGCACGAGCTGTGGTCTCCAGGATGGGGTGGGACCACCTGCAGCAGCGTCCCTGGGGGCCTCGGGCCACAGGAGACACCTACATGGGAGACTCTGGAGTGGGGCCCAGCACTCTGCACTCAAAAAGCACCCTCACCCTGGGTGCATAAATTGTGGCGACCGCACTTGACAGCTACGGGAGCAGCAGGTAAGGGCGCTGCGGTATGGGCATGCTCTGGCCTCAGTACACTCATCTGCAGGTAAGGGTGCTGCGGTGTGGGCGTGCTCTGGCCTCAGTATACTCATCTGCAGACTGAGCCTGGCACACTCAGTGCCACCACGGCCTCTATGACCATTATCCACTGATCTTTTGACACTTTGAAGGCCACTCTAGCCCTTGTCATCAACTCATCTGTTCTTCTCTTCCAAGACACAGATACGGCCAGAGGAGAAGACATTTAGATGATGCAGGAGAATGGAAAAATGAATTACTCCACACCACTGCCAAGTGCCGAGGGACAGGCCACCAGTCCACTGGCGGCATGGGGACTGGACGTCACAAACTCTGCCACCAAAATACCAACCCGAACCAGGTAGACATCAATGAACTGCTCATCTGCTAACCTAGAATCCCATATTCCAACTAGAGAAGGCCGACTTGGAAGTCAGTGCCCCTGTAACATGCATTAACACAATACCATCTTCACCACGAAGCAAAAACCAAGCCCCTGGGTCCCTTCAATCCGTCAGTAGCAAAGGCTCCCATTTTAATCACAAGGGTCAGGCCTCTCAGCTGCATGCAGGTGGCTCCAGCCCAGCCCATCAGCAGCCTCACACCACACGACAACCAAACCAGCAAGGAGACTGGCTTCAGCGGTGAGCATGCATCTCCCCAATACACATGTGCACATGGGGTTCATGGTTAATTGCATCAAACCCTTTGTTAGGCACAGAGCCTATAGTAAAATATTCTGTACTACAGAGTAAAACTGTATGTGAACAAACAACAGTATGCACCAGAATGTGTGTGTTTTATTTTTTAATTGAAGGATACTTGCTTTACAGAATTGTAAATTGCTCTACAGAATTGACAGAAACCAACTAGTTTCTATCAAAGATCAACATGAATCAGTCAAAGGTTTACCCACGTCCCCTCCCACGTGAACTTCCCTCCCACCTCCCTCCCAAGCCCACCTATCTGGGTTGTTTCTAGAACTGACTGCTCTGGGACCGGATGTGCAAAGTGCAGGATATGATACTGCCTGAGAGTTGAGGGAGCAAGAACACATCACATGCACATGGGCTGTTATGCCAACCTCACCACCATAGACCGGGTCAAAATCGAGCCTCTCATTTCTCCCCCTGGACAGGGCAGCGGCGGGTCTCCAGCGTCAGGACGGAGGCTCTGGCTGCTTTAGCACAGCGCTGCCCCTCGGGGCCCAAGAGACTGCAGCCCCCAGCTGTCCAGCTCTGAGCTGAGGCCCAGGCAGACTGTCTAACCTGTGCATCTGGACCGACGGGGCCTCCGGTGGGGTGTGCGACTGGCAGGCACTGGGGGAAGGATGATATGGAGAACAGAGCGGGAGCACCTGGCTCCCCTGACAGTGTTCCCACCAGCCAAAGCTCCACGTGGTACCCAGTCAGGCCTGGAGAAAATACTCATTTACAAGCCTGAACCCATCGCTCTAAATGTATAACAATTTGAGTGTGGAATTTATTTTATTTTGACGTATTCTCATTGACTAAGACTTAAATATGAATATAAGTAGGGGGAGGACATACTTCATCCTCAAAGCACATAATGTTTGGAAACATCAGAATGACTTAGACGGTGATACAGGTGAGCTGAGGGATGCAAAGGGATGGAGCATGCAGCAGGGACCCCTGAGGACTGGCTCATCTGAAACATCCACTCTTCCGGGTGTGGAAACAGAACAGCCGTCAGCAAGGGGAACCAGGTCTGTGCTGCATGAAAACGACACGTTTGTAAGCGCCCATCCTCATCACAGGACGCTGGGTACAGGGTCAAAAAAGAACAGTCGTGATAGCTCTGATCCAGCTTTTCCACGCTTGCAGCTAGATGGTATACCAACATCAAATCACTCAGAACTGATAAAGCCTTCATATATATGAGCTTTCTGTTCAAAACAACTATCTATTCATGGTGCTGCTTTTTTTTTTTAAATTGGACTATAGTTGATTTACAATATTGTGTTAGTTTCAACTGTAAAGCAAAGTGATTCAGTTATACATATACATATGTATCTATAGGCACTTCCCTGGTGGCTCAGATGGTAAAGAGTCTGTCTACAATGTGGGAGACCTGGGTTCGATCCCTGGGTTGAGAAGATCCCCTGGAGAAGGAAATGGCAATCCACTCCAGTACTCTTGCCTGGAAAATTCCATGGACAGAGGAGCCTGGTAGGCTACAGTCCATGGGGTCGCAAAGAGTCAGACACGACTAAGTGACTTCAGAGAGAAACATGTATATATACACACTCTTTTCAGATTGTTTTCCATTATAGGTTATTATAAATATTGAGTATACTTCCCTGTGCTATCCAGTATGTCCTTGCTGTTATTTTATATACAGCAGTGTGTATATGTTAACCCTAAACTCCTAATTTATCCCTCCCCCACTTTCCTCTTTGGTAACTGTAAGTTTATGTTCTATGTTTGTGAGGCTATTTGTGCTTTGTAAATAAGTTCATTTTTATCATATTGTTTTAGGTTTCACATATAAGCAACATCATATGTTTTTCTTTATCTCCCTCACTTCACTGAGTAAGACAATCTCCAGGTTCACCCATGTTGCTGCAAATGGCATTATTTCATTCTTGTTATGGCTGAGTAATATTCCATTGTTACCATACCTTCTTTATCCACTCAAAGGCTAATGAACCTCGGGGTTGTTTCCACGTCTTGGCTACTGTAAATAGTGCTCCTATAAACCCTGGGATGCAAGCATCTTTTTGAATTAAGAGTTTTGTCTTTTCCAGATATAGTTCCAGGAGTGGGACTGTAGGATCATATGGCAATGTTTTTAGTTCTTCAAGGAACCTACAGACTGTTCTCCATAGTGATTGCACCAATTTACTGGGTTGGCCAAAAAGTTCATTTCAATTTTTCCATAAGATGTTATAGAAAAAAACCCAAACGACTTTTTGGCCAATCCAATACATTCCCTCCAACAGTGCAGGAGGGCAGGAGGGCTCCTTTCTCTCCACATCTTCTCCAGCATTTATTATTTATTTACTTATTATTTGTAGACTTTTAACCTATGGCCATTCTGATCAGTTTTGATTTGCATCTCTCTCATAATTACTGCTGCGGAGCATCTTGTCACGTGCCCATTGGCCATCCATATGTCTTCTTTGGAGGGACACCTATGGTGTTTCTTAAGAGAGAGTCCCTCTATTCGTAGCAGTAATCTGCAGGGTATGATGGAGGAGGTAACGGATGAGGAATACGAGGTGTGGCTGAGGCCACAGCACTGTCACTGACACTCGGACTGTGGTTCCAGACCAAAGCTGCGGGACTTTTTGCATTATATTTTTTTTTTACAGAAGTGAAGTCTACTGTTAAACACTTTAACAAACGTGGACAGAAATTTCTGTAAAATATGAACACTCATAATTTTAATGAGCCTCTTAGAGTATGTGTATGTATAGTCCAAAAGGTTTATATAAATCTCAATATATGTGTGTGCATACATATCTATGTACATATGTTCATGCATATGTATATATGTATTATTAAATATAATACATATCTATTTATAATAAATATAATATATAAAGTATATACAATTTATAAGAAATGAATGGAAAATCTGGACTAATCACGTCCATATTTGTCTACGACAGAAAAGGTCAGATTTCACTATCCACACCGCCCCAGTTTCTGCAGTGGGCAGGATGGACCCTGAAGGCAGGCAAGAACAGGTAAGAAGAGTACAGTGCCTCTCGTGCATGGACCGCTTCTGCTCTGCACACAAATTCTGTGTTCATAAAGTGCCCGTTTTCTACAATGACATCCTTCTTTTCTCACCAATCAGAACCACACAGCAAATCCTCACGCAGGGGACATTGCTCTCTTAGCCAACCAGGGAGTCAAGAAACCAAGTCACAGCCCCAGTTCAGTCTGGCCAGACGCCCCCAGAGTGCCACCCTGCCTCCCCTCAAGTCACTCCATGCATCATTGTCCTAGCCCAGAGCCATGCAAGGTGCAGCCTGGCAGGGCAGCACTGGGCTGACGGTACCTCGACAGCTCAGGGAAGGCTCCGATTTCGTTTTGGTCAGAAGAACTGGAAAAGGCAGGCAACAGAGAGTGAAGGCAGGCTTCTCAACCCACAGCAGCACTTGACAAGGCCTGCAGCTATCCGTGCCCCAAAGGAAAAGGCCAAATGCAAAGCAGGCCTTTTCAGGCAGGCCCACATCACTGACCTTGATCCCCTAGAATCCTGCCACTGTCTGGCTGTTAAACACCATCCTGGAAGCAGGTGGCAGCAAAGCCTCTGTTTTCTCCAGTTGCCACCACTAGGATTTCCAGGGCAGAGCAGGCCTTGCCTGGGACACATCTCCTGCCTGCGGCCTTCACCCTTCCCCAGGCAGCTGCTGGCTGGGAGGTGGTGAAACCCCAGAGGAGCAAAGGAAAGGGCTCCTCATGGAGAGGAATATTCTCTTCTCTACTCAGATACCTGACTGCCAGGAGGATGGGAGGGAAGCATATGGCAGGGATGCTAATCAAATATTTCACAGCCCACAGGACACACTATGGTGTAGACGAACGAGATGTTGGCCCCAGGAGCAGCACACCCCCAAAGCCAGGTGATGCTCCTTTATTTTCTGGGAAGGCTGCCAGGGTCGTAGGGCGAGGGTCCCTGGGAGGGTGCCCAAGGCAGAGAAGAGGGAGATTTGGGGCCGGGGCAGCTATTTCTCCTGGTACAGCAGTGTGTCCTGTCCCACGTGGGTATCGGAAGAGGGAGCTTGGGAATTGGGGGAGTTTCCCCTCTTGCTGCCTCACACACGTTCCCAGAAGACCACAGTCTCACTGGGCCCACTCCTTAATGCAGAGATTGGTTTTATATGCTTTTCCCAGGTATTACGTTCTACATCTCCCAAGATGGGCTTCCCTGGTGGCTCAGATGGTAAAGAACCTGCTTACAATATAGGAGATCTGGGTTTGATCCCTGGGTTGGGAGGATCCACTAGAGAAGGGAACGGCTACCCACTCCAATATTTTTGCCTGGAAAATTCCACGGACAGAGGAGCCTGAAGGGCTACAGTCCATGGGGTTGCAGAGTTGGACACGCCTGAAGTGACTGAGTGAGTGAGTGAGAAGGAATTTTGCGACTGGTCTCGACCACGAGCTATGTTTGAGACCTGGGAGTACTTAATGACAACTGAAAAGGAAGTCCAGGAGAAGGTGGTTCACCTCCTGTGGTTTCTGAGAAGTTCTTTCAGAGCAAAATCCCTAGTGTTCTCATTTTTCCCCTTTACATATTTCATGGAAGCTCACAGGAGACAAGCGGTAATGGGTATGCTCACTACTGGAGGAAATGGAGAAGGAAGAATACTGGAGAAGCTACTCCAGAAGCCACTCCTGGAGAATCCCATGGACAGAGGAGCCTTCTGAGCCACAGGCCATAGGGTCGCAAAGAGTCAGACACGACCAAAGCGACTGAGCACGCACTACTTGGGGGAAGAGGTATAATTACAATCTGTGTATTTTACTTCCCACCCACTCCCGCTCTGGTTTGGACACAATTGGAGATGCCTGCAAACGTGCGTCCCCATCGCTCTGCGTGAGGGCACACAGGCAGAGTCAGTGGCACCGCATCAAAGACCCAAGGTGGCCTCACCTCTCTTGTTGTCCCAGGCATACAACTCCTTTATCCCCAGCTCGTTCAGGGACTTGGAAAGCTCCAGCTCCTCACCAGCCACATTGTCCCTGAGGAGTACCACGTGCTCTGGGCTGACCTCACACTTGGCGCAGATGACCGGGAGGATGCTCTGCAGGGGCACCTCGGGGCTCACACGCACCACCGCCTTCTGCGTGCGCAGGTAATTCACCACTAGGCGCACCGTTTTCTGGAAAACACAGCAGGCAGAATTCCATAAGCACATCTTCCCACAGCTCTGTTTACACTACAATGGAGCAGGGCAATATGTCCTTTGGACCAAGTTCTTCCAAAAGTCACTGGTTGTGGGGGGAAACAGCAGATTGAATAGGGAACGGTAAATGTCTAGAACAATAAATTGACCTTCCCGTCTCTTTTCTAATGAACAAACTTAGTGAGAGGGGGAAATGGTCAGCAGCGAGGACCCCAATTTGGAATCTAACACATACGTTGTCTTTCAAGGATTCTAAACAGACCTGAGCACAAGGCACTAATATATTCTCTAGAGGGAAATACTTTGGATCTATGGTGAACAATCCAAGATAAGGAAAGAAACATCACAAAACATCAAATTTTTGTTAAAGAAGCTAAAATGCCCAGATAAATATATTCATATCTAGTATCACGTTGATACATGAATTAATATTCATATATAGAGAGTACACACATACATTTAAGCTAGACAAATATATAGGCTCAGATGGTAAAGAATCTGCCTACAATGCAGGAGACCTGGGTTTGACCCCTGGGTTGGGAAGATCCTCTGGAGAAAGGAATACCTACCCACTCTAGTATTCTTGCCTGGAGAATTCCATGGACAGAGAAACCTGGAGTGTTACAGTCTATGGGGTTGCAATATCAAGTTTTCATTTAAGAAGCTAAAATACTCACATAAATATATTCATATATATTATGTTAATATATAAATCAATTTTCATAAATATGCACTGTACACATATATTTAAGCTAGAAAAATAGAGACATGTAAATATAATAGGCATATAATAATATTGATAGATATTATAATCAGAAAGAAAAAAATCAATTTGATTAAAGCTGATCGTAAACGTCTACAGATCGAGTGGCCCATCGAAAGCTGTAGTAGGCTGAGGTTCATGCAGTCAGCTTCTGTTTGGTCTTTACTGGTCACCACATTGTTCTAAGATCCTGAAGAGTACAGACTGAATGACATAGGTCGCACACTCCCTTCCAATCCGAGGCCAGGGTTTAACGAATTTTAGAAGGAAAGATGGAACCATGAATCTTTTCCATGCTTCTCAACTTGAACTCCTATATAACCCCGGGCTCACCTGCCCCTGGAATTTGCAGCTAGGGTTCAGGAAGGTAAGAAAAGCCACAGAATATAAAAGGAATTTCCTTGGACATTGATTTTAATTGAAGAATTAGGGGAAACTCAGAAGAAGCGTGTGTGTGCGTACCTGCTCAATTGTGTCCAACTCTGCAACCCCATGGACTGTAGCCCACCAGGCTCCTCTGTCAGTGGAATTTTCCAGGCAAGAACACTGGAGCGGGTTGCCATTTCCTTCTCTGGGGGATCTTCCCCACCCAAGGATTGAGTCTGAGTCTCCTGTGTCTCCTGCATTGGCAGGTAGATTCTTTGCCACTGAGCCACCTAGATATGGCACCAATTAAAAGTTATTAATTATCTAAACCTAGAGGACATCGGAGAAGGCAATGGCACCCCACTCCAGTGCTCTTGCCTGGAAAATCCCATGGACGGAGGAGCCTGGTATGCTGCAGTCCATGGGGTTGCTAGGAGTCGGACACGACTGAGCGACTTCACTTTCACTTTTCACTTTCATGCATTGGAGAAGGAAATGGCAACCCACTCCAGTGTTCTTGCCTGGAGAATCCCAGGGACGGGAGAGCCTGGTGGGCTGCCGTCTATGGGGTAGCACAGAGTCAGACACAACTGAAGTGACTTAGCAGCAGCAGCAGCAGCAGCAGAGGACATGACCTGTTAGCCAAAGTATCGTGTTTAAAAATAAGGAAATTTAGGAGATAGTTTAATAATCTAAAAGAATGAAATAGCATTGCTTTTCATTGGAGATAAAGGATAAAAGCCTTATTAAAAAGTACCGTAAGCAGATGAAGTTATTTTTAATCAATATGCAAAAGCCTGAAACCTATGCATAAAATATTCTCCAAGGACAAGGAGTAAGTATTTCTAACATCAATTTTTCAAATGGGAATCCCCTTCTATTTCATTTCTCAGAGAAGATCTTGGAATCTTCCACATATTCCAATCTCTGCCATGGACAGGAAGGCCTCCAGAACTCTACTGGAACTTTTAGGACTAGTCCAGTAGGGTAGTCATTGGCTATTTGTGTTATTTCAATTAAATTTAAGAAATGCAAAGTTCAGTTTTTCGATCACACTGGCTGCATTTCATATGCTCAGCAGCTATGTGTAATCGGGGGCTGTTGGCTTACAGGGAGCAGAGTTATAGACCATTTCTATCTTTGCAGAAAGCCCCTGATTAAAAGATGGAAAGAAAGCTTTCCATCTTTGCAGAAAGCATTGATGCATGACTCTGCTCTAGAGTGGGTCCTTTTTTTGACATCTAAAGGAGCAGTGTTACACAATGCGCATTATTCAAAGCTGTGAACTTAGGTCTCCTAAAACTCAGTTTAGGGCCTAACTTTGCCTACCATGAAAGTGGAAACCTCAACCATGGCATGTGTAATTTAGACAGGAGAGACCCCAGTGGCCCCCTCCGCTACACCTGCAGTACCCTGGCTCCCAGGGAACTGCACACATCCTTATATGACACACGGACTCCCGTGCTACTGACCTCAGGCACCTTAGGGGGAACAGGCTTAACTTTCGCTTCAGGAACTTTTTCTTTCAGAAATACGGTGTGCACATTCAAGGTCCCAACTAAAGTATTTGGCTTAAAATTCAAAGGCTGTTGGGTTTCTGAAGACCGGATCTCCAGGGCATGGTTGGAGGGATTCAGGTGGTTCTGAAGGCAAAGTTCAACCAGTAGGTCCATCATCGCATGGCTGGAAGAGAGAAACAAACCATGGTCAGGGGGAATGTTTGCACTCTCCCTTCTGCTGGTTGAGAGAGGTCAGGACTAATGCACCAGCGGGTAGAGGAGCAAACTGGTCATCCTTATGAAGAAAGAAAACAGCCGCTGGTTATTTCCTCATTCATGACTCTACAGAGATATCTTAATACATTCAACACTAAGAAACCACAGTACTGAAAACACCATCAAAATAAGAACAGCTGGGAAAATAGTTGCATTTCTAGGCAAGCTCATGAGTATGTTGACCTCAATCCTGTAAGATCAGCACAGATAATATTAACTTCTGGGCACAAGATATAAAATTTTCATTCTTTGCAAATATAGTGTATCTTAAACAGCAAAATTTTAAGTTGAAGGCGACAATGGCTTTCTTTATAGCTAGAAACTATGCTTTTTAAAGACAAAGAAAATGAAAATTACGTTATTGAAATGTCAAAAACTTTTATGTCTCCTACCACAGATCATTATTTACTAAGGGAGCTAAAAAAGAGTGGATTGTCCCAAAGAATGGAAAATTTCATTTCCATCATTCATATTAAGCTGGCAGAATGCTTTTATATTTCAAGCTGACCTCTCTTTTCCTACACATTTCCTGAGCAGTGGGGCATAATCCCCTGACAAAAGTGTAGGTCTTGTCTTCTGATCTATTTCTTAACCAGGAATTGGCATAGCAATTATTTCAGGTCATAGTGGAGCTTTCCAGGCGTCTGGCACACAGGGTGTGCAGACTGGGGACTCGCGTACACCTGTGAAGGCACAGGCTGGCCACCATCTGGTCGGCACGCACCATGAGGGCTATGGCGCTGAACGCTGACACCACAGGCAAAGCTTCAAGGCACCCCATTTCCCATTCACTCACCAAAAATATCAATAATGTTCTTGCTGACACGAAACATCTAACAGCCATCTCCATGACAACACTTACTCCCAGCTACTATCCAGGAGGTAGTTAGGTGACAGCCTATGTTCTAGCCAGGAGACCCTGGAGTCACACCTAGGAGACTCAGTGCCCCTGGCTCCCAGGACTCTGAAAGGGCACTTGGTGGGGCCAGGGCAGCACGGACCCTCACAAGGGCCATGAAGGTGGGCATGCTGGCTAATGATGAGTGTGCGCTGGGATTCCCTTAGCCTCGGAAAAAAAAAAATCATCATTTTCTCATAAGCTTAATACATCAAAACAGGAAGCGACATCACCAAAGACTTCAAGACACTGAAGTCCATGAAAAAGAGACTTCCACTGAAAAGTCAGCATAGAAAAGAGAGTTCTAAGGATGCTATAATAATGACCTATTATTGTTGCCATATTCTCTGCAGATGGCACTGCTCCCTCTCATTCTCGTCATCCTGGCGGCTGGGGATCACTCTCCCCTGGCTTCCATGAGGGACGTGGAGGCGGGGTTGGCACCCTGGTCCCATAAGATGCCGACTGTCACTCCACCTCTCTAAGCTACACCCACAGTCGGCCGTGATGCCGTGCTTAGTTGCTCAGTCGAGTCCGACTCTTTGCAACCCATGGCCTGTAGCCTGCCAGGCTTCTCTGTCCATGGAATTCTTCAGGCAAGAATACTGGATTAGGTAGCCATTCCCTTCTTCAGGGCATCTTCCTGACCCAGGGATCGAACCCAGGTCTCCAGCACTGCAGGCTGATTCTTTACCATCCAAGTCACCAGGAAAGCCCACATCCATGGTCTACGCCACCAAATAAACCAATATGGGCAAATTCTCAAACAAAAGGTTGAATTAATCTTAGATGATAAACCACAAAGAATACCAAAGTGACTAATGTAACCTTCTGTTCTTCGAATCCACTAATTGGTAACATGTTTGAAAGATCGAATTTGACCTGAAAGGGTGCAGACCCTCTCTGGGGCTTTTCCATCACAGAATGAACTCTTCTAGTACTAGCAGAATCTGGGATGTATCCTGGCATGTGCTAGCAGGAGAGTGGTGTAGTATTCGGTTCTGTCTGGATAAAGAGTTGGGTGCCCCCATCTCTACCAGTGGACTGGCTCTCCTCTACTGATCCTGGTCCTGATCAGTGGGTCAGGACCCACCCAGCTGCTCTTGCTCTTCTGTCATCCTTGATGACGAAGCTGCAGGGGTGTTGTGAACACTTTAGGGTGGAAGCAATTCTCAACAAAACGCCTGTGGGGGAGGGGAGGGGAGGGATTCCCAAGCAGAAAATTTTATGTGCTGGAGATCTGTTTCCTCAAATTTATCATTCAATTTGGTGAAGGGGGAAGCAAAAAAAAAAAAAAAAAGAAAGACCACAATAATAAGATTCAGCACCATCACACCCTGTCCATGGCATGTGCTGAAATTGGGAGCACAGGGCCCATTACTGACTCAACTGGACCAGCCAAGGGTCACAGCGTTGCTTCCGAGGGCTGGGACTCAGGCCAGGCCAGAGGGTTTTTGCAGGAAAGTGGGGAGGTTTGGGGTGCGAGAGGCGCTCAGACGTGGGAGATCCCTCTGGCCTGCAGGCCTCTTCCTGTGGCTCTCGGACAGACATGGCAGCCTAATGCAGACTTATCTGGGTCGCATTTAAGGAGCTGGATACACAGTACAGGGGTGAACACGAGCACACGGGTCCAAAAGCATCAGTTCCTCTCTTGTTTCCTGGAGGGCCTCCCACTCAGGTGATTCCTCCCCAGGCTCATGTAAAGCGTGATCTGAGTTACCACTTTCTACCCCACACTTTTCTGGACAGTGTCCTCAGAAAATGGGGTGGCTGTTGTGCACCGTGAAAGTGGCTGTCAACTGGCATTTAAAGTCCCCAAGCTCCAAACGGCTAGCCAGGACTTTCAGGGTCTCTGGTGCTCCTGGAGAAGACTCTAGGAAGGAAGAGGGCACCACAGCACCCAGCAACTAGGGGTGCATTCTGGTTGGGTTCCAATCATGAAAACTTGTGTTTTTCTTAACCGCAACCTCAATGTCACTAACCTCTCTCTTGGAGGTCACGTGCCGTGAGAATCTAAAGCTTCCTGAGTCCAGGTCACATGGGGGCAGGCTGCTTTCTGTTTCTCACTCAGTAGTTGGCTCAACCAGCCCACTTGGGGCCCTGGGACACAGCCCAGAAATCTTTAAAGTTCCCTGTCAGTGTTTGTTTTTTAAAGGGCATGTGATCTGGGGGAGAATGGATACATGTATATGTATGACTGAGTCCCTTTACTGCCCACCTGAAACTGTCACCACATTGTTAACTGGCTATACTTCTTTAAAAAAATACTTGTGAAGTTTGCATGCTACCTTTAACGCACAAACTATTGTTTCCTACATGTAAGTTACATTTATGCTCTGATGCACCAGCTTTCTCTTGACCTGCCCAGCACTGGAGTGGAACTGTGTGCTCCCAGTGGCACATGTGTTAGTGGCACGTGGAGCCACAGGATGGCCAGGCCAGGAGACTCCTGGAACCTGGCTGGCCCTTGAGTCCAGGTCCACTCATCTTCCCTTCTCAATCCAGGTTCCAGCAACACTAAACTTTCCCCTTCTTACACAAACTAGTCCTTTTGCAAATGCTATTTATTTCCTTCTGTTTGCTGGGATGTCCTCTTCCCAGTGTTTCATGAAGCTAAGAGTTCAATAATGAATAAACGGTCATTTTCATTTTTTCAGTCTGTTTGGATCCCAGTCTGTTCAGTCTCCTACAAAAGGAGACTATCTCCTAGGATGATTGGTTTAGCACCAAGTCTAAAACAGTAACAGCATCTTCTGTGAAAGATTAAATCATGGGTTCAGTAAAGAATATCCCCACCTTTTCACAGGGTAAGCATGGAGTTGAGAGTTTATGATCAGCCCCCCAGGGTATTTTCTTGTAGGAAAGATTCTCATAAAGAAACTTAGTAGTAATTGGAAACTCTTAAGGACATTCTGCATCAACAGAAAGATTGCGCTTTTTTTTAACTTCTCTTAGATTTAGCTCAAACAAGCAATGACTTAATAAGGCAGAAACATTTGGGAGGTAGTCACTAAAAATTGTGAATTAGGACCAGGATAATCAAATGTATTATATATTCAATAAGATTCACCTCCCATTAATGTCACATAAGGGTTTACATCCCAGGAACTTTCTCCAGGAGGATTTTTAAGGCAATGAAGGTACTCCGTATCATACTGTAATTGTGGACACATCATGATACATTTGTCCAGACCCACAGAATGTACAGCATGGAGCGTGAACCCTGGTGTAAACTGTGGACTTCAGGGGAAATGATGTGTGTGTGTGCTGGTTCATCAGATAGAAGAGATGTGCCATTCTGGTGAGAGATGTGACGGCGGGGGAAGTCGGGTATATACAGGGGTGTGTGAGAAATATCACTGCCTTCCTCCCAATTTTGCTGTGAACTTAAAACTGCTCTGAAAAATAAAGTCTTTTTAAAAAAGCGTATTCTTTAAGTAAAAATGTAAATCAAACTAAACCAAACCTGACTGTTAGCCTGTTATATAGAAAATGTTCCTCTGGCAGAGTCCCCTGTGCCAAAACTGCCCTTCCCAGCTTCATCCCTTCATGTCCTGGTGCTGAAGAGAAGCCAGCTCCCTTCCTTTCTCTGTGGGGGGCATGGCCTGCGCCTTGACGGGCAAGTCAAGGAGGGAAGACCAGCGCTGGCTCGATCCCCTTCCCCTTCACCTGGGAGCAGGTGAGCTCTCTCCAGAAGAGGCACTGAGGACCATACCTATTCCACGGGGGTCTTGTGCTGTTGACAAGGCCTGGGACCTGCAAATCCATGCCGAGTTGTAAACTCGGTTATTACAAAAGGGGTCTGACAGCCTGCAGCAGCAGAATCGCAGCTCTGAGCACCGAGAGAGGTTTTCTGTGCTCTGAGAAGAGAATGCTGCCTTCTCCTGTCCCAGGCCCCTGGGGCATGCATGCCAACTGGACAGAAGTTAACTGACCACATCAGGATGACGCAGCCCTGACATGTGAACACTTGACACCATTTATGAAACACCCTTTTTGCCTAAGGGCACTGTCCCTTCAAAGACCTTCTCTCTACTTGTCCTCCGGTTAGAGTGATGGGACCAGCATTCTCCTAGCAGGGACCCTGAGCAGTGCTGACAGCACCCTTCCTAAAAGAGTACCTACCAGAGCATCTTCCTTAAGAAAGTTCCAGAACACCCGTTCCCATGTCTCACCTAAGAACAGACTGGGACCTCTGCTTTTAAATCCAACCCATGGTGGATTCATGTTGATGTATGGCAAAACCAATACAATATTGTAAAGAAATTAGCCTCTAATTAAAATAAATAAATTTAAATTAAAAAAAATAAATCCAAGGGAAACTTTAAAAAAAGACAAAGAAAAATCACTGCCATATGCAGAATATACCAGACTTCATGTACTAATGTGCTTTCCTTGTGAAAATCTTCCATGTTTGGAAATAGTATGGTTAAGGTACTAACTGTAAATTATAAATAACTTGCTTATCCTGCAAAAAGGTGGGCATGTTCTCTGATAAAATGAAGAGAGAAATCACACTGATAAATAGCTAGGTGATCTGGTTTCAGCGAGGGTCAGGATGTGACTTTGGCCCACTCTTATATTATTAAAGAGCAGGAAACATAAAACCAATTCCTGCAGCAAGAAGCTGCCGCGTCCGCAAGTTACAAGCTGCTCAAGGAGCCCACAGGCTGCTGCAAGAAACCTGGGGAAGGGATAAGTATCTACTACTCTGAAAAGAGGAATCTATTTTAATACTTAATCTCTATGGCTGAACCTGCTCTCATAGCTGCATTGCAAAATGGCACCGTGATAACTTCTACTTTGGAAGAAAATGAAAACTAAAGATAAAACTGGAGGAATATGTTCAGTTTGAAAACATTTTTCAAAATAATGTTTTTAGTTTTCAAGCAGATATTCTATCTCTCCTTGCGCATTTATAAAACCAGACCTGTGTGTAATGTAAGATAGGATCTGCGGGTCCATTTTCTTTAAAAAAAAAAAAATGTAACTAGACTGATGGAAGTCATGGTTTCACACATGTACACTTATTCACAAACTCATTAACTCGTACACATTCAATGTGGCAGCTTTTATAGGTTAATCATACTTCAATACAGTGATTTGCTAAAACATAACTAGAAATTGAGCCCAAATATTAATATAATAATAGTGAGTAAACCGTAATACATTCATTGATAAAATTAAGTTCAGTTCAGTTGCTCAGTTGTGTCCGACTCTTTGGGACCCCCTGGACTGCAGCATACCAGGCCTCCCTGACCATCACCAACTCCCAGAATTTACTCAAACTCATGTCCATTGAGTCGGTGATGGCATCCAACCATCTCATCCTCTGTCATCCCCTTCTCCTCCCGCATTCAATCTTTCCCAGCATCAGGGTCTTTTCAAATGAATCAGTTTTTTGCATCAGGTGGCCAAAGTATTGAAGTTTCATCTTCAACATCAGTCCTTCCAATGAATATTCAGGACTGATTTCTTTTAGGATTGTATCTCCTTGCAGCCCAAGAGACTCACAAGAGTCTTCTCCAACACCACAGTTCAAAAGCATCAATTCTTTGGCACTCAGCTTTCTATGCTTCAACTCTCACATCCATACATGACCACTGGAAAAACCATAGCCTTGACTAGATGGATCTTTGTTGGCAAAGTAATGTCTCTGCTTTTTAATATGGTACCTAGATTGGTCATAACTTTCCTTCCAAGGAGAAAGTGTCTTTTAATTTCATGGCTGCAGTCACCACCTGCAGTGATTTTGGAGCCCCAAAAAAGAAAGTCTATCACTGTTTCTACTGTTTCCCCATCTATTTGCCATGAAGTGATGGAACCAGATACCATGATCTTAGTTTTCTGAATGTTGAGCTTTAAACCAGCTTTTTCAATCTCCTCTTTCACTTTCATCAAGAGGCTCTTTAGCTCTTCTTTGCTTTCTGCCATAAGGGTGGTGTTATCTGCATATCTGAGGTTATTGAGATTTCTCCTGGCAATCTTGATTCCAGCTTGTGCTTCCTCCAGCCCAGAGTTTCTCATGATGTACTCTGCATAGAAGTTAAATAAGCAGGGTGACAATATACAGCCTTGACGTACTCCTTTTCCTATTTGGAACCAGTCTGTTGTTCCATGTCCAGTTCTAACTGTTGCTTCCTGACCTGCATATAGGTTTCTCAAGAGGCAGGTCAGGTGGTCTGGTATTCCCATCTCTTTCAGAATTTTCCACAGTTTATTGTGATCCACACAGTCAAAGGCTTTGGCATAGTCAATAAAGCAGAAATAGATGTTTTTCTGGAACTCTCTTGCTTTTTCTATAATCTAACGGATCTTGGCAACTTGATCTCTGTTTCCTCTGCCTTTTCTAAAATCAACTTGAACATCTGAAAGTTCACGGTTCATGTACTGCTGAAGCCTGGCTCACATGCACCTAACCCTATGATAATATGGCCTGCTTCCCAAGTTTCAGTGAGAAAAGTCCACTTAGGACAGAGGTCACTCTGTAAAAGAAGAAACACAGACACTCCAGAAACCTGTGCATTTCTGGCATGACCCTACCCACAGGAACTCCTCCCTTCTATGGATGCTGGGCCACAGGAATCCAATGTGGGTCTTAACTTCTGGCTCCGGGGCCCCTCTGCTGGGAGGCAGCCACAAGGAGGCCCCCGCAGAGGAGCATGTCCTAGTGTTCCCCAATAGTATCACTTTGAAAAGCTGTTTTGCATCACCTCCTAGAGGTAAAGACGTTGTATCCTAGGAAAATATTAAGGCCAGGAGCAATGTTCCTCAAATTTTTGTGTACACGGTGCATAAAATAATTTTAAAAACCTGTGAACCCCTTTGCTCCAGTAAATCATTACCTGAAATTTCCTTTATAAAACTAAAGCAGTTGCAAAGGATGCAATTTTAAGTAGAATCAGAATATTTTAACATAAAACTGTTATATCACTCTTTTCAATGTATCGATGAGAATAAAAACACCCAGAGTGATGTGGTTATCCGTTATCCATTTTTAAAATTCTCGAGAAAACGATTTTTGAAGATTTAAATATTTTACATAATTTCTTACCTCCCTTGGTCTCCTAGAAATGCAGGTCCCATTCACTCTTGTTTCAGAATCATACAAAAATATTTTTGTGCTTGAATGTCTTTATAATTGATCACTCTATAATATTCTACATAATAAAGTGTATAAACATTTAGATAGAATTGTTTCCTGTGACTTTGTTAAATTTTTAAATTACAGATTGAGCTAATAACAGTAGTACAAAAATGATTAAACAATGTGATTATGATCCATTTTGATAAATATCAAACATCATATCAGAATTCTATTAGCATTGCTCAGTCGCTTCAGTTGTGTCCGACTCTGTGCGACCCCACAGACAGCAGCCCACAAGGCTCCCCCATCCCTGGGATTCTCCAGGCAAGAACACTGGAGTGGGTTGCCATTTCCTTCTCCAATGCATGAAAGTGAAAAGTGAAAGTGAAGTTGCTGAGTCTTGTCCGACTCTTAGCGACCCCGTGGATTGCGGCCCACCAGGCTCCTGCATCTATGGGATTTTCCAGGCAAGAGTGCTGGAGTGGGGTGCCATTGCCTTCTCCAACCCTAACCCTAACCATAACCCTAATTTAGCTTGGGTGGTGGGTGTGACCTTGGCTACAGGCACCTTGACAGGCAGATCAGCTCTCAGTAAGGATTCAGGTGGAAATCGAGGGTTTGGAAATTGATTCCCGTCAATGTCAACTCCATGCGTCCGGCTGTATCCCTTCATGTAAGCTTGTACTGTTTTCATCTGGAACGTTGCTAAGTGGTTGCAGTCACACCTCTGACAGTCAGTCTGTAAGTGGATCTGAGGATGGTCCCTCAGGGGTTGTCCCCAGCTGTGCTATGTCAGGGCCTGCGGGGCTGGCCCTGCCCCAGGTGGCAGTCACCTACCTGGAGTCGGCTTGTAGGCCTGAGACCTCCCTCCTTTCTGAGCCCACCTCCAACAGGAGTGAGCTGTGCAGCTCCCAGGATCAGGGTGAGTGTGCTGAGCTCGCTGGCACCCAGCCGGGAGGGTGAGACCCTGCAGGTTGTTCCTAGGCCCAGATTTACACCCCGAGGCCTTGCACACTGCACTGTGGCACCTCCCCCCACTGGCCCTGGCCGGACCCTCACCTCCCGTTGACCACACTTCTCTTCTCCAGCCCGCTGGGCAGCACGACGGTCATGGCCACCACCCCGTCGTCCAGCGAATGCTTTCTGCTGAGCTGGTTCTGTGGGGGCCCGGGGGATGCTCTGCGAGGAGATCTCTGTCCACTGTGCAAGTTGGGGGTGGCAGGCTTCCCAGGAGGCGGGGGAGCGCGAGCCTTCATCTTCCTCCTGGAAAGGCGGCAAGAGGAAGGATGAGTTAGGTGGCAGCTTCCGACCTGAAGTCAACAAAGCTGTTGACAGCCAGCAGTTTCTAAGGACCCTTCCCCCTCATCGTTCATTCTTGCAATTATTTAGGGCCTTCTGGGTCACAGGAACTTTTAAAAATCAGTATATTACAACAAGGACCTACTGTAGAGCACAGGGAACTGTGTTCAATATCTTGTAATAACCTAAAGCCAAAATAATCTGAAAAAGAAAACATGTGTGTATGTATAACTTAATCACTTTGCTGGGCACCTGAAACATTGTAAATCAAATATACTTCAATAAAAAAATCAATATATTGCCACTCTTCAACACTAAGAGAAAATGGACAACTAAGCAGAGTGGAGAGCACGTTTTTATAATTGAAGTAGAGTTGGTTTACAGTGCTGTGTTAATTTCAGCTGTACCAGCAAAGCGAGGCTCAGTCATACATGGAATGCATTCGTTTTCGTCTTCTTTTCCATTATTCAACAGGATGTTGAATATAGTTCCGTGTTACACAATAGTTATCCATTCTACACATAAAAGCTTACATATCTGCTAGTGCTGACCACCCACTCCATCCTTCCCCCTTCCTCCTCCCCCTTGGCAGATACCAGTCTGTTCCCTATGGAGAATTCATTTTGAAAGTACATATTCCTGGAAAGAAACAGCCTAAAGCGTGTTCCCCTCTTGGGATGGGTTGGTGTGGAAGAATCTGTTTGGACCAGTCCTTTCTGAACCATTGAGTGGGTCACAAATTCCAGCTAATTAAGGGGGCTTCCCAGCTGGTCTATGTCACTCTAGCTGAAATCGCTGACCCAGCTCTGGATCCATGATTAGCTGAAGATCTGGAATCTATGAGTCCGTGATACTGAGAATGTGATGGGACTACGTTAAGATGAACGAAATTATCCAGAAAATCCACCAGACTGACACCCACAGGCACGGGCACTGTGGACAGAGGTGGCAGTTTTGAGGCAGGGGCTTTGATGATGTTTTAACACCCTCATCCTCTGTCGTCCCCTTCTCCTTCTGCCCTCAATCTTTCCCAGCATCAGGGTCTTTTCCAATGAGTCAGTTCTTTGCATCAGGTGGCCAAAGTATTGGAGTTTCAGCTTCAACATCAGTCCTTCCCATGAACACCCAGGGCCTTGTCCCAACCACCTCGCTCTTCTCCCATCTGCCCTCCTCCAGACTCCAGATGGAGGAGCCATGAAGAGGCTATGTGAGCCCTCAGTGATTAACTTCTGCACAGCAATGTGCCGGGGCATTCTGTCTCAAAGCACCAGACATCAGAATTCCATTTCTAGATATTTATCCTAAAGAAACATTCCCACAAGAATGCATTGTGGGAGGTTCAAAGATGCTCAGTACAATTTACAAAGGCAAACAAATATAAGATATTCTAACCGCAGGTCAAAAAGAGGGAATTTCAATAAATGACAGTATAAAAACAATGTTATACTGGTATTGCTTAAATATACTTTACTTTTAATTTTATTTTACATTGGGCTGTAGCTGGTTTATAATGTGCTTCAGGTACAGCCAAGTGTTTCAGTCATACGTACGTATGTTCTTTTTTCATTTTAGGTTATTAAGAAGAACGAACACTGCTATATAACACAGGGAGCCCATCCTGGGGTTCTGTGACAACTAGAGGGTGGGATAGGGCAGAGGCTGGAGGGAGGCTCAAGAGGGAGGGCATGTATCTATATCTATATCTATTAGTTGTGGCTGATTCATGTTGTGCAGCAGAAACCAACAGAACATTGTAAAGCAATTGTGTGTGTGTATCCTCAGTCACTTCAGTCACGTCCGACTCTTTGTGACCCCATGGACTGTAGCCTGCCAGGCTCCTCTGTCCATGAGATTTTCCCAGCAAGAATACTGAAGTGGGTTGCCAGACCCTCCTTCAGGAGATCTTCCTCATCCAGGGTTTGAACCCATGTCTCCTGTGTTGCAAGCAGATTCTTTACTGCTGAGCCCCTGGGGAAGCTCACAAAGCAATTATCCTCCAATTAAAAAGAATACTGTCCAAATGACTATACTATCTACAGATTCAATGCAGGCAATCTACATATTTAATGCAATTCTTATCAAATTGCTAGTGGCATTTTCCACAGAACTAGAACAATAAATTTTAAAATTTGTTTGGGGATGCAAAAGACCATGAATAGCCAAAGCAATTTTGAGAAAGATAAACAAGAGCTTGAGGAATCAGGCTTCCTGACTTTAGGCTATACTGCAAAGCTACAATAAACAAAACAGGGGAGGGAGGAGGGAGGAGGGTTCAGGATGGGGAACACAGGTATACCTATGGCAGATTCATTTCGATATTTGGCAAAACTAATACAATATTGTAAAGTTTAAAAATAAAATATAATTAAAAAAAATAAATAAACAAAACAATATGGTACTGGCACAAAAACAGAATTCTAGATCAGTGGTACAGGACAGAAAGCCCAGAAATGAACCCACACACCTACGGTCAGTTAATCTACAACTACGGTCAGTTAATCTACAACAAAAAAGGCAAGAATAATCAATGAAGAAAATACAGTCTTTTCAATAAATGGTGCTGGTAAAACTGGAGAAGTTAAGCAAAATACTTTAAACATATAAGTTGATGTTGTAAAATGTTAAATACAGACATTTTAGGAAAACAAACTTCAGAACCCTGTTTTGAGAAATACTGTTTATAAGAGAAATAAACATATAGCAATAGACCATAAAACAGTCTAGAAAGACAGAGCAAAGATTTAGCAACAATGACATACAGGTGACGGGTACCATGACATTTGTTGTGCTATTCTCACTCCTATGCATTTCCTAATGTTTTCTATAGTATCACTGCTCTATATATTACTTGTAAAATGAAAGAGGTAATCTTAAAATGGGGGAAAACAGCAAGTGGGGTTCAGATGAGGCCTCAAAGCATCACCATTCATGCCACTGGTTAACACAAACCTTAGGAGTGACACTTGGGTCTCATCCTCTAACCTGACAAGTACGTATAAATTAATTCTCTTTTTTCTAATGAAAAAACCTTAGACCTACATCATATTTTTATGCTTTATTCTAATGTATTGCATATTTTTCCCTTTAAACTTACAGAAATAAAGTAGCAAACATATATTGCTCTAGCCTAAGGACTGTGTATAGTTAATTCATTTATTATTCACAATAACACTCCAGGGAGGGACTACCATTCCTGTTTTATAGATATGAAGTACAGGTACATCTTTCTCAGATTACAGACAATTTGGCTTCAGAGCCTGAAAATTTAACCAGTGCATTCTTCAACCACTATCAGGAAGACCAGATATTGGGGCGTTTTACAGATGAAAAAGTGAAGGCAGGGAGATAGGCTATATAAAACAGATAAACAGCAAGGATATACTGTGTAGCACAGGGAACTCTACTCAATATGTTGTAATAAGCAAGGAGATCAACCCAATTAATCCTAAAGGAAATCAACCCTGAATATTCATTGGAAAGACTGATGCTGAAGTTGAAGCTCCAGTACTTTGGCCACCTGATGTAAAGAGCCAACTCACTGGAAAAGACCCTGATGCTGGGAAAGATTGAGGCAGAAGGAGAAGGGAGAAACAGAGGATGAGATGGTTGGATGGTATCATCAACTCAATGGACATGAGTTTGAGCAAACTCCGGGAGATGGTAAGGGACAGGGAAGCCTGGCATGCTGCAGTCCATGGGGTCACAAAGAGTTGGACACAACTGAGCTACTGAGCAACAACAGGAAGGAAAAATTATATACACACACATATATATATATATGTATAACTGAATCACTTTTCACACCTGAAACTAACACAACTATATTTCAATTAAAAAAAAAAAAAAAGAGAGAGAGAGAACTGCCTTGAACTCCTTCAAAGAATGCTGTCGAAAAGGAGGCATTTGGTCATTCACCTAACACTGAGATGGGAGCAAAAAAGACAGAAGCAATGTCCACTGCTCCAGGATTCCCCAGATAAATGATGTCCCCACTACCCTGAGTCAGCCCTCCCATCCCCAATTTCACCTCTTGCCACCACCCAACCAAGGCTTCATCACCGAGGTCTACACAAATGCAGTCTCTTTTTCACCCCACTCTCCTGCCACGCCACCCTTCGTTCCACAAACATGCGCTGAGTGTGACCATGGGGACCTTCATCTTTCCTGCCTTGCTCTGCACACAGCACCCCTGACTGCATGATGACAAAGCTGCCCAGAGAGGCTTCTGTGCTGGATTCTACAGATCCTGCACGCTGTAGTGTGCATGTGCGCGAGTGCACGTGTGTACACATGCAAGTTGGCCAACACTGAAAACACTAGAACGTTTCAGGTGAACAAAATGAATTTCTGACTCTTTTTGAAAAAAAGCAAAAATCAAAGATCTGATTGGGCCCTGAACACCTTCGAACAAAGCCCAGCTGAGTGTGTCCATCTGGACCCGTAGACTTCAGGCTATCACAGACTTGTCCCCTTCAGCTGTCAGGACATCCAAACCACAGCTTGAAAATCAGGGCTCTCCAAGTGTGGCAGGGAGGAAGCCAATTCTGATTTCATGTTGGAAACTGCTTCTTTGACTTGCTTTCCATTGCTTTTATTATTATAATCATACTCAATGCCTTGCCTGGAGGACCCTGCCCCTCTGCTTGACTGTAAACTAAAGTGCCTTTGTTCAACTCCTGGAGAGATGGTTGTCCCTGCCTACTTGCTAATAGGTGGGATTAACACACTCCTTCCAAAGGCTGGCCATTCCCTTGGAGATGCTGTGCAAGACTGAGGACCCTTTCACTTGACTTCCCCACTGCCTTTCCCTCTCTATTCTGCCTTTTGACTTTAGTTCCTCATTGCTTCTTTCTCTCTCTATAAAAAAACCTGGCATCCAGACCCTAATAAGATGGTTATTCTGAGGCGCTAGCCTACCACCTTCTCAGTCAGCTGGCTTTCCAAATAAAGTCTCTTCCTGGCCTCATCATCTCGTCTCTCAGATTCATCAGCCTGTCGTGGAGCGAGCAGAGCGAGCTTGGATTCAGTAACACACGAACCCTCAGTCCCGACCCCTCTCTGCTCTCCCCCACTCGGTTGGTGATGGGTCTCAGATCTCCGATCCTAGAAGCACGGACATCACTGATGGCTCTGCCTCACCATCTGACTGGTGGTTTTGTTCCTTTGAAGACACAGCTCAAAACCCTGTCTCCCGAGAATCCTCCAGGCGCTCCTGACCTCCAGACACACACGGCTGAGCTCAGGGGTCTCTAGCTGCCTGCAGAAGCACCTGGGAAGTTTAAAATGTGTTTACCTCTCACCGCGAACCAATCAAACCTGAGCCTCTCAGAGCTTGTTTACATTAAAAATCAACATCTCTTGAGAACAGAGGCCCTTGTCTTAACATGAAAATGGCATATGGTTTTACCTGCAAATTTGTATTACTTGGCGAAAGCATCCGATAGAAAAATATACAGTTGATACATATTAATTTGTTCATAACTTTATGAGTCTGTTTTTATTTCACAGAAATAACATCTGCAGATTTTCAGCAGTGAACATGAAAAAGTTTCACACCAAGAGCAATGCCTGGGGTGCAGGTGGATTTGAGGAACTGACAACAGGCAGGACCCCACAGGGCCTGAGCACAGAATCTTTTCTGTGTCCCCTGCTTCTCGTTTGTAGGGAACAGACCCCAGCCTCCATGACCGTTCCTGATTTCCAAAGGGCAGATTCAGCCTGCTGCTAATCAGAGAAGGGAGGGAGCGAGGGGATATGGAGACACAGAGCAGCAGCCGATGAACAACATGCAGCTGGGGCAGGTCCCGGCTCTGCATCAGGGGAGACGCAGGACAGTATCGTCGAGCTCTGTATGAAACCAAGTTCCCCAACAGATGGAAGATGCTGGCATTCTCCACCCCAGAGAAGACCAGCTGAGGCCAGATTAAGGAAACCAGAGAAGCTCATCAAAAGACCACCGAAGGCCAGATTAAAGGAGTGCATGCCCTGCACACACTCTAGGTCTGCAACCTTGCCCTTGAATCATCGCGATAGAGCTCCTCACCAAGTCCTCCTGGGTAGAGACACAGTTTTGAGGGGCACCGGCCTGCTGTGTCCCCCTTTGCCTGTGCGACTCCGTAGCCAGCAGCCCACCAGGCTCATCTGTCCCTGGGATTCTCCAGGCAAGAATTCTGGAGTGGGTTGCCATTTTCTTCTTCAGTGCATGCATGCATGAATCACTATACTGTATACCTGAAAGGAGCATGATATTATCAGTCAACTATGCTTCAATAGCAACAGAAAATAAATACAATAAAAATATACTTTGCCTCATCTGATCCTCATATTCTAAAGGATATGATCTCCAGTTCTCATTTTACAGCTGAAGAAACCATGCTCAGATGGGTTCTAAATGCACAGATATCCCACAGATATTTGGGGAGTGCCTAAATGACTTTTGCAAGGTCACTGATAAAGTGGAAGGGAGCAGAGGGTGGTTTCATGTCTGTTTTGTCTGGAGGAGGGGCCTGGCGGCTGCAGGAAGAAATTCCTGGTAAGAACACTGCCAAGGATCCAGATGATCCTGCAGCCAGTAGGGACCCTGAGGACTTGGGAGAACAGGCGAGGAGTCAGGTGAGAGGGGCAGCATCTGGGCACACATCAGATGGAAAAGCAAGGCTGGAGGCGGCAGTGCCAGCCCCAGGTTCACAGCACGGGGGCTGAAGTGGAGGCCAGGTGGGATGGGAGAGGATGCCAGGCAGAGAGGCCGTCAGGGAGGCAGGGGGCTCTGGGGTGGGGACACTGCTCGGCAACCAGACTCCAGCATGGAGCTCTACATGGGCCAGCAGAGGACTCGCCATTGGAGATGGCCAGAAACAGACTTCCGATGGGTTGAGCTCAAGATGACGATGGCACAACCAGAGCGCAAACGGGCAGAGGAAAGGGGCGACCCAGCTCTGAGGCCACACCAGGAGGCAGCGGAAAAGAGCACCTCTTGGGTCGTTCTGAGTATCCGTCTGGGTCTGGGCTATCTCAGGGGAGTCCCCCCTTCCTGGACCTCAGTTTCCAGGTTGGTAAACTGAAAGCTGGATGGTAGGACTTCCAGTTCTAATAGACCAAATCATAGAAAAATATAGACCCAAACTACCACCATTATATAAAATTAAACTAAGCAGTAGTCAGGGTTAAGATGGCCAGCATCAAAAAACAAACAACAGAAAAGAAGTGATGGTGAGGATGTGGAGAAATTAAAAGCCCTGTGCACTGTTGGCTGGAATGCACACTGGTGAAGCCACTGTGTAAAACAGTCTGGAGATTTCTCAAAAAATCAAAATTGGAACTAGCACATGACCAAGCAACCCCAGTTCTGGGTATATACCCCAAAATAACTGAAAATAAAGACTTGAAGAGATTATTTGCATACCCATGTTCAGAGCAACATTATTCACAATAACCAAAAGGTGAAAACAACTCAAGAGTCTGTCAACAGATGAATGAATAAATGAATGAAATGTGAATTCATTAATAAATGAATGAAAATGAAAATGTGGCAAATACACATTATGGAATACTATCCAGCCTTTGAAAGGAAGTAAATTCTGACACATGTTAAAAGGTGAATGAATCTTGAGGACATTATGCAAGTGAATAATATGCCAGTCAGAAGGACACAGATGGCATGATTCCACTTATAGAAGGAACACAGGGCAGTCAAGTTCATAGAGACAGAAAATAGAATGGTGGTTACCATGGGGAGAGACGGGCAGTTTTACTTAATGGGTTTACACAGTTTTTGTTTAACAGAGTTCCAGTTTGGTAGATGGTTCCAGATGAAAAAAAGTTCTGGAGATGATTGGACAACAATGTGAAAGCACTTTACATTCCTGAACTGCATGCTCGCACACGGCCAAACAGTGGTCAATTTCATGTTGTGTGACTGTACCACAATGTAATCATGACCATTACCTCCTAACAAGACCACATCTCATCATAACAAAATGAAGTTTGCTTCCTCATCTTTGTGAGTCTTCCTGCCAAGACTCTCTTTCTTGGGCACCCCTCAGTCTCTGCCTCTCGTGTCCCTCTGCCCAAGAGCAGCTTCTCTGGCTGAGCACACTGGAGGGCAAGGCAGAAGATGTAGGACCTGACGTGGTGGGGGCTCACGGGCCCCTTAGAGGAAGGGAAGGAAGGGGAGAAGCTGGATCCACCCACGGGAGGGAGCCCTGCCGGGAGCAGGGGGCTGAGAAGGGGTTAGAGCGATGAGACCTCTCCGCAGCCTCCCTCTTTGAACCCCTGCATCCCAGAAGCAGCACAACGCCTCGGGCTTGTGTGTCCAAGGGAGTGACCATGGGCCAGTTCAATAGCAGGAGCTGCCCAGGCGCACGGACGCCCCAGGCTCCTCCGATCGTAAGCAGCATCTCCCCATAACACAGCACCACCAGCCTTCTCTACCCAGCAGGGGCCCCTGTTCTTCCCACAAGCCTGAGTGACCCTCGCTTGGTCCAGGGAAGCCCAGGTCAGGTCCAGTAGCTGGTTCCTCCCTGGAGAGTCTGTGCAGATGCTGGGCAGTGGGGGCCACCTGAGTCTAGAAGCAGATGGCAGTCAGAGGGCTGAGCTTTTGCCCCAGTCTGAGGACCCTGCTGAAGCCGGGACTCAGGGCCTGGCCCCTCCTGGGTGCCCCCTGGGGGGCTCTTTAGGGCCTGAGTCACTGAGCAAGCAACTTACCTTCCCAGTGCTCCCTCCCAGACAAGCAGCTGGGAGTGCCCGGGCAGGAAGGACTTAGTAAATGAAAAAAAAAAAAAATTCTGGCATCTCAAATGTTATCAACCAGAGTTCCAAGCGGTTATATCTTAAAATCATCACACAGTCATTGCCTAAACGTCAGGAGCAGGCCTGCGAGTTCCCACACCAGCGGGATTGCAGTCAGCCGGTTCTTACACTCAGAGCCCTTCAACTTGAAGCAGGAGGCACAGATGCTCCCCCTAAAGCCAGACGATCCTAGATGGTGTGGGCTGTGTGTCTAACACTGTCTGGACTCTGAGTGCAAATCCCAGGGCCCGGTCCAGACAGCTGAGTTAAAACCTAACTCCACAGGCCTCAGCCAGCGCCCAGCCAGGATGGAGGAGCCGGGCAGCACGGCTGCAGTCTCAGAAGAGAAAGTCCACATGCCTCTCCACTCCCTGAGCAGAGTCCAAGGTGCTCTGCTCTGTGTCACTATCCATGGACGGTGATGCTGATGCCAGCTCAGCTGAATGACAAGCCTGTACGATACCTGCCTGTGCACCCTGGCGGCAGCCTGGGCAGGAAGCAGGGCGAACAGCATCGCCTGAAAGGGATTCCAAAGAGCAACCAGGCACACCCGCTCCTCCTGGGCCTGGCCCACTGGTGAAGCCAGCTTGGGATAAACAGACCTGTGGATGCTGCAGGCAGAAGGGAGTCGCCCATCCCTCTCAAGAGCCTTTCCAAGCATGATGTTTGCTTCCTGCTGGAAGAGGCAGAAAGTTGGACACAAGCTACCCTGGTTCTTGGGTCAGGTCACTTCCAGTGGCACCTGGTTCCTCCTGCCAGCAGCTGGAGGAGGCCTCTGCTCACCTCGAGGGAAGGAGCAGCTGGAGGCTGCCAGGCGCTCCCCACCAGAAGCAGCCCAGGAGCCCGGGGGTGTTCCAAAGGCCCCACCCAGCCTCCCAAACCTGATGCTGCGTTGAGTCACCTCCCAGTGGGCCTTGACTGCAGTAAAGAATTCAGAGATCTGGGGAGCACAGTTTCAAGGAAGCATCAAAGGAAGGGGGCAGAAGAGCAGGGTTTTAATTATGACATCATCAAACATCATTTTGCACACTTAGATTTAACTTCTCCTATGAGCAATGCCACATATGTCTGGGAAGACAGTCATCCACTGACAAATAGTTAGGGGCCCCATCACATCCCAGGGCCATCCTAAGATTGACAATTGCAGCTGGAAGTCACCCTCCACAAGCTCGTGGTCCCCAAGGGTGGACATCAGCTCATGAGACACAGAAAGAAGGATGGTAGAACCACAAGGGCAAGGAAGGTAAGATGTGTTCTACAAGGATTACACAGGTCTCTTAATTTAGACAGAGTTCACCATGTTTCTGGAAATGATTTGTGAGTGGTGATAAGAAAATAAGACAGAGGTGGCAAGAAAAAGTGGGCATGAGGCTGTCCCCAGCAAGGAGGTTAATTTTGAGGGTGCCAAGGTAGGGAGGGCTTGGGATGTAGGGCCATTTCAGGAATCTGGCATGTGGTAAGGTGTGGGGATAAGTACAGGCTGGGGTACAGAGGACCTGGGGAGTATGGAGCAGGAGGACTTTGAGTATTTCCTATGAACAATGAGGAACAAATCAGACTCTGCCCACAAGGTGACTCACACATGCACACACACACATGCACACCTGTGCACACACCCATGCACACACCCCACATGCATACCTGCATACACAACACACCACACACATACACATGTGCACACATGCATGCATAGCTCTGAGAGGCTAAGTTCATGAACAAGTGCAAATTTAAGGCAGCTGACCATCAGATCCAAAGGATAAATTCCACTGTCAAGAGAAACAACAAGAGAGGAACAGGGGCTGGTAAGAATCAGGGGCAGGAAGATCCATGTGAGCAGGACTGAAGGGAAGTCGGCTGTTGTTAGAACAGCTCCACATGGGCAAGAACTCTGCATGCCAGGCGTCAGCAGCCGGGCTGAGGTGAGGACGGGGTGCCGGGTTGTCTGATGGAAACACGCTAAAAGCACGCAGACAGGTGTGCAGACAGTCCTGAGAAGACGCACTCAAAGGCAGCTGTGGCGCTCCCCCTCCTCCACACCCCACCCTAAAGTGGGGGCGTCCTGCCCCCAGCAGCCTCCAGTCGGGTCTGGGGGTGGATGCTGTATTTCCTTTTGTGCCCAGGTGTCTGTGAGCTGCGCTGTTGGAGGTAAAGGTGAGGACACGAAGGCACAGGTGTGTGTGTGGGGGGTGGGGTGGGGTGGGGGTGGGCGTGCGGTTGTGATGGCCAAGACTCAGGTTCTGTATCTGTAGCCCAGGACCCACTCCATAAGGACTCTGGGTCCTTAGGTTCCCTTAGGTTCCACTGGGTTCCCTTAGGACAAAAGGGAACCAAGTCAAGCACCTCCAAAGGGACGTCAAACCAAGTCAAGTGCCTCCAAATTTGCCACCTGGGGAGCCCTTAATTAGCTGTGTGCATGGTTAAACAGGCAATGAGGACTATTTCATTTAACTGCTTTTTAGTTTCATGTTTGGATACATTATGAAATCAATCCATCAAATTAATGGCTTCTGGTTATTTGCATTAAAAATAAAAGCAATAAGTTGGACAGAAAAAGACAAATACAGGATATCGATTATGTGTGGACTTTAAAAAAAGGATACAAATGAACTTATCTCAAAACAGAAATAGATTCACAGATACAGAAAACAAACTTTTGGTTACCAGGGGGAATGAGGGGGAGAGGTAAATTGGAGATTGGGATTACCAGATACAGACTACTATATAAACAAATAGGTAACTAATAAGGATCTACTCTATAGCACAGGGAACTCTACTCAATACTCTGTAATGACCTATATGGGAAAAGAATCTGCAAAAGAGTGGGTATGGTGGCTCAGACGGTATAGCGTCTTCCAGCAGTGCAGGAGACCCGGGCTCAAACCCTGGGTCAGGAAGATCCCCTGGAGAAGGAAACGGCAACCCACTCCAGTACTCTTGCCTGGAGAATCCCATGGACAGAGGAGCCTGGTGAGCTACAGTCCATGGGGTCGCAAAGAGTCGGACACAACTGTACGACTTCACTTTTACTTTCATACATATATGTGTAACTGATCACTTAGCTGCACACTTGAAACTAACACAGCATTTTGAATCAACCATACTCCGATAACATTTTTAAATAAATAAAAGCAATAATGAAGATGGTTTTGATGTAAAGGATGGTCACCCTCTCAAAGTCAAAAGATTCATGTGGACAATAAGAAACTGAAATCACAGGTTTAAGTTTTCACACCTAAATGGAATGTTGGCGGTTTCAACCAAGTGTCAGCAGCCACAGAATGAGAGTGAGAACCGTGATTCAGAGTGAAGACTCAGGGCAGGCAGCCTGTTTCAAAGCCAGGCCCCTCTGTATCCCACGTTATTTCCATGGTGTCTGCTTATGTCCCTGGGGTGGCCCTGGTCCTGCTTCTTTCTTCATCTGACCCCACTCAGGAACCCACTTTGAGATTCAGATTTCAGAGAAGGGACTGGATCATGGCCAGGAAAGAGCCTTGAAGAGGGTGGGCATGACCAAAGCAGTTGCCCAGTTCTCTTTTGCAAATGTACTTCAGTAGTGGGTAGGGTTTCCCTTCTGCAAAATATATTCTATAGTTTTCTCAGGAAATCCAATGGAAGTTTAAACATATCAAGTGCCTGAGTGTGCGGAGCCCAGGCAAGTTCTGGGCATCAGTAAGAAGAGGGCCTTCTGCTCGGGCCAACAGCATCCTTCTCTTTACCCTTTCAGGGACCAGGAAATTCCAGGAGAAAGTGGAACGCAGACATCAGACCCCAAAGACAACACTGAAAATAGGCTACTTGGACTGTTAGAAATGAGGGGAGAAAATACAAGGGAGGCAACCAGGGTAGGAAATGATGGTCTTCACAGCGGGCCTCCATGCCTGGAGCGACAGGGCAGAAAGAGACATCGGGTCCCTCCTCCCACCCCCGCCAGGGGCAGGAACAGATGTACCCCTGCTAACAAGGCCCACCTTCTTGCTGGGACACAGAGAGAGCTGTTCTGGAAGGTTCGGGGAGGTCTGGATGGAATCCCAATTAGACAAAACCCCTCTCCATCTGACTCCCATGGTCCTTTCCACCTCACCCCTTCTCCCTTTGCTACAGTCAGCACTCTACCATGTAATCACAGTCATAGTAGGTTCCATGTCCCTGCTTACCTGGCCCCAGCACTTCTCTTTGCACTTACTGGGTGGACCCAAGCACGCCTGTCTCAGCTCCCCCAGCCTTGGCCCCGCCGTCCCCCGCATGCTCTTCCACATGCCCTCCTTTGCTATCTGGAACTGGAAAGCTCTCCTGTATCAAGGGCTTCACACATGCTATTCCCTGCTGGAAATGCTGTTCCCTCTCCCCCAGACGCCGTCCCACACTCCCTGACTCAGCCTGGAAGGCGAGCTCCTACGAAAGGCCTTTCCCCCAATCCCTGCTGTGGCTCCATGGAATGTTCTCCAGCAGAGCATTGGGCCAGTTTATTTCACGGTGCTTCTCGCAGTCTACACTCACAGGGTTTGGATCACAGTATGTAGGACCAGCCAGAACTCTGCACTTTAACTCTTTGAGGTCAGGGACCAAGACTCTCTTGTTCCCAGCAGGGACAGTAACTCAGCGCCTAAGTGCTGTGTAAGTGAGTCAGCTCCCTTTGCTAGGATTCAGCTGCCATACTGCTGCCCAGCTGTGTGGGCATCTAGGAGAAGGTGACCGTTTGGAAACCCAGAGGGCAGCAGGGCACTGCCGGGGGTAGACTGGATGGTGTCAGAGGCTAGGGAGCCCCCCACCCGCCAGTAACACTCCCAAGGCTCTGAGCCCAGCAGTTCCTGGACTTTTAGCTGAGTTTCTGAAAATGTATAAGCCCACTGGGTCCCAAGCACTTTGCATGCATTCAATTCTCACAACAAGGGCACATGCAGTGTTAGCCTCCCCACTGTACAGATGGGAAGACTGAGGAGCTGACAGGCAAGGGATTCTCTTGGGATCACACTGCTGGGAGGCCCTCCTGAGCCACCATGCGCCTCTGCCCCGTCCCTAGCTGTCTCCTGGAAACAAAGAACCCCAGGTATCCGGTAGCCAGTGCTGAACTGTCCAGGCTCTGCGCCCTCTGCTGGAGGGTGGGCACCCTGCCGGGGCAGCGGCAATGAGGGCATGAGTCAGGAGGCCCCCTCTGGTGAAGGTTTCTGGCACAGTCTGCTGTGACTTGGGGTCTGGACAAGCCTTGTCTAATACAGTCAGAGCCCCAAGGACGTTCTTCAGGGCTGAGTTTACATGAATCACAAATATGCTCAACATTCCCATGGAACAGAGGGAGAGGCAGGGTCCTGGGGAGGTGAGGGGACTTGTCCAGGCTGATGGCAGGAGGCCCTGGGTCAGTCTGCTGGGCTCTCAGCATCTTCAGAATCAGGACAGGACTCCTTTGAGCATCTGATGAGGGCAAAGATGCACTGAGACAGCTTCATGTATGTGCACACGATTTCTGCAAAGTGCTGTGAGTGACGGGGACCCTGGCTGGAATCCCTGTGATGCCTTCTCTCTGATCCCTGTGAGCCTCCCATGATAAGGGCCCTGTGTCTTCTGGGACAAGAATCCCTTTTAATAAAAGAGGAATGAGGACAGTCCCTCTGATGCTTCCCTCTGCGTGTGTGCATGTGTGCATGTGTGTGTGTGTGCACGCGTGCATGTGTGCATGTGTGTGTGTATGTGCACGCGCGCGTGTGTGTGTGTGTGTGTGTGTGCATGTGTGTTCAGTCACTCAGTCATGTCCGACTTTTTGAGGCCCCATGGATTCATGGGGAGTCTGCCCACGGAATTTTCTCTGCCCATGGAATTTTCCAGGCAAAAATATTGGGGTGGGGTGCCATTTCCTACTTCATCTCCTATCATCTTTGCCTTTCAAAACAAAATTCAGGACAATAGAAACATTCCACAGAGGATCCCTATAACTATACCCATGATACTCTCAAATTAAGAGGCACCTTCGAGCTGCGGCTTGAAGGAGAAAGACGATATAAAGAGAGGAACCCCCATGTCCCAGGAAACAGAGGGAAGGGGGCTTCTCATAAAACACTGCTTTTCAGGGCCATGGAGACACTGTCCTTTGGAATTCTGCCCCAGAACAGCCTTTCACAGCTGCAGAGCATCTCCAGCCTCAGTGGTTCTCTCTGGAGTCAGAAAGAAGTGAATTCAAATCTGGTAACGATATCGCCAGCTGTGCGTCCCCCAGCAGACAACTCGGTCTGGGAAAGTACTGTACTTGTCAGCCTCAGTTTCCCCAGGAGCCAAATGCAGAATGCTTTCCATGTTTATTGTGGGGTTCCCATGAGGATTAAAGGAGATGACTCATGAAGCTCCCTACAGGACACTCAGTGTCCATAGTGGTTGTATGGGTTTTTACTGTCATTCTTTGAGGCAAAAACAAAAACAAAAACAAGCCTCCTGTCTCCATGAGGGCAGAGGAGCTAACTCCTGCAGATGCCCAGTGAAAGCTCATCTGTGCAGCAGATACATTCAAAACCAACCAAGAAACCCTACTCACAATAGACTTTGACCTCTGTGACCTGGGGTTGAAAGAGCTTTCAGTAATTGAACATGAAATGATTAGCTTTCTTGATGGGGTTCTCCAAGACACAATAGCAAAAGCTATCCATAACACACAGCAAACTCACCCCGTGGGCCGTGAGCATGGGAATGTGGCTATCTCAGCACACATCAAGTTCATATTCAAAGAGGAACATTTGAGAGCCGAGTCCCACAGCTATTACCCAACTTCCAGTAAGTTAAGAAAGAGCCCATGGGTGTGGATCGCTTAGCTGTCGGCAAAGGCTCCTGGATGAAGCTGAGCAGAGCAGCTCCTGCTCCAAGGATCAGATAAAGAGTTACTGCATTCTGAATGTTTATAGAAAAAGGATCTCTCCTTCCAAAAAATAGGCTGCACTAACTCAATGCAGTTTGAACATTCTTATCAAATGATGGGAAACAGATCAGAGGCAAAAACTTACTGGTTCCCAAAGCACCTGGCAATGTCTGCACACGTCCCAAGCTGTGCTGCCCTCACCTGGAGGCCTTGCTTTGCCTCTTTACAAGGCGCAGGCCTAGCTGCTCAAGGCGAGCCCGTCCCTGGAATTTCCCTGGATGGGAGCTTGGCGGGGAAGCAGAACTGTGAGAACACGCACAGGTTTCTGACCCGACCAGCCTGTGACTTAATAAAGATGCCACCCGATGCAGGGCTTCCTACCGAACAAGCCTGCAGTGTTGCACCCGCTGGCTGAGATATTCCCACTGCACCCCCTGCCAGGAACAAAATCGCAATTTACCTTGGCTCACTTGGCCAAAAGCTCAGACCTTCTAATCCTAATCCAGGGAAAAAAAAAAAAAAAAAAAACAACCTGCAAAGGACGCGCTGTCAAAGAGGAAGAGCAGATCTATGTCTTCAGCGAGGAGCAGCTCCTTGCTCCTTTCTGACAAAGCGCACCCACCGCTTCCTTGGAGCTGTCGGTGTGGACATCACAGGCTGTCCCTCAGGTGTAAGTGTAATTACGCTTCCAGAGACAAATCAGACCTTCACCAAAGCTAACCAACCTTGTGCAACCAGGCACTCGTTGAATTTGCCTAAAGCAACACTTGCCATCTCCCAGGCACGATTCAGCACCTTCTTGGGATGATGAGTCTATTTTTTCTTTGCCTCAAAAGCTTGGTGATCAGAGAGTTGCTGTGTTCCCGCAGCAGTAATGAGGCTTCTCAGGCTTGAAGGCCATACTCAGTTTCTGCCAAATATCACCATCCCAGGACGACAGACAAGGCTGCCAAACAGATAAGGTGGCAGGCAGACATGGCCACGAGGCTGCAGTGCCCTAGGCTCGCATCCAAGTCAAGAGCCAGAGGTTCCCAGGGAGGGTGTGGCAGACTGGGATGAAGGGATCCGGCTGCCAGAACACCACCCTCCCCACCATCAGACCCCAGTCTGCTCTGCTGGAGTTGCAGCGTCACCTGAGTTTCCCACTTCCTGGCAGGCAGCTCCTGGAGTTCTGGTTGACCTCTATCCCCCATGGGGGAGGCATGGCCAGTCCAGCATAGCCCCAAGGAAGCAAGGAGTGTTCTGCCCCCTAGGACGCCCCCCAAGTAAGATCCCGGTGTCCTCCAAGCTTCCTCACTCCAGAGTCCAAATCCACAGCCCACTACCACCTTACCCCCACAATCTCCAGAGACTGTCCAAGTCTGCTGGTTTCTAGACCATTACAAGCCTGACAGAGAGCTCCTCCATGCATCACTGCCTCTGCGCCTCTCCATTTCAGCCAGCGCCTCACTATTTTCCATTGCACTGTCGTCTCCTCCCCCCCCTCCCCTTCTTCCTCCTCCTCTTCCTCTTCCAAAGGCTGCACCGAGTTCCACCTGCACCATTTTCCGTCTGTCTCCTGCCCCATCCTTCCTGGGGCCGCTGTCCCCTCGTGGTCAGACTACAGTCATTCCTCTTACCACAGACGCTAAGCAATCTCCTCCTTCACCTGCCCACCCCTCCTGAGTCCCGTCTCCACAGCTGAGGTGACTCTTCCTCAGGACAACTCCATCCAACCATCCCCTGGTGCAAACTGCTCCGTGGTGCCCCCTGCCTGCTGAGTGAACCCCAGACTTCTCCACGATGATGCCACCATCCCAGGCTACTTCTGCCCCACTCCCAGGTCAGCCAGGCTGGGGTCACCTAAACCCCAGGGCCCTGCAGACAGGCCAGGCTCCTCCATCCGGACGGTCCCACCCACGAGTCCCTCATCAGTGAGTGCAGGAGTGACGTCCTGGGGGAGAGTCACAGGACTTGACTGTGGGCCTGGGCCAGGGTAGGGGTGGGGGTCAAAGGATGAGGCGGACACAGGACCCCGGAGGAGTGACAGGGAGAGGTGACCGCACCCAGGCTCCCGTCTCCACACCACCGTTCACCACGTGACCGGTACACCGTGCACTCAGCCTCCTGCACCTCCACGTCCTGCTCCGAAAACAGGGAGAACAGGCTCCTGCAATGATGCAGTGACTTGCTCTTCTCAACCCCAGCACAGCGGGACAGGACCATCCTGTCCTACACAGAGACGAGGACCCCGCCCTCTGGTCCCCCTGCAGGCCCTGGTGCAGAGGAAACCCCACTTGCCTCCCCCAGCACATCACAGTGAAGACTAGAGGTCAACAGGAAGCGAAGGGCCTCCACAGCCCACGTGGACCTCCCTGTGCCCCCCACATGGTGCCTGGCTATCTGCCTCCAGACCAGAGAGGCACCCCCGGGCTGGGCTGGGGGCCAGTGCACGTGGAGCTGTGGGACTACAGGCCTGGGGCTGCTCAGAGTGCGGGACAGGGGTCCCTGGATCTGGGGAAGTTCAGGAACCAAACATGATGCCTGTCTGCTGCCTTGAAAGATTGGGAGGCGGGCTGGACCTGCCAGGTCAGAGGCAACAGAGAGGGTCCACAGAGGGTGACCTACACCCACTGGTCTAGGCCCAGGGACTGGACTCGCGGTTCCGAGGAGGGCGGATGCTGCAGGGCTGCCTGAGGCCTGGGAGGAGCCTGTCTGTGAGGGCCGCCCCCCAGTGCTGGGACTGAAAATGATGTGGGCTCCCAGAGCAGGAGCTGAAGAACCACACCCCTGGACATGCACAGATGAACCCCATGGAGGGACAGGGCATCTGGGTGCCTCCTGCACCCAAGGGCTCACACACCTGGCAGCGAGCAGAGGGCGCAAAGCACCCATGAGAGACCAGTGCCGGCTCCTTCCCTTCCTGTCTGCCCCCCAACACGGGCTACAGAAGCAGTACCCGCACCCAAGGGGAGCCTGGTAGGGCAGCAGACCCCCGCAGCAGTACCACAGAGAGTGGGGAGGCCGGGGGTGAGGGGGTATGAAACTGAACTTCTTAACATCTGAGAAATGAGACTGTTCTGGTGGATGACAAGGACTAAGGTGATGGGACCTGCCTGAAACACAGTCTAGAATGAGGTGGTGGCAGCGACCTGACGTGCGCTGAGTGATGGAAACAATGATACTCATGGGTCCAACCCGTCCCACAAATGGGCTGGACATCCTCATCTCATCGCTTTCTTCGTAAAAAAATGCAAATGGGTCAAAAATGAGAACGAGCGAGGAGTAAAAGCAAAAGGTAAAGGACTATTGCAGAGACCTAGTTCCTCTCTCCCTGTCTCCAGAGGAGCGCAAGGCAGGGGGCAGAAGTTGGAATCCACCAGCACCCCTCAGCTGTGGTTCTGGCAGGACTGGGGAGGAGCCACACTGAGGTCTGGACCCCGCAGAGCTCCGCAGCAGCCTGGCACCGCTCAGCGCGTCCCCACACCGAGGTCTGGAGGCGTGACTCCTCTTCCTTCCCAAAGAAAATAACCAGCAGAAGCTCTTAGGACTTTCTGCTACACATTTATTAAATGTCTTCCTGGGCTGTCTGGCTGTTAGCAGCCATACCCTGTGAAACCGACCAGGGAGGTTTGTAAGCAAGTTCACTGATTCAGGAGATTCGTAACAGATAATTACAGAGATGACCAGGAGCAAATTACACCCCACGTCACTATGGAAACCTCAAATAGTCTATTACACAAGAGCTACCAAATTCAGTTACTGAACATGCAGAATGAACGTTTACAAACATTAGCTAAGAAAAAACTCTTTATGGCTTAAGAACATTCAGCAGATTACGCGGAACATCAAATTACCTGCAGTGACAGAAAACCATTGATCTCATACCAGCCTCCAAGAACACATGCTGGTAAAATTAGCACTGATTTTATCTCAAAAGACCTGTGATGAACGAAACCTATAGTTTTCCTCCGGATTCACTAACAGAATTGGCAAGAGGCAAGGAATGCCAACATGCCTGCCGTGACAGGCAGACAGTGATTGGCTTTCAACAAGCCACACGGTATGTTTCTTCCCTTCAGTGGGAAAAAAGGAGCAGGACGGTATTAAGTTCCTCCCAGTAAAGTGTGAAAAAAACAAAGAGCGAAACCGAGTGGGAATCCCGAGATAAAAACAGCAGAGCAAGAAGTGAGCTGGGACACCACTCACTGAAATGCATCCTGCAACTTGCTGATAAGCCTGCTCCATTTCTACTTACTTTTGTAAATAACAGAAAAGCGGTGAAATCTGACGAGCCAGCTTCCAGCACAGCCAGTAATTGACTGGGATGGGACAAAGCCCTCAGAATTTCTCAGGAAAATGAACCCCTTCACTGGACGCCAATAACTCACGAACCACAGTTTCAATGCTCCCAGAGAACATCTGATTTCTGGACCTGAGTCTGCACTACTTCATTATCAACAGGAGGTTCCTGCCAACAAGCTGCAGATTTGCTGTAAAAACCTTTAAAGCATGCATCTGCTACCTCAGATGTAGTCACCTTGTAATCTTCTGTCTGACTCTTAAACAGAATTCTCACTGCATACAATGCAAGGAAATGGCACTTTCTTTAGGCTGACATTATTTTATTTTCAGAGACACCTTCATTTAGGATAGCAGAGAATGAAGACAGGAAAACACAGGCAGAAACAGAGGCTGAGGGTCATTCTCCTCCAATAGGGAGCTTTCCCGGGCTCGGAGCTGAGTGCTGGGTGCCTTTAATTCTCCTTTGAAAATGTGACACTTGATAACCTTCCTGTGAACTGTTTCTCAAAATAGGGCCTGGGCTCCGCAGCTGATCCCTGGGCCGGGAAACCGGAGCTGAGCGGGAGCCTCCTCACTTGCTCTGCCGGATCGGCCCATCCTGGTCTGTGTGACTGTCATCTTCAGACCTGCCCCTGGGCACAGAGCTGAGGGACCAGCCCGGCCTGCTCCCCAAGCACGCTGACACCCCGAGTTCAAATCAGAGACCGTGGGGAAGCATCATGCTTGTTAAACCGAGGGCTGGACGGTCCGTCCACCTGGCACTGGCCGGGGCCCCCAGAGTCTCGTCCAGTTGTGGAAAGGGAAGGGGGGTAGGCAGCGTCCTCTCTTATGTCACTGGACTATCCCACCACCTTCCCACTCCTCCCACCTCCGAGGGTATCTGTCTTGGTCCTGTCTTTAGCCCCCACCCCAACAGCAGATCAAAAAGCTGAAGTGGACGTCAGAATTTTTATTGCAAGTCTGTGATTTCCAGGGAGCAATCATATCCCCTCAACCCAAAGCCAAGGGCTTGAAAGGGAGTCTTTGATGCTTCACCTCGCAAAGCTGTTCCTCTGCCCACCACCCAGGACTGCTCCCAGGCTCCCAAACCACTGGCCCAGGGGCAGAGTCTGGTTGGAGGGCTCCCGGCTGGGAGCCCCTCTTTAAGAGAGAGAATGGACAGCATAGCACAAAAGGAGATCATGGCCAAACATGGGCGGCCCTGACGGTCCAGCCCTTGGGGTCTGCAAGGACGAGGGTAGGCTGGCCATCTGGCCCAGGGACGCCAGCACCCCTGCTTTGAGCTCTGCTGGCCACCCTCCCGCTCAGGCTCTCCCAACCCCACCCCGCCCGAGCCTCCCAGCCGGAGCACTTCAGGCTGGCTGAACAAGAAGGCTTTGACTTCCTAAGCATCATGAGAAAAATGCAGCAGAAATTCAGACAGGTCCCCAAACAGGAACTGCCATCTCCAGCAGGTGAGGACCTCCCTCAAGCAAGCAGAGCCTACTCTGCTTGATTTTACTTCCAAGAGCAAAAGAGGGGAAGTTCCTGAAACCCAAGCTTCCAACATGCCAGGCCGTCCACAGCGACCTCTCGGGACTCACCCTCCTGCCAGGTGGGGCGCACTGGGGTGGGGGCCGCCTCTAGGGAGGGGAACAGCGGTGCCTGGTGGGGGGCTGCCCTCCCAGTGAGCAGGCTGGGAAAGAACTTCAAGACCTGCGCCCTTCTGAATAAAGCAGCTGAGGACTGACAGCTGACATGCTGCTATGTCGCATTAGCCCACAGCAGATGCGAAGTTGAAGCCCCTGTGTGAGCCTCAATTCAGAGAGCACCCCACAAAGGAGTGTGGGTGCTGGGGTGGGGGTCACTGGGTCCCAGGTGGGCCCCACACCAGCTGTCCCCCCGCAGCTCGGATTCCTCCCTGGAGAGAGGACCAGAGCTGTCTCCCCGCAGTGAGGGGCGCAGCACGTAAAATGCAGTGAGCAAGGCATCTGGCACGCGGTGTGCTCAGGATACAAGCCCACCTCGCACCTGTCTCTTCCTCCAGCTGCACGGCAGCCAGCCCCTGTGCCCCACCCCCAGCTGGACTTGCTTCCAGACTCAGGGAGGCGGTGGCTCCCTCTTGAAGGCCGAGCTCACCAGGGATGTGCTGGGCTGGGGACCACTTCACTCCGTCCTGTGCATGGGGTTGGCACCACGGCTTTCCCCAGCTCCCCACCTGGCCTGCCCTTAGCTGCTCCTAGCTGGTTCAGTGAGTAGCCCTGCCCGTCCTCCCACCCCAGTTCTGACAACCATGAGTCCTTTCCCGTTGCTTCTTTCAAATAAAAACAGAAATGAAGAAGCAAAAGCCCCAGGTTGGTGCCTGGAACCTCCCCTTGGGTTGAACATCCACCATCCAATCCCACAGCCTGGTCTACATCTACCCAGCTCTCAGCAAAGCAACTGGGAACTTGTTGATGACTCTTAAAACTTAACATGCTTTTTCAGCTTGACTCTGACCTATTAATAAGAAACAGATTTTAAACAAATAAAACTGCACTCTTCTCTACATTCTCATAACAATTTGCCTACAGTGTTCTCCCCATACATTGAACAGAAAATTACACTGAAAATTTACAAAAACCACTTAATAGTGCAACTAGCAATAATGTTGAAAAATAAACTCAGCTAAGATGCATCAGCTGAATTTACTGTTGGGCTTTGCTCATGTCAATACACATAAACCACATTGAGATCAATAATTCCCTTTATCCATCTTTTTTTAACTTATAAAATAGAAAAGATTACAGTAACAAGTTATGCCGTGTGTGTGTGTGTGTGTGTGTGTGTGTGTGTGTGTGTACACTCATTCAGTTGTGCCCGACTCTTTGTGACCTCATGGACTATAGCCCGCCAAGCTCCTCCGCCCTACACTGGCTCAATTCAGTTACTAGCTTTTGAAATCTGAATATGGTATCACCAAAAATATAGAATTATCACTGTATTTTGTCCATTCTGGGACACCTAAGAAAAAGAAGTAACTTTCAAGGGGTATAGTCTAAGAGTTGCCATTATTTCACAAACATTAACATGGTAGCAAAGAAAACAAAAGATGTATCAGAATAATGCAATATTTACATGGTGTTTTAGATAACGATCAGGTCCCCCAGGAGGATTTAAGTCCTCGAAGCTCCGAGGGTCATCTTCTGTTTCAAAGCTGTTGGTGGTCTGTTGGGACCTGGCCACCAGTCCTGGGAGGGGTGGATGATGTCACAGGGGCCTTTGTTGACACTTCAGGTTGCCAGGTTGTGCCCTTCTGTGGGATTCCTCTCCAGGACCACAGGGGAGTGAGGCAGGGGGAAGAACTCCCACCCACGCAAGTGGCCACCAAGCTGACTGTGGATAGTGCCCAGGACGGACTCCAGGCCCTGTTCCCTGCCCAGGCTGGGGGACAGACTTCCTGGTGAGGTCAGAGTCTGCACAGCTGGCTCTGAGAGCCTCCCTGGACACCCCAAGGCCTGCACGGCCCTGGTTTCATGTCACTGGAAGAGGACTGGTCACCCAGCATGTACACAGAAGCCATGGGACTATCGCTTAGGTTTGGTAAGTTTCGGGTGCTGAGAGTCCTTCCTGAGGAGCAGGGACAGTTGGGCCTCCCTGTGGTCCTTTCCCTTCATCCCCTTCCCAAGCCTGGCCTCGGCAGAAAAGACCCTGCCTTTTCTGGGTTTTTTCCAAGATGGCCTCAGCACATGTGTCTTCCTGGGAAAGCTGCTTTAACAACAGAGGGTGGATTTCTCAGCTTCCCTGTTGAAGCCCATGGCATTCACCTACACCAGGGTCATCCTTTGCCCACCAGCTCTGACAAAGGCATAGCCTCCAACTCAGCTTTCCTGGAGTGTTCTTATCCTTGGGGGAAGATGCTTGGTTTCTTTTCATAAGAGCAGGATACCGGCACATGCTGGAGGCTGGCAGGATGACATGCCAAAGGTCCTGCCCCTGGGCTGCAGAGACAGAGCAAGAGAAGAAGCTGTGGATGCCTCTGGGGTCACACCCATGCAGTACCCTCCGCAAACTGAAATGGTGTATCCATTAAGTTAAAGCAAAGGAAAAGAATATCTGGGCTTTAAATACACACCAACCAAGGCTTCTACTCAAGGCTCCAGTTTGGGTTGCATCCAGCAGCCCCCCAGCCCCCCACCCACCACGCTCCAGTCCAGGACCTTGAATTTGTGGACTATCACTCACCACCACGTTTTCCTCTACTGAGAACTCTCCCCTCTTATCTGCTGGCCTCTCTGCCTCATACCTAAAGATCCACCTCAGGAAATCCTTCACCCAGGAAGGACCCCTGGTAGAAGAAGGAGCCACACCTCCAACTGGCCTCCTTCCATCTGGGGGCACCCCTTCCTGGGGTTGCCTCCAACTGTTAATTTTGTAGGCACATGCTCTTTATTAAAAATTAAGTTACATACTGGGACTTTGCTGGTGGCCCAGTGGCTAAGAGGCCACACTCCCAATGCAGGGGCCCAGGTTAGATCCACGGTCAAGATCTAGACCCCGCATGCCATGACTGAGACCTGGCACAGCCAAATAAATAGACTAGATGAACATGTAGCTTAAAAAACTGAGTTATATCAACTTATGATTAAATAAATTACATTAGAAATCAGGGTAAGAAGCAATCAGCACATATTCCGCCCCCATAGTTATTCAGTTATCTCTGCCATCGAGGTTGTTTACAGAGCTGTAGCCGCTGCACATGGTGGGCCTCTGACTCTGCATTCAGACCTGTGTGGGTAGCCGGTCATGGCCAGGCGGTCTTCTCTTCACAGCACAAAATGGGCAAAGGCCACAAATTGTACTTTGCTCCTTAACTGATGGACATGATCAGGGGTGAGCAAGCATTCTCCATAAACAGCCAGGAGGTAAGTATTTGGGGCTCTGTGGGCCATTTGGTCTCTGCTGCAATTACTCCCCAGAGCATGAGAACCCTATGGAAATAAATGACTTGTGTTCCCATAAAGTTTCCTTTATAGACACTGAGCTGTGAATTTCATATATTTTTCATATGTCACAAAATATTACTCTCCTTTTGTTTTTTTTTAAAACTCACTGAAAATTTAACAAACATTCTTAGACTGCAGGCTGTACCAAAATGGGATCCAGCCTGTTGGCCACAATTTGCCATCCCCTGGCCTAGACTTCAGATCATGATGCATAAGATCTTCACGATGCAGATCAGACAAAAGGGTGTCATGTGAGTACCAGTCACACTGTGGACAGCATAACAGGTCAAGGAAAGATTCTGACAGCATCTTTCATTCAATCCATTTCAGCAAGGAAGCCTCACAGAATTGGAAATTTGTGAGGAAACTGAAATTTCAGCATTCACTTTTTCATCTTTATCTTGCTTGTTGGAAATCAAAGTGTCTATTGACATCATTGTGAAGTGCACCTGTCTGCCAGCACAACCGCAAAATGCCTGTGGGTTCAAGGGTTCTCCACAAATCAACAAAAGGACCGTGATCTCTCTATGCACACAGCTTCCCAGTTGTATTTCCATAACTGTGATGTGCATTTTAAGTCATTGTTTCCTGCTCAAGGATGCAGAGAAATAACCCAATTTCCTATTTTAAAAATAATGTTGCATAAAAACAACCTCAGAATTAGAAGTTTCATGAGACGGAAGCCTTGATACCTGACAAACTAGGATTATGACAAAGAAAGAAACAGGTTCAATACTCTGGCAGTGGCACCACCATGCACAAACACCTCCTCATGCTACACATTCCAAAGAGATAAAGTATTCTGAGGCCCCACTGCCCTCATCTGCTGGCTCCCACAAGGCTTCCCTGTCATGTCCTGTAGTCCTGCAGGCCCTAATTCTCTCACATGGGATTTTGCAGGCTGTCCTGGTGGAATCTCCCTGCATGTTGGACATTATAGAGAAGGTGCCAGAAAGTTCCAGAGGGGTGGTGAACTGGGTGGCTGTGTGAACACAGGCTGACCATGACCCCTCTAAACCATAAAATGACACAATGATGTCTCAAAATCACCCCCTTTTGCTGCTATTTAATTTTATGATCTTAAGGTTCCTGAAACAAACAAAAAATGTCAACTTGGGGTTTGAACATGGCTGGAAACCCTGCCAGGACCTACGCGTTTGCGTTTTGTAGATACTGGTGATTGGATTTCATGCCCACGTGCACAGAGGTAACCCCCACAGCCGACATCCCAGACAGCAGGGAGAGGACCACACCCTGAGCCTGAGCCCCAGCGCTGCACCCAGGGCGTTCTGAGGCACTTCCTCCCCAGGAGGCCTGTCTGAAGTCAACACTACTACCTTTGCGTGGACAGATCCATCCAGTAGGGTGCCCAGCACAGAGCATGCCCTAGTGATGGCCACAAAGCAGGTGTCCAGGCCCCAGGAAGCCCCTCAAGCTCACCAGGCACCAGGAGTGACCAACAGGAGAGCACTGGACCAGGGCTGCCCAGGTCAAATGTGGACGGCTGTGCGGATTGCCCGCCTGGGTAGACAGGTCCCAGGGCAGATGGCCAAAGCATGGTGGAGCTGACGTCAGCACAAGGCCAGCGGGACACAGAGGAGTCGGCTATGTGGACTGCCCGCCTCGGTGGACAGGTCCCGGGGCAGATGCCCAAAGTGTGGTGGAGCTGATGTCAGCACAAGGCCAGTGGGGCACAGAGGAGTCAGCGGGACGCTGCTCCCCGAGCTGGAAAGGTTTTGCCCCTTCGTGGTACCGGCCCCGAGAGGCAGTAGAGTGGTGGAGTGTGGGGCTCTAGAGCCTGCAGCTCTGATTTCGCTCCAGTGACTCCCCCAACAACTGGCTCAGTGGATTGGGAGTCACTCCACCTCCCTGGGCCTCAATTCCCAGGGGTTACAGAGAGATGTAACCCTCTTCCAGCACGGAAGCATTACACACGTGAACTGCAAACCACCCAAAAGAAGTCTGCGTGTGTTTGCTCAGTTGCTCAGTTGTGTCCAACTCTTTGCGATCCCATGGACTATAGCCTGCCAGACTCCTCTGTCCATGGGATTTTCCAGGCGAGAACACTGGAGTGGGTTGCCATGCCCTCCTCCAGGGGATCTTCCCGATCCAGGGATCAAACGGGTCTCCTACACTGCAGGCGGATTATTTACCAGGGAAGCCCCACAAAGGATATAAAATTCTAAATAAAATGTCAGGTATTCCATCAATGGGTATTAGATGCTTGCCATATACAAAGCATTTGCTAGGTGATCTGTGACATGCTGCTGCTAAGTCGCTTCAGTCGTGTCCAACTCTGTGCGACCCCATAGACGGCAGCCCACCAGGCTCCCCTGTCCCTGGGATTCTCCAGGCAAGAACACTGGAGTGGGTTGTCATTCATAAATCATCCTATAATTTATGGTCCCAGGTCTTAAGAATCTTATGCTCTATTAGAGGTGAAAAGGTAGACACTTAACTATGAAATGATAAGACAAACCATGTGATTAAGTGAGGTGAAATATGAAAGAGCATAGTTCAGAAACATGCCAACCATAAAGCACAATTTTGGTATTTTTAAACTATTATTATGGGCATTATTAAATTAAGGAAACCAAGTGTGGTAAGGGACAAATCCTGCCTGCAGATTATGCTTTTGTAAGGGAGGAATGATCATAGTATAAGTATATTATTCAAAAACTTAATTTTCAATCTGGCAAAGATCTCTGCCAATGCAAAATAAGACATTATGCATTATACCATGTGGCATGTATGTATGGTTTATTTTTAAGCAAAAAGGACTAAGAATATCTAGTAGCATTTAGAAAATACTTCACACTTCTTTTTATCACTCCATGAATTTAAAACTGAAAACATGAAGAACTGAACATCTTAGTCTTAGGCGGAAAAGCAAGTTAAGCATCTAAATTTTCCAATTCACATAAAAGGAATAATAAGAAGACAGTTGTCGTCTATATGCTTGGACCCGGAAGACCATGAGCGCAGCGCATCTCTCCAGGGAGGAGCAGCTCCCACAGGGCCACCCCGCTCTGTCCCCAGCAGCTTGGGAGCCCAGACAGAGTGTCCTGGGCACCCATTATAAACATCACCCATTGGCAGCAGGACACATGTGCCAAACAACCCCCCACCCCGCCGACATTTCTGTCTGTGCCCCAGGTGCCTGCCAGTCCCTGCCTTCCACCTCCCATGGAGGTCACACCCTGAAACTCCAGGGATGAACTCTGCCCCCAGCATGCAGCCCAGCCCTGCTGCTGCTGTCAGCTCCAGGAGGGGCAGAACAGAACCGCAACATAAGCCACCCAGCCTGGTGCAGGGGCGAGGCTCCAGATCAGGATCAGAGAACTCCTCAAGCAGCCTCATGAAATGCACTAAGTGCTGGTCAACGAAGCAGTCAAATGTTTATGAAGGAAAAGACCATCTCCCATGGCTGCTGTTCTATGACACCTTGACTTCAATACTGGTCCAATCACTTAAAAACAGATCTCCTTACCTGTGGATTTCTTCCAAATCTTGGAACAAACCAAGGGGCTTATTTCCACACTTGTCTGCTTTACATTTTTAACAAGCATTTTGAAATGACATGAGATGTAGATGACAACACTGGGGAGTTATTAAAAGACAAATTGGGGTGTATTCCACAAATAGCTGTCAGGCAGAGAAAGTGGCTTTGGGATCCCCAAGGTTTTCTTGTCATGAAACTTGAAGCAAAGGGCGTGGGAGGTCGCTGTGCCTATGATCACGGAGGCTGCAGGGCTGGGCTGTGACGCAGGCTCTCCTCCCACACTGACTCTGCGCCTTAGACACTCAAGGCTCTTGCTTTAGTCACCTCGTTAATCCTCCCACCAGGAATCGGAGCAGGTATTTGGAAAGGACGATTCAGCCAAGCTAAGAAATTCCCCCCAAATATTATACCAACTGAGCACAGCAGACCACCCGGCTGCGTCTCCTCTGGGGCCATCAGAGGAAGGCAAGCTCTTTTGGCCTCCAGGGCAGTTGCAGTCCATGAACTAGTATCACATGGACAATGAGCATATCTGGTTCCAATGTGCTCAGTCACTCAGTCATGTCCAACTCTTTGTGACCCCATAGACCGTAACCTGCCAGGCTCCTCTATCCAGGGGATTCTCCAGGTAAGAATACTGCAGTGGGTTGCCATTTCCTCTCCAAGGTATCTTCCCATCCCAGGGATCAAACCCAGGTCTCGTATGTCTCATGCATTGACAGGCGGGTTCTGTACTGCTGAGCCACCTGGGAAGCCCCTGGTCCTAATACAAAAACCCATTTCCTCCCAACAGGAACGTTTCATCAATATCCTCAAAAACAGCCAAGAGCCATTTCTTGTGGACAGACTACTCCATCCATTGTACAAGAATTTTTCTTCATTTCAGTGAAAAAGGGCATCCTTTACCCCTCTGTGCTCACTATCCATTTATCCTCCATGGTGGGCCACATCCCACTGAGCAGCCCTCCGAGTGCAGCCTGGACACTGACCACTCGTGTAAATGGAGGAAAAGACTCGCTCATCTCAGACGTGGCACAGACAGGGGCAAGCAGAGTGGAGGTCCCAGCCACACAGAGACGAAAGAAAGAAACACCGTCTGGGGGTTCAGCGAGATCCCCGGGGCCTGGAGAGCTGGGCCTGGAACCTCACACCTAGGCTCGCACTCCTGGCCACGGGGAGCTGGTAGCACAGTCTCGATGAGATGTTTGACCCCTCTCTGCGTGAGGTTCCCGTCACCAACCGCACAGAGGTATTAACACATGGAAGGATCCTGCTCCACACAGCACATAACAGCCCCCAGAGATAGCAGATAGTGACTTAACTAATAAGGATATGATAATCAAGGTTTGATAAAGGTTGTTTTTCTAAATTATGGTAAAAGACACATAATATAAGGCTTCCCAGGGGGTGCTAGTGGTAAAGAACCTGCCCGGCACGTGAGACACGCACGTTCAGTCCCATCCCTGGAGGAGGGCGTGGCAACCCACTCCAGTGTTCTTCCCTGGAGAATCCCATGGACAGAGGAGCCTGGCAGGGTACAGGCCATAGGGTCACAAAGAGTCGGGCATGACTGAAGTGACTTAGTGCACACATACACACATAACATTAACCACGTTAAATATTTTTAAGTGTGCAATCAGTCGTGTCAAGTCTATTAACGTTATTGTGTGACCAACTTCTGGAACTTTTTCATCTTCCCAAACCAAAACTCTGTCCCCACTAAACATAAACACCCCACTTCCCCCTCCACTCTCCTTCCTGTCTCTGTAACTCACACTCCTCCGGGCTCTCCTGTAAGTAGATTTCGTGGAGTCTTTGTCTTTTTGTTACTGACTCACATCACATCCTCAAGGTTCACTCACGTCACAGCTGAGGTCAGAATTCCCTTCCTTTTTAAGACGGAGTAATGGTCCACTGAGGACATGGGCTATATCTTATTCATCCATTCATCTCCAAAGGACACTTGTATTGCTTCCACCTATGGAGGGCATGAACTGAATGTTGGTGTTTAATAAGACAGAAATAGGGAGCTCTCTGGAGGTCTGGACATTGGGGTACATCCGAGCCGGATGGGAAAGGACCGTGTGTTGGTGCCCCACCCTCCGAGGCACAAGGAGGGCACAGGGCCCTGCCCCTCTGCACAAATGGGCAGAGTCCAGTCAAAGCGGAGGACCAAGGCCCCCAAACCAGAGCCCCAGAGACAGTCCAAATGCAATCCTGAGTGGTCACACCCAGGACCCGAGAGGAAGGTGCTCCTAGGAAACCCCCGGGGCCACAAACTGCGGGTGATGCTGCTGGTGGCAAAGTTCAGGGAAGCCTCAGGACCAGGAGATAAGCCACACCAGTGTGGCTGGACATCCCTAGAACTCAACAGGATGCCCACTTGTCTCTCCCCTGTGGAGGGAGCACTTTCTCCCCAGGAGGATGGGCTGGCTTTTTTCTCCCAGCTGAGCCCCCAGGAGGAAGGGGAGGAATGCTAGGACTCCAGTGCTGGGCAGCAGAACCAACACCCCAGGGGCAAGCCGCCTGCACCCCACTGGGCCTCAACGAGGTGGATGAAGGCCTCCAGAGGGATGCAGTCAGTGGGAGCTGGGGGGCACAAGGGATCATACACACCGGTCTCAAATAGAACTTGTCGGATCTCGGTGAACTGAACTCCTGGGTACACAGTTTCTTTGATAAGTTAGGTTCTTACTGGAGCTTGAGAGCCTTTGCAAGCACCAACTCCTCATATGGAGCAGTGAATAACCTGGCAAAGGAACATAAGTACTTTTCTAGAAACCAGGGACAAAGTAAAATCGGCTGAAGACTTAGCTGGCAGAACAAGCTCTTGGCCAGTTATCTGCAGGAGATAAATGCTTTTCTCTTACCCCTGGAACTGGCATTATCAGTATGCAATTATATCTCATAAGCGGCTGCTGCTTGTAGACACATGCTCATATGTTCGCTCCTGTCCGACTCTTTGTGACCCCATGGGCTTTGACCAGCCAGGCTCCTCTGTCCATGGGATTTTGCAGGCAAGAATACTGGAGTGGGTTTCCATGCCCTCCTCGAGGGTATCTTCCCAACTCAGAGATTGAACCTACATCTCTTATGTCTCCTGCATTGGCAGGTGGATTCTTTAAGCACTGCACCACATGAAGATACAGTGGCAACTTATGAAACGGAAATGGTGTGTAAAAGTCAGACTTTAGTATCAGCTTCAGTTCACGCGGTGGAAGCTGTCTGAGTGCTTTCATGAGCTCAGTGGTCTAGTCTTCTACTCAAGCCCAGAGGATATGCCCACGGAGCCCCCAGCTAATGCATCTCCCTCGAGCCCAGCCCAGTATCTCTACCAATACCAGGCATTTCCCACCCCTGGACTCAGCGCCTTGTTGACCAGCTGAACCTTTGAATATCTTCTGAGTTTTGCGTAACTGTGCCCTACTCCTGAGGCAGAAGCATCCTCCTCTTTCTACCCAGCAATGCAAACTCACAAGCCTCAGACCTAAAAGACAGAGGCCCGCGATGGAGGGGAGTCTTCAGAACATCTGGGCCTTGGCTCCTGTGCGGCCCCGAGAAGCAAAGCACAGTAAATTCTGACATCCCTGTTCTTCCAGGGCCTCTGCCTTCCCCAAGGTGCGTGTCTTCCTCTTAATCAGACTGGGAAGGTCAGGTTCTCCCTGCCCTCTCAGCTATCAAAAGCTGCCTTTGGTTCAAGAGCTCCCTGGTTCTTTCTAGCAAAGTATAAATGACAGATAAGATTGTACCTTTCCTGGGAGGGCTGCAATGCGGAAAGGAAATAGGAATTTTTTTCTTTTTTAATTCTAAACTTTGAGACAGAATGAGTTGGCTGCATAGAAGAGACAGTAGACTTTTTTTTTTTTTTCACTTTTTTGAGCAAAGTGTATGGAAGTGAACAGTTGGACAGCTTGGGGTCAGTGGTCTCAGGAAACATCCGTGAATCACACCATGGACGAGGCTTGTTCTCCTCTGTCCTCTACAGGATGAGTGCATTTCAGGGACTGTGTGTCTTCCTCCTTGATGCGTGCAGACTGGATCTAAAAGTTCTGCACTGCTCTGGGAAATAACTGGCTATGTTGGTTCTGCTACAGTAATGGACCCTACTGAAATTTTCCTAAGATTGACTGTCCACTTGAATTACTCCTGAAATGAGACCAAAAGGATTCTTTTAAATTTCTTTTAAGGCTTTGCACATAGAATTGTAAGCTTAAAGGAAACAGGTTAAGAGTTCAATGTAAAGAAAAATGGATACATTCTTACAATACAGCTTCTGTTTATGAGATGGTTACATTTCTCAGAACATACGTATCAAGTAATATTACTCTTGGTTTGTTATATGAAACAGGATCTCTAATTTATGGGAAAACTCTGCTTTCTTGACATGCATCTGGATAATGGGGTGAGAAGAGCGGGGTGCCCCTGACCCAAGACTGAGGCCCCCACAAACACCCATCGGCCCTCCAGGAGGCCTGATCCAGCAAGGCGCTCTCAGAGATGCTGCAAAACTGCTGTCCATGCTTCTCACTCAGCTCACACTCGGCTGATGGCACAAGATGGAGGGTGGAATCTGGAAATGGACATACTGAAAGTGTGTAACACTACCAACAGGGAATATCTTCACTTAAGTTTATATCCATTTTAATACCCCTCAACTTAGCCAGTCTCTATACATATCTAAAAATGAGTTTAAATTTAGAACTAGAAAAATATTTATATTTTCTTTAATTTTTTTAACATTTTATTTTTAATTGAAGGATAACTGCTTTATAATATTATGTTGGTTTCTGCCCTATATCAATATGAATCAGCCAGAGGTATACATGTGTCCCCTCCATCTTGAACCTCCTTCCCATCTCTCAACCCATCCCAGGTCTCTAGGTTGTCACAGACCCCCAGTTTGAGTTCAATATCACATGTAAAATAGATAAGTGGTGGGAATCTGCTGTATGGAAAAATATTTAAAATTGCCAAAACATTTTTACATAATAAAATAAGCCTCAAACAGAATAATGGCCATAGATCCAAAAATGCTGCATAGTAAGTAGGTTAGATTTTAAGGAGAAAATGATTCATGCCAAAGGCCACAGTAAAAATTTAAGAAAAATAAAATAAATTTAATTTTATCTAAGAGAAATTTTAAATAAAATTTAAATAAAAAATTTAACCACTAAAAATTTAATTAAGAGAAGTTTTATAACTTTTATCTCTTTGAAAGTAGTTCAGTTTTCTAAGTTGATTTCAATAATATCCTCAGTGGTCTAAGATTTGCAAGATATACCAGAATAAGCTGAGTTGATTCTGACTCATTCTGAATGTGTCCTTTTCTGAAACTGATGTATGTATTTACCCAAGTTTGCCTCTGTACCTATCCACTACATTGAAATGATGAAACTTTCTAACTATTTATCTCTTATCTCTAATGGATGTCTTAGATCTAGATGAAGGATGATGTTTGGACTACTTCTGACAGGTGGTGAGGGAGGGGGCGAGACAGACTCCCTGGGGGCTCTTGCAGCAGAAACACCTGTCTGGCAGGGAATGCGGAACTTGCAAAGCAAAAGACAGGTTTCACGGTGTCTCAGGAAACAGAGTCTTCAACAGTGGGGGGAGTAACATGAAAACAACAAGAAAATCTGTAGTTAAAGGCATCCTGGAAATTTCGTCATCACCCTTCCCACGGGACAGACACCCAGAAGCTGAATGTGAATTGGTGTAAATGTTACGTAAATTCCTGAAATTTAAGTTAGACAACAAAAATAGTTAATATTCCCATGCTAACTTTGTAAAATACTGCAGAAAGATTTGATAAAGGTTATTATCTTTATTTTAGAAATAGTCTGAACTTAGGCAAGGATGTGAATGCACCTTTACACAAAGAATCGCAGAGGGTGGAGCGAGAGGTACTCAGATGAATTTTTCTTAAATTCTTCAACGATAAGATCATATGAGTTATACAAGATTCCAATGCCACTCCCTTTAAACTGTGTTCCTAAAGTAATAAAGCTGGTAAGTTCTGCTGAAAGCAAAGCACACTCCTTCACCACCCTCTTTGCTCTGATTCACCCTTCCTGGGATCTGACTTCTCTCCTCAGTAAGAACTTCAATTATTGTCCCCTTGTCACTGCCCAGGGTTGCTTCACTCATCAGAAAGCCAATGACAGGGCTCTGGGCCCAGGCTGCCCAGCCACCAGACTGTCACCCTGCCCTCTTCCTGCCAGCGGGAGGTAGGAGAGGGACGCATTTATCAAGTAAAATACAGATCTGCTGCTAAGATAGCAGATCCTAAATACTCTCATCACAAGAAAAACACGATAACCACATGTGGTGACAGATACTAACTAGACATTATGTGGTCATTTCCCAAGTACACATATATCAAATCATTACACTGTATACCTAAAACTAATACAGTGTTACATGCCAATTATAGCTCATGTAAGAAAATAAAATGCCAAATAAACAATTACATTTTTAAAATGAAAATAGTTAAGTAACAAAGTAATATAAAGTAAAATAGAAAAAAATAAAGTACAGACTGGACACTCCCTTCACCAGCCTCCAGGGCCCAGCAGAGCCCTGTGTCCAGAGCATCAACCTGTGTCCAGCCAGCAGGTGGCCGGGAGACACACGCAGAACACTTCTTCCCCCGGGAGTTTTTACAATGACCACACCAAAGCAGTTTTTGCCTACAGTTTTATTGCTGCCAGTTGTCCCTGTTACAATAATTATATTATTCAAATAAGTATTAAGTAAATTTTTGAAATTTATGTTTGACAATTAAAACTGTTGATTGTGTAAATACTGCGGACAGATTTAACAAAGGGTATCATCTTTACAGGCTTCCCTGATGCCTCAGATGGTAAAAATCCACCAGCAATGCAGGAGACACAGGTTCCATGCCTGGGCCAGGAAGATCCCCTGGATGAGGGAATGGCAACCCACTCCAGTATTATTGTTTGGGAGAATTCTGTGGACAGAGGAGAATTCCGTGGATGGAGGACAGGGTAAGCCCCATTATCTTTATAGTCTCAAATGAGGTGAGGGCCAGAAAACTGTAAAAGATAGAGGAGAAATGATCCAAGTTTAAAGGGATTTCCTGCTTAGATTTATGTGCAATTGTCTTTATACTGTCCTGGCTTTTAAAGAAATGGAATCTGATAACTGTACTATATGCATTCACGACATGGTTCACAGGGAAGATTTTGAACCTTGAAGAGTGGACTTGCTTGGCTGCGCCATACAGCTCAGTCATGTCTGACTCTTCATGACCCCATGGACTGTAGCACGCCAGGCTTCCCTGTCCATCACCAACTCCCCGTTTGTGTAAATGGGGAAAAGATGAAGGTCTTCCTGAAATCAGTCCTGGAAGCACGGCCTGGTGAGTGTAGACAGTTTGCACTGCAGCCCCCCTCAACCCCCACAGAGAAGCCCCCTTTCACTGGGCACCATCACAAGCTGATTCAGCAGTTCTGCCCATACCCAAAGGAGGGGAGACCCCCAAAGAACGGGACAATACAGCTCTCCAGGTGTCTTAGTTAAAATAAATAATGAAGGAAGGTATGTATCATATTTCATGATCCCCTGATTGAAATGACTCTTCAAAATAACTGAACAATTAATGGTCCTACCTGTGATAAGATGATTTTTACATTGCTCTTAAAAATGATAATCATATTCAGACAAGAGACGACAGTGTGCTTTTCGATTCTAAATGATTAAGAGCATCTTGAGCAGTGACTGGCAAAAGTCACCTGGGTGGCAGAAGATCTGCGTGGGCTCTGCCAGCAAAATAGGGGATATAAACTATATCAAAGGAAAGCCCCCAGGAGAGCCCCTGTGACATGCCAGGTACCCTGTTTTCCTGGGTCCTACATGGCACCCCAGGAGCTCAAAGATCAAAGTAGACCCAGTGGATTTTTAGCTCCTAATATTCCAGGGGTGAGGCTCAAATGTTAACATACATCTGTTCACTCATTTCTGGATGCTTCTAGTTACTTAGGAGCAAGCCAGCCTAGACTCCTCAAGTGTTAGCATTCTCGATGAATGGCACCAAGGATGCAAGCAAAGCTACCACTGATTTAAAACGATTTAGATTCACTTAGAATTTATTTTTAATAGGAGTTATTGAGATTTTGATATCTCTATCCCAAGCTCCTTGAATGCAGGGACCAGATATCTAAGCTATGCTGAACTCTCCCTATTTCATCAAGTACCCACTCCATCACTACATTGTATCTTCCTGACTACGGACCAGGATCCCAAGCCAGGCACCCAGTAGAGACTCCACAATATCTACTGGATTGAACAGAAACAATGGGGAACTGCAAATCTGCAACCTACAAAAGCAGTGAAAGATGAAGCAATGAACATCTGTATACCCTCCAACCACACCCCAAGATTCACTTTCTCTCACACACTTATACGTGTGTACACGTGTACACGTGTGTGTACACACACATACCCCTTCTCCCCATGAATCATTTGAAATAAACGACACTTCACTCTAAAGTATTCAGCAAGGAACTCCCCAGAATAAGGAAATTTTCCTATGTAAGCTTGGAAAATCTTTACCTCACCTAAGAGAATACCATTTAATAGCCAACCCAAACTTGAATGTCCTCTATTATAACAAAATTACTTCTTACAGCTGCATTTTTCAATCAAGGATACAATCAAGGTTCACACACTGCATTTCATTATCCGATCTTTTTAAGATCTTGAATACTCTCCCTCCTATTTTTGCTTCGTTTTGTTGTCCCCGGTATTGACTCTTATAAAAATAGTTTTACTGAGATGTAATTCACATACCCTGTAATTTACTGATTTATGTTGCAGAATTCAGTGGTTTTAGTATATTTACAGAGTTGTGTAACCATCACCACAGTCAATTTTATAGTTTCATCTCTTGCAAAGCAGCATCAAGCCCATTAGCACTTACTCCCCTTTCCCTCTGACCTCTGCAGGCCTGGGCAACTACTGATTTGCTTTCTGTGTCTGTGGACTTACCTATTCTGATTATTTTATTTAAGTGAATAATACAATGTATGTGTTTTTGTGACTAGCTTCTTTCACCAATCATAATGTTTTCAAGGTTCATCCAATGTATTAGTACTTCACTCCTTTTATGGGCTGTATAATATTCCATTGCATGAATAGAACATATTTATCCATTCAACAATTGATACTGAACATTCTAGCTGTATCTACTTTGTGGTTACTATGAATAATGCTGCCATGAACATCTGCGTGTGTGTGGACATGTGCTTTCCTATGTTCCCACCAAGGGCTGGACTTGCTGTGTCATATGTTCAGTCCATGCTCAACATTTTGAAAAATGTGACACCATTTTTCAAAAATCAGGATTTTTCAATCCTGATCAGAAGTGTCTGAAGGTTCCAGTTTCTCCACATCTTTAACACTTGTTACTGCCTGTTTTTTTTTTTTTTTTTATTACAACCATCCTGGTCAATAGGAAACAAACAGAGATCATTCTGTCATTTTTGAGACTGCACCCAAGTACTGCATTTTGGACTCTTTTGTTGACTCTGATGGCTACTCTACTTCTTCTAAGGGATTCTTGCCCACAGACATAATGATCATCTGAATTAAATTTGTCCATTCCTGTCCACTTTAGTTCACTGATTCCTAAAATATCCATGTTCACTCTTACCATCTCCTGTTTGACCACTTCCAATTTACCTCGATTCAATGGACCTAACATTCCATGTTCCTATTCAATATTGCTCTTTATAGCATCAGACTTTACTTCCATCACCAGTCACATCTACAGCTGGGTATTGTTTTCACTTTGGTTCCATCTCTTCATTCTTTCTGGAGTTATTTCTCCACTGATCTCCAGTAGCATATTGGGTACCTACGGACGTGGGGAGTTCATCTTTCACTGTCAGATTTTTCTGCCTTTTCATACTATTCATGGGGTTCTCAAGGCAAGAATACTGAAGTGGTTTGCCATTCCCTTCTCCAGTGGACCATGTTTTTTCAGAGCTCTCCTCCATGACCTATCCATCTTGGGTGGCCCTGCATGGCATGACTCATAGTTTCATTGAGTTAGACAAGGCTGTAGTCCATGTGATCAGATTGGCTAGTTTTCTGTGATTGTGGTTTTCAGTCTGTCTGCCCTCTGATGGAGAAGGATAAGTGGCTTATGGAAGCTTCCTGATGGGAGAGACTGACTGAGGGGGAAACTGGGTCCTGTTCCAATGGGCGGGGTCATGCTCAGTAAATCTTTAGTGCAATTTTCTGTTGATGGGCGGGGCTGTGTTCCATCTCTGTTGTTTGGCCTGAGGTCAAACTGTTGACCCACCCCTCCTCCACCAGAGACTCCTGGACACTCACAGGCAAGTCTGACTCAGTCTCTTGTGGGGACACTGCTCCTTTCCCCTGGCTCTTGGTGTGCACAAGGATTAGTTTGTGCCCTCCAAGAGTCTGTTTCCCCAGTCCCATGGAAGTTCTGTAGTCAAATTCCCTAAGGGTTCTTGTCTTCTCCATAGCTCTCAGTTCAGTTCAGTTCAGTTGCTCAGTCATGTCTGACTCTTTGCAACCCCATGGAGTGCTGCACTCCAGGCTTCCCTGTCCATCACCAGCTCCCGGAGTTTACTCAAACCCATGTCCATTGAGTCGGTGATGACATCAAACCATCTCATCCTCCGTCGTCCCCTTCTCTTCTTGCCCTCAATCTTTCCCAGCATCAGGGTCTTTTCAAATGAGTCAGCTCTTCACATCAGGTGGCCAAAATATTGGAGTTTCAGCTTCAGCATCAGGCCTTCCAATAAATATTCAGGACTGATTTCCTTTAGGATGGACTGGATGGATCTCCTTGCAGTCCAAGGGACTCTCAAGAGTCTTCTCCAACACCACAGTTCAAAAGCATCACTTCTTCAGTGCTCAGCTTTCTTTATAGTCCAACTCTCACATCCATACATGACCACTGGAAAAACCATAGCTTTGATTAGATGGACCTTTTTTGGACCTCTGCTTTTAATAATCTGTCTAGGTTGGTCATAACTTTTCCTCCAAGAAGCAAGTGTCTTTTAATTTCATGTCTGCAGTCACCATCTGCAGTGAGTTTGGAGCCCCCAAAATAAACTCTGTCACTGTTTCCACTGTTTACCTATCTATTCACCATGAACTGATAGGACCAGATGCCATGATCTTAGTTTTCTGAATGCTGAGCTTTAAGCCAGCTTTTTCACTCTCCTCTTTCACTTTCATCAAGAGGCTCTTTAGCTCCTCTTCACTTTCTACCATAAGAGTGGTGGTATCTGCATATCTAAGGTTATTAATATTTCTCTAGGCAATCCTGATTTCAGCTTGTGATTCATCCAGCCTGGCATTTCACATGATGTACTCTGCATATGAGTTAAATAAGCAGGGTGGCAATATACAGCGTTGATGTATTTCTTTCCCAATTTGGAACCAGTCTGTTGTTCCATGTCCAGTTCTAACTGTTGCTTCTTGACCTGTATACAAATTCCTCAGGTGGCAGGTAAGGTGGTCTGGTATTCCCATCTCTTTCAGAATTTTCCACAGTTTGTTGTGATCCTCACAGTCAAAAGCTTTGGAGTAGTCAATAAAGCAGAATTAGATATTTTTCTGGAACTCTCTTGCTTTTTCGATGATCCAACGGATGTTGGCAATTTGACCTCTGGTTCCTCTGCCTTTGCTAAATCCAGCTTGAACATCTGGAAGTTCACGGTTCTCGTACAGTTGAAGCCTGGTAGGAGGATATTGAGCATTACTTTACTAGCATGTGAGATGAGTACAATTGTGCGGTAGTTTGAACATTCTTTGGCACTGCCTTTCTTTGGGATTGGAATGAAAATTGACCTTTTCCAGTAATGTGGCCACTGCTAAGTTTTCCAAATTTGCTGGCATATTGAGTGCAGCATTTTCATAGCATCATCTTTTAGGATGTGAAATAGCTCAACTGGAATTCCATCACCTCCACTAGCTTTGTTTGTAGTGATGCTTCCTAAGGTCCACTTGACTTCGCATTCCAGGATGTCTGGCTCTAGGTGAGTGATCACATCATTGTGGTTATCTGGGTCATGAAGATCTTTTTTGTATAGTTCTTCTGTGTATTCTTGCCACCTCTTCTTAATATCTTCTGCTTCGGTTAGGTCCGTACCATTTCTGTCCTTTATTGTGCCCATCTTTGCATGATATTTTCCCTTGGTATCTCTAGTTTTCTTTATGAAATCTTTTTTTCTTGTGTTCTGGTGTCATTTATAAAATGGCTTTACCTAACCCAAGACCATTAAAGATTCATTCCTATGTTTTCTTCTAAGAGATTTATAGTTTTAGCTCTTACATTTGGGAGTATGATCCACTTAGAGTTAATTTTTATGTGCCATATAGGTAAAGGGTTCAACTTTGTTCTTTTGCATGTGAACATCCTATTACTCCAATACCATTTGCTGAAAGACTATTCTTTCCTCACTGAATGAACTTGGCAACCCTTTTCAAAAATCAACTGACCATAAATATAAGGATTTATTTTTAGGATTCTCAATTCTGTCCCATCATTCCAAGTCTCGCTTATGCCTGTACCACATTGGCTTGATTATTTTGGCATTGTAGTTAGGTTTTGAAATTGGAAAGCGTGAATCCTCCAACTTTGTTCTTCTCTTTCAAGACCGTTTTGGCTATGCAGGGTCCCTTGCATTTCTACATGACTTTCAGGATTATGACACTGAGTTCTGTGGATGACTTCACTGCCATTGGCTTGAAGAAGGTTCTCAATTTGTCCATCTGTTTCTTAATATGAGATTCAGATTAAAAACTTTTCTAGCAAGAATACTACAGAGGAGTATCGGTCATTTCCCGTGGCATTAAAGGAAGCATAATGTCACGTTGTCCTGGTACTGGAAGTTTTTGGGCTATGAGCACTGGGTTAAGGATAAGGAGCTGGTTCCCAGATTGCTCCACTGCAAAGGGATGCTTTTCCCTTTGTAAGTAGCAGGCGGTTTTCAGGCCCATGTGGAGCACGTGTACACAGCCAATTCTCCAACAAACTTTCAACCAGTGATGTTAGCATCCTGTCATGATCTTTACCTATTTCAAGGTAGCAAAATGGAGATGCTTTATATTCATGGTTTCTTCTAAGTTTATTTAGCTAACAGTTCTCCCTTATCTCTTCTTTCTTTGCATAACACTATGAACTTAGGAATTTTAAAAATTGAACACTCTGTAATCTATCACTATGATTATTCTTGTCAGTACAAGGTCCTTCAGGCCACCTCTGGGGTCTTTTTTGATATAGCTCATTGACCATTTTCTTGCTTTCTGGCATGAGATTACCCTGTTCAATATCTGTAATAAGCTGTTTTTCCAAGGATCTATGTGGAAAAGTATAATTACTATAACTGGTGGAAAATATATCATTGTTTTTACATATACATATGTGAAAATGGTGATTATATGTATACATATCCCCTCTGCACACTGAGAGAATATTGATACCGCATGGAGTCCCTCCTCCTGCAGTCACAACCTCACTACCCAAGGACAGCAGCATGTTTGATTCTTCAGTGCTGCCCTGTAACAGCCACAAAATCATTTCAGAATTACAGAGGCAGCATCATCACCCACTAGAACAGAACTAGGTGCAACTCCAGAGTTCTTTGCTATTTCTTTTGTTCTTAATATATATTTCACTTAAGACATAGTCATAAAATTCTGTTCAAAAATCATCAGAATGCAGTCTTTATTCTGAGTAGTCATATTGTCAACTTTATGGAGCTAGTCTCATTTGTTTCTGTTTTATTCAACTTCATAAACTCCTTTTTCATCTTTGATACTAGTTTGTTTTCTGAACATGGAAAACACTTTGTGGTTCACAATTAAAACCACATAAAAGGGAATGTTTACAAAGTCTCACTCTATTTTTATGTTACCCACTTTATGCCTGATACCTCCATCCTTTCTGTTATTTTAATTTTCTTGCAAAGAAAAAGAATGTACATGTATTTTCATTTTTCCCTTATTTCCTGCACAAAAGGGAGCATCCCCCGAATGGTTTTCAGTTTTTTTTTTTTTTTTTTTTCCTTCATTTTACCAATGATTACTCAAAATTGTTAAAAGTCAGTTCATAATGACTTTTCCCCTTTTATTTACTTTTTGGCTGATACAAAGTAATTTTAGTAGATGGCATGAAACTGTGAATAACTTTTTTTGCACAAAAGAGCAGAATGGGAGGCAGGCAATTTCTGGTGATTAAACTATAATCCTTCCACTGCAGAATTAAGTACTAACTGGGAACTAAATACAAACTTGTACATAAGGGAAAATACACTGTTAATCTGTATTAAATGGAGACAAAGAAAGAATATCTTCAATATCTAATGTGGAACTTGAACTAAGCCAAATCAAAACTAATTGTCCAAGCTTCAAATAAAATCCTAATATACCACATGGAACCCTGGCTTCCCTGGTGGCTCAGTGGTAAAGAATCTGCCTGCAATGTGGGAGACGTGGGTTCAATTCCTGGGTTGGGAAGATGCCCTGGAGAAGGGAATGGCAACCCACTCCAGTGTTCTTGCCTGTAGAATCCCATGGACAGAGGAGCCTGGTGGGCTACAGTCCATGGGGTCACAAAGAGTCAGACACAGATGAGTGACTAGCACTTTCACTTTCAACGCTGGATCTCCTTACATTCCCCCTTTGCCCTTACTTGAGAAATAAAGTGGAAATTATCCTCTCCATGATCCTTCTAGATTAGATTCTAGAAACTCTGATTGCCTAGAATTCTCCAGAAAGTGGCCTACTGAATTCACAACAGTCTGTCAGCCAGACAGAATCACCTCTGTGACCTTGTCCCTTTCACAAACATCAAAGTCGCCATCTGACCTCTTGGTGGGGGAGTGTGTAAGGTGAAAGACCAACTGACCCTTCAGAGGTTGACCTCAATTTGTTTTACGCTTTCTATTGATCATTCTCAGACCTCGGTAAATGTCTTTTTCTCTGCTCTTGAGTAATATTTAAAAGCTCTAACCATATTTAAAAGGTTACTACCTATGCTGCTGCTGCTAAGTCGGTTCAGTCGTGTCTGACTCTGTGAGACCCCATAGACAGCAGCCCACCAGGCTCCCCCATCCCTGGGATTTTCCAGGCAAGAACACTGGAGTGGGTTGCCATTTCCTTCTCCAATGCATGGACGTGAAAAGTGAAAGTGAAGTCGTTCAGTCATGTCCGACTCTTAGCGACCCCATGGATTGCAGCCTACCAGGCCCCTCGGTCCATGGGATTTTCCTGGCAAGAATACTGGAGTGGGTTGCCATAGCCTTCTCCAGTTACTACCTATAACTGACTTCAATTTCTATAACACCTTCTATCACTAAATTAAAAAGTACTGTGTGGATAGTTCAAACTGTCAGCCAAACAAACATATATTTTCTTTCTTTCTTATTTATTTATTTGTCTGTGCCTGGTCTGAGTTGTGGCATGGAGGATTTCTGATGTTCACTGCGGCGCACAGGATCTTTTTTTGTTTAAGTTGTGCCATGTGGGGTCTTTAGTTTTCAGCATGTGAACTCTTAGTTGAGACATGTGGGGTCTAGTTCACTAAGGAGGGACCGAACACAGGCCTCCTGCATTGGAAGCATGGAGTCTTAGCCACCGGAACACCAGGGAAGTCCCTACACATATATTTCTTAAAACCGGTAAGAAACCATATCACTGTCTCTATGTGAAACCTGAATCAATCTATTTTATTTTATTTCTGACCCTGCTATTTAGAACACATCAGATTCCTTTGCCTAAAAATAAATGCTTAAGAGGCACAATGTAATGAAAAGAGAGAATCCTTGCTACTTCATACAGCTGTTGTCAGGGTTAGGGGAGAAAATGTTTGTAAGATTGCCTGGGATGCTGCTGGGCACACAGTAAACATTCAACCTGGGTGGATTTTTATCCTTCATTCTCCTGGAAAAGAGGCAAATAGCCACGTTGCTGCCTTTCCTGTATCTCCTCTTCACGAAGCGATTACTGGCCAGGCAGACAATAGGAACAGTAACGAGCAACAGCATCCAGGGCCTCGATGATTTGAGGGTAGATCAGTTGCCTGTCATCCCATGCTGAGCTGACCCACATGGAGGGGGTCTCCACTTCTGAGAGCCTGGAGCTGACCTGGTCAGAGGTTTGGTGGGACCTGGGCTCTGCCATGGAAGAGAACAAACAAGAATTCCGAGTGTGTTCTGGGGATGGAGGTAGGCGGACCAGGGAAAGCCCTCCTGCCGAGACCTGCTTCCTGCTATGAGAACAAAGGGCCCGCAGGTCCCAGGGCGGATGGAGGGGCTCACAGTACACCTGGTGCCACGCACTCAGCGCACAGCATGGGGTGGAATTCACTCCATGTGAAGGTGGGCATGACTGTCCCTACACCAACTGGAAAACAACACCGGCCTGGGCGGTTTCCTCACTCAGTTACTCAGCCCCTGCTCTGCTCCCCCCGAGCTCCCGCTGAGCAGGAAGCCCATGTTGTACAGACACCGCGACATCAAGACGGCTGGTGGCTGGGGCCCCAAGGCTGGCACACAGCCATCCCTGCACCCAAGGCCTGGTGGCTATTTTTACTCCCTGCTCCGACACACCCGCAGGGAAAAGGATCTCAGAAATGAGCTCTGGAAGGCTGTGGCGTAGCTGAGACCCCGGGATGTCGTGCTGCCCATCATGGCAGTGAGCCGGCGGGTCCGAGCACAAAGGCAGCAGTGTTCCCGGGCAGCATGCCCAGGACTCCCGCCCTTCAAACGGACGCCCGCTTCAGACTGCCCTGGCTACGACTTTCCAGGACTCAGAACAAATGAGCATTTTCGATCTGTACATACTGAAGGGAACCACAGGGCTGAGGCTAAGGCACAAAAGGTCTGACCACGAAATTCCCTGTAGGAGCCCCGCCTCCAGCCATGCCTTTCTCGGGACCTTTGAAAGCGAGCTCTGGGCCACAAGCAAGGCTTTGTGTGTCGGAAAAACCCACTCTGTGGGCCTTTCAGAACATACAATGATTCTCAGGCAGGAGCCAATTTTAGAACAGCATGGAAAGGCAGCGGCCACACCAACATGCTTCTGTGTGCTTCTGGAGAAGCTTGAATCCCGGGGCGAAGGGACCCGGACAGCTGGCCCACTCACAGTGCGTCCCCTGGATCAGACTCACTTCTATCACCCAGGAAGCCCTTCTGGGTGCCCCTCAAGCCCACAGGTTTCCAGTGTGTTCTGTGCTCAGGGAGATCCAGGAAGGATGACTACTCCCTCAGACCAGCAGGGAAGCAAAAATTCAGGGATGCCATGGGACTGGAGGAAGGTCCCCAAACGGTAAAAAGACAACAGGTGTTCTAATGAGCAGTTGTATTACTTCACTGCCTTGCTTAACTCATAAATATTTCCTGCCTGACATCTAATTTCCCTAAGTTATGGTTTAAAGTGAAGGATCATTGCTTTCCATTATCCTGGGACTCCACATACAGGACCATCGCAAACATAAAGTTTCCTTCACTGACTCTACTAGTTCATTCACTATACTGTACATAACACACATGAGATTTAAGAGGAGATGAGGAAGCCCACAAGAGCAGGATCTAAACAGGAGAAGGATGCCACATCCCTTTCAGCTCTTTTTAATAGTTGCCTAAGGCTCTGAGCTTCCCTGTGGGCATAGCAAAGATGAGAAGCATAGCCAGCGTTAAAGTTCCCTGTCCCAAGGCAGGTGGCCCTTTAGGACCATTTTCTGCAGGACTTCATGGTGAGAATACAGCGCTGAAATTGACTTGTGCCCCAACGACAGGCTGAAGAAACACCATGGCAGTTTTTCAACAGCTGTTCCCTCCTTCAATAAAGCCCACACTATGACACCAAGCAAGGTCCAATTATATTCAGAGTCCAAACAAGTCAACCCCCATCTCTTGGGCTGTCTTATTGAGGATAGAAGATGGCACATCTAAAGCACCACTGATGTTTTATAAAATAGGGAATTAATTTGGTAAATTTAGAATATGCAAAGGTTTATTCCTTACAAGAAAGGCAGGCTTACAAACTTAATAATTTGGTTGAATATGCTTTAAACCAGTTATTTGTTCTACAATTATCACAAATAAATCTATAATGTACATATACCTATAAAATGTATAGATAACTCAGCTTTTAGTTACAATTTTATTTTCTAAAAATATTGCTAATATTTGGCATTAGTTATACAAAATATGAAACCAAAGACACTGAAGCCATTTTGATGTTTAGCAAAATAATCTGATCTAAAGAAAAACATACTAACAAAAGTATTAAGAATCCACTCAGATTTGATCAAATTTCCCCTCTCAATTCCTGTAAGAGAAGCTTTTCAATTAGGCATCAATAATCAATAAGGAACATGCTGATTATGAAATTTAATATTAAAACCAATCCTTTAGGACTGTGTATTTGATATAACATAAAAATACATTATTTATTTACCTGTAATATGATATACTTATTTGCTAATTTTGAAATCACTTTTCCTCGAAATAAGGTAGTTCTCCTTGAAATGTATTTTTATAATTAGAAACAACACTTTCAGTCACTGCTTTTACTCAGTAAAGATATTTAGAATTTGTTATCCTAAATAAATGGAAAACATGTTCTATTTAAAGGAGTATAAAGCAATATATTATTTTTATCTTACATAAATTGAAACCATGTTCTATTTAAAGGAGTATAAAGCCAATATAGTATTTTTAAACATCTAAAAGAAACTAAGAAACAGCTCTAGTATATCTTATTTATGGAACTGTGTAATATTTAAAATTTTGCTTGAAAAACGGGAAGGAAAAAAGAGAGCATGGGATTTAGTCCTTCATCTGTGCAAACAACAGTTGCTACTTCCCCTCACGTGGTCCGTCTCTGGGATAGAATCTGGACAGTCCCAAATGAGGCAACGTGGCCCCTTTCTGGTTCTAGTCCCCCATTGACGGGAAACACAGACAGATGGCTACTAGACATCAGGCTTGTGCCGTAAGCATACAAAGTACCCTTGGAGCCCAAGATGTAAATCAGTGCTGCCATGGTGGAGCACAAGATGCAGGTTCCTGAAAACACAAAACGCAGCTACCATGTGCCCCAGCAAGCCAACTCCTGGATGTACATCCAGAAAAGACACAAACTCTAACTTGAAAAGATGCATGCACCTCAATGCTCATAGCAGTACTATTTACCACAGCCAAGAAGCGGAAGAAACCTAGGTGTCTATCAACAGAGGAGTGGATAAAGGAGATGTGGCACATATATACAATGGAATATTAGCCATAAAAAAGAAAGAAAGAATGCCATTTGCAGCAACATGGATGGGCCTAGAGATTGTCATATCAAGCAAAGCAAGTCGGACAGAGAAAGACAAGTATCACATGGCATCATTCATTTGTGGAATTTAAAAAAAATGATACAAATGAAGTTATTTACAAAACAGAAATAGACTCACAGACATAGAAAACAAATTTATGGTTACCAAAGGGGATAGTTAGGGGGGAGGATAAATTAGGAGTTTGAGATTAATAATGAACACTATTGTATATAAAACAGATAAACAACAGGGTCTATAGTATAGCACAGGGAACTATATTCAATAGAATAACCTATAATGGAAAAGAGTATGAAAAAGATACATTTATATACATGTATAACTGAATCACTTTGTTGTATTCCTGAAACTAACACAACATTGTAAATAAACTTAATTTAAAGATATCAATTTAAAAATAAACAAGCAAAGGGAAAATACAATAAATACAACCTGAAATTTTTAAAGAGTATCAGTGCCTTCTGCCTAAGGAGGGTGGTGGCTGCAGAGACGGTACAGCAGGTGCTGGTGGAAGCACGTGTAAAGAACGGGACAGAGAAGCGTCCAGCCCAGGGCCAGACAAACTGGGAGGAGAAGATGACCAAACGCAGGCGGGTGAAGACCTGGGGCTGCAGGGAGACAGGGCTGGGCACTGACAGTGAGTACTTGGGCACGTGGACCCCCTCCAGGAGACTGGACGTCATCCCACAGGTGACAGCAAGCCCAGGCAGGGCTCCAGGCAGGGTAGCATCCAGAAAGGACTCACACTGAACTGCGACTTCCCTGCAGGAGTGAGCAGGGTGGATTTAGAGCACGCCTTGCCTTTGCTCAGCACCCTCTGAGGGCATCTCACAAACTCTAGAAAAGATCCACACCCACTCCACACCACGCAACCCTCCCCCATAGCCTCCTGCCCTTCTCCCTGAAGCCTGGATCCACCAGCCACACCCACTGCCTTCCTGCTCCTGCATATACACAACTCAGCCCCACCTCAGGACATTTGCATGTGCTGCCCACACCCTGGCGTGGCTTACTCCTCCCCCACTGAGGTCTGAGAGCAAGTTCAGTTCAGTTCAGTTCAGTCGCTCAGTCGTGTCTGACTCTTTGTGACCCCATGAATCGCAGCACGCCAGGCCTCCCTGTCCATCACCAACTCCCGGAGTTCACCCCAACTCATGTCCATCGAGTCGGTGATGCCATCCAGCCATCTCATCCTCTGCCATCCCCTTCTCCTCCTAACACCAATCCCTCCCAGCATCAGAGTTTTTTCCAATGAGTCAACTCTTCGCATGAAGTGGCCAAAGTACTGGAGTTTCAGCTTTAGCATCATTCCTTCTAAAGAAATCCCAGGGCTGATCTCCTTCAGAATGGACTGGTTGGATCTCCTTGCAGTCCAAGGGACTCTCAAGAGTCTTCTCCAACACCACAGTTCAAAAGCATCAATTCTTCGGCACTCAGCCTTCTTCACAGTCCAACTCTCACATCTGTACATGACCACAGGAAAAACCATAGCCTTGACTAGACGAATCTTTGTTGGTGAAGTAATGTCTCTGCTTTTGAATATGCTATCTAGGTTGGTCGTAACTTTCCTTCCAAGGAGTAAGAATCTTTTAATTTCACGGCTACCTCCTTAAAGACACTTCCCAGAGAGCTCATCCAAACAGCACCATTGACAACCCTTTGTGACACCCCAGTTATCATTCCCGAAAGGATGCATGTTTATGTATTTGCTCTTCTCTGCTGGGACGAAACACACTGGGGTTGTCCACCATGCATTCCAGGTGTAAAACACAGATGAATAATATGTATGGACTCATGCTCAGTCGTGTCTGACTCTTCGCAACCCCATGGACTGTAGCCCACCAGGCTCCTCTGTCCATGGATTTCCCAGGCAAGGATACTGGAATGGGTTGCCATTTCCTTCTCCAGGGAATATTCCTGACCCAGGGATCGAACCCACCTCTCCTGCATTACAGGCAGATTTTTACCTGCTGAGCCATCAGGGAACTCTAATGAATAATAATCCATGATAAATACCTATTAAATGCAAGCATGGAGGGGAGACCAGAGTTAGGAAAGTGCTACAAAAGCCCAATACATCAGTGCTGACTTTGTCTGAACTAAGAAACTGGGGGCTCCCAGGTGGCCCTGGTGGTAAAGAATCTACCTGCCCATGCCTGGAGAATCACATGGACTAAGGAGCCGGGTGGGCTACAGTCCACGCGGTCACAAAGAGGTGGAGCAACTGAGCATGCAGCAAACAAGGCAGTGTCAGTGTGACAGCATATTGAGGAAGAAGAGCTGATGCGGTAAGTGAATCTGTGACTTATACACGCCCCCTTGCTTGACAGGGAGGAGGGCCCACTGGTCATGCTGACTTTCACATGGAGCAGAGGGGACAACAAGTGGACAAGAAGAGCGGGAGATGAGGGCACTGGGGGGAAGGCCTGAGGAGGAACCAGGGGAACGGGGGCAGCTGGGGTGCCCACTGGGCCTGGCCCCTCCTCACCATCACACACGGAGCATAAATGTGCATTCTGACGCTACCGAGTGACGGAGAGCCAACCCTGCCGTGTGCCTGCTCTGGGGCACGGATGGACAGAAGCTGGCCCTCGCTGGGGGACGAGAGAGGGACCCCTTTACCTAAGGCCTCTGGGATAAGCACAAGCCTGACCCCACGGGCTGCTGCAATTGGGGGAACAGTGGATGACAGACCGGATGGGGTTGCTTTGAATATTATTCTTGGCAGCAGCGCGCACGGGTAACAGATGAGACAGGCCAGAGGCTCAAGGAGAGCCAGGACTGAGCTGTTGAGGGCCTGGACCAGAATTGAGGCCACGTGGAGGCTGGAGAGACCTGTGATTGTGCAGGGACCACGTGGCATATCCACACAGGGCGAGGGCTGTGGGGTGGCTCGGAAGGCATCTGAGAGCATCCTTAGACCCATCCACTCCTGCCCCTACCGGCACCACTTGGTACCCAGGCCTCATAGCCCATCCCCAGGACCCAGCTGCCCTGTAGGCTGGGCCACGGGCATCAAGTCAGGCTTCCATCTGGCCACAGAAGGCGTGGGCAGAGTTGCTCTCCACGTCCCCATCCCCAGATCCCAGCTTCGATACCTCTCTGCCGCAGGTCTGCACTGCACGGGGGACCTGTCCCCGGGAGACAGATCCATGCCCGCCACCCCAAGAGCATCCTAGAGGAGTCACGCAGTCAAGACTTGGACATGTTTGCCAACTAATTGCAGGTTTAAGGATTAAGGGTGAAGGTGACTGATGCCAGATATGAGTCGGGAAAAACTGTTCATAGTGGCAAGAAGAAAAATAGGGTTTTTCTGAGGGGCTGGTGGTGGTAGGTGAACTGCTCCAAGTCTTCCCACACGGCAGCTGGAGGCTCCCACTCTTGCGGCAGGCGGTGCTCTCAGGTGAAACCCCAGGGCAAAGGCGTCCCCAGGGTGGCAGCAGGTCTGGGTTCCCGGCCGGCCTGCAGATTTCAGAGCCAGGAGAGAACTGGCCAGACCCGTTTGACTGGACTGTGCTGCTGCTGGTGACTTAATAGTAATGTCACTGAACGTCTTTTTGGCAACTACCAGATATTTTGTAATGGTTCCCCACAGGAAACACAGTGACACAGTGAGCACTATCCCTGCTCCAAACCCGGGACAGGAAAGAGGGCGGGGATGAGCCATGTCTAGGGGCCGCTGACCCAGCCCTGAGATGTGGACACAAGGACCCAGCCCCGCGTTTCACCCTCATGGCAGCCCACAAGGGAGGAACACTATTCTCACTTTTATAAAAGATGAGACTGAGTTTAACTATCTGTCCAGGTACGCATGGCTAGTTAGGGTTCCCTCCAGCGCAATCTGAGCCTGACCTCCCTAAGATGCTTTCTGGGTCTAAATGACACCTTCCCTAGGATCTCAGATTCTCAGAATCAAAGGCCAGGGCAGGAGGGTATGTGCATACAAGGCAGTTCTATGGGATCTGCCCGTCATAGCAAAGGCAGGAACAACCTCACATTTACCCCCAGGATGCTGTTTAAACAAAGCACGATGGATGGGGTCACACAAGGGAGGAACTCTGCAGCTGGACCAAGACTGAGGATACTCTCTGTAGCGGCAGCTCTTTCATGTAATTGTTAAAGAAGATGTAGTCTAAAAAAGCAATTCCTAAAACTTGAACCAAAATGAACCAAATACATCTACTGTACATTAAGTTGGCAACATCAAAACAACCCCAGATGGGATGCATGGGACAGGATGAAATAAAATATGCCATGTTGAAGGGGACGTGATGGGTTCATTACACTGTTCCCTGTGATAAACAGATGGACAGAAAGATATACAGACTTAGATGCCAGACAGACATAGATAGATGACAGATCACTGTTGTTTAGTCGCTAAGCTCTATCTGACTCTGTGACCCCATGGACTGTAGCCCACCAGGCTCCTCTGTCCATCGGATTCTCCAGGCAAGAATACTGGAGTGGGTAGCCATTTCCTTCTCCCAGATGGAGAGAGACACAGAGAGAGGGAGAGAGAGAGAGCGAGAGAGAGAGAGAGAGAGCGAGAGCGAGAGCGAGAGCGAGAGCGAGAGCGAGAGTGAGAGCGAGAGAGATGCTATTTTCTAGTTGTGGGGCTGGAAAGACTGAGGCCTCTCTTGTCTCCTTCTGGGACCAGAAGCCACAGAAGGGTCTCCATCACTGGCCGGTCATCTCAGCATTCGGGTCTAACTTACAGTCACCTGGAAAGCCTGGGGACAGTGGCTGATCCTTACAACCACGGGTAGCACCTGCAGCGCCCGCTCAGGAAACCCAGGCGCTGCTCATCTACAGTAAGGTACCTGGAAGGAGCATCTTACTGTCTCTTTAGTCTCTTTCCTTTTCTGGATCTGACAGTAACAGGCTCCTGTTGCAACTTCCCAGGCCGTGGTGTTTGCAATCCTGCCCCCGCTTCAAAGACACGGAACAAGGGGTCAAAGATTAATCAGCCCTGTAAAGATAGAGAAGACCTGAGCAACTGGAGCCTGGAGAGCAGGGCAGTTCCCCAGCCCCTGGGCCGGTCCAGTGGGGAGAGTACAGGCAGGGCTCCAAGAACTGGGCAGGAGGAGCCGCAGGCAGCACAGGACAACCAGGCCACTGCAGAGCCCCAGGGCTCCACGTGGCCACAGGTGGGGCAGCTTGCTTGTCAGCCCTGGGAACAGAACAGACTTCAGACAAAGACCCAAAACGCACGTGCAGAATGCTGGTGGTCCCTGGGGTGCCAGGAGGGCAGAGGAGCACAGGGCTCGCTGACGCCGGCCGTGTCAGGTGGCCTATGACCGCCCTCCCTGGCTGGCGCTTCTGATTCCGACCAGGAGGTAGAGTCCCGTGGGCTGACAATCTACGTGGATTCACAGGGGTGTGACCATCATGTCCACCTGCGCTTCCCAGAGCAGCCTCTCTGTGTGAGGACACAGCTCTGAACTAAAAACAGAACTCGAGGCCAGATGTGGCCCAGAGCATGGCCCTTTCCCAGCGTTTTACTGACTCACAATCCCATTTCACGGGCTTCCATGAGCCGCTTTCACAGTCATATACAACCTGACAAGCTCCCTTGGGATCATTTAAAATGTTTAACAAATACTCATCATGTGCAAAAATAAATTCTGACTTTGTATGTAACTGGTGGTGCACATTGTTTGCATGTTTTCATTGTGTGAGGAACAACTCAGTTGTGGGCAAATGAATCACAAAGTGATAAACTATTTCATTCTTTGTATGGAAATCAAACGCACAGTAAAATGCAGACTGAAACTTAACTATGTGTTCTGGGCAAAACTGCTCTTGGCAACTGGGTGTTTTACATTTTCTTTTAAAAAAAAAGATCCATGGATTCTTATTTTAAATGACAAAGGAAGACGTGGCTTTTCAGCTGCTACTTGTAAGCACTTCTGCAGGAAGAGTACAGCATGTATAAGGACGGTTCCTATTTCCCATGGGAGAAAATAAAATAAGGAGGTTTTAGGAAAGCAGAATCAGCACATATGTATTTTCTAACTTGTAGTTTTACAGACATTTAGACCAAGAGACATATCATTTTTATTTGGATCCACAACTTAGCCGTCTCAGGATGAGTATCACAAGGCGAATTTACAAAATGAGCCCTCCTTTTTTATCTTCCCCATTAATTAACATCTCAACATCAGGTCCCCTTCTTCTTCTTTCTTTTACCCCACAGTATACCACAGAACTAAGCTGAATGACATGATTAGAAATTTTGAAGAAACACATAAAATAGCATAATGGTTGAGATTTCCATGGGTGCTTAGAACAAGCCCCAAAGGTGGCCAAGGCATTGTCTCGCTTAAAAAAAAAACAAAAACTCCATCTGCCACTATTTCTCTTTCCACATGAACCTTCAATGTTTGAAGAAAAACCTCAGAAAATAATGTTGAAGCCATTGCTATTTCTACTTCTTTAATGATGTCAACACTGGCATGCTTTGCCAGCCCCCTTTTGTAAATTGCTGCATAAAGGACTTTCTCCTGGCAGCTGTTCAGGGGTCCACCTGGCCTGAAGTGTGGCCAGGATCTCCTGATGTGAACACACAAGGTTGGAGCAAAACAACCACAAGGCTGAAGCCATTCAGGCTGGGAGCAGGGGTCCATTTTTTTTATGTGTTTGCATGATAAGTCACTTCAGTCGTGTCTGATTCTGTTACACCCCATGGACTGTAACCCTCCAGACGGCAAGAATACTAGAGTAGGTTGCCATGCCTTCCTCCAGGGGATCTTCCTGACCCAGGGATCCAACCTCCATCTCTTACATCTGCTGCTTTGGCAAGCAGGGTCTTCACCACTAGCGTCATCTGAGAGGCCCCTTTGTATATGCATTTGCTTCTAAACAGGTGCACATTACTAGTGTACTGTGAACACGAGGGAAGTTACACGGAAATCTAATTTTGGAAAGGATAAGATAAAAATTAAATATTTCCTTCCCCAAACCCAATGGCTCACGAGGCAGGCACTACTGGGACATACAGCCGCACTCTGAAGACCGCGCCTCTAAGATGTGACCCAGTGGCATCCGTGGTAGCTACACGATGCCAGCTCAATTCCACCAGTGGAATCTGGCACATCCTTAGTGAGAAACTTCCCCATCCCTCCAGGAGGGCAAATAACCTGCATACCGGGGTTTTATTCCAATCAAGGAGTATAGATCCAGGAATGGAAGAAAGCAGTACCAGTATTCCCAGCAGTCTGTCCAAAAGGAGAAGGCCCCACGTAGGGCCTCCAGTGTGATAACCATTCACTGAAGGACACGGCACCTCTGCCGAGGCGGTGTCCTCCAAATTTACCAACAATGACAGAGGAGGTACGGAACTTTCATCCCTCCTCTAATCAGCCTTTCCTACCACACTGTCACATAATGATAAATGCTAATAACAACAGCCCCAAGCTCCCTGTTCACTCTGTGTGAGGTGCCATATATGTTTATATATTTTTTAAATGAATTTATTAATTTTAATTGGAGGCTAATTACTTTATGATATTGTATTGGTTTTGACATAAATCGATATGAATCCGCCAGGGTTTACATGTGGCCCCCATCCTGAACCCCCCTCCTACCTCCCTCCCCATACCATCCCTCTGGGTCATCGCAGTGCACCAGCTCTGAGCACCCTGTATTATGCATCAAAACTGGACTACCGATTCATTTCACATATGGTAATATACTTGTTTCAATGCCATTCTCCCAAATCATCCCACCCTCTCCCACAGAGTCCAAAAGACTGTTCTATACATCTATGTCTCTTTTGCAGTCTTGCATACAGGGTTATCATTACCATCTTTCTAAATTCCATATATGTGCGTTAGTATACTGTATTAACGTTTTTCTTTCTGGCTTACTTCACTCTGTAAAATAGGCTTCAGTTTCATCCACCTCATTAGAACTGATTCAAATGTATTCTTTTTAATGGCTGAGTGATATTCCATTCTGCATATGTACCACAGCTTTCTTATCCATTCGTCTGCTGATGGACATCTAGGTTGCTTCCATGTCCTGGCTATTATAAATAGTCCTGTGATGAACACTGGGGTACATGTATCTCTTTCAATTCTGGTTTCCTCAGTGTGTATGCCCAGCAGTGGGACTGCTGGGTCCTATGGCAGTTCTATTTCCAGTTTTTTAAGGAATCTCCATACTGTTCTCCATAGTGGCTGTACTAGTTTGCATTCCTACCAACAGCGTAAGAGGGTTCCCTTTTCTCCACACCCTCTCCAGCATTTATTGCTTATAGACTTTTGGATAGCAGCCATTCTGACTGACATGAGATGGTACCTCATTGTGGTTTTGATTTGCATTTCTCTGATAATGAGTGATGTTGAGCATCTTTTCATGTGTTTGTTAGCCATCTGTATGTCTTCTTTGGAGAAATGTCTGTTTAGTTCTTTGGCCCACTTTTTGATTGGGTCATTTATTTTTCTGGAATTGAGCTGCAGGAGTTGCTTGTATATTTTTGAGATTAATTTTTTGTCAGTTGCTTCATTTGCTATTATTTTCTCCCATTCTGAAGGCTGTCTTTTCACCTTGCTTATAGTTTCCTGTGTTGTGCAGAAGCTTTTAATTTTAATTAGGTCCCATTTGTTTATTTTGCTTTTATTTCCAATATTCTGGGAGGTGGGTCATAGAGGATCCTGTGGTGATTTATGTCAGAGACTGTTTTGCCTATGTTCTCCTCTAGGAGTTTTATAGTTTCTGGTATTACATTTAGATCTTTAATCCATTTTGAGTTTATTTTTGTGTATGGTGTTAGCACGTGTTCTAGTTTCATTCTTTTACAAGTGGTTGACCAGTTTTCCCAGCACCACTTGTTAAAGAGATTGTCTTTTCTCCATTGTATATTCTTGCCTTCTTTGTCAAAGATAAGGTGTCCATAGGTGCGTGGATTTATCTCCGGGCTTTCTATCTTGTTCCATTGATCTATATTTCTGTCTTTGTGCCAGTACCATACTGTCTTGATGACTGTGGCTTTGTAGTATAGCCTGATGTCAGGCAGGTTGATTCCTCCAGTTCCTTTATTCTTTCTCAAGATTGCTTTGGCTATTCGAGGTTTTTTTTGTATTTCCACACAAATTGTGAAATTATTCTAGTTCTGTGAAAAATACCATTGGTAGCTTGATAGGGATTGCATTGCATCTATAGATAGCTTTGGGTAGTATACTCATTTTCACTATATTGATTCTTCTGATCCATGAACATGGTATATTTCTCCATCTATTAGTGTCCTCTTCAATTTCTTTCACTAGTCTTTTATAGTTTTCTACATACAGGTCTTTTGTTTCTTTAGGTAGATATATTGCCAAGTATATAATTCTTCTCATTGCAATGGTGAGTGGAATTGTTTCCTTAATTTCTCTTTCTGTTTTCTCATTGTTAGTGTATAGGAATGCAAGGGATTTCTGTGTGTTGATTTTATATCCTGCAACTTTACTATACTCATTGATTAGCTCTAGTAATTTTCTGGTGGAGTCTTTAGGGTTTTCTATGTAGAGGATCGTGTCATCTGCAAACAGTGAGAGTTTTACTTCTTCTTTCCCAATCTGGATTCCTTTTATTTCTTTTTCTGCTCTGATTGCTGTGGCCAAAACTTCAAAAACTATGTTGAATAGTAGTGGTGAGAGTGGGCACTGTTGCCTTGTTCCTGACTTTAGGGGAAATGCTTTAAATTTTTCACCATTGAGGATAATGTTTGCTGTGGATTTGTCATATATAGCTTTTATTATGTTGAGGTATGTTCCTTCTATTCCTGCATTCTGGAGTTTTTTTTTTTAACCATAAATGGATGTTTAATTTTGTCAAAGGCTTTCTCTGCATCTATTGAGATAATCATATGCCTTTTATTTTTCAATTTGTTAATGTGGTGTATTACATTGATTGATTTGTGGATATTAAAGAATCCTTTCATCCCTGGGATAAGGCTTACTTGGTCATGATGTATGATCTTTTTAATGTGTTGTTGGATTCTGTTTGCTAGAATTTTGTTAAGGATTTTTGCATCTATGTTCATCAGTGATATTGGCCTGTAGTTTTCTTTTTCTGTGGCATCTTTGTCTGGTTTTGGTATTAGGGTGATGTTGGCCTCATAGAATGAGTTTCAAAGTTTACCATCCTCTGCAATTTTCTGGAAGAGTTTGAGTAGGATAGGTGTTATCTCTTCTCTAAACTTTTGTTAAAATTCGGCTGTGAAGACATTCGGTCCTGGGCTTTTGTTTGCTGGAAGATTTCTGATTACAGTTGCAATTTCCATGCTTGTGATGGGTGGATTAAGATTTTCTATTTCTTCCTGGTTCAGTTTTGGAAAGTTGTACTTTTCTAAGAATTTGTTCATTGCTTTCAAGTTGTCCATTTTATTTGCATATAGTTGCTGTTAGTAGTCTCTTATGATCCCTTGTATTTCTGTGTTGTCTGCTGTGATTTCTTCATTTTCATTTCTAATTTTGTTGATTTGATTTTTCTCCCTTTGTTTCTTGATGAGTCTGGCTAATGGTTTTCAATTTTATTTATCTTCTCAAAGAACCATCTTTTGGCTTTGTTGATTTTTGCTATGGTTTCTTTGGTTTCTTTTGCATTTATTTCTGCCCTAATTTTTAAGATTTCTTTCCTTCTACTAACCCTGGAGTTCTTCATTTCTTCCTTTTCTAGTTGGTTTAGGGGTAGTTCAGTTCAGTCACTCAGTCATGTCCGAATCTTTGCAACCCCATGAATCATAGCATGCCAGGCTTCCCTGTTCATCACCAACTCCTGGAGTTTACTTAAACTCATGTCCAGTGAGTCGGTGATGCCTTCCAGCCATCTCATCATCTGTCGTCCCCTTCTCCTCCTGCCCCTAATCACTCCCAGCATCAGAATCCTTTCCAATGAGTTAACTCTTCGCATCAGGTGGCCAAAGTATTGGAGTTTCAGCTTTAGCATCAGTCCTTCCAATGAACACCCAGGACTGATCTCCTTTAGAATGGACTGGTTGGATCTCCTTGCAGTCAAAGGGACTCTCAAGAGTCTTTTCAAACACCACATTTCAAAAGCATCAATTCCTCAGTGCTCAGCTTTCTTCACAGTCCAACTCTCACATCCATACATGACCACTGGAAAAACTGTAGCCTTGACTAGACGGACCTTTGTTGGCAAAGTTATGTCTCTGCTTTTCAATATGCTGCCTAGGTTGGTCATAGGAGTAAATGTCTTTTAATTTAATAAAAATGTCTTTTAATTCCATGGCTGCAATCACCACCTGCAATGATTTTGGAGCCCAGAAAAATAAAGTCTGACACTGTTTCCACTGTTTCCCCATCTATTTGCCATGAAAGATGGGATCAGATACCATGATCTTAGTTTTCTGAATGTTGAGCTTTAAACCAGCTTTTTCACTCTCCTCTTCCACTTTCATTCAAGAGGCTTTTGAGTTCCTCTTCACTTTCTGCCATAAGGGTGGTGTCATCTGCATACCTGAGGTTATTGATATTTCTCCCAGCAATCTTGATTCCAGCTTGTGTTTCTTCCAGGCCAGCATTTCTCATGATGTACTCTGCATATATGTTAAATAAGCAGGGTGACAATATACAGCCTTGATGTACTCCTTTTCCTATTTGGAACCAGTCTGTTGTTCCATGTCCAGTTCTAACTGTTGCTTCCTGACGTGCATATAGGTTTCTCAAGAGGCAGGTCAGGTGGTCTGGTATTCCCATCTCTTTCAGAATTGTCCAGTTTATTGTGATCCACATAGTCAAAGGCATTGGCATAGTCAATAAAGCAGAAATAGATGTTTTTCTGGAACTCTCTTGCTATTTTGATGATCCAGCAGATGTTGGCAATTTGATCTCTGGTTCCTCTACCTTTTCTAAAACCAGCTTGAACATCTGGAAGTTCACAGTTCACGTATTGCTGAAGCCTGGCTTGAAGAATTTTGAGCATTACTTTACTAGCGTGTGAGATGAGTACAATTGTGCGGTAGTTTGAGCATTCTTTGGCATTGCCTTTCTTTGGGATTGGAATGAAAACTGACCTTTTCCAGTCCTGTAGCCACTGCTGAGTTTTCCAAATTTGCTGGCATATTGAGTGCAGCACTTTAACAGCATCATCTTCCAGGATTTGAAATAGCTCAACTGGAATTCCATCACCTCCACTAACTTTGTTCATAGTGATGCTTTCTAAGGCCCACTTGACTTCGCATTCCAGGATGTCTGGCTCTAGGTGAGTGATCACACCATCCTGATTATCTGGGTCATGAAGATCTTTTTTGTACAGTTCTTCTGTGTATTCTTGCCATCTCTTCTTAATATCTTCTGCTTCTGTTAGGTCCATACCATATCTGTCCTTTATTGAGCCCATCTTTGCATGAAATGTTCCCTTGGTATCTCTAATTTTCTTGAAGAGATCTCTAGTCTTTCCCATTCTATTGTTTTCCTCTACTTTGCATTGATTGCTGAGGAAGGCTTTCTTATCCCTCCTTGCTATTCTTTGGAACTCTGCATTCAGATGCTTATATCTTTCCTTTTCTCCTTTGCTTTTCACGTCTCTTCTTTTCACAGCTATTTATAAGGCCTCTTCAGACAGCCATTTTGCTTTTTTGCATTTCTTTTACATGAGGATGGTCTTGATCCCTGTCTCCTGTACAATGTCACGAACCCCCAACCATAGTTCATCAGGCACTCTATCTATCAGATTTAGGCCCTCAAATATATTTCTCACTTCCACTGTATAATCATAAGGGATTTGATTTAGGTCATACCTGAATGGTCTAGTGGTTTTCCCTACTTTCTTCAATTTAAGTCTGAATTTGGCAATAAGGATTTCATGATTTGAGCCACAATCAGCTCCCAGTCTTGTTTTTGCTGACTGTATAGAGCTTCTCCATCTTTGGCTGCAAAGAATATAATAAATCTGATTTCAGTGTTGACCATCTGGTGATGTCCATGTATAGAGTTTTCTCTTATGTTGTTGGAAGAATTGTTTGCCATGACCAGTGTGTTCTCTTGGGAAAACTCTATTAGCCTTTGTCCTGCTTCATTCCGTATTCCAAGGCCAAATTTGCCTGTTACCCCAGGTGTTTCTTGACTTCCTACTTTTGCATTCCAGTCCCCTATAATGAAAAGGACATCTTTTTTGGGGTTAGCTCTAAAAGGTCTTTAGGTCTTCATAGAACTGTCCAACTTCAGCTTCTTCAGTGTTACTAATTGGGGCATAGGCTTGGATTACTGTGATATTGAATGGTTTGCCTTGGAAATGAACAGAGATCATTCTGTCGTTTTTGAGATTATATCCAAGTACTGCATTTCAGACTCTTTTGTTGACCATGATGGCTACTCCATTTCTTCTAAGGGTCCCTACCCACAGTAGTAGATATAATGGTCATCCGAGTTAAATTCACCCATTCCAGTTCATTTTAGTTTGCTGATTCCTAGAATGTTGACGTTCACTCTTGCCATCTCCTGCTTGACCACTTCCAATTTGCCTTGCTTCATGGACCTAACATTCCAGGTTCCTATGCAATATTGCTCTTTACAGCATCAGACCTTGCTTCTATCACCAGTCACATCCACAGCTGGGTGTTGGTTTTGCTTTGGCTCTGTTTCTTCATTCTTTCTGGAGTTATTTCTCCACTGATCTCCAGTAGCATATTGGGCACCTACCGACCTGGGGAATTCCTCTTTCAGTATCCTATCATTTTGCTTTTTCATACTGTTAGGTTATTTATTTGACTTTTTTCTTGTTTCTTGAGGTAAGCGTGTATTGCTATGAACCTTCCCCTTAGCACTGCTTTTATAGTGCCCCATAGGTTTTGGGTTGTTGTGTTTTCATTTTCATTCATTTCTATGCATATTTTTATTTCTTTTTTGATTTATTCTGTGATTTGTTGGTTATTCAGTAGCGTGTTGTTCAGCCTCAATATGTTGGAATTTTTAATAGTTTTTCTCCTGTAAATGACATCTAATCTTACTGCATTGTGGTCAGAAAAGATGCTTAGAATGATTTCAATTTTTTAAAATTTACCAAGGCTAGATTTATGACCCAGGATGTGATCTATCCTGGAGAAGGTTCCATGTGCACTTGAGAAAAAGGTGAAATTCATTGTTTTGGGGTGAAATGTCCTATAGATATCAATTAGATCTAACTGGTCTATTGTATCATTTAAGGATTGTGTTTCCTTGTCAATTTTCTGTTTAGTTGATCTATCCATAGGTGTGAGTGGGGTATTAAAGTCTCCCACTGTTATTGTGTTATTGTTAATTTCCCCTTTCATACTTGTTAGCATTTGTCTTACATATTGCGGTGCTCCTATGCTGGGTTCATATATATTTATAATTGTTATGTCTTCTTCTTGGATTGAACCCTTGATCATTATGTAGTGTCCTTCTTTGTCTCTTTTAACAGCCTTTGTTTTAAACTGCATTTTATCTGATATGAGTATTGCTACTCCTGCTTTCTTTTGGTCTCTATTTGCATGGAGTATCTTTTTCCAGCCCTTCACTTTCAGTCCGTATGTGTTCCTTGTTTCGAAGTGGATCTCTTGTAGACAACATATATAGGGCTCTTGTTTTTGTATCCATTCAGCCAGTCTTTGTCTTTTGGTTGGGGCATTCAAGCCATTTACATTTAAGGTAATTATTGATAAGTATGATCCTGTTGCACATGAGTTTGGGTGAACTCCAGGAGTTGGTGATGGACAGGGAGGCCTGGTGTGCTGTGATTCATGGGATCACAAAGAGTGGGACATGACTGAGCAGCTGAACTGAACTGAACTGAACAGCTTTATAAGCAAGTGTGTCATAATCCCTTTTTCCAGATGAAGAAATAAGAACAGGGGGTACCCGGGGTACCCTAGGTCCTCCCAAAACCAGAGCTTGAGTTTAGGTGCTTCCTCCTCTGGAGGCAGTGCAAGCCCCAGGGAAGCTAGAGTGAGGGGGTGCCAGAATCAGGTGTTGGGAGAGGGGCACAGACACCAGAGGCTCCCAGCTGCACTTGGCTTGTGACAAGCTAACTGCTCAGGGTCACTGGAGGATGGTCCTGGGTCTCCAAGCAACCCAGGGGGCAAGAGGAAGGAAGTCTTATCCTCACAGCAAGTGGTTGGTGCCAAGGCATGTCCTACATCAGTGACTCCAGGGAAGGAGGAGAGAGATGCTCAGTACTCAGAGGGGGCCAGGGCTGGTTATGTGCTCATGACATGAAGGGGACAGCCACACGTGGGGTCCTGTTTCAGGCCAGAAGGGGGAGCACCATGCAGATCTGGCGTGGCGGGGGGGGGGCGGGGGGGCGGTCAGGACCTGCCCAGCATGCTTGGCTCAGGCCAGGGAGGAAGCTCAGGGTCAGGAAGGCTGATCTGAGTGAGTCGTACCCCAGATCTCCATGCTCCTCTGCTTCATGGCTTCCTCCAGGGGAACAGACAAGATTTCACTTAAACTGCAGCAAATGCAATTGTGACTCATCATAATAATCCTTGGTTTTGTGAAAGCCAGCATCAGGACAAGGATAGTATGTTATAGTTTCTTCATGAAAGTGAAAGTGTTAGTTGCTCAGTTGTGTCTGACTTTTCATGACCCCATGGACTGTAGCCCACCAGGCTCCTCTGTCCATGGGACTCTCCAGGTAAGAATACTGGTATGGGTAACCATTCCCTTCTCCAGGGGATCTTCCTAAGCCAGGGACTGAACCCAGGTCTCCTGCATCGTAGGAACATTCTTTACTGTCTGAGCCACCAGGGAAACCCTGTTTCTTCACAGGCTCTGTCTATTAGTTTGTTTTAAGATGCTGTTAGGAAATGGTTGTTTACAGTTCTACCAGCCCTCTTCATCAAAGAATCATGGCTCAAGAGACAAGGTATGTTCAATCACCCCTGAATGAAGATGTGGCAGGAAAAAGCCCCACAGAAAACCCTAAGCTAGTTGACAGCTGTAGCCACACTGGACAGATGAAGTTCCTCAGAAGCCCCTTGGAGTGCGACTTCTCTTTCCCCTCATCTGGATTGAATCAAGTCAGCAAATCAGAAAAGTAGACAGAAACCAAAACATCTCCAACACGCACACTTCCCTCTGAAGTCCACTTATACGCCCTCCGAAGTGGGTTTAGGTTTGTGAGCACCTGTGTTGTCTTAAAACACTGTTGCCAAGCATAACCTGTGGACGGTAGCTGACCCTGGACACCCGTCTGAACACATGTGGCTCCCTTGGAGCAAAATAAAATGCACCCTTTTAAGAAGAGAGGAAGAGAAAACATTTCCTCTAGAAAGGTTTCTTTATACGGCCCCACTGTTGCAAAGCTCAGAGCCAGCCCTGGCCCTGAGGTGGTGAATGGCAATAGTTCCGTTCCAGAAAGAATTCAAAACAAGATCTCCTCCAAAGATGCACATTCTTGGTCAGAGTCCTGAATTTCCTCAATATGCTCATTCATTCACACATTTATGATGCACCTACTATGTGCCAGCACCATTCTCTGGAGTCTCTCCAGGAAGAGAGGGTCAGGGAACGCAGGGCGCATTTTGGCAACAGACAGAAACATCTGGCTTGCTTGCACTTAACAGACAATGTTTGTTGTTGGATAAATAGAGATAATGCAAACCCAAATCTTCTGGGGAGAAATAACGTACTGATGGTAAGTTAATAACTGTTGTTGGATCCTGTTGTGAGATTAGAGTTTACTGGGAGAGTATTTCTAGAGAAAATAGGGTGCTGAAAAAATAGAGAAAAGAAAGATACATAAACACAAATCTGAGACTCTGTTTAAAGGGATGGACTACAGTGAAGATGCCCAGGACCAGGTGCAGTGACACTAGGCAAGAAGACTGGACTTAAATCGACTTCCTCCGGTTCAAACTCTGGCTGCAGACAGCAGGGCCGTCCCATCTTGGGGGCTGGCAAATTCCTGTCCCCTGTGTTTTCCTATAGTAAGCAAGCTGAGATTGTTTTCTACAGTTTTTAAATGGTTGAGGGAAAAAACTCAAAATAGGAATAATACTTCATTGCATGTGAAATTACTTGAAATTAAAATTTCAGTGTCCATTTTTGTTGTTGTTCAGTCATTAAGTCATGTCTGACTCTGCAACCCCATGGACTGCAGCATGCCAGGCTTCCCTGTCTACCAACAGCTCCTGGAGTTTGCCCAAACCCATGTTCACTGAGTCGGTTCACTGATGCCATCTAACCATCTCCTCCTCTGTTGCCCCCTTCTCCTTTTGCATTCAGTCTTTCCCAGCATCCAGGTCTTTTCCAATGAGTTCTTCATATCAGGTGGCCAAAGTACTGGAGCTTCAGTTTCAGCATCAGTCCTTCCAATGAATATTCGGGGTTGATTTCTTTTAGGATGGACTGGTTGGTCGCCTTGCAATCCAAGGGACTCTCAAGAGTCTTCTCCAACACCACAGTTCAATTGCATCAATCCATCAGCGCTCAGCCTTCTTTATGGTCCAACTCTCACATCCTTATGTGACTACTGGAAAAACCATAGCTTTGACCATACAGACCTTTGTCAACAAAGCGCTGTCTAGGTGTGCCAAAGCTTTCCTTCTAAGGAGCAAGTGTCTTTTAATTTCACGGCTGCAGTCACTGTCTGCAGTGATTCTGGAGCCCAAGAAAATAAAATCTGCAGTTTCTATATTTTCCCCTATCTATTTTTGTCATGAAGTGATAGAACTGGATGCTACAATCTTAGTTTTTTGAATGCTGAGTTTTAAGCCAGATTTTTCACTCTCTTCTTTCACCTTCATCAAGAAGCTCTTTAGTTCCTCTTCAATTCCTGCCATTAGGGTGGGATCATCTATGAATCACTGCCTATTATTTGCCAGATAATAAAGCTATCGCGGATCTCAGCCACACCCGTGTGTTTACACAGCAAGGCCTCCACCACACAGTGCCAGAGCTGAGTGGGCCTCTTGGAAACCCAAACACCTGAAAACATCTGCTCTCTGGCCCTTTCCAGAAAGGTGTGCCAACTCCTGCCCTGTTAAACCCAAATGCCCTTTGAGGGCACACGGCCTGCAGATCCTGCGCCTGCCCCTCGTCTCACTCCCGGCGCCTCTTAGTTGTTCCCTTAGCACGCTCTCTAAACATAGGGCTGTCCTTGGAGCTGGCGGGCTGCCCTCTGGTGAACAGCTCCCTGTGGTTCCACCAGCCTGGGGATACTCTACCCGAGGGTCTTTCTGTTATCCCCCAACTGCTCATCCCAGCAGGACTTAACTGCTTAGATCACATTGCTTAAAGAAAATGTTAAGAAATTAATGGGTGTAAAGAGAAAGAAGATGATTATTTTCATGTAACCTAAGTTAAATGTCTAAGCAAAACAAAGTAAGCTGTTATGAATAATGAATGGTTTACTTAGGTGATGGAAAGTAACGTGAAAAGAATTAAGATAAAAAAAAAAAATCTTGTCAGTTCCCAGGAGGGTTCTGCAATCAGATTTTTTTAAATTGAAATTGATCTGCAATGTTGTGTCAGATTTGTATGTACAGCAAAGTGATTCAGTTATATATATGTGTGTGTATATATATATATATGAAAATATGTATTCATTTTCATATTCTTTTCCATTATAATTTATCATAGGACATTGAATATAGTTCCCTATACTATACAGTAAAACCTTGTTGTTTATTTATTTTATATATAGTAGTGTGTATATGTTAATCCCAAACTCTTAATTTATCCTTCCCACCACCAACACTTTCCTCTTTGGTAACCATACATTTTTTTCGATGTCTGTGGGTCTATTTCTGTTTTGTAAACTGCACTCAGAGTTGATCAAAATTCTTTTTGATTTCTTAGCCGCTTTTAGAGAATCTGAAGCTGGAAACCACAGGCAATGCATTCTGGATGGGACCTTCAATCTAAAGATTGCAAAATACATGTAAATGCATTTTTCTAAGACATTTCATATTTCCAGCGCACTCACTCAAGTGATGAATCCCAATCGCACTTGGGTCAGATCAATGGAACTGCCCACAGTTCCCTACATGCCGTGCTGTTCTGTGCACAGCTTCTCCCACCAGGGTCAGCTCTGCACTATCCTGGTGCTGAGGCAGTTCTGCTGGGCTCTCCGTCTCTTGCCCAGGTCTCACAGCTGAGATGTGGTACCTCCATTCCCAGGCAGCCTGACTCCATGAAACAGCATCTTCACCCACTCTATGATTCAGACTCCAGAGGAGCCAGAACTAAAAGATATGTTAGATTATAAAAATTATAAATATTTTTGCTACTTAACACTCCAGTATGGGCTATGCCAAAAAAAATCAGATAAATTTGGAAGTTTGAAAAAGAGGATTCAGATTATGGAGAATTAACACACTCAGGAAAGAAACTTATCAGAGTTCCATTCCAGATCCTACATATCAATGAAATGCGCTCAGACATCTGAACGCTCAAACAAGTACATGGCCTGAGGCGTCTACTCAACAGGCACTTTGCTGACGTTTTCACCCCAAAACCTATGCTCTGGGAGTCTCCTCAGGGCAAGCCTGTGGATAAGGCTTGCAGTTAGAGGAAGAGATCTCGCAATGTGGTCTGCCATTCAGGAAGATTCTCTCTGCACCTCTATGTCTGTGCATGCATCTATGGGACTCACAGCAAATACCACCACAAACAATAGCACTGTCTTTTCTGGGAACAAAAATCAAATCATAGGCGACTATAAACCAACCTCAAAACATAAAGCTAACATATGTTGCGAATTTTTAATGCATATTCTAGCTTGTCACAAAAGTGTCTGGGGCAATATGGCAGGCACCACTATTTGAAATCTCTTTCCCAAAAAATAAGCCAATGTCTGTGGCGACAGTCCTGAGAAAACTGTTCTCAAGAGCAGGTAGTGGTAATGAGGCTGTTACGTTCCAACACCTGATTCTGCTTTTAGAAGGGAAATTATCTCAGATGGGCAGCTCTTGCCTTCCAAGCAAATGGGCAGCTATGTTCACCGCATATTTACAGTAAGTGGATTCATCTGGCATTTAACATCAAGGTCCTAAAATGAATTAGACATTTCAGCAGAGGGATGAACTAATTTTACCTATTTGAAGACAGTTCACTTGCCTAACTAATTCAATAACCAAATACAGGAAGTTCCCTGGCAGCCTTGTGGTTAGGATTCTGGGCTTTCACTGCCAAGGCCTGGGTTCAATCTCTGGTCTGGGACCTGGCATCTTGTAAGCCACATGGCACAGCTATAAATAAATAAATAAAATAAAATAAATAATCAAATCCAAATCCAAAAATACTCAAACACTTCAGTGGTTCTGGAATTCCAACACCTCCTAAAAGCTGTTTTAGGTGTTTATATTTAAAGTGTTACTGCCTCACCCTGGTTCGCAGGTCCAACAGTCCCATCTCTGGGACAGCAGCTTCACCTGTAGCGAGTGGAAGTCTGTCTTCCCTGGCCTCCTGTCCGGACCCTCTTCTGCTCCCTCAGCTGCCCCTCCAGGTGTCACAGCACATCCTGACCCCACACCGCCACCTTCACGGTTACCCCAGCCTGCGTCCCTGCTGAGCATTTGCATGGGCTGCCACACTCCCCAGCACACACACCTGCCTCAAGCTGACACCAGCCTTGTTTCAATATCTCCCCTCCCACACATGCCCCTCCTGCCACATCATAGCCCATCTCACCATCCTCCAGGCAAAGGGCACCACACGATGCAATGGTCCCCTCCTGTCCCCACATCCAAAAGTCAGCCCACTGACCACAGTTCTGCGAGACTCTCCAATATTCCCCTTCTCAGAGTCACTGCTGCCTCTCTAAAGCCCAGTTTTTAAGAGACATCCGAGATAATTTTAACGAAAAGAATTCTTCTCTGATGCAAATAATTGGACTTGATTCTCAGGTCTACATTTTTATATGCATGGGTTCTGTCTGAAGTGGGGAAACATTGGTACTAACAAGTTGAAGGGAAATCACCTGGCTGTACTTCAATTCTTTAATGGCCGAACTTCTGATTCCCAAGTGACACAGCAGTGAGAAGTGACATGGGCAGGGCTGAGGAGGAGAGGGCAGGCTATGTGGGTGCTCCCTCCAGATGTATGATGGTGGCGACTGAACAAAACTGCACAACCTAAAAGCTGACAGTTATGTTTTATTCGCCAAACAACACTGACAACTTTAGCCCAGGACACAGCCTCTCAGGCATCTCTGAGAAATTGATCTGAAGAGCTGAGGGAGGAGCCAGGATATATGGGAGTTTCTGCAACAAAGACCAAGTAGTTGGAACATCAAAAGATTACTTTTGGGACTTCCCTGGTGGTCCAGTGGTTAAGACTCCACATTCCCAACGCAGGGGGTATGGGTTCAAATTCAGTTGGGGAACTAAGATCCTACTTGCCATGTGATGTAGCCAAAATAAGGATAACTATTAATTAAAGAAAATAAGACATCTCAAGTTAAGGAATCTGGTGCTGTCTATGTATGGGAAGATGCAAGAGTCCAGGCTCACTGAAATCATTGCTTCAATGCACCTCAGCTGTCTGGGGCCAGTGCCCTGTGCTCTCTCATCCTGAGTGTCCTCAGTGATGAGAAGGTGATTGAAATGTGATGGATTGATGGCTGCAACATCCTTTGTTTACTGATATGGCAGAGACTTTTTTTTTTTTCACTGAAAACAGCAACTGGGTGCTGCCAATGCCAGCCCACAAATGGGTCCAGAGGGCTGGGTGCTGGGGAGCCAGGTCACTCTAGGACCGTGACCTTCCCGGCTGCAGGAAAGGTCTGGCGGCGCACTCTGGAGATGCAAGAACAAGGCTGCGTTCATACCAGCTGTTTATTGCCCTCTGCAGTCATGCTGCATGAAGCTGAAAGACGTTCTCAGAGTCTAGGTGCAGGACTCCCTTTGCATAAAGAGAACTGTGAGATTGTTGGGGAACCCCCACTTCCAGATCTACCTAACAGAGCCACGCCCAATCTGCCTGGGCTGTCCCCCAAGTGTTGGCCCCTGTGGCCCCCTGCCCAATGGCCTCCCCACTTCGCAGAGCTGAGCTAGGAAGCAAGGCTCCACCAGAGAACAGGAGTCGAGCTGGGCCTTTACTTTGCAACATTAGAGGAAAACAAGCCAGTTCCTCACCATCTGCAAACTGATTGGCAAGCATGAGAGTCACATGGGAAACTTGCAAAATTACAGGAGCCCAAGCTGCTGGGATCCAAGTCCCGGTGTGTGGGGTGGGGGGTGGTGCCCAAACCTCATCCCACCCCCTGCCCCCACCCCACAGGCATGTACCCCATATACCTTCCCCAGGATAAAGTTATTCAAAAACAGTCATCCAGGGGTTAGAGATTCCAGCTGTTCACCTCGCAGTGAAACATAAAAGCAATCATCTCCTTTTTTTTCCCATGGGAATGTTAACGGACCCCGATGACATTCTGGAGCCCCACGTCCTCCCCAATTGTATTTTCTTCTTCCTCTAGTCTGCCCTCCCTCCCCACAGGTCTGGGGGTTTCCCTGTTTTAACAAAGAAGCCCTTATCATCTTATTTATTCTTCAACAGCAGGAAGCTTCCTTCTTTTTCCAAGGAAAAGCCCTTTGTTTCTACAAACAAAACCCTGGTACAAACACAGAGGATGTGTCCTGTGAAGAAATTAATGTTCAGTGGCAGGACCGGTGAAGCTCATAAGGAGGATCTCGGCTTAGACTCCAGGACAGTGCCATGGTTTCGTGACAAGAAAGCAGCAATTCTAAGGAATTCATCTGAATTAGAACCTGAGATTTGGGCTGGATAGCTAACAGCAGTGAGCAGCACATTCAAACCCATGACAAGATGCTCTTTACTCACTGGAGTCGCTGTGACAGCAGGCTGGAGCCTTGCTGGCAGCAGTGCCTGTGAGTCCCTGTAGAAAACGGCACCTGCCCTTGCCCCTCAGGTCTCACCCCCTGCCTTCCGTGAGGCTGGAGGGAAAGGGGAGCTGGACACAGTGTGGACCAGCCCCTAGGTTGCCTGGGGCCAGGACAGAGGGGTCCTGAGTCCTAGAAAAAGTGTGGCCTTCTGCATACAGAGCAGAGGAGTCCATCAGAGACTCAGGAGTAAAGAGGGAGACAGACCAGAGAAGGGCAGTAAAATGGAGCAGACAGCACTAGGCAGAGTGAATGGCTGGCGCAGCCCCAGAGTCACAGACCTAGAAGCACTTAGCCCCCCAGATGGTGAGGGGCTCCCATCCTGTCTCCAGCAGGTCCCCATCACTAACCTCTGCAAAGGCAGCAGCAGGGCCAGGCCACAGGCCCATCAGGACTGGGATCCCTGGGTGAGGCTCCCCTGCTGCCATGACAACCGTGGATGCTCTGGTCCAAGCCACAGTCCGGCTAAGTAAAAAACTGCCAGATCTGCGCTTGCGAAGCTCTGAACCGGTCATTCAGGCCAGGCATGGCCATGACCCTTGCCCACAGCCTGAAGGGTGTGGCTGCACCTGAAGTCAGCAGCCAGGCCTCTGCATCCAGCTGGCCAGCCAAGCTCACTGTCAGCGGGCAGGCAGCATTCAGGTTCACGCACACTTGTCTGGACTCGGTTCCCTGGAGAGCATCACTATAAGACCCCTGCCAGAAGTGAATATTCCTCTGAAGGGCACTGATGCAGCAAATGAGCCAGTAACTGACCTCATAGTGACCCCCCTCTGCCTGAAATCGCTGGGGGTCCTTGTATGCCAACAATTCACAGAAATAAATGGGTGAGCTGTATGGAATATAAAAAAAGTTTTTTATATTTCAATAAAGCTGTTATTTTTTAAATTATGGAAACAAAATATTTATTTCAATGTAAATTCTTTACCCACTAAAATGCTAAAGTCCCAAAGTAAATTTATAAAATCTCTTGAACCTTCCAGTCCGATGTGTGAACCCGTGTCTAGTCCTCATCATTTCAGTGGAAAAAAAGACTCTTTAAAAGGTGCTCTTCCCTTCTTTGGCAGGCGACTCAGTGGGTAAAGAATCTGCCTGCATGCAGGAGACACAGGTTCAGTCCATGGGTCAGGAAGATCCCCTGGAGGAGGGCGTGGTAACTCGTTCTAGTATTCTTGCCTGGAGAATCTCATGGACAGAGGAACCTGGTGGACTACAGTCCACAGGGTTGCAAAGAGTCGGACATGACTGAAGCGACTTAGCACACATGCATGCACTTCCCTTCTTTTCCTTGCTTTTATCTTCTTGAAAAGATTTAGGTAGCCAAGGAGACAGCTGGAGTGGGGCAGAGGTGTGGTGAGTATACACAACGCATTAAAGCGATAAGTACATCCATGAAGGGTTCTGGCAGTTGGGCTCCTGGCATCAGAGCTGGGAGTCAGCCACATGGAGAGCAGGGCAGGGAGACAAGAGCGTGTCCTCCCAGAGAGGAGCGTCTGCATCTGTGAAGTTATGTGTATGGACATGGGGAGGGAAGGGGCGGATGTCAGCAAACACAGATGTTAATAACCGGGGAACTGGGATGGGTGTTTGCAGGGATTCTTTGTAGTAAGCCTGCAGCTTTCCTGTAAACTTGACTGGCTCTAAAATAACAAAGTTAAAAACATATTGGTAGGATTTCCCTGCTGGTCCAGTGGTGAAGAGTCCATCTGCCAATGCAAGGGACACAGCTTCTGGGAATATCCCACATGCCCCAGAGCAAACAGTCCCATGAGCCATAACTACTGATGCCCAAGCGCCTACAGCCCACGTTCCATAACAAGAGAAGCCTCCACGCACCTCAACTGGGGAAAGCCCGTGGGTAACAAAGATCCTGGGCACTCAAAAGTAAAAGAATGAATAAAATTTAAAACCGTATACATTGGTAAAAATGAAGAAAGGACTACTGAACCACCTAAGGATACTGGGTATGATTGCTGTCTGGTTCTCCAGCCACTACTGAAGCTGGCACCTGCCCCTCCTCTCTAGGTGTCAGCCCCTCCCCTGTCTCGTGGCCCCTGGTCTTTCTGTCTCTGCTTCTCCGTATTTCTTTAGGCTCCTCTGGTCCTTTGTCCTCCCTTCCACAGACTGACCCTCTTTCTTTCTCCTTCCTTTCCCCATCCCCACCTACCCAGTCAAGAAGTCAGTTCAAAATGGAGTTAGAGTGTATCTTTTATTTATTTAGGTTGTGTAATATAGAAAAAATACAAAGATTTTGAGAAACTTTATGTATAATAATTTGCTATTTTCTTCTCAAATAACAGTTATGGTCACTTTTAAAATTTTATAAGTATAATGAGTAAAGAGTATTTTAAAATGTTTCTCTTTGGATAAAACAATACAACTCTTTTCTTATTTTCTGTATAGTCATTTTCCCCCCTATAGGTCAGTCATCCTTAATTTTAAAAAAAGTTTCTGTGATCCTAATTTCCCTCTGGGACCTATGTGTACATAACTAATAACAGACAAAGATGAACAGACAGACAACGGACAGGTGGATGGGTGGATGGACTGCTGGACAGAGAGAGAACACATCGTTCTTGCTGCACTGCAGTCCCCGTGTGATCAAATGCAGATGACAACAAGGCCACTGTCCCAGGCGGCCTTGTACTCAATGCAGACATGTTCTGCAAAAACTTCCAGCGCAGAGCAGACAGGTAGCAAGCCATCACGAGAGGCTCCTGGATGGGCGGACAGACCATCTCCCTTCTCCAACATGCCTTCTGCAGTCCTGGCCACACCCCAGAGCAGATCAGTTTCATGGTATTTACCGACCTCCTCTCTGCACTCACATGGGACACACAAGGTAAGCACAGCCCCTGGGGACGCCTAAAGGACAGTCCTACCTCAGGACCCAAACCACAGTGGCCGGCCTGGTACCAGTACCCCAAACACGAGCATGTAAATACCCATGTCAGATGATAAATAAATTTAGAAGCTCCACATTCACAGAAACTCCCACGCACACGCACACCGAGCAAGCGGGGAGAACTTGATCCGGAGCTTAGCCGATCTGAGAACCAGCCCTAGGCAGGGCACTCCCATTTATGGACACCCGTCCCCTCCTGGGGCCCCACAGGAGACAACAGCGCTATATTTAGACGGGTCCGTGATTCCAGCCACTGCAGCCAGCAAGCACAGATCCACCTCTTCCGTGTGCTACTCTTCCAAAAGTAAAGAGACAACAAAAATAATAAAACAATAGTGACAGCTATAATCTGCGGAGCTGGGGGCGGGGGATCCCTCCACATGGGATGTGTGCTCCTTGTTGATTTCAGCGTGGAGGAGAGAGGAGATTTCAACAGCGGCCAGGCTGCTGCATGTGGCATGCTGACTCTTCATGCACCGCCCTGCACCTCCCTGCGCCGCCCTGCGCCCACGCACAGGCGCCCGCGGGGATACTCCCCTCCCGAAGCCTGGGCCTGCAAGCAATAGACAGCTGTCATCACTCTCAGGTTACCAGCAGGCCTGCCCTGCGAATCAGCCCAGCACCCAGAGGCTAATGATCATAGGGTTTCTCTTTTTAAAACCCCAATGATTTGCTGAGAAGTCACACAACAAATGTATGGCAAAGGCATTTTACATTCCAAGAGAAATCATGAGTTTTCAATGTTTTAAAACTTATCTACTAAACCCAGGTCATTCTCAGCAGGGACCACGCAGAAACTGCATGGAAGAAACTAGGCCCTAACTATAAGAAAGGAAATAAAATGTGTGACATTGCTGCAGATATTCCCATGGGTGCGTTACACGTTTTTTGATAATTTTTTTCCCTCTATGTTTTCAAATAAACTGCCTGAAATTTTCAACTCTATTTACTAGGCCCTGCAATTATTATTTTCATATGAGATCCTTTGATACACGCCTTTCAAAAAATTTTTAAGTGTTTTTGATGACGACTTTATTGGACTTGTTACAGTATTGCTTCTGTGTCATGTTTTGGTTTTTTGGCTGTGAGGCATGTGGGATTTTAGTTCCCCGACCGGGGATCAAACCTGTACCTCCTGCATTGCAAGGTGAAATCTTAACCACTGGACTGCCGGGGAAGTCCCAACACATGCCTTTTAAAAATAAGCTTTATTTTTACAGCAGCTTTAAATTTGCAGCAAAATTCAGCAGAAGGTACAGAGATATTCCAAACACCCCCTACCCCACACATGTACAGTCTCTCCCGTTATTAACATCTCACAACAGAGCGGCACCTTTGTTACAACTGATGAGCATGCATTAACATCATCCTCGCCGAGAAGCCCTAGCCTGCACTAAGGTTCACTCCTAGTGTCACAGACTTTATGGGTGCAGACAAGTGTATGGTGATGCACCCACTGCTGTGGCATTATGCAGAGGAGTGACATCACCCTAAACGTCCTTTGTGCTCTACCTATGTGTCTCTCTCTTTTCCTCCCTGACTCCCTAATCAGGAAGCCGCTGGTCCTTTTACCTTCCCCACAGCCTTCTCAGGAACGTCACATACTTAGAATCATACAGTGCATAGCCTTTACAGATGAACTTCTTCCACTTAGTAATGCATCTAAGTTTCTTCTGTGTCTTTCCATGGCCTTGTAGTTCATTTCCTTTCAGGGCTGAATTATATTACACTGACTGATATTCCAGGCACATAAATCTTAAAAAGAACAAGGCTCCAAGGGAACAAACATACTATGCCCTATCTCTCCCACTCAGTGTAGCTGTAAAGCCTGGTCAGCGTGCTTGCAGCAGTTATTTGAGAACTCTGAGAAGTAAACTGTAACAAGTGAACTGGGGATGAAGACTGGAATTCACAATACCATCAAAGGCTGCTAAGTTTACGGTTTTTTCCAGTCCCGGACACGATGCAGCATGAACTCTGCTGCGGGCAAAGGCACAGACAGATCGCAGTCCAGGAAGAAACCCCAAGTGCCGGCTCCAAGAGCAGGGGAGGGTACCCTAGTGCTCAGAGAGAATGGGGTGTACACCTTTCTCAGGGGGAGCAGGGCTATGCTCACCCATGCCCTCCTGAGCCCAGTCCCAAGCAGAGCTGGTGGCAGCAAGGTTGGGGGCCGCAGGGGCCCAGAGGACCCTGGAGCTCTGAGGGACGAAACCTGTCCTCTCCCATCAGGGAAGCGGTGGTTTCCAGGAGGTGGAGTGAGCCCCACTGCTTTTTCTAATCTCTGTTCTTCTGCTGCTTTGCCCCAGAAGTGGGCAGTCTTGGGAAGTGCACCTTGGAGTCAGGTAAATACAGCCCCAGTTTGCTGGCTTGACGACCAAAAGGGGAAGCTTAGAGAAGCCAACAGCCCTGGGGAGACTGTAGAAAAAGAGCTCAGGAAACTCCAAAGAGTCGTCTGAAGTCCTGTGGCATCTCTGACCTGCGCCAATGTGGATCTGACCCTTACCAGCAACCAGAGACTTTGAGAGCTGGACTAGGAGAGAGAATACCTGCTGGGTCCCAGTCTGGGCGGGGCAGAACAAACGTGGGGAAGATCAGAAAGCACGGAAAAGGCTTTGTAAGCAGAACTGGTGCTGAAACAGTAGCTACAGAAAGCTTGGCAGAAATTTAAGCTGAACTCAGTTGAGTCAACTGCCTGATAAAACAAAAATATCAACATTCTCATAAGACAAAAACAAAACCCAGAATACCATAACAGAATATTCAACAGGTCTATCCAGTTACTCATCTCAAGTCACATGGGGAAAGACACCATCAGATGTCACAAAAGACCCATGGACTGGAACTGTGATTGAGACATGAAGCAAATGTTATAAAAACATTCCAAGGAGTAGGAGCAAACACATGGAAATCAATGGAAACACAGTAAGTCTCAGCAAAGAAACAGAAGCTTTAAAAAAATACCAAAAGGAAATTTTAGATTTGAAAATATAATAACTGAAACTAAAAAATGCAGATTTACTGATTTTGAGTATGTCAGCATAAATTCTCCAACCTGAATAACATCAAGAGAAGTGGTTGACAAAAAAATGTAGAGACTCAGGAATTGATTAGACAGCACCAAAAGGTCTCACATGCATGTCAACAGACTTCCAGGAGGAAGAGGAAAAAGAAAGTGTTCCAGAGGAAAATTTATTAAGAAATAATGGCAGAAAACTCTCCCAATTTGTTAAAAGACAGAAGCCTACATATTCAAGAAGTTAAGTGAACCCAATACAGGACAAATAGAAAGAAATTTACCCACAAGGATGTTATTATCAACCTACTGAAAACTAAGGACAAGGACAAAATTAAGAGAGAAATAAGACAGACCCACATTGCTTATATGAGAATAATCTGAATGCCTACAGGAACTATACTAGCTAGAAGGAAGAGAGAAAAGGCAAATGACGGCAAAGAGATTCACTGCTAGCAGAACTGGTCTAAAATAATTGCTAAAGTAAGTTCTTCAGATTAAATGAAAGCAATATGAGAAGGAAGTCTGGACCATGAAGGGTGGCAGAAGTGATAAACATCTCAGCAAATGTAAGAGGCCATTCCTTCCTTTTTGAATTCTTTAAAATACAGGTATAACACGTAGCCATGGAGAATACCTACATTCCACATGGAATGATAAACTACTAATTCTAGGGAAACTATGAAATGTTTACATATTTTAATCCATAGAAAACCCATACAATTACACAAAAGGTAAACTTTAACAAAACAGCAGAAAAATTAAAATTAAAATGAGACACTAAAATTTTCAAAAAAACTCAGAAGGAGTCAAGAAGGGGGATATAGGAAAGCAAAACAGGCAAGAGAGAAAAAAAGACTAAATTATTGTCCTAAATTTTAAAAAACCGTAAAAGCTACAGATCATTTTTTTCATTTATATAAATGGTTTAATGAAATATAATGGTTTGATATTATGATTTAGTATGAATGGTCTAAACACTTAAACTAAAAGATGGATTGTTCAAATATATACTACTTCAAGAAACTACTTTAATATATGAAATAGTAAAGTAAAATTATGGAGAAAATATACCATGCAAATGTTAAGCAAAATAAAGCTGGAATGGCTATGTCAACATCAAACATAAAATGTCAGATGAATTCAAGACAATTACCAGGGATGAAAAAGGACATTACATAATGCTAAAGAGATCAATTCATCAAGAAGACATAATAATCCTAAACTTCAATGCACCAAACAAAGAGTCCTTGAAATACATGAGACAAAAACTGAAAAAAACTCATCATCAGAAAAATAGACAAATCCACAATTAAGTTTTGAGGTAACAGCCCTCTCTTGGTGATCATTATAAATAATACACAATCAACAGGATATTGAATAACTGAAAGACACCATCAGCCAACCAGATCTAACGGGATTTCTACAACTCCATCTAACTGTGGCAGAGAACATTTGTTGCCTAGTGTACACAGAACAATCACCAGGATAAAATATCTCGAGTCACAAAGAATTGAAAGCATATAAAGTATGTTCTGGGCTTCCCTGGTGGCTCAGATGACAAAGAATTCCCTTGCAATGCAGGAGACCTGGGTTCCATCCCTGGATCAGGAAGATCCCCTGGAGAAGGGAATGGCAGCCCCCTCCAGTATTCTTGCCTGGAGAAGCCCAAGGACAGAGGAGCCTGGTGGGCTACAGTCCAGGGGGTCACAAAGAGTCAGACACAACTGAAGTTCTCTAACCATACTGGAATCTGACTAGAAATCAGTAACAGAAAGAATAACTGTAACATTTCTAAGCACTTGTAAACTGTTAGTATTACAAATAATATACTTCTAAGTAAACCATGGGATAAAAAGGAAGTTGCAAGGACTTGAACATAAGTGAATAAAGAAATAAGTGAATAAATAAATAAATTAAAATTGATGGATAGATGAAAAGAGCTCAGAAAGAGATGTATAGTATCAAATGCTTACTTTAGAAAAGAAATATCTCAATAATCTGAGTTTCACTTAATTAAATTTAAAAAGAAAAATTAATTAAATTATGTAGAAGGAAGACAATAATAAAGAGTAGGGAAAGAAAAAACCAATAGAGACAACAACAAAAGTTAGCTGTTTGTAAATAAATAAATTTGTAAACCAAATAAAATTGATAAATGTAAGACAAGAATGACATAAAAGAGAGAAGATACCAATTAGTAATATGAAGAATTAAAAGGAAGATATTACTACAGAAACATTGAAAGAATAGGAAGGGGATGCTCTGCACAGATTCATGCACATAATTAAACAACTTACATAAATGGACAAGTTTCCCAAAACGACAAGCTACCAAAACCTCACTGAAGATAAAATAGATAATCCAAATACACTTATCTAATAATTGAATTTGTAGTTAAGAACTTATAAAAGGAATTTCAGGCCCATATTGTCTCACTGGCAAATTCTACTAAACATTTAAGGAAAACAAAATATACCGATTCTACCAAATCTTTTCCAGAAAATGGAAAAGGAGGAAACACATCTCAAATTATTATATGAGACCAATATTACATTATTGCCAAACCAGATAAATGCATCACAAGAAAACTAAATATCAATACCTCATGAACTAAATATCAATGCTCATGAACATAGATGCAAAAACTCTCAAGAAATATTAGCAAACAGAATCAGCGATATACGAGAAGAATAATATACCACAACAAAGTTGGTTTTATCTCAGGAATGCAAAGCTGGTTCAATATTTTAATAATCAAACAAGGTAATTCACCATGTTAACCATCTGCAGAAGAATCATATGAACATATCGATTAAAACAAAGAAAAGTGACTGGCTCTGTTCAACATCAAGAACTCTCAGCAGGAGTAAAGACAGCTTCCTCTTCAAAAAGCCTGCAGTCCTATCAGACTACAGGACCCTAAAGGCTGAATGCACTCTCCCTAAAATCAGAAGCAACTCAAGGTGGTGGACTCTCCATCCTCCTATTCAATCTCAAACCAGAAGTCTACACTGTGGAATAAGAGGAGAGAGAAAGGCATAAGGATTGCACCAAAAGGAATAAGAACACATATTTTCTAGGCACATGTAGTAAATCCCAGAGAATCTGCAAAAAATCAAAACAAAACCCTTATACAATTAGTAAATGAGTTCAGCAAAGTCACAAGGTCAACACACAAATCAATTCTCTTTCTACACAGTAATGAAAACTGGTAACTGAAATTTCAAATTCCACTTATGAAGGCTCCAAAAATGTAAGATACTTAAACATTTGAGCCAACATGGATCTATATACTGAAAATGACAAGAAACTCACCAAAGAAATTTAAGAAGACCCAGATAAATGAAATGCTATATCATGTTCATGGAACAGAAGACTCAGATTGACTTATGGTTTTAACAACACTTCAGGCATGATTTTTTTTTTTTTTGTAGATATAGATAAGCTGATCCCCTCACTGTTCACACAGATGCACAGCCTGGGAGAGAAATGAAGCAGAGAACATCTGCAGGATCAATAGAGGCGGCCCCAGGCATGTCTGCTGCACCTGGGCGCCTACAGGTCACCACATTCCATCTCCACGAGTACTGGGGAGCAAGTGATTTTTCCTGACTATGACTGCTGTTTCTCATGTTCACATATTCTTCTGTCCCAAATAATAACTGAGTATATCTTTTGTTTATTTTGCAGGGGTTTCTGCCCCACCATTCTCCTCTTTACTACCAGTCACCATCAGGGACAATCAATACCCACTGGCCCTCGCAAGGAGGGCCAGTTCTGTAATCCCCTGCCAGTTCTGTAATCCCCACCCCCCCCACACTGAAGTCACAGCTGCTGCCAGCCACCCAAGGACCTGCTCCTTCATCATCTGGCCTCCAGCCTTCTTCCTGCCTCCCCAGAACCTTCCAGGCCAGTGTCAGGGGTGGCTGCCACCTCTGCCCTCACCTCACACACACATACACACACACACACACACACACACACACACACACACACACACACTGGTTCACTCTCAGGGTCATGGAGACAGTGGCATGCAGTGACGGCAGAAAAGGAATCAGCTTGGTTTCACAGAGTGTCATCCTGGTTCCCTGATTGGGGAGGATAACAGGGAAAAACACAGTGTGCCTGTTACAAGTGAGCAGTCATAGTCAGGAAAAATCACTTGCTCCCCACTACCCATGGAGATGGGGAATGTGACGACCTACGGGCCCCCAGGTGCAGCGGACATGCCTCGGGACGCCTCTACTGATCCTGCAGATGTTCTCTGCTTCGTTTCTCTCCCAGGCTGTGCAACTGTGTGAAGAGTGAGGGGATCAGCTTATCTATATCTACAAAATAATAATAATAATAATGCCTGAAATGTTAAAACCATAAGTCTGGGAAAAGGCGACGATGTGGGATATACTTACAGTAAAACACATTACTTGTTTATCTGAAACTCACACGATGGGCATCCTGTATTTGATTTGGCAACCCTAGATCGTGGGGGGGGGGGTCTCAGTGCACCTGGGTCTCAGCATCCTCCGACCACCCAAGCAGGGGGTATGAGGTGCAGGGGCCAGCCTACGGAGACACCTTCCCGAGTCCTTCCTCACCATCAGCTGACACAGGTGGGTGCTAAAGGCGGCGTCCCCACCAGGTGCAGAGCTCAAGGCTCCAAGGTCCCTTCACTCACACCCCTACCCCAAGTGAGACCTGCTGTTTAGCATCTTGCTCCAAAAACACGGCTCCAGATTCCAGATGTTGCTTTGTCCACTTCTCCTGCCCCCAGGGCTCCCAGTCAGATGCCCAGCCTGAGGCTGGCATCTGCCTTGTCAGGGTGCGTGACTCTGAACAAGTCTCTGCCTCTCCCAGAGTCACATGTTTAACCAAGGCTAATAGGACCCAGCTGGCCCTCCCAATGGGACTCTGGACAACGGAACCTCAGCACCAGCTGAAGCATTGGCGAAGGGCCTTTCGATGCCACTGTTCTCATCTTCACTGTTGATAAGTCACAGCAGCTTCTTCCTCCTCGTTCTGCCCCTGCACCTGCTCAGCAGTCCACCCATCTCTACCCGACATGCATCTAAACGCCTCTCTCTCCGTCCGACCCACAGCTTGTCCATGGGCTCCAAACACTTCCTCTTCTTCCTGGGCCTCCGAGGCAGCTCCTATCTCAACCCGCAGCCCAGCTCCAGCCTTGCCCTCCCCACAGCCCCAGGGCTGTTTGCTGCGACAGCTGATGTACTTCCTTCCCTCCTCCACACCCTTCAGACGGACAGGCTCCAAAGGGGAGCATGAAGGCGCCCCTCATGATGGTCTGGGCCAGCAGCCTTCCTCCCTGGATATGCAGCTCTCTCCTCCTTCCAGAAATAGGCTGTGTTCTTGGACACCTCTGGATCATTCCTGCCATCCTGCCTCCTCACGTGGAAGGGCAGATCACCCGTTTCCTACCCTCGGCCTCCCAGGAGCACAGATGCAGGCTTCCTCTGCTCCACAGGGCGTACTCAGGACATGATACCCACAACGTGGTACCCACAGGTCCATGGCTGGCTTCTCTCTCTGCCAGCCACTGACAGCCACTCTGCACACAGTAGGTATGCTGACATCATGTGTTAGACGGAAGTGAGCTTTCCAGCAAGCCATGGAAGGTAGGTGGGCAGCAATGACCAGAACTAACCCTGGGAGTAATTAATGACCTGTCAGTGCCAGGAAAGATGATGTGGCCTCTATAGAAGAGAGCTTGTCCTACTTTCAACAATGAGAGCCATGGACATCAGCGCTTCCCTTTCTGCCCAGCTCGTCAGAAACACAAGGACGCAGCAGACGCCCCCTCCCTGCACGGAGACTTGCTCTCACCGCTGGCACTCCCCCGCCCTCTGCGTTCCCCAGCCTGGTTTTCTGTTCACATTTTTGTTAATCTTCCTGACACAGGCCCTAGACCAAGACCTCAGGGAGGCAGAAGAGACACAGAGGAAGCACACGTGGCAGGCCAGGGAGAGGGCGGGAGCCTCTGTAGAAAGTGCATTGACGTGACCATCCTGTGAGCAGTCAGACCTGGGCCTGGCCACACTTTCAAGCCAGACTGAAGGGCAGTGCTTGTGCCAGGCCGACTACTGCCCCTGAGCCAACCTGACAAGACTGCAGGTGGCATCGAGGAGCCGTGGTGGGACGAGTCACCCAGGATACCAAAGGCCACCAGCACGGCTCAGTGACCTTCCCTGGTTGTTAATCGACGGGGAACATGGGTTCTGAAGCCACAGGAGAAGCAGGGGGATGGATGGCCAGGGCCCTTCCTGGCGGCAGCGGTCCTGTGAGGCCTGAAGGGCCCAGCGCAGGCCGTCAGCTGGAGAAACCACTGCGAGGCACAGACGGACCTGTGCTCCGCCTCCCCAGCCTGTCTCAGTCCGCAGCTGGCGCACCCCGAATCCGGGAAGGATGGGCGTTGCCTTTTCTAAAACTCTGAGATGAGGGGGTCATAGCCCTGGGTGCCCACACATCCCCACTACTTCTTGGCAGCCTCAGCCTCCCCCCATCTCTCAGACTCAATGATTAAAACGATAACAGCAAACACTACGTCACTCTTCCCCAGAGATGCCTGGCGGCTTCCGTGCAGCCGCCCTGCACCCCTCTGTCCCGTGAACACCCGGCCTCATCCTGTGCTGGCCTCTGCCCAGATCGGGGTCCCTGCCCTGCACAGGGGGGCACACAGCACACACCCTGTGATGACAGCTGCGAGCTGGACCCTGACACACACACAGGGAGCTGGAGGGACCGGAAGAGGCAGGACAGACAGCGGGAAAGGGACCAGAGGGATGAGCAAGAAGGGACACAGCTGCAGCTGAACCCCGTGTCTGATGTGTTGGGGTGTCCTGACGAGTAGATTCAGCCTAAGAACGACTTTTGTAACGGTTCCAAGTTACCTGAAGACAATCTGGGCAGCTGAAGCAAGGACAGGAGACTCAGTGCCATTAGGGAATCACTGTTAGATTTGTTAGGCAAGATGATGAGGTGATGGCCCTGAGGAGATGAGTGGCTATGAGTCAGATGAAAGGACAGCGAAGGGGCTTTCCCCATAAAACAATCGAGCCAGATAATAAAAAAGCTTAAAACCTTTAAAACAAGATAACAGGCACAAGCAGGCACACGGGGGCCCCCACATGGTGTCCCCTACCTCTGTGTGTGTTCAAAATCTGCCGTCGTATTTTTTTAAAAGGAGAAATACTTCGTTTCCGCCATTTCAAGTCATCCACTGACTGGAATTAGCTGAATCTTCAAATCGACAGCTGTTTATTACTAAATATAGGGCAGTCCCCTGAAAAGTGATCTATTCCAAAATTACCTTTTTCTGTTTTTTTAAGGTGAGTACTATTTAAAAAAGAATGATGATCATGTGGGAAAAAAATGCTGAATCAGAAGCTGGGAAAGTATTATCCAGCTACTTCCACATGTCGTATGGTTGGCTCAGGCCAACTAGCTGTGCTCCCTGCAAGGCTCCCAGTAAAGAGGACCTGGACCCCACAGAAATGCCTGGTCCTCCAGGCCTGGGTGCATGCACGGGGACTCTGGCAGCTGAGGCCACTGCTCCTGGCTGGCCTGATTCCTCTTCCCTCTGAGTTAAGAGAACTACTGAAGAAGTAGTTACCAAACACATTCGATGTCCCCCATGAAAAATTTACATTTAAAATTCAATCAACTTCACGTGAATACACAAGAAAGGAGAAAAAATGAAGACGGAGATGGACCCAGAAAGTGTAATTCTCCTCCACTGCTGGTGGAATGCAAAGCAGTACAGCAGCTTGGAAAACCGCTGTGAGCTTCTTAAATGGTAACCATGTGCCTACCATGCAAGCCAGCCAAGCACCCCAGTAGTTACTCAAGAGGAAAATGACCCATGTCCACACCAAGACCATAAATGAAAGCTCACAGCAGCTTTATCCGTAGCGGCCAAAACTTGGAAACAAGCCAGATGTCCATCAACAGGAGAATGGACACACAGATCATTGTAAGTAAATAAATGTAATGAATACTCCTGTCAACAAAGAGGAACAAATCACAAGACCACCACAACATAAATGAAAATCAAAACCACTATACTGAGTCAAAGGATAAGAGAAAAAAGAACATGTGAGAAGAGGCACTTCTCTCAGTGCCACTTAGAGAACATACTAGAAAACGCAAACTGACCTACAGAAAGCAGAGCAGGAATGGGTCGTGGCAGAGGTGTGTGGCAAGGAGACACAAGGAAACTTTTGAAAGTGAGAGAAAACGCCTGCACCCTGACTATGTTGATGGCTTCCGGGATGTAAACACGCATCAGAATCCATCAACCCAAATGCTTTAATTACATGCAGTCGATTGCACATAAACATAACTCAACCAGTAATTACAAAATTCGGCACATTTTCTCAATCACAAAGAGGAGAAAAGAATCAATTCCGAAAAAAGACTCTTGTCTTCAACATACTGAGAAGAACAGCGTGAGTGAGATGATTCATAACTGAGGCCTAGCAGCCTCACTGGCTTCGGCACGGGGCACTCCCCATTGAGCTCAGGGTCTGAGGTCAGGATGGAGTTCTAGGATATAAAACACAGCTCTTCCGCCGGGAGCAGTTTCCCTACACTTTTCATCCATCAGGACCAACCTTAGGCCCAACTTTGTCCAATTTACGGTTTGCTATTTTTCTGTAGCTGACCTCACTAGTCCAGGATATATGCATACTTTTATATTTCCTGCCGACCTAACATTGTCCTTGCACATGATCTGTGCTCAATTTCTATAGAATTAAGTTTCGCCTGTATCACTTATTCAATTAAAGCTATCAGAATGGTTTCTTTAAAAAAAAACTCCCCAAGTAAATGAGACCAGAGAAGCATCTGGTGAGCGGCCACCCTTGCGGGCTGCACCGACACAGGCCTGTTCTGTCACTGCAGCACAGCTGGGGGCTCCTGTGCAAGGATGGGTCCCACCCAGCAGACATGACATCCTGGGGGCAAGGCGCCTGCACATCCCGGGGGTCCTGAGGTCACACTCCTCTGCAGCTGCCACGGGCCACTTGCTTCCTCCAGGGCCACTGAGATGATGTGGCCAAGGACTGCCACCCAGAGAATCTGCAGTTCAAACTGGTGTCCTCGACTTTCTTGTTGATGCTGAAAAGTATCTAGTCCTGACAGCCTCCCAGATGTCTGCACTTCTCCACTTCTTTGTATCCTCCTTTTTGATCATTAGAAACAGAAATCTCCCCATTGAATATACCTCTGGGTATCTATTTACGCGAGCTAATCTTGGTGTGATATTTACAGCTCCCCGCGCTTGGCTACTGCTACTGTGTCTGGAAGGAGTGTTATATTTAAGAACTGCTTGGGTACAACCATTTTCTGAGAAGGCCTTTCATAAAAATAAACCTGCCTGATCTTCACCCCACCCTATAAGCAGGACTAACTGCTCCTTCTCTCCTGGGTGTTCCTGCTGCAGTGTATCCGCCGTCCCTGTCACCATGTGTCACCATGACTTGTCTGCAGATCAGGTCTTCCTTCTCCATGGTGGCATCTGCCAGGGCAGGGACAAAGTGTCCACGCCAAGAGGCCAGACCGTGGGTGAATTTTAATGGATCCTTACTCTTAGAAAATCATAGTTGATTAAATGAATACATTTTTAAAGGGTCCTATGTCAGTAAAAATGAACCATTTCATTTTTTAAACACCTATTATAGGGAGGGAAATAAAACCCAAACTTTAGACAGAGGAGGAGAATGGGGAGAAAAACACCATCCTCAATAGTAAAGATGCAAATCTGAATCTAAGGAATCGTTTCAATGAGTGCAGACACTTGGATCTTCCCAGACACGGAAAGAACTAAATCATTAACTTCAGATCTTGGGCTTTTGTGATTATAAGTAATCTTTTGATATCTGACTATGTGTTTTTTCCCAGCAGAAGATCCTATATATTCTGGCTCCTCTTTGGAGCAGTTCCTCAGAGCTGCCTGAGAGGCTGTCTCCTGGCCTGTGTTCCTCCGTAAGATCCCCGAATAAAACTTGACTCACAATTTTTAGGTTGTACATTTCTCTTCAGTCAATGAGAGTTAGTCCTAAGATGCTGGAAGATGTTTGATTAAAAAGACTTTTGATGAAACAATTAAAAATGAAGCTTGAGTTTGCTTTCGGCTTTGTACTAAAGAATCATTTTACGCAAGTTAAATATTTTATGTCTTTTTTGGTCAACAATTTATTTTTCAGACAAGTAATTCTGCAGGAAAACAACTAGATGAATCACCCCACAAATATTTCAGAGCCTTCTTGTTTCATACCAGATGCTTGCAAAGGCTTCACAGCCATTTCCATGTTGCGATGTTGCCCGTGACTCAACAGCTAGAGGCTGAGTATAGCAGGAGTGCTTGCCTGCAATCTGGCTTTTTCCAAGGCAGTTTGGTTAAACCGTGTGCGTTATATTGAAACATACACAGAAAGGCCTCTGAAGAGGAAATCTTCTAACAGAGAACAATTGGGCCCTACCTATACAGTTCTTTCAGACTAAACACACCTTTACCTCCTTGAGAGCTTGAAACAATGTGTTTCTTTCCATGATTCACTTAACGACCAGATGGGAGGATGCACCGTGGGATGGATGAATGGATGGATAATCTTTATGAAGGACCGGACACTTCAGCCACCTGGGAGCTCCTTCAAAGCCTACACATTCAGCCAGAAGCCTGGTTGCCTGGGACGGACCAAGTTGCCAGTTAAGAAATTCCTATATTCCGAAGAACTTTGGCAAACCCCTAGCCTCAACTCTGAGGTGAGACAGGAAAGAGGTAAATCAGTGAGGATTATATAATTTCAGATTTTGCCTGTCTTCTCCTGTCTCTGTTCATAATGTCATGAGTTCCCAACTGGCTGCAGGAAGAATAACCCCCCAACAGCCATGGGCCCCCATTCCAGGGGGACTGGCCATCAGCGTCCCTGGAGGCTCTCAGAGCCAGCTGGTGGGTTCCAAGGAGGACGAGCATGCGGGCCTGGGCCCGGCAGATGGTGGGGTGAGGTGGTGGGGTGGGACAGCAGGAGGCAGCAGCCCTGTCCTAAGAATGCCAGAACATAGCCACAGTTGAAATTGTCTGGGCAGGGGGCTCTCCACTGCTTTGTGGCCAGAGGTCTGGGGTCCATAACCCTGAGCTGCTGGGTTAATGTCTGTGGGAGTCAGTGTCCCCATTCCTGAAATGGTGACAGTATGGCACCCAGGGACAGATCGACTGAGGGGGATACATGACACAGAGCGCAGAAAGCCTGGAGGCACCCCACACCAGATCCATACAGCAGAGCCGCTGGTCTGCGGCCAGGTCTGGCGAGGCCACTTGTGTAACGTCTCAGCGACATCAGACTGCAAGAAGAGCTTCTGGACACCGTCTCAGCTGCACCCTCATCTCACTGCAGGCAGCTCCAGGGACCACACTCTGAACATAATGGCCTCGGGCCTGCTGCAAACACAGGCCGTCTACCTCTGGCCCCGACCTGGCTCACTGGCCTTGCTTCTTTCTTCACCATCACAGGTGTTAAGGTTTGCCTTCCAGTCTCAGAACTGTGGCTGCTGAGCACAGATGCCCACATCCTGGCAGGGTCCCAACAGTGGGTCCCGATGCTGAGTGAGACAAAGCAGCCTGAGCCCAGTGGGGCTGGGCCTGCATCCTGCACCCTGTTACCACCGCCTGTGTGATGCAGGATGCCGCAGGGTGACTGCCTCATGGAGGAAGCAGGTGCTTGCCTTCTCCTGGGAGGCCTGGAAACAAAAGGAAAGCCAGCAGCACAGCCCATGGAGGTCCAGCTCCAGCCCACCCCGGCCAAGGCTCCCTGCCTCCGGTAGCATCTGCATCTTCTCAGGGCCTGACTGAGCCTCTACCACTCACACCACCTGGAAAACCTGCCCGTCTTTTCTCCTTACACCTAGAACTTTCTTCAGGGCCCCCAGCAACCTTCCCACAAATACATGAAGTGTGCACTGCAGCACACCTGTGATCCTGGGTTCAGATGTGGGTTAGCCTCATCACCTTGCTGAATCCAAGTTAACCACATCACCCGGCTGATCCTGAGTTCACCGTGTCACTCAACTGACCCTAGATAAAGCACGCCACCAGCTGGCCACCCTCCCTAACCTCTTTGTGGCCCACTTTCCTCATTAAAACTGGGAGACAGAGTAGCCCCCTGTCCAGGCTGTTGCAAGGGTGAAATGGGGTTACATACAGCAGCCCTGCAAACAGTGCCTGGTAAGATCCCCACTGTCCACATCCTCCCAGAGCTGTCATCACTCTCCCCTTGAGCCCCCACCCCACGCCCCGACGGGAGCATCTAGAAAACAGAGGCTGAGTCACCCTCCACCCACGTGCTTAGGGGACCATTGTGGGCGGCCCACTGCTAAGAAGGGGCCAGACCCGGCCTCGCCTCCAGCATGATAAACGAGGAGGGGGGTCTCACAATAAAGCAAGGATGCCATGGCTTCCAGCTGGCACCTTGGATGAGACTTTCTACTCTGACAGTCCGATTGCTAACACCAAACGAGAAGACCGTTTCTTTTATCCTGAAGAGCTCCAGTCCTGGCGATGACCGTGCTTTCAAAGGCAGGAGCCTAGCTGTGCTCCTTTTCACTCCCTGCTCATGAACTGCTACCACTGTCTCTACTACTATTTTAAAAGGAGATCTGACACAGGACCGGGAGCGCGGCTGTCACCGCGGGCACAGACAGCTGCGGGCACCGTGGTGACTCACTCTCTGGCATGTGCCAGGTCACTGGCTCAGTGATTGCAATGCGGTCCCAAGACTATGACAACAGTACAGCACCCAGAGGGCTGCATGCTTCGAAATGAGCTGCTGTTTCCACTGTTGGGATAAAACCCTGGACTTCACCAATGAGAGCCTTTCTCAAGCCCCGTCACAGACTGAATACAATGGTCCATAATTTCAGGGTTAGGCTCTACATTCACTTTCAGGGAGCAGAGATGTAAAAATGTCTGTCCTTTTAAAGAATCTGGGGACAGGACACACGGCTGAACGTGGGCTGAAAAGCCCATTATCCGAATCCAATAATGAGGCCACGGTGCACATCTGCTTTTGTGTACACGGCGAGGGCTGGGTGGGTGGTGAGAGGTGGTGGGGGCATCCTGCCCCCTGGGATAGAAAAGCAGCAGATACAGAGGCAGGTTCACACTCCTGATCACTATTTCTTTCCTACAGCAAAAAACAGTCAAGAGGGAGCTTGTCAAAGCAACAAGTACTGTTGAACACCTATTATCTCAAGCTAATGAGCTTGGGGTGAGGGTTGACTAATCCCTCAGATGTTTCCTATGAAAAACATAGACAGATACATCAAAATTTAGATTGTCTACGGATCTGATTCTACCAGGGAATGTGTGAACCCTTTGGGTCCTTCTGTTTGGGTCAGCAAATAGTCTTCCTTTCCCGATACTTTTCACAGTGGATCTATAGATTTATTCAGTATTTAGGGCTTCCCTGGTAGCCCAGATGGTAAAGAATCTGCCTGCAGTGCAGGAGACCCAGGTTCCATTTCTGGGTTGGGAAGATCCCCTGGAGGAAGAAATGGCAACCCACTCCAGTATTCTTGCCGGGAGAATCCCATGGACAGAGGAGTCTGGCTGGCTACAGTCCATGGGATCGCAAAGAGTTGGACATGACTGAGCGACTAACAGTTTCACACTTTCACTTTCATTCAGTATTTTATCTAATTGCCAAACACACATTTTCAGGAAATCACCTTGTGCTGTTATTTCTCAGCAAAGATTCTACATAGTAGCTGATCAAACACACATGAAACATCATGGACTGGACTCCACGGTGAACCTAGATTATTTACTTTATAGTCTCTTTAACGAGTAAAGGACATCATGCAATACTGTTGGACACAGCCCAGGTTTGGAGCAAAGCCCTCTTCCAAAATCCCCACTGGTCCAAGTCAGGAGACTGCGATCCAAGCACAGGCCGCTACGCCATCTCCATCGCAGTCAAGAGGGGACCAAGGATGGAGGGGAGCCGGGGTCTAAGTGGCACCCAAGAGGTGCATCTGGAGACCAAGTGGTCCCGCCCGCCACTCCTTACACCCATACCCTCAGCACAGCAGGGACTGGAGAGCAGCAAAAACGACTTGCTCCTCTCACAAAGTCCCCAGCCCTCCACCGCTGGGACCTCCTACGGAGCAAGGGGCAGTCACCACCGCAGGCTGATAAAAGAGAAGGGACACAAGTGAAACCTGGGAGAAAGTGATATGTCACTTCTGCACATAGAAAATAAATGAAAATCTGTTTCAATAGCAATGCCTCCTCGGCACTATAAAAACACTCCCTACCTGATGTACCTACACCACATGCTGGAGAAGGTGTGGAGAGAAAGGGACCCTCCTGCACTGGTGGTGGGAATGCAAACTGGTGCAGAACAGCTCTATGAAGAAGAGCATGGAGGTTCTTCAGAAAACTAAAATAGAGCTACCATATGACCCCGCAAGCTCCCTCCTGGGCACTTATCCAGCAAAACGAATTTGAAAACATACATGCACCCCTATGTTCACAGCAGCACTGTTTACAACAGAAAAGACACAGGAGCAACCTAAACTCAAGTGTCCACCCACAGAGGGATGGGTGAAGAAGACATGGGACGTGTATACAATGGAGTACTGTGTGTGCACACTCGGTTGTGTCCGATGCTTTGCAACCCCATGGACTGCAGCCCACCAGGCTCCTCTGTCCATGGGATTTCCCAGGCAAGCATGCTGGAGTGGGTTGCCACTTCCTTCTCCAGGGGATCTTCCCAACTGAGGGACTGAACCCATATCTTCTACACTGTGGGCAGATTCTTCACTGCTGAGCTACTGGGGAAGCCTGCAATGGAATATTACTCAGCCATAGAAAGAATGAAGCCATGCCATCTGCAGAAACAAATGGCCCGAGAGACTGTCACACTAAGTCAGTCAGTCAGAGAAAGGCAAATATGGTACGATATCACTTACATGTGGAATCTAATAAAAAGATAAAAAGGAATTCCTTGGAAAACAGAAACAGACCAACAGACATAGAAAGAAAACGTGGTTATCAAAGGGGGCGGGGTTTAAGGGGTTAATTAGGAGTTGAGACTGATGTATACACACTGCTATGTATGAAGCAGATAATCAACAGAGACCTACTATAAAGCACAGGGACACCCTGCTCCATATTTCATAATAACCTATAAGGAAAAATAATCTGAAAAAGAAAAAATATATATGCATATGTAACTGAATCATCATGCTGTACTCTTGAAATTAACCCAACATGGTAAATCAATTATACTTCAATTAAAAAATAAACCCTCTCTCCCGAAGTAAAAAGTTAAGAGTGAAGCGTGCACTCCTCCAGCACACGAGTGTATTATTAAAACCTCCCTGGTTTAAAAAGAAGCCATCCATTACATCCCATTAACCTCGCCAGCTAAAGTCTAAACACTGACATAAGAATACGAATCATTTTAAACTCCAAGTGAGAAGTCGCATCAAGAAAACATTCCAAATGCATGATTTCCCCTGGAGTTGCCATTCAGATGCCTCATCTAAAAACCAATGTTTTCCACAGACCAAGAGCAGACAGAAAAGGCATTTCCTTCCAACTTCACACATGTCACTTACCACTTATAACTGACAAATGGAGAGTATGCCACACAGGTTAAGTAAAGCTTCATGAAGCGGGATAAGTTATTTTTGTGAGCGTGACTAAAAACCAGCTTAGAAAGAAAAAGAAAACAGACTGATGGGCACAGACCCTGGGGAGCTCAGAGTGCCTGTGCAGAGGGACCTTCAGGACACTCAGGTGCCCCGAGGGGGTGCTCCATCAACCCCATCGTGTGAGGATGGCGGTCCCGTCTACCTGCAAGGCCCCTTGGCATCTGCTGAAGGACAGGCCAGCATCAGCACTGCCCCAGGCAGGCTCAGCTCTGAGGGTCACCTCAGAGCTCCTGGGCCGTCTTGACTGGGCCGTCTTGACTCCCAGTCACCTCAGAGCTTCTGGACTGTCTTGACTCCCAGCTCCTTCCTGCTCAGAGGCCAGAGATAGGGGACATTAACCCAGGAAGATCCCAGTCTGATGCCCACCCACCTGCAGGGGCACAGGGAAGACCGCCTGGCTCACAGCAAAACCCACAGCTCAGCCTGTAGTCCAGCCAAGGTCGCCCACCAGAAAGCCCGACCCCAGCCCTGTGAGCCTGGGCCTGCATACCTTCCACTCTGAGGGCGGCCTGCCTGTTGGGCAGAGCAGAGCACTGGGGTCTCCTTAAATGCACGCACACAAGACACAGTGAGCTGAGTCAGCACCCCAGGCCAAGGGGGGCTGTGACATGCTATGAACTCCTAAGCCAGGGTCTAGCAGAGCACCTTCCAGGGGGAGAAGCTGCATTCGAGGCATCATGTTAATTCACAAATACCTGGTCTGTGCTCAACAAGAGCTCCACTCCCACCCCTTACCTCTCACTCCCACCCCACTTACCTCTGCCCAAACAACACCCCGCCCAGGCAACTCAGGGCTGCACGTCCGGAGACGTACCAACACGGTTACTGCCAGGTGCGCACCACCACAGACCCCTGCACAAGCAGGAAGCCACGTGGTGCTGACGCGTGGGCCGTTTCTTCAGGAAAACGCCCTTGAGAGACACAGGCGGCTCAGAAACAGCCTGGGACACCACCTGAGGAGGCCAGACGGTGCCTGGGCTCTGGAAGCTCTACCTCTGTGTGCCAAGTGACCGAGGGGTAAGGAGGACACAGGCCTGGAGACTTCGGTCATGTGACAATCCCACCCCCGGGCTGTGGACAGAATCACTGTCACCAGCTTTGGAGGATCGGTGGGGGCCGCCCTCCCGGGCCAGGGCTAGGAACGCCTGTCCTGTCAGCTGGAAAACCTCACTGTCACAGATGACTAAGGCACTGAAATGAGGAAGGGTCCCGTGCAAAGCATTTCTGCCACCTCCTCTGAGAAAAATGTCCAGCCCCAAAGGCAGGATTCCAAAACTGTGAAACACGATGGTCTGTCAAAAGAAGAACTGATGAGTAACAAGGAGACACTTTACGTGGAAATCTTTTTCAGTTTAAACGAATTGCATTTCCAAACTAGTTGTCATTACTTTTCCGAAGGCGATAAAATCCTTCACCTAACCTCATTTAGGACATACTCTTCATCTGTGGATCCCAGCATGTTAACCAAGCAAAGAGATCTGAGGATGGGGAGTGATGGGTTGGGCATTAGAGACACTCAGCTTCAGGATCCCCAGGAACCCTTTTTTAAAACTCTTTGGCTTTTATTGAAATATAGCTAATTTACTGCTGCTGCTACTGCTGCTAAGTCGCTTCAGTTGTGTCCGACTCTGTGCGACCCCATAGATGGCAGCCCACCAGGCTCCCCTGTCCCTGGGATTCTCCAGGCAAGAATACTGGAGTGGGTTGCCATTTCCTTCTCCAATGTTAATTTCCGCTACACAGCAAAGTGTATATATTAACATACATATAAATACACACATTTATACACATATCTTTTTCATATTCTTTTCCCTTATGGTTTATCACGGGTATTGAGTATAGTTTCCTGTGCTACACAGTAAGATCTTGTTGTTTATACATCCTCTATCTAAGAGTTGGCACTTACTAATCCCAAACTCCCAACCCCTCCCTCCCCCAGCACCTCCCCGCTGGCAATGGCCACGTTTTAAATCCAGGGGGGTGATCTGGTGTGGCTGACAGCTCTGCAGTTCACTCTTCCTCTATGTGATGCTGCCCGGACACCGTGAGCCCCTGGGATGTCTTAGTAAGAAGTGGTTTAGACGGAGCGTCAGAGGGAGACAGTTCTCAGTTCTACTCCAAGCCAGTTCCACATGATAATTACAGGCGGCAAGACAGACGGGCGTCCAAATGGGCAGATGGATAGGGAGTCTTGGCAGGGAGCTGCTCTCAGTGGCAAATGTCTACATTCTGGCTACACTGAATCAGTCTCTTTCCAACCTAATGGTTTGTTTATTGAACATTAGTGGATTCTGCTCTTAATTAATAGGGCTCTACTCAACACAACTGTATTTAAGTCTCAAGAGTTAGCCTCAGGAACACAAGTCTCCTCTTCTGCTGTATCACTCCCACCCTAGCTATTTTTAAATTCAACTCCCTAACCATCAGGTTTGTGAAAACTGCCAGGATCTGATTTGGGAGTCTGCTGCTTTGCCCAGGGCTAGAAGTGAGCTTAAACGTCATGTCCCATGTGCTCACACATACATGCACACTCACAGCCCATTTTCCCCAGTCTCCTAACCTCAGTTTACTACCTAAGCATTTAAGGCTTCAAGCCATTTCCACATTTCTGAAGGGTCAATACATCTGGTCTACTCCATGAACCCAAGGCTGCGTGGAGCACAGATGCTGAGACAAAAGCCTGGCAAGGATCCCTCACCCTTTCTGCTGCTCTTCTCACCAATCTGGCCAACCCCCCACCCAGGCAGGAGCCCAGATTCTCCTGCTGCGGCCACACCACGGGCCGGGTTTGGAAATCTTCCTCCCTCCCACCTCTCCAGGCTGGTGCCCATTCTTAACAAGCCAAAGCGGACAGGACGTGCATGGCAGGAACAGAGACATCATAAAAAGTAAACTGCTGGCCCCCTGATCTGTTCCAGACAAAGGTGAGGCAGGGTCAGAGCCAGGCGCGTGCATGGGTTTCTCCTGGAGGCCTGGGGGAGGCGTCACTTCTGCCCAGCGCTGCCCGTGGCCCAGGGCGGGCTGTCACAGGCCCAGAGCTGCACCACGGAGGAGCCCTGCGCCTCTGCTGCGAGTGAGCTCAGAGCAAACTGAGGATGCGTTTCCAGCAGAGGCCACGGGGCTTCCAGGGTCCCTGGTCTAAAGAAATCAGGGCCCCTGGAATCCCAGAGGAGAAGGGGCAGGGCCACCTGGCCTGTCTGATTACTTTCACCGCAGCTCCTTCCAGTCCCCACGGAGGGTCAGATGTGCTCAAGCAAGGACCCCAGGCAGCTCCCTGGTCCTGTCCCCTCGTCTTCCATGACTGGAAAGGAGAGGGTGATAAAGACAAGGCTGGTGGGGAGGATGCAGAAACGGGAGCCCTCAGGCACTGCTGGCTGTAATGGTGAAGAGAGTCGCTGCTGTGGAAAGCGGGGTGGTGACCCCGAAAGAGTTCAACATAGAATCCAGTTATCCCACCCCAGGGCAAACTCAGAAAAGCAGTCAGAGCAGGGACCTCCAGAGAAGCATCACTCACAGCAGCCAACAGCGGAGGCAAAAGTGTCCCTGGACAGATGAGTGAACAAACCAAAGGCGGTGAACACACATTCAGCCTTAAAAAAGGAAGGAAATTCCACTCCTGCTATGGCCAGGACATTCTGCTAAGCGACATAAGCCAGTTACAGAAAGACGAACATTTCAAGATTCTACCTTTCTGAAGTCCCTGAAGTCAAATTCACCCAGACAGAAGTAGGATGGTAGGCGCTAGGAGCTGGGGGCAGAGGGGTGGGGAGTGACTGGATACAGAGTTTCAGCTTGGGAAGAAAACAATTCTGGAAATGAAAGGTGACTGCTGCACAAGAATGGGACTGTACTTAATGCTACTGAGCTGTAGAGATGGCATGTCATATAAATTTTACAATGATTAAAAAAAGACTGGGTCATAGACATGAGCAAAGGGATGTGCAACTTGAGGATCAGACCCTCAAAATAAAGGGCAGGTCCCCCGCCTCCTCCCACAGTCGGCAGGGCCGGAGCAGACGGGGGCCACACACGGGCCACGGCAGAGCCACCAGATGTGAAGAAGCGGGTGCCCTTGGACTTAGTACCTCGTCTTAGCCTGTTCAGGCTGCTTTTCCAAAACACCACAGACTAGGTGGCTTATACGCAATAGGCATGTACTGCTTGCAGTTCTGGAGGCCTTAAGGCCAAGGCTGGGTGCTGGTGTGGTCTGGGGACCTCTTCCAGGTCGCAGATTTCTTTCTCCCCCTATCTCCATGGGTTAGAAGGGTCAAAGGGAGCTCTCGGGGTGTCCTTCATAAGGGCACTGATCCCAGTAGGGAGGGCCCGGGCCCACCCTCATGTCCTAACACCTCCAGGAGCCCACCTCCTAATACTGTCAGCTTGAAGGTTAGGATTTGAACATGTTAAGTTGGGAGAGACACAGACATTCAGATCACAGCACACCTCAACACCTGCTTGCAGAACTGGATTTTCACAGGAGAGAAAAGATGACTTCATCTCTCAGCTGCCATCACTTTGCATCGTCTAATACAGTCACTTTAGTTTCTCAAAATCAGACATCCAATACCTCCGAAGTCTGCAAAGAACAGGATGGCACAGCCCACAAGCCCAGTCAGAGCAGGGTGGCTATACAGGTTAGCAATGACTGATCTTTCTGATGTCCTGCAGTCTGGCAAAAATAAAACGAAGCAGAAAGTTTTTAAAAAGTCAGTCTTTAAAAAAGAAGGACCTAGAATTTCTGGGAACACTTCTGTTCCTATGGTTTCAGAGATCACGTGAATCTTGAGTCCATCCAACATCCTCCAGGGGGATGCAGCCTCACTTTCTGCATTCCAGCTGTGCGTCCTGCGCCTGTGCTCCAAACTCACTGCAGACAGCGACCGCAGCCATGAGATTAACACACGTGATCCTTAGAGGAAAAGCTGTGACAAACCTAGACAGCATGTTAAAAAGCAAAGACATCACTTTGCTGATAAAGGTCCATTTAGTCAAAGCTATGGATTTCTCTGATAGCTCAGGTGGTAAAGAATCCACCTACAATGTGGGAGACCCTGGTTTGATTCCTGCATCGGGGAGATCCCCTGGAGAAGGAATAGGCTATCCACTCCAGTGTTCTTGGGCTTCCCTTGTGGCTCAGCTGGTAAAGAATCCACTTGCAATGTGGGAGACCTGGGTTTGATACCTGGGTTGCAAAGATCCTCTGGAGAAGGGAAAGGCTACCCACACCAGTATCCTGGCCTGGAGAATTTCATGGACGAGTCCATGGGGTCGCAAAGAGTCGGACGTGATTGAGTGACTTTCACTTTAACTTTCATGGTTTTTCCAGTAGTCACATACAGATGTAACAGTTGGAACATAAAGAACGCTGAGTGCTGAAGAACTGATGCTTTTGAATTATGGTGCTGGAGAAGACTCTTGAGAGTCCCTTGGACTGCATGGAGGTCAAGCCAGTCAATTCTAAAGGAAATCAACCCTGAATATTCATTGGAAGGACTGAGGCTGAAGCTGAAGCTCCAATACTTTGGCCAGTTGATGTGAAGAGTCAACTCACTGGAAAAAAACCCTGATGCTGGGGAAGATGAAAGGCAAAAGGAGAAGAGGGAGGTAGAGGATGAGTTAGTTGGATGGCATCACCAACTCAGTGGACATGAATTTGAGCAAACTCTGGGAGATAACGAAGGACAAGGAAGCCTAGTGTGCTGTAGTCCATGGGGTCACAAAGAGTCAGACACAACTTAGTTACTGAACAAAAGCAGCAACAAAAATCCTGTGCCATAAAGTTATGACACAATTTATCACAAGGTAGCACCCTTGCCTCCCAGGAGCTCAGAAGTCTGCAGATCAGAGATACGTAATGGGAAACCCTAACCTCACACAAGGGTTTCCAGCAGGGGAATCAGCACAACCACGAGAGGTGAAGGTCAGGGCTCATTATCTGAGATGAGACGAGGGATCTCAATGGCTGTCAATGGAGCCCCCAGCTACACCTAGGGGAGGAAGCAGGAGCTACCTGAGAAAGAAGAAATGTCGCCAGGCCCTGGGGAGAGAGGAAGCCTGAGAGAGCAGGGTGCCCTGCGGTTCAGGAAGGACAAGGAGACAGTGCGAAAGGAGATGCTGGACCTGCATGCCCACGAGGGCGCCACTGACCGTACCTGGCTGCTGACAGTTAAATGAATGAAAACGGAAGAAAGTCAAAGATTTAGTCTCACGTTTCAGTGGCTGCAGACAGGACACAGACACAGAGCATCTTCATCCTCAGGCGTTCCGCTGAGCCAGGAAAGAGGAGGGAGCCACTCCAGGACGGGACTGTGGGCTCGGCTCAGAGGCCACTTTAATGCTGCACATCTGACACCTGGACCCAAGTCTTCCTATTCCTGAGCCTATATTCTTTCCACTAAGCCTGCCTGTCTGCCTTTGATGAAGAAAGTCAAATTGGATTAATGGCCAAGCACAGGGAATTCTGGATTAGGGAAAGATCCCTGCCTGGCCCAGCAAGGGTTCAAGCACATCCATGTGTCCACGTGTGTCCACAGAGGAAAACAGCCTGCTGTCCCCTATCTGAAGGAGGGGAGAGGGTCTGGAAGTCAATATCCCTTGTCTGGGATCCTTGGTAATGTGGTGAGAAAGAAGAAGAAAGAGTGATGAAGCAGGATTCCTGGTTATCTGGCTCACCTTTGGGAGTCCTTGTCAGTTTTGGGGGAAAAGGATAAGGACTTCAATGATCTTTTGAAAGTGATCAGTGTCTCTTAAAAAGAGACCTCCGCTTGGTTTGGTGGAGGTGGGGACTGGAGCTGCAAAAGTCCCCAAAAGCATCTGTGGTCTGGGAACACGGTTCATCAAATGGAGTGCAGTAAAATATGTCTTAGTTGTTGCTTGACAAGCTTTTTCTTTTTTAAAATAGAAATGTTTTTGGCTGTGAAATTTATTCTAATTGACCTTAACCTGTAGAAGACATGGTCCTGGCAAGCAACAGCTTAGCAGCTAATTAGGAGACCAAGAGAAGTGAGCATAAACCCTACAGGCTGCAATGCATCTGCCCAGCTAGGGAAGGGAGCATCCTTGTCCCTGAAGAGGGGGACTGTCCCTGAGACAGGCAGGAGGAAACACAGCAGCTTCTGGAGACCCAAGAGAGTGCACAGCAAAATCTAGTTCAGAATAAACACCATCAGGTCCTTAAGTGTCCAAGGACAGAGGAACAGATAAAGAAGACGTGGCACATATACACAATGGAATGCTGGCTCAGTGGTAAAGAATCTGCCTGTCAATGCAGGAGACATGGGTTCAATCCCTGGGTCAGGAAGATTCCCCTGGAGTAGGAAATGGCAACCCACTCCAGTACTGTTGCCTGGGAAATTCCATGAACAGAGGAGCCTGGGGGGCTACAGTCCATGGCATTGCAAAGAGTCAGACACAACTGAGTGACTGAATATGCACACACACAAAAAGGAACAAAATTGGGTCATTTGTAGAGACATGGATGAACCTAGAGACTTACCAGAGTGAAGTAAATCATAAAGAGAAAGACAAACATCAGATATTAACACACAGATGTGGAATCTATAAAAATGGTACAGAGGAGCCCACTTGCTGGGCAGGAATAGAGAGACAGAGTTGAGAATGGATTTGTGGACACAGAAGAGGAAGCGGGGCATGGGCTGAAAGGGGAGATTGGGACTGACATGTATATATCACCATGTGTAAAACAGACAGCTAGCAGGAACCTGCTCTATAGCACAAGGAGCTCAGCTCAGTGCTCTCTGAGGACCTAGAGGGGTGGGATGGAGGGGGAGGGAAGGAAGTCTAAGAGGGAGGGAATATATGTATACATATGACAAACCTAGACAGGGTATTAAAAAGCAAAGACATCACTTTGCTGATAAAGGTCTATATAATCAAAGCTATGGTTTTTCCAGTAGTCATGTACAGTTGTGAAAGTTGGACCATAAGAAAGGCTGAGTGCTGAAGAATTGATGCCTTTGAATTGTGGTGCTGGAGACGACTCTTGAGAACCCCTTGGACCCCAAGGAGATCAAGCCAGTCAATCCTCAAGGAAATAAGCACTTAATATTCCTTTGTAGGACTGCTGCTGAAGCTCCAATACTTTGGCTACCTGATGTGAAGAGCCAAATCACTGCAAAAGACGCTCATGCTGGGAAAGACCGAAGGCAATAGAAGAGAGCGGCAGAGGATGAGATGGTTAGATAGCATCACCGACTCAATGGATATGAATCTGAGCAAATTCCAGGAGACAGTGAAGGACAGGGAAACCTGGAATGCTATAGTCCACGGGGTCACAAAGAGTCAGACACGACTTAGCGACTGAACAACAGCAATAGCTGATTCACTTCATTTTACAGCATAAACTAACAATATTGCAAAACAATTATATCTCAATTTTAAAAAAAAGAACCAACATCATCAGGTCTTGAAAACAATTACCATCATTAGCTTTGTATAAAAGCAAATGAAACCATATAAAGTACAAGCAAGAAAAACCCTGAATACTACGTCTGGGAGAGAGGAGTAAAAAATAAAGAATTGTGGAAACATGAAGGAAAAGTGGTAAAGTTGATGACACTGTCATCAATTCAGGTGCTGAAAGCCAGCAAGTGGTCCTGGAAGATGAAGACTCCAGTGACAAGGTGAAAGTGAGAAAACAAAGGTATAAGGTGGAGGGGGTGGAATTCGCTTAAATGAAAATTATAAAATCGTAAAAAGGTATAGTATCAATATGTCAATAATACAAATCAATATTAACTAGTGTAACTGGAGAAAAAATTACAAAGATGAAGATATATAAAAACCTTCAGTGAATCATGAAATACCAAACCTATGTTCTGTTACAGTATAAAGTAACTGAAAAAAAATTTACAACTATTAATATATCCTGTGGTCTTTCTGAAAGACAGAACTAAAGAATGATAAGGCAAAGTGTTAAAAATTAATAAAGGATAGATGAGAATTCTTAAAAAAAAAAAAAAGAAACACAACTTCATGATTATCAAACCAGAAACCTTTTCCTCCTATGGCATACTAATAAAAATATGCTTTTAATGTGATATAGTAGATAAACTGTGAAAATTTTAGAAAAATATCTAGAAACTAGTTTAGTTTTCACACTATAGTTCTTCTTAAAATATACAAAATTAAAAAGCTTTTGAGTTTCATCCTCAAAATAAAATAAAATAAAATAAAATTATCCAACACATACAATCCACAGACTCCACAATTAAATTCTATTTATTCTCTAATAAAGGGGTACTGGAAATACACCACATCACAATCAAGTGTTCCTATGTTTTAAATTTGCACAATTTCAATCTAAACACTACTTTGGTGTCAAACATCTCTGCTCACTTTTAAAACTTATGACCAATTACAAATTTAAACTTAATAGCAAAGCACAAAAGGCCTAGAAACATAAATTACTCATCGGTGTGCAGACAACTCACAATCACTGCTTTCCTAATAATTATGGAAGCACTTTTAGGTGTTCCCAAATTATCACTTCACGTCCCAGGTCCCAAATTAAAGAGGCCACCAGACCCAGACCTGCATGCCCATGGGGGTGTCACTCGCCTGGACCTACCTAATAATAATCTGATCCGCTGGCACCAGGAAAAGTCAGCCAGGGAGGGAAAGAGGTGGAGCCACAGGCTGCTGTGCCTGGTACAAACATCTTCACACCAAATTTAATCACATATTAGCTTCAGCTCCATCACACAATCACTGAGAAATATTACAATGCTCTAAGCTTACCTGCTATTGTAACAGGGGAATTCAACTCCTCTAATGTATTAAAAAATATTAAGAAAAACTATTATTACAAAAGAATACAATTCTGAGATCTCCTCTCCACTTTATATCAAACAAGAACGAGTTTTGATGTCCTTAAATGAACTACTGACTTAAAGAAGGGCTCAGAAGTAACATCTTAAAAAAACAGCTCAAATTGAATGGGAAAATTTTAATGTAGCAAATAATCAGTCAGACTGTCATTTTTAAGGATAAACACACTTTCTAACAGGTTAGCCAAAAGCCTAGAAACCTTAAAAAAATAAATAAATAAAGGCCCAGAAACCTAAACATGTTTTTACAGAGCACACCTGCTAATATTTCACTATCTTTGCATGCTCGTAAGAGATAAGGTAGAGAAAGCCAAGGTGGCCACCCAAGTTCACGGTCAGGAGTAGCAGGCCTCCCATACTTAGCGGTATGTTCAGTGTCAACAGGACTCAAGAAGCTCAAGTTACCCACTTCGATTAATATCTTTAAAATTATTTCATGTTCTAATGACTTGATTAAATAATGACAAATTTATGCAGAGAAGGGAATACCAGCTATGTCTCCGGGGAGCACACATTCTGGTGAAACTGACTCACAAACTTTCACTGATATTTACACAAGCACGCTCCTGAATGAAGCCAATGGGCAAAAGCACCAGCTGTTTAGACATTTCATGTCACTGGAGACTATTTTATCCTACAGAAATACGCATTTCCACCACAGGGGAAAAAAATTAACTACTACCCTGCCAAACTCACCAACATGCTGCCTCTTGTTCCTATGAGCTCCAGTGGGAAATTCAATCCTGTGTCCATAACCAACTACTGGGATGTGGGTGTACGCAAGCATGCCCAGTTGCTCAGTCACGTCTGAGTCTTTGTGACTCCATGGGTTGTAGCCCACCAGTCTCCCCTATTTATGAGATTTTTCAAATAAGAATACTGGAGTGGGTTCAACTACTGGGGTAGATCTCACAAACACTCAAACAGATAACTAAAAGTAAGCCAAAAAACTTTGCCTTAAATGGACTTGGAGATATTTTAAAACCTTACTCAAAGGTAATTCACCTTTACTTGCATTCTAGAATATTCCATAAATTAGTATACCTCAACTAAGGTCTGAAATTCTTGAAAAGTCACACGGTCTGATTGGTTAGTTTTTGCCTATGTCCTCTTTCCTAAAATAATACTTTTCCCCAACAGTTTTAAATTAAGTTAGCCCTAAGATATGGTTTTAATGAAATTACTAGTAAAAACCTAAATTCCAATCCAAATAAAATGTATACTTGTGCTCTCAACAAAAATAACTAATAATTATGTATTAATAAATTAGGCAGACATACAGTCAGTGAATTTACAGTCACTAATGTCTCTGGCCCTTCAGTAATTCTCAAGGACTGTCATACACGTTATTTTATAAGGTGACATGTCCTTAATTCATTGTCCCCCATCCAGCCCATTTCTACATAACACAAGGCAAAGCGCCAGTCTCAGTGAACGACAACAAATTCATCACATCAGTCATCTGCCATGGTGTGGAAAAGTAATAGCTTAATGAAAGTGGGATTAGATAACCAATCATGGCAGTATCAGAGGAAAAACATTCCCTGGAGCATGGAGCACGTGGCAGGCATGGCCTTATTCTTAGGCAACAGGTCAGAGGAGACGGTAATTTTGGTGAAGAACCAACAGAAGCTGACCGCCACCAATAATGTACCAAAGCCAGAAATTTCACATCTGTATCTTTCCTTTCTGATAGGCAACCAATACACACATATTATATAAAACATTCAAAGAAACAAACAAACAAACAAACAAAAAACCCAAGACCATTTCTGCCCTCTGATTTTAAGCATGCTGCATTTGGTTGGCGTCTGTTCACTAAAACGTACTAAAACAAAAGATACAATAATTGTATACGATAGGAGGCTCTGCATGCGAGTGTGACGAAACAGTCAAATGCATCAAGAATAACAATCTCAGGTTTGTTACCATATCCACAGCAAAAGCCCCTAGTCTCTGCCGGGGGAGCTTGGACGTGAAGGCCAGAAATCCGCAAAGCACCACCAACCAGACTCGGCCGGGGTTGGGGGGTGGTGACTGACTTTCTGCTCACACAATACCACCCTGGAAACAGTGTCCCAAGTTTAGAATCCCCATTTCTTCTACAATCAGATTCTTTTAAAGGATTTTACAAGTACTTTTTGGATACAATTTTGCTGACCTCTTAAATGTTTGTTGACCTCTTAAATGTTTGCTGACCTCTCCAAATATAAGATAGTTTTGCCAAAAGGATTCCGGTCTCCGTAAACAGACTCATTAAATAACCTCTCCAATGGAGACAGATTAGTAGCAATTCCGTTTCACATTTCTCGATGTCAGTTTGAGATGCCCACTACCATGAAAAAGGACTTTCCACATTTCTTTTCTTTGGGGGAGATTTGTTTGTTCAAAGGGAATTACATAACCGCCCCTAAGCGCACAGCAAAAAAACAAACCAAAAAACAAAAAACAACAAAGTTCCTTTTAACATTCCTCAGCTTCAGGATTATTTGATTTGCTAACCTGGCTCACTTTTTCCTGGCATTAAAGGCAGAGTTAAAAAAGAAAGAAAAAGGCAGTTTTTGAAAACCTTTTGAGCACTTGGGCAGCACCGCAGCCTATGAGTTCGCGCGGGCAGGATGAGTCAACGGGACACACTGCAATGAAAAGAGATTAGTTGTCCCCAAAGCCGCCTTACTGGAGACCAGTTGCTAGAGTGGAACGTGGGCCCCTTTGGTAAGCAGGTGCAGGGCCCACCCCAGGCACTCATTCCATTCTCAGGACTCATCACACATTCGCTCCAGGCCCTTGAGACAGCTCACAGGTCCTGGGTGTGCCCCGCGGAGACGCACTGCCCCGGCAAGCCGAGCGCGCGACCCCTTGAGCGCTGAGCGCAGGCCACCGGGCCCGGCGGGGGTCCTGCCCGGCTCAAACTCCAGCTCGGGATGTGGTTAAAGAGCAGGGTTATTTTTCTTGTATTACGGAAGTTACTCTTTCAGCGAATAGAATACGAACCTGACCTGTAATCCGCACACACGAGTTGTGGGATGTAAAACAGACCCCGCGAAGGTTTGGGCAAGAGGATCGGCCGCGCAGGCAGGGATGGGAGCCCCCACTTTAGTGATATGCTGGGGTCCCCGGGGCGGGCCCGGTTCACTTGCCAGTGCCCTGTACCGAGGAGCCCCGAAAAGTCAGCTAGGGAGGGGAGCAGCAGAAAACCTCCAGGGCAATGCCCTGTACACAGCCTTCCCGAGACCGCGGCACCTAGGCGCCTCTGGGTGCTCGGACCCTGTTCCCCTTCCTTTTAGGGGGAGGAGGAGCGGACGGTGGGGCGGGATGACAGACTGGAACACAGTCACCCAAGGGGCAAGTCAGCGACAGGGCTGGGGGCCCGGCCGGGTCTCCACCGCCTTCCTCCCCTCCCGCAGGGGGAGTCCTCGCGGGTGGCAGGGAAAGTTCGTGGGGCTCCGCCCGCGGGGACCCCCAAAAGGGAGCGCACAATCCCAAAAGGAGCGCGCACACAAACGCACACACGCGAAAAGCGCCGGGGCCGCGGGCTGACACTGTTACCCCGGGCAACGACCTGGGCGCACAAAGTACACAACTCCCTTCCCCCGCCGGGCGCGGGCTCGCGGCCCCGAAAGGGGCGCCCCGTCCCGAGTGCACGCCGCGCGGGCGCCGGCGTCCGCGGCGAGGGGAGCCCGGGGCGGCTTACCCGGTCGGGGGCTTGGCCGCCGAGGCTCGCAACGCGTCCATGGAGTCTGCGGGCGAGGCGGGGCGCGGGCGGCGCTCGGGCCCCGCGAGTCAGGCGCTCGCAGTCGCCGCCGCGGCCCTCATTCACTTTTTCCGCGCTGACCCATCGTCCTCCGTCGCGGGCCGGCGGAGGACAGCCGCCCGGCCGGAACGGCAGAAGGGGCTGGAACAGACCCAGGCAGGCGGGGGCGCGGGCCCGCGGGGAGGGGCCGACGCGGGGCGGGGGTGCCGGGAGCAAGGTGCGCCGCGCCCCCGGGAGCACCGCCCCCGCTGCCGCGCGCCTCCGGAGCGGCCGGCTCTGCCAACAGCGCGCGTCCGGGGCGGGGGCCGGGCGCCAGCGGGGCCCGAGAAGATACCCGCTTCGCCGCCGCCTGCTTCCCCGGGCCTCTGCTCCCGGGAGAGAGGGCACTGGTCTCCTGGCGCGTGGGGGTCCCGGGAGCGCGCCTCGCGGGGGCGGGGAGGAGCTGCGGAGGGGGAAGCACCTGGCAGCCTTTCGGGCAGGACGAGGTGGGCGGACCGACGGGAGGACGTCCGAGCGTTAAGAGTGAGCGGTGTCAGCCTCGCCGCCCTGGAACCCAGAACCTCCTTCCGGGCAGCGGCACTGGTGCGGTGGGTCTCTACGTGCCTTCCTGACCTGCCGCACCTGGGAACCTGTGAGAAAGGCAAATTCGGGCTCCACCGGGTCAGGTATTGGAAGTTGTGGGCCCTGGAGCCGGCCCAGCCTTGCTCCTGGGAGCTCGGGTTGTTAGACAGGTGCTGCGGTCGCGCTGCCGGTGATGGATTCGAGGGGCCGCGGGCAGAAACGCCAGCACAGGCAGCCCACGTGGGGCCCAGAGCAGGCCAGCCAGAGACCCCAGATCTTCCGAGCTTCACCCCACACTCCTTCTAACCCAAAGCCACAAAAGGGATCTGGGCTAGTGCGAAAGTCTGATTTACAAAAATGACTCTTCCGTGGGGTTCCAAGGACTAGAATAAAATATGAGTAAGTGAGCCTGCTGTGCTGGGTGTTAAAGGAGGCGTTCCTTTGAGTCTAAAACTGGGATGAGGAATCCGGAGGCCTGCCTGAGCCTTCCTCCCGCTGCCCTCCAGCTTTCCCCTTAAGGAAGGGGAGAGACCGGTCTAGATACAGAATGGGAAATCCTTGCTGGGACTTGAAAGGCCTTAGGTCCTCAGGCCTGGGCGCCCACCCAGAGCGCACAGCCTCAGAGCCCACCACGCTGCAGCTCTGCCTTCCCATTCTGTCCATCTCAGGCATCTGCCTGGGATGCTCTGCGGTGTCATTTCCAGTTCCACCCTGTGGTCCCTGCTCAGATGCCACCTCCCCAGGCAAGCCCTCCAGGAGCACTGTGTGCGAAATACAGACTTAGTATTGCTCTGCATGCCCTGAGTTATTTTTATTCTAAGAATTTATCTATTTGTAGATAGCATACCTTTTTAATATATATTTTTAAATATAGATTTGTTGCTTGCTTATTTTAAATATTTGTATTTACAAATAGCTGTTTATGTTTTCATTATAGATAAAATTTTGCTTCTATATATGAATGTGTCTGTGAACTTTGTTTATATAAACAATTACAGGTGTAAACATTATAAATCAATGGAATATAAATATATAGCCATATTTGGCACATTTTGTTCTTTTCTGGCCATCTTTCTTCTTCCCTAGAATGTGATCTCAGTGAGTGTCGGGCCTTTGTCTGTTTCATGTATCAATGGACCCCCAGCATTTAGGACAGTCTGGCAGGTAGACGGGATGCCTGATAAATGCAGGGTGCGCTGAATGAGTGAATCTCTCCTAAGCCTTCCCCCTCTTGGTGTGGGGATCAAGGACTCCTCCTCAGGATCTCTGGTTCCCCCTCCTTACTCTTACTCAGGAAGCCACGTAAGAAAGGGCAGCCTGGGAGGGGCTAGAGATCCCTGTCTGGATCCTGCTGAGGGGGCAGGCGGGAGTGCAGCTCACTGGAAGGCCTGGAAAGGCCGCAGGAGGAATTGGGGCGGGGGGAGAAGGAGGAATAGCCCAGTGTTCCCAGTGGAGAAGGGGGTCATAGCAGGTAGCTGTCTCTCAGGGAGACAACATCCGGGAAAGATGAATAGAAGGAGGCAGTGTCCCACCTTCAGTGTGATGTTCAAATTGCTCTAGAGTAAAGGCCCAGAAAGACCCAGAGACCTGGACACCTCTGATTCCAGGAGGGCCACCAGGCGTCTCAGACCCTGAAACCCTGCAGGCACATTTACTTAACCCGGAGTGGGGTGAAGGGTGAGGACTGGTGAGAGATGTCATGAGGGCAGGGTCAGACTTGTCCCAGGAATGATGGGCTGAGTGCCCAAGGCTTTAGGGAAGACTTGGGCCAGCCTGGCAGCCTCCTGGGTCAGCTTGGGGGCCAGTTCTCTGTTTGCAATCCAAACTTCCTTTACCATGGGGATCCCTGCAAACCCACCTGCGTAGAGATGTGGTCCAACATTGTGCAGCTCGCAGAATGCTGTTGATGTGGCGTGTTAGTCACTCAATCCTGTCCAACTCTTTGTGACCCCATGGACTGTAGCCCAATTCTCCAGGCAAGAATGCTAGAGTGGGAAGCCATTCCTTTCTCCAGGAGATCTTCCCAACCCAGGGATCAAACCCAGGTCTCCTGCACTTCAGGCAGATTCTTCACCATCTGAGCCACCAGGGAAGCCCCAGTTCAAAGGATACTTTGCAGTATCTGCCATAAGCCAGTCATTGTGTGAGGAGGGGAGCCAGCTGACCATTTTTCATTGGAGCCAGACTGAAGTGCCAGGTGGAGGCTCAACGTTTCCAGACCCAGCGTGGGAACCGCAATAGGTGAGGGCTAAGAGTCTGAGGGCAGGGGCTCTGCCCTTGTGGCACCCTGAGCAGGACACGCTCCTGAGTTTGCTTATGGAGCTTCTATAGCAAATGCACACTTGCATGCAGGGGGAGCAGGTTTCCCTGCTGTTCTTTTCCTGCATAGTCGGTTAAGTTTCCCTGAATAAATTAGAACCTTTGGAGATATTAACTATCATTTAATGTCTTATTTGGGGCATTGTAAATATCCAGGGATGTGCTGATAAATCTTTAAAATGGCACCAAAGAAAGCCCCAATTTGAAGGTGTTGTCAGTTTTTGCTGTGACTACTCCCACCCTGGCCTTTCTCAAACTGCCATCACCCACCAAGAGGTTGCTGAAGACAGGGTTGGGGGGTGGGTTCCCGCACATCAGGCCAGCCACCCCATCTCACCTTCCTAAGTATTGCAGGAAAGCTGACCTTTGCTGCTTTGCTGCGTGGGGCATGGCTGAGTGCCTGCTCTGAGGCCTGCACACCACGCTTGGTGTTGCTGTGCCAGCTGTCACTAGCTGCTCCCAGCTGTGGTTCTGGATGGCCATGAGGCAGCTCTGGATGCAAGGAGAGGGTGCTAGCCCTGCTGCTGTGAGCCAGAGTGTGAGGCCACCTCTAGGTCTCCCTTTCCTTGCCCTGACGCCACCTCCCTGCTTTGCTGCTATGTCTGCACCCAGAGCTCCCCTCTACCCTTGGCAGGAAAAGCCCTCAGTGCCCACTCAGGCCATGCAGTCAGCCCTGGCCTCCAGGCAGGGTGCCTGGAATACCCAGAGTCCCTCCAGCTACTCCGCATCCCTTTTGAGGAAAAGAAGAATGTACATGAAACAAACTCATTAGGAAGCAGCTCAGCTTAGAGTGGGGCTTCCCAAACTAGAATACACTCAAGATGCTCCTGGGAATTGTGTTAAAATGCAACTCCTGCTCCAACGGTTCCAGAGAGTCTGCATTTACAACAACTTCGCAGAGAGTCAGGGGCTGCTACCCCAGGGAGTGAATGGGCTGCCAAGGTTCTTCAGTCACATCCAACTCTTTCAGACTTATGGACTGCAGCCTGCCAGGCTCCTCTGTCCATGGGATTCTCCAGTCAAGAACACTGGAGTGAGTTGCCATGCCTGCCTCCAGGGGATTTCCCCAACCCAGGGAAAATGTCTGGGTTGTGTCTCTTGTGCTGCATCATCAGGTGGTTCTTTACCACTAGCGCCAACTGGGAAGCTAGGATTTAGAGTCAAACATACTAACCTTCACCTCACTCATAGTAAAATCACTAAGGGTGAGTCATTTCTCGTTCTAAACTTTTGTTTCTGCCTTTGTGAAGTAAAAGTCATCAGAGGCAAATCCAGGTTTTCCAGGTCTGATAATGCAATTTTAATATAACACGGGGAGCTATGTGTTTAATACAACACAGGAACTAAAGGAAATCAACCCTGAATATTCATTGCAAGGACTGATGCTGAAGCTGAAGCTCCAATACTTTGGCCACCTGATGCAAAGAGCCAACTCATTAGAAAAAGACCCTGATGTTGGGAAAGACTGAAGGCAGGAGGAGAAGGGGATGACAGAGGATGAGATGGTTGGATGGCATCGCTGACTCAATGGACATGAGCTTGAGCAGGCTCTGGGAGACGGTGAAGGACAGGGAGGCCTGGCGTGCTGCAGTCCATGAGGTCGCAGAGAGCCGGACAGAGTGACTAAACAACAACAGGGACCTATGGTCTGTATCTTGTAATAACCTACAGTGGGAAAGAATCTGAAAAAGAATGGGTTTATATATGTATAACTGAGTCACTTTGCTGTACACCCAAAGCACTGTAAATCAACTGTAAGTCAATAAAAAATTTAATTATATGAACTAACATGTAAGTAAATTACATTAAAAGTAAGGGTAATAAATACTAAAAAAGAAAAAAAATAGCATACCAGCACAGGGAACTGTAGGCAGTATCTTGGTATCTTGTCATAAATTATAATGGAAAAGAATCTGAGAAAGAATAGATACATATATAAATATATATAACAGTCACTTTGCTGTATACCTGAAACAATCATCTATACATCAAGAAAAAAAATTGTACACAAGTAAGTAAATTACATCAAAAGTAAGGGTAATAAATACTTAAAAAAAAAAAAAAAAAAGCATACCAACACAGGGAACTGTAGGCAGTATCTTGGTATCTTGTCATAAATTATAATGGAAAAGAATCTGAGAAAGAACAGATACATATATAAATATATATAACACTTTGCCGTACACCTGAAACAATCATCTATACATCAAGAAAAAAAATTGTACACAAGTAAGTAAATTACATCAAAAGTAAGGGTAATAAATACTAAAAAAAGAAAAAACTAGCATACCATATGATTAATACCAATTTAGATACGGAACTGCATGTTTACTTTGAGTACAACATGGACTGAATTGTCTCCTCAAAATCCCGGTGGAAGCCTTAGTCCCCAGTGCAACTGTTTGGGAATGGGGCCTTCCCAAGGGTACCCTAGATTCAGTGAGTTCATGAGGGTGGGGCCTTGGCTCTGTGTCACTGGTATCCTTTCAAGAAGACCAGGCTCCGGACCTCACTGTCTCCCCATGAGGGCTCACATTTGCTTCAGGCTCAGATTTAATCATTTCTTTTCGGATGGTAAGTTATTTAAACAGAATGTATTTCACCTGAGATCATTAACTGACACCAGTAACTCAAAAACACACTGATGTGGAGTCCTTGATTTTTACTGAGCTAGAATCCCAGTGCCAAGTACGCAATCCAGTGGTCATAGAGTTGTCTAGTTATACGCAGAGGTGCCCAGCCATCCCCACTACCTAAATTCATAGCATGGTTATCACCCCAAGGAAACCCTATGTCTGCAAGCATTTTCTCCCTGCTCCCCACCTCCTAACCCCCCTCAGAGTCACTCACCTTTATGTCTCTATGGGTCTACCTAATTAGGACATTTCGTAGAAATGCACTCATGAAATAATACAGCCTTTTGTGTCTGGCTTCTTTGACTTATTATGTTCCAGGTTCACCCATGTTGTAGCATATGACAGAATTTCATTCCTTTTTATGGTAAATTAAGATTCCTGTGCTTAGATAGACCACATTTTGTTGATAAACATGTAAGTGGTCTCACTTTTTGTCTATCATGAATAATACTTCTATGAACATTCACATAGAACCACATGTAACGTGGGTCCTAGGGTTCCCAGCCCTTCTCACAGCGGGACACGTGAGTCTAATTTACAGTTGGCCCTCCACACATGAGGGAGGGCACTCTGTATCCGAGCCTTTGCATCAAGCATTCAATCAACTGTGGATTGTGTGGTACTGTAGCGTTTACTATTGAAAAAAATCTCAAAGAGTTTACATCCATTGTGTGGACAAGTTTTCCTTTTTCATGTATTTCTAAGAGTGGAATTGCTGACCATATGATGACTCTGGGTTCAACCCTAAGAGAAACTGCCAAATGTTTTTTACAAAGTGGTTGCATCATTTTCCAATCCCACCAGCAATGAATGAGGGTTCCAGTTCCTCCATATCCTCAGCAACATGTGTTAATATCTGTCTTTAATTCTAGCCATCCTAGTGGGTATGAAACGTTATCTCACTGAGGTTTTGATTTTCATTTCCCTAATGACATGATGTTGAAAAACTTTTCATGTGTTTTTTTCTTTTGCTATTTGTATATCTTCTTTAGAGAAGTGTGATTCAAGTTCTTTGCCTATTTTGAAAGTTAGGTTGTTTGCCTTTATATTTTTGAGCTGTGAGAGTTACTTATATAATCTACATACAAATCTCTTATCATATATGTGATTTGAAAATGTTTTCTCCTTTGGGTTATTCTTTCACACTCTTCTTTTTAAATCTAAGCACAGTTGATTTATAAAGTTGTGTTAGTCCCTGTTTACAGCAAAATGATTAGTTATACATATGTATACGTATTCTTTTTCATTATGGCTTATTACAGAATATTGAATATAGTCCCATGTGCTCTACAATAGGACCTTGTTGAAAGTGAAAGTTGCTCGGTTGTGTCTGACTCTTTGCAGCCCCATGGACTGTACGTTCTAGGCTCCTCTGTCCATGGAATTCTCCAGGCAAGAATACTGGAGTGGGTAGCTATTCCCTTCTCCAGGGATTGACTTTCTGACCCAGGAAATTCCTTTCTGACCCAGGAATTGAACCGGTGTCTCCTGCCTTGCAGGAAGATTCTTTACCAACTGAGCCACCAGGGAAGCCTATGACCTTGTAGTTTATCTATTTTACATATAGTAGTTTGCATTTGCTATTATCAAAATCCTAATTTATCTCCCTTCCCTTCCCTTCCCTTGCTGAGTCGGACACAGCTGAGCAACTTCACTTTTTTTCTTTCCTTCCCTCCCCCTTTGGTAACCATAAATTTGTTTCCTATGTTTCTTCTTTCATACCCTTGATGGTATCTTTTGAAGCACAGAATATTTTATTTTTTATGAAGTTCAATTTATTTTTCTCTTGTTGCTTGGGCCATATCTAAGAAATCAGTGACTAATCAAAGGTCTGTTTGTAGAGTGTTGTGTAGTGTTTGTGTTAAGTCACTCAGTCATGTCCAATTCTTTGTGACTCTATGGACCGTAGCAAGGCCAGGCTCCTCTGTCCATGGAATTCTCCAGGCAAAATACTGGAGTGGGTGGCCATGTCTTCCTCCAGGGGATCTTCCTGACCCAGGGATCAAACCCATGTCTCTTACATCTCCTACATTGGCAGGCGGGTTCTCTAACACTAGCACCACCTGGAAGCCCCTTGTAGAGTGTCAATCCTTCTTTTATAAAATGACAGTATATTTTTTCCAAAGTAATAATTTATGCGTGAGGCCAAGCACAAGAAGGATTGGGAAGTGGCTTCAATGTTTCTTCAGAGACTTGAGCCCTCTCCTTCTGTAGCCTGTTCTTTTAACAGGGAGCTCTTGAAAACAGCTCTTTGTAGCAAATCTATCAGAGAAGGCAATGGCAACCCACTCCAGTACTCTTGCCTGGAAAATCCCATGGACAGAGGAGCCTGGTAGGCTGCAGTCCATGGGGTCGCGAAGAGTCGGACATGACTGAGCGACTTGACTTCACTTTCACTTTTCACTTTCACGCATTGGAGAAGGAAATGGCAACCCACTCCAGTGTTCGTTCTTGCCTGGAGAATCCCAGGGGTGGGGAAGTCTGTTGGGCTGCCGTCTATGGGGTCACACAGAGTTGGACATGACTGAAGTAACTTAGCAGTAGCAGCAGCAGCTAATCTATTGCTCCCTATTAGGCCTAATTCCACCTGAGTAGCCATCAGACCTTCACCCAAGGCACAGGATCCACAAGGAAATGTCAGGAAACAACAATTGAAGAAGACTTGCAGGTCAGGGGTTCGGACTCACTGGAATTCTCAAGAGGTGGAAAGGGGCTGGGATTTATACTGCCTCCAAACTGGAGAGTTCGTTGGCAAAATAGGAGCCAGGATAGGAACCGACAGAGATGGGATGGACCCACGATTGGATTAGGCACGAAGTGGTTGTTTCTGGCCTGTTTCTGGTGAGGCCCTGGAGAGGATCACATACGCTGAGTCTCCGAATTGCAAATCTGGGAACTGCCCCATCCCAGGGTGTTCCCTTCAGACCAGCCTCCAGCACCTGCCAGAAGACACGCATCTCTCTGTCTTCTCTCTCTTCTAATGATAGCCAGACAACAGGTATATACTGATTGAATTATTAACCATAGTCATTTGTTGTTGTTCAGTAACTAAGTCATGTCAGACTCTTTGTGACCTGATGGACTCCAGCACATCAGGTTTCATCATCCTTCACCATCTTCTGGAGCTTGCTTAAACTCATGTCCATTGAGTCAGAGATGCCATCCAACCATCTCATCCTCTGTTGTCCCCTTCTCTTTCTGCCTTCAATCTTTCACAGCATCGATGTCTTTTCCAATGAGTTGGCTTTTCCATCAGGTGGACAAAGTATTGGAAATTCAGCTTCAGCATCAGTCCTTGCAATGAATACTTAGGGTTGATTTTCTTTAGGATTGACTGGCTTGACCTCCTTGCTGTCCAAGGGACTTTTAAGAGTCTTCTCTAGCACCACAGTTTGAAAGCATCAATTCTTTGGCACTCAGCCTTCTCTATAGTTCAACTTGAACATTTGTACATGGCTACTGGAAAAACCATAACTTTGGCTATCTGGACCTGTGTTGGCAAAGTGATGCCTCTGCTTTTTAATACACTGTCTAGCTTTGTCATAGCTTTTCTTACAAGGAGCTGCATCTTTTAATTTCATGGCTGCTGTCACCATCCATATTTATAGATAACACTTAATGACAGTTACTAGGAGCAAAGCACTGTGTTCAATGCATCAACAGCACTAATTACACAATGTTTAAAGTGACCCAAAAGATGGGGACTATTGTTGTCCCCACTTTAGGGATGGAAAATCTAAGCATCTAGGGAGTTAACTAAATAGCCTAAGGTCACACAGACTAAGGATTTGAGCTCAGGAAACCTTATTAAAGACCCTATATTCTCTGCCGTTATGTGAAGACAATTGCTCTAATCTATGTCCAGTGCCCAATTGCTCTGTGATCTGTTCAACACAGAGGCGGTTGCCGCCCTTCCTGTTTGTCAGCAAATGTGTGCAGAACACACTGCCAAGGGGCAAATGGAGAGAATGTGTAGGTCTGGCTTTCCTACCGCTTTGCCACAGAGCTTGTATTTTAGCCACCAGCTGTCATAATTTATCTCCTGGTGAGATCATACTAAAAGCTGTGTTCTCTCCTCACGCCTCATTAAGAGGAAGCATCTCTGAGTCTCTTGGTCAAGATGTTCAGCCCCTGAATTTAGGCAACATCACAACTATACCTAAACCCACACAAGGATCATGCAAGTGGTTCTTCCTTGCATTGTTTTCTAGAAATGTGAGCCCCCTCAGGATATGCATCCTTGGAATTTTGATTAAAGAGGATTTTCTGACCTAGGCTGATGTCTGTTCTGACTTGATTTTTGCCTTTGAGAACTTGACAGGTTTTAACTCAACTGATGGTTCAGAACATGCTGCTGCCGCTGCTGCTGCTGCTAAGTTGCTTCAGTCGTGTCCGACCCTGTGCTACCCCATAGACGGCAGCCCACCAGGCTCCCCCGTCCCTGGGATTCTCCAGGCAAGAACGCTGGAGTGGGTTGCCATTTCCTTCTCCAATGCATGAAAGTGAAAAGTGAAAGTGAAGTCGCTCAGTCATGTCTGACTCCTCGCGACCCCATGGACTATATAGCCTACCAGGCTCCTCCATCTAGTTTACAAATAAGACTATCTGTCAATGATACTTTGTTCAGTATCACTCATTCTGATGTCATTTCCAAAGCCAGAGCTGGAGTGAGCAGCATTTCATGTTCGTTTATACTTTCCTGTGTATTAAAAACTGTTACTTAACATAATTTGAGAGTGGAGGGATCCAGCCAAAGAAATATAATAATATTTCTAGATTCCTAATTTCGTTTTGAATATTATTGGTTTCTTGGGCTGACTCATAACCTCCTTCCCAAAGTGATAGTTTCATATTTTTCCTGTATCTATGGGCTAGATTTATCAAGGGGAAGAAAGAGGAAGGAACAGGTTTTCTGTAATCTTGTATTCCCAACATTTACAATGCAGGACGGCTCCCCACCAGGATCTGCACTGGGTTTGCCTCCAGCGTAGGGCCAGTCTGGATACAAGGGTGGACAGGGGTCACAGCTGATGAGGAGTTGAGTAACCTCCTAGGAGGGGCTCACCCTGAGAATGGAGGGGAGGAAGCACAGGATTAGCCAGAGGGGAGGTTCTGTCATCAGTGGGGTTGGGGGATGTCTCTGAACCTCCCCAGTGTCAGGATCCTGACTTGACTGGGTCAGACCTCAGGGTCGCTGTGACATTGGCAGGTCTAAGAGGCAGCAGCATCTGAACCACAGGGCTTTGAGGCAGGAGCTCAAGAGAGGACCTAACAGCAATGCAACCCAGGAGGGACCAGCACCTTACCAGCACCGAGGAGGGACAGAGCTGCAGAAGAGGCCCAGGGAGAGGGCACCATGTGTGCAGAAGTACCGATCTGAACAGTACAACAGCACCCTTGGGAGAGTCCCAGAGCAACAGATGGCTTGGAGTCTTTTAGAGGTAATGGGCAGGAGCATTCTCACTTGCTACTACGGCATTTTTTTTCCAGCTTCATTGAGATACAACGGATATACAACATTGTGTAAGTTTAAGGTGTACAGTGCAATGACTTGATGTACACATATACAGCAAAATAATTACGGCTATGAGGTGAGTTAATATCACCTCCTATTGTCGCAATTTTTCATCTGTACAGTGAGAAATTTTAAGATCTAATCTCTCAGTAATTTTCAAATATACAATTCAGTAGCGTTAACTACTAATCACCATGCTGTACTGTACATGTTCAGAGCCCATTCATCTAATAACTGGAAATTTGGACCCATTGCCCTTTGTTTATTTCTCCTATTAGTTCTGTTAGTATCTTTTACATATATAGGTACTTCAGTGTTGGGTGCTGGTTAGACACTATGTATTTTCACTTCTTTATCTTATTTCTGACTTTGCTGGGTCTTTGCTCTGCACAGGCTTTTCTCTAGCTGCAGCGAGGCAGGGCTCCTCTCCAGTAGTGGCGCATGGGCGTCTCATGACCTGGCTTCTCTGTGGAGCGTGGCTCTAGGGCGTGCAGGCTTCAGTAGCTGCGGCACGGGGACTCTGCAACACAGGCTCAGTGGTTGTGGCTCATGGGTCTAGTTGCTCCATGGCATGTGGGAATCTTCCTGGGCCAGGAACTGAATCCGTGTCTTCGACGTTGGCAGGCAGATTCGTTACCACTGAGCCACCAGGGAAGCCATGGACTTATTTTTGTTTTCAAGCTATTATAGCTTAAGAAACCTGTTACCTATATACACTACTAGATGTAAAATAATTAAGCAACAAAAACCCACTGTATAGCACAGGGAACTCTGTTCAATATTCTATAATAACCTAACTATAAGGGGAAAGAATCTGAAAAGAAAACTATAAGGGGAAAGAATATATATCTGAATCGCTGTGTTGTACACCTGAAACTAACACAATATTGTAAATCAATTTAAATTAAAAAAAATAACTTTAGAAAAAGGAAGTAGAAAGAGAAAAAGATCATCTCACCGATAAATAAGTACTCAATAAAGTTTGCTATCATACTTTGTATCAAAAAAAGAAACCTTAGTTAAATACCAAATCTTCAGGTTCGTAATGATGGAGATGTTTGTAGAGGGTTCTGGCTTTGTCTTGGAGAAGGCAATGGCACCCCACTGCAGTACTCTTGCCTGGAAAACCCCATGGACAGAGGAGCCTGGTAGGCTCCATGGGGTCGCTAAGAGTCGGGCTGAACGACTTCACTTTCACTTTTCACTTTCATGCATTGGAGAAGGAAATGGCAACCCACTCCAGTGTTTTTGCCTGGAGAATCCCAGGAACAAGGGAGCCTGATGGGCTGCCGTCTATGGGGTCACATAGGGTCGGACACGACTGAAGTGACTTAGCAGCAGTAGCAGCTGGCTTTGTCTAGAATGACATTTCAGGAGAGAGCTCTCTGCTTCCTGTGCCTATTTTCACAACCAAAATTCACTATTTAATTGGCAATTTTTCCCATACACAAACAGATATGAGTAAAACTTTCATTATCCCCTAAGTAGCTGCCTATGCCTACTGAGTCAGAAACACCACAGCTGAATTGGGGCACAGCCTCCTGGGGGCATCCTCACCTGCCAGGGGATCCTCTTTCATGCCTCTCACGTGTACTCAGCAGAATCACACTTCTGGGCTTTTTTAAAATGAAAAAGCAGAATGGAGAGTAAGACCTGTGATACTCCATTGGTTACACCAATGGAACATAGGCCTATTGTGTTCCATTTCACAATCCCATTTTTTTTTTTTCTTTTGCTTTAGTCCTTGAAAGAAAAGCAAAGATGGGGAGAGGATTCTCAGAGAGGCTTGGTGCCAACACAAATAGGCAGATCGAATTGTGCAAAAATAACTCCTTCCCACAATCTCAGGTAAAAAACTCACTCTAGTTAAGGAGTCTCTCACATGCAGGTCACGCCTGGAGTGTTTATGCCTCTATAAACATTACTTTCATTTTTCTGATTAATCACTTGAACACCACATGCCTCTTTGGCAGTCAGTCAACTTTCTGCATCTTCAGGCCCCTACCTCTGTTGAATCATCCAAGAGTCCCACGGGGTAAACAGGGGTGGGTGATCAGAGCTCTCTTAGCCTCAACTCCAGAGAAAGCTGGAGCCTACCCATGTTGTGACTGATTGCTGCCAGCTTGTTCAAGTCGGGGCTCTGCAGCCCATGGATGCTGGGTGTCTGATCCAGGCTGATTCCTCTGCACTGCAAGGATTCTCTGAAGGATATGTGGTGACATGCTGGCCTTTAACCTGCAGGGCGTCTTTTCAGGCACATCCCAGACCCAGCACATGGGTGTACTGGGTGGAGTCCTAGATTCTGGAGCAAAGGGGCTCAACTCTTCCTCACCCACTCCAGCCACAGCCAGACAGTGGACTGAAGCCTCATGAAGAACAGCTGTTCAGCCGTGGTCACCTTCCTGGGGCCAAAGGCTCCAGCTTGTCCCACATTCACATAATTAGAGAAGGCGCCAGGTGATTCTGAGTGGAGTAAGAGGATCTCATTCAGAGGGGCTGACCTTGACCTTGCCTCCACCTAACCTTACTGTACTCATCCTTTCCCTAAAGAAGAGAAGACCACAAAGCCACGTGCAGTAGAGGCAGCCCAGCACACCTGGCCACAGCAAGCTGGGCAACTCACTTCCCTGTCACTTGGGTAGAGACGCACATGAACAGCGTGGAGGCCTCCCGGTCTGACGGGCAGCACCTGGAGAGTGATGGGAGGCCCGGGGCCAGGAGGCAGAAAACCTAGACAGGCGGTGGGAGTAAGAACACGGTGACCCCCACCAGAGTATCAGACCCCTCCAGGGACCAGCAGCCTGTGGTCCAGTGGAAAATCAAAATACTGAGCCTTCTGTTCAAAATCCAGAGGAAAGGGTGGTTGAAGGTACTATCATAGAAAGCTTGGCCCTTTGCTGAGGCCTCTCTCTCCCAACTTGTCATGGTGTTATTCACTTGCTGTTTAACTGTCATTCTAAGAAAACCAAAAAATTTTAAATCATTAACTTGGATCTGACCACTCATCTCTACGTTGTGCAATGCCCGTTTTAAGCGGGAATACAAGAGAACTTAGCTCATACGAAGCCCAGTGGCACAAGCTGTATTCCGTAGCTGTACATGCTTATGTATTTTTCTCACACTAGACCAGTGGGAATGGTGAACAAAACTAACGCTGCTGCTTTTATTTTGCTTCCCGACACACACATACATTCTATTAATAAACAAGTGAGGCAAGACTGAATGGAGAAGAAATTGTGGTTGTCCTGTTTTTCCCTTTCCTTCTGTGTCAGAATTTTCAGCAGAAGTGGTTGGCTGAGACATAGCTAACCTAGCACGTGTAAATCAACAGATGCTCCAGAAAAGAGGGAAAACTTACATATTTGAAGGAGTGGTGGATCTTTTGCGCAGTCATTTCTGGAAGGGATTGAGTGTGGGTGTTGCACAGGAGTGTATGTGGTTGAGTCAAGAGAAGGATGAGAGATGAATTTGGTGTTATTTAGTTGCTAAGTTGTGTCTGACTTTTTGGCAACTCCATGGACTGTACCTGCCAGGCTCCTCTGTCCATGAGATTTCCTAGGTAAGAACACTGGAGTGGATTGCTGTTTCCTTCTCCAGGTGATCTTCCCAACTCCAGGATTGAACCTGCATCTCCTGCATTGCAGGAGGATTCTTTACCACTGAGCCACCAAGGAAGCCACATATATGCTGTATAGTTTTAAGAAACTGTAAGGAAAGTTCCCTAGGTAATGTCTTGAGCTCTAGAACCAGGAGGAATGCAAGCACATTTCCCAGCTGGAGAAATGGCCTCTTTATCTGTAATCTAGGCTTTAAGCAGCTAAGAACAGAGCCACCTGCTGTGGAGACTCTAAGCCACTGGTCTGGAACCATTACCAAAACACACACACACACAACAGGTATATTTAAATATTTGTCAACTCAGAGGACAGGCTTAGGGGATATATTGGTGTATGTCATGGTGTTTACTATATTTAGAAAAGAAAGCCAATACCTGGGAAAATCCTAAACTCCCAGAAGTGAGTGATCCAATGATGATGCCAGCCTCCAATAATCTCTCTGCCTCCTTTCCAATGATCTAAACAGACACAAGTCCCAAGTCAAGTTACCAACCAACATCGCTCTCCCTTGCTACTCTTCAGTGGCTCCCACTGCCTAAAACTGTCAAGAATAAACATTATGTGCACTGTCCAAGGCTCATTATAAACTTGGCCTCCACTTTTCCTTTCTATTTTTTATTGGGATTGGATATGTTGGCCAGGGGATTCTGCTAACATGGTCGTTCAAGGCTGGAATCCTGGGAGCTAGAATTTGGGCAGAGAATCCATTCTGGTATTTCAATATTAAAGTTACTTAGATATTTTTAATGGACTTCCCTAGTAGCTCACTACCCGCAATATGGGAGACCTGGGTTCAGTCCCTGGGTTGGGAAGATCCCCTGGAGGAGGGCATGGCAACCCACTCCAGTATTCTGGCCTGAAAAATCCCGATGGACAGAGGAACCTGGCAGTCTACAGTCCGTGTGGTCACAAAGAGTTGGACATGACTGAGCAACTAAGCACAGATATTTTAAAGCACTACGTGTTCCATATCAAACATATTGGTGGGGCATAGATGGCCTGTTTTCACCCAAAAGAGGATAAAAATGTTCTACTTTATCTTTCTCCTCATCAAAAGTCAAAGATAGCACTTTCCCCAACAACAGGAGGATCACATTCTCTCCAAGTGGATATTAGATATTTATCAGGATGAAAAATATTCTGAGTCATAAAATAAGTCTCAAAAAACATAAATATTTCAACCATACAAAGTGCGTTCTCTGAGTGAATAAAAGTCAATTGGAAATCAACGACAAAGTCAGTATCTGGGAAAATCCTGAATTTTGGAAATGAAATACCATAGATGGAAATGAGCCAAATCAGAAGTCAAAAGAGAAATGAGAAAATGTTTCAAATTGCATGAGAATAAAGATACACTGTATAAATTCTGTGTATCATCAGGAGCAAGAGTGGTAACATCACTACAGACTGTACAGATACTGAGATAAACATTATGGCCAACTTCTCCCTAATAGAATTGACAACTTCAATACAAGCAGCAAATCTGATGAAAGACATGAGCTGCCAAAGCACATTCAAAAAGAAATAGCCTAAAACTCCCAATGTCTATGGAAGATATTCAATTTGTAGCTAAAAATTTGCCCAAAAAGAAAATTCCAGGCCTAGATGGTTTCACTGGTGAATTTCAGAAAACAATTAAGAAAGAAATATTATCAATTCTGCATAAACTCTTCTGGAAAATTGGAGGAGAGACTATTTCCCAAGTCATTGACTGAGGTGGCTGCTGCTGTTGCTGCTAAGTCGCTTCAGTCATGTCCGAATCTGTGCAACACCTGAGACGGCAGCCCACCAGGCTCCCCCGTCCCTGGGATTCTCCAGGCAAGAACACTGGAGTGGGTTGCCATTTCCTTCTCCAATGCATGAAAGTGAAAAGTGAAAGTGAAGTCGCTCAGTCGTGTCTGACTCTTTGCGACCCCATGGACTGCAGCCTACCAGGCTCCTCCATCCATGGGATTTTCCAGGCAGGAGTACTGGAGTGGGGTGCCATTGCCCTCCTGTCACTGAGGCTAGTGTATTACATTTTTTTTCACATATTATTTAATTCAATTTCCTAAAATTTTGCTATAACTTTTAAAGTCTATATTCATGAAGGATGATGGTTGTGGTTATATTTATTTTTTTAATTCTCCTGTAATATCTTTATTAAAAAAATAAATATAACTACAATGAATATAGACTTTAAAAGTCATAGCAAAATTGTAGCAAATTGAATTAAATAATATGTAAAAAAAATGTAGTATGATAAACATAGCCACCAAAGATATTTATCTTAGGAATGAAAAGTTGGTTTAAGAAAAAAAAATTAATCAGTGATTTCACTATACGAAGAAAATAAAAAACAAAAACCATATAATAATAACCCAAATAATAATCCAGAAGTAAGTCAGAAGGAAAAACATCAATACAGTATACTAATGCATATGTATGGAATTTAGAAAGATGGTAACAATAACCCGGTGTACGAGACAGCAAAAGAGACACTGATGTATAGAACAGTCTTATGGACTCTGTCGGAGAGGGAGAGGGTGGGCAGATTTGGGAGAATGGCATTGAAACATGTAAAATATCATGTAAGAAACGAGTTGCCAGTCCAGGTTCGATGCACGATACTGGATGCTTGGGGCTAGTGCACTGGGACAACCCAGAGGGATGGTATGGGGAGGGAGGAGGGAGGAGGGTTCAGGATGGGGAACACATGTATACCTGTGGTGGATTCATTTTGATATTTGGCAAAACTAATACAATTATGTAAAATTTAAAAATAAAATAAAATTTAAAAAAATAAATAAATAAAAAATAAAAAACATAAAACCTAAAATACAAAAATATAATACATATAAATATATAATTTATATATTTATATGTAGTATATATACAAATTTAAATATATAAATATATAATATAATTATATATTAATTTATAATTAATATATATAACATATATAATATATATTCTATAATTAATATAATTATATTGTATATTAATATATATTATATTTTCTTATAACATAATACAATATAAAATATATTGCAATATACTATATTTTATGTATTACAATATATTATGTACATTACATAATATTAAATATATATTATATATACCATAATGTATATAATATATAGTATGTGTAATATATAATATAATATATGTTGTATATTATATATAATATATATAATATATAATAACAATATATATAATATATTATAATATTATATTATAATATATATTATAATATATTTCATATAATATATTATTATATTATATTACTATATAACATTATACATATAATATTACATAATATACAAAATATATAATAATATATAATCTATATGATATAATATATATAATATATGATATAATATATTTTATATTATTATATATTATTATATATGTTATATATTATATAATATTATATTATTATATATTATTATATTATATTTTTATATATAATATTATATATAATAAAATAATATAGTAATATAAGATAATAATATATACTATACTATAATAATATATAAATATATATTATATATATAATATATATATATATATATATATGATATGCTATGCTAAGTCCCTTCAGTCGTGTCCTACTCTGTGCGACCCCATTGATGGCAGCCCACCAGGCTCCCCCATCCCTGGGATTCTCCAGGCAAGAGTACTGGAGTGGGGTGCCAATGTGAAAGGTTGTTGTTGAATCACTCGAATACACCAGGATTCTTGGCCCCCGGAGGAGAAGAATTCAATCCAGGGCCAGAGATGAGGCTTGATCGCTCAGAGCTTTTGTGTAATAAAATTTTATTGAAGTATAAAGGAGATAGAGAAAGCTTCTGACATAGGCATCAGAAGGGGGCAGAAAGAGTACCCCCCTGCTAGTCTTTAGCTGGATGTTATATAGTCACTAGCAGTCTGTTAATGAAAGAAAGGAATGTCTTAAAATTCAGAATGGCACCAGGCCCCTCACCCATAAGATGCATTTTGGGATAATCTTGGCACCAAATGGTTTATCCTGGGCCATAAAATGATTAACTTGAATCTTGAAGAAGGGCAGACCACCATACAAATAGTTTCATTTACATAGATTAGGGGAACAATATCCATACTGGTTTGTCAAGTAGGTTCTGGGCCAAGAGGCGGAACAGACTTGGAGACAGAGTTTGGGGTAAAGGCATAGTACATTAGCATAGCTTAAGACAAACATTTCCATAGGAAAAAGGCATTGGTTATCTCTAGACTCGACAATAGCTAACTTCAGGGGAAGCTGGGTGTCATTATGTCAACACAATATTTTAAGAGAAACCTCCCTTTAAATTTGTATAGAGAAGGAAAAAATATTGCTAGTTTGTTTCCTCCTGCCGCTTAAGAGAGATAAAAATGTCTGACACTTGCAGGCTATTTCCTCTAATTGGAGACCCCTGGCCTTCCTGCCTGTTACCCTCTCAATTGCCTTCTCCGATACAATATGCTAATATATAATATATTATTATATTATAATATAATATATTTTATTTTATTTATTATATACAATAATATATCGTATATATAATAATATAGAATATAATATAGAATAATATAATTATTTATAATTATATTATATAATATATATATAATTTATATTACGGAGAAGGCAATGGCACCCCACTCCAGTACTCTTGCATGGAAAATTCCATGGATGGCGGAGCCTGGTGGGATGCAGTCCATGGGGTAGCTAAGAGTCAGAAACGACTGAGTGACTTCACTTTCACTTTTCACTTTCATGCATTGGAGAAGGAAATGGCAACCCACTCCAGTATTCTTGCCTGGAGAATCCCAGGGATGGGGGAGCCTGTTGGGCTGCCATCTATGGGGTCGCACAGAGTCGGACATGACTGAAGCAACTTAGCAGCAGCAGCAGCAGCAATATATATTATATATATATATTATAGTATATAAAATATTAAAAACCATATATTAAAAAATTAAAAACAAAAAACATATAAAATAAAAAACATAAATTATATATATATAATATTATATATTATATAAAATATAAAAAACCATATAATAAAAAAATAAAAACTTAAAAAAACAAACCATATAATAATCCATATTAGAAAAACCATATAATAATCTCAATTAATTGAGATAAGCATATGGTCATATTCAAACATCCATTCATTTAAAAATAAACTAAAAAAAAATACTCAGCAAGTCAGGAATAGAAGTAAATTTAACTTGATAAAGGGCATCTATGAAAAACCCACACGTAACATTACACTTAATGGTGAAAGAATGAATACTTTCCTATTAGAATCATAAGCAAGGCAAGAATACTTGCCCAAACCCCCTCCATCTGACATTGTACTGCAGATTATAACACTCTAATCAAGTGGTAAAAGGAAAAGAAAAACAAACCTACCCAGCTAGAAAAGGAAAAAAGAAACTGGCTTTATTTATGGACTTAATTATGTTAAAATGTCTGAAGGACTCTACAAGAAAAGTCATTAGTAAAGTGGTTTTTGCAAAGTTGTAGGATAAAAGAATTTATATAAAAATTAAATGTAATTGTATATTCTGGAAACAACCAATATAAATGTTGAAATTAGTAAAATAATATCATTTAAAATAACATAAAAGAAGAAGTATTTTGAGATAAATCTAACAAAAAAGGTACAATACTTGAACACTGAAATCCAAAAAAAAGTTAGAGAATTTAAGGAAGAACTAAATAAATGGAGATCCTTACTATGGCTAAGGGTCAGAAGACTACTTCTATGTTAAGATGTCAATTTTCCCAAATCGATATATAGATTCAATGGAATCCCAGTGAAAATTCTGATGACTTTCTTGTAGAATTTGACAAACTGATTCTAAAATCACATGTAAACATCCAAAGCCTGGTAGAGCCAAAGAAACTTTAAAAAATAAGAACGAGTTTGGAGAACTAACATTACCTGACTTCTAATTGTATCATAAAAGTATAATTATCAAGACATTTAATTGACATACGTCTAAAGCATTTGCATTAGTATAAAGCCAGACAAACAGATCAATGGAACAGAATAGAGAATGCAGAAATACACCCACATGTGTATGGACAACTGATTTTCAACAACTGGGCAATTCAGTAGAGAAAGGATGGACTTTTCAACACATGTGCTGAAACAAGTGGGTACTATAGGCAAAAGGATTGGCTTTGACTCAACTGTGTAGAATGCTGCTGCTGCTGCTAAGCTGCTTCAGTCGTGTCCGACTCTGTGCGACCCCATAGACGGCAGCCCGTCAGGCTCCCCCGTCCCTGGGATTCTCCAGGCAAGAACGCTGGAGTGGGTTGCCATTTCCTTCTCCAATGCATGAAAGTGAAAAGTGAAAGTGAAGTCGCTCAGTCATGTCCGACCCTCAGCGACCCCATGGACTGCAGTCTTCCAGGCTCCTCCATCCATGGGATTTTCCAGGCAAGAGTATTGGAGTGGGGTGCCATTGCCTTCTCTGACTGTATAGAATACATAAATGTTAATTCAAAAGACATCATAGGCCTGAAATCATAAACTTTTAAAAGAAAACAAAGAAAAAAATTTTTGTGACCTTGAGTTAGACAAAAATTTGGTAGATATGACACCAAATGCATAATCCACAAAAGAAAAACATCTAAATTAGACTTTTAAAAACTTCTGCTTGTTGAAAGACATTGGAGAATAAAAGCTACAGACTGGGACAGAATATTGGCAATGCACATATCTGATAAAAAGAACTTGTATGCATATACATTTATATGATCTCAAAACACATTAAAAAGCAAAATATACAACCCAACCAAAACATAAGTAAAGATTCAAATAGATATTTCATAAAAGAAATATATGGATTGATAATAAGCAATAAAAAGATGCTCAAAATCCCTCTTAGTCATTAAGACCACATTGCAAATTAAAAGGGGAAATGTGGAAAGGAGAATGATAAATTGAGAACTTGGGATTGACATATACACACATTAGATTAACAACAAGGATGTACTATATAACACAGGGAACTCTGCTCAATATTCTATAATAAGTTACATAGGAAATAAATATGAAAAAGAATGAATATATGTATACGTATAGCTGAAGCAAATCACTATGCTCTACACCTGAAATTAAAACATTTTAAATCAACTATACTCCAGAAACAGACAAAAAAGCCACCATGAAATGGCATTAGACTCCTATCAGAACAGCAGAACTTAGAGAGACTGACCACACCAAGTGTTGGGGAGGATGTGAAGAAACGAGAATTCTTATCTCTTTGTGGTGACAATCTAAAATGATATTTATCAAGAAGGTAGTGTGAAAGTTACGACAAATTATCTACATACGGACCTCCCTTTGAGTTGTGAACTTGCAAAGATGCGAATGTATAAACCTATTACAGTTCAGCACCATATACCTGATTGTGCTAGTTGGGTACCTATGGGAACTTTGTGGAACTTATGAACAAGTTGTGCTCTTGCAAGAGAGCTTATTCATATGTAGGGGACTTACTGTACTTATAAGTTAAACTTAGAGTTACTGTATGATCCAGCTTTTCTACTTCTAGGTATTTACCTGAGAGAAATGAAAGCATACGCCCACACAAAGGCTTACAGAACAATGTTTAAAACTGCCTTACGTGTAACAGCCCTAACCTGGAAACATCCCAGGTGTACCATACATACGTGGAAAAGCAGATTATACTACATAGTCACACATGCAATACTACTATTCAATAAGAAGGGATTTACTATTTATATATGCAACAACAGAGGGAAATCTCAAGATAATTACCCCGTGTGAAGGAAGTCAGACCAAAAAAAAAGCACATGATGAATGATTCCATTTATACAGAACTCTCCTGCTGCTGCGTCACTTCAGTCGTGTCCGACTCTGTGCAACCCCATAATGGCATACACCAGGCTTCCCGTCCCTGGGATTCTCCAGGCAAGAACACTGGAGTGGGTTGCCATTTCCTTCTCCATTGCATGAAAGTGAAAAGTGAAAGTGAAGTTGCTCAGTTGTGCCCGACTCTATTGACCCCATGGACTGCAGCCCACCAGGCTCCTCCATCCATGGGATTTTCTAGGCAAAAGTACTGGAGTGGGGTGCCATTGCCTTCTCCGTACAGAACTCTAGAATATGCAAATTAATCTATACTAGTGGAAAGCAGAGTTGTAGCCTGTGCAGAGCAGGTGGGATGGAAGAGGTGAAAGGGGCTGGAGGGAACCTTAGGGGGTGAAGGGCTTGATCAGGATCTTGATCAGTGATGGCTTCATGAGTGTATACATGTATCGGGTATATACAAACATACACGCATATATACACATATATGTGCAATGCATGCAATTTACTGTACGTACCCGGTAACGCTGTTTAAGAAAACATTCTATGGACTGAACCAAGCACACCTACAACCCGAAAGTATCTCAAGTTGCCAATTTTTAATCTCTGAGACAACAGAATGCTGTAGACAGAAGTGTCCCCCTTCAGAGGTTTCTGTGACATACATACAATGAGTGAAATCACGTGGCTCCAGTACATGAGTACCCAGGAAGCCAGACAGCAAGCAAACACACCATCTACCCCTTTCTGTCTGGTTCTGAGACTTGCTTAAGCAATGACCCCCTAAAAAGAACTGATATCCAGCTAACTATAAAGGTAAGTTTCCGTGCATGCATGCTAAGTCACTTTAATCACGGCCAACTCTTTGTGACCCTGTGGACTATAGCCTGCCAGGCTCTTCTGTCCATGGATTCTCCAGGCGAGAATACTGGAGTGGGTTGCCAGGCCTTCCTCCAGGGGATTTTCCCTACCCAGCGATTGAACCAACACCTCTTGTATTGTCTTTTGCATTGCAGGTGGATTCTTTACCACTGAACCACCAGGGAAGCCCCATGTTTAAGCTCCTTATAAGAGAAAACCTGAAGTTACAATGGAAAGAAAAAGGAAATACTTAGCAAAGTCCAGAAAGCTCTCCTGTGCCCTTCAAGCTCCTGAGGGCTCAAAGGTTTCCCAGCTTTATCTCTGAATACTAGCACTAAAGCTAATACTCACTTTTGATGTTTCATGAATACTTTGCTTAATATGGTGGCTCAGACAGTAAAGAATCTGCCTGCAATGCAGAAGACTTGGGTTCGAGGTTTAGGAAGATCACTTGGAGGAGGGCATGGCAACCCATTCCAGTATTCTTGCCTGGAGAATCCCATAGACACAGAAGCCTGGCAGGATATAGTCCATTGGATCACAAAGAATCGGATACAACTGAGCCACTAACACTTTCCCTATTTCACTTGCTTAGTATATTCGCAGGTTCTTCTTTTCTTGCCATTTTCTAGACTGAGAACATACAGGCCTGCAACTCCCTTCAAGTGATGTCTTAGTGGTCCTGAGCCTCAGCCTCTGGATTGATAAAGGAGGATGAGGTCATGGACTGCACACCAAGTGTGATGTGGGCAAGGAGGCCCAGGGAGGGTGTGAACTGCCTACTGGCATTTCCATGTCCTGACATGGTCACCATTTTCATATGAATTTAAGGAAGCGTGAGAACTGAGTTCTGCACCTTTTCGCCCAGGGAAGACAGCGGCTTGGTGATCTGGCTTGGCTCACAGGCAGCCCGCCTCATCTCCTGGAGGGTCTTAGCTTGACTGCTTCAGGTTCCCGCCCCTCTGTTCCCATCTCCGTGCATGGCCAGGGCTCTTTCCCTTCTCAGGACCACATGGGTCCATTCCCAGCATCTTTCTGGGCTGCCCGCCCCCACCTGCTGTCCCCTGGTCTCCAGGGAGCATGCCCGCCTAGCTGTGTCTCTGGAAGGACGGCCACAAAGGCGGCCTCAGTCCATGTGCCTCTCAAGGAAACACTGGCAGGTTTCTTTGTGGAGGTTTACCTGATGCAGCCTTTGCCTGCTCTCATGAGGAGGCACTGCTGGTGATGCATGTGGCTGAGGGGCCCCTGCAGGTCTCCATTGGGTATGTCCTTACTACAGACACTTGGCCCTTTGGCATGCCCTGCACACTGGCCCTCACCCCTGTGGGGTGTTAGCACACTCCCTTCGTCCTCTTGAAGTCTAGATGAGGGCAGCTGTGCTAGCTTGGGGCCCAGAGGGAAGATCATCCCACACAAAGCTTCAGATTCCCTGCTTCCCTATTCCCTCCACAGGAGGCCCAGCAGGCTCCCCAGGAGATGGCAGTCAGGTCTGCAGACAGCAGAATGAGGGTTCTGAATTGCCAGGACAGAGGTATCACCTCTGACCTCTCCAAGTTTCCACAGGGACCAAGGGAAAGTGCTTTAAGGAGGAGAGATATGAAGTGCTTCAGCCATAAAGCCAGGGGGTGTGCCTGCTTCCCTGTGGGATGCCTGTTGCTGCCTCTAAGAACTCGGGCCCTGTTCTGCAGAGGGGCTATCCCAACCGGCTCTAGAAGCTGGAGCTAAGAAACTGTGTGGAGAGTGCATAGCTCTGGAACCCCTGGCTAACAGTGACATCCACTCCAGCGCTCTAAGAGTTGACCTTGGTGGCAATGTGGATGCTGGAAACATCATCCACTTGCAAATGCTGAAAGCAAAGAAGTTGCCCAAGGCAGTGGCTGTGAGCTCTAATGCCCCTGACAAGGGAGGGGGCCTGTGAGCCTGAGGTCCAGGGGCGATTCTGGGGCAGGGACATAGAAACAGTGACCATGTTCTCTGCTCTGTGATTGTCCCAGCCAACTTGGCTGGGCCTAGCTAAGCAAGAGGACACTTGGGGGAAAAGCAAGAGTCCCAAATTTGGGAGACTCAATTAGCTTTTACCATGATCTCCTTCTGGAATTCGTTAAATCTACAACCCTGCTCTGGTACTCTGCCTTTTCTTTGCAGGAGCTCCAGGCTTTATACCTGGTTGAAGTGGCCATCGACTTTCTGAGTACACCGCCCTTTGTAGGAGCCAGCAAGTCTGTGTCTCCTGGATGTGGGCTCGAATGATATATTCACGAGCTCTTCTTTGGTATCTTCTCTGTCCATTCAATACAAATGCACTTCAAATGCTTATTACATGTTAGGGTCGGTGGAAAGTAAGGGGAGACAAAGAAAAGTATCTATATGCTTCAGCCTGAAAGCCAAAGAAAGTCCTTTTCAAAAATTCTAACATTCATTTAGGTTGATTCCATGTCCTGTCTATTGTAAAGAGTGCTGCAATGAACATTTGAGTACATATGTCATTTTGAATTTGGCAATAAGGAGTTCATGATCTGAACTACAGTCAGCTCCCGGTCTTGTTTTTGCTGACTGTATAGAGCTTCTCCATCTTTGGCTGCAAAGAGTATAATCCATCTGATTTTGGTATTGAACATCTGGCTATGTCCATGTGTAAAGTCTTCTCTCGTGTTGTTGGAAGACAGTGTTTGCTATAACCAGTGCGTTCTCTTGGCAAAACTCTATTAGCTTTTGCCCTGCTTCATTCTGTACTCCAAGGCCAAATTTGCCAGGTGTACCTTGACTTCCTACTTTTGCACTCCAGTCCCCTATAATGAAAAGTATATATTTTGGGGGGTGTTAGTTCTATAAGGTCTTGTAGGTCTTCATAGAATCATTCAAATACAGCTTCTTCAGCATTACTGGTCAGGGCATAGACTTGGATTACTGTGATATTGAATATTAAAGTCAGGAAGCAACAGTTAGAACTGGACATGGAACAATAGACTAGTTCCAAATAGGGAAAGGAGTACATCAAGGCTGTATATTATTACCCTGCTTATTTAACTTATATGCAGAGTACATCATGAGAAGTGCTGGGCTAGATGAAGCACAAGCTGGAATCAAGACTGCTGGGAGAAATATCAATAACCTCAGATATGCAGATGACACCACCCTTATGGCAGAAAGTGAAGAGGAACTCAAAAGCCTCTTGATGAAAGTGAAAGAGGAGAGTGAAAAAGTTGGCTTAAAGCTCAACATTCAGAAAACTAAGATGATGGCATCTGGTCACATCACTTCATGGCAAATAGATGGGGAAAGAGTGACTGACTTTATTTTTTGGGGCTCCAAAATCACTGCAGATGGTGACTGCAGCCATGAAATTAAAAGATGCTTGCTCCTTGGAAGAAAAGTTATGACCAACCTAGACAGTATATTAAAAAACAGAGACATTACTTTGCCAAAAAAGGTTTGTCTAGTCAAAGCTATGGTTTTCCCAGTAGCCATGTATGGATATGAGAATTGGACTATAAAGAAAGCTGAGCAGTGAAGAATTGATGCTTTTGAACTGTGGTGTTGGAGAAGACTCTTGAGAGTCCCTTGGACTGCAAGGAGGTCCAACCAGTCCATTCTAAAGGAAATCAGTCCTGAGTGTTCATTGGAAGGACTGATGTTGAAGCTGAAACTCCAACACTTTGGCCACCTGATGCAAAGAACTGTCTCATTGGAAAAGACCCTGGTGCTGGGAAAGATTGAAGGTGGGAGGAGAAGGGGATGACAGAGGATGAGATGGTTGGATGGCATGACTGACTCAATGGACATGAGTTTGAGTAAACTCTGGGAGTTGGTGATGGACAGGTGGGCCTGGCATGCTGTGGTTCATGGGGTCGCAAAGAGTCAGACACAACTGAGTAGTCAAACTGAGATAGGCCTAGAGCCTGTCATGCAAAGTGAAATAAGTCAGAAAGAGAAATACAAATATAGTAGCACATATGTGAAATCTAGAAAAATGGTACAGATGAACCTATTTGCAAAACAGAAATAGAGACACAGATGTAGAGAATAAATGTATGGACACCAAGGGGGAAAGAAGTAGTTAGATGAACTGGGAGACTAGGATTGACATACATACACTATTGATACTGTGTATAATATAGATAACTAGCATATTGAAAAGTAGAGACATTACTTTGCCAACAAAGGTCCGTCTAGTCAAGGCTATGGTTTTTCCAGTGGTCATGTATGGATGTGAGAGTTGGACTGTAAAGAAAGCTGAGCACTGAAGAATTGATGCTTTTGAACTGTGATGTTGGAGAAGACTCCTGAGAGTCCCTTGGACTGCAAGGAGATCCAACCAGTCCATTCTGAAGGAGAGCAGCTCTGGGATTTCTTTGGAAGGAATGATGCTAAAGCTGAAACTCCAGTACTTTGGCCACCTCATGCGAAGAGTTGACTCGTTGGAAAAGACTCTGATGCTGGGAGGGATTGGGGGCAGGAGGAAAAGGGGACGACAGAGGATGGGATGGCTGATGGCATCACCGACTCGATGGACGTGAGTTTGAGTGGACTCCGGGAGTTGGTGATGGACAGGGAGGCCTTGCGTGCTGCAATTCATGGGGTCGCAAAGAGTCGGACACGACTGACCGACTGAACTGAACTGAATGAGAACTTACTCTAAGCACAGGGAACTCTACTCGGTGCTCTGTAGTGACGTAAATGGGAAGGAAATTCTAAAAAGAGGGGATATATGTATTTATATGGCTGATTAACTTTGTACAGCAGAAGCTAACACAACAGCATCTTGACTGGATCATTTCTTGACCTAGTCTTACACTGAAGCACATGTTCACAGCAGAGTTTAGATCTGGAGTTAAATGTAACCTTAGGAGTTCATGCTGCACTGTAGGACAAATCTGAGAGTTCCCTTTTACTTTCACCACAGAGAACAGAGGAAGTACACTTCTGTCTGGTCTCCCACAGAGATGGAAGATGCTACAGGCGAAGCTGGACTCCAAGGGCTGTGAAGGGGGCGGGGCTGACCCGAGGTGGGCGGGGCTGCCCCAGTAGGTGGGGCAGACCAGAGGGTGAGGCAGTGGGCAAGTCACTCAGCGTATCAGACCCCTGGGCCCACCAGTGGAGCCAAGAGTAGGTTCTGGAAGCTGCTTTCTGGAGGAAACAAGCCCACTTTGCATAAATCTGTGAAAAATGGAATTGCAAGGCCAAAGAATTAGCTGAGAAGTGGAATCAAGGTGACCGAGATGATGCAGCTGAAAAGCCAGGTCTCCAGAGCCAGGGATGGGCTGGAAGAGGGGGAACCGAAAGTGGAGACAGGGAGTGAACAGATGTGAGCAGGCAGCATGGCCACCCCGCCTCCATTCCTATGACACGCCAGATGCTTCAGTGCCGCCTCGTCTTCATCTACCTGTTCTACTTGTTCTGCGACTCCCCGGTGTGGGATGTCTGTCTAGCGCCTAATTGCTGATCAGAAGTGGAGTGGAGGTGGGGCAGGAACACTCATGAACTGTCTGTAATTAGAGAGTAACGGTGGCCTCTGCTCCAGGCGTGTGGTCTCTGAGCCCCGGGGAACCTGGTTAGCCTCCCTCTAGTGCTCAGTTGGCCCCACTGCGGGAGTCATTCGTGCCCTACCCTGCATCTCTGGCCTCCTCCGCCCGCCTGGCTGTGTGCCGCCTCAGCTCAAGAAACGGAGAGTGGTTGGAGAAAACTGCTCCAGGGAGAAGGCGCTCCTTTGAAACTTAGGGCCAGGCACCTCAGCGCAGCCCTGGCCTTGTACTGTGAGGCAGTGTCTCCCTCCCGGATCTGCTGCCCACTCTCGTCAGACTGTTTCAGCCTCTGTGAGCCATTTTGCATCACTTTGAATCTCCTGAGACTCCCAAACCCCTTCTCACCCCTCTCATCACTGGTGACCTTGCTCATCATTTCATGAGGAAACCTAGGAAATCAGAAAGCATTTTCTCATCTCCCGCAGTCTCTCAGCTGGCTGTCTGCATCTACCAGCCTGTTAAAGAGGAGACTGGGACTCTCAAGGCCCACCTCTCTCCTGCCCAGGGCACTCTCCACTCTTCCCCTCTGTCATCACATTTTCTTGTTGTCCCATATCATTCCGATCAACAGGCCGACAGGACCGTCTGTGGGCCATTAAATACCACACCCTTCCCGCTTCTGCCCTTTCACTCTGCTCTCCTTTGGCCTCACTCTCCATGAAAGAGTTGTCCACACTGGCTGTCCCAGACCACCCCCCCACCCTCCCCTGCAGCCCTGGGACTCCAGTACACCTGCTACTGCCCAGGCCACGTGACCTGCTTGGGCAAAGCGAACCCAGCACTTGGGTCTCCCCTCCCACACAACCCTCTCTAAAAATCCTTATGTTTATTATTTTTAAATTTTTATTTACTTTTAATTTTTATATTTTTGGCCATGCCACACAGCATACAGGATCTTAGCTCCCAGACCAGGGATTGGACCTCTGCACCCTGCAATGGAAGTGTGATGTTCCCAGCCACTGGACCTCCAGGGAATTCCCAAAATGCTTATGTCTAACATGATGAAACTGGAAAAGGAGATCTCAAGAACAATAATGGCAAATAAGTCACATTAAAAAATAAATGCAGGTTTTAAAAAACTGAGCAGAACTTTAAGGTTGTTTTACATTGGGAAATAACATTTTGAAATGTTTTCAAATAATTTGAAACTGAGGGATAAGTTTCAGAAACAGCACAGAGTTTCATGTAGTTAACATAAAATATAAAAAGGGCACCCTTATCAAAACCGGGAAACTGACCCTGGCACTATCTGTGAAATAGATTTTAGGGGAAATTCACCATCTTTCCACCGGTGTCCTTTTCCAATTGCAGGATACCATCCAGGGTCCCATGCTGCCTGTCTCACTGTAGCCTCCTCCAATGTGACAGCCCCTCTGTACTATTATAATTTTTCTAATAGAATGCTTTTCAATTCATGTTTGTCTAATGTTTTCTCATAACTAGATGAAGGCATTTTTGGCAATAATATCATACACTTATGGAATTTTTAAGCTGACTGATGATTTCGAGACAGATGACATGCTAAGCATTTTTTGAAACATTACTCAAGATCCTCAAAACCCTTTCATGAAGTAATGGTTTACTTGCCTTTTACAGATGAGAAAACCAGGGTGTTGAATCATTGTTGGAGGTCACACAGTTAGTGGGATGCAACTGGGACCTGAGCTCACACCTGGCTGGGCTGGGCAGCTCTGGGTGAAGGAGATGGCACAGCTCATGGGCTTTTCCACAGGGAGGGCGCTTGGGAAGTGTGTGAGCCTCCTCCACCCTGAGCGTCACCAAGAAAGGGTGCCACAGCCACTGGCAGAGCTCATCCCACCACGCGACCGCATCTGTCGTAAAGGCAGAGTCAGCCTCTCTGACATCGTTCAGACCACCCTCACTCACAGGACCTGACTCTCTCCACCCAGCCTTGTGTTCTGTTGACATCTGGTCTTATTATTTTTTTTTAATATAAATCTATTTATTTTAATTGGAGGTTAATTACTTTACAATATTGTATTGGTTTTGCCATACATCAACATGAATCCGCCGCAGGTGTACACATGTTCCCCATCTTGAACCCCCCTCCCACCTCCCTCCCGGTACCATCCCTCTGGGTCATCCCAGTGCACCAGCCCCAAGCATCCTGTATCCTGCATCAAACCTGGTCTGGCGATTCATTTCATATATGATATTATACATGTTTCAATGCCATTCTCCCAAATCATCCCACCCTCGCCCTCTCCCACAGAGTCCATAAGACTGTTCTATACATCTGTGTCTCTTTTGCTGTCTCCCATACAGGGTTATCGTTACCATGTTTCTAAATTCCATATATATGTGTTAGTATACTGTATTGCTGTTTTTCTTTCTGTCTTACTTCACTCTGTATAATAGGCTCCAGTTTCATCCACCTCATTAGAACTGATTCAAATGTATTCTTTTTAATGGCTGAGTAATACTCCATTGTGTATATGTACCCCAGCTTTCTTATCCATTCATCTGCTGATGGACATCTAGGTTGCTTCCATGTCCTGGCTATTATAAACAGTGCTGTGATGAACACTGGGGTACACGTGTCTCTTTCAATTCTGGTTTCCTCAGTGTGTATGCCCAGCAGTGGGATTGCTGGGTCCTAAGGCAGTTCTATTTCCAGTTTTTTAAATCTCCACACTGTTCTCCATAGTGGCTGTACTAGTTTGCATTCCCACCAACACTGTAGGAGGGTTCCCTTTTCTCCACACCCTCTCCAGCATTTATTGCTTGTAGACTTTTGGATAGCAGCCATTCTGACTGGTCTTATTTTAAGGTAGGAGTTAGAAATCGGAAAGATGACACTGAGTCAAACAATCTGAATTCTGAGTGGCTCAGTGGAGAGCGGCAGCAACTACAAAACCCCTTGTAAAGTGAAGAGTCTGTGAGTGGAAGCTGTCCATTCTGCCCTGTCCTTGGAAGTCACAGTGTGCCTGCCACCAGCAGCCAGCGACTGGGCTGGGGTTGTTAGTGGTGCAGAGGAGCGACTGAGCGGTTGGAGCCTCCGCCCTCGCCTGGCAGCTCTATCTTCTGTTACGTGCAGGACACATTAATGAGAACACACGGTTCTGTTGTTTCACATGGCGAATGATTGAACATTCCGTTAAATATTGACCTTTAGCACAATCGCACTCATATCTCACCTGTGAACTATGAGGCACCGAGAATAAGCAGTTCTTCCCAAGCAGGCATGTCGGGTAGCAAGAGGAAAAGCGCACCCCAGCATCACAGTGGAATGGGCCGGAGTGTACCCAGAGTGCTTATCAATGGTCAGTGACGCCCGGAGCCCGGAACAGCTGCTCTTCAGTGGTTAGGCTTGGGCCCAGGATTGTTTAACGTCTTTATCAGTGACCTGAATGAGACTGAATGAACGCGTGTTTTGTACCTATGCGGCTGATACTGAGCTGGCAGGGACAAACAGGGCCTCAGAAGTGAGGGTTGTAATCTAAACTGACCTTGGCAAATTGTGGCCATGTGCATTGATTAGACTCCATGGCTAGAGAAGAGTTTTAGAGAAAGAGAGAACTATAAACAAAGTGGAAAAAACAATCTGTCTTCAGCACTTTGTCAACTGTCTGGGGCTAAGGCCATGTTACTGAATCCAAGCTCTGCTCGCCGCATGACAGACCAGTAATTGGAAGATGAGGTGTGGAGGCAAGGAACAGTGACGTTATTTGGAAAGTCAGGTATCTAAGAAGATGGTGGACTAGTGTTCTTATCTGGGTCCGGAGGTCAAGTTTTTTTTTTTTTTTTTTTTAACAATATAGAGAGGTAGAGGAGGTGAGGTAGTAAAGTGAAAAGGTCATGAGTCTTACAAAGCATCTCCTAGCTTGGCCAGCATGGGGTCTGCGGCCATTCACAGGGGGGTAGGGACAGGAAGTCTCCCATGAACTGGACAAAGGCACTTTAGTTTAACACTCAGGCAGAAGGGCAGCTTCTCTGAGGCAGGCCATTATATATGCTTACAGCTATGGACAGGGCTTCCCAGGTGGCGCTTGTGGTAAAGAACCCACCCGCCAATGCAGGAGACCTAAGAGACATGGGTTTGATCCTGGCTCAGGAAGATGCCCTGGAGGAGGAAATGGCAACCCACTCCAGTATTCTCGCCTGGAGAATCCCATGGACAGAGGAGCCTGGTGGGCTACAGTCCATAGGGCCTCAAAGATTAGGACAGGACTGAAGTGACTTAGCATGCAAATACATGCAGGGACGGACAACATCCTTTTAGTGATTATAGTAACAAAAGCTAATGAAAAGCAAAGGTTAAAGTAAAAGAAACAGATTCAGCATGGATTCAGATGCTGTTCTTCCCTGTTACAGCCAGAGTACAGCAAGATGGGAGCCCTGGGAGCTGGTGGTGTGTCCCCTGCAGGCACCATGGGATGCCTGCTTCCAGCTGTGCCCAGTGCTTGGACTTTGGGATGTGGTGGGGCTAAATGGAGAGGGATGGGCAAGGCGAGAATGATCTGACAGAGGACAAAGTCATTTCAGGAGAACAGACCGAGAGGTCCTGAGCAAGGGGGCGGGCTTTTGTAACACTGTTACTGAGCAGGACGCTGTGAGGGCTTCCTGGGTACCAGAGCCTTTCTGTGTCCCCAGTTTCTTGTTTGCAGGAAAAAGACCTCAGCCTCTATGACCTTCCCTGAGTTTCAAGGCAGGTTCGAGAAGCTGCTAGTCAGGGAAGGGAGGCAATGCAAAGACCGGGGAGGGGCAGCCAGAAAACAGTGGTGCCACCATCAGGGTGTGAGGAGCAGGATCTCTGATCTCTTTTATAGACACTAGAGCCCCCAGATGGAAGAACTCAACTGCAGGAGAACCGTGAACACTCAGCCCCCAGACCTACTGGAGCCCGAGGACTGATTATGGTCACCCCTGTGATGTCAGCCTGCAGCCTCACCATCAACAATCGTAGACATGTGCACGAGCTGATCACTTACCCCTCCCTCACGTGGCCTTGAAAAATGCCTCCCTGGTACCCATCAGGGAGTGCAGGGCTTTGAAGCCGTGGCTTCCTGGACTCCTTCCTTGCTGGGCACCTACAGTAAATGCTGCACTTTCCTTCACCACAACCCAGTATCAGCAGACCAGCTTTACTGCACGCAGGCACAGGGTAATGCAATGGGGAAGAAATACCAGAAACTAGCAAAATAAATCAATGAACTCTTTAATGTCATGGAAAGTAGATGCTGATATGATTTAAAGTGAATTATAAATACAGGGCAGGCAGAACTCAGAGTCAGTAGAAAAAGTTTAGATGAGAGTACAACTTGTAAGAGAAATAAAGTCTTGTCACGACTATGAGGCCATCTTTGTATTATATTCATTATGTATATATACATATATATATATATCTTTGACAGTCAAACAAAAGTAAATAAATATATACATGTTACATAAATAAGGTGTATGTGTAGGGAGCATTCCTCTTTCTGCTTAAAAACATTATCTGGCTGTGCTGAGTCTTTGTTGCTGCATCTGGGCTTTCTCTAGGTGTGGCAAGCGGGGCTGCTCTTCCCTGCGGGGCATATCTTTCTCACTCTGGGGTCTGCTGTTCCTTGCAGGACATGGCCTTCTGTGGGGGCTGCTCTTCCTTGTGGGGCATGGCCTTCTGTGGGGGCCACTCTTCCTTGCAGGGCATGGCCTTCTGTGGGGGCTGCTTTTCCCTGCGGGGCATGGCCTTCTGTGGGGGCTGCTCTTCTCTGCGGGGCATGGCCTTCTCACTGTGGTGGTTTCTCTTGTTGCAGAACCTTGTGCCTGGTTGCACACGCTTCAGGAGGTGTTTTGCACAGGCTTAGTTGCTCTCTGGCTTATGGGATATTCCCAGACCAGGGCTTGTACCTGTGTTCCCTGCATTGACAGGCAGATTCTTAACCACTCTGCCACCAGAGAAGTCCCAGTACTTTTTCATTGTGCTCTAATTGACAGAGCACAAAGTTCACTCTTTCAAAGTCCTTCTTAACTAGTGGTTAGACTAAAGCACTTCTTAGCCTGTGAATGAGATAGCAGAAAACCACCAAAAGTAATTAGCAAAGTGGATTTTATTAGCTTGGATACCAGAAAAGTTTTGACTAAGAATATGGTGGAGAATTTTCCCGGTGTAACAACTGATTTCAAGATGGATTTAGAAAAGGCAGAGAAACCAGAGATCAAACTGTCAACAAGATTGCCAGGAGAAATATCAGTAACCTCAGATATGCAGATGACACCACCCTTATGGCAGAAAATGAAGAGGAACTAAAAAGCCTCTTGATGAAAGTGAAAGTGGAGAGTGAAAAAGTTGGCTTAAAGCTCAACATTCAGAAAACGAAGATTATGGCATCTGGTCCCATCACTTCATGGGAAATAGATGGGGAAACAGTGGAAACAGTGTCAGACTTTATTTTTTGGGGCTCCAAAATCACTGCAGATGGTGATTGCAGCCATGAAATTAAAAGACACTTACTACTTGGAAGGAAAGTTATGACCAACCTAGATAGCATATTCAAAAGCAGAGATATTACTTTGCCAACAAAGGTTCGTCTAGTCAAGGTATGGTTTTTCCTGTGGTCATGTATGGATGAGAGAGTTAGACTGTGAAGAAGGCTGATCACCGAAGAATTGATGCTTTTGAACGGTGGTGTTGGAGAAGACTCTTGAGAGTCCCTTGGACTGCAAGGAGATCCAACCAGTCCATTCTGAAGGAGATCAGCCCTGGGATTTCTTTGGAAGGAATGATGCTAAAGCTGAAACTCCAGTACTTTGGCCACCTCATGCGAAGAGTTGACTCAATGGAAAAGACTCTGATGCTGGGAGGGATTGGGGGCAGGAAGAGAAGGGGACGACAGAGGATGAGATGGCTGGATGGCATCACTGACTCGAATGTGAGTCTGGGTGAACTCCGGGAGTTGGTGATGGACAGGGAGGCCTGGCGTGCTGTGATTCATGGGGCCGCAAAGAGTCGGACACGACTGAGTGACTGAACTGAACTGATTGGATCATTGAAAAAGCGAGAGAGTTCCAGAAAAACATATACTTCTGCTTTATTGACTATGCCAAAGCCTTTGACTGTGTGGATCAGAACAGATGTGCAAAATTCTTCAAGAGATGGGAATACCAGACCACCTGACCTGCCTCCTGAGAAATCTGTATACAGGTCAAGAAGCAACAGTTAGAACAGGATATGGAAAAACAGACTGGTTCCAAATCACGAAAGAAGTATGTCAAGGCTGTATATTGTCACCCTGCTTGTTTAACTTATATGCAGAGTACATCGTGAGAAATGCTGGGCTGGATGAAGCACAAGCTGGAATCAAGATTGCCAGGAGAAATATCAATAACCTCAGATATGCAGATGACACCACCCTTATGGCAGAAAGTGAAGAAGAATTAAAGAGCCTCTTGATGAAAGTGAAAGAGGAGAATGAAAAAGCTGGCTTAAAACTCAACATTCAGAAAACTAAGATCATGGCATCTGGTCCTATCGGTTCATGGCAAATAGATGGGGAAACAGTGGAAACAGTGGCTGACTTTTTTTGGGGGGGCTCCAAAGTCACTGCAGATGGTGACTGCAGTCATGAAATTAAAAGATGCTTGCTCCTTGGAAGGAAAGTTATGACTAACCTAGATAGCATATTAAAAAGCAGAGACATTACCTTGCCAACAAAGGTTCATCTAGTCAAAGCTATGGTTTATCTATTAGTCATGTTTGGATGTGAGAGTTAGACTATAAAGAAAGCTGAGTGTCAAAGAATTGATGCTTTTGAACTGTGGTGTTGGAGAAGACTCTTGAGAGTCCCTTGGACTGCAAGGAGATCCAACCAGTCCATCCTAAAGATCAGTCCTGGGTGTTCATTGGAAAGACTGATATTGAACCTGAAATTCCAATACTTTGGCCACCTGATGCAAAGAACTGACTCACTGGAAAAGACCCTCATGCTGGGAAAGATTGAAGGCAGGAGGAGAAGGGGAGGACAGAGGATGAGATGGCTGCATGGCATCACCGACTCAATGGACATGAGTTTGAGTAAACTCTGGGAGTTGGTGATGGACAGGGAGGCCTGGTGTGCTGCCATTCATGGGGTTGCAAAGAGTCAGACAGGACTGAGCGACTGAACTGAAGTGAACAACTGATTTCCTAACTGTAAGGTTTGTAAAAGGAGGGAGTGAAGTTTCCCCTATAAAGACTTTTGAAATTAAGGTCAGTTCTGATCTTTCTGCAGAAGCAGAAATGTGGTCTGACTTGGACCTAAGATTATATCCTAAGACTGTAGGCCCTCCTAGCTTGTGTGATTTGGTTCTGGTGTCAGGTCAATGAAGGTGTTACATTGACATATGCAAACCTGTAGAGAGGAACAATTCAGAAGCAGGAAAACAAAGCATCATTGGCCATTTGTTTAAAATATAAGTGTTTTCTCAGAGTCTGAGAAAATATGCAAGTTAGCAGCTGACTGTCTTTTCTGCCCTTCCCTGAACAGCGAGGCTGGGTGTTGGAGTTATCAGCTGTCATCCTGAAACCAGGTGGTATAAAATGCGGTGATGCTAAACATCACCCCTCCACCTGCAGGGCAAGAGGGAGGTGCTATCCATCTCCAGTAAACCAGGTGGAGGGAAAAAAGCCTCTGCCGTCTGCCCGAGCCTCTGCCCTGGGCTTGCCCTCCAGTGAGGGGCGTGCCCTGCCCTTGCTGGCCATGGAAACACTGCCTTCACGCTGCGAACCTTGTGCCTGCTTGGCTGATTACATCTGAGCGTCCTCTTCTCTCCTGCTTTCTGTGAAAACAAAACAGCAGAACGTGGATGATGGCAGCTGTGGAGCAGGGCACAGCCGGTGCCGGCCCTGGGCCCTGTCTACAAAAGCCGCTCATTTTCAGGCACCTGCCACCTGACAGGCGCTGACGGTCCAGCCCTGCAAGCTGGTTACCATCAGGGCGACGTTCCCAGGGAGGCGATGGGGATCAGTGCAGCCTCAAAGGAGAAGAGTCTGCAGGGGTGGGGCTCCAACCGGGGCTCAAGCAGGGGTCCCTGTGCTGTGCGCCTGAGGTGCCCAGAGCCCACAGCTCTCTTTTATCTCTTCATAAGTAAAACCCATTCCCCAAGTTTCAGTCTATTTGAATGGAAATACAAAAAGGTGCCTAATTGTCATTAGGCTCATAAGGAGCCCCCCACAATTTACATCTCCCTCACTGGTTTTGTAATCTCTTCCCACCTCCTCTTCTTTCCTGACCTCTTGAGTTCAAAGAATGCAGGGAAAAATGTGCCAAATTCCCTCTAAGTATCGACCCCACTGCAAAGAGGGGAAATTAATCAAAATAAAAACAAGGTTTTCCTATGCCCAATAAAAGCAAAGGAAAAGCTAGAAAAGGGAGTCTGGAGGGCTTGTGTAGGATTTAGGCTGCTTTTGCTTCTAAAAGAAAGCTTTCTTGGCTATGAAACAAGGCATCCTTGGAGACTGATGGAGACCTTTCGTAAACGGTAAAGGCTGGCATTTTAAACTCATTAATACTAGTCAGTCATGCTATTTGGATGTTTGCAAAGAATGCTAGGTTGTTCCTTTTATACTTTAACGTCTATATTTTGATACATCTTTAGTATCTCATATAACTTTTAACCAATTTCAGACAAGTCGCTGCAGGTTGGAATGGTTGTATTATATTATTATGGCTGTAGCAATAGATTTCCATTAGAGAATTTCCACATGCTGTTAGAACTCAAGGTGAAATAATCTGTTAGTATTGAAATATGACCACTACTTGGCCATTTAATAAGGTTTTGAAATAATCTGTTAGTATTGAAATATGATCACTACTTGGCCATTTAATAAGGTTTTGGCTTGCAAAATTATTTCATTGAATTATTTTAATGATATTATATTATAGTATTATATCTGTCTTGCCTCTCTAATAACTTGGAAGGGCATGACCCTATTTGTGTGATTTTGTATACACACTTACCTACCTACTACATGTGACTCGGAGTTGATGCGATGCTGAGAGTTCTTCTGATAGGAAGATTTATGGTGATTTTAAACTTTTAAAAATTACTGTACTGCCAACAAGATCCTACTGTATAGCACATGGGACTGTTCAGTGTTATTTGGCAGCCTGCATGGGAGGGGAGTTGCGGGGAGAATGGATACATGTGTATGTATGGCCAAGTTCTTTTGCTGTTCACCTGAAACTGTCACAACACTGTTAATTGGCTACACCCAATACAAAATAAAAAGTTTTTAAAAAGTTATTGAGCCTCTGGATATCTATATTATGCCTACATATATATATATATATATTTTTTTTTTTTACAAAATTATATTTAAAAACTACTTGAAAGCATCAAAGAAGGTTCAGACTTCTTCATTTCTCAGTCATGGAAGAAAGGACATGAGTATCTTTTATGGACATTTTCGAGTGATTACACTGAAGAAATAAGCATGATTCTTTCCCCATCTCTGCTTTAATTATTTAGAAGTTCATTCATTCCATCTTTCACAAGGCATGCCTGCTCCATGTCAGAGAAGGTGTCTGTAGCTGGAGATACCCAGTAAATACTGTAGAATCCACAAATTAATAATCTCCTCTTAAGATATTAATCTTAGAATGATTGCACAACTGAATGTAACTTCCAGGGCAAGGCAGCACTTAGCTGAGGGCACCTCTATGCAGGTGGTGGACGTGAGTCCAAGACTCCCATCACCTGGACCCCTGAGCAAGGCACTCACGTGGCACAAGGTCCCATCTGTAAAATGGTCTAGTAAAAATGTCCCTTTCATGGACCCAGTCTGGGAATTACATGTATTGTTCATATTGATGATTATGTTGGTAAATTAAGAAACTTGAAATAAAAGACACAAAGTTTCTTGCTTTACATTACATATATCAGAGATAGACATTTTGACTTCCTTCACATAGCTTGTCAATCAGATACAAAGACTCTGGACAGCCAGCATAATTTGAAAAATAAGGTTATAATTATGAAACTTGGTTAAACTATATGTATTCTTTGTATTCCTGTAAGTGAATTACTATGTGAACAAGATATTTTCCCAGGAAATTAGTACCTGTAGAAATAGGCAGATATTTTGATTTGGGAAACAAACAGTAAAAAGAAAAAAAATCATGCAAGATGACAGTGATCAACCTCTGTCTTGTTTCCCAGCTTCTATCCTCAACTTCTTGCAGACATGGGAAGACTTCCCCCTTCAACCCCACTAATTCCTGTCACGGGCAATAACTTCCCATAACAGAATAAGAAGTTGTATGTTGGGGTTGTTATCACTGGGGTCTTGTGATTGCATATTCTTTTCAAACAGATAGATTTAGGAGAATGTGTTTCTTGTGGTCATTTCACTAAATGGCTTCTCCATTATGAATCTGTACATTCAGTTTTTACTTTAGATGTGTATTTGTGATGGGCACACTTATAAGTTGTCTCTTCCTTTGGTAGAAGGGAATTGGAGAAGATAAGAGGACATATGATCTCCGGCTTCTCTGGTCCAAGATATGGTCATTAAATTCCATTCCTCTTACACATGTGCATTTTGGCACATTTCCAAAGAATAGAAGGATAGGTTTGATTGGATGGAAGTAGTTATTAATTAACCAGTGGGTTTACATTGATGTTAAAGAGAAAAAGAGGGTAACATGTCCTGTTGCACATCTTGAATGGTTTGGCTATAACTGCTGGGCAGCACTGCAAGCTCAGAGGCCCCCTGGTCACAAACGCGGACCCTGAAACTGCTCCAGGCTGGCAGCCTTCAGCCAGAGCCCACAGCACTGCATGTCTCAGTCTGATCTGATGCTCTCCTGACACACGATACAGCCTGTGCACTGCCCGCGTGCTCATGTTTCAGCCCGTGCTGTGATAGCACCTCTCAGCAAGGAAAAGGATCTCAGGCTGTGGGTGGCGAGGCAAGCGTTGAGTTTCAATCCATGAAGAAGAATGGGTGGGGCCCCTGTGTCAGGAGTGCCTTGGCATCCTTTCCCTTCCAGAAACTTGCGATACTTGGAGACCTGGGCAGTAATTCCTTGTTCCAGAAGCAAATCTCTTCCGAGGACAGGGTGGCCCCCATTCTGTGTTACGTGTGCAGAATGTAGGCTAAGCTGCATTTGATATCTTTTGGTGTTTGAATTGTGTTTTCTCTAAAAACCGTTAATATGATTTAAGGCAGACTGGTGCCTGAATGCATTGGGCTGCATCACCTGTAAACTGTGGTCAGGCAAACAGGACTTAAAGATAGATGCTCTGTTTACCAGGCAAAAGCACTGCCTTGGAAGTCTGAGTTCTGATTTGACACGCAGCTGGTGATGATTAGAGACAAAAACTGGGGCACGTCAGACTTCTGAGACTCCTCTCCCCCGTCTATGAGATGGACGTCAGTACTAATGAGTACTGTGCATGCCTGGTGTGTGTGCTCAGTGCTGCCTGATTCTCTGTGACCCTGTGGACTGCAGCCTGCCAGGCTCCTTTGTCCATGGGATTCTCCAGGCAAGAACACTGCAGTGGGTTGCCATGCCCTCCTGCAGAGGATTTCCCCAACCCAGGGATCAAACCTGGTCTCCTGTGTTTCCTATATTGGTAGGCAGATTCTTTAACACTGAGCCATCTGGGAAATAGTAAAGTTTTTCAAACTGAAAATTGACAAACTGCTCTAAGGAAACTCTGTGGGATGGGACAAGCATGTGTGATGCACCTGAGCAGAGGTGAGTCTGAGCAGAACACTCACAGGGAATTGCCTCAAGAAGAGGATCAGTCACAGTTCCAAGGGTCTCTGTGCAGACCTCAGCTCCACTGTACACAAACGCTTGCTTTTGGCTTCTTTCTTCTTGAGATCACTGACCACAATTTGGAAGTGAGCTCAGAAAATGTGGCACCCAAATCCAGTGAGCTCAGAAAATGTGGCACCCAAATCCTGCCTCAAATGCTACAATTTTATGGCTTCCACAGCTTTGGTTCAAAAAAGGTAAATCAGCTTGCTCAAGGTCACATCAGTTAGTGGCAGCCTAGACAGAAATGGTGGGCAGGAAAGAGGATGCTGCTTGTGAGGCACTCCTGAGAGTATGACGATTAGATCCTGATGGTTCATCAAGTAAAACCGACACATCATGGTGAGCCCAGGGTCCGCAGAAACTGCCCACAGGACTGGATACACCTGAAAGTGTCTGACTCTGGGGCCTGCTCCCACCTGTGTGGAAAGGCTTAATGCAAGCAGCTTCATAGGGTCTAGCAAGGAACGCCACAGACAAGACATGGCCAGATTTCTCCAGCTGCAGGTGGAGATGACAAGTGTCCTGACCAGAGGGCTCAAGATTGCAGAAGAAATGGTGGTCTCAGGCCATGTCAACTCCATGGACTTTGCTCACAGAACCAGCAACTGCCTCTGATATCATTTTCCTGGTTATGGTTTGTTTTCCATGGATACTTTACAACAGGGGGCTTCCCTGGTGGCTCAGTGGTAAAGAACTCACCTGCCATGTAGGACATGCAGGAGACGCAGGTTTGATCCCTGAGTCAGGAAGATTCCCCTGGAGGAGGGCATGGCAACACACTCCCGTATTCTTGCCTGAGATTCCCATGGACAGAGGAACTTGGCAGGCTACAGTTCATGGGGTCGCAAAGAGTTTGACATGACTAAGCAACCAATGCTTGCACGTTTTTCCAACAGGAGTAAAGACACCTCATCGATTAAGGAATCATTTCCTGATAAACAAATCAGTGCTGGGTTCACACACATTTTCAACTGAAGAGTGATAACAAGACTGAGATGAGTTTAGGACGAAGAAAGAATCTAGTGAGGTTACACACAGCTGCCCACACAACTTCAGCCCAACCAGGACGCTCCCTGAGTCCAGGCCGGTCCTCTTTGCACTTCCAGGGAAGCCCAGAGGTGGCGCCCTTAGCCCCACTGTTTCTGTGGACAGCGGCACCCAGTGTGCAAAGCCTTGCTATGAACCTGGGTGTGCCCACATCATGCAGCCACTGAGGGGCGCTCCTGCTTCTCTCACGTCAGTCCTAAGAGATGAGACCCATTTGTTACCCTGCTTCCCTGATGTATACGACAGTGTCACTGTTATTTCTGAGAGGACCAGATACGTGTGCTCCCCGAGTTTTTATACTTGGATTCTGAATCCAGAGAAGATTAAAAAATGAAGATAAAATTCAGAAGTCACTTTTGCACATGGTGAGGCAATACTATTTCACAATAGACAGTATTTCACAGCCTACTGGATGACACTGTCCTTGGGTGATGTGTTTTCTCCCCCAAGTAGCGGCACGTGGGATAACCTACTTTGCAGTCTGCTCTACCTTTCAGTTCAGTTCAGTTCAGTCGCTCAGTCATGTTTGGACCACAGCATGCCATTCCTCCCTGTCCATCACCAACTCTCAGAGTTTACTCAAACTCATGTCCATTGAGTCGGTGATGCCGTCCAATCATCTCATCCTCTGTCGTCCCCTTCTCCTCCTACCCTCAATCTTTCCCAGCATCAGGGTCTTTTCCAGTGAGTCAGTTCTTCGCATCAGGTGGCCAAAGTATTGGAGTTTCAGCTTCAACATCAGGATTGATTTCTTTCAGGATGGACTGGTTGGATCTCCTTGAAGTCCAAGGGACTCTCAAGAATCTTCTCCAACACCACAGTTCAAAAGCATCAATTCTTTGGCACTCAGATTTCTTTATAGTCTGACTCTCACATCCATACATGACTGATGGAAAAACCATAGCATTGACTAGACAAACCTTTGTTGGCAAAGTAATGTCTTTGCTTTTTTAATATGCTGTCTAGGTTGGTCATACTTTTCCTTCCATGGAGAAAGCATCTTTCAATTTCATGGCTTCAGTCACCATCTGCAGTGATTTTGGAGCCAAAAAAATACTCAGTCACTGTTTCCACTGTTTCCCCATCTGTTTGCCATGAACTAATGGGACCAGATGCCATGATCTTTGTTTTCTGAATGTTGAGCTTTAAGCCAACTTTTTCACTCTCCTCTTTCACCTTCATCAAGAGGCTTTTTAGTTCCTCTTCACTTTCTGCCATAAGGGTAGTGTCATCTGCATATCTGAGGTTATTGATATTTCTCCTGGCAATCTTGATTCCAGCTTGTGCTTCATCCAGCCCAGTGTTTCTCATGATGTACTCTGCATATAAGTTAAATAAGCAGGTTGACAATATACAGCCTTGACGTACTCCTTTCCCAATTTGGAGCCAGTCTGTTGTTCCATGTCCAGTTCTAACTGTTGCTTCCTGACCTGCATACAGATTTCTCAAGAGGCAGGTCAGGTGGTCTGGTATTCCTACCTTTTGCAGAATTTTCCACAGTTTGTTCTACCTTTACTGGGTTCAATAATCGTTTTCTGTAACAACCTGAAACTGGCAAGTTGCACGTGGTTGCCATCCAAGTTTCCACACTTCACCTGTTAGGCAGGTTTTGCTAAGGTGGAGATGTTTGACAAAGCTGCCTTTATCCTTCAACTACAGCAGTTTCAGTTTACCAGAGTTCATTTTGGTATTGCCAATTTTGGCAAAAATCCAGGATTTCTTATTTGAAATAAATTTTAGTTTACAAGGTTTCCAAATGTACCAGATTTATAAAAATTAAAACAAATTGTATGAGCCTCAGTTCTACCATAAAGTCATTAAAAACATAGGGGAAAGAGATAAATCAGGAGCTTGGGAGGAACGTATACACACTACTATATAGAAGATAGATAACCAACAATCTCTGCTGTGGTAATCTATGTGAGGAGAGAACCTAGGAAGCATAAACAGAAGTATTTGATGACTCACTTTGCTGTATAACACACCTGAATCCCTGAGAATCAGCTATGCTGTGGCTGTTTGGTCGCTCAGCTGTCCAAATCTTTGCAGCCCCCTGGATTGCACCCCGCAAGGCTCCTCTGTCCATGGGGTTTCTCGGGCAGGACTACTGGAGCAGGTTGCCATTTCCTTCTCCAGGGGATCTTCCTGACGCAGGGATCAAATTCATTATCTCCTGCATTGGCAGGCCGATTCTTTACCATTGAGCCACCTGGGAAGCCCTAAACCAACTATACTCCAATAAAATTAAAATATTGAAAAAGGGTAGAGAAATATAAAAAGAGAGAAAGAGTGAGAGAGAGCTACCAAGGTACTTTTTTGCTGCTATCGGTTTTTAATAAATGCCTTAATCTCCAAGTGCTGCTCCTTCGAGTTACTGCTTTATATCAGCCTGAGTTTATTAATTCTGTTCATTAATCACCAATATGTGTATTGAGTGCCTGTTGTGTTCCAGAAACCCTTCTGGGCACTGGGAACACAGGCTAAATCAGAAATAGCTTCTTCAGGGGGGAGCCTCTGGTGTGGGGCAGAGTCCCACATTCATCTCTTAGGGACTGTTGTTTTGTTTCCAGAGAGAATATCCATCTCATTCATCTAACGAATAAAACAAAGGGTTTTATTTCACTCTACAGAGTCTGGGGAAGTGGGTGGGAGGCACCCAGAGAGGGTTTGCTGAGCTTGTTGTGAGGGGTTGCAGAGGTGATGCTGGTGGGAAGTGAGCAGGATTTGGGAAAGAAGATCGAGTTGTTCATTTATAACTCTAGTGATTGGTACTCAGAACAGAAATGAGGAATCTCAGTGGAAGTGTGGCCTTGTAGGTGCTAGTTTGCAGTATATTGGCTGAGCCACGGCTATGAAGCAGAATTCCTGATATCCCTGCATATTTATGGAAATAAAACACTTCTTATTTACTCCCAGGCTCTGATGATTTGGACTATGAAATAATACATTTATTTTTCAAGATTAGAGTTGGTTTTCAAGAACTTACATAAACATTAAGCAAATTTGCTTTTTAGCCAAAATATATAAGCTGTGTCTAAGGAAAAAAAACTAACTTTGCAAGCTGGAGCTTTAGTGACACCCAGGTGGGATGGGGGATGGGTAGCAGTCAGCTGAACACAGGGGCTCAGGCCCCTCTAGCCTAGTCCAAGCAGCATCAACTTTCACGAATTCATGCATTGGGCTTCAAGGCAAGATTTCACTTGAGAATGTATTTTTCTGCTACAAAATATTTGATACACAAGCTGTAAACTCTAAAACAATGAATAAGATGCTTTTCTGTCCCTTCCTTTCTGCTGTATATGCCTGCACATAGACACCACGTTCTCTACTTTTTACAGTGTTTTACTTCACTTGTAGCAACCTGTACTTTTTTCTACAGTGAGAAAAAATTATTCAAGCACACAAGGTTTCGTTTCCTCCAGAGCACAACAGAAGCAACAGTCTCTTTGATTCTTTGTAAAAAAAGGCAAACAAAAATTGTGTTTGTCTAATAGTATTGCTGGGAACTTTCAAGGATTTGGGAAAGATGAAGATGTGTATTTTCTCTCTATAAAAATGTGTATCTTTTGCTGTTAGGGTCTTCTATGAGGAACATGACTAACACCACTGTGAGCACAAGCACTGGGTCCCAGGCAGAGATCCCCGGTAGGACGGAGGGCATCACTGAGTCGCTCTGCCTGTTCCCTGAGACAGCATCCCTCCCCGGTCACCAAGGCGCTGTGCTAGTGTCTGGCCTCCAGGGCTGGGAGAAGCAGGTCTCCTTGCCCTGCATCCTGAGGGTGGTCCCAAGGCAGCGGCGGAGGGAGGGGAGATGATGCTGTGATAACTGTAGCTGCAGCTGGCAGCTGGAAAGCAGCAGAGCCTGCATTTGGGAGTCTCTCTCTTCCCAGGACTTTGGCCCTCACCCTGGAACTTGGTTGAATCAGTCTCAAACTTCAATTCCCTTCACATATAATCAGTTCAGTTCAGTCGCTCAGTCGTGTCTGACTCTTTGCGACCCCATGAATTACAGCATGCCAGGCCTCCCTGTCCATCACCAACTCCCAGAGTTTACCCAAACTCATGTGCATCAAGTTGGTGATGCCATCCAGCCATCTCATCCTCAGTCATCCCCTTCTCCTGACCCCAATCCTTCCCAGCATCAGGGTCTTTTCCAATGAGTCAGCTATTCACATCAGGTGGCCAAAGTGTTGGAGTTTCAGCTTCAACATCAGTCCTTGCAATGAACACCCAGGACTGATCTCCTTTAGGATGGACTGGTTGAATCTCCTTGCAGTCCAAGGGACTCTCAAGAGTCTTCTCCAACACCACAGTTCAAAAGCATCAATTCTTTAGCGCTCAGCTTTCTTTATAGTCCAACTCTCTCATCCATACATGACCCCTGGAAAAACCATAGCCTTGACTAGATGGACCTTTGTTGGCAAAGTAATGTCCCTGCTTTTTAATGTGCTGTCTAGGTTGGTCATAACTTTCCTTCCAAGGAGTATGTGTCTTTTAATTTCATGCCTGCGGTCATCATCTGAGGTGATTTTGAAGCCCCCCCAAAATAAGGCTGTCACTGTTTCCCCATCTATTTCCCATGAAGTGATGGGACCAGATGCTATGGTCTTAGTTTTCTGAATGCAGAGGTTTAAGCCAACTTTTTCACTCTCCTCTTCAACTTTCATCAAGAGGCTTTTTAGTTCCTCTTCACTTTCTGCCATAAGGGTGGTGTCATCTGCATATCTGAGGTTATTGATATTTCTCCTGGCAATCTTGATTCCAGTTTGTGTTTCTTCCAGCCCAGCGTTTCTCATGGTGTACTCTGCATATAAGTTAAATAAGCAGGGTTGACAATATGCAGCCTTGACATACTCCTTTTCCTATTTGGAACCAGTCTGTTGTTCCATGTCCAGTTCTAACTGTAGCTTCCTGATCTGCATATAGGTTTCTCAATAACCACACTATAACTATAAGAATTCCTCTCCTCACTGTTTCCTTTCCTCCCTCATGTTTAACTTCCTTTTTAAAAAATTGAAGTATAGCTGATTTATAGTATTGCGATAATTTCAGGTGTACAGCACAGCGATTCAGTGTTTTTGTAGATTATACTCCTTTATAATTTGCTGCAAGATAATGGCTATGGTTCTCTGTGCTGTACAATAAATGCCTGTTGCTTATCTATTGTATATTTACTAGCTTCTACCTCTTGGCCCCTCACCCCTAGCCTCTAACTTGTCCCCCTTCCCCTTTGGTGATGTGACCTCTTATTCATCTGCTCCACGTGGCCTCTGAGTTGACAGCTCTCCTGGAAGAAATGGCATCTCTCCTGTCCTTTGCAAACGCCTGTAACCAGGCGGGAAGAGCTGCAGAGGTGAGTTAGGGCCTCCGGAACACCAGGACCTCGCTCCAGCCTGTGTCAAGGGCACGAGAACTGCGCTTGCCATGAGCTCTTTAGCCTTTATACACGTGTGTACTGAGTCACGTAGAAATAGGGGGTAGTTTGCTTACCATTTAGGCAAATACAGTGAGCACACAGTGCGTGTAACTGAAGAATGACCTTCCTCTCATTCTAAACCTGTCAGCTTTCAAATGCTCCTTTTTACGGTGGCTGGACATCAAGGACCTGACACAGACTCTGATGGGAGAAGCCAGTCTGCATTACGACAGCTGACTCTAGCCTAACAGTCACCATTTTCTCAGATGGCCTTCAAATAGGAACACGTTGCTTTATACTGCCCTCTAGTGACGGATTGCTGTCAACACTTGACCACACAAGCATGTCCTGATGTCAGTTCGTATTAAAAGTTCCATTGTTTTATTCTGCATATAAAGGCAAAGCATCTTATGACAGACATAGAGTATATTCACTCTTTTGAAATGCGAGTATATTTATCCAAACGCCCATCTCACATCTCCTGTTACTCCAGGAACCTGCTCTTCTCTCAAGACTCTTCCTTCCCACTTCCTCCTGCTGGTAGCTCCAGACTAAATAAGTCATCCCAGACTCCTCTCTTTATCTGTAGCCTGCATCCCCCACTGATGCCCCGGTGGTCCAAAGATGCCTCCTGGAGTCTGGCCCCCCTCTCTCCACTGCTCACCTAAGAGCTCCTCATCTCCCCTCTCTCGCCCGCATTTGACAACAGCTTCCTTGCCGGTCTGCCTGCTTCCAGCTTTGCCTGTGGTTGCAGAGTCATCCTTCTAAAACTAAGACCCAGTCCTGTCCCCTTTCCCTTCAAATCCTTCTGGAGACCCTGCATCTCACTTAGAAAAAAAGTCCACATTCTTGAAATGGCTTTTTAGCCCTTGGCACTTGCCTCCAGCCTTTTCTCTGACCTCCTTTTTCACCAGGCTCCCATTATATTCAGCTGTGTTTTAAATGTTTCACAGCTGGCTCTCTGGGTGGGCAGACGGGAGCCCAGATGTGCAGGGCTTGCTGATTTCCCTGCTGTTCATGTTCCCATTGCAGACAATTTCAAGCTACCAAGGTGAGGTCAGATTGCACAGAAAATTCCTGAAACATTGACTAATCAACTCTCCCTGGCCAGAGCAGGCAGACTCTAGCCCGAGACTGTCAGTCTCTCCAGGAATTCCGCTCAGCTCTGGGGGTCCTTCCTCCTCCCGGAATGGGCAAGGGTGTCCTCACCTCATGCCTTGGCAACAGTTGGTCCATCGGCTGTTCCTTCTGCCTGGAGAGCTCTTCTGCAGTTCTCTGGTGTTCTCCTGTTCTTTCTTCCAGTGCCTTATTGAAGAGATCCTCCCTTGCTTAACATGTTCAAATTGCACTTTAATCTCCTTCCCCAGTTTTACTTTTTGCTTCGTATTTATCACCATGTATTATTAATGCATTTACTCATTGTTATGGGCTGTGTCCACCCTCCCCCCACCAAATTCGTATGTTGAGGTCAGAATGTGACTGTATATGAAAATAGGCTCTTTACAGATGATGAGGTTAAAATCAGGTCTAATCCAATATAACTAGTGTCCTTATAGGAAGGGGAAATTTTTCACATGCACACGGCACAGGAGAGGACAGCGACCTCTGGAGGAGAGAGGCTCCAGAAGAACCAGCCCTGCCCGCGCCTGGATTCCTGACTTCTGGTGTCCAGAATTCTGCTGTTTAAGCCCGCTGCTCTGTGACACTTTGTTACACCAGCCCCAGCACACGAATATGCTGATTACTGTTTCTCTCTCCCTCAGAAAACGTAAGCTCCACGAGGGCAGAGGCTGAGCTGGCTTAGGTCAGCACAGTGTCCCTCATGCTGAGAGCTGACTGATGAAGTACTCCATCAATATTTACTGAGTAAATGATCCGGCTACAGTGTAAAAGCTGAAGCTTGCCCATAGTTCTGCAAGCCATCAACTGTTTATCACTAAGAAATACTTTTAAACTTATTTGCAACAAGTGCTATCAATTAGGTTATTATCTTAACCTAACACATTAAGGATAATTTTTATAATGTATATCATACCATGAGAAAGCTGGAAAGGACCACTTCTAATTATTTTCTCAGAAAGTTTTGCTGGAAATGAAATCACAAAGGTCAAAGAGCTTCTCATAATGAGAATTAACTTATTTTTAAAAATAATGCTTCTTTTTCAGACAACACAAGTAACATTTTAGCATATTATCACATTTTAAAGTGAAAAATTCTTATCACTGGAGTTTTTCAAAGGATGAAAGCATTTACCATCCTTCAGGCTGATTTAAGGCATCCATTTCCCCACATTTTACAAAGTGCTGGGTGCTACCATTTAAACAGTAGGATTTTTTGATAGGTTAAAATATCTTAAGATTGTTTGACTTCCATTTCTTTGGCAGCTGGAGAGGATTTCTGTCTCATAAAAATACATGTTTATTCAACTTTTAAAAAGTTATTTATCCCATAGGAGTCCAATCCCAGTTGTTGTAGCTGTCTGGTCTCCCCAGGGAACTTAGAGAGAGAGGGAGACAAGGAGGGTGTAACCACAATGGAGAATATTCCAGTTTCCTTAAAAGTCTAAAAATAGAGTTGTTGTATGATCCTACACTCCTACTACTGAGCATATACCTAGAAAAGATAAAAACTGCAATTTGAAAAGATACATGCACCCAATGTTCACTGTAGCACCATTTACAGTTGCCAAGACATGGAAGCAACCTCAAAGCAGAGGTGCCATTTCTTCCAGGAGCGCTGCCAGCTCAGAGGCCACATGGAGCAGATGAGTAACAGGTCACAGCACCGAAGGGGAGGGGGCAAGTTAGGGGCGTGGGGCCAAGAGGTGCGGGCTAGTAAGTATACAATAGAGAGTCAGGAAGATCCTCTGGAGAAAGCTCTGGCAACCCACTCTCGTATTTCTGCCTGAAAAATCAGATGGACAGAGGAGCCTGGTGGGCTACAGTCCATGGGGTTGCAAAGAGTCAGACACAACTGAGTGACTAACACACACACACACAGATATACATAAATCTGTGTATGTGTGTATGATCAGATCAGTTGCTCAGTCGTGTCCGACTCTTTGCGACCCCATGAATCGCAGCACGCCAGGCCTCCCTGTCCATCACCAACTCCCGGAGTTCACCCAGACTAACATCCATCGAGTCAGTGATGCCATCCAGCCATCTCATCCTCTGTCGTCCCCTTCTCTTCCTGCCCCCAATCCCTCCCAGCATCAGGGTCTTTTCCAATGAGTCAACTCTTTGCACGAGGTGGCCAAAGTACTGGAGTTTCAGCTTTAGCATCATTTTACATATATATATACACACACACACACACACACATATATATAAACTACTACTAGCCATAAAAAAGAATGAAATAATGCCGTTTGCAGCGACACGGCTGGACCTAGAGATGATAATACTGAGTAAAATGAGTCAGACAGAGACAAATATTATATAATATCACTTCTATGTGGAATCTAACACATCATAGAAATGAATGTATTTACAAAAAAGAAATAGACTCAGGCATAGAAAACAAACTCATGCGTACCAAAGGGGAAACGAGGAAGATATAAATTAGGAAGTTTGGATTGACGTATATACAGTACTACATATAAAGTAGATAAACATCAAGGACCTACTGTATAGCACAGGGAACTCCATTCACTATCTTGTAATAATCTACCAGGGAAAAGAATTTGAAAAGAATGTATATATGTACACACACACACACATATCTGAATGTATATATATGTGCACACACACACATGCATATCTGAATGTATATATACGTATGCACACACATACATATCTGAATGTATATATATGTATACCACACACACAGATACACACACACATCTGAATGCATATATATGTACTCACACATGCATATCTGAATGTATATATATGTACACACACATATGTATCTGAATATATATATATATGTACACACACATCTGAATGTATATATATGTACACACACACATCTGAATGTATGTATATGTACACACACATACATATCTGAAGGTATATATATGTACGCACACACACACATCTGAATGTACATATATGTACGCACACACACACATCTGAATGTACATATATGTACGCACACACACACATCTGAAATACTATGCTGTACACCTGAAACTAACACAATGTTGTAAATCAACTACACTTCAAAAACTTTTAAAAACGATACGAAGAGGAGGGTACAGAGAGAAGGGAGAGGAGACTGGGGAGGAGGGAATCTGCTCCAGGTCAGAGTGCCTGGCTGCTGGGCACGATGCTGAGCCATGTCCAGTCCTTGATAAAATAGCAGCTGTATGATTCCTTGACCAGGGACCCAGAACCACGCTGACTCCCTGGCGTCCTTGTCAGGTGTGCCCAGCCTCATGCAGGTGTTTAAATGATTTGGTGAACGTTCCAAAGGTCCACATCCCAAGGAGACGTGCAGATTTCAAGGAGGAAACGTCAGAATCTCTTGGAGTCTGGATTCAGGGTCCTCTTTTCCATGATGACTGTCTTGAAAAGTAAGCTTCTTAAAAACGACTGAGTCATTGTCAGGTCGGGAAAGGCCCTGAATGTCCTAATGGCTGATGGCCGATTTTGTGCTGCCAGCTTTAGCTGAGGCTTCCTAGTGAAGGAGGACCCCCCTCTTTTGGTTCTTGGTGGTTACTGGTGGACGCTGCTGAGTGAGCAGGATCTTATGTCTGGCTTCCTTCCTGGGTGTCCTGTCCAGCACCAGTCAATTAAGCGACATCTTGGAACAGACATTGCTCATATCAGAGGCAGACAGAGTGCACCAGCAACTCAGATCTCAGCAAACTCTGAAGGTCAGGGATCTCATCAGAAACCCACTGGCTTCCGCTGTGCGCTGTCTGAGAGGACACGTATCACAGACTGCACGTGGCCCCCACTAACATTCCTCTAAGGGCTTCCACAGGCCTTGTGTGGGTGGATGGCCCCACGTGTGCCTTTGTACCCTGGATGAGGTGGGTCCTGTGTGCTCTGAGGGGTCCTACAGCAAGGGGGCACCCTTCAGATTGTTCAGCTACTGTCATACCCACTCCCTGCATCTTTGCGCAAGGATGCTGCCCTCCATGTGTGGGGACCACACAACTCACACACGGATGCCTTCCTGGTGGTATTGGAACATCAGAGGGGATTGCAACTCTACTTACACTTGCATCTGAGGGCTGCGATGCGTTTGGGGGCTTGGGGTGGGGGAATGAGGTTTCTTCCAGGCTCGGGCCAAGTTATGGAATCCTCACTCTAGACTATGTGAGTTATTTTCACTTATATTTAAACTATAAGCAACTCTTCTGGTCTAGAAGAAACGCAGTTATTGAAGCAAACGGACCCAACAGGAATGTGATGTTGGGAGTGTCCACACCCCAAGCACGTCTGCTCTGTCCCTGGAAGCCCTGTTTCCATGTCAGCACAGGAGCTCACACGAGAGTGAGCTCTGGGTTCAGCACAGTTTTCAGCCCACCAAACTGCTCCTCATCCACGCTCACGAACCCCAGGGAGTCTCCTGGTCTTCAGGGTTGGTGATATGGGCTTTCTGAGATGCCTCTTGCTTGCCAACGGCACACCTGGCGTGGACACAACATCAGATGGAGCGTCTCCCCTGGGCACTTGGAGAGCACCTCCACCTCTAGAGTCCACTGTGGTGGTGCAGTCATGGCACCACACTCGGCACCGCCAGGGTCAAGTTTAAACAGCTGTGATGTAAAGGTAACGTGAATTGTGACACCTTCCACCCAAGACACCTTGCATAGTTTCTACACCCAGTCACTTTTCTGCATCTTCTGATCCTGACTGGGAGCCTTAACCAATGAGTGAGTCCACAGAAGCTCCTCCTGAACACTTACTGGTGGCCAGAGACCAGGTCAAAAAGTTAGTTATTGTGAGGGTTAAATGACTTAGATATCTGAAGCACTTAGAACAGTGCTTGATACATGATAACTTCTCAGTAGGACTCTTACCACCACCATCATCTCCACCACCACCATAAATATAATCTTCACCATCACCTCTATTATCATCATTACCTCCACCATCATCACCATCATCTCCATCATCACCACCATCACTTCCATGATTATCACCAGCACCTCCATCATCATCACCAGTATATTAAAAAGCAGAGATATCACTTTGCCAACAAAGGTCCCTACAGTCAAGGCTATGGTTTTGCCGGTGGTCATGTATGGATGTGAGAGTTGGACTGTGAAGAAAGCTGAGCGCCCAAGAATTGATGCTTTTGAACTGTGGTGTTGGAGGAGACTCTTGAGCATCCCTTGGACTGCAAGGAGATCCAACCAGTTAATCCTAAAGGAAATCAATCCTGAATATTCATTGGGAAGACTAATGCTGAAGCTTTAATACTTTGGCCACCTGATGCAAAAAGCCAACTCATTGGAAAAGACCCTGATGCTGGGAAAGACTGAGGGAAAGAAGAGAAGGGGACAACCGAGGATGAGATGGTTGGATGGCATCACTTACTCAATGGACATGAGTTTGAGCAAGCTCTGGGAGAGAGTGAAGGACAGGGAAGCCTGGCATGCTGCAGTCCATGGGGTCGCACAGAGTTGGACTTGACTTAGTGACTCAACAACAGCAAGGGATGAGGAGTTGGAATAAGACAGGCAAGAGGGCTTAGGGCCAGCCCCAGGGCAGAAGCTGTGATGGCGAGGGTGATGGTGGTGGAAATCCCCAGCCCACTTGGGAGGAGCGCTGAGGGAGCGTGGGACCGTGACCGGGGCTGCCTGGACCCGCCCTCCCTCTCCCACTGTGTGTGGGAGCAGGGGAGACAGGCTGTGACAACAACCTCTGTCTCCTTAGCGGACTCATGGCCACGTCTCCCTCCTCGGGATTCTTGGGAGAAGTGTTGCTGTCCCCTTCCCTGACCTGCGGAAACTTTCTTTCTTCTGCTCGTCCGCTTGGACTAACCTCTCCACAAAGACTCTGGGTCCCCACCTCTTCCTCTGTCCGGGCCTGGTTACGCCCGCCCCCTTTTCTTGTCCACAGAAGTGACTTCCTCGCTTAACTCCTCCTCCACCACTGCTCCCCAGACCCCAACACCAACAGAGATAAAGATGCCCTGCTGCTCAGGATCAGAGCTTAGCAACTACAACCCGTTTGTAAATGGTTTTCTGGGTGGACATTTCTTTCTGTTTACAAGGATGACAGTAATCCCAGGTCATGAGCTGGCTGTGGAACATGGGGGACTACATTTACATTTTCTTGGCCTCAGATCCTTTTGGAACTTGGAGTGCATATGTAAATACATTGAGACAAATTTCTACTTTTAGTTTTTAGTATTCAAGTATTAAGAAGCAATTAAGGGGACTTCCCTGGTGGTTGAATGGTTGGCATTTCGCCTTCCAATGCAGGAGGTGCAGGTTTGATCCCTGATCAGAAAACTATGATCCTGCATGCCTTGTGGCCAGGAAACCAAAATATAGAACAGAAGCAATGATACTGTAACAAATTCAATACAGACTTTAAAAGTCCTTAAAAAAGAATCAATTGTGTTCTATTTGGTTAAAAACGAGTGGACCTGGGCCATGATCCTTAATGTTCACCATCGCGTTAAAAACGAGAGACAAACAAGTGTTCAATTTAGGATTTTCTCTATTTTTGTGTCTGTTTAGAAATGTCCATAAAAGTAAACACACACACAAAGGGAAGGAAAGACAGGGTTTTCCTGAAGGAGGGCGATGAATTGCATGTGAGTCCCACGGGGTGAGGAGCCGGGCTTTGGTCCCTTGTCGGCGGATAACTCGGGGCCCACCCCTCTGGGTGAGAGGAGCGACGCTGGGCGCGCCTGCCCAGCCCGCGGGAACTGAGTTAGGGCAGAGTCTGCTTTCGCGCACGGACTGCAGCACGAGAAGCCACTGCCACCTCGTGGTCACTCTGGCAAACTGCAGTCCCGGGGACCACGGCAGTCCCACGGGGGACCAAGACTGCTTCCTGTAGGGCAGACCTACTCGGCTCCTCCCCTCGGGTTAAAGGTCTTCCCTCAGTGAGGGGGATCACCAGCATCTGAGCACGAAACGCTGGAGGGCAGCGCGGACGCTGGCTTCCCTGATGGGAGCAGAAGCAGCCCGAGAGAGGAAGCACCGGGATCACCGAGGCCACGCTAATCACCCGTGAAGTGATGGATAAGTACTCGACGACGGACCAATTAGCCATGAGAGGCTGTCAGTCTATTTTGCATGATGCAATAAGCAAGTTGTAAATATTACAACTAACTCTATTTGATAACACGGCTCCTCCTAACCTCAGTCCTTCCTTGACTCCACAAACAGAAGTCACATGTTTGGTCAGGAGGATTTTTCGTAGTTTGTGTATCTGAGTAGAAGTCATTTTACCATCTTGGTACTAAGAGGGTGGGATTCCTAAGCGCTAGCGAGTTATTTCTCACCGCCTTTCCCACTGCAGCCTCCCGTGGTTGCTCTGGGTGGGGGCATCCTCAGCTACACTCAGCTCCGCCTCTAGCGTTGCCCCCGTCTCCGCAGAGCAGGGCTGCGAGCCGAACGCTTGATTTTTCTTGGCCTGTTTATCTCTCCTATGACCCTATGTTCTCTGCTAACCCTTCACTTTTCTGGACTTCCCGTTTTCCAATCTCCAAAATTTATCCCCTTCCCCCAATTATCACCACAATGGCCATTCTGCAGCCACTGTATCCTGGGGCCTCCCAGACATCTGGGTCCTTTCTCTCTTTTTTCTTTATTTTATTGAAGTTTAGTTGATCTGCAATGATGTGTTAATGTCTGCTGTACAGCAAAGTGACTTAGTCATATATATATATTTTTTTCTTTTTCATATTCTTTTCCATTATTGTTTCCTCACTGGATGTTGAATGTAGTTCTCTGTGCTAGAGAGTAAGACCTTGCTGTTTATTTGTCCTGTAGGTAACAGTTTGCATCTACTAACCCAAGCTTCTAATCCTCCCTTCGCTCTCCCCCAGCCCTCTCCGCTTTGGCAACTGCGCATTTGTTCTCTGGGTCTAGTCTGTTTCTGTTTCATAGGTCAGTTTGCCTGAGCCATATTTTAGGTTTCACATGCACATGATGATTTGTCTTTCTCATTGTGACTTACTTCACTCAGTGTGATAGTCTTTAGGCCCATCTGTGCTGCTGCTGCTGCTAAGTCGCGCCAGTCGTGTCCAACTCTGTGCGACCCCATAGACGCAGCCCACCAGGCTTCTCTGTCCCTGGGATTCTCCAGGCAAGAACACCAGAGTGGGTTGCCATTTCCTTCTCCAGTGCATCAAAGTGAAAAGTGAAAGTGAAGTCGCTCAGTCGTGTCCGACTCTTTGCAACCCCATGGACTGCAGCCTACCAGGCTCCTGCATCCATGGGATTTTCCAGGCAAGGGTACTGGAGTGGGGTGCCATTGCCTTCTCCACATGTTGCTGCAAATGACATTATTTCATTCATTTTTATGGTTGAGTAATATTCCCTTGTATATACGTACCACATCTTCTATATCTGTTGCTTCGTTGATGAACGTTCCTACTGTTAACAAGACTGAATCCCTTTGCAACTTGACCATAGGAGGCACCCCAGCTTGACCCATGGTCTTAGCTATTATAACATTATTTACTCAGGAGGGACACTATTTGTCATAGAATACCCGTCCACTCATGCATATGAAACTTCCGCTTTTGGTTAGCCTGAGGGGTTAGCGTGGTAAGGCCGCCGTTGCCAGTGGCCTAAATCAGAGCTGCTCCGTCCCTGCCCGCTACTGTGCCCTGTTTGTCTTCATCCAGCACTGAGATGTTCCCAACACCTAATTAAGCTCTGAACACCCACTTCATTCACTCTGGAATCAGTCTCCTATAACTAGTTGAATCCTTCCTACAAATGGGATTTCTTTAAAAAGCTTAAAACAGCTGTCACAAATAACCTTGACCTATTTTTTCTGTATTGCAAATATCTGATGTAGCTTCTCAGTCTTCTGACAATTTGCACCCTCCTCTGTGCTTCCAGTGAAGTTCATGCAGACCTTCCCATGTTGTGTTGTTGTTCTTCAATTATTCAGTTATGTCCAACTCTTTGTGACCCCATGGACTGCAGCACGCCAGGCTTCCCTGTCCTTCACTGTCTCCCAGACTTGCTCAAACTCATGTCCACTGAGTCGGTGATGCCATCCAACCGTCTCATCCTCTGCCGTCCCCTTCTCCTCCCGTGGCTTGTGGATGGAATTTCCTGTTACGAGCAGGTGATCTTTCTCTGTGCTCTGCTTGTCCACAGGATGGTGACGACTCCTGCTTCTCATCAAAGGTCCGTGTGGCCCCTGGATCCTGGGCAGTCAGGCAGGTCTATGTGACAAGTTCTGGCCAGGGGGCTCTTACCAGAATCATGTGTCTCTTCCAGGTTCAGTCCCTTAAGAGCTGGTGTGTTTCCCTCTGGATGCATCATCCTCTGCCCTGGTGATCCAAAAGGCCACATGTTGAGATGGATGATCAGACGAGTGCTGGTCAGTGCTGAGCAACCAGCACTCTGGGGGACACAATCAACATCATTGGTGACATTTGCTAATTTCATGGTGTCGATACTCCCAGCAAGGCCAGTTTCACGCTGCTCATGAGCTGTCTCTTAGTGTGGAGATTGGAGGAGATGGTGACAGTTGGGGTCTGTGAGCTGATGGCAGTTGGCTCCTTGAGGTGCTGGGCCTGAGTCACCGCAGTGAACAGGCTGGACAGTTGGATTAACATCTAACAGCAGATATTACATCAGTGAGAGGCAGTGTTTTGTGCTGAGCTGCTGCGTTTTGTGTGTCGTTGAAGGAAAAAACCCAGTCGACTGAGCAGCATCCCAATGCTGGGCACCTGCCTGGAGGTTCTCCATGAGCCTGGAGTTGGTGGGCTGGGGAATATGCACATCACAGTCTTTGTCCTGAAAGTTCCAGTGTAAAACTACAAACACTTCTTAGTCTATTTCTTTCCTTCTGTACTTGTGAAGGGATCGACATTACTCTTTTGATTGAGGAAGACAAGAGACTTGAAGAAGACTAGCGGGTCACGAGGGCTTTGCCTCCAACTCACAGGGCCCTCGTTCCCAAAGGAAGTGTGCGTGGCTGGGCAGGGTGCATGGGCAGAGGACCTGGGGCGCTGCAGGGCCCGGAGCTGGGAGCACGGGTGGCTGATGGTGTGAGGGCAGAGTGGGCCTGGACTGGAGATGCAGGCCAGGGCCACGTTCTTCCTGCTGGTGGGCCTCAGGGCGGAGATTCGGGGATGCTGTCAGGGGGGTGGGGTGCCTGGACACCCCACGGAGATGAGGACGCCTCGGTGATGCCAGCGGGGGAGAAGGCACACATAGGTCCACATGCGATCAGACGTCAGGACGAAACGTGGGCACAGACTCCCCTGTCCATGCCTGCAGGGGCTAACAGTCAGCCACCTGTTGGTCTGGCGAAGCCATGAGAAAATCACCATGGGGAAAGAATAAAAGCAAAATAGAGCAATACAGCATAACCGCAGTCCAAGTACATCGGGCTGATCAGTGGGGGTTGTCATGCCACTAAGCTAAGGAAAAGCACAGTGTGGACCTTGGATCTTGGGTCAGCGCGAGTTCAGAACGCTGATGTGCACACACTGAGATGTCTTCCCAAGGCACGTGTGCATCTATGACCTCCAGCTAGTGAGAGCCCTTGTACCAAAAAATAACGAAGAGTGTTTAAAGTAATCAATGAAATGGGAGACGTGACCAGGGACACAGCAGGCTGACTTCATCGTAGCACAGCAGATACTTCCTGCTTGCCGAGACACTAAGTAACAGTGATGCGGGTCCAGGTAACAGGGCTTGACCCAAGAGGGCTTGAGTCCCCAGGTCCCGTCTTTCAAACTTTCATTCTGTCTCTAGTTTCTTTTCCCCAAAATGTGCGTTGACCACTATCGATCCCTGCCTGCTGTGCTGGCTGCAGCACGTGCCCATTTCTGAAGCCAACAGACTGCTCTGGGGTAAAATCGGGAGTTCTAGGGTGCCTGAGTTTTCACTTGAAAGTGACGGAGAAAGTCCAGGTATTCATTTTCCTTCATCAGGTGAGATGGTTGCTTGAGGGAGAGACTGAGTTGTAGAAGATGCTCTTTCTTCACATGAGGATTTTGTGGTGTTAAAATATCATCCTCACTATCATTCAGTCGCTCAATTGTGTCTGACTCTTTGCAACCCCATGGACTGCAGCATGTCAGGCTTCCCTGTCCCTCACTATCTCCCAGAGTGTGTTCAAATTCATATCCATTGAATCCATGATGCCATCCAACCATCTCATCGTCTGTCACCCCCCTACTCCTCCTGCCCTCAGTCTTTCCCAGCATCAGCATCTTTTTCAAGGAGCCAGCTCTTTGCATCAGGTGGCATAGTATTGAAGTAGTCCCCCTATAATGGCATAAAGTTGCTCACTGCCATTGTATTAGCTTTCTGCAGCTGGCGACAAATGACCGCAGGCAGCTTTAACAACATGTGTTTATCACCCTGTGGTTTCCCATGGACAGGAGTCTAAGGTGGCTTAGCTGGTCCTCTGTTCAGGATCTCAGAAGCTGTGGTTGGTGAGCTGGCAGGGCTGCAGCCTTGTCTGAGGCTGAGCCCCTCTTCCAAGCTCACTGGTGGGTGACAGAATCATTCCCTTGCCACTGTGGCATTCCTGGATGTTTGAGTCTTCAAGTCCACCGGAACGGGGAGTCCAGCTGCTCAGTCTCTGACTCCAAGGCCACCCAAGATGATCTCTGTTGCCATCTGACTACAGACCTTAATTATGCCTGCCAAGTTCCTTTACCTTTGGCACACAGCATAATCCCAGGAGTTACCTCTGTGTACTGAACTCTGTGATCAGAGAACAGCGGCAAGTCCTCCCCACAATCAGAGGGAGGAAATTCCAGAGGAGGGTGCTTATCAGGGCAGGGTCAGAGCTCTGGCCACCACACCTTCTTATGTCAGGGTTTCTGTATCACCTGCAGGTTATCTTAGTCAGTGGGTGAAGTTCAGGCTTCAAGTTCACAGTCTTTACTACCTGTGTTTCAATAGCTGTAGTTACCAAAATAGCTGTGTTAGCACAAAATGAAATGAATCTTGCAAAGGTGGCCACACGCCCAGAGGCTGCTTGTTGGGATAGGTGACAGTGGAAATCGTATGGCCCTTTGAACCATAATTTATACTGAACATTAGTCCTTGAAGCTTTGAGGAATCTTTGACTCCTTGATAAGAAAGATATAGGAAAGCAAACTGCAACTTCAGAGTTTTATGGAGTTCTTCATGTGAAAAGTGATATTCCCAATTCATTCCCTTTGCAAATTACCATATTCATTCATGGATTCATTCATTCATTCCATAATGTTTGCTGAACAATTTCTATATGCACGAACTATTTTATCCTTGGGCTTTCCTGGTGGTTCAGTGGTAAGGAATCTGCTTGCCAATGCAGGAGACATGAGTTCGATCCCTGGGTTGGGAAGATACCCTGAAAAAAGAAAATAGCAACCCACTCCAGTATCCTTGCCTGGGAAATCCCATGGACAGAGGAGCCTGGTGGGCTACAGTCCATGGGGTCGCAAAGAGTCAGACATGACATAACAATTAAACAACAATATTTTATGCTTGGGGACCCAAGATAGCTGAGATGGCTTGTCTCATGGAACTCGTAGAGGGGAGAATAAAACTTAGCAGGTGAGTCAGCAAAGAAAACTGTAACCACTGCTAGGTGCTCAGAGGAAACCAGACAGGAGCTGCTATAGAATGTGCCTGCGGGCGTCTGCTAGTTTGGTCTGAGACCAAAGTGTGAACTCGAATGGTGAGAAGGCCGAAGGAGAGGGCGACTGGTTGCGGTTTGCTGCTGTGGAAGTCCATGTCCAAATGGGAGGTAGCTGGCACTTTGGAGGTCAGGAAAAGGGTCAGCTGGCTGGTGCTTAGTGAGTGAGGGTAGGGAGGTGAAAGATTAACTCAGGGATCTCAGAGCTTGGGTGGTGCCAGCCTTAGACAACAGGTAAGGTGCTCAGATCAAATCCAAACTCCCAGAAACAATAAGCACAATCCCAGGTATACTGGGAAGGCTTGGCTGGTTTGAATCAAGGGAGTTATGGGGTGAGGTGACTCTGGGATTGCAGGGGATCAGACCGTGCTGCAGATTAAAAACAGGCCTGTTAATTAGGCAAATGAACAGAGTGAAATAGGTAGTATAGGTGAACAGTACAAAATAAGGACTTGGGGAAATTTGATCCCTCTAAGGAGTGGGGGTGAGGAAACGGGGTCCTTGTGCTGCCATAGTGTGCGGTCAGATTAGACCGAGTGAGAGGGCCGATGCAGCTGTGTGGTCCTTTGTGGTAGCTCAGATGTCCTTCAAGCGGGTCTGACGTTGCACATTGCTGTGACTCCTGAAATGCAGGCAGTGTGTTACCTGGAGGTGTGCTTTTGTTTAATTGTTTATTTCTTTTGGTTGCCACTCCTGCTGCTAATTCGTCAGCTGGAGTTCAGGAAGGCTGCCCTACCTCTGAAAGAGTGGCTACACCGTCCAGAAGGAGAAACCAGGACATTGAATACAGATGCACTGGCAATGGGAAAGGGGACGGTGGCATCAATGCCTTCATTTGTCAGCTTGCATCACCAAAGACAACCAGAGATGTTCACACACACACACACACATACTCATACACACACACACACACAGCTGGCTCCAGAAACAAAGCCCTGATCGTCCTTTCTGAGGGAGTCTTATGTGAGAAGGAACTTGGCATTAGAATCAAGCCTCATATGCCCCTGTGCCTTCCGAGTTAGAATGAACACGGGGCCCGTCCACGGCAGCAGAAGAGGACACGGGGAGTGAGCAGGAAGGGCTGGTGACTTTGGCACACACAGTGGGGTTGAAGGAGGGGCTGTGGCTGCAGCTGGATCAAGAGCACAGGGGTAGAAGTGCTACATGGGCTGAAAGAGAGGACCCCAGAGGGAGGAGGTCTAGAGGTCGGGAGATGAGGGTACCAGAAGAGCATCTTTTGGACATCGGAATCACCAAAGATCCTTTCAGAAGGAGGATCAGTGGACCGGCAACCCCATCTTCCAGGAATGGTGACGGGCATCCTGGGGGCAGTATGATGACCACCATGTGCAGAAAGGCTTTGACCATAAGACTCTAAACTGGGGATGTGGCCTCTGGGAGGATGGGAAGGTTTGTCACTGTGCTGTGGGAGCAGGCGGGTAGGAAATTTGTTTTTTTTTTTCCTTATACTCACCTATCTCTTTTGAACCTTGTGGCATACATCTGTATTTGCCATCCAAAGAATACTAGACAAGCCACGAAAGGCATGGATAAGTCATTAAAGAATGAAACTGACATTGTAGTGTGTGTGGTCTTGAGTTACAGAGAAAAACACAAAATACAATTTCATTTTGTCTTTAATTCCTCCCTTCTTGGAATATACTTTTCCTCACGTATCTTTCAGTTGTTTCCTGTCCCTCTGGAGACTCCAACACTTTTTTTTTTTTTTTTTGGCTCTTTAAGTACATTACCTTTGGTAACATGCACACAGTGTAGAATGTACATGCTGCTTCATTTGCTGTGTCCACTTGCTCTCTGACTACAGGCTGGAGGATGGTTTGGAGGTGTCAGCGGTGGGTGAGAAGGCTGGTCAGATGGCTGAGTGGTGGCACGGGAGTGGGATGCACGGACTTGGTTTCTGATTAGAGACAGTCTTGAGGGTGAAGAGGGCTCCACCCTGGGTCCCTGCTGCCCCAGTTCCTGACCATTAGGTGGTAAAGGATGCTCTGAGCCAGGAAAGACTGCCTGTTTGGAATTCAAATCCCCTTCTAGGCCACATTCTAGGTGTTTAGGACCCAATACTTCTCCTCCCAAACAGCCCTGGGTCCATTTCCAAGGCTGCAGAAGACTTTGCTCTGATGTCCTCCTGAGGGTGGTGCCCGTGGGGCTTCAGTTATCCAAAAAAAGGTCAGTTTCAGGAACTGTGGACAGAGCTTGGACTTGTATTCAGTGATGTCCACACAAGGCCCCTCCCAGTGGGGGATCCCCCAGAGGTGGGGTCTGCGGGGGGACGGTCCAGCCCAGGGCTTCATCAGGCCTGGGAGCCAGCCCTCCCACTGACTCTCATGTTCCGACCGAGTGACAGAATCTCTGACAAGCCCCAGTGTCTTCCAGGTCTCTCCCAAGGCAAATCTCTAGACGTAAGAGGCTAGAACGTGCATTTTATTTGACGATTATGTAACCTAATATTTAAGGTCGGCATTTGAGACACACAGTGCACGGACCTCTGTTTGTGCACCTGTTTAGGTCGTGCAACTGTTAGGTTTTCCAGATCAGAAAGCGAAATGGGGACAAAAATTAGGTTGGGGTTCCCTATGAAGATAAAGAAAGGAAGAGGAGAAGCTTGGTTCCAAGTGTTGCCCACTGTTGTTTAGACACCATTAGAGGCATCACAGTGTCGTAAGGCTGATGTGGGCTGTGGTTTTGAGGGCTGAGACACATTGAGGAATCATCTGGAGGGTCCCAGGCTAGGAGAATTTTCTTCCGTCTGAAATGCCCTGGCTTATCTTCAGGCAGGCTCCTACTCATTCTCCAGAACCCAGTTTATTTCATGCTCTCTTCTTTCTCCAATTATTTAGGCAGAGTTAATTACTTAGGTGGAAAATTAATTTTTTCAAGCTGTAACATAGATTTCTTGATCCACCTGGGTTGACATGTTTATATTTATCTTGGGATCTTTTTAAAGTCAAGCACACTGTTTTTGAAAATCTTGGATCTGCAATATCCTGGTATATAATAAGATTCAGTAAATATTTTCTCATAGAATACTGAAATCATTTTGTCAGTATTTGAACACATTAGATAATGTAGACATAAGGGCCAATCCCTAGAATATCACAAACTACCAAAGCTGACACAAGAAGAAAGAGAAAATCTGAATGCTAAGTCACTTTAGTCGTGTCCGACTCTGTGTGATCCCATAGACGGCAGCCCACCAGGCTCCCCCCTCCCTGGGATTCTCCAGGCAAGAACACTGGAGTGAGTTGCCATTTCCTTCTTCAATGCATGAAAGTGAAAAGTGAAAGTGAAGTCGCTCAGTCGTGTCCGACTCTTAGCGACCCCATGGATTGCAGCCTAACAGGCGCCTCTGTCCATGGGATTTTCCAGGCAAGAGTACTGGAGTGGGGTGCCATTGCCTTCTCCAGAAAATCTGAATACACAGATAACAAATAAATAGATTGACTTAGTAATTTAAAAGCTTTTCACAACGAAAAGCACAGACACAGAATTCTATTACACATTTAAAGAATAATTAATAGCAATTCTTCTAAAACTCTTTCAAAATACAGAAGAGGAGGGAACAATTTTGAGCTCATTATATGGGACAATGTTACCCTGAGGTCCAAACAAGAAAAATATGTCACTGGAAAAGTACAAATCAATATCCTTTATGAAAGTATATGCAAACCCCCCCTGGGGAAATTCCCTGGAGAAGGAAATGGCAACCCACTCTAGTATTCTTGCCTGGAAAACTCCATGGATAGAGGAGCCTGGCAGGGGGTCACTAAAGAGTCAGAGATGACTGAGCGCTCATACACAAATTTAGTATAAAAAGAAGATACACCACGACCAAATGGCATTTATCCCACAATGCAATGTGAATTTAGCATGGAACTTTTAATCAATGGTCTGCACCATACTAACAGAATAGAGGACAAGAAACCCACAAGATCACCTCAACAGATGAAGAAAAGGCATCTGACAAAATCTATCAGCTTTCCATGAAAAAACATTCAATAAACTAGAAAGAGAAAGGAATTTCTTCAACTCAGTGAAAGGCGCCTATGAACATTCTGCAGCTAACATTATGTTTAATGGTGAAAGACGACAGGCTTTTCATCTGAGATCATAAACAAGACAAGAATGCCCGCTCTCACTACTTCTATAAAACCTCATCCTGGAGGTTCCAGACCAGCCAAAGGCAGGAAAAAGAAAGAAAAAGTATTCACATGGGAAAGGAAAAAAATAAAACTATCCTTATTTTCACATATCAAATGTCATGATGGTGTGTACAGAAAATCCTAGGGAATCCAATGCAAAACAATTTGAACTAATAAACAAGGTTAGCATGATAGCAGGATACAAATCAATATGAAAATCTGTTATATTCTCACTTACTAGCAATGAACAATCTGAAAATGAAATTAAGAAAACAATTCCATTTACAATAGCCTCTGAGAGTCTAGAAATAACCCAGTTACAATATGGGCAATTGAATTCTAGCAGGATGATGAGAAATTCATGGGAGAAAGACCAATTGTTTCAGAATATGTTGTTGAGAAAACTGGGTATCTGTATGCAAAAGAATGAATTTCAACTCTTTCCCTACACCATACACAAAAAACTTTAGGTGATTTGTGGAGCAAATATTAAGAACTTTTGTCTTGCATTGAAAGCCCCACAGCATCAAAAATACTTATATATAAATCTAGTAAAACAAATGTAAAATGTATACACCAAAACTTTAATACAGAACATGAATCAGAAGACATCATATTTTTAAGATGACAATGGTCCTTAAACTGATATATAGATTCAAAGTGATTGGTATCAAAATTCCAGCTGACTTTTTTGCAGAAAGCAACAGACTAATTCTAAAAATCATATGAAAATGCAAGGGACCCATAGCACCCAAAACAATCTTGAAAGGAATACTAATGTTAGAGGACTTGTACTTCTCAATTTTAAAACTTACTACCAAGCTATAGTAATCGATACTGTGTAGTGCTGGCACAGAATAGAACTGAGAGTCTAGAAATAACCCGTTTACAGCCATTCTGGTCAATTGAATTCTAGCAGGATGCCGGAGAAATTCATGGGAGAAAGAACAATTGTTTCAAAAATGATGTTGCAACAACTGGGTATCCATATGCAAAAGAATGAATTTCAACTCTCTCCCTATACCATACACAAAAATGGACTCTTGGTGTTTTGTGGAGCAAAATATAAGAACTCTTGTCTTACACGGAAAGCCCCTTGAAATATAAAACTTCTAAAAGAAACAGAGGAGCAAATCCTCATGACTTTGGGTTAGATAGTGTTTTCTTAGATACAACATGAAAAACACAAGCAACAAAAGAAAATACAGACAAGTTGACAAATTACAGTTTAACAAAATTAGAAACTTTGGTGTTTCAGAAAACATTATCAAGAAAGTGAAAAAACAACAAAGACTAGGAGAAAATATTTGAAAAACATGTATGATAAAGTATCTGTGTCCAGAAACAACCCTTACAATTACCCAGATTAAAACTGGGAGAATATGAACGGAAATTTTTTCAAAGAAGATAGACATTCAGGTTGCCAGTAAGCACGTGAAAAGATGAACATTAGTCATTTGGAAAATGCAAATCAAAAGTAAAAGACAGATAATAATGAGTACTGACGAGGATGTGAAAAAAATCAGAAACCTTGCTGGGCATTGCTTTTGTGAAGGAAAAATGGTGCAGCTGCCTTGGAAAGTAGTTAGGTAGATCCTCAAAATATTGGTAACATTAGCATACAACCCAGAAATTCTGCTCTTAGATACATACTCGAGAAAAATGAAAACAAAGGTCTACACAAAAAAAACTTGTACATGAATGGTATAGCAGTTTTATTCATAATAGTAGAAATGTGAAGACAACTTAAATGCCTGTCAACTGATAAGTAGATAAAAAATTGGATGTATCTGTACAATGGAATATAATTTGCCAATAAAAAATACAGAACTGCTACAGCATTCATGATGATTGAAAACAATTCACTAAATAATATAAAACTTAAAACTAAAGAGGCCAGTCCCAAACGACAACCCTGTGTGGTTCCATTTATACAAAATGTCCAGAACAGGAAAATCTACAGAAGGAAGTAGATAAGGGGTTGCTGTGGGGTTGGGGTACAGGCAGAATGCATGTGCACTCGGTCGTGTCCGACTCTTTGTGACCCCATGGACTGTAGCCCACCAGGCTCCTCTGTCCGAGGGGTTCTCCAGACAAGAATACTGGAGTGGGTTGCCGTTTCCTTCTGCAGGGGATGTTCCAGACCCAGGGATGGGACCCATGTCTCTTTCATCGGCAGGTGGATTCTTTACCACCAAACCATCCGAGAAGCCCGTACAGGCAGAATAAGGACTGTATTAGTTTGTTAGGGCTGCTACAACACAGTACCAGAAACTGAGCAGCTTAAAAAACAGAAATTTATTGTCTTACAGTTCTGGAGGCTAATGTCTAAGTCCCGGTTTTTGGCAGAATTTCTTCCTTCTGGGTGCTGTGAGGGAGACCCTGTTTCATCCCCTTCACCCAGGTGCTGACACCTTGCTGGTGATCTTTGGTGTTCCTTGCCTCGTGAGGTGTCACCTCCATCCCTGCCTTCATCTTCACGTGGTTCTGTGTGTGTTCGTGTGTCCAGTTTCCCCTTGTGTAAGAACACCGGTCAGGGCTCAGATATACGACATTATCTTTAATCACAGCCACAATCACCTATTTCCAATAAGATCACATTCTGAAGTTCTGGGAATTAGGGATTCCATGTATGATCCTGGAGGGGAACACAATTTCACCTGAAACAGGGAGTAACTACTAATGGCTCTCATTTTGGGGTGAATGAAACATTCTAAAATCGGACTGTGGGGTGGTCGCACAACTCTGTGGGTATACGAAGGATCATTGAACTACACACTTTAAATGAGCAAGTTTATAAGACGTGGATTATACATCAATAAAACTGTTAACAATTATTTTTATTAGTGCCCAAGGGTGCTTTTACTTATGTTGTGTAATAAAACTCAGAAAGGATTTTAAAGATGGCCAAGTTCTTTTTCAATGGAGAGTATGGATGTTTACTGGAAATGAACACAGCTTTGCTTGTATTAAAAGTGCTATTGAGCAAGTCTTGATCTTTGAAGATGAATCTTGGAATGAGTCATTTCTTCCTCCAGAATTAGCTTTTAAGAACAATCTTGTGCTCCCAATTTCTAAGAACTGAAAATGCTGTCTTAATTCTAAGAATGTACTACAAGCAAGAACATGATACCAAGGCAATTCAGTAGTTTAAACACCAAGGTGAAAACTGTGTGTTGAAGGAAAACAACTTAGAAATTCTAAATATAACATTGTCAACTTTATCCCTTTTATACAAAAATATAGTGTTCATTAAAAATGTTCATTAAAAATTTTTTTTTTAACATTGCTTAATTTTTGCAAGCAAGACCAACAAATATTTCCTCTTTAGCCCTGGCATGAATATCTGAGCTGCCTTCTATTTCTAAAAAGCTTGTTTCACTTCCCATGCTTATGGATTCCATTGCCTACCAGCACATGGGATTGCAGACTGTCTGGGGGGGTGGCGGGGTGATGCAAAGGAGGAAGGGTTAGCGATGAGAAATCTGAAAGGAATTTGCTGGTGAGAAACTTGTTCCCCCAGTTCCTCAGTTCCCGCCACTCTCTTCTGTTCACTTTAGGCCAACTTACTGTTTCTTCTCTTCATTTTAGGCCAACCTGCTCATCAGCCAGCAGCTGGTTATTGTGCTTCTTGCAGATTCTATATGGAGTCATACACACACACACACACACACACACACACACACACACACACACGCATGTCTGTATACTAAGTGTCTCCATCCCAGGATTTCTTCAGGATACAGAGGTCGAGGTAGAATGGATGGGCAAGGAATTAACTTCTTATGACATATTTTGCCTGTTTTCTCATTGAAGACTTTATACTTGTTCCCTTATCTTCCCCAATTTTTGGGTGAAGAAATAGAGAATTTAAGTAACTTGTGAAGGTCAAACAATTGAAGGATCTAGGACTTGAATCTTACCTATCTGAATTCAAAGTTTTGATTTTTGGAGGAAGGAGGGAAAAATGAGGCTGTCTCACCAGATGCAAAGGGCGAGACAAATGTAATCTAGCTGAAGGCCCAGGAGGAGGAAGCAGGTTTGCAGGGCCAGCCTGCTGAGGCAGTGATGGGCAGAGGCTCGGGCCGGGTGGGCGAGCCAAAGGGCAAGGAGATGGTGGACTGTCAGTGGTGGTGCGGGGAGCTGAGATGAGCCTGGCGGGAAGGTGTGGTGAATCGGGCTTGTGGCAGGGCTGAAGGGCCCAGGCTCACAAGGAGCTCCTTCTAGGGCTGAAGAAAGCAGAGAGTAGATAGAATCATCAAGAAATTTTAAGGAAGAAAGAAGGGAGTTTGGACATTTATAACAAATGGCTCTAGAACAAAGGATGTTGTTTTATTATAAAAGTTACAAAATAGTTTACCCACGAGACATATGAGATGCAAAGGAGGAAGTGGAGCAAGGTTTGTTTAAGGTGCTGATATCTAGTGGGAAAATAGCAGACAAGGTTGGGAGCTGAAGTCAAAAAGTGCCCCGGGGCCATCCACGTCTCTACAAATGACTCCATTTCATTCTTCCTTATGGCTGAGTAATATTCCTTTGTACATGTGTACATCTTTATCACTGTGCACGAAATAGACAATTAAGGAGAACATACTGCGTAGCGCCGGGGAACCTTATTTAATGCCTGTGGGTGGCCTGGATGGGAAGGATGTCCAAAAGCAAGGGGGTGTACATGCATGGCTTCCCTGCTGGCTCAGACGGGAAAGAATCTGACTGCAAAGCAGGAGATTCAGGTTCAATTCCTGAGTTGAGATCCCCTGAGAAAGGGAATGGCCACCCATTCCAATATTCTTGCCTGGAGAATCCCACAGACAGAGGAGCCTGATGGGCTACAGTCCACGGGGTTGCAAAGAGTCAGACATGACTGAGTGACTAATATTTTCATATATATATATGATTGATTTAGTCTGCTATATGGCAGAAACTAATACCACATTGTAAAGCAATGATACTCCAATGAAAGTTAAGTTAAAAAATCTAGTTCAACAGTAATAAACAAGAAGTGTCCAGGGCTCCATCCACGGCCTGTGTGGTTTAGAGTCCTGTTCCTGCTCAGCCTGGCCTTATCTGTGAGAGAAGAGGGGAGTCTGGAGATGTGGCCTCAGCCACAGGAGGTCTCAAGACACCTGGCTGGAGGGATGTTCTGTGTGTGGGGGGTGATCACCAACCTCCAGCCTCTGGAGCTCTGTTTCCTCTTCTGTGAGGAGGGCGCTGAGCTCAGATCTTTGCCCATCACTTGTCTGTCACACACATTCTCCTCCTTAACACCCTCCCGAGTGTGGGTTACTCTGCCATGAACACCTCAGGGAAACAGGATGCAACAGATCAAAGGGGAAAAGATGCGCCTCACAGCATCATTTGTCTCTAAGCATTGTCAGGTCTTACACCCTTGGCCACTCTGTAGACTCTCTTTGCTCTAGTTCTTCCCTCTGTGGCCATGCAGTTGGCTATTGCCATGACCTTTCCTTGATTTTCAAAACACTGAAAACTTTATTAAAAATTAATGAGTATTGCATTGGTGCCTAGGACCTCCCTGCCCTCAATTATTCTTCAGTATTTTTTGGAGGTGCGTCCTGCCATTTGAAATGGCAACCCACTGCATATTCTTGCCTGGAGAATCCCAGGAATGGGAGCCTGGTGGGCTGCCGTCTATGGAGTTGCACAGAGTCAGACATGACTGACGTGACTTAGCAGCAGCAGCCTGCCATTCCTGACTCTCCAATCCAGAAGCAGCTTTGTCAGCCCTTCACATCCCTTTGTGACTTCAAATTAGAATTCGGGATCCTGGAGGAACAGATATTTTGCAGGCCAGCTCTTGTCCCAGGGCTGGCAGTTAGTTTTGAACCTTTGGTGAAGATCTTTTCTTTCATCTCAGTTACGTATCACCAGCTTTTGGAAACTGATTCTGTTAGTGGAGATGGATAATCAGTGCTTGGATGTGTGTCCTGGGCAACTTTGTTCAGCACCTCTACATCGCATGTGCAGCTGACCAAGGAGATTCTAAAGGTAACCAGAGACCTGGCCTCAGCAGCATCTCATGTGTGAATCAGCCTCTTTGTGGATATCTTGGTTCCACTTAATTTGTTGCTGTGGTTGTTTAGTTGCTAAGTGATGTCCAACCCTTTGCAACCCTATGGACTATAGCCCGCCAGGCTCCTCTGTCCCTGGGATTTCCCAGGCAAGAACACTGGAGTGGGTTGCCATTTCCTTCTCCAGGGGATCTTCCAGACCCAGGAATCAAACCTGCATCTCCTGCACTGGGAGGCAAATTCCTTACCATGGAACCACCGAGGAAGCCTTCCACTTAATTTGCCCATTTAGAAACGCCATCCCCCAATATAGCTTCTAGTTATCATTGTTGGCCTCCTGTTCCTAACACAAATATGCTTTGTATGATAATCCTAAAGCTGGTGGATGACAGCCAAGGGCGAAAAGCAACACCACGGGCTGCTGCTGCCATCTGGTGGTTGGGATTCTCACTGCCAGTGCAAAATGATTCTTGGGTGGATGGTTCCAAATGTTTGTCATTTTATCGATGCAATGCTTCTTAGAAATCAAGAGGCAAGCAGTAATGATGAATGCACAGACTGAGGGACAGAACTGTTGGTCAGAATATGAACATCACCTGGAAATGAGATCTCTGGTCGTGTGACACAGCTTCTGGGTCCCTTTGGGTCAGTTTTGAATGGGAGCAGGACAAGAAAATGAGAATAGCAGTTGCATCTTGGAGATGGGTTCAGGATTTACTGCATCATGAGGGAATCTTCTAGGGTGATGGTAACATTTTATATCATGACTGGGGCTTCGGCCATGGGGTGAGCATTTACTACAAGCCATTGAATGACATACTTAGGATTTGTGCACTTCACTGTGTGTGAACTTTTCTTCCAAAGAATAAAATGGGACCACAGATGAATATTGCACTTTCATTAATGTCAAATTATTGACATTTTGAAAGGAACTGAAGTCTGTCTTTTAAATGCATCAAAAATAATCAGTATGATGGATTGAAGGCTTCCTGGTAGCTCAGACAGTAAAGAATCTGCCTGCAATGCAGGAGACCTGGGTTAGATTCTTGGGTCGGAAAGGTCCCCTGGAGAAGGAAATGGCTATCCACTCCAGTATTCTTGCCTGGAGAACTCCATGGACAGAGGATCCTAGCAGCTACAGTCCATGGGGTCGCCAAGAGTCAAACATGACTGAGCAACTAACTTTCTTTCAGGGGAGAGATGGATGGAAAGGGAAGTAAGGAAGCAAACAGTGAAATGTTAATTGTAGACTCTAGATGGTGGGACATCCCTGGTGGTCCAGTGGTTAAGAATCTGCCTGGCAATGCAGGGGACATGGGTTTAATCCCTGGTTTGGGAAGATTTCACAGGCGGGGGGACAACAAGGCCCATGTGCCACAACTACTGAGCCCACAAGCCTAGAGCCCAGGCTCTGCAGCAAGAGAAGCCACCACGATGTGAAGCCTCTCACCGATACTAGAGACTGCCCCTGCTCACCGCAACTAGACAAAGTCCTCAGCAGCAACAAAGACCCAGCAACAGCCAAAAATAAATACATAAATAAAAATTAAAAAAAAGAACTAGATGGTGATCTATGGGGTCTTCACTGGGAAATGCTTTCAACATTTTTGTATGTTTGAAAAGTTTTGTAGTAAAACGTCAGAATAAAAATAATTCTGTATCAAGTTCTGGACATTTTAAATGTTCTTGCAGTTGTGGAATCACCCTATTACTATTATTTAAAATAGTGAATTGGCCAAACATTTCCTTCAGTTTTTAAATAAAAATGAGACACAGTTTTCATTTTCACCAAGCACTTTATTGAACAATGAGTTCACCATCTTGTTCCATTACCTTCTGCCACCTTTTAGGCAACTTCATAATTCCCTCTTCCCAAAACTTTTTGTCATTTTGAGCAAAGAACTGTTTCAGGTGCCTTTTACAGTCTTCCAGGGAACCAAAATATTTTCCATTAACAGAATTTCGCAAAGACTGTAATAAATGGAAATCCAAAGATGCAATGTCTGGTGAATGTGGTGGATGAATCAGAACTTCCTAGCCAAACTGTAGCAGTTTTTTCTGGTCATCAAAGAAACCTGTGGTCTTGCATTGTCCTGAGGAAAGATTATGTGTTTCCTGCTAATTTCAGATGCTTTTCAAGGAGTGATCTTTTCAGTTGGTCTAATTGGGAGCAATGCTTGTTGGAATTATTGTTTGGTTTTTCAGAAGGTGCTCATAACAGAGGACTCCCTCCCAATTCCACCATATATACAACATCACCTTCTTTAGATGAAGACTGGGCTTTGGTGTGGTTGGTGATGGTTCATTTCACTTTTCCTGTGACCTCTTGTGTTCCACATTATTTACAGTATCCACTCTTTATCGCCTGTCACAATTTGTTTTAAAAATGGAACATTTAATCAGAAATGACAGTCGGAAACAGGCACAGGAGTGTTTCTCCCACTTGATGTATGTGGAAACTAAACATCAAACATCAAACATCAAAGTAATGAACATAACCAAGCTTTGCAAATGACTTTCAGCACTTGATCTGGATATTTTGAGTGTGTTGGCTATCTCCCATGTGGTATAACGTTGATTGCTCTCAATTATTGTCTTGATTTGATCTTTATCAACTTCAACTGATCTACCCCACCATGGAGTATTGTCCAGTGAGAAATCTCCAGCACAAATCTCCAGTGGTTTTTTGCAAACCATTTTTGACATGTTTGATCAGTCACAGCACCTTCTCCATACACAAAGCTTTTTTTGCGTTTCAGTTGCATTTTTACCTTTCTTGAAATAATAAAGCATAATATGCCAAAAATGTTTCTTTTATCTTCCATCTTCACAAAAATTTTAGCTACACAAAAATTCACCAATTTTGATAATTAAAAAAAAATGCTGAGGGACTTCCCTGGTTGTCCAATGGATAAGACTTCACCTTCCAAGGCAGAGGGTATTGGTCCCATCCCTGGTTGGAAAGCAAAGACCCCTCCCTTATGTTGGCCTAAAAGCCAAAACATAAAAAAGAAGCAATATTGTAACAAATTCAACAAAGACTTTAAAAGATGGTATACATTCAAAAAGAACCCTCAAAAAATAAATAAATGCATGCTGATACGACAGCTGTCACAGTGCAATCTAATAGCATTATTTTCAAAAGAAATTAAAGACAACTGAGAGTGACTGAGGCCATCTTACAGAAAAAAGCAAATGAACTCTTTGGCCACCCCAATATATATTAGGAAACTGGGTTTCAGGTCTGACTAAACTCACACAATTAATAGGACTTCCCAGGTGGTGCTGGTGGTAAAAAACAAGCCTGCCAAACGCAGGAGACAAGAGACACAGGTTCAGTTTATGGGTTGGGGAGATCACGTGGAAGGGCATGAGAACTACACTAGTGTTCTTGCCTGGAGAATCCCATGGACAGAGGAGCCTGGCCGGCTACAGTCCATGGGGTCACAAAGAGTTGGACACAACTGAAGCGACTTGGCATGCATGCATACATAATTAATAGGCATCACATTGTCATCATGTTATGAAGGTCTCACAGTTTTCCATTTCAATGCCTTGCCTTTTACAGATTAAAAATCAGGGCATCTTTGGGGAGTTATGAGTGGGGAGTTGGAGGGGCAAACATGTCCGGGGTTAGAACAGAGACTCAATCCTCCTGACTCTGAGTCAGGGCTCCATCTTTCTGAGGAAGCTGCTTATTCTCAAACAGCTGCAGATGTTTGGAATTTCCAGAGCGCCCCTAGAGTTTGCCCAAAGTGCCTCCACCCTCACTTCAGCTGTAGGAACAAACCATTCTGGGCACTTGATTTTATCTCCAAGTTTTTTGTATTTACAAGCAGCACAGTGCTAAGTGTTAAGTATTTCAATATTAGTTTAAAATCCTATAAAGATCAAGATGTGCTCTTCTTTCCCAATCCTTCATCTTCCTCCAAGTTTACTGCTATGTATTTGATGTTACAGAGGAAAAAGATTGGCCCTGCGTTTCTCTGCCAGCTCCGGGGTCACTGACTGATACAGTGTGTGTGTCACGTGACCACTTTGCTTCAGTGACCGCTGAGGCTTGGTCCAGCACCGGCAATCTGCTATGGTCCCATCCACACCAAGTTCACAAGCATCATCGCCAGGGCCTGCATCCTCTGGACCTCGCTGGGGAAGTTGGCAGAGGGATGGACTGAGCCTCGCTGGTGTCCTCAGGCCAGAGTGTCCCTATGCCCCTCCCAACTGCTGCCCACCTGCATTTGCCACCTTTTCTCCTGTGGAGTCTTAGGTTCTCATCCTGGGTAATTAGAGACTGCTGCAGCCCGCAAGTGCTTCTGGGGCTTCCCTCAAACTCAGTTGCTTCTCGCCACTGGGTGTCACTGCTGGATCACAGGAATCCAGGAGAGGCATCCCCAAACCTGGACTCAGACAGTTATGTTTTCAAGAACTGTTGCATTTGAAAATATTTAATTGCTTGTTCAATAAAAGTATATTTTCCTAAACCACACGGATTGAGAGTCTGATTGCAGGAAGGATGCTGGCACAACTTGTATGTATCCCTGGCTGAGGCTTCACGGGGCTGGATCTTCACACAGAGGCCGTTACTTGGACATGACCTTAAAAAGGATTAGTATTTTCCTTTCTTTCCTTCTCTGGAGTGGGTAAACACATTGAGAATTAAAATGATTTCTGCTTTATTTTTTCAGACTTATTCTCTTAATGGACACCCTGATGGACCTACTTAACTCTGGGGGTGAAAATAGTTAATGTACATAAGAAGCAAAAAATAAAAAAAAATGATTCTAAGTGATACCTACTAATAATGCTTAATTCATTAATTCCTTCAATTATCTATTATCTGGTTTCTGGAAACCTGCCGTAGGCTTTGTAGCCCATTCCAGGTATGGTTTGTGCATATGTATTGCAAAGCTGGGGTTGAATTACCCAAAGAAAGCAAAGAGGGAATTAGAGAGAAGCAAATAACACGGCAGCTTTGGAGATGCAAAGTCCAGAAAGAATCCATTTAAATAAAGACCCAAATGTACACAGATCCACATTTAATAAGCAGGTTCATAGAGGGCATGTTTTATTTTTTGGGTTCCACTATTTCCCTTTTTTCTAGTGTATTTTACTGAAATAGTATATGAGAAAAATGCCCACATGTATTCAAAAGAAGAGAGCATCTTACCTCCAAAAACCTGAAACATCCTGAAAACCTTCTCATCAAAAACCCAATGCATTTGGTGTTAAAACTGAACACAGGCACAACCTGAAAGCATCTGGCCCGGGAAGCACGCTGTGAGAAGCCTGTTTTCAGGTGTCCCGAGTTAGCTGCCTCGGAAACTGGGCTCTGAAAGAGAAAGACCTTCAGGTATGGCTGAATCCTGCCCAGTGGCCAAGCCCCTTCCTCCGCACACAGCTCTCCCTGTGCATCCACCGCCTATTTCAGTCCTTCTGCATCTTGCTGACCAGGGCAGGGATAGGAAGAGGACAAGGTTCTGGAAGAGGAGGAGGAGGAGACCCACTGCCCACCGACCTGAGCTGAGTGGAGCAAAGCCATAAGGAAGCCTGGGTTTAACAGGCTTTAAAATGAAAGATGCATGCTTTCATGGAGGAGGACATAAATTTATAGCTGATGGCAGGCACTGCCCAAAGGCTGTCTGTGTTTCAGGCAGTTTCTGCAGGAAGGACCTGGTCCTTAATTTTCAAGTCTGTGCAGAACCTAAATGTGAGTCCTGCTCAAAAGGAAGGGCAAGGTGCAGTGAGAAGAGTGCACCTAGAAGCCCTTTCCTTTCTCATGTCTCTGCTCATGAGCTGATTCCATTCCCCCAGCGAATTTCACCTACGAAAAACAAGTTCAGAGGTAAACTTATGAAACTTCAAGATGGTGTCAGCAGAGCACTAAATGGAGTATGAGGCATTTCTGAGAACTGGGAGTGGGGCTGGCCTGGGCCCATGAGTGACTGAAGGAGGGAATTAATGATTCTCAGATGTGGGTGGACCAGGCCCAGGGGGCGACTGGCAAAACCGAACACAATACCCTCCTGCATTGTTGGTGGGAATGTAAACTGGTGCAGCAACTAAGGAGAAGAGTAAGGAGGTTCCTTAAAAAACGAAAATCAGAACTACCATGGGTACTCCTGGGCACGCACCCAGAGAAAGACGTGGTCTGAAAGGACATGTGCACGCCATGTGCACTGCAGCCGTATTCACAATAGCCAAGATGCGGCAGCACCTAAAGGCCCATCAGCAGAGAGACGGGTAAGGAAGAGATGGCACATGTGCACAACGGAATACTACTCTGCCGTAAAAAAGAATGAAATAATGCCATTTCAGCAAAATGGATGGACCTAGAAATTGTCATCGGAGAAGGCGATGGCACCCCACTCCAGTACTCTTGCCTGGAAAATCCCATGGACGGAGGAGCCTGGTAGGCTGCAGTCCATGGGGTCACGAAGAGTCGGACGTGAATGACTTCACTTTCACTTTTCACTTTCATGCAGTGGAGAAGGAAATGGCAGCCCACTCTGGTGTTCTTGCCTGGAGAATCCCAGGGATGGGGAGCCTGGTGGGCTGCTGTCTATGGGGTTGCACAGAGTCGGACACGACTGAAGCGACTTAGCAGCAGCAGCAGCAGAAATTGTCATGCTGAGTTCAGACTGTCTGTAAGTCAGACAGAGAAGGAGAAATATCTATGATGGCTCTTATAAAAGAATCTGAGAAGACGTGATACAAAAGAACTTATTTATAAAACAGAAACAGACTCACAGACTTAGAGAATGAACATTTCGTTGCCTGGGGGGAAAGAGTGGGGAAGAGATAGAGAATTTTGGGTGGACATGTACACACTGCTATATTTAAAATGGATAACCAACAGGTTCCTACCGTATAGCACAGGGAACTCTGGTCAATGTATGTGGCAGCCTGGATGGGAGGTGAGTTTGAGGGGAGAACGGATACATATATATGTATGGCTGAGTCCCTTTGCTGTCTGCCTGAAACTATCACAGCAGTGTTACCTGGATATACAAAATACAATCAAAATAAAAACAATACAAAATGGAAAAGTTTTAGAAAACCGAACCTGAGAGAGTGGGTCTGCTCTGAGTCTGCACTGAAACGCGAGCCTCATGGCTCCTGTCACCCACTTGGCAACATGAGGTGGACTGTTCTTGTAGGCTGGGGCTGCAGGCGTCCCATCTGTCTTTGGGCACCTTTGCCTCCCGGGTGTCCTGTGCCCTTTCCATTGCTATGGTGCAGTCAATGTGATCAGAAGCTTGTAATCAATCACTAAGCTGGACCAGCATGACATGAGCCATGGGGCTAAAGTCAAGGGCAGGAAAAGGAAGCGTATTCATCTGAACCATCAAGGCTCATTGACGGTGTGGTTCTCCTACCCAACACTCAGAGCAGAGCCCCCCTAGGAAGGCGATGCTGAGTGAAATCCAGGTGACATGTGGCAGGTGACATGGCTTTGCTGGGGAGCCACTTGTCTGGTCCCAACTCACACTACATGAGGGAGCCATAACCGCCTTCAGCAGCATCTGATTCTGTTAATGGAATGAAACCACTCCCTCGACAAGTGTCAGTATTTAAGCTAGACTGATCTAGCACAGAGTCTGCAAGCTGGATGCCCCACGAGACCCCGCCAGCAGACGGGTCCCATTTGGCTGGAACTGAACCTTTAGTGAGCTGGAAAGGAATTGAAATAGTTGGTAGTACTTAAAATTTAGAGATGTCATGTAGCAATCCTAAATTCCTCTCTCTCAGTTCTGACTGCACTGGTTCTGAAGGTGCAGGTCCATTTCACACTGAGGTGCCAGGGGCTGGTGAGTCACGGCCAGTCTGAAGTCTCACCGGCGGTCTTGGCCAGACCAGAGCTCAGGCTGCTGCCGCCTCAGGCGGGGAACCGTCCTCTCCCCCTCAGCCCTGTCATTACCAGGGACTCTAAAAGCAGCCAGGAGCCTGTCTCCCGGCCTCCTGCCAGATAAGCTGTCAATGAGAATAATTGCTTTTTAAATTGGGGATCTAGTTCTTTCCAGCATCTCACAATCACTGTTTCTTTACGGTGTTGGTTTATCACTTCAAGGAAATTCTAGAAGGTGGATGACAACTGTGATTGATAAGGAAGTAAAACAATCTGATAAATACAAATATGAACACTTCACCTAGATAGGAAGAAAACAGAAGTATGTGTTTTAAGGGACAAGTGAAAGATTGGTTTTCAACTAAAGATTGTTTCACTTTATTTGTTTTTGTTTCAAAATCCTGCTTCCGCAGATGTTTCTGCCCCTTGTTGCCGAGTTACAGGCTGTTGAATCATCCCAGCCCTGTTGTGTTATGCATTTTCTGCCTGCAGAAAGGCCGTGAAACTTCCCCTCCTGCTTTTTTCACTGATAAATTAGACCATGTGGCCAAGCTCTCCAAGCTCCCAGCTCCGGGAAGAGAGGCAGGTACAGGCTGGAAGATCTGAGGTTATTGTTTCCTTGTTGATTGAATGACTCTTTCAAGTAGGAGCCTCTTTTCTTGCAAGGCTGGGAAAGAATGAAATGACTCCCTTTCATCTGATACAGATGCGTATTTTTAAATATTTGAAATGCCAGGCTATCTCGCTGATCACCTTGAACAGCTGTTGTCATAATGTAACAGAATGCCCGAGCAGGGTCTTCTATTGCAAAGCCTTTGGAAAAGCGAAAGGAACACAGAAGGCATGGTGGCTATTAACACAGAAAGGGGTCTAGGTTCTCTTTCGATTTGTCAAACATTTGCTGTTCTTGTTTCCTTTCTATTTGCTCTGCTGGCATCTATTAGAAATGGACCTTGAGATAATTTACTCTCACTATCACAAATTCCAATGCTTTGGCCTTAAGATCTTTCCTTGTTGCTTTTGTGTATTTTCTTGCATTTAGGGTAAAGATGCTTGTGAGATCACAGAGAGACCCATGCCTTGTTCTGTCTCTTCCAAACGGGTTGGTGGGCCTGGCCACCTGCTCCGTCTCCCTCGGCGGGTTACCCATTCCTGAGGGGTAGGAACTCCTCAGGGTTACGCAGCCCTGAGGGGAGGGCTTCAGGCTTTTCTGTATCACATCTCCAGGCCACCCTCCCCATCCTCACTCAACAAGAAAATAAAACCAGCTGGAAGATGGCTTTTCACCTACAGACCAAGGAGTCTGTCCCTCTGCCTCTGGCCCCTTCCTCCCGGTCACAGTGATGTTGATCAGGGGTCTAGGCCTCCTTAACCAATAGAAATAATTCAAGCAAGGCTTTATTTGGGCTCCTGCTGCAGCAGGGGGAGCAAGAACAAACAGGCTCTCTTGCTTGTTTAACTCAATGAGGGGCAGGGCAGGGAATGAGCTGGTTCCTGAGACAGGATAAGGGCTGGGAGGTATGCAGGGTTCAGGCTGGAGGGGTGGCTTAGGTGATCTGCCCACCCCCTTGATGATGTTGAATGCAGGGGGCAGGCACAGTACCCTGCTTTTGCTCCTGGCTCTTCAGAAGTGGCACTTGGGTTTCTGGTCTCTGTATATCTTGTCCATAATTTGCCCCAACTATGCATGTACACATTTATTATCAGTCCCTTACAGTTTCTTTGTATTTTGTCACCCAAGGAGACATCTGTCCATGTGCAAGCACAGCAACAAACAGTCTCAGGTCCCAAGTCCCCGCTTATCTTAACAGTGACCACATGGGTCCCTCTTGTGTGGGATGATCACAACTGCCCTGGTGCTCTGGGTACCAAATTCCTGGCATAAGAGAGCATCTGAGTCTGCTAACAACCCCACTCTGGCCCCTGCAGTGACACACACCCCTCTTTCACAAAGGCATGCAGTCAGTCAGTCAAGTCAGTCGCTCAGTCGTGTCTGACTCTTTGCGACCCCATGGACTGCAGCACGCCGGGCTTCTCTGTCCCTCACCATGCAGAGGGCCATGAATTCGCTTCTGCCTCCCTGCAGCTTCTGCAGTTCCCGGGAAGACTCTTTCAGTGTTGTGGTCCTGGAGGCCACTTCCTCTTGAAGCTACTTCTCCCCCGTCACTGTCCTCAGAACCTGATAATCTTGCTCACCGTCATTCATTTCCCTCCTGTGGAGGCTGGTGAGCCATCTCCTGCATCTCTGCCACTCCGACTCAGACTCTTGGATTGGCTCCTTACATAGCGATCGCCCTTCAATTGCTGAGAAACTCACACATCGCCTGTCAGCTCTCTTCTTCACGCCCAGGCTCTCCCGGCGTTGCGGCAGCCAGTCTCCAGGATTCCTTCTCCATGAACCTCCAGTCTGTCTCTAGCCTCGACTTCATTCCTGAACTGGGAAGGTCAAAAACGAGACAATGGGCCCCCAGTGGAGTCTCTTGTGCTAAACCCTGAGTCACTAATCTGAGACTTACTCGCAGCTTGGTTCTCCCAAAGCCTTAAACCAGCCGATCAGGAACCACCCCCTCAGCACAGGTGAGGTCACCAGCTTCACAGGTGGCCTCGCCATAACCAAACCTTTTTTTTGCCAAGTATACATCCTTGTTCCTGCTGCCCTCTGCCTGTAATATATCAATGGCAACTCAGATCTCCCTCCTATCTGCTAGATTGAATGCTGCCTAATTTGCATCAATTTTTGCTCAAGTAAACTACGGAAATTTTGAATCTGCCTCAGGTCATCTTTTAAGGGTTTGTGTGCTCCCTGCACCTTCCCCTGGATGTCTGGTGGCCCCTTGCCCTTAGCAGGTCCTCTCTGAACCCTGGACCCCAACCCCTCCTGGCTGCACTCTCCTGGGTCCAGACAGGAAACATCACCTGCCGATTCATCCTTCCTATAGGGAGTCCTGGCGCTAGGACCTGTGTGGTTCTTGGATCTGATGATCTCTCTTTGCCTGCCTTCCTCTAAACCCCGTCCTCCTGCCTCCTTTCCTCACTCAGCCCCTCAGTCCTCATGAGACAAAGTGATCTTTCAAAAACATCACATCAGATACGTCTTTTCACTATTCAAGACACTGGCTCCCTAAAACAGTCCATCTATCCTGTCCACTGTCTTGCCCTTGCCCTGGGTGGTTTTCCTTTCCAGCTTGTGTTGTATTAATTCACGAGTGGGCACTTCATCCTGTCTGTCCACCCCACTGCCCAGTGCCCAGTGCTGAGACAGAGGAGGCACTCAACACTTGTTTAACAAAAGACTGGTTCTGGGTGCCTTGTTCACTGAACAGATGAGCAGATTTTTTGTTGGCAGGCACTGGGTTTGTTTTTGCAGGTGAAACAGCAGTTTTTGTTTGTGCAAGAAATTGGAAAACAACTTATCCCAGAAAAAGTGGAAAGAATCTTCAGTTGGACAGGAGACCACAGTAACTGGGGGGTGTAGCAGTGAACTGCATGGACAAGTGTTGGTCTTTGAAGTCCTTGAGCCAGTGTTGGCTGGTCCAGGTGACTGGAGAGCAGGGCTGAAGAAATCTACGCTGAGCAACTGCAGGCTGCTGACTGGTGTGAAGTCCTTGGGCTGGGTTTCAGCTCTGATGTGTCAGTAGGATTCCTAGAAAGGTCGAGACAGCACCTTCTGCGTAAGCACTTGGGGTTTTGGACCAGCCGTCAGCATGGGGTCCACTCCAGGCCCCGAGACTAGAGCCTGTCTCTGAGACCTGAGCACAGAAGCTCAGTTGTCACAACCAGGGAAGCAAGTCCAAGTCCAGGCCAACAGCACCGGTTTGGTGACGAGTCTGGGTGTGACACTAGTGTTTCCTGGTTCTCCCGTGTGTCTTAGGAGGACTCCAAGAGAATGAGCCAGAATTGAGCCTGTTATTTCTGGGGTGGCCGAAATGCAACCCAGGGACCCCAGTTTTGTGAGTAGAAGTGATGAGGGCCCAGGAACCAGGCATGATGTGGTACTCTGTGGTTCGGTGGGAAATCCTCGCATGTGAAAAATTATCAAAAGTGAGTCATGGACCATGACAGTACTGTGGTAGAGAAAAGGGAGAATTTGGATGCAGAAATCTTGGGTTCAAGCAGCATTTCTTAGGTAATATTGAGTTGGTCAATGCAGAAATCTTGGGTTCAAGCAGCATTTCTTAGGTAATATTGAGTTGGTCAAGTGGCTTCTCTGAGCCTTAATTTTCTCTTCTGTACAGTGGACATAAGGACGCCTTAATCTTCTCCATCTGAATAGCCCTTTTGCTATTCCATGCAAAAAGGACTGCTGGTTGCTAATAGAAGATTTTGGAATCAAAGGAACCTCAAAGGTCTGTGTCAAAGTTCAAAAGGCTACATAAATCCTTCTCTACTTTGGCTTCTCAGAGACTGTCATTGGCTAATGTGCTTTTTGAATTTTCATCATGGGAGTTTCATGTCTGGCATTTCTCAAACTTTTTGACTGAAAAATCTCTTTTTCCTGCTATACTTACTAACCTTTCCAAGAAAAGCATTTTCCCAGAAAGGACAGTTTGGGAAATGCTGATACAGAGGAGTGAATTTGTCACTAATCACGTGTGTGCCTCCGCTTCCTTCTTTATGATATTAACTTTGAAAAGGTATGCCGGATTCTAAAGAAGATTGGGAGCAAGGTGGTAGGGGGTGCTTAGGTAAAATAAGAAGATAAATTCATCATAGAAAGATGTTTGCAGAAAAGTGTACCATCCTGGCTTGGAGACCTAGCACATCACATCGAGAGCTGACAGCTGAAGCATTTCACTTCTCACAGAGCTGCTGAGCAATGCGGACAGGCCAGGGAGGAGGGGGGCCTCATGGCTGCCTGAGCTCAGGTTTCCTGGAAGACACTAGATGTTGGATATGAAGGTGTTTTTCTACTTCGAAAAGCTGGGGAAAGAACTTAAAACCAAAACGAAATAGCTATGTGACCCAGATAACCATGATGGTGTAGTCTTTCACTCAGCCAGACGTTCTGGAGTGTGAAGTCAAGTGGGCCTTAGGAAGTACTGCCGCCAATAAAGCTAGTGGAGGTGTTGGAATTCCAGCAGAGCTATTTAAAATCCTAAAAGATTGTGCTATCAAAGTGCCACACTCATTATGTCAGCAAATTTGGAAAACCCAGCAGTGGCCACAGGACTGGAAAAGGTCAATCCTCATTCCAGTTCCCAACAAGGGCAGTACTAAAGAATGTGCTGGCCATTGGACAACTGCACTCATCTCCCATGCCAGTAAAGTTGTGCTCAAAATCCTTTGAGTGAGGCCTCAGCATTACGTGAACTGAGAATTTCCAGATGTTCAAACTGGGTTTAGAAAAGGCAGAGGAAGCAGAGATCAAATTGCCAACACCGGCTGGATCATAGAGAAAGAAAGGGAATTCCAGAAAGACATCTATCTCTGTTCCATTGACTATGTTAAAGCTTTTGACTGTGGGGATCGTAACGAACTGTGGAAAACTCTTTTTTAAGTGATGGGAATACCAGAGCATCTTACCTGTCTCCTGAGAAACCTGTATGCAGGTCAAGAAGCAACAGTTAGAACCCTGTATGGAACAACTGACTGGTTTAGGATTGAGAAAGGAGTACAACAAGGCTATTTATTGTCATCTTGTTTATTTAATTTATACACAGAGCACATCATGTGAAATGCCGGATTGGATGATTTACAAGCTAGAATCACGATTGCTGGGAGAAATATCAACAACCTCAGATATGTGGATCAGTCAGTTCAGTCGCTTAGTCATGTCTGACTCTTTGCAACCCCATGGACTGCAACATTCAAGGCTTCCTTGTCTGTCACCAATTCCTGGAGCTTGTTCAACTCAAGCCCATTCAGTTGGTGATGCCATCCAACTATCTCATCCTCTGTTGTCCCCTTCTCCTCCTGCCTCCAATCTTTCCCAGCATCAGGGTCTTTTCTAAGGAGTCAGTTCTTCACATCAGGTGGCTAAAGATTTTGAATTTCAACTTCAGCATCAGTCCTTCCAATGAACACTCAGGATTGATCTCCTTTAGGATGGACTGGTTTAATCTCCTTGCTCTCCAAGGGACTCTCAAGGGTCTTCTCCAACACTACAGTTGAAAAACATCAATTCTTCAGTGTTCAGCTTTCTTTATAACCCAACTTTCACATCCATACATGACTAATGGAAAAACGATAGCTTTCCATAGATGGACTTTTGTCAACAAAGCAATGTCCCTGCTTTTTAATATGCTGTCTAGGTTTGTCATAGCTGTTATTCCAAGGAACAACTGTCTTTTAATTTCATGGCTACAGTCACCATCTGCAGTGATTTTGGAACCCCAAAAAATAAAGTCTGTCACTGTTTACACTGTTTCCCCATCTATTTCCCATGAAGTGATGGGAACAGATGCCATTATCTTAGTTTTCTGAATGTTGAGTTTTAAGCCAACTTTTTCACTCTCCTCTTTCACTTTCATCAAGAGGCTCTTTAGTTCTTCTTTGCTTTCTGCCATAAGGGTGGTGTCATCTGCATATCTGAGGTTATTAATATTTCTCCCAGCAATCTTGATTCTAGCTTGTGCTTCATCCAGCTCAGCATTTCTCATGATGTACCCTTCCTGTAAATTAAATAAGCAGGGTGAAAATATATAGCCTTGATGTACACCTTTCCTGATTTGGAACCAGTCTGCCGTTTCATGTCTGGTTCTACTTGTTGCTTCTTGACCTGCATATAGATTTCTCAGGAGGCAGGTGAGGTGGTCTGGTATTCCCATCTCTTTCAGAATTTTCCACAGTTTGTTGTGATCTACACAGTCAAAGGCTTTGGCATAGTCAATAAAGCAGTAGATGTTTTTCTGAAACTCTCTTGTTTTTTTGATGATCTAGCGGATGTTGGCAATTTTATCCCTGGTTCCTCTGCCTTTTCTAAATCCAATTTGAACATCTGGAATTCCATGGTTCACCTACTGCTGAAGCCTGGCTTGGAGAATTTTGAGCATTACTTTGCTAGTCTGTGAGATGAGTGTAATTTTTCAGTGGTTTGAGCATTCTTTGGCATTGAATTTCTTTGGGATTGGAATGAAAACTAACCTTTTCCAGTCCTGTGGCCACTGCTGAGTTTTCCAAATTTGCTGGTGTATTGAGTGCAGCACTTTCACAGCATCATCTTTCAGGATTTGAAATAGCTAAACTGGAATTCCATCACCTCCACTAGCTTTGTTTGTAGTGATGCTCCCTAATGCCCGCTTGACTTTGCATTCCAGGATGTCTCGCTCTAGGTGAGTGATCACACCATCATGGTTATCTGGGTTGTGAAGATCTTTTTTGCATAGTTCTTCTGTGTAGTCTTGCCACCTTTTTTTAATATCTTCTGCTTCTGTTAGGTCCATACCATTTCTGTCCTTTATTGAGCCCATCTTTGCATGAAATGTTCCCTTGGTATCTCTAATTTTCTTGAAGAGATCTCTAGTCTTTCCCATTCTGTTGTTTTCCTCTATTTCTTTGCATTGATCACTGAGGAAGGCTTTCTTATCTCTCCTTGCTATTCTTTGGAACTCTGCATCCAAATGGGTATATCTTTTCTTTTCTCCTTTGCCTTCAGCTTCTCTTCTTTTCTCAGATATTTGTAAGACCTCCTCAGATAGCCATTTTGCATTTCTTTTTCTTGTGGATGGTCTTGATCACTGCCTCCTATACAATGTCACAAACCTCTGTCCACAGTTCTTTAGGCGCTCTGTCTATCAGATCTAATCCCTTCAATCTCTTTGTCACTTCCACTGTATAATCACAAGGGATTTTATTTAGGTCCTACCTGAATGGTCTAGTGGTTTTCCCTACTTTCTTCAATTTAAGACTGAATTTTGCAATAAGGAGATATGCAGATAATACCACTCTAATGGACTTTACTGGTGGCTCAGATGGTAAAAATCCACCTTCAATGCAGGAGACCTGGGTTTGATCCCTGGATTGGGAAGATTCCCTGGAGGAGGGCATGGAAACCCACTCCAATATTCATACCTGGATAATCCCCATGGACAAAGGAGCCTGGCAAGCTACAGTCCATGGAGTTGCATAGAGTCAGACATGACTGAGCGACTAAACACACACAACACTCTAATGGCAGAATACAAGAGGAACTAAATATCCTCTTGATGAGGGTGAAAGAGGAGAGTGAAAAAGCTGGCATAAAGCTCAATATTAAAAAAGCTAAGATCCCTGCATCCAGTCCCATCACTTCATGGTAAATGGAAGGGGAAAGGGTGGAATCAGTGACCGATTTCCTCTTCTTGGGTTCTAAAATCACTGTGGATCATGACTACAGCCATGAAATTAGAAGACAATTGCTTCGTGGCAGGAAAGCTATGACAAGCCTAGACAGTGTGTTAAAAAACTAAGATATCACTTTGCCAACAATGGTCCATATAGTCAATGGTATGGTTTTTCCAGTAGTCGTGTATGGATGTGAGAGCTGGACAATAAAGAAGACAGAGCACCAAAGAATTGAAGCTTTTGAACTGTGGTGTTGGAGAAGACTCTTGAGAGTCCCTTGGACTGCAAGGAGATCCAACCAGTCAATCCTAAAGGAAATCAACCCTGAATACTCTTTAGAAGGACTGATGATGAAGTTGAAACTCCAATACTTTGGCCACCTGACGCAAACAACCAACTCACTTGAAGAGACCGTGATGCTGGGAAAGATTGAAGGTGGGAGGAGAAGGGGATGACAGAGGATGAGATGGTTGTTTGGATGGCATTACCTGCTCTATGGACTTGAACTTGGGCAAACTCCAGGAGAGGATGAGGGACAAGGAAGCCTGGTGTGCTTCAGTTCATGGGGTCAGAAAGAGTCAGATATGACAAGGTGACTGAATAAAAACAACAACAGTTATGAAAGAATAATAGTTGTATTAAGGTATTTTGTTATAGGTGATGTGATAGAGGGGCAGTAAGAGAGCTTCCTCCCCTTTCGAGGACCTTGTGAGGCTGAATGGGGTGGAATTGGTCATTTCTTAAAAAATGGAAGTGTTAGTTGCTCAGTCCTGTCCGACTCTTTGGGATCCCATGGACTGTGGCCTGCCAGGATCCTCTGTCCATGGGATTCTTCAGGCAAGAATACTGGCATGGGTAGCCATTTCCTCCTCCAGGGGACATTCCTGACCCAGGGACTGAACCTGGGTCTCCTGTATTGCAGGCAGAAAACTGACTTCAACACCAGAACTCACCAGCAATGAAGCCCTGGGTGAAAGAAACAGTTTCTTTGAGTCTTAGTTTCTTTATGTGTGAGATGGGGATGGTGCATTCAGGCAGAGCTGGCATTGCCTCAGTTTACACAAGTCTGAAGCTCTGAAGGAGTCCACAGCAGTTTCTTGGCCTCAGCATCATGGACACCATGGGTTGACCTACTCTGTATTGTGCAGGATAATGTGTACATTGTAGGATGTTTAGCATTATCCCTGGTTCCTAGACTCCAGGGGAACCTGCTCCCCAGTTGTGACAACTCGATCTGTCTCTAAACGTTGTCAGCTGGCCCCTGGGGAAGCAAATTAGCCCTTGATTGAGAACCACTGCTCTAGGTAAAGATCAAAACTGTGGCATTTATCAGAACTCTTATTTTAAAAACAACTGATTTGATGGGAAAAGATGATTCGGGGCTGGAGCTTTGAAGAATACAATGTCAAAATTCCTCCTGCAGAGATTTCTTTAATAAGGATACTTATCAATGTGAAATGAAATGTCCTTGAATAAACAGCCTTTAGTTGCATCTATTGATAGTTTTGAGCAAGATGACCACTTCTGTTTTCCTGACACCACCAGTATCATCTTCAGCACAGGTTCATGCTCATCAGGGTGAAGGAAGACCAAGGCCACTCAGAGAAAGCAGTGCAGGGCTGTTGCAGAGGTTATTCTTAGAGGGGCACCTTTTGTTTCTTATGAAATTGCCTCCTCTTATTTGTCGACACTGTAAGCAGCAGCTACCCACCCAACGTTCATCCTCCTCTTTAATCCTTCTGTCATCTTAGAGCTGATTCAAGGGAGGGACGCCGAGAGCTCTCCAACATTCATGTGCCCGCTTAGCTGCATCTTCCTCCTGTGACCCGGCCACCATCACTGCCGCCTAGGTCCCGGCTTGGCCTCCGCGGTCTCCCGTGTCCTCAGTCATCACCCCAGGCTGCCGGTCGCCCACACGTCAGCCAAAATGATCTTTCTTAGGCGCAATTCTTTGCTCTTCCCCTCCTGACAAACCTTCTACAACTGTGCACTGTCTTTGTAAAATTCACATTTTGGGGGAATGACATGGAAAATCTTCTTTAGTTTATATGCAACCGTGACTTTTATCACTTCCTGCCTCAAAAGAGATGAGCCAGGCACCCCAAGTTGCTGTCTATGGGGAACAGCTCTCAGATCCTCCCCCCTCACTCCTGTCGTGATGAGTTCTTGTTCACCGTCAGATACTAGATGCCACATCACCCCTTCAGAAACCTTCCTTCAGAAACCAGGGACATAGACAGGCTCTAGGCCACAGCATGGTGGTCCCCACTATTTCTGTGCCATCGCACACACCTCTGCCATCTGCCAAGGACTTCTTACTGCCCAAGTTTTCTGTGGTCTCCTTTGGCACATTTTAGGATATCCTTCTATCCAGCCTACTGCTGAGGATGTTGTTTTTATTCAGTGTCCTAAGAGAAAGTGAAAGTGAGTTCGCTCAGTGTTGTCCGACTCTTTGTGACCCCATGGACTGTAGCCTACCAGGATCCTCAGTCCATGGGATTTCCCAGGCAAGAATACTGGAGTGGGTTGCCATTGCCTTCTCCAGGGGATCTTCCCGATCCAGGGATTGAACCCTGGTCTCCCGCATTGTAGGCTGACGCTTTACTGCATGAGCTACCAGGGAAGTCCTAAGAGAAGGAAGGTCCTATTGTTAGCATGATCTGCCCCCTCTTACTAGCATGGGCACCTCCCAGGGTTTGAGTAAGAAAAGTGCCCTTGTGTGACTTTGCCCTTTATCTTAAGCCTCTGCCCTGAAGGCCTCGGCCAGGAGTCCAGGCTCTCAGCTAGAAGGCGATGTTAGTGAGAGACACATTTCCCTCTGAAGTTGTTCTTTCTATTTTTTTTTTTAATTAAATTTTTGGCGGGCACATGCTAATCATACCCAGCATCAGCACTTACCATTTTTGTTTCAGATACCCTCATTCTTTTTTCTATAAATTTTTAAATTTTTATTTATTTTTTAATTGAAGGATAATTGCCTTACAGAATTTTGTTGTTTTCTGCCAAACCTCAACATGAATCAGCCATAGGTATGATTGTTCTCCCTCTTGAACCTCCCTCCCATCTTCCTCCCTATCACACCCCTCTGGGTTGAAAATCCCAGACATATCATCTCATCAGCTTCCCCAGTCAATACCTTACTAGGAAACTGTAGAAAACAGAAACTTCCTTTCAGTATAGTCTCAATACCTCCTAAACTTCTTCTCAGCAATTTCTTAATGTCATTTTATATTCACAACATATTCACTTTGCTCTTGTTGTCTCACAACAGTCTCTGCACATCTGGTTTGCTTGGGTCAGGATCCGACCAGGTTGCCCCATCTCAGGTAATATGTCCCTTGGATCCTTGTTTCCTGTGAAGGCCCAGAGTTATAGCTGTGTAGATGCTGACTCTGGTGGGGGGGTGTCCTCATCCCACTGGAGGCGCAGGCTCTGCTTGCCCCTTTGGTGATGTTGGGAAGGTCAGTGGGTTCAGGGTCATCACTCTGGCAGCAGAAGGGCCCCACCGTCCTCTTCAGCAGAGCTGAGCAGTCCTGGATGACTCTGGTCCAGGGCCTTAGGTCACTAAAGGGCTTCACAAGGGTGACTTTTCAAACTAAATTTCATCCTGGATGATCATGTACCATCCTTCTGTACAGAATGACTTTTCCTCCACAATTATCTGGTTCCCCTGAAATACAGTTTGTCTGGGATAGAGATGATACTTACTTGACTCTCTTTACTAGTTTTTAAATAATGAATTGGTGTCCTTTTTAAATAATGAATTGGTGTCCTGGGGGTCAGGAACAAGCGTGGTGTGTGCATGTGTGCATGTGTGTGTGTTTTGAGTGTAAAATTACCTAACTGATTGTTCTAATTCATTGCAGTTATTATCCCCTTTGGCAGCTCCCTGGTGGCTTAAATGGTAATGAGTCCGCCTACAATGCAGGAAACCCGAGTTCGATTCCTGGGTTGGGAAGAGCCCCTGGAGAAGGAAATGGCAACCCACCCCAGTATTCTTGCTTGGAGAATTCCATGGACAGAGGAGCCTGGCAGGCTATAGTCCATGGGGTCACATAGATTGGGACACGACTGAATGACTAACATACACACACACACACACACACACACACACACACACACATATTTTGATAGTTTGATAGTTCCAATTGCCTTTTTCAAAATTATTATTATTTTTTTTTACTTAGGCTATAGTTGCTTTACAAAGAGCTATAAGTTTCTGCTGCACAGCAAAGTAACTCAGCTATATGTATACACATAGCCCCTCCTTCTTGAACCTCCCTCCCATCCCTCTAGGTCACCACAGAGCACCAAGTTCAGCTCCCTGTGCTATACAGCAGCTTCCCACTGTTTATTTTAATTCTATTTTAGTGGAGCCTCTCCAGGCCACATTCTTTGATAAGAATAAGACGTATCTTATGACATCTTTGTTTCCTGGTACAATGAGATCCCTCAGGCTTTTTTCATACACTTCCTGCACTGCCCACTTCTCTCTCAGGCTTGTGGGTTTCCTGTGGGTGGGAAATGTATTTCTAGATGACCATCTGGACATCTGGGGTGCTCATGGGTGCTGGGTTGCCATTGCTTCCAGGTTTTTCATAGACAGAGCCAGCAAATATGCAAAGAAGGAAAAAAATAACTCAGGAATTCTTCCTGATATTTCCATTTCAAACCCAGCATCACAAGGATTTTGACTTTGATTTTATACATGAATCTGTTTCAATTGAATGTCAGTTTTTAATGATATTGATATAATTTCTCAATTGTTTTCTCTTAATAAATAATTATGAGTATAACATATAAAATACCAACATTCTTACTAACACTAGAGCTGGTGAATGTAGTTTAAGGTGATTTTTGTAGTTTTTTTATCCCAGGCTCTAACCTAAGGCTGCAAAAATAATGTGTTTTCTAGTCATTTGAAATAATTATTTTCAATATAGTTATGCTACCAATCAGAGTTACAGTTAGGGTCCATTGGTTTGGGTTTGTTTTCCAATTTTCAGAGATCGCTTCCTTTATATTTAGTTTTGTTTCCCGGGTTTGTAAAATATTGCATGATTCCAACGTCAAAACTGAGAGGAGCCTCACTCAGAACTTGCCTGTGTGTTCCCTCTCCTTAAGGATGCTCTGCACGGGACCTGGGCTCTCTTCTGTTGCCTTCGTGCAGATGCAGTGTATGCCTGGGGGCTTCTCTGGTGGCTCAGATGGTAAAGAATATGCCTGCAGTATAGGAGACCTGGGTTCAATCCCTGGGTTGGGAAGATCCCCTGGAGGAGGGATGACAACCCACCCCAGTATTCTTGCCTGGAGAATCCCATGGATAGAAAAGCCTGGCGGGCTACAGTCCATGGGTTGAAAAGATTTGGACACAGCTGAGCAACTAACATAGACACACACAGAGTGCCCATGAGTGTGTCTCTGTAACACATAGTGCCTAGTGTGTGCACACCTGTGTGTATGGGTGTTCACGGCCCTCTTTCACACAGCAGGGTGTTGTGTGCACATTGACACATGACCCGTTGACTTGGCCATCCTGGGCAGACACTCTGCATCCAGAAAGCCTCTTCCTTTGGGGCGTGCTCCACACTCACAGGCTGGATCCAGGCTGTGCTCCCAGGCCTCCCTCCAGGCCTCACTGCTGGGCTCAGGGCACAGCTCCCTCTGTGGCTGTGGCCATCCAAGCTGTGTGCACCCACCCATCACCCTCTGCTTGAAAGTGTCTGGGGCACCTCCCAGCAGAGGCCGATTGGTTCCATGGTGGACGGATGCCTATGGAGGTGTTCGGCTTGGGGCCTGTTGCCTCTGAGTTCAGCCCTGAGCTCTCCTTCCTTCTGTTGTAGAGGCTCTTCCCAGGAGGCTTCTTAGACTGTGAGTTTCTCTTCCCATTGTTTTTAAGCAAGCGTATATTCCATTTTTATGTATGTGTGTATACACACAGTATATGTAACATGTAAGTTATTTATGCGTCTATGTGTAAGTATAGACTTCCCTGGTGGCTCAGAGGGTAAAGCGTCTGCTTACAATGCGGGACACCCGGGTTCAATCCCTGGGTTGGGAAGATCTCCTGGAGAAGGAAATGGCGACTCACTCCAGTATTCTTGCCTGGAGAATCCCATGAACGGACGAGCCTGGTAGGCTATAGTCCATGGGGTTGCAAAGAGTCAGACACGACTAAGCGACTTCATTTCACTTCACTTCACTTCATATTTAAGTATACACATGCGTATACCTATATATCTCCCCATTATATGTGCTTGTTTGTGTATATAAAAATAAATGTAAATATAAATATATAATCTCCCTGTACATGGCCTGGTGATTGTGCTCTAATTAGACATTCACTTGGGCTCAGTTTGAACATGAGTGATGCTTGTTTTCTTAATGAGAAAGCTCAAGAACGTGACAATCAAATCTTTTTTTTAAATGGAAATTAAAGTAATGCTCAAAATTCTCCAAGCCAGGCTTCAGCAATATGTGACCGTGAACTTCCAGATGTTCAAGCTGGTTTTAGACAAGGCAGAGGAACCAGAGATCAAATTGCCAACATCCGCTGGATCATGGAAAAAGCAAGAGAGTTCCAGAAAAACATCTATTTCTGCTTTATTAACTATGCTAAAGCCTTTGACTGTGTGGATCACAATAAACTGGAAAATTCCGAAAGAGATGGGAATACCAGACCACTTGACATGCCTCTTGAGAAATTTGTATGTAGATCAGGAAGCAACAGTTAGAACTGGACATGGAACAACAGACTTGTTCCAAATAGGAAAGGGAGTACATCAAGGCTGTATACTGTCACGCTGCTTATTTAACTTATATGCAGAGTACATCATGGAAACCCTGGGCTGGAAGAAGCACAAACTGGAATCAAGATTGCCGGGAGAAATATCAATAACCTCAGATATGCAGATGACACCACCCTTATGGCAGAAAGTGAAGAGGAACTAAAAAGCCTCTTGATGAAAGTGAAAGAGGAGAGTGAAAAAGTTGGCTTAAAGCTCAGCATTCAGAAATGGCATTCATAGCATCTGGTCCCATCAGCTCATGGCAAATAGATGGGGAAACAATGGAAACAGTGTCAGATTTTATTTTTTTGGGCTCCCAAATCACTGCAGATGGTGACTACAGCCATGAAATTAAAAGACACTTACTCCTTGGAAGGAAAGTTATGACCAACCTAGATAGCATATTGAAAAGCACAGACATTACTTTGCCAACAAAGGTCCATCTAGTCAAGGCTATGGTTTTTCCAGTGGTCTTGTATGGATGTGAGAGTTGGACTGTGAAGAAAGCTGAGGCCTGAAGAATTGATGCTTTTGAACTGTGGTGCTAGAGAAGACTCTTGAGAATCCCTTGGACTGCAAGGAAATCCAACCAGTCCATTCTGAAGGAGATCAGTCCTGGGTGTTCTTTGGAAGGAATGATGCTAAAGCTGAAACTCCAGTACTTTGGCCGCCTCATGCAAAGAGCTGACTCATTGGAAAAGACTCTGATGCTGGGAGGGATTGGGGGCAGTGCCGGGGTCCAGCCCCGGCTGATCCAGGGTATTCGAAGGAGAGACGGCATCGGCGACCTATTTATTTAAATATTCATCAAAGATATAAAGAGTAATAGAATGAGGATAGCTCAATGAGAAAATTTAGTGCAGAACAGAGGCTGAATAATTCAGCCAGAAGGTGAGAGAAAGAACGACATGGGGAGACCAAGTTTCGGTGAACAAGGCCTGCGCTTTATCTTTCAAAGTAGTTTTTATACCTTAAGTTATGCATAGAGGATAATGGGGGAAGGGGTAGAGTCATGCAGTAAGCCAGGCTTTCTTCCTGCAAACTTATCATATGCAAAAGTTTAGATGATTTGCATCATCTTCTGGCCCGGAGGCCTGTTAACATTTTAAGACCCTTTCTTCAGAAAACTTATTTTTTTCTAAAGGTGATTAGGCAGGTGCCACCCTCCAAAAGCATTAAAGTTGCATTCCTATAGGGCAAAGGTGTGGTGGGCTACAACAAAAACGAATTAACTCAAGGGTCCAAGGTTACAAACATTAAAGCTACTACTTACACCAATTATATTAATCAATACACTTCCAGGGACACAGCAGGTAAGGGATATGGAGACTTGGCAGCAAACATTGGCCCAACAAGTGAAAAACCCTTCACCAATACAATTTCTAATTAATCTTTTAACTGCTCAAAGGACTCTGTATTTAGACAGTTTAGAACATCTCATGCCTCTCACAGTTGGGAGGCTCTGAGCAATCACATGTAGCTGGAAAAACCTATTCAGGTAGGCTAGAGGACTTCCAAAGGAGTTTGTAGGTTGAAACACTATCATACCCAGGAACTTTATTAACTGGAGCTGTAAGTTAACTCTTTTTTCAGAGAGAGGTAGTGGGGGACAGCCCCCCGTAAAGTCAGAGGTGTAGGTGAGAGCACAAAGCAGAAAGTAGGCAGACTCTGGTTTTGGGGGTAGATGCTCGAGAATTCCCAGGGGGACTCCTGAGGCTCGATCACGCCTTTGCGTATGCCGAGCCTCCTTCCTCATGACCTTTGCCACGGGTGGAGTTCCTCATGCTGGCTCCTGGCAGTGATAGACTTCCAGTTGAGCTATTCCAGATCCTGAAAGATGATGCTGTGAAAGTGCTGCACTCAATATGCAATATGCGCTCAATATGCAATATGTTGGCTCCCAGCAGGGCAGGAGGAAAAGGGGATGACAGAAGATGAGATGGCTGGATGGCATCACTGACTCAATGGATGTGAGTCTGAGTGAACTCTGGGAGTTGGTGATGGACAGGGAGGCCTGGTGTGCAGTGATTCATGGGGTCGCAAAGAGTTGGACACGACTGAACATCTGAACTGAACTGAACTGAACTGAATAGCTCTTTTAGGACTTCCCTTGTGACTTGGCTGGTAAAGAATCTGCCTGCAACGTGGGTGACCTGGGTTCGATCCTTTGGTTGGGAAGATCACTTAGAATGTTGTGCTTTTTTGCAGGTGTACAGCAAAGTTATATATATATATTCTTTTTCATATTCTTTTCTAGTATAGGTTATTACAAGATACTGAATAGCTTCCTGTGCTGCACAGTGGGACCTTGTTGCTTGTCCACTCTAAACACAGTCCCCTAGAGCCACCCCATCCCTCCCCCACAACCCCTCTGCCTTGGCCACCACAAGTCTGTTCACTGTGTCTGTAAGTCTGTTTCTGTTTCATGTATAAGTTCGTTTGTGTCATACTTCAAATCCACATATAAGTAATATCATATGTTACTTGTCTCTCTCTGTCTCAATTACTTCACTAGGTATGACCGTCTCTAGGTCCCTTTGTGTAGGTTCTAATGGCATTGTTTTGCTCTTTTTAATGGGGAATAATATTCCACTGTATGTATGTACCTTATCTTTATCTATTTCTCTATCAATGGAAATTTAGGTTGTTTCCATATACTGTCTATTGTAAATAGCAGTGAACATTGGAGTGACTTTGTAAAAACACCCTTTCTCTGATGCGTGGAGAGTGGCTCAGGGTCCCCCTGATGACACAGGGCAGACCTGGAGCTGAGGCTGGTGAAGGGTGCCCCTGTCCCTCCAGCTCCCCAAGGCTCTCCCACCCAGGCACACGGGAGTTCAGAGCTGCCAGGATGGCCCTCGGGCCCTGAACTAGGGAGGATGCCTGGGACTGGGGCCTCTCTGTGCAGCCTTCAGTCGCCGCCTTAGATGCCCCTCCTGCCCAGAATGGGCTCTCCTGGGCACCAAGGAGAGTCCACAATGGTGCATTTCTCAGGGGCAGCATGACAGTCATCTTGCTGTGCCTTGACTTCAGCCTGCCCTGGGCAGTAGGTCTGTCCCTCTGGCACAGCCTCTGGCCAGAGAACTACTATTTCACAACCAAAGATGTTACACTGAGAAGTTTCTGTCTCTACCTCCCCAGACTCGGAGCTCTTCAAAATCGTTCTTTTATTCCAGCGAGAGACGAATGCCTGTGGATTCCACGGGACAGGGCGATAAAGACCTGCTTTGGGCAGTTTTGGCCACACATCTTGTCCAAGACACCAGTAGCCCTTCATCCACCCAGAGTGATCTCACCATCACTGAGAGCCCGCTGAGAAAGGCACATTGTCTCCTGAGCAGGGAGGGGGAGGTGGTCCCTTAACCAGGGCATCAGGGCTGATTCATCAGACAGGGCATAAACCAGGGACTGCAAACATTGAGGCATGGCAAGAAGGACGTGCCGGATGTGCCTAAATCCTGGTGAGGCTAATGGAGGCTCAGTCTAAGGCTGGGTGACACTTGTCAAGAATGGAGACGGTCAGGAAAGTGGCGGACAGGTCTGACATGAAAACAGTCCTTAATCTAGAAAGGGAGGCCACTGCACTGGAGACGACCACAGGCCTTGCTGGGTAGTGATCTTTGTAAGACCAGGGACAAGAAAGTGGACCGGGAGCCTGGAGATGGCCTGGTCTTGCTGGGAAATTTCTTCCCTTTCTGAAAACAGAAATACTACGGATTGAGATATTGCTAAGGTCGAGGCAGTCTTTGATCTGAGATAAGACCTCATTGTTCCTTTCAGCCTTTTATAAGCTTCCCTCCTTTAGGGTAGCCAGAGTGACCATGCTGGGTCTCACTGGTGGCATTATTGAAGATCTTGTTTTCTCCCTTTAGCATTGGTTTGATGTATTTCCCCATTCACAGTCAAAGTAACTCTATCACCAGTCTGCAGAAAAATGTACAGACTCTTAAAGGCATGTAGTGGGGGTTCTCAGTTGGCACTCAGCACTTTTCACCCCCCACTTCAGGTGGGTCAAGATTGGTCCAAAAGCAGGCGATGAGGGTGGCTGCCAAGAGGGAATGAAGATCCTCCCTGATCAGAGCTTGAGGGTCATGGGGTGGAGTCTTTGATTTGAGGACCCAGGGGACTGGGGACGCTGAGCATAGACCATCCTCCTCTCCAGGGCCAGTGCACAGATCTGAACCCAGACCAGGCTGATGAAGATGCTGGAAGCCCTTAAAGGGGTGGGTAGTAAACCTATAGGAGAGGACAGGCAGAGGGGCATGATGACCTAGGTGAGAAGTGTGCCTGTCATCTCTGGCTTCAAGGACAACCCCAAAGACAGGGGCTTAAACACCAGACACTCCTTGTGGTTCTGGGGCTGGATGTCCAAGACGGAAGGTCTGGTCAGGTGAGGCCCCGACTTCCTGATTCTCTGGGTCCACATGGGGCAATGAGAAAGAGCTCTGTTCTCTTTGTCTCCATCTAAGGGCTCAGATCCCATTACGGCCCTGCCTCATGATCTTGGCCTTGTCTGAACCTTATCACCTCCCAAAGGCCTCCCCTGCACATGTCATCCAGTTGGGGTTAGGGCTTCACCATAAGCATTTGTGGGGACATAAACATGCAGCTCATCACAGGTGAGTGTGGGCTGAGTGGGCTCTATTGGAAGGTAAACCAGGGAACAGTGGGTTTCTGCAGGTTACCCAGAGGCAGCCAGGTTGCAGTGGGGCTCAGCACGTGGGGGGCATGGCCTGGGACCCCCAGAATGAGCTGGGGGAGGCTGAGAGGATGGGGTTTTTCATGGAGCTAGGGAAAGCATTCTTTTTTCCTCTAGAATAAAAGAATGTGAAGTTTGGATAAAAGCCTTGCTGACACACCTGGTCTCTACTGGGCCCCCAGCAGCACTTGGGGCATGACTTGGTGTTGGGAGTCTGTGGGGCTTCTGTTGAAGATGCATGCACATCTGGAGATGGGGTGGGCAGTGGAACCAGAAGACAAATGGCCCCACGAGCAGAACAGTTGGGAAGCCAGATAGGGGCAATGGGGAGCAGCCTCCAGAGCCATCTCTTGCTCCAACTCCTCTGTGGTTCCAGCGGTGTCCCTCTGGCAGCTGCCAGCCCCTCCCGGAGGTGTCTTTTCCCTGAGCTTCCTCCCTTCTATCAGACTGGGAGGACCCACCTTTCACAGCCACCCTCCCTCCTCCCAGGGAGACTTGGGCCTGTCTTGTGGTCTCTGGGTCCTGCTGTGTGTGGTCAATATCACTGGGCCCCTGGAGAGAGCTTCACTGGTGTCCTGGGGCTGCCATCACAAAATACCGCAGAGTGGGTGGCTTGAACAGCAGAGGCCTGTTCCTCCAAGTCCTGAGGCTGGAAGTCTGAGATCAAGGTGTCGGCAGGGCTGGTTCCCGCTGAGGACTCTCTCTCGGGATTGTAGATGGCCATCTTCTTCCCGTGTCCTCACGTGGTCCTCCCTCCATATGTGTCTGTGTCCTCAGCTCCTCTTTTTATGGAATCACCAGTCAGATTGGACTAGGACCCACTGTACAGAGCTCAGTCTAACTTAACATAGTCACCTCTTCAAAGGCTCTGAATCCACAGCTGTGTTTTGAAATCCTGGTGGTAGGACTTCAGTCTATGTTTTGGGAACACGTCAGACCCATAGCAGTGCTGTGTACTCAGTTGAGTGATTCATGCTTCCAGACATCGGTCCCCATTCCTTAGGACAGAGTGGAAAATATATGTGCCTGAAGAGTCCCGTGGAAACCCACTGACTTCCTATCACCAATCAGAAACAAGGTGGTTGAAGCAGAAACCTGGTGTCTCCTTCAGCTTTGCATTGTACTGCAAACATCGCAAATGAGTAGGTGTTAGGAAACACCTCTGTGCTGTGGTCTGAGTGCTCTGGGGAAGGCCCCGGGGTCCTCCAGGGCTGGAGATGGTGGGCTCCTGGTTCTGCAGTGCTTTCACTGGGGAGTGAAAGAGGAAAGTCACAGGTAGGACAACAGATCAAAGCAAGATTTAGTAGAAGGGAAAAAAATCTTTCTGCAGCTCCAAAAAGGAGAGACAAATTCCCATTGGAACATTATGACATCTTCATGGGGAAGTAAATCGAGTTAGTGATGGGTGTTGAACCATCCATAGGACAGAACAGGGGCTGCATAGTTCTTTTAGGTGCAAGGAAATAATGGCCTTTTATTGAGCCTCTGCTGTGTTCAGTGAGCTTTGCATACACAGTAAGTCCACTGCACACGGACTTTCAAGGTGTGGACTTTCAGAGATGCAAACATGCGTTCTCGTGCCCAGTCGCGTAAGTTAGCGCATGTGTCTGGTGTGCATTGTCGTGTGCGTGCCTCCTCCACAAGTGGTTGTGCGTCTGTGCACTTCACTGTACACTACTGCATAGAGTGCAGTGATTCAGTATCTTCATTCCAAGCACAGAACCTGTGCCATCAAAGTCAGGACTGAGCGAAACTGCACCTTGCCCTCCATCTCCTATCGCTGACAATCCTTCACCGCTACCGTCTCTCACCTGCTTCCCTCCCCGAGTCAGTGATTCTTCTTTCCTTTTCACTCGATGTATATGCCGGTTGTTGTACTATCCTACTGTACTTTTCAAGGCACTATACTGTAAGATGAAAAATGTTTTCATTTTTTGCTTTTTTTTATGTATTATTTGTGTGAAAGGTATTATAAACCTATTGCAGTGCAGTGGGTTTCCGTGGTGACTCAGTTGGTAAAGAATCCACCTGCAATGTGGGATACCTGGGTTTGACCAAAGGGTTGGGAAGATTCCTTGGAGAAGGGAATGGCTACCAACTTCAGTATTCTGGCCTGGAGAATCCCATGGGCTGTATAGTCCATGGGATCCAAAGAGTCAGACATGACTGAGCGACCTTCACTTTCATAGTACAGTACTATATAACCATCTGTGTTAGTTGGGTACCTAGGCTAACTTGGTTGGACTTATGAATAAATGAGACTTTTGAACATGCTCTTAGAACAGAATTGGTTCATATGCCTGGGACTTACTTTATTAATTTGATGACTCTCCATTCAACCCCACTATGGGAGCCCTGATTTCACCACCATGCAGCAGAGGACCTGACCATCAGAGAGGGGAGACGCTCACCCCAAAGTACCTGAGCTGGAAGAGGAGGAGCTGCCATGTCGGGGAAGTCTCAGAGGTTGTCTTCATGGTGAACTGCCCCTTTGGGGAGCAGCCAAATTCTAGAGTGGGAGCATTCTGGGATGGAGGGGTGAGAGCAGGTTTACCTGGAGCAGGACTTCCAGGGGGAGATGTTCTGAGCCTCCTGGAGGACAGCTACAACTCTGATCTCATGTCAGCCCCTGAGTTCCTGGTTCAGTGGGGTCTGGGAGTGGGCCAGAGAATTTGCTTTTCTAGCAGGCTGTGGTCTGGGGGCTGCCCTTCTAGAACCATCCCATCAGAGGAGAAAAATATTTGAAGACAAAATGTCTCAACACCCAGAACGGTGAAGCAAGAATAACATTTCTGCTCAAGAAGACAAAAAGATAGATGATGTTTTAACTTTGTGATTCATTAAAACCCAGGGATGTATTGGTTTTGCCATATATCAACATGAATCCAATACAATATTGTAAAGCTAAAAAATAAAATAAAATATTAAAAAAAAAAATCCAGGGATGTGCCTGTAAAGGTGACTGTAACTGTGTGTGTTTTGACTTTTTTCCTCCTCTGTTATACTTTAAAACTCCAAAGACAGTGTGTCTCTTGGCCAAGCCAGAGGCCGTGTCTAGGGTAGAGTCCTGACTTGAGGTTGGGTAAGGAGGCTAGTGGCAGGCAGGGGTGGCAGCCAGTGGACACGTGTCTGCTGGCTCCTCAGGAGCTGGAGCCAGACTGATATCCCCATAGGTGCCTAGAATCTGCCTGTGTCCTTCTGGAGCCCCGAGAAGAATGGGGCTCCTCTGACTCTCCCTGTGTTTATTTTAAGCCCTGACTCATGAAGGGGCCCTTCCTAAAGTGCTTTCCCAGGAATTAGAATTGACATCCACACTGCTGTCCGTGTCCATTAGCACTCAGGCTCCAGCGTGCCTGCTGAGGAGTGCATCAGATCATGGAATTCAGTAGTGCCAGCGCCGGGGCTTTTAGTAAAAAGTGTTCTTAGTGAACTTGTTCTTCTTTAAAGGTCAGTTAATAAAACTTTTCTGCTTAGTCCTTCTACAAAGTTTTCCCTCCTGTCTGTATATTCTCATCTGTGGCCCAGCCTCAGCTAGACTCACTCTAATTTCTGGGAAGAGACCTTCACCTTCTGATGGTTCCTACAAGCAGAGAAAACTCTCTGTTTATGTCTCCAGAATCACCACTGGTTTATTTAAGTATCTTCTTGAAGAACTCTTCTTATCCAGAGAATATTTTAAAATGAGAAGTTGCTTTTTCAAAGATGATGGCTATTTATACCAGACCTATTTGCACAAAAGACTTGAGGCAAATTATAGGAAATAAATCATTACTATGGGGGGAAAAGAAATGAGTGCATTTGAAAGAAGAGCCTAGGAGAGAGGCCTCTGCCTGAAATCTAAGCCAAGAGAGAGCTACGTGATGCAACGGCTCTAACTCTGCATTTTCTGCAGTTTATGTAAAGATGGAGACAGAAAAGATGAGGCAGTGCTCATGTTTTATTAAACGAAGCTATAAAGGATGTTGGAATAGTCAGTTTTCCCTGCTCAAGCACAGAGCAATTTTTCTCTCTTAAAGACTTTAGATAGGCCACACTGAGTCACAGACTAATCAATATTTTAAGAGAATTTTTTTTAATATGAGGTATTTTTCACATAGTCTTTAACCTTAAAAAGAATTGAGGAGAGGACTTCTGCTTTGTGGTCTGGTATGTAAGGAGCTTAAACAACACCCCTCCATTTCAATCACAAATAGAAAGCTGAGCAAATTGAAAAAAAACTAGCAACTCTTCTTAGATCTGTTGGAGAAGTGAAATTGCAGGGAAGACCTCTGCCCCTCCAAACTGGAGGAACTGATAGGCAGGTGATACCACAGAACGTACTTCAGGACTCCAAAGAGCTTGGGATCTTCTGTCTCAGTGCAGAAAGAATTCAGCGAGAGGCATAGTGACAGGTAAGGAAGTTGTTTAGCATAGGATGCTTGTGAGAGATTCAAGTGGGTAGGCAAGGAGGTGCTGCCCCAAGGACTCGGGAGGCTACTATGTTTTCATAAGTAAAGGAAAGTAGGGAGGGGGAGAAGACCACCTTCTTCCTCATTCTTCAAGCCTTCCAGCACTCACTCCTACTGTTGGGCAGGAGGGTTTTTGCCCTTACGTGGCCCGACCAGGACTGTTATGGCACTGTGGAAGCTAAAGGCAGAAACATATACAGAATATGGCCAACCACCTCAGGTTTCAGTATAATATCACCTTCCCCCATATGTTTGTTTTTGGTGTGTGCAAAAGAGCATGTCAGAGGACTAATTAACTTACCGAGCTCGCTGGGCAGGATGTGGGTCTCATTCCTTCGTGGTCTTATTGTTTGGGGCACGTCGCATGCTTCTGTTGCTTGGTTTTCCTGCCAAGCAAGCCTGCTCTCTTGAGTGACCGTTAACTTACAGGGTCTCGCATACTTTACTTTCTACATACAACCCTTCAGTGATTAACTATTTAATTACCCACTTTGTTCTTTAATTCTGTCCTATCGCGGGGACAAAGGATCACAACTTATCAAAGCTAAACGTCCCTGCAGACACCAGGAGCAGGACAGGAGCAACTGAGCTGTAAGTGATAAATTGCTGGAGGGCCAGTGGAGGTGACCCAAGGGTTCACAACTCCAGGGGCGAGGCCAGTCATGAGCTCCCACAACTGTATGGCTGTTCCCGCCAGGACTCTACCACATCCTCATAGTAAATTATCAGAGAAAAGGTCTCTTCTATAGTTCCCAACTATATGCTGTCTATAAGAAATTCAATATATTACTAAGACATATATAGTTTGAAAGTAAATGTATGCAGAAAGATATACCACGCTAGCACTCCTAACTAAAAGAAAGTGAGTGCAGCAATATTAATATCAGAGCAGATTTCAGAGCAAGGAAAATTGTCAGGGATAAAGAGGGACATTACATAATAATAAAGAGATCATTACTCCAGGAAGACATAATAATCCTTAATGTGTGTACATTTAATAGCAGTGTCAAAACATATGAGGCAAAAACTAATAGCATTGCAAGGAGAAAGAGATGACTCCACTATTATAGTTGGAATGTTTCACACTTTTTTGTAAGAAACGGACGGATCTAGCTGACAGAAAATCAGTAAAAGCATAATTGATCTCAACAGCACCATCAATCAACTGGTTGTAATTTACACCTATTGACTACTTCAACCAACAAAAGAAGATTACACATTTTTGTCAAGCTTACATGGAACAATCACCAAGATAGATTGTCCTCTGGGCCAAAAATATACCTTAACAAATTAGCAAGATAGAAATCATACAATGTCTGTGCTCAGACCACAGTGGAATTAAGCTAGAAAATCAATAACAGAAAAATACCTGAAAATTCCCCAAATGCTTAGAGATTAAACAGCATATTTCTAAATGTGTCAAAAAAGAAACCTCAAGGGAAATTTTAAAATGTTTGAAACAAAATGAAAATAGAGCATATCATTTGTGGGATGCAGTGAAAACACTGCTTAGAAGAAAATTTACAGCTTTGGCTGCATATATTAGAAGGGAAGAATAGTCTAAAATCAATAATCTAAGCTTGCACCATAAGAAACTAGTAAAAGAAGAGAAAATTAAGCAAAAATAAGGAGAACAAAATAAATAATAAAAATCAGAACAGAAAACAGTGAATTTGAAAGTAAGAGCACATAGAGAAAATCAATGAAACCACAAGCCGATTCTTTGAAAAAGTCAATGAAATAAATAACTCTCTAGCCATACTAAAAATTAATTAAAAGAGAGATGCTACAAATTACTAATATCAAAAATGAAAAAGGAAAATAAATTAGATCATGAGATTATAATAAAATTATAGTAAACAATTGTATGCTCACAAATTTGATAGCCTACATGAAATGAACCAATTCCTTGAAAGACACAAGCTGCCAAAAGTCACACATGAAGAAAGCAAACTTGAATGGACATTGCAGCAAGGCAGGCTAATAACCTTCCAAACAGAAAGCACCAGACAGATGAGTTAACTAGTGAATTCCACCAAAGATTTAAGGGGAAAATAATATCAATTTTATATGATATCTTCCAGAAAACAAACAGAAAGACTACTTCTAACACATTCTGATGCTAGTATTACCGTAGTACTAAAATCAGACAGAAGACATTATAAGAAAACTGCTACTGCTGCTGCTGCTAAGTCACTTCAGTCGTGTCTGACTCTGTGCGACCCCATAGATGGCAGCCCACCAGGCTCCTCTGTCCCTGGGATTCCCCAGGCAAGAACACTGGAGTGGGTTGCCATTTCCTTCTCCAATGCATGAAAGTGAAAAGTGAAAGTGAAGTTGCTCAGTTGTGTTTGACTCTTTGCGACCCTGTGGATTGCAGCATGCCAGGCTTCCCTGTCTTTCACTATCTCCTGGAATTTGTTCAGACTCATGTCCACAGAGTCAGTGATATCATCCAACCATCTCATCCTCTGTCCCCCAGTTCTTCTCCTGCCCTCAGTTATTTCCAGCATCAGGGTCTTTTCCAACGAGTTGGCTCTTCATATCAGGTAGCCAAAGTTTTGGAGCTGCAACTTTAGCATCAGTCTTTCCAATGAATATTCAGGATTGATTTTCTTTAGGATTGGCTGATTTGATCTCCTTGCTGTCCGAGGGCCTCTCAAGAGTCTTCTCCAATACCACAGTTCAAAAGCATCAATTCTTTGGTGCTCAGCTTTCTTTTTAGTCCAACTCTCACATACATACATGACCACTGGAAAAACCATAGCTTTGGCCAGACAGACCTTTGTCGGCTAAGAAATGTCTCTGCTTTCTAATATGCTGTCGAGGTTGGTCATATATTTTTCTTGGTCATATATTTTTCTCACATCCATACATGAGTACTGGAAAAACCATGTCTTTGACTGTCCGGACCTTTGACGGCAAAGTGATGTCTCTGCTTTTTTTTTAAATTAATTTATTTTTTATCAAACAGCTTTTATCAAATAGCTTTACAGAATTTTGCTGTTTTCTGTCAAACCTCAGCATGAATCAGCCATCAGTTCAGTTCAGTTCAGTTGCTCAGTCATGTCTGACTCTTTGTGACACCATGAACCGCAGCATGCTAGGCCTCCCTGTTCATCATCAACTCCTGGAGCTTACCCAAACCCATGTCCATTGAGTCGGTGATGCCATCCAACCATCTCATCCTCCATCATCCCCTTCTCCTCCTGCCCTCAATCTTTCCCAGTATCAGGGTCTTTTCAAATGAGTCAGCTCTTTGCATCAGGTGGCCAAAGTATTGGAGTTTCAGCTTCAACATCAGTCCTTCCAATGAACACCCAGGACTGGCCTCCTTTAGGATGGACTGGTTGGATGTCCTTGCAGTCCAAGGGACTCTCAAGAGTCTTCTCCAACACCACAGTTCAAAAGCATCAATTCTTCGGTGCTCAGCTTTCTTTATAGTTCAACTCTCACATCCATACATGACCACTGGAAAAACCATAGCCTTAACTAGACAGACCTTTGTTGGCAAAGTAATGTCTCTGCTTTTTAATATTCTGTCTAGGTTGGTCATAACTTTCCTTCCAAGGAGTAAGCGTCTTTTAATTTCATTGCTGCAATCACCATCTGCAGTGATTTTGGAGCCCAGAAAAATAAAGTCTGCCACTGTTTCCACTATTTCCCCATCTATTTGCCATGAGGTGATGGGACCGGATGCCATGATCTTCGTTTTCTGCATGTTGAGCTTTAAGCCAACTTTTTCACTCTCCTCTTTCACTTTCATCAAGAGGCTCTTTAGTTCTTCTTCACTTTCTGCCATAAGGGTGGTGTCATCTGCATATCTGAGGTTATTGATATTTCTCCCAGCAATCTTGATTCCAGCTTGTGCTTCATCCAGTCCAGCGTTTCTCATGATGTACTCTGCATATAAGTTAAATAAGCGGGGTGACAATATACAGCCTTGACGTACTCCTTTTCCTTGTGGCTGTGATGGCACATGAGCGCGGCAGCTACAGCACGGCCAAGATTAGCTACCCTGAACCAGAGGTCAGAGGTGGCAACTGCACTTTGCTGGAGCAGACCTGAAGAGAGACCCCACGTCCAAGGTAAGTAAAACCCAAGTAAGATGGTAGGCACTGAGAGAGGTGATCACAAGGCAGACAGACTGAATCAGCCATAGGTATACATATATCCCCTCCCTTTTGAAACTCCCTCTCATTTCCCTCCCCATCACATCCCTCTAGAGCCCCTGTTTGAGTTGCCTGAGCCATACAGCAAATTCCTGTTGGCTATCTATTTTACATATGGTAATATACTCTGCTTTTTAATAGCTCTCTAGATTTGTCATAGCTTTTCTTCCAAGGGACAAATGTATTTTAATTTTATAGCTGCATTCACCATCTGCAGTGATTTTGGAGTCCAAGAAAATAATCTGTCACTATTTCTATTTTCCCCATCTATTTGCCATGAAGCGACAGGACGAGTAGCCATGATCTTAGTTTTTTGAATGTTGAGCTTTAAGCCATCTTTTTAACTCTCCACTTTCACTTTCACCAAGAGTTCTTTAGATCCTCTTCCCTTTCTGCCATCAGGCTGGTATCATCTGCATATCTGAGGTTATATTGATATTTCTCTTGGCAATCTTGATTCCAGCTTGTGCTTCATCCAGCCCAGCGTTTTGCATGAGGTACTCTGAATATAAGTTAAATAAGCAGGGTGACTATATACAGCCTGTTGTACTCCTTTCCCAGTTTGGAGCCAGTCTGTTGTTCCATGTCCAGTTCTAACTGTTGCTTCTTGACCTGCGTGTGCTAGTTCTATTTTTAGTTCTTTAAGTTCTATTTTTAGTTCCTTAAGAAACAAAATGGATCATGTGGTAGTTCTATTTTTAGTTCTTTAAGAAACCTCCGTATTGATTTGCATAGTGGCTGCATTAACTTACATTCCTATCAACACTGCACAAATGTTGCCTTACTCCAACACGTATTATTTGTATTATTTTAGATGACAACCAGTCTGATAGATGTGAGGTGGTCTCATTTTGGGTTTGATTTGCATTTCCCTGATGATTAGTGATGCTGGTTATCTTTTCATGTGTCTCTTGGCCAGCTGCATCTCCTCTTTGAAAAAATGTCCATTCAGTTCTTCTGCCCATTTTTAAACCCAGTCATTTGTTTTTTTGATGTTGAGTTGTAAATCTGTTGCATTTCTATACACTAATAACAAACTAGCAAAAGGAGAAATTAAGGAAATAATCATTTGCCATCATATCAAAAAGAATAAAATACCTAGGAATAAACCTACCTAAGGAGGTAAATGACTTGTACTCAGAAAACTATAAGATATCGATGAAATAAATTGAAGAAAACACAAACAGATGGAAAGATATACAGTGTTCTTGGACTGGATTGTAAAACTCAATATTGTTTAAATGACCATTCCATCCAAGACAATCCACAGATTCAATGCAATCCCTATCAAAATACCAAGAGCGTTTTTCACAGAATTAGAACAAATAATCGTAAAATTTGTGGGGAAACATAAAAGACCATGAATTGCAAAATAGCCTTGAGAAAGAACAAAGCTGGAAGAATCATGCTTCCTGACTTCAAACTGTACTACAAAGCTACAGTAGTCAAAACAATATGATAATGGCATAAAAATAGAAATGTAGATTGATGAAACAGAATAGACAGCTCAGAAATAAACCTACACACTTGTAGTCAATTACTATACGACAAAGGGAGCAAGAATATATAGTCTCTTCTATAAGAATATAAGTCTCTTCTATAAACTGGACCGCTACATGGAAGAGATTGAAATTAGGACATTCTCTAACACCACACAAAAAAATAAGCTCACAATGGATTTAAGATCTAAATGTAAGATCAGATACTATAAAAGTCTTGGAAGAAACAGAGGCAGGACACTCTTTGACATAAATCACAGCAATATTTTTCTGGATCCGTCTCCTAAAGGAAAGAATAGCAAAAGTAAGCAAATGGGACCAAATTAAACTTTAAAACCTTGCACAGCAAAGGAAACCATCAGCCAAACAAAAAGCAACCTACCGAGTGGGAGAAAACATCTGCAACTCATATGACTGTTAAGGGATTAGTATGCGATGTATATAAATAGGTCATTTTAAAATTTACTTGCAATTTGCTATTGACATCTGATGTTGCACATTTTTTTCATGTGCTCAATTGCCATTCCTATATATTCTTTGATGAGCTTCCTTCTGCCCTTTTTAAAACAGAGTTCTTCATTTTCTTATTGCTGAATTTTAAAATGAAAATGAAAGACACTCAGTAGTGTCTGACTCTTTGCAACCCCATGGACTGTATAGTCCCTGGAATTCTCCAGGCCAGAATAGCAGAGTGGGTAGCCTTTCCCTTCTCCAGGGAATCTTCCCAACCCAGGGATTGAAGCCAGGTCTCCCACAGTGCAGATGGATTCTTTACCAACTGAGCCACCAGTAAATCCCTGAATTTTAAAGATCTTTATATATCTTAGATAACAGTCCTTTATCAGATTTGACTTTTGGAAATTTTTTCTCCCAGTTTGTGACTTGCATTTTCATTATCTTCACATCATCTTTCTCAGGGCAGAAGTTTTTAACTGCAATGAAGTCCAGCTTACCAAAATTTCCTTTCATTAATGACTTCAGTGTTGTATCTGAAAAGTCATTGCCATATATAACCAAGTTCATCTAGGCTTTCTCCTGTGCTAGCTTCTAGGAGTTGCACCTTTTTTAGTTATACATTTAGGTCTTTAAATCATTTTTAGTTAATTTTTGTGATGAGCCTAAGTTCTGTGTCTAGATTCATTCTTTTGTGTGTGCATGTCCAGTTGTTCCAGCACCATTTGCTGAAGAGATTATTCTTGTTCCTTTGCCGAAGATCAGTTGACTGTATCTATGGGCTCTATTCCTGAGGTCTCTCTTCTGTTCTGTTGATCTGATTGGCTCTGCTTTCCCCAACACCACATTATCTTAATTACTGTAACTTTATGGTAAATCTTAAAGTCAGGTACTGTCAGTTCTCTAATTTTGTTCTTTTCCTTCAATATTGAGTTCACTTTTGGGTCTTTTGCCTCTCCCTGTAAGTGTTAGAGTCAGTTTGTTAATATCAACAAAATAATTTTCTGGGATTTTAATAAGGATCATGTGGAATCTATAGATCAAGTTGGGAAAACTGACATCTTAAAATATCTAGTCTTCCTATCAATGAACATGGAATAACTTTCTATTGATTTTGTTCTTGTTTATATCTTTACTCAGAGTTTTATAATTTTTATTGTATAGAGTTTGTACATATTTCACTAAGCTTATACAGAGATATTTCCCTTTTTTATTACTAATGTAAATGGTAATATTTTTTTTTTCAATTACAAATCCCATGTGTTCATGGCTAGAATGTAAAAATGACAGTTGAGTTTTGTATATTGACCTTGTATCCTGCAACCTTGTATAATCACTATTTCCAAGAGTTCTGTCCATTGTTTTAGATTTTATACTGTGAACAAAGACAGTTTCATTTCTTCCTCCCAATATATAGATAGTAAGTCCTCTAATACAAACCTTCAAACTGCAAAATGTTCAAAGATGCAAATGTGCATCTGGTTCCAGTAAGGAGCCAGAACCTGCGCCATTAACATCAGGCCTGAGCGACATTGCAGCTTGCCCTCCATCCCCTATTTCTGATGATGCTTCAGCTCTACTATCTTCCACCTCCTCTCCCTCCGCCAGTCAGTGACTCCTCTCCCCTGTTCACTCAGTGCCAGCCCCTGTATGCCAGCTGCTGTACTGTACTACTGGACTTTTCAAGGTACTGTAAGATTTAAACATTTTAATTTTTGTGTTTGTTTTTTATGTATTATTTGTGTGAAAAGTGTTATAAACCTATTGCAGTACAGTACTATATAGCTGATTATGTTAGTTGGGTACCTAGTAGCTTTGTAAGATTTACAAACAAATTAGACCTACAAATGTGGTTTTGAAATGGAACTCATTTGTATATAGGGGACATACTGTACCCTTTATTTACTTTTCTTGTCTTAGTGCATGAATTAGGACTTTTAGTATTTTGTACAAAAGCAGTGGCAAGAGGACTCATTTTTGACTTGTTCCTAATCTTTGCAGGAGGAGTTTATCCCCATTCGGTATGATGCTAGATGTACATTTTTTGCAGACGTTTTTTAGCAAATTGAGGAAGTTCCTCAAGTTTCTGGTTTACTGAGAATTTTTATCATGAATGGGTGTTGAATGGCAGAGCGCAAAAAGGAATATAAAAAAATGCAACAAACTAATGAATATAACAAAAAAAGAGAAGCAAACACAGATGTATAGAACAAATTCGTGGTTACCAGTGGGGAGAGGGAAGGGGGGAGGGGCAATGTAAGGTAGCGGAGTAAGAGGTACAAGCTACTAGGCATAACAAAAGTCACAAGGGTGTACTATACGGCACAGGGGAAAAAGCCATCATTTTATAATAATTGTCAGTTGAGTACAACTTTTAAAAATTTTGAATCACCATATTGTACACCTGTATACATATATATGGTACAGCAACTATACTTTAGCAAAAGATGAAATATCACTGAGAATTAGAATGGCCCAAATCTAAAACACTGACAACACCAAATACTGGCAAGAATACAGGGGAGCAGGAACCCTCCTTCACTGCTGATAGGAATTCCAAATAGCACAGCCACTTTGCAATAAAATTTGACAGATTCTTACAATACTAAATACATTCTTACTATACAATCTAGCAATCATACACCTTTATATTTGCCCAAATGAATTGAAAACTATCTCCACCCAAGAGCCTGTGTGTTGATTTTTATAATACTCTTTATTCATAGCTGCCAAAACTTGGAAGCCACCAAGATGCCCTTTAGTAAGTGAATGGATAAATAAACAGTAGTACATCCAGGCAATATTATTGAGCATCCAAAAGAAACAAGCTGTCAAGTCATGAAGCAAAAGAAGCCAATGTGAAAAGGCACAGACTCTCTATTTCCAACTATATGACATGCTGAAAAAGGAAATAAAAAGATCAGTGATTGCCAGGAGTTAGAGGTGAAGGGATGGGGCAGACCATAAACTCTGGGTGGCAAAGACTTATCAATGCAGGCTTGGAATGGAGCAGGGTCCTACAGTCCCGCCTCTCTATGCCCTCAACCTGCCTTTTGTCTGTGGAAAAACTAGCTAAAGAATAAATTTAATCGCAGAAGTGAGAAAATGCAGAAACAAAGGAAAACAGTCCAACAAGGCTAAATAATAATAGTTTAGTCATTAAGGGACCTTTAGTTCTTCCTCAAGGGCTATATTTGGGGCCATTTTCTGTGAGCTGCCTTATAGATACTGAAACTCCCACCATGTGGAGAAGTTAACTACATAATGACAAAACTGTAGTCCTAACATAAGCTGCCACAACTCCAAGAACTGGTCTTCAGGAAATGGGAGCAAACTGATCCTCGAATTGAAGGTTAACCATTTGAAACATTCAAGATGATGCTGCTCAGACCACCAATTTCAAGATGACTGTCAGAGCTGATGGTGCTATTTCTGCAGGTACCCCCTTCCCTCTGTCTACAAGAGCCCTTGCTCCCTGATGGTCAGTGGGGAGGCAGTTGGCCTTTGAGCAGGAATCTGCCTCTCCGCCACCTCACCGGTTGCTGGCATCCAGGATAAAGCAAGCTTTCCTTTCCACCAACCTGGCCTCTTTATTGGCTTTTGAGCAGCTAGCTGGGACCCCACTTTTGGTTACAGGTTCACCCTTCGTAACAAATGTACCATTATTTTGGTGGGGAATGTTGGTCGTGTGGGAGGCTGAGCAGAGACTGGGCCAATGTAAGAACTTTCTGCACTTAATGTGTAATTTTGCTGTGAACCTGAAACTCTTCTAAAAAATAAAATTTATTAATTAAAAAAAAATGGAGTTGAGGACCAAATGCTGCTATGTTGTGGTACTACCAGGATAATACTGTGTGTGTCTGTCTATGTGTGTATTTTCACTTGAGAAGGAGCCCATTCACACAGAATTTTCAACTTTCTGTTCTCAGTGGTTCAAGAACAAACCACAGAGGATTTTCAGGCTGCAGTGATTGGTTAGCCTATCCTCTCTCTTTCAGAATCTATTCTCTCTGCTAGGCTTTCTCTTTTCTTAAGAGAGAATTTGAAATTTGATGTTTGAAATGGAGTTCCTTGGCTTGCATCTGAAGGAGACAAAAGATAGGTATGTGCTTGTGATTTGCAGGTTCAGCAAGCTTCATCCCAGTGCACCAGGCCGCTGAGGCTGGAAGCCATCAACATGAAAATTTGGGGCCCTCCAATTGCATATGAAATTTGAAAAGGTTGGTGGAGGTCACATCTGAAGATGCATCACCATGACTGCTATCTAGGGCCTGCTCGTGTTTGCAGATACACTGTTGTAGCTGCTGACAGACAGATGGCAGAGCTGCCATGGCCAGGTTAGTGCCAAGGGAGCCAGGTCTTGGGGAGAGGGGCGTGCATAGTTTTCATGTACAAACTCATCACCAGGAAATAGGTTTATAATATAAAGTGCAGTGTGTAATCAGATCAGATCAGATCAGTTGCTCAGTTGTGTCCGACTCTTTGCGACCCCATGAATCGCAGCACGCCAGCCCTCCCTGTCCATCACCAACTCCCGGAGTTCACTGAGACTCACATCCAGCGAGTCAGTGATGCCATCCAGCCATCTCATCCTCTGTCATCCCCTTCTCCTCTTGCCCCCAATCCCTCCCAGCATCAGAGTCTTTTCCAATGAGTCAACTCTTCGCATGAGGTGGCCAAAGTACTGGAGTTTCAGCTTTAGCATCATTCCTTCTAAAGAAATCCCAGGGCTGATCTCCTTCAGAATGGACTGGTTGGATCTTCTTGCAGTCCAAGGGACTCTCAAGAGTCTTCTCCAACACCACAATCCAAAAGCATCAATTCTTCGGCGCTCAGCCTTCTTCACAGTCCAACTCTCACATCCATACATGACCACAGGAAAAACCATAGCCTTGACTAGATGAACCTTTGTTGGCAAAGTAATGTCTCTGCTTTTGAATATGCTATCTAGGTTGGTCATAATTTTCCTTCCAAGGAGTAAGCGTCTTTTAATTTCATGGCTGCAGTCACCATCTGTAATGCTGCCCATTAATGTATTTACACTAAGAGCCATGAATATTTAGTATAGACTTATGCTGGCAAATTATTTGTGTGTGGGTTTTCCAGTAGTCATGTATGAATATGAGATTCGGACCATAAAGAAGGCTGAGCACTGAAAAATGGATACTTTTGAACGGTGGTGTTGGAGAAGACTCTTGAGAGTCCCTTGAACTGCAAGGAGATCAAACCAGTCAATCCTAAAGGAAATCAATTCCGAATATTCGTTGGAAGGACTGATGCTTAAGCTGGAGCTCCAATACTTTGGCCACCTGAAGCGAAGAGCCAACTCATTAGAAAAGACCCTGATGCTGGGAAAGATTGAAGGCAAGAGGAGAAAGGGACGACAGAGGATGAGATGGTTGGATGGCATCACTGACTCACTGGACATGAGTTTGAGCAAATTCAGGGAGATAGTGAAGGACAGGGAAACCTGGCATGCTGCAGTCCATGGGGTCACAAAGAGTGACTGAACAACAACAACTAAAATTAAAAATTTATCAGGAAAATAGTATGGAGGCTCCTCAACTACTGAAAATAGATTCAGCAAGCCCACTCCTGGGCATGTATCTAAAAAAGATGAACACATTAAAAAAGATACATGCATCCTGATGTTCACAGTGGCACTAGTCACAACAGCCAAGACATGGAAGTAAACTTCAAGTCCATCGACAGATGAATGGATAACGATGCAGTGAGATGAATGGATAATGATGCAGTGTGTATATACAGCAGAACATTATTGATCCATAAAAAGATAAAATAATGCCATTTGCAGTAACATGGATGAGCCTACAGATTACTGTATTAAGTGAAGTCGATAGAAAATGACAAATATTCTATAATATTACTTATTTGTGGGAGGACTCCCTGGGTAACTCAGCTGGCAAAGAATCTGTGATGCAGGAGACCCGGGGTGGATTCCTGAGTCAGGAAGTTCCCCTGGAGAGGGGATAGGCTACCCACTTCAGTATTCTTGGGCTTCCCTGGTGGCTCAGATGGTAAAGAATCTGCCTGAAATGCAGGAGACCTGGTTTTGATCCCTGGGTTGGGAAGATTCCCTGGAGTGGGTCTTGACAAGCCAATCCAGTATTCTTGCCTAGAGAACCCCATGGACAGAGGAACCTGGCGGGCTACAGTGCATGGGTTGCAAGGAGTCTGACAAGACTGCCTGACTAAGCACAGCACAACACATATGTTAAATCTAAAATGTAGTACGAAAATAAACTTATTTACAAAACAGAAACAGATATACAGACATAGAAACAAACTTATGATTACCAGAGGGGAAGCTGGGGAGGGATAAATTGGGAATATGGGATTAACAGATGCACACTACCATATATGGAATAGATAAGGGTTTACTGTATAGCACAGGGAATTATATTTAATAGCTTATGATTGTCTATAATGGAAAAGAATAGAAAAAAGAATATAGGTATATATATGTATATGTATAGCTGAATCACTTTGCTGTATACCTGAAGCTAACACAATATTGTAAATCAGCAATACTTCAATAAAAAAGTATTGGTGAAAAAATAAGAGTTTATTTGTGGACTAAAAAATATTTTATCCAGCCATCTTTTGTTTTTACTTGCTAAGGCTGCCTTCAGGTCGGTTCAGTTCAGTTGCTCAGATGTGTCCGACTCTTTGCAACCCCATGAATCACAGCACGCCAGGCCTCCCTGTCCATCACCAACTCCGGGAGTTAACTCAGACTCACGTCCATCGAGTCAGTGATGCCATCCAGCCATCTTATCCTCTGTCATCCCCTTCTCCTCCTGTCCCCAATCCCTCCCAGCATCAGAGTCTTTTCCAATGAGTCAACTCTTCGCATGAGGTGGCCAAAGTACTGGAGTTTCAGCTTTAGCATCATTCCTTCTAAAGAAATCCCAGGGCTGATCTTCAGAATGGACCGGTTGGATCTCCTTGCAGTCCAAGGGACTCTCAAGAGTCTTCTCTAACACCACAGTTCAAAAGCATCAATTCTTTGGTGCTCAGCCTTCTTCACAGTCCAACTCTCACATCCATACATGACCATTGGAAAAACCATAGCCTTGACTAGACGGACCTTTGTTGGCAAAGTATTGTCTCTACTTTTCAATATGCTATCTAGGTTGTCATAACTCTTCTTCCAAGGAGCAAGTGTCTTTTAATTTCATGGCTGCAGTCACCATCTGCAGTGATTTTGGAGCCCCAAAAAATAAAGTCTGTCACTGTTTCAACTGTTTCCCTATCTTTTTCCCATGAAGTGATGGGACCAGATGCCATGATCTTCGTTTTCTGAATGTTGAGCTTTAAGCCAACATTTTCACTCTCCACTTTCACCTTCATCAAGAGGCTTTTTAGTTCCTCTTCACTTTCTGCCATAATGGTGGTGTCATCTGGATATCTGAAGTTATTGATATTTCTCCCAGCAATCTTTATTCCAGCTTGTGCTTCTTCCAGCCCAGCGTTTCTAATGATGTACTCTGCATATAAGTTAAATAAGCAGGGTGACAATATACGGCCTTGATGTACTCTTTTTCCTATTTGGAACCAGTCTGTTGTTCCATGTCCCGTTCTAACTGTTGCCTCCTAATCTGCATACCGGTTTCTTAAGAGACAGGTCAGGTCGTCTGGTATTCCCATCTCTTTCAGAATTTTCCACAGTTCATTGTGATCCACACAGTCAAAGGCTTTGGCATAGTCAATAAAGCAGAAATAGATGTTTTTCTGGAACTCTCTTGCTTTTCCCATGATCCAGCGGATGTTGGCAATTTGATCTCTGGTTCCTCTGCCTTTTCTAAAACCAGATGGAACATCTGGAAGTTCACAGTTCATATATTGCTGAAACCTGGCTTGGAGAATTTTGAGCATTACTTTACTAGCATGTGAGATGAGTGCAACTGTGCGGTAGTTTGAGCATTCTTTGGCATTGCCTTTCTTTGGGATTGGAATGAAAACTGCCCTTTTCCAGTCCTGTGCCACTGCTGAGTTGTCCAAATTTGCTGGCATATTGAGTGCAGCACTTTCACAGCATCATCTTTCAGAATTTGAAATAGCTCAACTGGAATTCCATCACCTCCGCTAGCTTTGTTCATAGTGATGCTTTCTAAGGCCCACTTGACTTCACATTCCAGGATGTCTGGCTCTAGGTTAGTGATCACACCATTGTGATTATCTGGGTCATGAAGATCTTTTTTGTACAGTTCCTCTGTGTATTCTTGCCACCTCTTCTTAATATCTTCTGCATCCTACATATGATTCTTTGGGAACCCTTCAGGCTGTTTTCATGATTCTAAAAGTTTAGATTTTTAGGAGCAGTGGGTCTTGTGAATTCTCTCTGCAATTACATTTGGGTTCTGCCCTATTCGAGGCAACTAAGTAAAGTCTGTCTTCTGCAGCAGCCAGGCAGTGGCCCAAGTGAACTGATCTTCCAAGAGTTGGGAGCACACTTTTCTATGAATGAGTCTGCATTATAAGTGTATTTCCTTGTTATACAGTGGGGTCAAGTATACACAGTGATCATCATAGCCTTTCAGACACCCGTACAAGAGAAAGATTTAAGGTAAACAATGGCATGATTCTTAGTTTTCCACTGTGCACGTGCCCAGGACCAGGAGGTATGACTGCGTGGAAGAAGGTACAAGTTCAGGCGGTTCTGGGTTTCATCCTGAGGGTGGCAGTGTTCAGTGGAGTGGGTGATCCTCTTCCATCACTTTGTGTCCACAATGAACATACATTCACTCTGATCTCCCTTGAATTTCAAACCCTCAGTTTCTTTCACCTCCATTTCCCTGCTCTGCACTCACTTGCACCCTCTCCTGAGACTTGTGTGACAGAGGCTTCACATCAGCATGCTTGATTCTCATCTTTCTGGTGGGATATTTATGACTGCAATCCTGTTGCTCTGCCTTCCCTATTCTGAGCCTGTGCTACTGCACCTGTGATGCTGGCAGAAGTTTCTAGTCTATTTCTTAATATTTTCTATTGGTGTCACAAACAAATCTTTTGACTATAATAGAGATGTCTGTCCAGAGACCATTTTAAAATCCCCACCTGACTATTGCAGGGCACCAGAGCGAAGGTCTCTGTTCAACAGACTTTCTTTCTCACTTCTTGCCTATGTTGCATCCCTCTCTTGCCTTCATGAAGGTATGAGGAATATCCCAGAGCCTCAGAAGTGGCAAGATCTAGGATTTTCATAATACCTCTTGACTCAAGATTTTCAAATCACCCTGATCTAAAGAAATCGAGAAAAATTATCAACTGTCTTCTCACAATTGCAGAAGAAGTGGTTATTGTCATATAGAAAGTCTTCAAATGACTTTTCTGTTTTACTGGCTAAAAGTTGTGAAAATTTCCAGCTGTAAAATACACAAAATGACAAAGAAAGGCTGTGGCCCATACGTAGCAGATAATCTATTATTTCTATTATTTGGTCCAACTGTGAGTTAATGCAGGCAAGAATAGGCAATTCAGGGATCCTGGCTCACATTGATTTTATGTGATGATGTGATATTGTCTTCTGAACAGATGACCAGCTGTTTCAGATTATTCTGTGAATTACAGTAATTTTGGTAATTAGGGGAAAATATTCTAGTTTTTCTTTTTTTTCTTTTTTCCCTTGGCAAAACCTCTAAATGTCTGACTCTCTGTGACCCCGGAGAGAAGCGCTTTACTCCCATCTGCAGAGAACTCAGAGAGGAATGAATTAAGCCCAATTAATACAGTCATTTCTAAAATGGCTACTGCACAGCTCAGTATGGGTATTGTTAAGAGGAGGGCACTATTTTCCACACTGTTTCTCCACTGAAATGAGAGAGTGTGGGGGAGGATGTAGTCTCCTGGGGGCTCAGGATATGGAAAGGCTGGGTTTGCTGTGGGATCTGCCTCCAGTCTTAGACTTGACATCCATCTGGGTGGTTTCCTTCAAGCAGCCAACCCCATGTGTGGGGACAGGATGCTGACTTCAGCTGTGGGTGCCAAGGGCTCTCTCACTGTTTTGGCTCTTTTATTCTCATCTCATCATTAAATTGAGCTCAAGCTCTCTTCTTTCAAACAGCAGTACTCATCTCGCTCCAGGTGTTGTTCCTTGGTTCACTGCTTCTAGAGGCTTTGGATGAGCCATTTAAAGTCCCAGAGACACAGCATGCCCATCTGGGTAATGGGGGCAAAGGTTCCACGAGCTTCACACACTGAGACATGCGCATGCCTGGGAGTTTAAAACCTCTGCTCCATGGTACCCTGGGGAGGTCTAACCTCCCGTACAGTGCTAGCGTTAGAAGCAATTGCCCTTACATCACAGCTCTGCCTTCTCCTTGATGATACAAAGACGATATGTACAGCTCTAGTGGTGAGAAAAAGATGGAAATTGGAATGCTTTGTATGCCAGAGGAGGCTGCAGCTATGAGTTTCTAAACCAGTTTCTTAAGACGGATTGAAGGAAATGGATGTGAATCTTACAGCTATATCTCAACTTAAATTCAGCCATCAAGGGCCTGATTTCTAAAAGCTTATTTGCACTTTTCCAACAGAATACTACTTGCAAAGGCAGAGGGGTGGAGCGAATCTATTTCCTATGAGGTGAAACCTCCTATTCGGGGTTTTAAGTGGGCTCATGTATTATCCCAATGGCTGACCATTCTCCTGGAGCTGAGGGCACAGTAAGTCCAATAAAATCACCCCAGCAGTTTGATATATCATTTCATCCATTTCTGACTTGGAGAAGTCATAAGCTCATGTATTCAGAGGGACCTGTGCTAACAATTCTAGCTTGGTCATTCAGAGTATTTACGGCATCTCATATCGTGGCACCTGCACTGGCCATCCCATTGCCAGACATATTTATCCATTGACTTTGTTTTGGACCTAGCACATGCCAAAAAAATATGAGTCATCTTGTTGGGGGGATGACCACAGTGTACTCTGCAAAGAGACCTTTTACATATATTGAAATTAATTGCCTTGTTTTGGAGTGCTTGATTGAGAGTTAGAAAGAAATTAAATCATTTTGTAAAACAGAAACTATCTCAGTTTCAATGAATTGGTTTCTCCAGGTCATTCAGCTAAGTTCTCTGGCTCAGAATTTAGAGTAAATAATCATTCTTATTATTTTCAAGGTACTTGACATGTATTGCAAGTAACAATAATAAGATTATATATAAGATTATAATAAGACTTCAGAAGATAAAATCATTATCATTTTATAGAGGAGGAAGCTGAGACTGGCATGCATTAAGTCAAATGCTGGAGTTAGCGTTAGTTAATCTTTCAAGAGGAGTTCAAACTCTTTCAAGGCCTGTCCAACTCAAAGTTGTATGCCAGCCCCAGAACCACATAGCAGCTCTGCTTAGTAGCCTGCTCTGTCCCAGGTCTCAGGCAATGTGCTGAAGACAGCCAGCCAGACAACTCTTGACCTTGTAATGCCCAGAAGTAGTGGAGTGCAGCAATGAACATCTCAAGGCCAGTCCAGAAAAGCTAAAATTGCAAACAGTTTATAGAGCTGAACTCCTCACCCCATTATTTTAATTCTAGTTCCAGTTCAGCATGTCCCTGTTACTCTGATAGCACTCAGCCCATCGTGGGTGGCCAGTCACTTTTATAAGAAGTGGAAATTCTGCAACTAAAATGTGAGCTTGCTTTTTCTGGGAAATACAGTCTCAGGAATCTTAGTGGGTTATGTTGTGGGTCCTTGACATAATATGTAGCAGCTGCCCATCAGCACTGGGAATATCTAGTGTGTCTGGGTTTCCTGTAAGATTTCCCGTGAACACTATTGGTTAGACAAGATTTCTAATCAGTAGCTCAGATGGTAAAGAATTCGCCTACAGTGCAGGAGACCTGGGTTCCATCCCCACGTCAGGAAGATCCCCTGGAGAAGGGAATGCAACCCACTCCAGTATTCTTGCCTGGAGAGTTCCATGGACAGACCACAGGTCGCAAAGTGTCGGACACGACTGAGCACCTATCACTTTTCTAATCAGCAGTATATGTTAAACTCACTCGAGGAGATCTCTGAAGAGACACATACACAAACGTGTCTTTGTGAACTTCCAGCATATTTTCAAGATAACATCAATCTTAAGCATGCTTTGAGGACTCATTAAACTCCAATCACAAGTAAAATATGGGAAGAGAATGCAGCATATTGAGAAGGAAAGTTACAAGAGCCAGGAGACTCAAAGCAAGAGTGTAGGTGAACAAGGAACGATCCTTTAAGTCAGCGGCCCAGATCAGCTTCTCTTAATTGCTTTTGAGTCTCTCATTTCAAAATTTTCCAGTGTTTCCCAGTACCCTGCACTCTACTGGCAGGAGTCTGAGTAGATCCCAGGCTTACTGGAAGATGCCGGTCTTAAATCTGGGGTTCATAAGAGCCTAACGCATTTCCAGATCTAAGCCTCGGTGATTGCTAATGGTGACTTGCTCTGAATAAAAAGGCTATTGCTTATTGTCACGCTGAGAACTGACTATTGAAACACTGTTATCCAAGGTTAGGTTGACCTAAACAGTGATGTAGTGAGTGATTGTGTAAGGAATGACAAACAATTCATTAGGTCACCGAGGACCAAAGCAAATTGCATGAGAAAAATTTGTTTTGATTCTTAATTTTCTCACTTACCATGCTGAAGGGCATTCTTTAAAGGCCAGAGTTCCCCCGACTTCTGAGTCAGAAACTGGCGTTTTCATATACTTTTCATGACAGAGGCTTGGGGGACGAAGCTGTCCCCTTCGTTCCTTTTATCCATCATAGGTCCTCTTCAGTCCATTCCTTCATTTGTTAAGTGTCTGGGTTCCCTGGCCAATGGCAAGTTTTCTGTCCCTGCTTTAATCAGTCTTCCACTAACGTGCCAAATACAACAAAATAAAACCCAGATCAATTGCTGATGGAAAAACCTGCACTACCTCACATCTGCTTAAGAAGTAAATTCCTTAGGAGGGCATAGAAGTCCCTTAAAGACACGACCCCCGCTTACCTTTCCCACTGCATCTTGCTCTGATCCTCGTCACATTTTATGTTTCCTGGTCTTCTAAGAATTCATCATTTCTGGAGATCACTTACATATGCTTTTTGTGAAATGACCTTCTCTTCCATCTTCACTGGGCAAAATCCATCATCCTTTATGACCCAGTTTAAATGTCATTTTAGTCATCTTGCACTCTGTCACCATAGACTGGGTGACTTAAATGAAGAAATTTCTTTTTCACAGGTCTGAAGGCTGGCAAGTCCAGATCCTGTGCCAGTAGAATCAGAGGCTAGTGAGGGACTGCTTCCTGGCTTGTAGAGAACACCCTTCTTGCTGTGTACTCAGATTGCCTTTCCTTACTGTGTGCTCATGGGGGGAAAGAGAGAAAGAGAGGGGAAGACTAATGACGAAGGAGAGGGACAGGAGGGTGAGGGGGACAGAAGGGAGAAGGGGAGCGGAGAGAGAGAGACCTTCCTCTTCTTCTAAGGGCACTGATCCTATTACAAGGGTCTGACCTTTATGACCTCCTCTCACCCTAATCTCTTCCTAAAGGCCCCACCTTCAGATCCCATCACCGTGAGGGTTAAGGCTTCACGCATGGACTTTGAGGGGACACAAACATGCAGCCCATAGCAACGTCACCTTCTTTGTGAGGTCTTTTCTAAAGGCTTCTCTCCTTACAATGGAGTGATATACAGATCTTTCTGTCTCCTTTACTACATCACAGCATCTAAGGCATATCCTAATGTGCCTTGGACATGTCCTAATGTCCATGGACAGAGGAGCCTGGTGGGCTACAGTCCATGTGGTCACAGAGTCAGACATGACTTAAGCGACTGTGTGTGCATGCACGCAATGCTTAGCTAAGTGTTTGGAATTCAGTGTACTCTTAAACTTTTTTTTTTTTTCAATCAATGAGGATTGAAAGAAAGGGGTTAGATGAACATGACTGACTGTGTCTGATCTTAACCAGCTCAATCCTGACCTCAGATTGGAACAATCCCTGAAGGGCAGCTTGTCTCCAGGCAAGGACCTTCTCATACTTTGTATTCTTCTAAGTCTTGGATTCAGGGGGACTTGTTGGGCTGCAGGAAACTGTACAAGTTTCTTGTGACACTTGCATCTTTGTCTATTGCATGTCTGTCTAGGACATACTCCTCCGTTGGAGGTAACTCCTTTCCTTAAGATGGCCAAATAACCAGACACCAGTCTGGGTCTCTACTACAGGCTCCTTTGCCAAGTGACTAAGAATTGGGAGCACAGTTATGTGCATTCACATAATTTAACTCTCAGGATTGAGCACCAAGACCACCATGTGTGACCACAGGACTTAACTATTTGTACCATGACATTATTGGAAATTCTGGAAAGATCAGGCTGTAAGCCAGTCAATAATTCAACGATTGCTTTGAGAATTTCCGATAAACCAATTCTTATGGGACAAGAACGTGCTTATCTGGGCAAAAAGGTCTTCTCTCAGGACTATTCAACAGTTTATGTATTGTATAATAGTTTATTTATCAAGGTGGGATGAAGATGTTCCCTCACCGTGTTCACCAATCTTAGCATATAATGATCAGTGTATTCTCACATAAAGGCTGTGTAGGCATTAACTGAACTGTTCTTTCAACTTGTATATTTGTCTGAAAATGTTAAAAATAACAGTTTGGAAAAAAGTGAAAAACATGCTAAAGCATGAAGCATGTCCATTTCCTATTAGTTGCTCCCTTTGACTCATCTTAGCCATTTGAGACCAATCCTCAAACCCTATAAGGATCCTCTCAGATCACTTCCTTCCTTTAAGACTCTGGCAAGGTGTATCCTCCGTCACCTTAATGGAGCTAATAAACTTGTCTGTGCTTGATAAATGAATACTAATTCTGGTGGACTTTTTAGGGACTCAGCAGTGCACATGGCTTTGACAAAGCCAGTATTATAGAGAATGATCGTGTTCAGGAGGATGAAATCTGAACTCTAATCTTACTGTCCTTTTGCCTATGACCTTGGGCAAGTCATTTGCTCTTTTAACCTCAATTTCAACATATGAATAATGAATAATGCGAGAGTTTGGAATAAACTACTTTTGCCTCCAATTGTCCATATGTATTCACTTTGACCTTCTCTTGTTTCCATTTTTTTTTTCTGGAGATTAAAAGTAATAACCAATACAGAAGGGAGAAAAACTTATTTGTTAGCTGTTCCTACTAACAATTTTATCTATATTGGAAAACTGCAGTAAAATATTCCTAATATTCGTTGACATTTTTGATGAATGAAGCAGTTCATTTAAGTGACATTTCCAAGTAAATGAGTACAGCTTATCCTCCTTCCAACACCTTTAAAAGCATTAAGCATTTGAAATAATAATGATTCTAAATTATTTTATTAACTCCTCTCAAATTCCATGCCACCTGCTGTGGAGCAGTTTGACTGTGTTTTGGTGTTTCGTGATGTAAAATGTTGGGTAATTCTAGGAGATCTTGCTTCCATGAAAGGGATGTTGAAATATTTCAGTATTATTTGTATGTTGAAATATCTGAAACATACTAACTTTCCATGCAGAGGGGTCTGTTAAATACATTTTGGCATTTACAGAAGATGGGATCCATATAGTCCGTAAAATCTGCATGGTAGAAGGAGAAGAAACACAGCAAGCACACACAGAATGACTATTTTTTATAAAAAAAAAAAAACATAGGTAGTAATTATTGGAAAGTTAAATAATATTAACTGTAGCTATCCTGGAGGGCATTGAAAATCTTCTTTGTGTTTCTCTATACTTGGCATATTTTTAAAATGACAGTGTGTTACTTTTATAATAAATAAGCAAAAATGTTAAAATGAAAAGCACTAGCTTGAAATGTGGCCAATCAGGTGAAAGATAATTCAGCAAGGCAGGGTTCCCGACCCAGGCTCAATGAGAGTGGAGACGGGCTGCAACGACAGTCTGGTGACTGGCGGCAGGAGGAAGCTGCGCCTTGAACCAGGGATACTTCGTGACTACGCCAGGTGCTCGGAGGCGTTTTGGCTTAATTTTAGCTCTGGAGGTACATCCATGAGGGCAGGATTCCAGAAGCAGGAACAGCCACAGAAAGTTTTAGTATACTAGTGGAAGAAAACTGAAGGACAATTTCGACAAGTGGGTGATGGCCCTCATTTTTGGACTGCAAGGAGATCCAACCAGTCCATCCTAAAGGAGACCAGTCCTGGGTGTTCATTGGAAGGACAGATGCTGAAGCTGAAACTCCAATACTTTGGCCACCTGATGCAAAGAGCTGACTCATTAGAAAAGACCCTGATGCTGAGAGAGATTGAGGGCAGGAGGAGAAGGGGACAAGGGAGGATGAGATAGTTGGATGGCATCAATGACTCAATGGGCATGGGTTTGGGGGAACTCCAGGAGTTGGTGATGGACAGGGAGGCCTGGCGTGCTGCGATTCATGGGGTCGCAAAGAGTCGGACATGACTGAGTGACTGAACTGACAAGAATGTTGCTACTGCCTTCGGGGGCAGGATGCTTCCGAGCAGCTCATAGACCCCATGCCTCTGGGCGTAGAGCTTGACAGCTGCTTTTGTAATTGGTTGGTTTTGAACAGTTAAGATATTGTGCCATGTGTCTTCCATCTATTGTCCCTAAATCTCTGTCTCATTTTTCACAGTTAGAATCATGGACTCTTCTTGGTGGCTCAGAGTCCAAGGGCTCTTTGGAATCCTATTATTCAGGCAATTGTGCACCTGCTTGTCTGGGTACTTAGCTTCCCTGGTGGCTCAGACAATAAAGTGTCTGCCTGCAACGTGGGAGACCCAGCTTTGATCCCTGGGTTGGGAAGATCCCCTGGAGAAGGAAACGGCAACCCACCCCAGTACTCTTGCCTAGAAAATCCCATGAACAGAGGAGCCTGGTGGGCCACAGTCCATGGGGTGAGTCCACTGAGTGACTGAGTGACTGAGTCCACTACTTAAGTAAGTTATCTGACTTGTTAAACTTAGTCTTATGACAAAGAAAAACTTAGAACTGATTCCTAAGCCCCAGTCCTACTGACATCTACCTCAGCCAGGTGTGTGCCATGGGACAATTCACTCACATTTATCATGTTTACCCATTTCTCCATCATCACCTTGACCGCTGCTGGCCACATCTGCGGAAGAAGAGAACATGAGTCTATCCTGTGAAATGCCACATTTCCTTCCAAGCCATCTAAATTGTCCTGACCTCTACTCGTGACACACTGTGAACTTTCCAGAACAGATAAATTTAAGAAAATCAAGGTTTTGAGTGAAAATTATACGTGCTTTTAGAATTCTAGTTTTGGTCATTAAAATGAAATGGTCCTGCAGATTGATGGTTACTGACAGCTTCCTCCATGCCCAGTTCTGACATCATTGCGGGCTGTCTCATGTAACACACGAGGACCCTGAGGTGGTGGCTGCAGAGCTCTCTGTTTTATGTGTGGTGATGTGAGGCACAGAGAGGGAAGTCATTTACCAGAACTCACAGAGCTACTAAATGGCTGAGCGGATTTGAACCTGGGTTGTGCGCCATGCTGTGGAATTTTATGTTATGCTCTTCCCAATGAAGAGACCAGTGGTGACATAAAATGTGTGCTCAGTTAGAAGTCTAGGGTGTGACACTCTGAATTTTTGCTTGCTAACCCTTGGTTACCAGAAACATGAGGACTGCTATGGACATTTAAAGTAAAATGAAATCTTTGTACATGTCTGTCTTTAGGTTGTTGGGCTTCCCTGGTGGCTCAGATGGTAAAGAATCTGCCTGCAATGTGGGAGACCTGGGTTCAGTCCCTGGGTCAGGAATATCCCCTAGAGAAGGGAATGGCTACCTACTCCAGTATTTTTGTTTGGAGAATTTCATGGACAGAGGAACCTGGTGGGGTACAGTCCATGGTGTTGCAGAGTTGTACATGACTGAGTGACTTTTTTTTTAGATTGTAGATAATGTGCATATTAAGTAAGATCTTTTTCTGTATTTATTCCTCTATTTACATGCACATGCCTCTGAACCTCCATAAATAAAGAATCTTGGAAACTTCCTCCTCTTTTGTATCATAAGGAAAGTGCCTTGAACAGTCTTTTAACTACCTGGATTGGCTCAGAATGTTTGACCCACATTTCTGCCTTAGGGACTGGTATTATGTAATTCCCTTTTTAAGCACTTTATAGGTATCATCTACCTAATCTTTAAAATCACTGTATAGAATTGGTTACCTTTGCTATCTCTATTTTAAAAATAAGGAAACTGAGTCACAGAGAAATTCAGTAACTTCACTAAGAACACAGATCAAGTAAGTACTTCCTGAACAGTGAATGAAACTATGGCTTTACCGTTTCCTCCTAAAATTACACCACTGTTATGGTAAATTGATTTGTAAAAGGCATATGCCCACAAGGTCAAAGAGAATGGATAAGGTGATAACAGAAATAACCGTTTAAAGCATTCATGTAAAGAAAAAAGAGGAAACTAGCTTAGCAAGACTACAGACTCTGGACTCTGACTTAGGCAGTTGGGGGAGCCCAGCAGAGTGAATTCATTTTTTCAATTCTAGGAGTTGAGACTTGGAGGAAAAACAGAGGCTTGCAGATGGGAGGATAAAATGACAATGTTTAGTGCTGTATAAATGGCCCTTACACCCCCAGAACCCTTCTGCTGCCTCAAGGATCCTGACAAATACTTTTTTATGTTCTGAAGAGCATAAATCAGAAGGATTCTGGACAGGATCCCAAAGCTCCACTGAAGGCAGAGGGATTGCTCTGGAAACTGAGGGAAAAGGAGACAAGTGAAAATCTGCGGGGAACAAAGTGACATTCTGCGATTGTGAAAACCATCAAAGCCTTGGGTTACAAGGAGCCGGCTCACTACCACTCCCGTCTCTCTGTAGAAGATTAAAGATTTCCTCTTCCGGAAAGCTGATCAACCAGTGAGAAAATCCTGCAGACACTGACACAGGGAAGTTGCTGCCAAATGGTCAAGTCAGGTCTTCTTTGGAGAACTCGAGAGATAAATGCCCTCCACACAGACAGTGCTTTGGATGAGATTTTTGCTCTTGCTAATAAGGCAGTCAAGATCTATGTAGTTGCATAAAACCTCTAACTTGAAAGACATTAAAAAAAAAAGACAAATAGCAAACAAAAGACAAAACATATGAAATGTTTGGAGTAAACATAAGATATGTATGACATTGGAAACTTAACCCAGAGGGATGGTATGGGGAGGGAGGTGGGAGGGGGGTTCAGGATGGGGAACACGTGTATACCTGTGGCGGATTCATGTTGATGTATGGCAAAACCAATACAATATTGTAAAGTAATTAACCTCCAATTAAAATAAATAAATTTGTATTAAAGAAAAACATGAAAAAATCTACAAAATACTCAGAGTTAGGAGAAAATATGATATTTCTGACACAGAGATAAGAAGTTACTAGCAATTTAGAGAGCAACAACAACAAAAAATCTCCAGGAAATACAAAAGTGTATGAGCAATGAAAACAAATAGAAGAACTGGAAGATATAGTTGAAGGTAGATTTTCATCTTGCAAAATAGAATGAAAACCAAAAAAGGTAATGTCAATTGGAGGGTAAGTCCTGGAACTCCAACATCCAAATGAGAACTCCAACACTCCAAAGAGAAAGCAGAGAGAAAATGGAAAGAAGTCATTTTTAAGAAGTAATTCAATGTACTTCCCAAAGTGAAAGACACAGGTCTTCAGGCTGAACGCCCAGCAAAATGGGTGAAGACAGACCTGCACCGAGTCATAGGGTGATGACAGTTCAGAGCACGGGAGACAAGTGACTGTGGCAAGTCCCAGACACACACATTCCCGTGCTCTTACTAACCCACCGCCAGCTCACCAGAGATCTTTACAGACGTGGAACCAGACTTTCCAGCAATGCTTGAAAGCTAGCTGACATGTGAAGTGTAAACACTGAGGAATAACATAGGAAGTCTAAGGGAAATGACTTGCAAATTAGAAATTTCAGTTCTAGGTGTTCAACCAGCCATAGTAGATTAAATATACATCTAGGCACATACAGCTCAAAGTGTTACTTTCCATGTCTTCTCAGGAAGCTGGCAGAGATGTGTCTCACCACATTATTGAGGGCATAAGCAGGAATGCTAATGTTGAAGCTCCAATACTTTGGCCATCTGACATGAAGAGTTGGCTCATTGGAAAAGACCCTGATGCTGGGAAAGATTGAAGGCAGGAGGAGAAGGGGGCAACAGAGGATGAGACATTTGGATGGCATCACTGACTCAGTAGACTTGAGTTTGAGCAAACTCCAGGAGACAGTGAAGGACAGGGAATCTGGCACGCTGCAGTCCATGGGGTCGCAGAGTCGGACGTGACTGAGCGACTGAACAACAACAACAACAAAGCAGGAATGAGGGAGGCGGAGTCTCCAAGAAACAGATGGCTACCAAAAGGGGGTTCAGTTCAGTTCAGTTCAGTTGCTCAGTTGTGTCCGACTCTTTGCGACCCCATGGACTGCAGCACGCCAGACCTCCCTGTTCATCACCACCTCCCGGAGTTCACTCAGACTCATGTCCATTGAGTCGGTGATGGCATCCAACCATCTCATCCTCTGTCATCCCCTTCTCCTCCTGCCCTCAATCTTTCCCAGCATCAGGGTCTTTTCAAATGAGTCAGCTCTTTGCATCAGGTGGCCAAAATATTGGTTTCAGCTTCAGCATCAGTCCTTCCAATGAATATTCAGAACTGATTTCCTTTAGGATGGACTGGTTGGATCTCCTTGAAGCCCAAGGGACTCTCAAGAGTCTTCTCCAACACCACAGTTCAAAAGCATCAATTCTTTGGTGCTCAGCTTTCTTTATAGTCCAGCTCTCACATCCATACATGACCCCTGGAAAAACCATAGCCTTGACTAGATGGACCTTTGTTGGCAAAGTAATGTCCCTGCTTTTTAATATGCTGTCTAGGTTGGTCATAACTTTCCTTCCAAGGAGTATGTGTCTTTTAATTTCATGGCTGCGGTCACCATCTGAGGTGATTTTGGAGCCCCCCCAAAATAAGGCTGTCACTGTTTCCCCATCTATTTCCCATGAAGTGATGGGACCAGATGCTGTGATCTTAGTTTTCTGAATGTTGAGCTTTAAGCCAACTTTCTCACTCTCCTCTTTCACTTTCATCAAGAGGCTATTCAGTTCTTCTTCACTTTCTGCCATAAGGGGTGTCATCTGCATATCTGAGGTTATTGATATTTCTCCCAGCAATATTGATTCCAGCTTGTGCTTCATCCATCCCAGTGTTTCTCATGATGTAGTCTGCATACAAGTTAAATAAGCAAGGTGACAACATACAGGTTTGACGTACTCCTTTTCCAATTTGGAACCAATCTGTTGTTCCATGTCCATTTCTCAAAAGGCAGGTCAGGTGGTGTGTATTCCCACCTCTTTCAGAATTTTCCACAGTTCATTGTGATCCACACAGTCAAAGCCTTTGGCATAGTCAATAAAGCAGAAATATATGTTTTACTGGAACTCTCTTGCTTTTTCGATGATCCAGTGGATGTTGGCAATTAGATCTCTGGTTCCTCTACCTTTTCTAAAACCAGCTTGAACATCTGGAAGTCCATGGTTCATGTATCCCTAAGGGGAGGGGAGGGATAAATTAGGAGTTTGGGATTAACAGATACAAACTTCTATTTATAAAACAGATGAACAAAAATTACCTACTGTATTGCACAGGAAACTCTACTCAGTGTCGTGTATAATAATAACCTATTGTGTGCATGCCTGCTAAGTTGCTTCAGTCATGTCAGACTCTTTGTGACACTATGGACTATAACCAGTCAGGTGCCTCTGTCCCTGGGATTGTCCAGGCAAGAATACTGGAGTGGGTTGTCATGCTCTCTCCTCCAGGGGATCTTCCCAACCCAGGAATTGAAACTGCTCGTCTTATGTCTCCTGCATTGGCAGGCAGGTTCTTTACCATTAGTGTCACCTGGGAAGCCCAATAACCTATTAATGTATGGGAAAAAATCTGAAAAAAATAGATGTGATATATATGTGTAACTGAATCACTTTGCTATATACCTGAAAAATCAACTATAATTCAATTTTTAAAAGATGTGAAAAAAACAGGAAAAAAAGGAAATGAATGAACAAACATGAAAAGAGTGGCCCTGTCTCTCCCTAGCACTTTCCCTCTGCCCCCCTGTCCTCGTCCTCGACACTTCCCAGAGTGCCCTCCATGTTAACCCTCCTCCATTTGATATTTAGTAGTATCAAACTAATTAAGAGTATCCAACTCATTCACTCTTTAATGTATATCCTTATACTCTCCAAATAGTGACTGTTCGTTCACATTAACTGGGACAGGAATTCTTGCAGATGACAGAAGTGTACCTGGAATCATAGTGTTTGCATTAGGGAAGCCTGTGGCCGAGGCTTGTAGTGAGTCTTCTCTGGATCCCCACATACAGCATAAAACATTCCCAGTGGATGTCACAATGTCCACCAGGCTCAGAGCTGCCTTCAGGAGTGGGGTGTGACTGTTTATTTGGGGTCCCAGGGCAGCCACCTTCTGATGGCTATGATGCCACCAGCCCTGACCCCCTTTTCTGATACGAAACTAGGATTCTTATGGGACTGTGCTTTACCTCCCATGATTATGATCATGATCATTTAATTCCTTTGGCTCAGGATGTGTCATCTTGGAAGAGGAGTTGATAAAGTCCCTCTAATTAAAAATTACCTTCCAGGCTCCTTCCCTGCCCTGGGGTTTGGTTAATAGGATCTTTCTATCAAGCTAACATTCAAGGTCTTGCCATCCGTACTTCAGACCTGCGGGTGTATTTGTGTTCTTGGTGAATTACGAAGACTTGAGAGACCTTCTCTCTTCTCAGTTTGTCATCCTCATTATTATTTTATGAACTAGATGAAAAGAAGATGCTGCATAGCAGAGCAGATTAAGAGGCAGACTGTGAGGGGTGAGGAAGAGGGAGATAGTGATGAGATGATGCTCAAGGGCAATGAGGGAGCAGAGGGCGAAGAGACAAGGCGAAGCAGGAGGGAAACTGAAAAAAAAAAAAAAAAAAAAAAAAAAAACAAGAAGAGAAATGATTCCTGCCTGGAGAGAGAGGTCTAAACAAGGTGATGGTAGCTCTCATGTCCTTGACACCCCCTCCTAATTAGAGAATCTGTCATGCCTGAGACGTGCCACTAGTGCAAGCTGCTAGTTTCATGTAGAGCTGTATGACTTGAATATTTTGCTTAGCTCTATGCTAAGATCCACTCCATGGCTCCTGGCTGCTGGGGTAGGCGGTAAAGTCAGGCATCATCTGTCTCACTGATTTATCTCCTACATTCATTCCTGGCGCCTTCCAGGGACAGAACATTTTGGGCTCCAGTTGGTGCCCTCTGACTTACCTAAAGTACAAAAAGGTGAGGGATATAAAGAGGTAATCAGTTCAGTTCATTTCAGTTGCTCAGTTGTGTCCAACTCCTTGCAACCCCATGGACTGCAGCATGCCAGGCTTCCCTGTCCATCATCAAATCCCAGGACTTGCTCAGACTCATGTCCATTGAGTCAGTGATGCATGAACCAAGCTGCTGTGGCAGGCGAGACCCAGGAAGTTCTCTGAGCACCTCAACATCATTGTGAAAGCATTTTTGTTATTGCTGCCCTCATTTTTGTTGCCAGGAAAGTAGAGATATTCTATAAGTTCTTATTTTTCTTCTTGTTTTATTTTCAAAATTTTATTATAAAGAAGTTCACACGTATGAAAAAGATCAAATAATTGTACAGCACACTCACATGTCTGGTACCTGTTTCCCTCAATTAGCATTTTACCCCACTGGCTTTATCATAATCCAGCTCCTTATTCATCCATCAATCACCTTGTTTGCTTTTCTTCCGCTTGCTGTACACAGGTATGGCCGATATGTATATTTTCCCTACTTAATCTACTAATAGCTCATTTTGCTTCCATGAATATTAATCATGGTGTATTTCACACACCCCTCTTAAACTGGAGATTCTCCCCTTGATCATTGTTGCCTCCTTACACTTGTCTTTCTTGAGAAAGAGAACAGAGCTAGAAGTATCGCACTCCCTGACTTCAGACTACCCCATAAAGCTACAGTAATCAAAACAGCATGGTGCTGGCCCCAAAACAGACATCGACCAATAGAAAAGAATAGAGGGCCCAGAAATAAACCCATATGCCTATGGTCAATTAGTCTATGACAAAGGTGGCCAGAATGAAGAATGGGGAAAACACAGTATCTTCAATAAGTGGTGCTGGGAAAACTGGATAGTTCCATGTAAAACAGTGAGATTGGAACATTTTCTCATACCATATACAAAAATGAACTCAAAGCAGATTAAAGGACCTAAATGTAAGACCTGAAAACATAAAGCTCCTAAGAGAGAACTTAGGCAGAAACACTCTTTGACATGTACTGTGGAAATATATTTTCTTTGATGTGTCTTCTCCAGTAAAAGAAATGAAAGCAAAAATAAACAAATGGGGCTGAATTAAACTTCAAAGCATTTGCACAGCAAAGGAAACCATTGGCAAAATGAAAAGACAATCAACTGAATGAGAGAAAATATTTTCAAGTGATATGAACAATAAGGGATTAATATCCAAAATATATGGAGAACTCATACAATTCAATATCAAAGAACAACTCATTTAAAAAATGGGCAGATATGAATAGACATTTCTCCAAAGAAGGCAAACAAATGGCCAATGGGCACATGAAAAAATGTTCAACATCATTAATAATCAGAGGAATGCAAATCAACCCACAAGCTGGATATCACCTTATGCCTGTCAAAATGGGCATCATCAAAATATCTACAAATAGTAAATGTAGGTGAGGATGTGGAGAAAAGGAAACCCTTGTGCCCTGTTGGTGGTGGGAATGTAAATTGGTACAGCCACTGTGGAAAATAATATGGAGCTTTCTCAAAAATTTAAAAATATGATCCAGAGATTCTACTTATAAATATATATCTGAAGAAAATAAAAGTGCTAATTTGAAAAGGTATATGCACTCCAATGTTCATAGTAGCATTATTTACAATACTCAAGATACCAAGGCAACCTAAGTGTCCATCCACAGATGAGTGTATAGAGATACTGTGGTGTATATATACAATGGAATATTACTCAGTCATAAAAAGATGAAACCTTGCCATTTGCAATAATCATGGATGGATTTGGAGGGTATCATGCTAAGTGAAGTAAGTCAAACAGAGAAAGACAAACACTTTATGTTATTGCTAGTATGTGAAATCTAGAAAATAAATGAATAAAACAAGTCAGAATCAGACTTACAGATATAGTTCAGTTCAGTTGCTCATTCATGTATGACTCTTTGCGACCCAATGGACTTCAGCACACCAGGCCTCCCTGTTCCTCACCAGCTCATGGAGTTTACTCAAACTCATGCCCATTGAGTCGGTGATTCCATCTAACCATCTCATCCTCTGTCATCCCATTCTCCTCCCGCCTTCAATCTTTCCCAGCATCAAGGTTTTTTCAAATGAGTCAGTTCTTTGCAACAGGTGGCCAAAATATTGGAGCTTCAGCTTCAGCATCAGTCTTTCCAAAGAGTATTCAGGACTAATTTCCTTTAGGATGGACTGGTTGGATCTCCTTGCAGTCCAAGGGACTCTCAAGAGTCTTCTCCAACACCACAATTCAAAAGCATCAATTCTTTGGTGCTCAGCTTTCTTTATAGTTCAACTCTCACATCCATACATGACTACTGGAGAAAACATAGCTTTGACTAGATGGACCTTTGTTGTCAAAGTAATGTCTCTGCTTTTTCATATGCTGTCTAGGTTAGTCATAGCTTTTCTTCCAAGGAACAGGTATCTTTTAATATCATGGCTGCAGTCACCATCTGCAGTGATTTTGTAGCCCCCCAAAATAAAGTTTGTCACTATTTCCATTCCCCATCTATTTGCCATGAAGTGATGGGACCAGATGCCATGATCTTAGTTTTCCGAATGTTGAGTTTTAAGCCAACTTTTTCACTCTAGTCTTTCACTTTCATCAAGAGGCTCTTTTGATGTTCTTTGTTTTCTGCCATAAGTGTGGTGTCATCTGTAAAAAGGCCTCCTCAGACAACCATTGTGCATTTCTGAATTTCCTTTTCTTGGGGATAGTCTTGATCACTGCCTCTTGTACAATATCACAAACCTCCATCCATAGTTCTTCAGGCACTCTTTCTATCAGATCTAATCCCTTGAATCTATTTGTCACTTCCACTGAATAATCGTAAGCAACTGGATTTAGGTCATACCTGAATGGTCTAGTGATTTTCCCTATTTTCTTCAATTTAAATCTGAATTTGGCAATAAGGAGTTCATGATCTGAGCCACAGTTGGCTCTCAGTCTTGTTTTTGCTTACTATATAGAGCTTCTCCATCTCTGGCTACAAAGAATATAATCAATCTGATTTTGGTATTGACCATTTGGTGATGTCCATGTGTAGAATCTTCTCTTGTGTTGTTAGAAGAGGGTGTTTGCTATGACCAGTGCGTTCTCTTGGCAAAACTCTATTAGCCTTTGCCCTGCTTCGTTCTGTATTCCACGCCAAATTTGTCTGTTACTCCAGGTATCTCTTGACTTCCTAATTTTGCATTCCAGTCCCCTATAATGAAAAGGACATCTTTTTTTGGTGTTACTTCTAGAAGGTCTTGTAGGTCTTCATAGAACTGTTCAACTTCAGCTTCTTCAGCATTACTGGTCAGGGCATAGACTTGGATTACTGTGATATTGAATGGTTTGCCTTGGAAACGAACAGAGATCATTGTGTCGTTTTTGAGGCTGCATCCAAGTACTGCATGCAGTCGGACTCTTTTGTTGACTCTGATGGCTACTCCATTTCTTCTAAGGGATTATTGCCCACCTTAGTAGATATAAAGGTCACCTGAGTTACATTCACCCATTCCAGTCCATTTTAGTTCACTGATTCCTAAAATGTTGATGTTCACTCTTGCCATCTCCTGTTTGACCATTTCCAATCTGCCTTGATCATGGCCCTAACAGTCCAGATTTCTATGCAATGTTGCTCTTTCCAGCATCGGACTTCATTTACATCACGTCACTTCTACAACTGGGTGTTGTTTTTGCTTTGGCTCCATCCCTTCATTCTTTCTGGAGTTATTTCCCCACTGATCTCCAGTAGCATATTGGGCACCTACTGACCCGGGGAGGTCCTCTTTCAGTGTCCTGTGTTTTTGCCTTTTCATACCGTTCATGGGGTTCTCAAGGCAAGAATCCTGCAGTGGTTTGCCATTCCCTTCTCCAGTCACAGATACAGAAAGAAACTAAATCTAGTGTTTACTAGTGGCGAAGGGGAAGAGGGAAGGTGCAAGAGAGGAGTAGGGGGGTAAGAGGTACAAACTAATACATGTAAAATAATTAAACAATAAAGATATATTGTATAATACAGAGAAATGTAGCTGTTATTTTGCAATAATTTTAAATGGAGAATACTGTATAAAAAATAATGAATAGTATGTTGTATACCTGAAACTAATATGAGATTGGAAATTAACTATACTTCAATTAAAAAATAGTATTCTTCAAATTGCTTTGAGCATACAGGTAAAGTTATTTTGGAATGAATTCTGGAATTGGATTTATAAAGTGACAGTCATGTATATTCAGCTTTGTTGCTTCACTCCCAGTTGGTTCTAGATGATCTTGCTGATTTACTTTCCCACCAGCATCCTTTCTTCACACTATCAGGCTTTTGAATTTTTGCCAGATTCATAGATATAAAATGATATGTCATTATATTATTAATTATTTGCATTATCTGCATCTTTTCATGTTTATTGGCTATTTAGACTTCTTTTGTTGTTTAACTGCTAATACCATTTGTTTAATTTTCCACTGAATTGTTTGTCTTTTTTAACATAAATTTATTTATTTTAATTGAAGGTTAATTACTTTACAATATTGTATTGGTTTTGCCATACATCAACATGAATTCGCCACAGGTATACACGTGTTCCCCATCCTGAACCCCCCTCCCTCCTCCCTCCCTGTATAGTGACATATATTTTTTATTTACACATTTTCACAGTGGTTCTTATACATATATGTTTTTTATACTGTTTTAACTTGCTTGTGACATTTTAAAAACTGTTCATTCTGTCTTTTGCTGAACAGAAGTTTTACAATTTATTACAATTATATTTACCAATGTTTTTTTCTGTGATCTGTACTTTTTGCATCTTATTAAAGAAATTGCTCTTTTCTTGAAGTCACAGTGGCATTTTTTTTCTCTTGACCCTTAGGTTTTGCTGTCGTGTGTAGGACTTTATGGATTTTTTTTTCTGTATGTTGTGAGTCACTGTATATATTTCCTACTTGAACAATCAGTTTCCCAGGATAATTTCTTAAATTATCCTTATCCTATCTACTTATAATGTCACCTTTACCCTGAGTTATAGCTATGGTACTTCTGGTAGTGGTGGTGTTTTTATATTGATTTATACCACACTTTTTTACTTTGATAAATAACGATGTTTTATAAGGAAAGCCCTAGTTCCTTAATGCTTTTTCTTTAAATCATTATAGCTCTTGTGTCTCTTTACTTACTATAAATTAATTTTAGCTAGTCAAATTTTATAAATTACCATGCTGAATTTTGGCCACTATCGTAGTTAATTTATAGATAAATTGGGGAAGAATTGACGTCTTCTATTTTTGGTGCTTCCCTTAGTTATATCTGTCTAGATCTGCAGGTACATCTGCAGCTACATCTGCACTTATATCCACATCTACATCTGTACCTGTCTTTCTGCACATCTGCACTGCCTCTATTCTGTGTCTGCTCTGCAGCTCTATCTATGTTTGTGTCTGTGGCTACTGGGAATGAAATTGTATTTTAGAATCTTATTGTGTTTAAATTTTTGCTTGATGTACTGGGCTACCACTAATGCTCATATGTCAGTCTTACATCTGGTAGAGGACTGGGACTCTGATGACATGAAGGATGATCAAATGTGGAGGATGAGGGGTCCTGGTTAAATGGACTTATCAGGACTCTTGCTAAAACTGGGCAATAAGGAGAGGAAAATGGAAATAGACCTAGATGAGAAAGTTCTACAACCCTGTGAAGAGTTTGATTAAGGAGAGAATCTCCATCATATCCAGGTATTTTGCTATTTTATTTTTCAGTTCAGTTCAGTTCAGTTGCTCAGTCATGTCTGACTCTTTTATTTTTATCTTTTAAATTAATTAATTATATTTATTTTATCTTTTATTTATTTTTATTTTATTTAATCTCTTATTTTTATTGTATTTTTAAGCAGTTTTTATACATTCTTTGTTGAGTGTTTGGAGATGCCATATTATTTACAAATAAAGGTATATTGTTTGCAAATGAAGACAAGATTTATTCATCTATAATTCTTACTCCTCTTAAAAAAAGAAATGTCATTGCATTGGCTAGGATCTCCATTACAGTGTTGAATAGACGTGGTGAGAATCTGCATGTTTTTCTGTTTAGTCTCTAAACAGAACACATCTAATATTTTCCCATTAGTACTTGCTCTGGATTTCTGTTAGCTATCATTTAAGGGCTTCCCTTATGGCTCAGCTGGTAAAAAATCCGCCTGCAATACGGGAGACCTGGGTTTGCTCCCTGGATTGGAAAGATCCCCTGGAAAAGGGAAAGGCTATCCGCTCTAGTATTCTGGCCTGGAGAATTCCATGGACTGTATAGTCCATGGGGTCACAAAGAGTCAGACATGACTGAGTGACTTTCACACTCACCAAACTAAGGACATCTCTTTTATTTCCACCTAGTTTGCTAAATGCATTTTAAATTAAATAAATATTAAACTTCACCAGTTTTTGCGTCATTTGAAATAACCATAGATTTTCCTTCTCTGATCTGAAAATAGGGAGTATTATTAAAATTGATTTTGGATGTTGAAGCATCTTTGTGGTTTTGAGAAAGACCCTACTTGGTCATCATGGTTTTTAAATATAATTAATTGTATTGTGGAAACTAATTTGTGAATATTATTTTATGGTTTTCGCCTATTTGCTCTTAATGAGATTGACCTCTAATTATGTTCTCTTGCACTATCTTTTTTAATTCTTGTATTAAGCTCATAATAGCTGAATAATGAATTGGGTGTTTTTCAGCCTTTTAAAATTCTCATTTCAATTTGTGTAAGAACCAAATCAACTCTTTCCTGATCCTTGTATGTTTTTGTTGAGTAAGTATATAGGCTATTGAATATCGTCTCAATTTCTTTAACAATTAACTTATTTTGTCTGTTTACTTTTTCTTGGGTCAGTTGTATTAATTTATATTACTACAAAAATTGTCCATTATACTTAAGTTTCTAAATTTATTAGCAGAAGATTATATCATATATTCTCACAGAAACTATTCTTAAATTTTATTTTATATTAGAGTATATTTGATTAATAATATTGAGCTTGTTTCATACATAAATGTATCTATTTCTTCAAATTCTTTTCCCATTTAGGTTGTTATATAATATTGAGCAGAGTTTTCTCTATGCTATACAGTAGGTGCCCATTGGCTTTCAATTTTAAAGATAGCAGTGTGTGCATGTCAGTCCCAAACTCCCAATCTACTTCTCCCGCAACCTTTCCACCAGTAACCATAAATTCATTCTCTAAACCTGTGAGTCTGTTTCTGTTCTGTAAATAAGTTCATTTATATCATATTTTTAGATTCCAAAAAAAGTGATATCATATGCTATTTGTCTTTTTCTGACTTACTGCACATAGTATGATTGTCTCTGATCAGTGATCAGTGAAAGTGGCTCAGTCGTGTCCAATTCTTTGTGATCCAATGGACTATACAGTCCATGGAACTCTCCAGGCCAGAACACTGGAGTGGGTAGCCTTTCCGTTCTCCAGGGGATCTTCCCAACCCAGGGATCGAACCCAGGTCTCCCGCATTGCGGGCAGATTCTTTACCAGCTGAGCCACAAGGGAAACTGGAGTGGGTAGCCTATGCCTTCTGCAGTGGATCTTCCTGACCCAGGAATTGAACGGGGTCTCCTGCTTTGCAGGCGGATTCTTTACCAGCTGAGCTGTGAGGGAAGCCCGTGATCGTCTCTAGGTCCATCCATGCTGCTGCAAATGGTGTTAAAGAAATGTAATCCTTGTGGCATCTCCGGTACTTTGCTTAATATTTTATCCATTCTCCACTTCTTTGCAAACCATTCGTCTGCTCTGCCATCACTCAGTTCTCCTGCATCTGAGGTCAGGAGTCTTATCTCTTTTTCTCAGATGGAGAACAGAGGCAAAGAGATGCTTACTGACCCCATCAATGTCTCTGGACTGCTGGTAAAAACTGAGACAAGGATTCACACCCACATTTGCTCTCACTAATCTGGACTTTTCCAGCCCTTTTATGGTGTAGTGGTGGTTTCTTGTGCATCCCATGTTTTTGACAGTGATCTCTCACTCTTTTTAAATTTTTTTCTCTTTCGTAGATCTTCATTTTGACTTGAGTATCAGTTACATTTGAAAGTTAGAAATTCTGTGCAGGCTGCTACCCATGCCTCCCTCATCTCATCATAAACATCACATCAGGTGGGCCTGAAGTTGAATTAAGGGAGCTGGGCTCTTCAGGCACTTGGAGAATCGGAAAGGGATTCACTCATTCTGCACAAACTGATGATCTCACGTCTGACCGAAGGAAACATTGTAAACAAAGGAAATATCCAAGGGGATGCTGCCTTCTGTATTCAGAGAAAGACATCCCATCTCAGCTCTCCTAGGAATCTTTAGACTTTGATGAGATTCTATTTGTATTAATGGAAGCAATGAAATTCAAATGTTTAGGCCAGTACCAGGGGTGTTGGAAGCATAACGAGTTGGATTAAGGAAAGAGACATTTAGTCTGATCAGGAAAATCTCTTAATGAGCTCTCCTAGACAGTGAAATTAGGAGAGAAAAACTAGTCTGGGCTGGATGAAGAGTAGTCCACAGAGATGGGAATGAAGGGTCTTGTACTTAACTCAAGGCTACGTGATCCATCATGTCTTCCCAAGTTAACCTGCTTTGCTCCTGAAATTGTTACAGCTTCCTGTTGTTTATAACTTCCCTCCTCACACAGGGGAATCTGTTTAGTTTGTTAAAAATAACAAGCAACATTTGAGTGCTTCCTCTGTGCTAGGTGATTTGTCTTGGCATTTAAGTATCATGATTTCTGACACTGAAATTAAGTTGAGTTGCAACTCATACTTGCTTTTGTTTGGTTAATCATCTGGCTTCTCTACAAGGTCTAAGGCCTCTGAGGCAGAAGCTGGGCTTTTCCTCCAGTCCCGTCTTTGTGCCTGGTGCTGAACTGAGTCGGCCTGGGGACATTCTCAGGCTCCGTGTGAAGCTGTTGAGTTAATGAAGGACCTGGCTCTCTAACACCCAGAGAGTGTTAGAGAGCTAGCATGGGGCCCATGCCTATAAAAATACTGACTCAGTATTCCATGGCCTATAACAATACTGACTCAGTGATATTGATTACATGTCTGATTGAATGCTGTTTCCCTCACTGATCTCTGATTTCCTTGAGTGTAGTTTTCGATCCTGGCACTTGCCTGTCATATAAGTGCCATGTATGTGCAATGGGGGAGGGCATCAGGGCCCAGCGACGCTGGCCGAGACTGGTTCCTGCTTAGATTAGGTACCAGGCCTAGATAGGACTAATGGTCCTCACTTCCCCCAGGTTTCAGCCCAGTTTTAAGAAATCCAACCAGTATAAGCTGCATTTCCAAAATGTCACTTTCCTTATGGGTTGTTGTTGTTATTGCTCAGTCGTGTCCAACATGACCCCATGGATTGCAGCGTGCCAGGCTTCCCTGTCCATCACCATCTCCTGGAGCTTGTTCAAACGTATGTCCATCGAGTCGGTGATGCCATCTCAACCATCTCATCCTCTGTCATCCCCTTCTCCTGCCTTCTTCCTTATGGGTACCTGTTTGCTTGATTTGGATTAATGTTTGTCTACAATTTTATTCAAATCCTGTGCTATTTCGAGGATCTATAGTACTTTCTCTGACTTTATGTGAGTGACCACATTCACTTATAAAGAAACAGTTCTTATACTGCTTGAATGCGCTTGAACCCACTTCTCTGTCCTCCATGTCCAGTGCCATTAAGAGGAAGGCTGCAGAGGGGCCAGGAGGAGTCACCCTCCTAATGTCGTCTCCAGCTGTGCATCTTAAATCTCAGTTGCTGGTGAATATGGTCCCTGGCCACGGGCAGTAAACCACACACTCCCAGGTTTGCTGGTGACCTGTAGGGCAATGTAATCACAGTGGATGTTGGGGAAAGACTGGAATCCTTGCAGGCATACAAGGCAACTTGTGAATACAAAAAAAGAAAAAAGCTCTCTCCAAGTTAGATCTTTCAGCAGAGCACCTATTTTATTTTTATCGGTTGAACAGTTGGTGTACTCGCAGAAACACATCTGTTCTCCACTCTGCAGGTGGCCGTTACAGCACAGCCTCTAGGTGGACATTAAGAAGGGCTGTGCTGTCAGAAGAAAGAGTGGTGCAGATTGTCGTCCAGCCCACCAGGAAACGGCTTCGTTCACATCTGGGTCCCCCGCTCCAGCTCCAGCTATGAATGTCAGTGGGGGTGGCAGCACTGGTTTTAAAAGCCAGGGTGGAGGGACAGGGATGGGGGGCCTGTCGCTGCTTCCTGGGGTTCCCCCTCACTGGGCCTTCTGGGGTCTCCCTGGCACTGGGCAAAGGGCGGACAGCAGCCCTTTTCCCCGAGGGGATTTGCAGCTGGACGTTAGGACACTGGTGGGCGGGGCGGGGGGGGGTCCTCTCCTGAAAAGTGTGCCCGCTCACTGGACACCCATGCCTCACCAGAGAGGCAGATGCATCAGGTGTACAGGATAAGGGGTGGGTTGGTCCCCCAAACTCCTGGATCCAAGTCCCCGCTGCCCGGGGCCTCAGGATGTGACTGAGGTACTTGACACTTGTAACTCAAGTTACCGAGGTCACTGATAGGGGTGCTTCATCTAAGGTGACTCCTAGGAAGGGGAAGGAGAAGGCAATGGCACCCCACTCCAGTACTCTTGCCTGGAAAATCCCATGGACGGAGGAGCCTGTGGGCTGCAGTCCATGGGGTCGCTGAGAGTCGGACACGACTGAGTGACTTCACTTTCACTTTTCACTTTCATACATTGGAGAAGGAAATGGCAACCCGCTCCAGTGTTCTTGCCTGGAGAATCCCAGGGACGGTGGAGCCTGGTGGGCTGCCGTCTATGGGGTCGCACAGAGTCGGACATGACTGAAGCGACTTAGCAGCAGCAGCAGGAAGGGCAAACCTGGCCGTAGGCGGCACAGAGGGAAGGCGGCCTGAGGACGGGGGATGGGAGAGAGTCCACACGCCAAGGAGAAGGGCCGGAGCAGATCCCTCCTTCAGCTGCAGAGGGACTAACCCTGCCGCGCCTCCGTCTTGAGCTTCTAGCCTCCAGATCAGGAGGCAACGCGTCTGTGGTCTGAGCTGCTCACTGCGCAGCTTTGTTCCTGCAGCCCCACGGAGCTGACCCAGGAGGCGTCATGCCCAAGCGTGGACCCCGAGCTCCACAGGAATGTCTCTGAGATGCATTCAGGATTCTTCTCCACACGCCTGACCCCCGCCATCCTTGGTGGGGCGTTTCCATGGACAGAGCCGTCAGCAACTTGTCCCCAGGGCTGATTGTCCATTGCTCTGCAACGCCTCTAGCAGACCTTGGAAACTGTCTCATTTACTATTGGATCTGGAATTTAGCAGGTGTGTTTGGGAACCAGGTCACCTAACTGCTTCAGAAATCATTTTGCTTGTCCTGAGAAGACTGCAGGAACATTTAGAAACAGACTCTAAGTGGCTCCAGCAGGTGGACTGTTGATTCTTGGTTTTTAGAGAACATCCGTGGAGCCCGTCATTGACAGTGTCTGTAACTGCCTGGCTCTGCCTCCGTGTAATGAAGCATCCCTGTGTCATGATTACCATTGTGACAACAAGATGGATGTTTCAAAGACGCACTTCTGTGCTCAATCAAATTTGAGAAACACATTACAGTCAGTCTTTTGCGTGGGGCTGTTTACTCCTGCTTGTGGCTAATTAGTCAAGATGAATGGACAAATGGGAACTGCCGTCCTCCCAGCCCATCAACTGGCTGCTGCTTTGTTCTGAAAAGGGCAATTATTGTCAGTTTAAAAATATTTGATGCCACAGAGGATTTAAATTAAGAGAGAGAGAGGAGTGATCAGGTTTCTACGAGGCTGTCATGAGAGGGAGGTAAGACAAGGTTCCTCACACAGAGGTGGCCAACCTCTTCCCAAAGAGACAGACAACTCTTCCCAAAGAGACAAACTGGGGGTGCCCCAGGGCACAGCATCCTGCCCTGAGTGTGGAAAAAGCAAACAGGGTATGTTTGGTCTAACCTAAAAGCAACAACGGGGGCAGAATATCTTGGAACAAGGCTGCAGTTTTACTTGGTCAAAGCTCCTTTTAGGAAAACCAAACTGTATGGAGGAGCAGAGAAAGAAATGGATGCAGAAAACTGGCTTCCACCGGCCAGCTGAGCACCTTTGAGCCTCATCTTCTAACCCAAGTTTTCTCATAAAAGGTAATCATTTCTACCTGTGGGAGTAACACGTGAGCTGATGCTTAATCAAACTCTTAGAAGCCTGCAAAACCCATGCAAATTAATCCTTTCCAGAAGACAGCTGTGCATGTTCTTTGCCTTCCTGTTTTGGCAGATTTTTTTGTGACTCTGAAAATGAATTGATATTGTGCTTATAAAAAGTGAAAATATTCAAAGCCGCATTTCCAGTGGATAACTTCCTGTTCTATGTCTGTTTTACCCACCAGCCCTCACTGGCCACTACTGAGAAATGTGCAGTCTCATAGTGTCATTCTGATTACTGCGAAAACTGCAGTGACTCAGTGTTGGGTCTAGAATTCTGGTCTGTCCTATGGTTGTATGGCCCAGAACCATCCTCTTTTTGCTTTTCGTCAGCTCTCAGTTGGTTTCTCAGGGCCAGGTATTTGAAGGGCCTTGGGGTGATGTCATCCTTTAGTAGTTCTGGGTTGGAAGAGTTAAATGACTACATGGCCAAGTTCTTCCATGTTATAGGGTAACAATATCAGCAATGGTGCATGAATTGGGGCCAATAACACAAATCTCTCAAGTCCATTGGAGTTTTATTCTCTCTGTATTGGGTCCTTGCCTCCAGGAAAACTTAGTGACACATGCTTAGTCACTCAGTCATGTCCGCGTCTTTGTGACCCTATGGACTGTAACCCACCAGGCAGGGATTTCCTAGGCAAGAATACAGGAGCAGGTTGCCATTTTCTTCTCTAGGGGATCTTCCTTACCCAGGAATCTGGGTCTCTTGGTGACACTGCTGGAGGCAAATATAGCAACCCAGAGGAGATGGTCCATAATTTTTCCTAAGCACTGCCTTTTCCTTGGGAGCAAAAACCTACCCGTATTGGCTCAGGGTAATGCTGGTTCTTGCTGCACTCTATCGCCTTCACACTTCAGAAATATATTTTGTTCTCTATTTAATTGTCTAAAACCTCCCAGACAGAATGTCTTCTCCAAACATTGGTACTGTTCTCGGCGAGGACATCGGCTTCTGGATCACTGCTGGGTCTTCTACGCAGCTGTGGTTCAACATCAAGCTAAGCACATCTGTGTTTTGTGTTGTTATTTTAATTTAGAGGCTGCTCACACATTGAACACTTTTTGAAGTCAGCATTGGTCATGAACACATATTTATACCTAGAATAAAACTGAGCCAAGATAGGAAACATCTTTGCCAAGGGAAAGCAAACAACACCTCTCTCACCTGGACTGGCAAATGTCTGGGTACACAGTACTCTTTTGTTAGTAACAAAGGTTGAGCTGCAGGTAATCCTCCAGTTTCCCTTTATCTACGCTGTGGGGATAAGTACTCAACATTTTGCCGTCACCTTGCATCCTCTGAATGCACGTTATTACGTGTGAAACCCTGTAATTGGTGTTTTCACATTGTTGCTAAAGCTCCTTACCAGTCCAGGAGAGGTGTGTTGTTATTTTCCCTTTGTACTCATAGAGAAACTGAGACTCAGAGAGAGAAAAAAATATTCAGTTTCATGAGAACCAACTCTGTGATGTTTGATGTGTAATCTGTCGTTCCTTCCCTTGTAAATGTTGGAATAATTTCACTTCTAGGTGAGTGACAGTAGCAAAATAATGGAGACCTCTGTGCCTTTTACACAGATTCATCATTGTATTTCACATGGTCTATCTATCATCTGTTATCTGTGCATCTAAGTGTCTATTATATATCTATTTATCATCTACATATCTATTATCTATATATCTATTATTTACCTACTTATCTATTATCTACCTATTATTTAGCTATCTGATAGCTATCTTCTATCTATTATCTATCTATGTATCTGTCTATTATCTGTCATCTATGTATTATCTATGTATCTCTTGTCTATGTTTCTATTTATCTATCTAATTTTAACTATTTTATCTATTTTAACTAGTATTTAATCTATCTAATTTTCTCAAACCATGAGTGTAAGTTGCATGCATCATATCGTTTATCCTTTAATACTTCAGAGTGTTTCTCAAGATCAAGGACACTTTCTAACATGACCACAATACAGTTATTAAATTCAGGGATTTTTAACATTGACACAATGTTATTTATCAAAACTATAGCCCATATTCCAGCTTTGCAGTTGTTTCCAAATGTGTTTTACAGCAATTTAGCCTCTGGCCCCGTATGCACGGTGAGTTGCCACGTCTCTTTAGGCTCCTGTCACCTGGGAGGGACCCTCAGCCTTTGTCTTTTATGCCACTTTTGGGTACAGGCCAGGTATTTCCAGGATGTCCCCTCAGTGTGTTTACTTGGTGTTTAGATAGTGCATGCCTGAGTGGTAGTATTTTGTAAGTGATGTTGTGTCCTCGGTGGGTCATATCACAGGGTTCATAAAGTTGGTTTGTCCCAATATTGGTGATACTAATTTTGATTCCATTTCTCCTCTAAAAAGCACTATTTATTATTTTTTATTTAAATAACTTGTTAAAAATATTTTGAGGCCAAGTAAATACCCCATTTCTCACTGAACTCGCACCCGCTAATTTTATTTTAATTTTCATTCATGGTATTTGCCCAAGGGCTTCACAGGTTGTGTAGTGGTAAAGAACCTGTCTGCCAATGCAGGAGACACAGGAGACATGGGTTCAATCCCTGGGTCAGGAAGATCCCCTGTAGGAGGGCATGGCAACCCACTCCAGTATTCTTGCCTGAAAAATTCCGTGGACAGAGAAGCCTGGCAGTCTACAGTCCATGGGGTTGTAGAGAGTTGGACACAACTGAGCGACTAAGCACACACATCCCATCATGTATGCCTAAATCAATTACTACCACAACAAGGAAAATATGCTGATCTGTTTTCTTTTACATAACTTGAGGATCTGTTGTCAGGGCTGACTGCTTATGGAAGCTTTGAGAATTAAGGGTTGTTAATGTCCATTCTGGGACACAAGTTGATAGTCATAGCTATTAGTGGAGAAGTTAGCTTTTGAACTTAGGACTTTTAACCAAGATGAGATATTGGTTTCTAAATCTCTAAAGATTTCACTCTTTAGAGGTTATTTGTAATTAATTATAACAGGGACACTTTATTTTATCTTTGGCTCTAGACTTCTTTGTTCAATAAGTTGTCACCAGATGGACCACCACAGAGTTTAGTTTTGGTGGTCTTAAGGTGTGAACCCATTTCACGTTCTTACTGCTTGCCTATAAGGTGGGTCCAAGTGTTTTCCACTGCTGGGCACCTAGAGTCTACAGCCAGTAGGCATGGAATATGCATTCACTGCAAAATTAATGGCTGGGTCAACACTGCTTTGAAGTTGACCTCTGAGTGCAGCCCAGTGGAAAGCTTCTTAAAAGCTAAAAGCAAAGAAAATACATAACATTAAATTCCAACTTGTGGGAAAGTCTTCCTCCCTAACCAGGCTAGGGTTTGGTCTAATTCCACTTGACATGGGTTTCCTACCACTGATGTATTCTGAGGGGACTTTGACGGGTGCTTGTGGGGTCAGTTAATGGGGAAACTGTGTTCCACTTATTGAGGGACGAAGTGAGTTTTTTTTGTTTGTTTGTGTATTTGTCCTTATATGATAGAGCCATCTAGGAGTGGAGATGACACGTCTTTGTTGTTGAGAGGCGAGTCAAATGTTGAGATCCCGGGGCAAGAGACGTCAGAGTGGAAGGAGAGACTAGGACGCTAGAAGATCTAAAGCAAGGACTATTCATCGAAGACAGAAAGCACCAGAACTGAGGCCACAGGCGGCGTGTTGGTCTCAGAATTCTGCAGGGTGGGCAGGGAGGGGCCCCAGGGGGAGCCCTAGGTTCAAGCCGGAACCCTGTGGGGAGGCCCAGGTGATGGCAGCAGTGCCGGGCTTACCGTGGAGATGTGTCATTCCCAGATGCTGGAAGTGCCACTGGCTTTGGAATTGGCAGTGGTAAGCTAATCTTGTCCCTCTTTTGCCAGTGAGGAGAAGTCAGGGGAATAAATGAGAGTGTGAGAAGGGGAAGGGAGTATTGTGAAACCCTTTGTGTCCTTGTGATGACCTTGAATTTCTAAGACTGAGTGGAGGAAAATGATTTTTATACGCTCGCCCAATTCCCCAAGGACCCTGGTGCTAATTCTAAGTGTGTAATGTGTGAGTCTCTGAGGTGTCTATACAAAAGAGTTTGCTGAACCCCAGTTGACGATAATATACTACATGGGTGTTGACTTCAAGGCAGCCATTTTTGAGGTTTCACTGTATCATTTTCCTAGCTGCAACACTCACAAAAGAGATGACCACTTACATTCATCTGCTTTCCAGAGGCGTCCTGGATATAGCACTACAGAAGCATGGACTCATTAGAGAACCTCTTTGGCACCCACATAGAGCTATAAAGACCTAGCAGATATTTTTCTCTTTTTTTTAATGTAATATTTTCAGCTCGGTTTTCACAAAATTCTGATGGTGCTGTCCTCTGTGTAAGGATGAGTGCATATTACCCTCACGTGCCAGTGACCTCTTGGTTTTACTTGGTCTGTGATTGTTCCTCCATTTGTAAGTGTTATGCAAGTGGAAAGGGGCATTTTGAGATGTAGACTGTTAACAGATTTATTCAGCACAGGAGTTTCAGTGCCTTGCCTACCTGCAAGTGCAGATCTCTAGTCTCTAAGAGACTGGGAATTGTTAACAACTCTTCCTCTACTGCTCTCTTTCTCCGTCTCCTGTTTCCTCCCTCCCTTTCTCTTAAAGCCTATTATTTCCAGCCACACAAACTTGTAATAGCTGATGTAGACCCTGAAAGTAAAATTAATTAAAAGCGGGCAAGTGATGTCCAATTCATCCAGCACATGTGGAAATCCCAACACTGCTCTGCCTGATTGAAAATGTCTAGAGAACATGAGATTTGCCAAACAAATGCCCCCAAACATGGAAGTGGATGACTGGAGGTGGAGGCGAGGGATGGGACAGCTGGCGGCTGGGGAGGCGGGACTGGTCTGCATCCGTGTCTAACTGGGGCTGGCCATCCTGCACTGAGAGAGGCTGAAGTCTGTGCTGCCTCATCTCTCTCCTGATGGACTGTCTCCATGGAAACCTGCGTGAGGTCAAGCACACTTGCGAGACTTGATATGGAACTAATGTTGTGATGCAAAGGGAGGGAATTAAATACGAAAATTTGAGTCCAAATTCTTCCTTATGCTATTTCTTTGTGCCAGAACTTAGTGGAGCTGTGGGTATTGGTGCGTCCCTGGACCTGGCCTGCCCTTCCCTCCTCCCATTTGCCTCCCTCTTTGACTCATGAGATAGTCTTTTTCTGGAAATGGAGACCTAGTATAGGAATGAGAACAGCTTCTCTTTACCTTTGACGCCACTTCTAAAACAGGTAAGCTTGATTTGATCATGCTTGATTGCAGGCAGGTATATTTTTCCCTCTCAGGTGTTGTGTCTGTAAATGTCTTCTCATCAGGGGCTGGCACGTGACTTTCCTTTGAAATCAGGCTTTCATGACAAAGTGAAACTTTTGCAAAAAGGAATTGTCTTTGTAGAGGGCTTGGCTACTTCTGCTGAAATGACAGAGAGTGAGAGAGTGCTCAGGTGAATGCCCGCTGGAATGGCAGGGGTGTCAGAGGTGGCCACAGAGGTGCCACGTGGTTCTGGGTTTCCTGATACCAAGCAAACCTAGACAGCTTCGGTAAGCGTCACAGTGTCCAGGAGGAAGGCCGAAGCCAGCCACTGGCATCCCAAGGGTCTGCTGTATTTGTCTTCACGTTTTGCTGCAGTCTCTGAAGTCCCTGTGACTGCATGTTGCTTTCCTAATAAAATAAAAGTTATTGTGAAGCAGCAACAGCAACCACAAATTACAAATCGAGGGGCACTGCTGTGCACTCAGTCCACCAGGCAGACAGCAATCTAAGGGGCCTCTCATATCCAGTCCCATCTTTGGGCAGGCTCCAGGGATTGAGAGCCACCAGATGTGGCGAATTGGCAGGATACAGCTTTCTCCTAGGGCTTCCCAGGTGGCAGTAGTGGTAAAGAACCCGCCCGCCAATGCAGGAGCCCTAAGAGACAAGGGTTCCATCCTTGGGCGGAGATGATCCCCTGGAGGAGGAAATGGCAGCCTACTCCAGTATTCTTGCCTGGAAAATCCCATGGACAGAGGAGCCTGGTAGGCCGCAGTCCATGGGGTCGCTAAGAGTTGGACACGACTGAGCGACTTCACTTTCACTTTTCACTTTCATGCATTGGAGAAGGAAATGGCAACCCACTCCAGTACTCTTGCCTGGAGAATCCCATAGACAGAGGAGCCTGGTGGGCTGCCATTTATGGGGTCGCATAGAGTCGGACACGACTGAAGCGACTTAGCAGCAGCAGCAGCAGCATGCCCAGCTTTCAAAGTGCCTGGTGAGGAAGGAGGGAGCATAAGGCTGAAGGAAAAGAGAATTAGTCAGGGAGTGCCCCAGAATCTCTGGTGGCCAAGGAGCGCAGGGGAGACTCAGAGGACGGGTGGGTGACCCTGGCATGTGGTGGGTACTCTTGGGTGGAACAGTAGTCATGCCTTGGGTTTAGTCTGGATAGCCTTGAAAACTGAACCCAGACATATTCAGGAGATTAGTAATCTATGACAAAGTGTTGCTGAGTTCACAGAACATGACTAATAGAAATGACATATGAAGATGAATCTTCTTAACAGCTCCAAGAATTAAAAACGTTACACCAAGAGCAAAAAAGAAAAAACTTCAGCAAAACCAATGAACGACCTTGCGGGGAAACACCGTGTGTGTTAACTTTGGATTTTGGAGTGTCACATACGCTCCATGGCCACAGGCCCAGCTCCTTGCTAAGCATGCTGTGGTTGACCAGGCCCGGGTCTTCTGTCCATCCTTGATATAGAACACTTTGGAGATGGAAGCCAGAGGCTGGGCTTCCCAAGTTTCTTCTTGTAAAACGGGCAATTGGGCATACAGCCAAGTCCAGTGATGGGGGTGCAGTGCTGCTGAAGGGTGACCAGGCCTGAGGGAGGTCCAGCGGTCCTGAAGACAGGTGTCATTTGTCACCTGCATGGGAGCAGGAGTTACACAGTGTTGGGGGCAGTGAGGGCAGGGGCCAAGCCCTGGGGCAGTTGAGAGCAATCCCACAGGAAGGATGTGCAGGGCCTGAAAGGAGAGGGGTTTGGAAGCAAGGTGCTGTCCTGGGCATGTTCTGTTTTTTACTTCCCTTTGCCAAATTCCTTGTGCCTGGTAGGGCTGTGAGCCTTAGCAACAACTCCCTTTATTCTTACACCTCAAGGATGGGCGTAAGACCCGGGCCTGGCCAGTTACAGCGTCCTGGTCCAGTGGGCAGGGAGCATACGAAACAGTCTTCAGAATCCCAGTCTAACACATAGCGTGTTTGGCCTCAAGGTCCTTCATTGGCTTTGCTTTAAGTTTCTTCTATGTCCTTCTTGGGGTAATATTTTTAATTCTTGGAACTGTTAAGAGGATTCATTAAAGCTAAGGATATAAAAATTAAAAATAAAACAAGCAAGGCCAATGTGTTTCAGGCCCTGAAATTTGATCTTATTTCTTGTCTTTTTTTTTTTTTTCAAACTGACATCGTCCAAGCACTCGGGACAAAGGTTATCAGTGACTGTTAAATAAATGGATACTGATATTGAATAATGATGAGATGGGGTGGCTAATCTGGAATAAGATGGTGCAGAAGCTTCTAGGGACTATTTGACTACCATGTAGAAAAAGCTTTTTTTAAAAAGTAGAATGGCACTGCAGAGAAAATCAGAGAGAGGTAGGGAGGGAATGAGAGGGAGGGGAAAGGGAGGGGAAGACAGATCTGGCATCCATGAATCCCATTTTGAGCTGTAAGTCTTTCAAAGATCCTATCAATTCTGCCTCAGCATCCTTTCTGAGTGGGCAAGCAGAAAGTCCCTATTGGTTGTTCTAGTTCAGTTTCTATTTTGTATTTAAAAGAGATGAGACACTGTTCCCAGGGGTCTCCTGGCCATATTGAGGAGGAAATGACTCATACAGGAAAAGTACCACCTCCACCTGTGACTCAGGTGTGACTGTCATCAGCCCATGAGACAGCCACAGACAGACCTGCAGCTTCCTAACCCCTGGGACCTTATAATGTACTATTTTAAATACAAATTCTCAGAAGTATTGGGGAAAGGCTTTCCATTTTATCAGGATTAGTTTATTGAAGGGCCAGAGATGAAGCAGGAGGGAAAGGGGCAGGGCATGACTTTGAGAAGAATGACACAGCCCAAGGACACAGAATCAACTTGCTGTTCAATCACTCAGTCATTTCTGACTCTTTGTGATCTCATGAACCACAGCAAGCCAGGCCTCCCTATCCTTCACCATGTCCTGGAATTTGCTCAAACTCATGTCAATCGAGTCGGTGAAGCCATCCAACCATCTCATCCTCTGTCGTCCCCTTCTCCTCCTCCACTCATTCTTTCCCAGCATCACGGTCTTTTCCAATGAGTCAGCTCTTCACACCAGGTGGCGAAAGCCCTGGAGCTTCAGCTTCAGTGCTTCCAGTTAGAACCACATTGGTCCAAGATGGTGGACAAGCTGACATTCACTAGATGTTAAGCCTCAGTATACATTCATCGTAACACATCAGCGAGCTAAATGACACACCTGTGGGTGCCATGGCAGTTCTGAGGTCAACCATCAAAGGCTAAAAAGTGAGTGGTAGCCCCATTCCTGGAAATCTCAGCCCCTTCCCAAAATAGTTGAAATACCCCTCCTACTAATTAGCCTATGAGGTTACCTGCCCCTATAAAACTGACAACTCCACACCCTGGTGCTGCTCTCTCCTTCTGAGAGGGCCCACACCCTGTCCGTGGAGTATGTTTCTCTCTAAATAAATTCTTGCGTATTGCTTTGTTTCTCATTGAATTCTTTCTGTGATGAGGCATCAAGAACCCAAGTTTCATTAAGTCCTGAGGCCAGGTGTAATCTCAGTAATCTCAGGAAGACCATGGATTTTGGCCAGGTTCAAGTCCTGGCACATGGATTCAAGTCCCAATATAAGTTACATGGTTTAAGAGGGACCACCAGGATTTAGTCCAAAGATCTTGCTATGCCTCAAAAAACAAAACAAAACAAAAAAAATGGCCTTGAGAGGTGAATGTTCAGTCCAATCCCCAGATCAGCCCACAGTCTGGTGAAGGTGGCTATGACCAACGCGTTTACTGAGGAAGGCATGCGTTCTCCTGAAATGAAGAGCAATGGCCGAAAGACAGGGACAGGATGGTCACCAGCAACTGGCTAGACCCAATGATTGCTTGGCGGCTAGGACTGAGCCCTGCAGAGCAGAACAGGCAGGGCAGCAGAGCAGGGGACAGAGGCAAAGGACAGTCCTCCTTCTAGGCTGTTCCTTGCCACACAAGGATGCAGTAGAGGCAAAACTTTCTCCCTTTGATGTTTTGTTTGTTTGTTCATTGTCCATCCTTAATTCATGATTAATAAGAGCCAACCGTGTGGGTGCACATATGAGCTCCACCAGGTGCTATGGAGATGGAGCCCCAGATGAAACCATTCAGGGCAGAAACAGGAAGCTGAATAGAGGTCTCAGAGTAACACCCCCAACCCCTGCTTCCCTGCTGGCTCTTTCCCTTGACTTTGCTCCCCTCTCTGTGCAGGGGTGTCTCTGAGGGTCTGCATCTCTGTCCCTGAGGGATTTCTGCTCAGGTAACACTGACTGACATACTGAGTGAATTTACCTGGCCAGCACACTTATAAATAATTATAAAATTGGGCAATTAGGGTGGAATCTTGGAAAAATCAGAATGAAGGAGGGAGAAATGGGCTTTTCAAATTTCAGAGCTGGAGCTGGGCCCTGATCTTGGTCATCCAGCCAGACGAATAGAGAAGAAAATCAAGAGGGTTTCCTTTAGCATTTATTCTGCTCCAGTGATTCCCACGCCACATCAACCCAGAAGGGTAATAAACACAGCCTTATTCTAGAAAGGAGCCTCTTGCATGAGGGCTAACTGAATGTCTTTGATTCTCTTTTAAATGAAATGGCTTTCCCAGATATGTCATCTGGCTTTATTGCTTGGCTTTGAAAGAAATGATGATACTTCTATCTGCAATGGTTTGAAAAGACATTGTTTGCAAATAAGCAGATTGGCAGAGTGTTATTGCTTCCTGGTGAATTTGAAAGTCTTCTGGTGGGAGGTGAGGAGAATGGCTCCTGTTCTCTGCAAGCATAATTGTGTGCTCACACTTGGCATGAAGGCAGGGGAGGCAAGGTGCACTCAGCCTTCAGACAGACAGTGATTCAATGGATGGAAATATCAATTTTTTTTCCCCTAGGGTTAATGTCTTTCATAACACATTCAGGGGCTTAGACTATATTTCAAATGAAAGACTTTTTTCTTCTTATTTCCAATTACATTTGGAAGAATTCCTTTGGCAATGCATTTTAGAAATATAGAGGAAAAATAACACAGGGGTAATAGAGTTTCCAGTCAGGAGACACTCATCAGCTATATGATTGTGGATAATAAGATAGTATTTTGGGGACTTCCCTGGTGGGCTAGTGGTTAGGGCTCCGAGCTTCCGCTGCAGATGGCACAGATGTGCCATGTCGTACAGTCAAACTAAGATTTAAAAATAGACAGTATTTTTACCTGTGAGATGGGGAGATTCAGACCTACCTCATGGGGCCTTTGTAGGGTTATCTGAAGAATGAAGCATTGGGACATAATTGTGAGGTCCAGTTAATGGGCTGGCTGTCAGTATTGATACAAAGGTACTGCCATTTTTAGCCATTCTGAAAGGCTGATTGTCTTGTGAAAAACGTGTAAACGTATTTGGATTCATATGCTATGTATAAGGAGAAGGCAATGGCACCCCACTCCAGTACTCTTGCCTGGAAAATCCCATGGACGGAGGAGCCTGGTGGGCTGCAGTCCATGGGGTCGCTAAGAGTCGGACACGACTGAGTGACTTCACTTTCACTTTTCACTTTCATGCATTGGAGAAGGAAATGGCAACCCGCTCCAGTGCTCTTGCCTGGAGAATCCCAGGGATGGTGGAGCCTGATGGGCTGCCGTCTATGGGGTCACACAGAGTCGGACATGACTGAAGCGACTTAGCAGCAGCAGCAGCAGTAGCAGCTGTGTATAAGGTGGTTGTATCTTATATGGTAAAAGACAGGGAAAAGTTGTGATTGTTATGATTTCCATCAAAGTAAGTTTGAGCTCCTTCCTAACATGAATCTTCACTTGTCAACTGTTCCACTGTGCCATAAGATGTGACTCTGGTTTCCCTGTAGAGGGAGAGGCTCTGGGAGAAATGAGTTGTCAGTCTGAGAAGTAACATGTTGTGACTACCAGCCAAAAGGATCTCCATCATTGAAACTTTGAGTGAACTTAAAGTAGACACTGAGCCCTTCCTCCCACACCAGTGGACAGGGCACCATGTTTACGAGCCCCTGTGTTGGGTCCTAGTCCTCTATGTCTGCAGTGGAGCTCAGAATCTGAGGGTAATACAGAAGCCCTGCAGTCCTAGATCTGTGGAGGATTCCACACCTGCAATTGCCTTTACTCTTCAATCCTCTTTGCTCCTTTCTTTACAGACATTTCCAGGCTTCTTGCACGTGACTCACACCGTCACAGCTAACCTTTCCACTGTGCATGACAAGCACGTTTTTCTCTCTTCATCTTGGTCCCCGTGCTCCTGAACCAAACTCAGATCCACTCACTTGCATACAGTAAAGCCAATCTACTGGCACTGGGTCGTGGTTAAGGAAAGCGCAGTGTTTATTGCAGGTACCAAGCAAGGAGTCTCCCTGCTAGCTTTCAGGGAAAGGTTTTTTAAGACAGGATGAATGGGGGGTTGCAGTGCATGATCAGCTCATGGACATTCTTCTGACTGGTTGGTGGTAAGGTCAGGCTCATTAACCTTCTGGTTTCAATCTGTTTGAGGTCTATGTGCTTTTGGGCAGCATACAGTTAACTTCTCCCACCTTGTGGGAGTTTCAGTATCTGCAAAAGCTCAAAGGACATGGTTCATTATATTATCTATAGTCCTTGAGACAGAACTAATAGTCCTTGAATTTGTTTAATGACTAAATTATTATTATTATCTTGGTTAACTGTTCCCCTTGGCTTCTACATTTTCTCACTTCTCTGACCAAATTTATTCTTTGGATTTGGAGACCGTCTGGGAGGCTAAAGTTTTGCTACAAACAGAGGCAGGCAGAGGACGATGGTGGGGTGGGGGTGGGGCCATCTGTCCCTGGAAGGGCCCTGCAGGGTTCTCCCTGCTGCTTTTATATACTTCTCCCAGCTGCTTGTCTTCATGGAAACTGGATTGCTTTGAGAGCACCACTTCCCTAGGGGTCCTTTGGAGATGCCTGACCATGTGTCTCTACCCCATCTACACACAGCCTGGTGGGAAATGTGTTGTCCTCCTAGCTTCCCCTTACAAACTCCAGGGTTCTTCCTGCCTCTGCAAAGACCCCTTTTTTCCCATTTCAAAGTGTCTTGCTGTTCACACTGCTTTCTGAACCCAGGGTAGGCGAGGCACAAGTGGGGAAGCTAGAAGAAAACTCCAAAAGCCTTAGGAACTGCAGACATGTTTATTTTCTGCAGGCTGGAGCAGCAGCAAAAGGGGTTTCTCAGGTGGGGCTTATACAGGTTTATAGAAAAAAAGTGGTCCATGGCCAAGTAAATACACCATGACACGCATGCACACTGGTATACGTGATCTCAGCTGTTACATAACCATGCAAAATCATTGTTTATAGGATGTGGGGCAAGGGCCCGAGGGCAAGAGGGCGTGCAGTGAGAGCATGACTGACGCCGTCTTGGCTATGTGCTAATTTCCCACACAGAGAGTCTGATATCCCTTCCTCCTCCCTGCCGCCAAACACCCTAAAGTCATTTGCCTACATTTATTAAGGAGTCTGCAAAGGACCCCAGGCTTCTCACCCCGCACCATTAATGTCTACGGGAACTCATGTTCTTTACCTACTTAAATTCAGTAATTTTCATCTCTATTTTACTTCTGCCTCTCAGGACCATGGTTATCTTTGACCAAGTCATGGTCCAGAATTGCTCTCAGTGAACAAATCTCAAGGAGCCCTCTTAAACAGCCCTGCTTTCCAGCTAGAACCTGGCCAGGTCATGAATGATCTTCCAAGCTCCCTCCAGCAAACCTGTCCTCTCCACTCCCATCCAGGTTGATCTTGGTCTCCATGCCGACTGATGTTAGTAAAAATTCCCTCAGAGCGCAAAGCACTGCTTTTCCTCCTCCCTGAAGTTCCAAACTTCTGGCACTTTCCTAATGTGTTGTCAGCCTCTTTTCATTCTGCATTCAGTCAAAGACATTCTGAGAAAAGTGGTGAGGACACGCCAGAGTCCCGGCTTCAGAGTCACCTGGGTACTTGATGAGCAGAGCCTGCGGGGGTGACATAGGAAAACCATTTGTCTTTGCAGCCAGTCCGAATCCTCACCACCTGCACCATACACCCCATGCTCTCCCAGGCAGATCCTCCTGCTTTCCGGGCACCTCACTCTAATCTTACCCACATAAAGGCTCGAATTTCAGATCCAACATAATCTTGATTTCCTTCCTTTCCTTCCAGTACTGGGCGAGTTCTAGGGGGCTCAGTGTGGGGAGCGGACATAGCCTAGATGAGGTCATATCACCTGACAGCCGAGTCTCCTCCAGGACATCCTGTCTCCACACCTGCTTCCGGTCTAGTGACCACTGAGCTTCCGGGCCCCTCTGTGGAGGGCAGTCCTTTTCTGTTATGAATGAAAACTGTCACATGAGCCAAACCACTGGCTGGGTCACCTTCTCTCTCTCCTGCTCATTTGTATGTCAGTTCCATCCTTTCTGCAGGATTTCCAAAGCAGGTTTCTTTCCTTAAACTCTCCTTTGGCTTTTGGGGTTATATGCTTGTTTTCTTTCTAGATTTTACATCATGGATACCCCAAAATGAAAAATATGAAGTTATTAATTTCTGGGCCTACCAAAACCATTCACCATCCAAATCCATCCAGTCCTCTCTGCTCTGACTTTTCCTGAGACAGAAACGCCCACTAGGACTCACCCCGTTGCTTAGGGTCCCATAGTGGGGTTAATTCGAGGAAACTCTGGGACATCATCCTTCTTCTGTGCTGAATTCCTGTGGCTGGCCCCCAGACAGCCAGATTCTGTCCTTCTCTGGTCCTTAGCATGGCTGTTGGATTTGAGGGGTCTTGCCTCCTCTTTCCCCAGTGGCCTGGAGCCTGCCCTGAATTCACAGCCCTTCTCCTGAGGGGTCCTTCTTTTTTTTCTACCATTTAATCAGAGCTTTCCTTTTCATCCACGGCTGCTTCTTTCCTGACAACCAATGACAAAATCAAGTTTCAGCCCAGTCTAGCCTCTCATGTTTTCCCAGGGAAGCAGGATTCCTGGAAATGTGTAAATTACACTCCCTTCCCAGAGCTTCTCTAGCTTTCAGTAATTATTTAATCTTATTAAAAAAGATCACACTTCTGTATAATCTGGTCTTTGTGTCATTATCTGCCCCTTTACAACACTTATCACTCCTTGATGACTGAGTCCTTAAAACCAAAAGACTGGCCTGTGGCATATTATTAATATGTATTTGTTTGCTTGTTTAACCACATCCTGCTGAGCCCTTGTGGATCAGCATGTCTGTGGACAAACCCAAAGATGGGGGTGGGTAGGCATGCTGTGTTCTCTGTAGACCTGATGAAAACATTTGGGGCTCACCTGCGGAATTGGCATCTGGGCTGTGGTGGTTTGTAAGCCAGAGCTTGGTCTCTGCAGACCTCTGACAATGAACCAACATAGCTATTTAAAGTCCAAGCCTGCAGCCCTGACTGAAAAACACATTCAAGAAAATGAAAATAGTTCCCACACCAAGGGCTCAAAAGCCCATTGTCTGTTTGAATCAAGCTTTAATCTAATTTTTCTCTTCCTTCATAGGCTCAGGCTTGATAGAAATTGCTTGTCTGCAGTTTTAAAAGTTTGCACCTTTCAAAAATAGCCAGGGACCTCCTACAGCAACATGGATGGATCTAGAGACTGTCATACTGAGTGAAGTAAGTCAGAGAAGCTGAAATATCATATGATATCCTGTATAAGTGGAATCTAAAAAGAAATGATACAAACGAATTTACTTACAAAACAGAGAGAGACTCACAAACTTGGAAAATGAACTTATGACTGCTGGACACACTGCTATATTTAAAATGGGCATACTGTACAGCCCTGGGGACTATGGTCTGTGTTATATCACAGCCTGGGTGCGAGGGAGTTTGGGGGAGGATGAATGCATGAACGTACTTGCCAATGCAAGAGACAGAAGAGATGCGGGTTTGATCCCGGGTAAAGAATATCCCCTGGAGGAGGGCCTGGCAGCCCACTGCAGTGTTCTTGACTGGAGAATCCCATGGACAGAGGAACCTGGTGGGCTACAGTCCATGGGGTTGTAAAAGTCTGAAACAACTGAAGGAACGTAGCATGCACGCATGACTGAGTCCCTTTGCTGTTCATCTGAAACTATCATAATACTGTTAATTGGCTATACTCCAATATGAAATAAAAAGTAAAAAAAAAAAAAATAGCCAGAGGTCTTTTACAGGCACAGCCAGGGACCTGAACACCTGGCCCAACCAGCTGCTGCAGCTCCTGCAGGAGGGCTACGCTCCTGGAGCTCCATGGGACGTGTTCTTCCAGGCCCGGAAGAGGCAGGCCAGCACCTCCTTATCTGCACCCTCACGCAGCTCTGTGTAAGGAAAGGCTACTCTTCACTTTACAGTCCATGATCCCTGGGTTGAAGCCTACAGGGACACCTGAGCTCTACCCTGTTCCTGTCTGAGTTCAGAAACTCTCTGGAAGTCTGCTGACATTGGGAGAGGTGAGTCAGGGGCTCACGGTGGGAGTCCTGGGCTGACAGAAGCCGAGTTGGGCTCTGGGTCAGGCGGGCTTCCTCCTTCTCCTGCCCAGTTTGGCAGAAGTGGAGGGGCATGTGCCCTCAGGACAGGTGATGCCTGCAGAGTGTCCATCACCTCCATGTTGGCCAGAGGGCTTTCATTGCCTCAAAGCCCTAGGACAGATGGAGGCCAGACCCAGAGGCCATCAGATTTTAACCCTCTATCCCCACATGGCAGAGGAAAGTGGACACTTGTTTGCTGCTCTTCTCCACAGGGCAGGTTCACCCTCATGTCTTCGGGGAGGGTGAGTAGGGAATGGGAGGAAGACCGGACAGTTACCCTCTGGGGAGAGTTCTTCCCACTCGTCAGTGTGAGCCAAGAACGTCTGCATCCCTTGAGAGCTGCAAGCCTCATGTTCCACCCAGACCTGTGGAACCAGAAATTCTGGGGTGCGGTCTGGCAGCCTTGCTTTAGCAGTCCTGCCAGACGAGGTCAGTGCACAGTCTAGGAGAGAGTGCCAACGGCCTTGGCACCATTGACGTTTGGCCCAAATAAACCCTTGGTCTGTATATGTGTGTGTCTGTGCTCATGTGTGAGTGTGCACATGTATACGTGTGTGTGTGTTCTGTGGGATGTTTAGCTGCAGCATCCCTGACATCCCCAAACATCACCAGCCATGCCAAGTGTACCCAGGGCAGGGAAAATTGCCACCAGAGATTTCCTGGCTGAAACAGTGGTGCAGCAGAGAAGATGGAGAGGGCGGAGCAGGAGGAGGGGGAGGGGAAGGGGGAGGAGGAGAAGAAATGTACTGGGAAGAAGCACAGAATTTAACAGTGGTTATTACCAGTGGTGGGTCTTAGATGGTCTTTGCATAAAGAAACTTTTCTGTCTTCTCCAAATGTACTAAAAAGTTGTATATTATTGGAGTGGGTTGTCATGCCCTCCTCCAGGAGATCTTCCCGAGCCAGGGATCGAACCTGAGTCTTTTATGTCTCCTGCATTGGCAGGCACGTTCTTCATCACTAGCGCCACTTGGGAAGTCCATTACTTTTACACTCCAAGAAATGCACATTTGAAAGGGTATTTGGATAACCTCCAGAAACGCCCAGACTCCCCTTGGTGGGCGTGCTGCTTTGAACCCTAAGCCCAGGTTTCTGCCCCGCCCTGTGACCCTGCAGCCTGTCAGGCAGTGCCCACCCCAGGTTCTGAGATCCGACAGGATGCCGCACTGTTCAACCAAGCACTCCCCTCCCCGCAAATGCTCCTGGGGCTGAATCATCCTCCTGCCTACAGCTCAGCAAGGACAGATGTGAGCTTCAGGGTGGCCACTGCCCAGGGTCCCCCTGGAGGAGACACCATAAATCGCCTAAGATCCTAATGACAAAGCCGCGTCCGTTCAGAACACATACAAGATGAATGTAGGACTCAAATTGGAAGTGTGAATGATCCTTCTAACCATCCTCATGGAGATGCTTAGCTCTCACCTCTGGCTCCACCAGCCTGGCCTGGATTTCCACCAGTTCCTTGGAACCTACTGGGGAGACTGTTGGAGACGTGAGCTCCCAGGTGTGTCCTTAGGATTTTTTGTATCTTAAAAACTGGAAGTTTTCATCTTTTAATTCTTTTAAGAATTTAAAAACTTAAATCATCTTGAGAGAGTCCTGAGTATTCAACTGACATCATGACAGGGGTGACCGTCAATTTCTGTTTTGAAATAGGAACCAAGAAATATTGTTTCCAGCCAAGGTGTAGGGGTCTATGTGTGTCAGACTGAGCCATGTAACATCAATGTACAGGGATCCTGAAAAGCAGGTATCATAATTTCCATTTTACAGATGAGAACCATCTAGGTCAGAGACTTCAAGACATTCTCTCAGGGTCACACAGATAATCACGGAGAAGCTGGCCTGTCTGAGAAAAGTGTCTGTGATGCACACTTGGCAGATGGAGGAAAACAGAAGAATGTGTACAAAGCTAGGGTTTGGGGTTCTTGTTAAGGAACCCCAAAATGCTGCACCCTGTGTGAGCTCCTCAGAGAGAGACAAGGAGAACGGAGCTCCTTGGTGAGAAAATGGTAGGGAAAGATCACAGGACTTCCTCAAGGTCTCCTGTGTGTGTCTCAGTCACCTCCGGCTGCTGTAACAATGTACCACGGCTGGCAGCTTAAACAGGAAACATTTATTTCTCACAGTTTTAGAGGCCGGAAACCCCCGGGCAAGTCACTGGCAGACCCCATGTCTGGGGATAGGTTCATTTGTGTCTAGTTTAGATCCCACCCGTCAGGGGTACCACGGGATTCCTAGGTGGCGCAGTGGTAAAGAATCTGCCTGCCAAGGAAGGAGGTGCAAGAGATGAAAGTTTGATCCCTGGGTCAAGCATACTCCCTGGAGTAGGAAATGGCAACCCACTTCAGCATTCTTAGCTGGAAAATTACATGGACAGAGGAGCCTGGATGCAGAGAGTCAGACACGACTGAGTGGCTGAGCACATAAGTAGACTGAGCACGTAAGTAGACTGAGTGAGCGCGTAAGTTGACTGAGCGCGTAAGTAGACTGAGTGCGTAAGTAGTACCATATGGCATTTGTCTTCCTCTTTCTGACTTACTTCACTTAGTCCGATAATCCCCAGTTGCATCCATGTTGCTTCAAATGACATTAGTTTGTTCTGTGTATTTAGATACCATTTCTTCTCTAACCATTCCTCTGTCTGGACACTTAATGTGTTACCTATTGTGAAGAGTGCTGCTTATGAACATGTTTTGGGATTAGGGTTTTGTCTCGATGTGTGTCCAGGAGTGGGGTTCCTGGATCATGTGGCAGTCCTATTTTAGCTTCCTGAGGAACTTCCATACTATCCTCCACAATGGCTGCACCAGCCTACGCTCCCACCCCCAGTGCACGGGGGCTCCCTCTTTCCTTTGCCATACCCTCCCCAGCATTTGGTTTTTTTAGACTTTGATGATGGTCATTCTTACAGGTGTGAGGTGGTACCTCACTGTGGTTTTGATTTGCATGTCTCTGATAATTAGTGCTATTGAGCATATGCTTCTGTTTTTTTCTGTGCTAGTATAAGGAATCTTTTAAGACCTGTGACCTGACCATAGTGCTTTTAGCACCCTGGGAGAAAATAAGAGGCTGCACACATTCTAGGAGACTCCAGCTTGCTTTTTCCTGGCGAGAAATACTTCTCTAATCTTTAAATGCAGGGCATTTTATTAGAGACAGCACTCAAAACCTCTCTCCATGAGCCTACCTGTCCAGGAACACTGGAGCAGGCTCTGGTTCTCCTGGGGAAGCCTGTGGTTTGAGGGATGGTCATCTGGGCTGCTTGGCGTGGAAGTGCCATCCTAAATTAACCAGATCTTGGGTGTAGCATTGATTCCTGCAGGTAAAATGTAGTGGGAACTCAGCCCACGTCAATTATGTGACATATCTCCAATCAGAATGAGGCACATCACCCTCCCAGCTCTGGCCCCACTGAAAACTTAACCAACAGAGCCAGCTCCCCAGTATTGGCGTTTTACCACTAGAGGATAATTTGACAAACAGGACTCATGGTAATGGCTTTCCTGGTGGCTCAGCAGGTAAAGAATCCGCCTGCAACATAGCAGTGGCGAGAGACACAGTTTTGATCCCTTATTGGGAAGATCCTCTGCAGAAAGAAATGGCAACTCCCTCCAGTATTCTTGCCTAGAGAATCCCATGGACAGAGGGGCCTGGTGGGCTACAGTCCATGGAGGGTCACAAAGAGTCAGACATGACTGAAGTGACTGAGCATGCACGCACACACCAATGGTAAGTGTTCTTGTCTGTTCAGGCTGTGTTAACTAGATACTGTAATCTGGGTGCCTTAAGAAACATTTCTCATGCCTCTGGAAGCTGGAAGTCCAAGGTCAAGGTGCAGGTCAGTTCAGTTCCTGGTGAGACTTTCTTTCTGGCTTGCAGACTATAGCCTTCTGGCTGTGTCTTCATATGGCTGAGAGAGAGAGCGCGCCAGTCTGTCTCTCATCTCCCAGGGGCACTAACGCCATTGTGGCTGCACTCCTCATGACCTCATCTAAACCTAATCACCCCCCAAGAGCCCCTCCTCCTACTATCATCACACTGGGGGTTGAAGCTTTAATGTATGGATCTGGGGGGACACAGACATGAAGTCCATAAAGTAAGAATTGAAGAGGAAGTGGTTTCCAGCTCAATATAAGAATACATTTTCAAAAGGTGATTTTACCTAGTCATTCATTTCATACATGATATTAAGTGAACACAGAATGCAAAGCACTGGGCTCAGACCTGGGAACACAGTGGTGGTGAAGATCTCCTGGACCTGCTTAAAGTCTAAGTGAGATAGAAACCCCAACCAAGTTCAGAAGTCTTGTTTGTCTGCTGCTGTGATGAATCTGTGCAGGGGCAGCACAGAGCTCTGAGAGTTTGTGATGGGGGCTCCTGACCTGCTCATAAGTTCAGGAAATGCTTCCCCGAGCAAGTCGTCTTTGAGAAGAATCATGGGGAGAAGGATGTCTCAGGCGACGAGGTCTCCCTGCCAAGTAGGAAGGGGCACAGGGCATTCTAAGAACTGAAAAAAGCCAGTTACTTTAAAAAAGAAAAAAGGAATGAATCCCCTGTGGGGTGAAGAACAGCCCATCCTTGGAAATTCTCAAACAGACTGGGTGAGAGGTTTATAAAGAAATTTACACATGGCTTGTATAGTATATTCCAATTTTAAGACCCATGAATTCCTTGATCTGAATAAGTCATACTCCAAATTATAAATTTCAAGGTAATGCTACAGTTCGAGGAAAATCTTATCAGTGATAAATAGTTAGAATGATCTCTTCATTCATTTCCTCCAAAAATATTACTCTATTTCCACTATACCTCATACTTCGATGGAAAAGAAATGGCCTAGGCCCAGAGTTTCTGAGCCCACATAACTCAGAAAGACTGTGATGGTCCTGATTGTGGGCCAGGTCAAAGAAGGAGGAAGTTCAGCCACAGCCTCAGAGGGGCTAGGGAGGAGTCAGAGGAGAGCTCAAGCTTGACCTGGGCCTTGAAAGGAGTTTCTCAGGTAGAGAAGGAGCACGGAGGGCGTGCAAGTCCCCGAGAGCAAAGGAGATGCTGCGGGGGGCTGCCAGTGCCCAGGCTCGGCTGCGCACCGCGGGGCGGGACAGGCCACTCCTTGTACCTGCCTGAACCCGACTGTGTATTCATCGTCCCTGCCTGTCAAGCGGACAGCTTGTCTGGGAAGATGAGAGGCCTTTCTTGCGGTGCCTAGTGGTGGTCAGTGAATGAACGGCCCGATGCAGAGCTGTAAGAAACAGCATCTAGAGTGGGCTCAACAGGGATGCTAAGAACAAGGGCTTTGCCTATGGTGTGTGCATAATACTGTGGATTATGACATTGTTCCTTTTGGCAGATGTGTCTAGAGATTGTGAGAAGAGTAGTGTCAGGGTTTCAGATGCAGGCGGGGGAACAATTAGATTTCCACAGTCTGGGTGAGGACAGACGCAGGGCCAGGCTGAGGCAACAAGTGGTCCAGGGAAGCAAAGTGGGATGCAGAGATGCTTCTGAGTTAGGATCTGGGGCATTTGTGCCACGTACTATATTTCTATTTTTAGATCCTGGCATGATACTAGCTTCTTTGCAAAAAGGACTGTGTTGTTTACTAATTGTCAGCTTCAGGTACATTCTGCATCATCTGAATTGCTGAGTAAACACACGCCCTTTCAGATAATATAGTGGTCTCATTGTCAGGCCAGAAAGACCTGCCAAGTCTAATCTGACACAACATAATAGGCCTGGCCTTCCTGTTTCTCTCCTCCACACATGCCCATGTCACTCAAGCGGCTGAGTGTTACACCTACTGGCATTCCTACACATGAAAGACAGAGCTCCTCACTGTTGCAAAGATTAAAACCTCAGTAACAGTGATGTGGCTTCGCTTAAAACTTTAAATCAAAGCCTTCGTGTAATGAGATGGCCAAGGCCAAGGCTCTGACCCATGTTCAAACCCTAGTTTTGATGTGCAGGTATAACCTGTGTGTGCTGGGATGGTCCTGCAGAGAGACGGTGGCTGGCTGATCACAGACATGAGCTCCAAGGTAACCGGGATACAGTGAGATTTAACTGGAAGTACAAGAGGTAGAGAGAGATGTAGTCTGGGGAAATGAATAATAACAAAACATGGCATGTGGTAGATTCCTGAAATAAGCCTGAAATCATAAACAATGTGTCTCCTGAGAGGCGATACACTGCCTCCCGGGTTCACGTGGCCCTGTGGTAATGTTCTTGTTATTCTACAGCCAATTTCTACTTTTTTTTTTTTTTTGGTAACAGTTTTATTGAGATAAATTTACCTGCCCCCCACCCCCCCACCCGCCAGTTCTTTTAAAGTGCAAAGATCAGTGGTTTGGGGCATATCCACAGGACTGTGAAACCATCATTACTATCTAACTTAAAAGAAATTGTTGCTTGTTGATTAGTTGCTAAGTCGTGTCTGACTTTTGCGACTCCATGGACTATAACCCACCAGGCTCCTCTGTCCATGGGAATTCCCAGGCAAGCATACCGGAGCAAGTTCCCCGTTTTCCAGGGATTCTTCCCTACTCAGGGATCAAACTTGCTTCTCTTTCATTGGCAGGCAGATTCTTTACCACTGAGCCACCAGGGAAGCCTCTCAAAAGAAACACAGCACCCATTTGTTCTTTCAGCTCTTTGCAAACACTACTTTACTGATGTCTCTGTAAAGTTTACCTATTCTGGACATTTCATATGTTGGAATCATACAGTGTGTAAACTTTTGTATCTAGTCTAAGTCAAAGATTTTAGATTTATCCATGTTGTAGCATGAATTAATATTCCATTCTTCCTTATGGCTGAGTAATATTCCACTGTAGAGACATAACATGTGTTTACCCATTCATAAGTTGAAAGACATTTGTATGGTTTATACTTTTTGATGAATAATGCTGCTGCTGCTGCTGCTAAGTCGCTTCAGTCGTGTCCGACTCTGTGTGACCCCATAGACGGCAGCCCACCAGGCTCCCCTGTCCCTGGGATTCTCCAGGCAAGAACACTGGAGTGGGTTGCCATTTCCTTCTCCAATGCATGAAAGTGAAAAGTGAAAGTGAAGTCGCTCAGTCATGTCCGACTCTTTATGACCCCATGGACTGCAGCCTACCAGGCTACTCAGTCCGTGGGATTTTCCAGGCAAGAGTACTGGAGTGGGGTTCCATTGCCTTCTAATGCTACTTTAAATATTTGTGTACAAATATTTGTGTGGATACATGGAGAAGGGGACAACAGAGGATGAGATGGCTGGATGGCATCACCGACTCGATGGACGTGAGTTTGAGTGAACTCCAGGAGTTGGTGATGGACAGGGAGGCCTGGCATGCTGCAATTCATGGGGTCACAAAGAGTCTCTTGCCTGGAGAATCCCAGGGATGGCAGAGCCTGGTGGGCTGCCATCTATGGGGTCACACAGAGTTGGACATGACTGAAGTGACTTAGCAGCAGCAGCAGCAGCAGCAGAGCAACTGAACTGAACTGACATGCTTATTTCAGGCATATACCAAGGAATGGAATTTCTGGGTCATATGGAAGCTCTATGTTTTACATCTTGAGAAACTGCCAAACTGTTCCCCAATGTGGTGCATCATATTACAACACCATCAGCAATGTATAATGATTTCACTTCCTCTGTATCCTCACTAACAATTGTTATTATCTATCTTTTTTATTTTAGCCATTCTAGTGGATGTGAAGTGGTATGTCATTGTGATTTGCATTTCCTTAATCACTAGTGACTTTGAGCTTTTCTACTTACATCTTCATACACACATACAAACACACACATACATACATATCTTCTTTAGAGATATATGTACTCAAACAATTGAAACATTTAAAATTAGGTCATTTGTATTTTTGTTCTTGAGTTATAACTTTCTATAATGTTCTGTAAAGAGGATGCTATCAAATATATGATTTTCAAATATTGAGTTTGTCAAAAAGTTCCTTTGAGTTTTTTCATAACATCTTACAAAAATCCAAACAAACCTTTTGACCAACACAATGCTTTCTTCCATTCTATGTGCTTCACTTTCTCCATAGTGTCCTTTGAAGCACAAACATTGTAAATTTTGAAGAGGTCCAATGATTCTTTAAAAGAAGATTGCTCGTGCTTTTAAAGTCATATCCACAAAAGAAATTTTCTAACCCAAGCTTGTAAAGATTTACTTCTTTGTTTTCTTCTAGACTTTTTGTAGTTTTAATTTTCATAGTTAGGTCTTTGATCCATTTGAATTACTTTTGTGTACAGTGTGAGATCAGGGTCTAGCTTCATTGTTTTTGCATGTGTAATCCAGTTTTCACATCATTTGTTGAAAGGATCATTCTTTCCTCATCGATTTGTATTCACATCTTGTTGAAAAAAATCAATAGACCGTAAATATAGGGCTTGCTTTGGATTTAGTTTTTTTTTCAATTTTATTAAGATGGGTAGTTAGATTATTGAGATCTTTCTTCTTTTTTGGATTATGTTTACAGTCAAAAATTTCCCTTTAAGCACATCTTTAGTTGATCTCCATAAATTTTAGCATTTTTTTTCACTTACCTCTAAGTATTTTCTACTTTATCTTGTGACTTCTTTGACCCATTGATTTTCACATATTTTAAAGATTTCCACATTCTTTATTATTGATTTCTAATATAATTCCACTGTCATCAGAGAACACACATTTTAGGCTTTCCATCACTTTATATTCACTGAAGCTTGTTTTATGTCCTAGCATATGGTCTAGCCAGGAGAATGATGTACATCTGAGAGGAACATGTATTCTGCTGCGGTTCCATCTGCTGGGCTAGTTGGTGGTGTTCAAACCTATTATTTCCTTGTTGATCTTCTATCTAGTTGTTGTGTATATTTGAAAGCAGAGTATTGGAGCCTCCAATTACTGTTGAACTGTTTATTTTTCCCTTCTTTTCTATCAGTTTTGTTTCATGTATTTTAAAGCTAAGTAAGGATATATTTCATGTATTTTAGGAATATGTTTAAAATGACCATATCTGATGAATTGACTGCTACCCTCTGCAGCCCTTGTCGGGCAGTCAGAGGCAAGCATAATTTAGGTTCAAGAATACATGTTTCCTATCCTTCTCTGCTGAGTGGAGCTCACCAATTGCTTTTAATTGTTCATCAGTATATATAACCCCACCTTGTTAGAGGAAAAGCCAGTGCAGATGCTGGGCAAAAGGAACTGAATCTTGAAGATGAAAAGAGTGTAACAGGAGGAGGGTTACAATGATGACAAGGCTACACAGACTCTCAGGACAAGATCTTGGAGGTGCTAAGATGTTCGATACAGGATGTCAGATTTTATTCTGAAAGCTTGGGGGCTCCAGAGGAGGATTTTAAATAGACATGTAATAACATGTCTGCAAGACACTAAATTCATTCTTCTGGCAATTTGGAGAGATCCAGGCTGTAAAAGACCAGGAAAGTTAAAAGTCTGTTGGAATAAACAAAGGAGAAATGATGAAAGGTTGAGTTATGGTGGTTCAAGTAAAACAAAACAGTACAGAGCTCTGAGAGACCTGCAGTTTACAAGATCTTGGTAATTGTATGAGATAGAGAAAAGGAGGAAAGAAAAATAAATCCAGATTTACACCCTTAGTAAAGTGGGTTCAATTCAATAAGGTAGATCCCATAAAAACAAGGTCATAGCTTTTCAAGAGAAATTGATGAGATTGAAGAGCCTCTGCAGCATCCAAAGAGAGATGTCCACCAAACTGTTGCATGTTAAAGTTGGGAGCTCAAGAGATAAATCTGGAGTGGGTGCATTTATTTAGGATGTATTTTCATATAAAGTATGAAGCCAAGGTACAAGAGATTAGATAGGGGACCATCTATGTGGAGATGAAAGAGTGTGTGAGAGATGGCTTTGGTGGAAAAACAGTGTTAGAGACAGGACAGAGAAAAGAAACCCAAGGAAGACCCTGAAAAATCACAATCAGTAGAAGTCTCTCTGCCTTCCCCTCTGGCTCTACAGCACAGGACACACACAGTGCAGTGTTGTGCTGGTCACCATTGTCCAGCCAGCACCCCCAGGAGCTCATTAAATCCCAGGAGAGCTGCTTCAGTGTTTGGAATTGAATTCTTGATTTTCACAGATGCTGAGTTAAATGGCTTACAAGCCTATGGAATATGCATCATGGGTGCTAATTAAACACATATTTAGTAAGATAACATTGTTTTGACATTAATACAACATCCCTTAGTCCTCCTGAAATTGGGACCATTGACCATAGTAGCCTAGGCCTGGAATCAGTATCTTTTCCTTCTTTAAGAATCCTCCTTAGGGCCCTTTAAGATTATTGCTCCCAGGAATATAGTTTAGTGATTTTATGTTTAGGTAATCTTCATCATATTCCTACTGTGTTTTTAATTGAATAATAAACATTCAAGATATAAATGAACATATGAAAAATATTAAGAAGAGTAACTATATCAAAGCCAACAGTTAACAAACAGTCACTCTTTTATCATCTTATCTGAGGCTCACCAAGCCTTGAGAAGCAGAGAGACTGGGTGGAATAGTGTTATGGGGTTACTACCCATGCCACTTCTACTAACATGTCCATGACAAACGTTTCTCTGTAAAGCACTCAGTGCACCAACAGACCCAACCTAGGGGCCAGTGCAGGGCCCGAGGAGCCATGGGGTGAGGGACATGTTGCGGAGTTGCAGGGCTCAGCTCTCCCAGGAAATCCCAAGCATAGTGATGTGCAGTCCTTCTGAAGGAGGCCTGTTTAGGGGGAGCAGACACTGGGTATTCTCTTACCTGGAGTCAGCCCTGCCTCTCTAAATGGGTGCTGACTCCGAGTACAGCATTGCGTCCTGATGAGCGGGCACCCCGCCCTCAACCATTCCTCTCTTCTGGAACTTTTTGGTCTCGTGTCAAGACCACTTGTAATGTCTCCAACACCTTCAGGTGAAGTGTCCTGGTTGATGGGTATGGTTAGATACACACAGTAAACATAGCCTGGTTGGATGTCAACCCTGTGTTTTAGCAGAGGATTCAGCAGTTATGGGTAGGGGGCTATGTTTCTAAATTTTACCCATCCTCCTCCTCCCTCCAAGCAATGTGAAAAAGGGAAAGAAAGTTCATATTGGGTTGGCAGATTTAAAACACATGAGTGCTTATTTGGGCAGAAGAACAACTGTGTCAATAGGTTTGGTACCGAATGGAATTGAAGCTGCCTCTTGGATTTGATCCAGTTGGAGACACTGCTCTGTTTTCTGTTCTGCAGCCCTCAGGGATCTTCTGTTTACCCACAGACTCAGAATTTCCCATTTGACTGCTCTCTGGGGTTCAGGATGGTTGGTGGGGATTCCTCATCTCACCGAGGCTACAACACAAGCATTTGCTGGAAGGGCCAGGACTCCCTATGACCCCAGCCTTGGGGGGCTGGGAGTGCTCAGGACCCAGCCTCACTCTGGCCACCAGCCCACAAATGACAGCCAACTGATTAGTGAAACTGTTGAAGAAGATTTCCAGCCGACTCTGCCCTGTGCTCATTAAGTGAGAAATAAAACTTAATGAGAGTTGAAAGATGGTTAGCAGGCAGAGTGAGGAAATTCCCAGGAAATAAATGGCTCTTAATGGAAACAGGAGCCTGGTGGGCTACAGTCCATGGGGTTGCAAAGACTCAGACACGACTGAGTGACTGAGCATGCACACACGATAGAAACCGATTTCCAGAGAAAGCTGGAAGACAGTCCAAGCATTGATGTGTTGATAAACTTGGGGATTTCTGAAAGTCTTGGGACCTAGCCTTTGTGGATGTCAAAAAATTATCTTAGGGAGAAGTTAATGTACCCTGAACTGTCTGGTTTTCTTATCCAATCTTCTAAGTATAGAAATTCGCAACAAATTATCCTCTATTGTAGTAAATCCTGAGTTAAAGAGCTCCCCAGGGCTGCCCTTCGTGCTGTGGGGTGGGCTGGTCATGCTCATGTCGCTGTGCAGTGCCTGCTACAGGGTGGGCACACGGGCGCCTCTCCTGACAAGGGCTGTCTGCACACGGATCTGTTTCTGGAGTGCAGTCTGCCACCCAGGGTGCAAAGGAAGACGTGGTGCTGCTGGAGCCTGGAAGGGCAGGAGGACCGGTGCAGCCTAGCTGCCCACTGTCCTGACCACCAGTTTTCAGAGGCATCCAACCAGGTTGGCCACCTGACTGTCTCAGGGACCTGCCCTAACTTTCCCACACCAGTTCCTGACACCTTCCCACACCAGTTCCTGACACCTTCCCGCACACATGCTGTTCTGTGATAATGCCCCAGGACCTGGTCACATTTGAATGCGGCCTCTTTTCACAGAGCCTCAGCCTGACCCCTGTTGCCTCCAGTTCAGTGTTCTTACACCGGCTTCTCAGCTCTCTGCTGGTTTTGTGCTCAGGACCAACAAAATCCTCCAGTGAGAGCACTTTATCCTCTGTCACTGCATTTCTCAGCTTAGCAAAGCTCCATTTTGAAAATAGTATAAATATTCAGTAACCTGGGTTTACATAAGTAAATTATAGCATACTATATAGTCATTAAAACTCTAATAACTGGGTCAGAATCTGAAAAAGCGTAAAGTAAAACAAAAGGGATTGCATATGCATTTTGGAAAAACTATATGTACCTGTGGATACACTTACAAAGGCAAGTAAAAGTCATTTCTTGTGCTGGAGTGGAGAAGTTACAGGAGAACATCTAAATTTTCTTTTTTAATATTCTGATTAGCAAACGTGTGAGAAAGACCATTATTGCGGGCCATGGAGTTCTTGTTTAGTGTCACTGGCCCAGTGTTGTGAACTAGACTGTGTGTGACGATGTGATACCTCCATGCTGCTCCTTTCTGACTGGCTGGCTCCCTCTGTCCACTCTCATATTCAGTTAAACCAGAGAGTAGGAGCTGTTAGTATATAGAAATGCAACAGATTTCTGTGTATTAATTTTGTATCCTTCAGTGTTACTGAATTCATTTTGATGAGCTCCAGTAGCTTTCTGGCGGCATCTTTAGGATTTTCTATATATAGTATCATGGCATCTTCAAACAGTGAGAATTTTACTTCTTTTCCAATTTGGATTCCTCTTACCTCCTTTTCTTCTCTGATTGCTATGCTCAGGACTTCTAAAACTATGTGGAATAAAAAGTGGTGGAGTGGACATCCTTGCCTTGCTCCTGATCATAGAGGAAATGCTTTTAGCTTTTCACCATTGAAAATTATGTTTGCCATGCGTTTGTCATATATGGTCTTTATTACTTTGAGATAGGTTCCCTCTAGGCCCACTTTCTGGGGAGTTTTTACAATAAATGGATGCTGAATTTTATCAAAAGCTTTGTCTTCGTTATTGAGATGATGGAAACAGAGGGTAGAAGGTCATGCTGCATTTTGGGGAGGTGTCGAGTCTCTGAAAGAGTCAGTATCAAACTCCTAAAGAGTCAGGACCTCTCACTTTCTGGGCCCGATCATGAACTTCCCTCTGTAACTGAGTAGCCACACTGCTTTCTCCCCATGGTGCTGATTAAAATCCTGTTGTTTATATGTGGAATCTAAAATAATAGTGCAATTGAACTTACTTATAAAACAGAAATAGAGTCACAGATGTAGAAAACAAACTTAGAGTTACCAGGGGGAAAAGTAGGGAAAGGGATAAATTGGGAGATTGGGATTGACATATACACACTAGTGAAAGTGAAGTCACTCAGTCGTGTCTGACTCTTTGTGACCCCATGGACTGTAGCCCACCAGGCTCCTCCATCCATGGAATTCTTCAGGCAATACTGGAGTGGGTTGCCATCTCCTTCTCCACATATACACACTACTATATATAAAATAGATAACTAACAAGGACCTACTGTATAGCAGAGGGAACGCTACTCAATACTCTATAATGACCTGTATGGGAAAAGAATCTAAAAAAGAGTGGGTATATGTATCAGTCAGTTCAGTCGCTCAGTCGTGTCCAACTCCTTGTGACCCCATGAATCGCAGCATACCAAGCCTTCCTGTCCATCACCAACTCCTAGAGTCCGCTCAAACTCATGTCCATCGAGTCAGTGATGCCATCAACCATCTCATCCTCTGTGGTCCCCTTCTCCTTCTGCCCTCAATCTTTCCCAGCATCAGGGTCTTTTCAAATGAGTCAGCTCTTCACATCAGGTGCCCAAAGTACTGGAGTTTCAGCTTCAACATTAGTCCTTCCAATGAACACCCAGGGCTGATCTCCTTTAGAATCGACTGGTTGGATCTCCTTGCAGTCCAAGAGACTCTCAAGAGTCTTCTCCAACACCACAGTTCAAAAGCATCAATTCTTCAGTGCTCAGCTTTCTTTACAGTCCAACTCCCACATCCATGCATGACCACTGGAAAAACCATAGCCTTGACTAGATGGACCTTTGTTGGCAAAGTAATGTCTCTGGTTTTTAATATGCTGTCTTGCTTGGTCATAACTTTCCTTTCAAAGAGTAAGAATCTTTTAATTTCATGGCTGCAGTCATCATCTGCAGTGATTTTTGAGCCCCCCAAAATAAAGGCTGCCACTATTTCCACTGTTTCTCCATCTATTTGCCGTGAAGTGGTGGGACTGGGTGCCATGATCTTAGTTTTCTGAATGTTGAGCTTTAGGCCAACTTTTTCACTCTCATTCACTTTCATCAAGAGGCTCTTTAGTTCCTCTTCACTTTCTACCATAAGGGTGGTGTCATCTGCATATCTGAGGTTCTTGATATTTCTCCCAGCAATCTTGATTCCAGCTTGTGCTTTATCCAGCCCGTGCTTCATCCAGCCCAGCGTTTCTCATGATGTACTCTGCATAGAAGTTAAATGAGTAGGGTGACAATATACAGCCTTGACGTACTCCTTTCCCGATTTGGAACCAGTCTGTTGTTCCATGTCCAATTCTAACTGTTGCTTCCTGACCTGCATACAGATTTCTCAAGAGGCAGGTCTGGTGGTCTGGTATTCCCATCTGTTTCAGAATTTTCCACAGTTTATAGTGAAAATAAACTGTGTGTATGTAGATATATAACTAAATCACTTTGCTGTTTAGCAGAAACTAACACACTATTGCAAATCAACTATATAAACTAAGAATAAAATGAAATTAAATAAAAACCTGATTCCCCTCCCATCTTCACTCATCCCCTTATTTTACCTTCTTCCTGAAACATGGAGCAAATCTTTCTTCTTTTAACCAGTGCTTATTGATTGCTATGTTAAACCAGGCCATTATGACTTTCTGTTCAAAACATTATCTTTTAAAACTCGCTGCCCTTTCTGGTTTCTTTTGCTTTGAGAGCATTGTTTTAATAGAGTATTATTCCCCGGATGGGCACTTCAATTGGAAATTTCCTCAGAAAAAGAGCAGCCCCCTTCTTCCTGAGTCCGTGCTAGGCTGCAGCATCTGTCACAGGATCTCAGTCCCACCGATGTGATCCACCGGCCCTGTGAACGCATGTCCAGCGCTGGCGGCTTGTCAGCATTCATGCTGGGCTCTTGCCCTTTACCTTGTAAGCCCTTCGGTCACTCTGGGCCCTGGTGGGGGCTTCTCATGGCTGCCAAGTGTCGTACTTTCCTCAATCCCCGAATTAATTGAAAGTAAGTCTTTTCAATTAAAAATTCATGCATTTTTCAGCTCAGGGACATTTTTTCTATTATTATTTCTTTACTTTTCCTTGTCACTCTTCTGTTCTCTTCTCTGAAGCCCTGTTATTATTTACAAATTATGTCTCTCCTTCCTGCCACTGAATTATCACCAGGGAGCTTGGGGGAAATGCAGAATCCCAGGCCCCAAGCCCTGACCTCCTGCTTCAGAATCTGCTTCATCCCAAGACTCCGGGGCTCTGTGTCCACATTAAAATTAGGTTGAAAAGAATCAGCTTTGCCCTCACATTGTTTGGCTGTTTGAATCAGGTTGAACTGTTTAGATGTTGATCCAATACCAAGTGCAGTTCACTAGTCTTTCAAAGGCAAATAATAAAAGGACCAACCTCACAGGCTCATTTCAAGAGTAATCAAGTGAATGTGTGTAAAGTGCTCCTAACAGTGCCTTATGTGTAAGTGCTAGATAAGCATTTACTAAAGAAGTGAAAACGATTGTGCTTCTCAGTATGCTTCGCTCTGTTGTGAAGGAGTATCCCCTTTGGCCTTCCTGATTACAAATTCTTGATTCACCACTGTTGATTCTGTTTTCCAGTTCCTTTATTACATTTAAAGAATCAGAAATAATGTTTTGCAATATCTTCTTATAGATGGGCTTCTCAACTTGGCTTAAACATTAGACTCTGAGGGGAGCCTTTAAAACTTCTGACACCCACACTGCATTCCACACCAACAGAGTCAGAACACCTGAGGAAGTGACCTGGAATTTTTTTAGGATGCCTCTTGGGGGTAGGAGAGTGGGTAGTGGGACTCCTGCTGCAGGGCTCTCCTTTTGTCCTGCTCTGATCTCTTGGGTGTCTGGCTCCCTGCAGTTTAATGAGCCCAGTATGACTTGGGCTTTCTCTTCCCTTCTGCATCTTTGCTCAGGCTACTGGGGTCTTTGGGGTAAGGGTGAGTTCAAGGGGAAACTAAGCTAATTTTTCATGTTTTCTTCCTAGCTGAAGGGGCAAAAAACAGGTTCTTATGAGCTCATAGACTGAATTATATATATATAATTTATGTATTTATTTTATTTTTTGGATGCACTTGGTCTTCATTGCTGTGTGCGGGCTTTCTCTTATTCTGGTGAGTTGGGACTACGCTTCATTGCTATGCATGGACTTCTCGTTGCAGTGGCTTCTCTTGTTCTGGGGCACAGGCTCTAGGCACAGGGCCTTCACTAGTTTCAAATAGGCTGCATTTTTTTGTTGTTGTTCATTTTTGCTTTCTGATTCAGAGACTTGAGTATGACTCACGTAATTCCAAGTGTGACTGACAGCAGGGGAGAGTCCTTTCCCAGGGGCAGGAATGGAGGTGGGATTGGTTTCAGAAACACCCTGCAGAGCTCCCATGACAGAGCTGTTGCTGGGTTAAGTTTCTCCTGGGTCAGCAGGGTAAGAGAGAGTGGTTCCTACGATGCTCAGGAAGCCTGAAGCTGGAGCTACACCTGCTCTCCTGCACAGCTTTCTCTTGGGTGCTGAGCCCTTGGTCTTCCTGTGACAGTGAGGCAGGCAGCCTCCTTCCCTGCCCTGCAAATCTTCACAAACCCTTTGAAGCTTCAAAAGGGCTGGAGACTCTTGCAGGGAAGGGCTCTAGCCATCTCTACAGTTTAGGACACTGTGAGGGTCCTCTCGGGAGGGCTTTGGCAGAGAGTGAGTGACTGTGCCTGGGTGCACCTTCAGAATCCACACAGCATGAATGTTTTTAAAGAGATCACCCTTGGTGCATTACAGGTGTCTAGAACAGGACACGTGATGGCCACGAGGAGCAAAGCTTCTTCACAGGGCACCTTAGATAAGCAAGCTGGCCCCACTTTTGGCAGAGTTTGGTCACTGGCCTCAGCACTGGCCCTCCTTCCTTCCCTGCTAGCAGGGCCTCTGGTGACATAACCAGTCACCCTATGGTGAGCCAGCAACCCTGTGAGTATTAACCACGTCTTTTTTTTTTTTTTTTTTTTCTTTTCCTGTATTTTGTTGCTTTGACCTCTGGGGCTTTGCCTACCCTGAAAGGACTGGATCAACCACTCCAGAGCCCAACCTCCAGCACCTGCTTCTGGGGCTCTCACACTCTGGGTCACCACCCCCATAACCTGGGGAATAGGTGCCAGACAAGGAAGGACAGTCTCTATGGCTTAGACCCTGCTTAAATGATCTGAATTAGACAGTCTTATGCCAGCTCACCCTGCCGCGCCTCATTCTTTTCTGGAGAAATCAGAGTTGTCTCCAGGGTCCTCACTCCCTCAGTGTCCTGACTGACCCTGATGCCTCCCCAGGCCCCCTCCCCCACTCTTTGTGGCATGGCATGCCCCTTCCTCTTGGGGACTGTGAGTAACAGACTAAGTTTCCAATAGATATCATTTCATGATTTTCTGGCTTCACCCATTCTAAATAATTACAAAACGCATATTAAGACAATGAGTGTGGCCTGCAGTGTATCAGCAGGAGGCTGGACTCAGGCATCTCAGATTTATAGATGCTCAAGGATGCCTTTTTCTATCAACTCTCACCCGGTAGAACCAGGTATGCGGCTTCCTTGTCCTGATTACTTTCCACTTGACAATGATGTACAATCTCTGTGCTAGGCCCTTAGTACAATCCTTAAATCTATATTTCTTACTGAGCCAGATTATTTGTCTTTCTGACAATATTAGACCCTGGAAATGTAATTTTTTAAATTAAAGAACTTTATAACGTGCTTCCTCAGAAGAGCTCCATCCAGTCCAGATGAGGACATTTATCTCTAGTTCTGTCCCCTTGGTGATATTTTAATACTGCATAATTCACTTAACAATGTGCCTATTAATTATAGCAAATTCTTACAATCATTTGCTTGTGCTGCTAAAAATTGGATAGTTTGAGAAAAGTTTTCCTCTGTTAAAATCCTTGCCAGATTTCAGAAATAATATGCTTGGCATTATTACCAAATTAAGTTATTTTTCAAAAGATTTTCACAATTGAACTACACTCTATGAAGAAATGTATAATCCGTAGGAAGTAAGCACTACTAAAATTGTATACATATTTTAGGTCTCAGGACTGGAAAGGACACTGGACTAAAGAGACCAGTTGCTAGGCTGGCTGAATTCAAGTCTCAGAAGATGCCACCAGCCTGCACTTTCTCAGTTTCTATAGCCTGTCTTTCTTTCTCTGATATGCCTGTTCTCCATAAGGCTTTATTCATCCTTGTGGACACAGCATGAACTCGGTCTGAGTCTCCCCCAGATCAAGTTGAAGGATTAGACTGAAGTTGTTGGTGTCCCGAATGGGTTTTGATCATCAGGGGGGCCATCTTTGAATGCACCACTTTGCCAGATGAATGGGATGTTCTGCTTAGCCTCCCAGAGGAGAGGAGGCATGGATCGTCAGAGAAAACCAGGGAGTTGCTACTGAAAGAAGGGACTAGAAACTGATGACAACAACCACATATACCCAATATTTATTCTGAGTAGGACGATAGCCATTCAGAGAATTGAAATAATTTCTGATATAAACCAGTATTTTTCAATTCCCTATTTTGGAAAAGAAAGTCTAGAAATTTTAAAGAATTTCTACATGTAATCTAGGTTACAAAGATGTACTATATTATATTCCAATAAGAAACCTCAACTAAAACACCTAGGAATAAACCTACCTAAGGAGGCAAGTGAAAGTGAAAGAGGAGAGTGAAAAAGTTGGCTTAAAGCTCAACACTCAGAAAACTAAGATCATGGCATCTGGTCCCATCACTTCATGGGAAATAGATGCGGAAAGAGTGAAAACAGTGTCAGACTTTATTTTTGGAGGCTCCAAAATCACTGCAGATGGTGACTGCAGCCATGAAATTAAAAGACCCTTACTCCTTGGAAGGAAAGTTATGACCAACCTAGATAGCATATTCAAAAGCAGAGACATTACTTTGCCAACAAAGGTCCGTCTAGTCAAGGCTATGGTTTTTCCAGTAGTCATGTATGGATGTGAGAGTTTGTGAAGAAAGCTGAGCACCAAAGAATTGATGCTTTTGAACTGTGGTGTTGGAGAAGACTCTTGAGAGTTGCTTGGACTGCAAGGAGATCCAACCAGTCCATTCTAAAGGAGATCAGCCCTGGGTGTTCTTTGGAAGGAATGATGCTAAAGCTGAAACTCCAGTACTTTGGCCACCTCATGCAAAGAGTTGACTCATTGGAAAAGACTCTGATGCTGGGAGGGATTGGGGGCAGGAGGAGAAGGGGATGACAGAGGATGAGATGGCTGGATGGCATCACCGAGTTGATGGACATGAGTTTGAGTGAAGTCCGGGATTTGGTGATGGACACGGAGGCGTGGCATGCTGCAGTTCATGGGGTTGCAGAGAGTCGGACATGACTGAGCGACTGAACTGAACTGAAGGAGGCAAAAGATCTGTATTTGGAAAACTATAAGATATTGATGAAAGAAACTAAAGACAACACAAACAGATGGAAAGATGTACCATGTTTTTGGGTTGGAATAATTGATATTGTTCAAATAATCATACTACCCAAGGCAATCTGCAAATTCAGTGGAATTCCTATCAAATTACCAACAGCATTTTTTCACAGAACTAGAAAAAACACCTTAAAGTTTGTATGGAGACACAAAAGACACTGAATAGTCAAAATGCTCTTGAGAAAGAGCATTGGAGTAATCATGTGACCCCTCATTTCAGACTATATTACAAAGCCACAGCCTTCAAATCAGTATGGTACTGGCACAAAAACAGAAATAAAGCTCAGTGGAACAGGACAGAAAGCCTATGGTCACCTAATCTATGACAAAGGAGGCAAGAATGTACAATGGAGAAGAGATAGTCTCTTCAATAAGTGGTGCTGGGAAAGTTGGACAGTTACATGCAAAATAATGAAATTACATTTTTTAAAGCTGTATATAAAAATAAACTTAAGATAACTAAAGGCCTAAATGTAAGACCGGGTGCTATAAAACTCCAGAGGAAAATGTAGGCAGAATATTCTTTTACATACATTGTATCACTATTTTTTGGATCTGTGTCTTAAAGCAAAGGAAATAAAAGCATGAATAAATAAATGGGACCTAATTAAACTTAAAAGCTTTTGCACAGCAAAGGAAATTACCAGCCAAATGATGAGACGTCTACTGGATGAGGAAAATATCTGTAAGTGATATGACTGATAAAGGTGTTCTATCCAACATACATAAACACCTCAACAACTCAACATAAGAAAAACACAATTAAAAATAGGTAGAAAATGTGAATAGACAGTTTTCTAAAGACATACAGATGGCCAACAGGCAAATGAAAAGATACGCAACATTGTTGATCACTAAAGAAATGCTAATTTTAAACACTCTCATGGCTGTTAGAATGGCCATCATAAAACACACAGGTTTCTCTATATGACCCTGCAATCCCACCACGAGTATATATCTGAAGAAAACCCAAAACACTAACCCCAAACGGTGCATGCACCCCAGTGTTCATAGCAGCATCATTTACACTTGCCAAGGTATGGACATACCCTAAGCGTCCACCAGTAGACGAATGGGTAAGAAGATGTGGTAATATGTACATGGAGCACTATTCAGCCGTAAAGAAGAATGAACCATTGCCATTTGCAACAGCCTGGATGGACTTGGAGGCTATTATTCTAAATGAAATAACTCAGATAAAGACAAATACTGTATAATATCACTTATATGTGGAGTTAAAAAAATAAAACAAACTACTGAATATAAAAAAGAAGCAGACTCACAAATGTATAGAGACCAAACTAGTGGTTATCAGTGGGGAGAAGGAAGGGGAGGGGGCAGTATAACGGTAGGGGATTAAGAGGGACAAACAATTATACATAAAATAAGCTGTAAAAATTGCACAACATGGGGAATCCAGCCAATATTTTCTAACTATAAATAGAGTATAGCCTTTAAAATTGTGAATCACTCTATTATACACCTGTAATATATAATATTTACAAAAACTATACTTAAAGTATGGAGAAGGAAACCCACTCCAATATTCTTGCCTGGAGAATCCCATGGACAGAAGAGCCTGGCAGGCTATAGTCCATGGGGTTGCAAGAGTTGGACATGACATAGTGACTAAACCACCACCACATACTTCAAATAAAAAATAAAAAGAATATCAACTAACAAAGCAGGAAGGGAATGTTTCAAAGGGAGAAAATCAAGCAGAAAAAGTATTGGTGGTCATAGAGATATAAACATCAGCTCATTCTTTTCTTTGTAAATTAACCTTTTCTAGAAAGGGTGGTCAAAAGGAAAAAAAAGAAAATTTCTGTAATGAGAAAACTGAAAAAATTCAGCAAAGACCAGTTTTTTCAATTAAATCATGAAAAAAAAAGGACTTTAAGAGACTAAAAATAAGACATAAAAGTGAATTGCAGGAAAATAGAGAATTCATTGTGAGGAGGGTTCTTGATCCACAGATTACAAACCAGCTTTAAGAGGATGCGAGTATATGAAACACGTGAATAAACTTGATGCTTCAAGTTAGGAAAAAATTTTAAGGGTACAATTTGTTCACTGTATATTTTTCTTTATCAAGTCTAACTCTGACCTATGCTTCCTCAATTTTAGTTGATCTTAGAGCTTTACTTGGTGAGAATACTTGGTGTTCCTCCAAAGACAATAAGAAATTGCTAAACTAGGCCTGAGTTTTGCCCCATCTTCCCACCCCCTGATGACATACGATAGAATTCTGACAGTGTTGGTAACCCACAAAGAATGTCTCAATGTTGGTTTTGTTCTCTAAACTGAAACTGAAAAGTAATTTCATGGTATCAGGAATGGTCGACCTGCACCAGTTTGGTCCAGTAGAATTTTTATGATCATGGAGATGGTCTAGACCTGCACTGTTCTTTATGGTACCCACTGATCACATGTGACTATTGGATACTTGAAATGTGGTTGGTGCAACTGAGGAAGTGAATTTTACATTCCAACTAATATTAATCAATTCACATTTAAGTGGTGCATTTGACTAGAGGCTACCAATCAGGGCACTGCAGACTGTATGAATGGTGAGACATTTGCCATTTGGATTAATTAATGACATTTGCCATTAATAGCTTCTGTGTCATATCAGGAAAGAACTGACTCCAGCAGGGGAAAATTCTATGTCTCAGTGCATTTTAAACACTGCAACATGTCTCTTTGCAACATGTCTCTTTTCAACAATTATCTAGCAGCAGGAGGGAGTCAGACAGTGAAGGTAGAAGATTCAGCACCTGTCCTTGGTTCTCTCATTCTCAGCAAGCGTGCCCGGCGTCCTGGGAATCCCAGGCACGAGTAGTTCTCTTTAATGTGGTTTCCAGCAAAGGAGTTTAAGCTTGGCTACTATCTAACCCTCGCTTCCCCCAGCACCCAGCCTTCTGTCAGTCAGACTCAGGGCTTGCCAGCTCACCCAGGGCATTTGGGCACACACATGGGCTTCCCAGGTGGCACTGCTGGTGAAGAGCCCATCTGCTGATTTAGGAGACAGAAGAGACACTGGTTCAATCTCTGCGTCAGTAAGATCCGCTGGAGGAGGACACGGCAACCCACTCCAGTATTTTTGCCTAGAGAATGTCATGGACAGAGGAGCCTGGTGGGCTATAGTCCATAGGGGTCGCACAGAGTCAGACACGACTGTAGCACCTTAGCATGCAAGCACGCTCATGGTATGTTAGCTGCTGTTGTTGGAGACAGGTGGAGCTACCAAAGCAATGATGCTCTAAGAAATAGAAAAAGCTTCTTCATGTTTAGCAATTTTAAAAATTATTTTATCCAAAACATTGCATCTCATAAATGTGCCTTAGAAGGCTGCAGAGGTGACTTTAAGTAACTGTTTGTAAAACAGGACAATTTTCAGACTGGAAGGGACTACAGAGTTCATCCACCTCCCCCAAAGATTTCACTTGGTCAATGAGAGACTGGAGCTCAGAGACATTGACTTGCCTGTAGCCACTCTGTTAATTAGCAGCAGAGATTAAACTGGAATTTAGGTCTTCTGGTTCCTAGTTTCTATTCACTACAAAATGTAACTCATCTGTATTTTGTCTGGAATGCACATCACACTTCTGACAACATTTCAATGTTAGAGACAGGCTACTTTATGAATATTTTTCCCCTCAATAGTCATTCTCTTCAAATGTCTCCTGCACAGATAAAGCCCTTTTCTGAGGAAAGAATTTAACTTAAAGAAGGTACTTTACTGCATTCAAATAAGCCCCTTAAACATTCTGCACTTTAAGCTTTTATTCTAGATTCCATTGTGAGGTGATAATGAGGTGCTGAAAACTAATTAGCTCATCAGACAGAACTGTCTGGTCTGCCATCTGCTGAGTCTGGAGAGTGATAGTCCCTGGTCGAACTGAGAAATGGGACTAAAAATATCACACTCTCCTGTTCTTCACCCTGTTCTTGCCTTTGTGCCTGAGGCAGAAGCCATTACGTGGGATTTCAGGCTGCTCGCCTGGCCATCCAGGCTCAGGGTCACACACTGATCATCCACGCCCACGTGGATTTTCAAATCCAAGTGGTGTCCTTGAGGTTCTCTGGACTTGGGTCCTCCTCCAATACACACACCCTGTTACACTGTATACTTGAGAGGAGTGAATGGTTTGAGACTGCAAGAAGGTTATTCTCATTAACCAAATTGCCAGGACCCCAAAGTATCCATCAGCAGAGTGTCCCCCACATAGATTTTGCAATGAATTCTTGGACCTTTTCTGTAGGCAACTTCTATTATCATGGGTTCAGATAGCTTGTGACTCTGGAACAAGGCAAGTTTTCTTTGTTCTTTTGTTACTTAGAGCTTCCCTGGGTGGCACCAGTGGTAAAGAACTTGCCTGCCAATGCAGGAGACACAGGTTCGATTTCTGCGCCAGGAAGATCACTTGGAGTAGGAAAAGGCAACCTACTCCAGTATTCTTGCCTGGAAAATCGCATGGACAGAGGAGCATTGTGGGCTACAGTCCATGGGTCCCCAGAGAATCAGTCAAAGCTGAGTGACTGAACACACACAGCGTGAAGGACTAAGACTTGATAAGCAAGTTTGCTTCCCCAGAGTTACTAATGTGTTGGTAGCTGCTTTCTTTCACAAGCCCAGTTACTCACTGGGTAGGAACTGCTGGTCTGGGACAGCTGGGGTTTCTCTTTTCTGATATAAGTGCCCTTGGCTTCTCCTATTAGAGCTCCTGGAGGAAAACTTTTGAACGTCTACTTGGGAAGACAAGTGTGTGAAGTGTAGGCAAAGGTCTATTTTGTTAAATTATCCAAGATGTCATTTTTCCTATTATGATTCAAAACTGAAAAGTCAGATTCCTTTAGAAAATTAGCCAATCTACATGCTCACATACAACCAAACAATAAGAGAAAAAAATTCCAAATTGGAATTCAAAATCCCAAATCATCAATAGAAGAACACCAGAAATCAGTCATATTTGCACTAATGCTAAATAAATAATGGCACTTGAGTGCTGGTGGAAGGTTGATTTTTCTCTTCCACGTGAGTAACCGTGTAATGCTCTATATTCTGAAAACTCCAAACGACTTGTGTTTACACACACTTTTGTATTGACTATTTCACTCGAGACAGATTTCTATTAGCCATTATATAACATCAACCTCAGTGCAGTGACGCGTCCAAAGACCCCTGTGGAGGACCATGAACAAACCTGCACGGCGACAGCCATGGAGACAGGTGACCGACAGGCTGCAGGGCAGACAGACTGACAGGTAGTACCACCTGACTGACAGGTAGTGCTCGTTTGGGTTTCCTGATGAGGCCTGAATCGTCTTTCCAGGAATGGCTCCCTCTCCAGTTTTCGTTGGTTGATTGCTTTAACTGAGAGCATTGAGTGACTGTCCACTCCATCCTTACAATGCTTTAAGTTGGCTGACTTGCCCACTTCTCAGCCTGCAGAGAGGAACAGCAGTGAATCTGTAGCATGACAGTTCACTCGCCATGAACAGGGCACCGTCCTGCCCTCCCCGCTTCGCCCTTGTCTTGGTTCGTTTGCTAGTCCTTCTCCCTGACCTTTAGACTCTCCTCCTGTTCTAGGCAACCCATGCCACTGTGCACTTTACACGTTGATCCTCACTGGACCCTTGCTGCTTAAAATGTGGCAGAGGCTCACCTCTGTGCTTATGAGAATGCAGGCCCCCGGGCCCATAGCCAGTCTTTAAGGAGATCCCCAGGGAGTCTGTGCACCTCACAGTCCTGTCTGTCTGTCTGGGCCTCTGCTCTCTTCCTCTCTCCTTGGCTCCAGATCCTGGTTATCTTCCCTCCACCCTTCACTGTCGTTGGTGGACAGAGAACATCTCAGCTTCTCCTTGTCTTGGATAGGGATGCACTGATGTATTTATTTTAATTATGATGTGTTTTACTCCCTCTAATAGTTTATAAATTCCCTTAAGTGCAGAGTGCATTTCTGATTCATCTCTTTCTGATTCATCCTCCTGGATGGTCCTTGGCGAATTGATTTGATTTATTGAATTAACAAGAGCAGGTACGTGATGCGGAAATGCCGAGACTTGGGATTTGCATTTGAAAAGTCTCTGGAGTGGAGACCTGAGTTCTGTGACAATCAAACAGTAAAGTTTGGAAGAGGAAGAGGAACGGATTAAAATATAATGAACCTGACACTAAGAGAAACTTTCAAGTCCTTAAAGGGCTGCTTATCAGTCCTCTGACCCCACCCACACTGAATCCCATTTCCCCTGCATTTGTAAAATGGTGGTTAGTGCCAAAGTTGCAGAATTACTGTGAGACATGGTTTAGATAAGGTTGGTAAAGCATGTAACAAATTTGACACATGCCATGTGCTGAATAAATATGCTTTCCCACCCCCATTCTAATGCAGCTGAACTGAGGATTGCAAATCATAGACACTTTGTTCTGCAAGGAATATAGACCGATGACACTTACATTTAATAATTCGTCTACATCTTTTCTAAAATGAGAATTCGAAGTAAAAGAGGAAAAAATAGTTCTGCCATAATTGTAGACACAAAACTCACCGATGCACAGGAGCCTGTCTAAAACTTCTGGAGTTTAAAGCAAGTAGGGAAATGCCTAAGAAATGTCTTAAGAAGTCACCTTTAGAAGAAGGAGAAAAATGTGACTTTTGTTCTGCCGAGCAAAGATGACACTCTGAAAGAAGTTTGCTAAGAGACTCTTTTAGCGGGGTCATTGAGTCATACGGAGGAAGATGTTTATTTCATACACAGAATCCTGTCTCATAGGGAAGGTCCTGAGTAAACACTGAAGGCAAGCAATGTAAATCAGTTCATTGAAGGTCATTCTCCCTAATTCCCTCCCTCATTTAAAACATCTCCTCCTCTGAATGAACTTCCTATCTCCTTTCGCGTGAGTGGTCCCCTGATTTATTAATGATTTATTTATGCATCATTCTCTGTAGATGGTGAGGCGAGACTCCCCTCGCCAATACCTGTGGCACTGTAGTTCACAGGGGAGCCTGGCACATAGTAGGTAACTGTGAAGGAGAGAACAGAGCTTCTCTGCTCTGGCGGTACTCCAGACTTCTCTGGGAGCTATCATACACACGCCTGCAAGCTTCCCCTAGAGGTTCTGGTTTAATTGGCTTGGGAAGAAGAGCTGTCATAGGAACTTATATAAGCTACTCAAGAGATTCAGCTGTACAGTTGGAGTTGAAGACAGACAGGGCAGATTATATAAATATACTATTCAATTTAATTGTATGATTGCATCGTTTCACCAATTACTACATTAAACTAGGTAGGATGTTAGATATCAGAATGAGGAACACACACAGTCCTTGTCCTTGGAAAACGGTGCGTTTGCAAGAGATAGCAGAGCTCTTCAGTGACCACACTGCACCATGATGATGACAGAACCGCGTTCTATCAAATGTGGGCTGTGCACCAGCCACCAAGCCCTGACACACCTGCCTCACCTGATCTCTGTGACTATCCCTGAGCAAGGCATGATGATGACTGTCCCATTACAACGCGAGGGAGTTGAGGATGAGTCAGTGGACTTGAAAAGTCTTTGTAACATCTGTCCTTTTAATTCTGGGTGGGATAAGCTTCTGAGTTTCCTTCTTTAAAATTTTTTAATTAAAAATTATTTTATTGAACTACAGTTTATTTCCATTGTTGCATTAATTTCTGCTGTACAGTGAAGTGCCTCATTATATGTATATATATATATATATAAATTCTTTACCATATTGTTTTCCATTATGCTTTATCACAGGATATTAAATGCAGTTCCCTATGCTATACAGTGGGACCTTGTATATCCATCCTATATATAATAGTTTGCATCTGCTGAACCCAGACTCCCAGTCTGTCCCTCCCACCTCTCTCCTTCCCCTTGGCAGCCACAAGTCTGTTCTCTGTGTCGGTAAGACTGCTTCTGCTTTGTAGATAAATTCATTTGCGTTATTTTAGATTCCACATGTAAGCAATATGATATGATATTTGTCTTTCTCTTTCTGACTTAAGTCACTTAGTATGGTAGATCTCTGGGCCCACCCATGTTACTGCAAATGGCATTATTTCATTCCTTTTGATGGCTGAGTAATATTCCATTGTATCTGGGAACACCACCTTCTTTCTCCATTCCTCTGTTGATGGACGTTTAGGTTGTTTCCATGTTCTGGCTACTGTAAATAGCGCTGCTGTGAACACTGGAGTTCATGCATCTATTTGAATTATGTTTTTTTTTTTTTTCTGAATACATGCCCAGGGGCAGGATTGCTGGATCATATGGCCACTCTACCGAAATATCAATAACCCCAGATATGCAGATGACACCACCCTTATAGCAGAAAGCAAAGAACAAAAGGGTTGCTTGTTAAAAGTGAAAGAGGAGAGTGAAAAAGTTGACTTAAAGCTCAACATTCAGAAAACTAAGATCATGACACCCAGTCGCATCACTTCATGGCAAATAGATGGGGAAACAACGGAAACAGTGAGAGACTTTATTTTTCTGGGCTCCAAAATCACTGCAGATGGTGACTGCAGCCATGAAATTAAAAGATGCTTGCTCCTTGGAAGAAAAGTTATGAGCAACCTAGACAGCATATTAAAAAGCAGAGACATTACTTTGCCAACAAAGGTCTGTCTAGTCAAAGTTTTTCCAGTAGTCATGTATGGATGTGAGAGCTGGACTATAAAGAAAGTTGAGTGCTGAATAATTGATGCTTTTGAACTATGGTGTTGGAGGAGACTCTTAAGAGTCCCTTGGACTGCAAGGAGATCCAACCAGTCAATCCTAAAGGAAATCAGTCCTGAATATTTATTGGAAGGACTAAGTTGAAGCTGAAACTCCAATACTTTGGCCACCTGATGCGAAGAGCTGATTCATTGGAAAAGACCCTGATGCTGGGAAAGATTGAGGGCAGGAAGAGAAGGGGACAACACAGGAGGATGAGATGGTTGGATGGTATCACTGACTTGATGGACGTGAGTTTGACTAAATTCCGGGAGTTGGTGATGGACAGGGAGGCCTGGCGTGCTGCAGTCCATGGGGTCACAAAGAGTCGGACACAACTGAACAACAGAACTGAACTGAACTGATGGCAACTGTGTTTTTAGTGTTTAAAGGAACCTTCATACAGTTCTCCAGAGCGGCTGCACTGATTTACATTCCCATTAACAGTGCAGGAGGGCTCCCTTTTCTCCACACCCTCTCTAGCATTTGTTATTTGTAGACATTTTAATAATGGCCATTCTGGCTTGTGTGAGGTGGTACTTTATTGTGTTGTGATTTGCATTTCTGAATTTCCTTTTCAGATTCCACAGAAATGGGAAGGAAATAAGCTAAGGTAGCTTTGGAGTTGTCGGCGTGTGGACTGCTGCCTGTGTGGGTGCGTTTGGCTTGGATGAGGGAGCAGTTGTGTCCAGCTGGCTGTGGGGTGGATGGAGGTATGTGGGGCTGGAAGGTGGGAATGGACCGTGGGCAGGACCCTGAGCTGGAACTGACTTCATTTTACAACGTGGGACGTTGGGATCAGAGTTTGAGGACTTTAGTCTAAGATCTCCTGGAGAAGGAAATGGCAACCCACTCCAGTATTCTTGCCTGGAAAATCTTTCCAAGGGCAGAGAGGCCTTGTGGGCTACAGTCCCTGAGGTTGCAAAGAGTTGGATGCGACTGAGAAACCAGGTGCAGAGAGTGGCTGGCAAAGGACTAACTCTGCTGCACATGTTTTGGGTATGCCCAAACTTTAAGCATTTTGTGAGTATTGACTCACGCCTTGTAAAACCCCGTGAAGAATGAACCAGTATCTCCATCTCACTGTTGACAAAACTCAAGCAACACAGTCAGGCAACTCACCCAAGTCAGAGATCAATGGGCAGCCAGGTGTGCACCCAGCCAGCTCTCTGTGCCCACCTGGTCGGATGCCAGCAGCAGGCTCCAGGCATGAGCCCTCGCAGGCTGGTTATCCTGAATGTAACTGGTGCCATATTTAATACTTGGTGAATCTTATTTGATGTTTGGTGATATTTACAATCAAGATTTCTCCTTTTAGGTTTGAGATTAACCTATACATGCGGGCTTACTGTAAAGCACAGGGAACTCTACTCAATACACTGTAATGACCTATATGGAAAAAGAATCTGAAAAATAATACATAATACACTGCTGCTCCTGCTAAGTCCCTTCTGTGTCCAACTCTGTGCGACCCCATAGACGGCAGCCCACCAGGCTCCCCCATCCCTGGGATTCTCCAGGCAAGGACACTGGAGTGGGTTGCCATTTCCTTCTCCAAGGCATGAAAGAGTGACTCTTCGAGACCCCATGGACTGTAGCCCACCAGGCTCCTCCACCCATGGGATTTTCCAGGCAAGAGTACTGGAGTGGGGTGCCATTGCCTTCTCCAAATACATAATATAGGTACATGTATAATAATATATACATACATATTATACATAAAAATATATAATATATATGTATAAGTGAATCACTTGGCTGTACAGCTGAAACTAACAGAATGCTTGCAAATCAATTATATAGTCCAATTTAAAACAATTGCTCCTTTTAATCCAGGCTGTCCTCAGAACCTCGGAGGCCCAACTGCAGGGGTGGGGAGCCCTCAGCTCACTAAACGCCTCCCTACCTTCTGCAGCCTCATTCCTCAGAAGTTGGTTTCAGGATTTTAAAGACAGACCTTCCATAAGCTGCCAAACTAGCAGAGTTCCCTGTTTCACTTTGCTTTCCTCCTACTCAGAACTCCCACTGCTCCACTCCTTACTTGACCCCACCTCCATGTGTGCTGACTTGAAAGGATTGCAGCTTCAAGCATGAGTTCCAGCCCCTTCCATCTGGGCAGGCTTTTTGCTTGCACACCAGACACACATGCACACAATGTTTTCTGCTTCTTTAAACACACGTAGGCGTGAACCACTGTCCTCTTCAAGTAGTCACTGGCGGTTGTTGAAAAGTAGATCTGGAAAACATTTCATCTCAAGCTCCAGCACAGGGACCCGGGGTAGCAGGTTGATTCGTAACACCAGGAGAGTGGCTGCAGGGGCCGTTCCTTGTGCGGCCATGGCTGCAGTACATGGGCCCGTGCTTGTTTTACTGAGTTTTCACTTTCCTCTCAGGTTCAAAGCATTTGTTAACAAAATAAGCCACTCATTCTATACAAATAAATAATACCAATATTTATGAGAGAATTATCTAGCTTAATTTCAATATACTAACATTAAAAGAAAGATAAATAGAAAGAGCAGAGGATACATCACCAAATTGGGCTTTGACCAACATCCAGACTCAATCAGCGCTGTGTCACAGCACATCTGGAGTCGCAGTTGGGAAAGGGTCCCAGGCAGCGTGTCCCCTCCATGGGTGAGACTTCAAAGACTGCAGTTTGGGGTTCTTGCTTGTAATCCCAGGATGCAAACTGATATGGTTATCAGTCTGTGAGCAAATTGCAGCTCTGGTTTCATGTTAATGCTGTTTGTTCTGTTGTGTAAAACTTGGAATGCTGCTAAGCCTGAGGCTTGGTTGGCCAGACCCCCTCCATGCTCTCAACAATCTCAAGATTGCTCCCCCATCTTACCTATGGTGCTACAAGTCTCACACTCACAGCAGGCCATCACTCACAGTCACTTCCAGTCAGTGCAGTATTCAGGCAGGTTAGACGCAAGGTCTGAGGCCTGCTCTGCTTTGCCTCTGAAGCCTAAGCAAGACTATTCATTTAATTTCCCTAACAGTGCTCTAGTCCACCCTCTGTCTCCTCTGTGCATCTTTGTCGGGGACTGCCATGTCCCAGGACTGATCTAGAGGTTTGGGGGTAAAACGAAATGCAACTCTCTAAGAGTTCCTAGCTTAGCAAAGGGGAGTTTTTAAGAGGCAGAGTTCTGCATGTACAATTTCCTGGCAATTTTCTACTTAAAGATGTGGAGAGCCAGCCTCCTGGAAGATCATGGAGAGAATTCTCAAATGAATCAAGTGGAAGGTGAATGTTCCTGGACAACTGACAGGGGGAAGGTGTAAAGGGGATGCCAGGGAGTCCTTCCCCAGTCCGTGCGGCCCACCCAGCGGGTGTAGGGTGCCTGCACCAGCACTCTGCCATGAGACTTCACCACGTGCGAATTCCAGGAGTGTAAGTTCAAGCTGAGACCAACCTTGAAACTGAAGGTGATGAGTTCTTAGTTACTAATGGGACTAGGAAGGTTGGTAGTGGGTTTAGAAGTCCAGTTCTGATGGGGTGCACGGGCTGGTTCTCGCCTCTATGTTTTGTGGGCAGTGGCCTGAGGGGCTGGGTTCTGCTGCTGCCTTCAGGACCCCCCAGGGCAGCCCATTGCAGAAGGCCTATGGCTGTCCCGCCATCGCCTGGAGTGCCCCCACCACCCCTCCTCGCCTTGGACCCTTCATGAGAGCTACCTGCTCAGTGACTCACTTTCTCTGACCCATCCTTCCTGAACCTTCCAAGGTACAGCGGCTGACTTAGCTAATGATAAGTAGAGTAGCCTGCAAGGTTCCAATCTCTCTTTTTCTGGGGGACCTCATGACTTCCATTTGGTCAACTATCTATTTGTTCTTCCTCCCCACTTTGTTCCAGGATGGACTTAAGACAGTTTTCACAAAGAAGAGGAATTAAAAAATGAGATTAGGAAATGGTACTGTGAAGACCAAGTGCAAACTGCAGTGGGAGACATAAGACGCTGGGCTGGAGATGGAGGCATACGGCCATGCTGGTCTGCTAGAAGGAGCCCCAGAGCGAGTGCTGAGCCCGCCGGAGCCAGGCCTGCACGGCTCTGTCTGTCTACTGAGCCCTTCTAACTGCAACGGCTGCTCTGGGGCTGCAGTGCAGATGCCCTGGCCTACCCTTCTGCATCACAGCAGCCTTCTCCTTGTTGGAGGGGATCACCATCCTAATATCTGTGTACATCCGTTCCTGACTTTACTTACTGCTCATCACCTACCCGTGCAGACTCCCAACCATGCCCTGTTCTCCCTAACTTTGCACTGCAGAAGTGGAATCGTCCTATAGATTCTTTTCTTCTTGATGTTACTTCTACTATATTAATACATGGAATTTTGTGTTGTTTATTTACTTTTATTGTTCTGTGTTATTTCACTGTAGGGTTATAACAATTTATGTATCTGTTTTAGGGAAGATAAATCTATGGGCTGCTTCCCATTTTGGGTACTTTGCATATTATCTCATGTACGTTTGTCCCTAACTCCCAGGGTGCTCTGGCTCCCTCACCACCTTGTGTTAGGGTCTGTGAGGTTGTGGGACAGGGATGAAACTCTTATTTGTCTTTGAATTCCAGCATGTATCTCAGAGTTGGCACATAGTAGGCACTCAATAATCTTTTGCTGAAATATCAATGTTGAGGAGACAATATGATCCAGGGTGGAATAACATTAAACTTGGAGGCAGGAGCCGTGAGTTGAAGCCCAGGCTCTGGCATTTTGTAGCTATGTAGCCTTTGATATGTTGTATCTAAGAGAAAATCAATTTTTTTCTTCAGAATTTTAACAATGCTTCTTTCTGCTGAGGACTGCATTAACTAGATCTTGGAAGAATTTCCTAGGAGGCTTATAGAACCTCAACTGCAAAACCTAACAAAGAGAAAAAGAGAAGGGGAAAATCTGTGACCATGGGGAGATGCCGTCTCATCTAAGTACAGTACAGAAATGCTTCCTTCTTTGGTTTCAGAGTTACTAAATATTGCTTCTCTAAATAAGATAAAAGAAACAAAGCAATAAGAAATGGGAGCCTGATTCTACTGAGTCAGTGCTTGGTGAGGAAAAATCCACCAGGAGGAAGCTTCAGCTTTGAATACGCAGACGGACTCCGAGAGCAGGTTGGGGTCAAGGGTAGAGGGATGGACAGGGTGTGGTTTTATCAGTGAATGCGGGAGTGAGCATGTGAGACAGACTCTGTTAAAGAAAACACGATTTTTTTTTTCCTTTTTTTTAAACATCTCTCACAGATTTGCTTTCCTATTATTTCTTCCTAAGGCTTTTTGAGGTGTCATGACAACATTGGACATGCAGCTCTCTTGCTTTGATTCTTGGATAACTTTCTTGACTTTTCACCTTGCAAAGTAGCCCATCTTGGTGGCCTGGCCTCAGTTATCATCACTCCAGGGGAATCCTAATCAGAAGAGCCACCAAGACCCCTGAGGAGGGCAGGCAACTGGAGCCTGGCAAGTACTGTATTTGTGCTATGGTATAAGTCTGTCCGCTTCACCACCAAGCATGTCTGCTCTAAGAGCTTGATGCTGTGCATGTTAAATTTTATTGGCTATTATTGTGAGTGAAATAGGAAGAATTAAGATGAGTTCTTCCCTGTAGTTCGCATTCTTCTGACTAATCTAGTGGCCATCTGTAGTGGGAAGCTGGGTGAGGCTATCTGTGGGTTTTTATGAGCACCATCATTCCAGCAGCTTAAGGCCACTTCCATCACAGTGAATTTTGAGTATTGGAGTAAACATTTGCTGGTGCTGGTGAGACGAGCAGCACGTGGCCACGGGTCAGAGCCTGGTGTAGCGCCTGGCGTTTTGATCCCAGGGCACCACTTGCAGAGCAGCGCTGAAGCCCAGGAAGCTTGCCCGTCTCAGTTTGTATATACACTTCCAGAAGAGAGGAATCAGTCTCACCAGCTCATTATCCTTGGGTCAACTGAAGGGAAACCAGGGACTGTCCACTCATCTCCACAATTAAGGCCCAGAGATGCATGTAGCTTGTCTACGTTGGCTCGAAATCTGAATCACGATCATCCGAACCAATGAGCTTGGGCTGGGTTTTTGGTCCTTCGTGGGTTGTCCGGGCATTTCTGTGTCATTGTTGGACAGCAGAAAAGAAGGACTGAAGCGCGGATCAGAAGCTTTTCACGCGCTGAGCAGCATTATAGCTTGTTTTTGCTTCATTTTTATTTCTAAAGCCTGATTTCAGTTGTGATGGCCATGCTAGTGGATTAAGATACAAGGCTAGTTGGCTCTAGAAAGTTAAGGTGATGAAATCTGGAAATAACTATTTTACTTTTTCTCCAAAATTTTCAGAAAGCTTCTTTCTGGTGTGTCTCTGGGGATTTTCCCTGAATGCAGTGCTACTTGGTCTTTCATAGATGTGGCACAGAGGTTATGACCCTGCATCTGATGTTCCTGATGAGCTGCATGTGTTCCTGGATATGATGGAGGCGAGCCTGATGGTGATATTCCTTCTATAGAAAAACTGACCTCTCCTTTTCCTGCCAAAAATCTAGGGTTCATAAATAAAAAACAGAGAGCATCCATTATCCTTGGTGTATTATTCATGACACCAGAAAAGAACCTCGGCAATCACAAACTGTTTCAGTTGGAAAAAACAAAAAAGAAAGTCACAGGTGCGTAGACTTTTCCAAAAAGTTTCTGACCTTGTTTAATAGCTACAGAAATTGACCATAAATGCCAGGCTTGGAAAGGCTTGCTTCTTGTCAAAAGCTTTCATTTACCCAAACATAAACAGCAGAGAAATGATTCATTTACTGTGCTCAGCACTCTGCAAAGCTTTTAAAAGGCACCTTGTAAGGTGCATGGAAAACCTGGGGGAGAATGCCAAATGGCTTCACATGAGCCTTGAATGAAACACCAGTAATAAAGAAAAAAGAAGAGGCAGGTGCCCATCTATTTAATATTGGGGGGGGGGTCTGTAACCAGAGGGGAAAAAGTTGTGCTTTATACAGAAAGCAGAGCAAAGGGAAATGTATAAATAAAGAGAGAGGGAAGCCAAGGCCAAATGCTGGGAAGGGTGCCTGGTGAGCCATGCCTCCCGCCCCCCAACAAAAGGCTGAGGTGTTACGCGTGTGGAGAAGGTTGGCTTTCTTTAGAGCTAATGGGCTCCTGACAGGCAGATCTGTGAATAGACGGGGGCCTCATGCAGCGCAGGGCAGTGTTTAAGCCTCCTCGGTGAGGCCACTCATTTATAGCTTATTTTCTGGGGCTTGAAGATGCCTGCTGGTGTGAAGGGGGCCTCTGTGGCCCTGGGGATGGCAGAAGTCCCCAAACACGGAAATGTGTCTCTTCTACCCTCTGCATCTCTTACAGTGCATCCGCAGTCCAGTGGGCACAGCCGAGATCTTGTAGCAATAGTGGGTGGGGTGGGGTGGGGGGTCAGAGGTGGCTGGCTTCTTATTGATGCTTTAATTTAAAGAGAATACCTAACACCCTAACCCTTGGAATGGTTCGTCACAGTGTAACTTTGGGTCACCAGTTACCTCCTTATAGTGTGTGCTGTAGATAGATGCTGATTTCAGGTATCTGTAGACAATTGCTAGGTCAGGTTTGCACGTTTTTTGTCCAAAAAAAAAAAAAAATTGTGGAAGAGAGGCACCCAGAGCTTGACTTGAATTCCTGGGGTCCTTCCCCTCAGGAGAAGTGGAGAATAGTAAGAATGTTCCATGATGAAAGAAATTGGGTATTTCGGCTTCCCTGGGGTCTCAGATGGTAAAGAATCTGCCTGCAAAGCAGGAGACCTGGGTTTGATTTCTGGGTTGGGAAGATCCCTTGGAGAAGGGAGTGGCTATCCCACTCCAGGATTCTTGCATAGAGAAGCCCATGGACAGAGGAGCCTGGCGCTACTGTCCATGGGGTCACACAGAGTCGGACACGACTGAGCGACTAACACTTTCACTTTTCACTAGCGGCAGGAAAGTGGGAAGGGATGACGCAAAGTAGGACTGGGGATCATAACGCAGGGGAGCAAGGCCACCAGCATTGTAGGAAGACACTGTTAAAAAACATAGCTAATTTACAATGCTGTGCTAATTTCCACTGTACAGCAAAGTGATTGTGTAATATACTCATATATATACATATATATTCATTTTCATATTCTTCCATTATGGCTTATCCCAGGAGATTGGATATAGTTTTCTGTGCTGTACAGTAGGAACTTGCTCTTTATCCATCCTGTCTATAATTGTTTGCATCTACCAACCCCAAACTCCCAGTCCATTTCCTCCCCAACCCCCTCCTTCTTGGCAGCCACAAGTCTGTTTTCTATGTCTGTGAGTCTGTTTTTTGTGGATAGAGACATTTGTGTCATAATTTACATCTCACATGTGAGTGATATAACATGGTACTTGTCTTCCTCTTTCTGAGTCACTTCACTTAGTGTAATTATCTCTAGGCCCATCTGTGTTGCTGTAACTGGCTTTATTTCGTTCCTCTTCATGGGTGGCTAGTATTCCATTGCATTTATGTAGCACATCGTCTTTATCCATTCCTCTGTCGCTGGTTGTTTCCGTGGCTGGGTTTCTGTGAATTGTGCTTCTGTGATCATTGGGGTGCATGTGTCTTTTCAAATTAGAGTTTAGGAAGACCTTTTTAAAAAAGTTCATAGAACCGAAGGCCAGACTCTAAGGGGACACTGGACACGGGAGAGAAAGATGCTCAGGCGGAAGAGCGGCTCAGATGGACTTTCTCCTGACAACCTCCACGGAGGACAGAGAACAGCCCTTCCAATCCAGGATCGGCAGAAAGAAGTGGCCCAGACCTGCCGCCTTGTGGGGGCATCCCACACCCCTGCTCTGCAGGAGGGAAGGTCACTCACCTCTCAGAGCCTCTCTCTTGATTCCTGGGTTCTGATAACTCCTCTCTCCATCTTCCTCCCCCTGCTGGGGGCAATGGGAATCTACATCTGCCCTGTAGACCCCTATTCCATACCCACACTCTCACAACTGGTCCTGCCTGAATAAAGAAAGTGAAAGTGAAGTGAAAGAGAAGTCACTTAGTCGTGTCCCACTCTTAGCGACCCCATGGATTGCAGCCTACCAGGCTCCTCCGTCCATGGGATTTTCCAGGCAAGAGTACTAGAGTGTGTTGCCATTGCCTTCTCCAAGGATAAAGAAGCTGTCCTCAAATAATCCTATTTCCTGTTGAGACCCAGACTGATACAGAAACTATCTATTAACCTCTGATTTAAAAAGGAAACAGAGAATGAAGATGACAGAGCCAAGAAGTCCTCTGAGAGACTGGAGGGAAGCCACAGTATAATGTCGAAAGAGGAGTCTTTGAATGGTCTAGCTTACTGAGTGCTAAACACCTGGGCAAGCTTTTAAAAAACTAATTATAAAAAAATTCATGAGGAAAAACAGAAGAGATTCGCATCATGAGAAAAGAGTTTATTCTGAGAGCTTTCTCAGGTCAGTAGGAGGAAGCACATGGTTAGAAAGTGACTGCAGGGGAGGCAATGGAGAGGAGGTGGGATGTGGAGTGTCTGAGCTCGGGAGCTGGAGTGACAGTCCTGAGACAAGGATGAGATGCCTCCTGATCCTTCAAATGCTCACAATCTGTGCCTCCACAAGGCTGAGGGCTCTGATTCTTACAGGGAAGGAAGGCCATATATCTGCTGTAAACATGTCATAACATATTTCTTGATGCTAGTCCTGAAACCAAATCAGGACTTTGATTTTTCCCAATGACCCACTTTTGTGAGTCATTTGTGACCCGCTATGGGTGTGTGCTGGCCTGGCCCAGCTGATGGGGGAGCGGTGGGTGGGTGGCATTCCAGGTGTCAGGGTTGAGGACTGTCACCCATCCTTCCTAGGAAAGGTTGGCCATTTTCAGATCCCTCCACCCACATGGGAGAGGCTGGTGCCTGTTTAGACTGACCTGCTTTGCAGTAATTCCCTTGCTGGCTGCGAGCACCATTCTGTTCGTTGGATTGTTAAATGACCTGTTTAATTTGACTGAGCTGCCTTTGGCTGCCAAACACGCCTCCAGGCAGCAGCTACATTCCACAAGCTGACTGCATCCCAGGTTAGCAAGAACCCGGGGAACTAGGAGAGCATCTGAAAGGAGAATTGTTTCTTTCCCTGAACAACCCCTAATGGGTGCTGTTTTGCTCCAGCATTGGTTTCCCTGGACTAGAAACTCTGCTCCCTCCTGTTTCTCTCCTGGGAACCAAAAACCCTGCTTGGGAAGACAGTCTCCTCTGCCTTGGAGATTTATGTAGAAGGTATTTCTAAAGTTCTTATTATTGTAGAACATGTTGCTTTTGCTTTGAGAAAGATAAAACATATTTAACTTGTGTTAGGGGATTTATGGCGTAAGATATCTTGGGCCCTACTCAGCTCCAGGTAGAGAGTAAATGAAAGTGGCTCAGTCATGTCCAACTCTTTGTGACCCCATGGACTGTAGTCCACCAGGTTTCTCTATCCATGCAGTTCTCCAGGCAAGAATACTGGTGTAGCCATTCACTTCTCCAGGGGGTCTTCTCAACTCAGGGATGGAACTCAGGTCTCTGCATTGCAGGTGAATTCTTTGCCATCTGAGCCACCAGCGTAGCCCACTCCAGGTATAGAAGTTGGTGGTAAAAGTCCCACAGTCTGACCAGAAAAGGATTTGATTTTTTTAAAAATATAAATTTTATTTATTTATTTATTTATTTTTTATTTTATTTTTTAACTTTACAATATTGTATTGGTTTTGCCATATATCAACATGAATCCGCCACAGGTATACACGTGTTCCCCATCCTGAACCCTTCTCCCTCCTCCCTCCCCATACCATCCCTCTGGGTCGTCCCAGATGCTGGAGGTTGATTACTTTACAATATTGTATTGGTTTTGCCACACATCAACATGAATCCGCCACGGGTATACACGTGTTCCCCATCCTGAACCCTGCTCCCACCTCCCTCCCCTGATTTTTAAATGGCCAGCCCTAAGTGAGTTAAGACATTAGGACCAAGGACAGATACATACCCTCCCTGAATCATCCCCACTTTTTAAGTAGTCACTTTGGGAGACAGAGGCTGAGGGAGAACCTGCCTCCTGGCTGGGAGGTGGGTGCAGTGCTGCATAGCTGACAGGCCATCCAGGTGACAGAAATTTCACTTGTTCAGTTGATACCTTGAGGTTGATAATGACCAGTGGAGCAAAGAACCAACTCAGTCAAAAGGATCAGTATCATAGGATCTCCAGTCAAATTCACTCTTAATAAATAAGAGTAAATTATTTTACCCTTAAAGACTAGGTTGGAGAAGGCAATGGTACCCCACTCCAGTACTCTTGCCTGGAAAATCCATGGACAGAGGAGCCTGGTAGGCTGCAGTCCATGGGGTTGCTAAGAGTTGGACACGACTGAGCGACTTCACTTTCACTTTTCTCTTTCATGCATTGGAGAAGGAAATGGCAACCCACTCCAGTATTCTTGCCTGGAGAATCCCAGGGACAGTGGAGCCTGGTGGGCTGCCATCCATGGGATCGCACAGAGTCAGGCATGACTGAAGCGACTTAGCATTAGCAAGGTAGGATTGGGGGAAGATAATTGGGGTGGGGGGGAGCTTCTCTGGTAGCTCAGGTGGTAAAGAATTCACCTGCAATGTAGGAGACCCTGGTTTGATTCCTGGGTTGGGAAGTTCCCCTGCAGAAGGGATAGGGTACCCACTCTAGTATTCTTGGGCTTCCCTGGTGGCTTAGATGGTAAAGAATCTGTTTGCGATTCAGGAGACCTGGGTTCAATCCCTGGGCTCAGAAGGTGCCCTGGAGGAGGGCATGGCAACCCATTCCAGTATTCTTGCCTGAAGAATCCCAATAACTGGGGACCCTCCCCATCTCTTCATAGTTTCAGGCATGACACATAATGCATGGAATCAAGCTGGTGGGCTGTGGAGAGATAGAGTAGGATGTAAATGTGTTCATCCCTAAAGCCAGCAGTCTATGACAGGCACACCTCTGAAGGTGTGCTCCTCAAAACACACTATTTTCAGAGAAGGAAATACTGCCCTTTGTGGGTCTGGTATGATCATTTAGAAATTGTTGTAAAAAATTAAAATGATGATCCTCCATTAATTATTCCAATCAGTAAAGTGCTAATAAATCAAAGCATGAGCATTTTCCCTTATCTGTGTCTATCTAGAAAGGCCTAAAAGGAAATATGATAAAAGATTCCAGTTTTCTTCAAGATAGTCCTGAACTTTATACCAATGCTTTAAACTGTAGACCTAAGAATTTGTATAAATTGCAAAATTTTAGAAAAAAATGACAAAAGGAAGTGTTTTTATCATGTTAATGTAAACAAAGCTGCAAGGTGGAAAATTCCAGTTGACTGATCCCATTCTAACTGCCTTGGTGATCGTCCTCTTTTTTTCTTTTCCTCTTTCTTTAAGTGAAGGTGATGAGTGCCTGCACTTTATGGTACGTCATCCTTATGAAATTGTCTCCCTATTTTTATTTTATTTCACTGGATGTATTCATAAGTGCTAACAGAACGATGTCAGGAGAGGGCTTATTATTATGAGGCTGTGGATTGAGCTGAGATCCAGAAGTGTCAAGGAGATTGGCAAGGTGAAATGGGCAATTTGTGGAAAGGTCTGAACCATCACCTGAAGAGAGAGGCCGAGAAGACCCAGGTAACAAGAAGGCAGGTTCTGGTAGGCACAGGGGCAAGTGCTGGCTTTGAGATGGGCTCAAAGTCCTGTACATGGGCTTGGGTCCCAGAGGGATGGTATGGGGAGGGAGGAGGGAGGAGGGTTCAGGATGGGGAACACATGTATACCTGTGGTGGATTCATTTTGATATTTGGCAAAACTAATACAATTATGTAAAGTTTAAAAATAAAATAAAATTAAAAAAAAAAAAAAACTAAAAAAAATCACTGGAAGGATATTGAATATCCCACAAAGCTGAGTAAATTGCTTAGTAACTTGACCATAGGAAGGACAAATTCTTGGCAGTCTAAGAAGGCAATCACAAATTATCTCCAACTACATTCTGCTCTCTCTCCTCTCCTGCCTTCTCCAGGTGGTTCTAGAGTACATTTCTTGTTCCAGGATCCACTGCTGGTGCTCAGGGCCAGACAAAGAACAATAAAATGCCCTCCTTTCAGGGAGGACATATGCCAGGTGCTAGCAAGGGTTAAGATGGAGAACCATCTCCACTGCAGTCAGAGTGGGGACAGCTATAGGGTGTGGGGAGTCATGAAAGGCTCTCTGATAGGGTTTGAACAGAGACCAGAAAGCAGCCAGGGAGCAGCCATGCGAGGATGTCCTGGAGAGGGACGGCCCGTGTCCAGACCTTCCAGCAAGGTGGATGCTGGTTGGGGTAAACAATTACAGGCCAGTGTGGCTGGAACACAGGAAGCAAGGGGCTCTCTGGAGACAGAATCACCCTGTGGGTTCTTGCGAAAGGCAGATTCTATACAATCTCAAAGCCAAGAAGGGACTTTTTTCTCTTTAAGTTAGATGGAAAGCCAAAGGGGGATATGACGGATGAGTGACATGATCTGGGCTGTATCTCTAAGGGGTACTCCTGCCTGGGGGATGGATGACTCGATCTGGGCTGTATCTCTAAGGGGTACTCCTGCCTGGGGGATGGATGACTCGATCTGGGCTGTATCTCTAAGGGGTACTCCTGCCTGGGGGATGGATGACTCGATCTGGGCTGTATCTCTAAGGGGTACTCCTGCCTGGGGGCGGATGACTCTCTTGGCACTGTTTTAATAGTCTGGGTCAGGGAAAGTGAGCCTCTGGCTGCTTCAGTGTTAGGGATGAAGATGGTGATGGGCACTTGGATTGGGAAGAACACTTTTCGAAGGACATAAAGTTTCTGGAAACCAAAAGATAGAGCTCAATTAGGATTCTTGCTGCTCTGCTCTTCCCTGAAATGATTGTGGTCACGACGCCTGGTGCCTGGTGCCTAGGGTGGGACGTTTTGGACAGTCATGTGTTGTCCTGTTTGTTGACTGAAGGACAACTTTTTATTAATAAAAAATCAACTTTTATGAATTTAAAAATAATCTCCCAGTCTATAAATATTTTCCACCTATATGCTTTTACAAACCTAGTCCAGCATTATGTAAAATCTTAGTGTAATTGAGATAAATTGATTTCGTCTTTCAGGAGAGGGAAGTTGGATTAGTGCTTTGACTAGTCCTCTTTGAGGTCACCTCTGAGAAGAGTCTAGAAAGTAAAGAACAGAGGAAGGAAGTGGTTGGAAATAGACAGCACAGCTCCTCTGATGTGTTGTGGCAGCTGTGGGGTGAGGGATGATAATTTGCAGTAAAATTGCCTCAGGGAAGCACGTGGAGGAGATGGGAATCAGCACATTGAGAGGTTTCTGGAAGTGTTGAGAGTAGGGACAGGTGTCAGGGACTGTATTCAGTCCTATGTAGTACAGAAATGTAATGCTTGATGGTGGTTCTCATCCCAGGGTACCTGACTTGGTAGACTTGTGGTAAGGCTCCTGCATTTATGTTTTTAACCAGGTGTTGGGTCATTGTGGTGTGTTGGTCTCACTTGAGAACATTCTGCTGTATCAATTTCATCATTATATGTTCATTGTGATTCTTGCAATAGGTCTAATGTAAAAGTACTATTTTGCTTGGACATACTACCAGTAGTTCTGGAAGAATTCTGACAACATTCCATGAGACTGTTTACTCAGAAATTTGCTACTAAAATGTACTGGGTATTGTCAGTAAATGGCAACCTTATTATTTTAATCATGATTACTATTTCTGTGTCCTACTGAACTTCAGACCTGAAAGATATACAAGAAAAAGGCATAGCAGTGTTAACTCACAAATACAAATTCACTTGAACACCTAATAAAAAAGTAATTGGACTTGAGATACAAAAAGAAGACATGCAAGAGGATAAAAGTTCACAAAGGTCATAGTTCAAGTCTTCCTGACTTTCCCAATCTAGTTTGTAGATGAGCCCTGCCACCACAGTGACCTTGCTCCTCTGACCACAGGTCAGAGCAGAGCATGCAGAATGACCCTGGATATTTCAACCCGCCCTTTGGAGGCAGTCAGCAGCCCTGGTTAAACCCGATCCCTTCCTGGTGGCTGCAGGGACCTCCCAGCCTATTTCCCTTCCCTTTGTAGGGTTCAAGGTCTGGGATCTGTGTCTGAGAGCCCCTCACAGGTCTTCATCTGTCTTCTCCTTTCCCTGTGGACCCAGAACCTCTCAATGGAGGGAAAAGGCCCATGAAGAGGAGGGGTGTCTGCAGAAAGGAAGTGGAGGGATCATCTCTCAGCTGCCCAAAAGCAGAGGCATGAGGAACACAGATGTCTGGTTCCAGGAAACTTTCCCACCTCACCAGGAGCAGCAATGAAAGCCGTGGACCTGTGAAGGTGCGAGAACCCCTGTGGGCAGTTGGCGGCCCTGGAGCTGAGTCTCCTGCCACTGATTGGCTTTGGGGTATTCTCAATGCTGGCTGCACATTAGAATATCCTGAGATGCTTTGAGCATACCTGTGAGGGCAATACCTTGCTTTCCAGTGCTACAGACTTGCATTTAGTTTATCTGGGTGGGGGTAACATGGACATTTAACAAAAAAAAAAGAAGAAAAGAAAAAACAAACTACTCCAGTGTGCAGTGGGGAACTATAGCTGGTCCTAGAAGCCTGGTCGCTGGGCCAGCAGCATCAGCGTCACATGAGAAGTTGGTAGAAATGCAATTCTGGTCCTCACACTAGGTATGCCGAGCCAAGAACTCTGGGGGCAGCAGCCGGTCAGCGGTGGTTTCAAGCTCCCCAGGTGATGCAGATGGAGAGTGGGCAGAGCTGAAGACCATGGTGCTGACGTGGATGATGCAAGGCTTCATGAGAGAGAGCGTCATGCTGCCCCAGGTGATGCAGATGGAGAGTGGGCAGAGCTGAAGACCATGGTGCTGACGTGGATGATGCAAGGCTTCATGAGAGAGAGCGTCATGCTGCCCACGGAGGCACTGGAACAGGAAAAATAGAGCCTTTGAGCAGAAACAATGATACTCTGACACTAACCTCTCCCACTTGCCTCAAATAGTGTCTCTGCCCAACTCTTATTGTCAGTAGAGACAAAAGCTCCACACTGTCAACATGTGAGGTCACGTGAGACCTAGTGGGGTTAAATAACTGGTCCAAAGTGAGGCAACTGGCCAGTCTCGGAGCTGTGATTTAAATCATGTCCTTAACTTCTGCTGTATTTCTGCTGTGCGCCACCCCATAAGACTGCAGCTCCTGGGAGAGGGGTCCCTGTCTTCTCCCTGTCACCCTGGCTTCTAGAACTTCCCTGTCCAGGAGGATGGCCACTGGGTCCTGGGGGGGGTCCCAGGCATTAGGAATGTGACCAGGACAAGTTGAAATGAGTCATAGGGTAAAGCCTAAAGTCTGGATTTAGACTTAATATGAAATAAAGAGCATATGCTGCTGCTGCTGCTAAGTTGCTTTAGTCGTGTCTGACTCTTTGCGACCCCATGGACCGTAGCCCACCAGGCTCCTCCGTCCATGGGATTCTTCAGGCAAGAATACTGGAGTGGGTTGCCATTTTCTCCTCCAGGGGATTTTCTGGATCCATGGATCAAACATGCATCTGTTAAGTCTCCTGCATTTGCAGGGGTACCACTAGTACCACCTGGGGATTATCAAAGATCATATATACACACAAATGTATATGATATGAAATGATAACACTTTGGACATGTTTGGCTAAAAATGTTACTAATTTTAAAGTAAATAGTTTAAAATAATATTTAATTTTATGGAATATTATAAAATTAAAATATTTTATGACCTGTTTCTCTTCACATTTTTAATGTGATTCTTGGAATGTTAGATATGTGATTCACTTTCCATTGGGTGGCACTTTTCTAAACAAGACCTGCTCAAAATAGGATGATTGGATAACTGCTGGAATATGACAGGCCACTTGTACAAGGTGAGTCCTTGAGAGTTCTGAGTTATGAGACTGCAGATGGCTGCAGCTGAGGGGAGCATCAGTCGGGTGAGAGGGAGGAAGGGGAGCAAGGAGACAGTGTGAGTGACAGGGGTGTAGGAAGGGCGGTGCAGCTCAGACCCTGCTCAGTGACCCTGATCAGTGACCCGGCGAGTCTCAGGGAGCCAGGCAAAGTGGTGGGCAGTGATGGTGCCATGGAGACACTCTGCACATGCGCCTCTCATGGAGATGGATGTGGAGTTCCTGTCAGGTCATGGGCACTCAGGGGCTTGCTTCCAACCCTCCATCTCCCAGCTCACAGCTGTGCAAGTCCCCAAGGCACCATGTTACATTGCTGTGGTTCCAGCTTATCCTGCTGAAAGTGGTGAGGTCCTGATTTAGAAAGCAAGCTCCCTGGCAGTGTGAGAAAATTGGAACTGCACATGAATCCAACTTAGCCAGCTCTCCTGGGATAACAATCTTGCCCACCCCACAGGCAGCTGTAGTTCTGGGAGGTTGGTGTTAGCTGATGCCCTTATGAGCAGGAGTTTATAGAAACTTCCCAGACAACTCTGAGTTTTCATAAAACCCAAGGAACCTTGAAGCTTTCTATCACATAAATATAAAAAAAAAATATTTCCGCATGGCCAGGCAGCTTAGAAAAATGTTTACCAGCCCTTCAACATGTCATCAGCCCACCCCATGCTTCCCAGTGTCTATGCAACAATATGTCAGAGCCTTTCTGCCTCAGAGCTGGAGATGGGAAGCACTCTGGGCTGAACTTTTGACTTTTGTGTATTTTGTTACTTCAAACTCATTTTTTTTTAAATGTTGAGAATACAGGCTTGCATCAAGTTGCCTAACAGTTCTCTTTAGGCAGGGAAGTGTTGGGGGGGGTCTGAGCAGAGACCCCAAGATGCAGAAGGTCCAGTTTGAAACATCTGGACAGTTGCTTGGGATGCTGGTGAGGGAAGGGAACCAGGGTGGTAGACTGTTCACCATGCCATGCCAGCCTTGGGACAGGGCTTTGTATGCTGAGCATCATCGAGAATCTCAGAGATCCATGGAGGGTGAAGGCTATCAACTCTGTCCTCCAAACAGGAAACCACAGTTCCCATCCTTACGTGACTCTTTGGTGGTGGTTTAGTCACTAAGTCGTGTCCGACTCTGTGACCCCATGGACGATAGCCCACCAGGCTCCTCTGCCCATGGGATTCTCCAGGCAAGAATACTGGAGTGGGTTGCCGTGCCCTTCTCCAGACTCTTTAGGGCCACACGTTTGCAGGGAAGTCTGCTGAGCCTGGAGATGGTCTTCGCAGGATGTGTGCTGGGCCCTGGGAAACAGGAGGAGAAGGTGAGTCCCATCCCAAATGCCAACCCACGTGCCCAGCAGGTGGCCACCTATGGGAGGCACCAGTAGCAGATGCTATGGGACTGTAGGACCAACATGAACCACATAGGGCAGGACAGGGCACAGAGAAAATGCATATTTTAGATCCCCTACTCCACAAACCAGCACTCTTGACGCCCAGCATGGCCCTCAGAGCTCCAACTGAGAAGCAGCTGAGAAGTAACTGCACATTTAACTTGGGATCTAAAAGCATGATCTGTTCTACAAAATGAATTAGAATTCTGCAGGTACTTCCTGTTATTCTGGGCCAGCTGTCAGTGAGGCTGACTAGGATAACATTGACAATGCCTGCTTTAGAAAGATGCTACACTGGGCCATTTCAGGCTGCTTTCCCTGCTCAGTTCTCCCAGCAGTCTTTCAGGGTCAGAGCAGGAAGGCAGGACGCTTGTATCAGAGGATGACGACCATGCAGTCACTACATTCCCAGGCCTCAGTCCAACACGGCCCTGGTCCTGACCCTCACCCTGACCTGCCCCTGAACTGTGTGGTGGAAGTCACTCAGTCATGTCCAGCTCTTTGTGACCCCATGGACTGGAGCCCAACAGGCTCCTCTTGTCCATGGGATTCTCCAAGCAAAAATACTGGAGTGGGTAGCCATTCCCTCTTACAGGGGATTTTCCTGATCCAGAGATCGAACCCGGGTCTCCTACACTGCAGGCAGATTCTTTACCATCTGAGCCACGAGGGGAGCCCCTGAACTGACCCTAACCCTAATCCTAGCCCTGACCCTGACCTGAGCCTCACCCTAATTCTAACGCTGAGCCCTGCTCTGACCTACAGACACGGTGCGGACTCCAGGGCTACAGGAACCCTCACAGGAGGCTGTGATCGTTCACCCCCACACAGCCTTCCCAGGAGGAGAAATGGAGACACCGCCTCAGGGAATCTGTGCTTCTGTCTGTGTCCTGACTCTGCACCGCATGAAGGGAAGAGGATATGCAGGGGCCCCCATCAGGCGCTTGTTCACAGGGGTCCCCAGACCCTGCAGAAGCCTTGAGGACAGGCCCCAAGGGGCCAGATGTGGCTGCCCATGCCTGAGCGAGATGCAGAGGTGGACAGAGGCATCCACTCACTTGGGAGTGAGTGGCCTTCCCTGGAGCCTGGGGTCTCTGATCGTTCTGAGCATCAAAGGGGCCCACCAAACAGTGATGGTCGAGTTTCCCCCAGCCCGCCCCTCCTCCATCCTCTGCTGTAGCTTTAGAGGAAGAACGGGGCCTCCCAGACTCCACTGAGGCAGTCAGACTGCCCCAGAGGACCCCTCCAGTGAGGGGGGCAGGGTAGGCTTTCCAGAGCCATAATGATGCCCCAGAACCGCTGCGCCCAACAAGGAAGAGCAGCCTGTAAAGAATGGAAACAGCGTCTGCAGAGGGACTAGCTGCCTGGTCCTTGTGGCATTCACACCGGGTGCACCAGGCTGCTTTTCAGCGACTAAAACCAAAAGTATCTAAGGAACATCGTCAAGTAATGAACTGAACGTGAGCAGGTGGGTGAGTGCAGCCTGTGCTCACTGATGTCAATCACGTAAAAGTGCAAATACATACACGCTTCTCCATGGGCTCCTAATGACTCCAGCTGCCCCTGGGGAGGGGCTGGCCATGGGGCTTAGGGCAGGGAGTGAGAGCCACACTTCACTCCACATTTCAGGGCTGCACTGCCTTTTACACCATGTGCAGGTAACGCTGATGGAAAGGCTGGTCTAACTGCTCTGCCCTGGCTTTCCTCAAGCTTTCTGCCTGAGGATGTTGCTTCCTGGGAAAGTTGGGGCTGCAGGGATCAGGTAGGTGTGCATTGCTATTGGGTGCTCAGCACGTAGCTTGCGTTACAAGGAGGAAACACACATCTTTACTCTCCTGGCGAACCAAAGGACAGAATTTAGTGTCATAATAAGCAGACTTGGTTGGCCACATTTGAGATTGGTTAAAATGCCACCATTAAAGCAGCAAGCTCTGTATTCCCAAGTTTATAGGATCCCTGATTCTCTGTATCATGTGGAAGAGAATTTTCTAGGTCAGTCAGATCATTGGACAGCCCGCTGCACTTATTCTCCTAGAGTGCTGGATCATTCTTGGGTGGAATTTATTTAAATATGGGCTTATAGAGAAAAGACTGAGATGCAGAATGAGCTAAGTCTAGTGAGAGCTGATTGTTCAGAGTAAAAGTGACTGAAAACGGAATGGCAGCACTTTTTCCTTTGCTAAATAAAGTTAATAAATAAATTTTTTACTTGCTCTGTGCTGAACAGAGCACATTACTTTTTCTATAACCTTTGCTCTGGCTATTCCAGTATCCACCCACCACTTAAATTTTTTCTTAATGTGTTAACACATTAAAATACATCTCTACCAAACCCAGCAGGCAGACTGCAGCAGATCTGGTTTCCAGAAGTGGCCATGGCAATATTTCTGGTCCCACGTGCTCTTTGAGTCTTCCCCTCCCCCTTGGAGACATCGGGGAAGGCTGTTCTGTTCTTGAGTCAGGCGCCCCCTGCAGGGTCCACACAGGCCTTGCATGCCCCTGTCCTGATCCAGGCCCAGTCATAGAGCAAGCTCAGAAGTGCATGAGTTCCGTCTGGCTGCTGTAACAAAACCACAGGCTGGGCAGCTACAGAGCAGAGAGTCACTGCCTCAGTCCTGGAGGCCAGAAGTCTGAGACCACAGTGTGGGCAGGCACTGGGGAAGGATCAGCTGCAAGGCACTCTCTTAGCTTCTGACATTTCCCTGGCTTATGATAGCATCCAGCCAGGCTTCACATGACCATCTCCCTGTGTGTGTGTGTCTAAACGTCCACTTTTGAATAAGGACACCTGTCCTATTGGATCAGGACCTGCCTGGCTTTGTATGGCTCATCTTTACACCGGCATAGTCCTGTCTCCAAATACAGCCAGGGGGTTAAGGCTCTAATATGTGAATGTGGGTGGACAAAATTCAGCTCATAACAGGAGTTCCCCCCTTTCCTGTTAGGACCTGTGGCCCCCAGCTCTGGAAACCCATCCTCAATGTGCCCCCCCCCCCCACTTCTCTGTACAAATGTGGAAGTGCCTAATCCTAGCATCTTGGCCGGGTGTCTTGGTCTCTACACCTCTGCTCCATCCCCCTTCCCTCTGTATTTTCCAGATTCCCAAAAAGCTGAGTGCACCTGCCTGGATCTGAAATCTGCTCAAGATTTCTCCTCAACTCTTCCTGCAGTTTTCCCTGCCCATCATGGCCTCTGAGCTGCACCCACTGTCGAGCTCCCCGCTCCCTGATTCTGGACCAGTAGTGAAGGCCAAGCACTGCTCTTGGCTGTCTGCACGGGGACCCCAATCTCGGGCCATCCAGACTGGCAAAGCCAGGACGAATCCTGCCCAGCTCGGTCTGCCCCTGGCTGGGCCTAAAGCAGCCGAAGCTCTGTAGATTCTACACTGGATGATAGATTTCAGCATCTCAGAGTTGAAGGAAGCTAGGTGGCTGTGGTGGCTGTGTTCATTTTGTTGCTCTGAAACCTTTTGCATCTGTTTGGGACATAAGCCTCCCCTCATGCATAACACCCCCCCACCACCCCTCAACTGCAGGCCTTCCAGCCACTTGAAGAGCATGAAGCCATGGGTAATTTGGGTTGGAAGACCCCTGGAGGAGGGCATGGCATTGCAACCCACTCCAGTATTCTTGGTTGGAGAATCCCATGGACAGAGCAGTCTGGCGGGTGCAAAGAGTCGGACATGACTAATGCGACTTAGCGCAGCACATTGTTTACCAAGTGCTGGGTGTCCTTCCTGCCTGAACCCAACCTCCAGGGGGCACTGAGGTTGTCTGCATTCCCCTCAGTTCAGTTCAGTTCAGTCGCTCAGTCATGTCTGACTCTTTGCGACCCCATGGACTGCAGCACGCCAGGCTTCCCTATCAGTCACCAACTTCCAGAACTTACTCAAACTCATGTCCATTGAGTCGGTGATGCCATCCAACCATTTCATCCTCTGTCGTCCCCTTCTCCTCCTGTCTTCAGTCTTTCCCAGCATCAGGGTCTTTTCCGATGAGTCAGTTCTTCGCATCAGGTGGCCAAAGTGTTGGAGCATTCCCCTAGGAGGGAAGTCAGAAGAGAGGATCATGGAGTCAGGCTCAGCTCCGGTGAGCATGGAGCTAGAATTGGCTGGTCCCCGCTCTGGTGCACTTTGGCCCTCCCTCAGCACGAGGATCTGTCTGGGCCTTGCTTCCAGCAAAGAAGCCCTGATGAGACTCTCCAAATGCTTCAGCCCTGCTCCCCTCACACCTGCTGATAGCACCTCCCCTCTGGTGGCCCTATTTAGCCTGAGTGGCAGGTGGGTGGTACACCCAGGGCACTGCTCACCGGGCAGGGGTCTGCTCTGCTCCTGGGTCAGGCTGCCCATCCATGGTGTTGCCACAGTGCCCTGCCTCCTGCCTGGACCACAGAGCAGAAGCAAATCTCCTTCCCTCACATCCTGAAGGCTTTTCCACTGGCACGGAGACAGGACCAACTCTGAGCTCCCAGGAGCTGATGTCTGTCAGCTTGCAGCAGAAATTTTTCTTCAGGTTTGGCGCCGAGCACAGCTTGAAACTGCAGTGGGAAGAGGGATCATGAGAACTTGTCTTATCCTGATGTGGAAGAGGCGGATGTCGGGAGGGAAGGGAGAAAGGGGCCCGGTGACCGGCGTCTCCTGCCCAGCCCCGGGGCTGCTGTAGGGCCGGGGCTCCTGGCTCGCTTGCTCTTGGGGGCAAGTGGAGGGAACTGCATCAGCCCTGCAGGCAGAGCAGGGCCACCAGGGGTCTGCCGGAAAAGGCTGTCTCGGGCTCAGGCATTACATCATTCTATCATCATCACGGCTCCATGAAGTAGGCCTGTCACTACTCCAGTCCTAAGGATGAGGATACTGAATCCCAGAGATGTTCGACTGAGGACACAGGAAGACGGTAAGTACAAAGAGCAACAAACACCATCCTTTGCAAGGCTGTGATGACCAAGCTAGGGTAAAGCCTGAGAGGCTCTGGACCCCTGAGGACCAGCTCTCTGGAGACCCAGACCCCCTGCCCACAGGAGTTTCTTTCTTCCCTGGGATTCCCCCTCCCACCCCACACAGCTTTCAAGGAGTTTGAGAACATGCCCTGCCATCAACATGCCTTCAGCCACCCTCAATCAGGAAACGATATTCCCATGAGGGGTTTGCAAACCAAACTGTCATCACATTAGACACGGCAGTGGGGAAGTAGGCTGACCTTGACTTCTATGATGAGGATGGTCTCCTCAGGATTGGGTAGGAGAGGACCAAGGGCTAAGGATAACAGAGAATCCAACGTATCTGAAATTCTGTACAAAGGTAACGATAGGTTTTCCTAGAGAACTCCTGTTTAGTTAGCGTGGGACTGGGGCATCAGGTGACTGCTGTCAACACACAGAACCCTGCTGCTGCCCCAAAGCCCAGGCTTGACCGTGTCTGAAATTGCCAGCGATCAGTCAGGAAGGTGTCCTTTCATTCGACTATCAGGGATGGGAACAGAAACAAAATGCATTCACTCCTTGAAATCACGTAAGGGAAGACGGAATGTTCTGGGAACCCAACCGCCAGTGGGTTTTGCTGTGGAGAACCAGGAGTTAGCTTACCAGCTCTGCGCTGCTGAAGGCTCTAGTGGTCAGAGCACAAAAAACAGATGGCTGCCCTGCACACAGGGGCACAGGGTGGGTCCAGTGGGCTGTGTGGGTGGCGGGGCACGTGAGGTTCCCTGCACACAGGGGCACAGGGTGGATCCAGTGGGCTGTGTGGGTGGCGGGGCACATGAGGTTCCCTGCACACAGGGGCACAGGGTGGGTCCAGTGGGCTGTGTGGGTGGCGGGGCACGTGAGGTTGCAGCCATCAGGTCTGGCTCCAACATCTGAATCACCGCGAGTGTCTGGAAGCGGCCTCCCCTGGTCCCTCTGTCCAGACTCAGCTCCCACTGTCCTGGTCTGATAAACGCGTCCCGTCACCTCCCTCCCCCTCCCTCCTCCTCTTCATTCAAGGCTGCTGAGAGCCCAAGTCCTTTTCTTTATGTTTCTGGTTATTTTCCTCAGCATCCTTGATTGCTGGCAGTTTATTTTCCTTTGTGAGAACCTTTTGATTTTTCTGAGCCAAATGCCTGGAGATGCTGTGAGCAGTGTTTGCACTGGAACGGCTCTGCTCTGAGCCCGTTAGCTACAGTTGCTAGGCTGGCTTCTGCTGCCTGTCACACACACACACACACACACACACACGCACACACAGAGACCCTGTGAAAGCCTGGGTAAACACTGTTAGCCCTAAATGGACAATGAGTGAAACCAGCCCTAAGCTGCAGGCTAATGGAATGATACACTCATTGTGCTGGATGAGAACAAAGGAAAAACAATGGAGCCTGTGCCACATTTTATAAGCCAGTGGAGTTATGCAGAAATGACGCAAGGCTCCAAATGGCTTTTTGTTTTTAGAAGCTGTCTGCTTTGGCGGCGAAGGGCTCGGGTGGTGCTGTTGCTCTTCTCAGAGCTGGGACCCGCGGATGCAGGGTTGTGGGACAACTGGCCTGGGTTCCTCCTTCTGGCAGCTTCCCACACCTGCGTCTGGCATTTGGAGGCTGTCAGAATGCTCAGGGGAAGCTGAGGAAATTCATTTGGAAGTGGGAAAACTAGAGCCAGCACCGATGTGTCAGCGATGTCTGAATTCTTCCAGTGGGGGTGGCATTCCAATGAGCATCACCCCAGCTCAAGGACATCACCTGTCCTGCTGCCACCTCCATGGTGTGGGAGGCATGGGCTGAACTTAAGATCTGTTGGTATTCTGATGCTTAAGAAAAATTAGAGCAGCATTTCAACTGGGCACAAAAGGGAAAACTTGCCTTATATTTCTTGAATGAGCCTGGAGAGCGTTTTAGAAAATGTTGGGGACACAGGCTGAAGAGTTATCCAAATGCATAGCCCCTCCAGGCAGAGAGCAAATCAAGGTAATCCTACCTCGTTCTTTATAGAGAGATCTATCATTGTTCTTTCATGTTTTCCATTGACAACTGAAAACCTGCTCTGTTCAATGGCCTCCATAACCCTTTATTCTGACACCCTGTTGCTCCATGCTATCCAGGAGTTGTAAACTGGTAATAAATATGAGAATAACATTGGAAACTGCAATGAATTCTTCTCAGTGGGACACAAATTCTGGAAGGCTGAACTGACACATTTCAATCTCCTTCCAGCCCACATTTCCTAGACCGAGTAATCTGGGCAGTCAGTGTCCTCCTGGCCCAGCACTGACGCCTTTCTGTATGTGGTTCCCAGGGATGCCCACTGTAGGTAGGACTCCACACACACTGTAGCCTGAGGGGTGTGGTGCGGGGAACGTCATTGGATCTGACCCACACAGCTGTCTGCCACAGGGCATTCTGAGGTACCCTTCTTTGCTAGTTTCTTTGAAGTATTCCCCTTTGAGGTCCCTTCCTCAGAATTATGTGAATTCTGAGACTAATAGGCAAACCTTGTTTGCCCAGCAGGGCCACCTGAGGCCACTCACTGCCCTGGACCAGGTGTCTGCTGCAGCGGTACATTGCTCTGCTTGCAGGCATCCCGTGGTAGGCTTACATCCCTCTCAGATCACTCAGCCTGTGGGTCCTTCTGTGTCCTTGGCTCCTTTTTCACAATAAGCATAACAATGTTCTGTGTCTTGTACTCAGGATTCCTAGTTCCAGCCCTTGAGATAATAGAAATCAAACTAAGATTGTTCTTTCTTCTACATAAGAGATTTCCCCCCTCAGTCCTGAGTCATGTGGAGGCAAAAAAAAGTAAGATAGAATTTGAAGATCAGTGATGACTGATCTTTACAGTCAGGTAATGGTGTAGCTTCCTTTAAATCATAGGTTATAATAATGTCAAGTCCATGGATTGCCGGGGAATGGCTGAGGTCAGCTGCCTTCCTTCAGCTCTGGATCTGGTTTTGGGAGCCCCTGGATTTCAACTGTGCTTCTCATGGGCCTGCACCTAAGCCAGTGGCTTCTGAAGCCACTGTGTGAATCAGTGATACACTCTTACAGAACATAGACACCATGTCCTAATGGAACATCTCTGAATATAGAATATTGGAAAATTCATCCCAGGTCATGGTCTTTGAAGGCAATGGTCATCCCTCTTGGCCCCTCAGCACAAACAATCCCTGTAAATCTCTCCGTTGAAGCACACCTTGGATCTTCCTCTTCCTGTTTCTTTCCCCTAAGCTTGGCCTAGCGCTTCTAGATATCTCCAATGTATGGAATTGAACGTGAACAGAATGATAGTCCACCTGGAGGCTGCTGAGTCTGGAGGTGATGCTCAAGTCTTCTTTCACTGGGATATTGTGGCTAAGAGACATATTAAACTGTGATACTGTCACCTTGCAAGGTCCTGAGCCTCTGAAGCTGAGATATAAAGCTAGAGACTTCACACTGGGGAACTCCAATGTGGGGCATGGTCATTAGGAGACACTCCTGAAAGTGAGCCCAACACAGGGCACCAAGGGAGGGATGGACATCCATGTCTGTGAGTCTCCAGACACGTGCCAGCACGAGGCTGGTGCTTGATGACCCGAGTGGGTTTGTGTGAGTGTGCATTTATCTCCATTTTACAAAGAAGGAAATGAAGTTCAGAGAGGACACTAACTGTCTCAAAGTCACAGCCCAGATTCAAACCGCACTGAGTGTTGCTCTGAAAGCCTGCATGAACATCTAAGTACTTTGAGTTATTTTTGGTCCCGGCTCATCATGTTTATAGAATGGGGTGCCATCCTTAATATTGGCCTTCTGGAGACCTCAGAAATTCCTGTGACTTTGTGTCCTAAACATTTCTGGAGCCACCTTCCTGTGAATGTTTTCTGGAATGAGATGTGTCTCTCCTAAAGTAAGGAGCCCAGGCTCTTTCCCCAAATCATTAAGGATCATTGGGAGGCTCGAATTTTTCCCAGTCAGTTTGAATTTTCTATGGAATTTTCCAAGGAGATCGAACCTGGAATCCTAAAAGAAATAAACCTTGAATATTCATTGGAAGGAATACTTTGGCCACCTGATGGGAACAGTCAACTCACTGAAAAAAACCCTGATGCTGGGAAAGATTGAGGACAGGAGGAGAAGGCGGTGACAGAGGATGAGATGGTTGGATGGCATCACTGATTCAGTGGACGTGTTTGTTAAGTTTGAGCAAACTCTGGGAGATGGTGAAGGACAGGGCAGCCTGGCAAGCTGCAGTACATGGAGTCACAAAGAGTCGGATACAACTTAGCGAATGAACAACAATGGAATTTTCCTCCTCTGCTCTGCAGCTTTGCTTCTGTGAGTATTGAATTCTACCCACTTGAACTCAACTAAAGAGGTGATTACAGTGTCTCTTTCTCTTCCCTTCCAGCAAAATGCGACTAAGAGAAGGCATTGTGTAGAGAGATTTTGCTGAAGTTAGGGTGAAAATGGAGCTGCTTTGGGGATGTTGCAACGTAAGAGCCAACACCACACAACTTAGCATTGGCTCCATCACTTCTAGAGGTCAGTAGATATTCCTGTTGCCAAGAACGTCTCCCTTGCTGTATTTTGTCTCAAGCCCAATCACCAGAGATGGAGCCTGTTTTTCCTCATCATTTTTTGAACATATACACACAGACACACACATACAAACACACACACACACACACTTCAGAAATAAAAAACCATAAGGAAAAAAATAATAAAGTACCACTGTTACCTATCAGAGTAGTACAAATGTGGATTTCTGTCATTCTTTGAGCATCTCAGTGCTTTATAATTCTTCTGTAATGAATATTTATTGCTTTCATTGCATAAAAAAGAGAAAAGGGAAGCATTACTTTTAGTGTAAAAAGAAGTCATGTAAAAGAGTTCTTGTTCCGAGGCACGTGAGCTGGGAAGAATCTTTCTTACCTCGCTATTCATCGCTGCCTCTTCTGACCTCAAAGCATTTCGTGTTTCAATCTTTTTTCTTTTAAGGCTTGAGGAGAGTAATCTAGCAGGGGGTCTGATAAAAGAATTTGAAAAACGAGCTTTTCTATGTGAAGCCTTACATCCTCCTAGAATGAATCGTGCTCGTTCGGCTAGTAATTGCTCCAGACTCCAGGAAAGACAAGACTTTCCCGTCCAGGAAGATAAAGGGCTGTGCGACTGTAGAACCCAATTCAATTACCCATTAGTGTTTGTAACTGCTGGTTCTTTCCTGCTTCGCTTCAACCCACTCCTGGGAGGATTCGAGTCCCCTGGAAGCATGCTCAGTAGCACACGACTCTGAGGACTCAAAAGTTTTTGGTTTTAAGATCTGATGCACAAATCGCACATTTTTGGCCATCCAATGTGGATTCTGAGTGAGGCCAAAAGATTTCCTGGGCTGGGGCCTGAAGTTTAGAATGGCCTGAAGCAGGTAACACAGGATCCTTGGCGACAGACAGCCTGAGCCTTTCTTAGCTATTTCCTCTGAACAGCTATGTCCTGTGAGCATCCTCTGCTTAGTCCTGTCTCTCTTTGCAAACCTGCTCTTCCCCTTCCTGTTTGGAGTTTGTGTTTGGCCTCTTCACCTCTGGATGAGAGAAGTGACATTTGCAAACTAGAAAGATCCCCAGAGTGGCCGAGAGGCTGAGATTGTTCGGCCGTGGCTCAATTATCGTACAACTAGTGGGTTCCAACCACTCAGAGACTCAATGTCCACATATTAAGATAATTTTATGGTTATTATGAAGACAGTACACTGCATTGGTTACACACATGGTAAAAAGCAGATGGTACTTATTATCACTCCATCAAGCTTCCCTCAAGGACTTTGATACAAAATTGAACTGCCAGTTGCTCCTGCTTTGGACTAACTTTGATATATTGCTCTGCTCTGGGTGTTATTGGAGACACACACTTGCATCCTGTGTTCTGGCTTCTGCCTCCACCAGCCTATGCAGCCTTATAAGGGGGAGATGGATAAACAGCCAGTTATTATTCCTCACAAGTGGGATGCTGAGAACACGCAAGGAAATTTTGAAGCATAATGCACTTGGGTCTGGAAATAAAAGGGTTTTTCCTTTTTTCATTTAAAGATTAAATTTAAGAAGAAATGTCATTGATTTTCTTGTGTGGAAGTCAGAAAAATAATTTTAATTATTATAAAATGAAAAATACAACTGCCTACAGCATCCAGCCAGTGAATTATCTCCCCCATGGGTAAAACCCCATGGAAAGTCATATCCTGGTCAGAAAGTATTATGGTAAGAATGTCATTATTTCTTAATGCATTGGCCTGGGCATTAGTTAATTTTGTCAGAAAATCATTACGAGAAAATATCTTCTTTATGAAATGAGGCTGGATTTTATACAATGTGCTTTCCTGCTTGCTTCTCTTTAATCACAGTAATAAGGTCTTCGAACATTTTCGATATGAGTTGTGATATGTGGATTATATGCAGCATTTATTTTTAATTTTAATACCTTTTCTTTGGTAGCAGCAGCATTTTTAAAGTTTATTCAACCAAAGTGTTTTCAGATCTCTTCTGGAAGGCATATGCAAAATTGAGTGAAAAAAGAATGAAAAAATTGCCTGCAGCGATCATAGACTGCATGTATTCCCTGAGGAAATCATGTGACAAATACTGGATCAAGGTATCTGTACTTGTACAACTGGGGAAATTTTTGTCGTGTCCTTAATTATTGTTTCCTTTGCCTCTGGTATTATTTTATTTTTTCTGGTGTGCAGGATAAAATAAGGATAAAAGTATATAATATAAATCGAAACCACAAGAAGACTTGTTAGAATGGCCATCAGCAAAAAGACAAGAGATAAGTGTTGGCGATGATTCGGAGAAAAAGGAACTGTCCTGCACTATCAGCGAATGTAAACTGGTGCAGTCAATAAGGAAAACACTATGGTGGTTCCTCAAAAAATTAAAAATAGATGTATCATCAGTTCAGTTCAGTTGCTCAGTCATGTCTGACATTTTGTGACCCCAAGAACTACAGCATGCCAGGCTTCCCCGTGCATCACTAACTGCCGGAGCTTGCTCAAACTCACGTCCACTGAGTCATTGATGCCATCCAACCATCTTGTCCTCTGTCATCCCCTTCTCCTCCTGCACTCAATCTTTCCCAGCATCAGGGTCTTTTCAAATGAGTCAGCTCTTCGTATCAGTTGGCCAGAGTATTGGAACATCAGCTTTGGCATTAGTCCTTCCAATGAATAGTCAGGACTGATTTCCTTTAGGATTGACTGGTTTGATCTCCTTGCAGTCCAAGGGACTCTCAAGAGTCTTCTCCAACACAGTTCAGAAGCATCAATTCTTTGGCGCTCAGCTTTCCTTATGGTCCAAGTCTCACATCCATACATGACTACTGGAAAAGCCATAGCTTTGACTAGACAGAACTTTATCGGAGAAGTAATGTCTCTGCTTTTTAATAGAAGCATCATAGGATCCAGCAATCCTACTTCTGGGTGTTTACCCAAAGAAAATTAAAACATTAATTTAATAAGATATATATACCCCACTGTTCATTAGCAACAGTATTGACAACAACAAAGGTATGGAAACAACCTAAATGCCCTTCAGTAGATGAATGAATAAAGAGGATGACTGCTCCTCAGTCATCAAAAAGAATTAAATCTTACTATTTGTGATGAAATGAATGGACTTGGAGGACATTATACCAAGGGAAATATCAGATACAGAAAAACAAATACTGTATGATTTTGCTTCTATGTGAAATGTAAATAAACGAGTGGACAAAACAGAACAGAGACAGACTCATAAGTAGGGAAAACAAATTGATGGTTGCCAGAAGCAGTGGGTAGTGAGTGGGAGTAATGGGTGAATTGGGGTACAAATGCACAAACTTCCAGTTATAAAATAAACAAATCCTAGGGAAGTAATGTACAGCATGGTGACTATAGTTTATAGCACTACAATGCATATTTAACAATGGTTAAGATGATAGATCTTAAAAGGACTCATCACAAGAAAAAATTGTCTTCTGATTATGTAAGGTGATAGATATTAAAACTTCACGGAAAGAGTAACAAGTTGTTGAATAGAGGACAAGTAAAGACTCTTAAGAGCTTCCCCAGTGGCTCAGTGGTAAAGAATTGGCCTGCAATGCAGGAAACACGGGTTCGACCTCTGGGTTAGGAAGATCTCCTGGAGAAGGAAATGGCAACCCGCTCTAGTACTCTTTTCAGAAGGATCCCATGGGGCAGAGAAGCCTGCTGGGCTGCAGCCCATGGGGTCTCAAGGAGTCGGACACGACTGAGTGACTGAGCACAGCACAACCACACAGCATAAAGACTCTTAGATATGGTTTAGAATCATCTCTGCAGTCTTCATCCTAAATAAACACACACACCATATTTACGGATATGGGCCTGAGGGATACAGACACCTTCCAAAGTCATCTAACCCTCAACCTACCCCACTGCTGACCCAAATGTGTCATTGCTGCTGGTACACGTCTCTAGTGCTCCACCTGAGTTGTGAATGGGGGAGTTGTCCCCCATTCATTTCATAGGGTTTTCATTTAAACTTGAGTATACTTTGCTGCTGCTATTTGTAACAGAGGATCAGTGTGAGGGTCACAGGGTTCGCAGATAATCTGTATGTCAAAAAAGTAATTTCCCAGACACGATAGGAAAATAAAAATGAAGGTGTTCTGGATGCTTTCTAGGTGCTCACAGCCACTCATGCCTTATGGATCCTGTTGCCTCAGAGACGGTCTCCTGCCACTGATGCTGTTGCTGTCCTACATGGTTCAGGAGATATTTTTTCAGAGCGATGAACCTGTTCCAAGCTCCTGTTAGAGCACTGGGGGGTGGGGGTACCATCTCTGAAGAACGAAGAACTCTGGAGAATGGCAGGAAACAGTGCCATTATTCAGTCACAGCCAGAGGTTGTGACACTTGAATCCTTTGCTTATTTAGCCTCCTTTTCATTCAGTAGTGCTTGACTGATTACTAACCACATGTCAGCTACCAACTGGTGGCACTATTGGTAAAGAACCTGCCTGCCAATGCAGATTTGTGAGAGACATGGATTTGATCCCTGGGTCAGGAAGATTCCCTGAGGAGGGCATGGCAACCCATTCCAATATTCGTGCCTGGAGAATTTCATGGACAGAGGACCAGGCAGGCTGCAGTCTATAGGGTCACACAGAGTCAGACAAGACTGAAGTGACTTAGCCCGCACTCACCTAGTCAGTCAACGAGAGAAACACAACCTATTTTTTTTTTCCATGTTGAGCATAAGCAGAGCTGTGCAGGCTGGTGGGTATAAGAGTCAACTAGCTAGTAATCAATGATGTGATAAATAGGATCAGTGGGAAATTCAGGGTGCAGTGGGAGTATTAGATATTAGGTACTGGGATACGTAGCGAGAGTAGAATGCAGTGACACTAAAATCTGAAGTATGAATGGTGACTAGGAAGGGAAAGCTGGGGAGCAGAAAGCTCAGGAGCAGGGACTCTGAAATGGCCCTGAGACAGCAAGGCAAATTCAGGGAATCCCAAGACCCTGGTGTGCAGAGCTGAAGGAATGTGACACATGGTAGGTTGAGGGTTGATATGGATCACCATCCTGGCCTCTTAAGATATAAACTAGTGCTCACCACAGGCTTTGCTGGTGGCTCAGATGGTAAAGAATCTTCCTGCAATGCAGAGAGACCTGGATTTGATTCCTGGGTTGGGAAGATCTCCTGGAGGAGGGCATGGCAACCCACTTCAGTATTCTTGCCTGGAGAATCCCCGTAGACAGAGGAACCTGGTGGGCTACAGCCCATGGGGTCGCAAAGAGTTGGACTCAACTGAGCGACTAAGCACACACAGTGCTCACCACATGGCTGGTGCTCTGTGAACACTTCCAAAGTCACTCAAACTCTTACCAGAAAGGCACGATTGCTACCCATAAAACAGACCAGCGTCAGGAAAATGATATAAAATGAAGGAAATTTTTTACCAGGAACAAAATAAAGTCTAATAAGTCAGCAGGAACTTCCCTCGTGGTCCAGTGGTTGAGAATCTGCTTTCCGATGCAGGGGGCGTGGGTTCAATCCCTGATCTTAGAACTAAGATCCCACATGCCGTGGGGCAACTTAGCCCACGCACCACAACTAGAGAGAAGCATGCATGTCACAACAAAAAGCCCGCTCTGCTGAGGCAGCCCAAAATAAATAAATAAACAAATAATAAACATTTAAACATAAGAAGAAGCCTGTGTAGAGAGAGTGAAACAGAGTGGCCCCTTGTAATCAGGGGGCAGTCTCGTGGATTATGCTTGGCTGCAAATGACAGGAAAACACCACAGAATGTGGTTTCATTTCCCCATTCAAAGTGAATTCTGGAGAGAAAGGAGTTCGTGCTGACGCTGGTTCCGGCTCTGGGGTGATCTATGACCTTGTTATTCCTCACCATTTGCTTAGATCTTTGCTCACGAGTGGGAGGACAGCTGCATTTAGGAAGCAGCAGGTGCACTTTTCTCCTTTCTTTTTAAAAAATTAATTTGTTTTTTAATTGAAGGATAGTTGCTTTACAGAATTTTGTTGTTTTCTGTCAAACCTCAGCATGAATCAGCCATGGGGCACTTTTGACAGCACAGCCTGAAGGACAGTGAATCCAATGGGTCTCCACTGGAGAATTACCTGGTATACTTGTTAAAAATGATAACACCCATACCCTGTGAAAACCCTACTAAATTAAAGGTAACAAAACTCTGGAATCCATATGTTCAAAAGCTCCCCTAATACTTCTTAGGTCCACACAGTTTGGGGAAATATTGGGTGGGCTTTTAGTGTACAGGTGCCTATATATTTACAGGATGAGTATAAAATGTTCTGTCGTAGGTCCTTGGGGGTGACCAAGGAGCATTTCAGAAGTGATGTAATGAGACGCAGTCCTGTCTGAGACATTAACACTCAACACATGTTCTGAGAATGGGCTGCCTGCCAGGATCTGCTCGTTACAAGTGTGCAATGTGAAAGAAATGTGGACCAAAATATAAATCAGTTATTTCACCAAAAACCTGCTTAATGCAACTGGCTTTTAAAAAAATTATGGCAAAACTTTGTCAATGAAGGAAGCAATATGCTTTTTGTTTTTAACTGAAATAACATTGGACTGCAAGGAGATCCAACCAGTCCATTCTGAAGGAGATCAGCCCTGGGATTTCTTTGGAAGGAATGATGCTGAAGCTGAAACTCCAGTACTTTGGCCACCTCATGCGAAGAGTTGACTCATTGGAAAGGACTCTGCTGCTGGGAGGGATTGGGGGCAGGAGGAGAAGGGGATGACAGAGGATGAGATGGCTGGATGGCATCACTGACTCTATGGACATGAGTCTGGGTGAAGTCCGGGAGTTGGTGATGGACAGGGAGGCCTGGCGTGCTGCGATTCATGGGGTCGCAAAGAGTCGGACACGACTGAGCGACTGAACTGAACTGAACTGAACATGGGCTTATAACATTAGATAAGTTATATATTATTATTATATATAATATTTAATAAATTATATATACATTATCTTATATTGCATTATATATATATACATTATATTATATATATACATTATATATTATATAACATACTATGTTTATAATATTATGTTCTGACTTCTGAATATACTCTAGTGTTCTCAGTACCAAAAGTTTAATTTCCCTCTATTACCATTCAATTGATCACCTTAACTCATTTCACCCTTACCCCTTGCCCCTTCCCTTCAGTTGGCCACTTGGTTTTGTTTGGTTTGTTCACTTATTTTGAAGTTTTTAAAAAAATTCCCACATAAGTGAAATTATACAGTTTTTTTTTGTCCACCTGACATATTTCACTTAGCATAACATACTCAAAGTCTATCCATTTTTTTTCAAATAGCAAGATTTCATTCTTTCTGAGGCTGAGCAGTATTCCATCATATATATATATATATATGCAGATATATGTCCTTATCTATATATCACATCTTTCTCCATTCACCCATTGTTGGGCACACTGGTTGTTTCCATGACTTGACTAAGGTAAACAATGCTGCAGTGAACATCGGGGTGCATACATCTTTCTGAATTAGTGTTTTCATTTTCTTCAGACATATACCCAGAAGTGAAATTGCTGGATCATATAGAAGTTCTAGTTTTAATTTTTTGAGGAAATTCCATACTGTTTTTCAAAATTCCTGCCTGATTTACGTTCCTACCAACAGTGTGCAAGTGTTCCCTTTTCTCCACAGTCCTGCCAACATTTGCCATTTTTTGCCTTTTCAATAACAGCCATTTAAAAAGATATGAGGCGATATTTCATTGTGGTTTTTGCTTGCATTTCGCAGATGATTAGCGATGTTGATTTTTTCATCTTGCTGTTGGCCACCTGCATGTATTGTTTGGAAAAGTGCCTATTCAGCTCCTCTCCCGATTTTCAATCAAGACGCTTGTTTTTCCTTGGTGAGTTGTCTAAGCCTTTAATATATTTTGGGTATTACACCCTTATCAGATATATAAATATCTGAAAATGTCTTCTCCCGTTTGGTAGATTGTATTTCTTTTTTGTTGATGGTTTTCTTTGCTGTGCAGAAGACTTTCAGTTTGATGTAGTCTCATTTGTTTATTTTTGCTTTTGTTTCTCTGGCTGGAGGAGACAGATCCAGAAAGATGTTGCTAAGATCGAGGTCAAGGTGTAAGTTCTTAATGGCAATGCAAATGGCCCCAACAGACACAGTAAAAATGAACAAATGCTTACCTGCCTATAAAATGCAACAATAGCTCAGCTTGTTAACTGGAACTCAACTCATCTCACTCTATTATCACTTAGGGTTTAATAGGCTTTCTATATGTTAGATGAAGGGACTGGAGTCAGAATGCTTCCAAGGAGCTTATGACGGCCTTGTCCACACTTCCATTCTCCTCCAGTAGTTGAAGCCTCAGAGTAGGCAGCTGCTTTGCTCTGATCGGGCATCTGGCAGAAGCCTTTGTTTTGCAGTAAATACTGTATTAAAAAGTAAACTTTTATTCTTGGGCTTGTGCCCATGCTTCTCAGGGAAGCAGACTTTCTCAAGAGTAGAAACCTGTTTCTGATCTGGAACAGCTGGGATGATCACAGCGGCTAAGAGGCTTTTTGGAAAGGATCTGAGTAGCTACTGCTGGAATGGATGTGTAAACTTCTGAGACCAAGGGGAAGTGGCTGGGAAAAGTGAAACTTATGTCATTACAGACCACAGTCCTGGGACTTGGTAGGTCCATTGCTAGGGGACTCATGGGACAAAGATGAGTCTAGGCATCAGATCAGATCAGATCAGGTCAGTTGCTCAGTCATGTCCGACTCTTTGCGACTCCATGAATCGCAGCACGCCAGGCCTCCCTGTCCATCACCAACTCCCGGAGTTCACCCAGACTCACGTCCATTGAGTCAGTAATGCCATCCAACCATCTCATCCTCTGACATCCCCTTCTCCTCTTGCCCCCGACCCCTTCCAGCATCAGAGTCTTTTCCAATGAGTCAACTCTTCGCATGAGGTGGCCAAAGTACTGGAGTTTCAGCTTGAGCATCATTCCTTCCAAAGAAATCCCAGGGCTGATCTCCTTCAGAATGGACTGGTTGGATCTCCTTGCAGTCTAAGGGACTGCCAAGAGTCTTCTCCAACACCACAATTCAAAAGCATCAATTCTTTGGCGCTCAGCCTTCTTCACAGTCCAACTCTCACATCCATACATGACCACAGGAAAAACCATAGCCTTGACTAGACAAAACTTTTTTGGCAAAGTAATGTCTCTGCTTTTGAATATGCTATCTAGGTTGGTCATAACTTTCCTTCCAAGGAGTAAACGTCTTTTAATTTCATGGCTGCAGTCACCATCTGTAGTGATTTTGGAGCCCAGAAAAATAAAGTCTGACACTGTTTCCACTGTTTCCCCATCTATTTCTCATGAAGTGATGAGACCGGATGCCATGATCTTCATTTTCTGAATGTTGAGCTTTAAGCCAACTTTTTCACTCTCCACTTTCACTTTCATCAAGAGGCTTTTTAGCTCCTTTTCACATTCAGCCATAATGGTGGTGTCACCTGCATATCTGAGGTTATTGATATTTCCCCCAGCAATCTTGATTCCAGCTTGTGTTTCTTCCAGCCCAGTGTTTCTCATGATGTACTCTGCATATAAGTTAAATAAGCAGGGTGACAATATACAGCCTTGACGAACTCCTTTCCCTATTTGGAACCAGTCTGTTGTTCCATGTCCAGTTCTAACTGTTGCTTCCTGACCTGCATACAAATTTCTCAAGAGGCAGATCAGGTGGTCTGGTAATCCCATCTCTTTCAGAATTTTCCACAGTTTATTGTGATCCACACAGTCAAAGGCTTTGGCATAGTCAACAAAGCAGAAATAGATGCTCTTCTGGAACACTCTTGTTTTTTCCATGATCCAGCAGATGTTGGCAGTTTGATCTCTGGTTCCTCTGCCTTTTCTAAAATCAGCTAGGCATAGCTACTGCATATTGAGATTTTTCTTAACTTTCAGGTATTTTGCATGCAATATCTTGTTTAATCCTTGCAGCCACCTTGTGACCAAGTATTTGTTCTTCCTATTAGCTCTTTTATTGATGAGGAGACTGTGACTCAGAAATTAAGATACTTGCCCGAGTTCATACGGGAATAAGTGATAGAGAAGACATTGGAACCTAGACCTGTCTTCCAGGGGGAGACTTACTTTTACCAGATTTCAGTTCTAAAGAGCAGTTAAGCATTGACCTGATGGTGTCATCGACACTTGTGAATATTTGCCTGCAGGTGAAGGAAGAATTTTACCAGGATGGTCTGTCCCTTCCCTTGAATACTGGACATTGGAGGGACTCCCCGGCAGTCCAGTAAATAAGACTCTGCCTTCCGATGCATGGTGTGTGAGTTTGATCCCCAGGCTGGGAAGTAAAATCTCACATGCTGTGTGATCGAGCCAGATAAACAAAAAAATAAAGAGAACTAAAAAAAAAAAATTGTTTTAAATAAAGTCAGACATTGCGAGCTCCTAAATGAAATAGGAAAAGGAGTTCGTCAAGGCTGTATATTGTCACCCTGTTTATTTAACTTATATGCAGAGTACATCATGAGAAACGCTGGGCTGGAAGAAACACAAGCTGGAATCAAGATTGCCAGGAGAAATATCAATAACCTCAGATATACAGGTGACACGACCCTTATGGCAGAAACTGAAGAGGAACTCAAAAGCCTCTTGATGAAAGTGAAAGTGGAGAGTGAAAAAGTTGGCTTAAAGCTCAACATTCAGAAAATGAAGATCATGGCATCCGGTCTCATCACTTCATGGGAAATAGATGGGGAAACAGTGGAAACAGTGTCAAACTTTATTTTTCTGGGCTCCAAAATCACTACAGATGGTGACTGCAGCCATGAAATTAAAAGACGCTTACTCCTTGGAAGGAAAGTTATGACCAACCTAGATAGCATATTCAAAAGCAGAGACATTACTTTGCCAACAAAGGTTTGTCTAGTCAAGGCTATGGTTTTTCCTGTGGTCATGTATGGATGTGAGAGTTGGACTGTGAAGAAGGCTGAGAGCCGAAGAATTGATGCTTTTGAACTGTTGGTGTTGGAGAAGACTCTTGAGAATCCCCTGGACTGCAAGGAGATCCAACCAGTCCATTCTGAAGGAGATCAGCCCTGGGATTTCTTTGGAGGGAATGATGCTAAAGCTGAAACTCCAGTACTTTGGCCACCTCATGCGAAGAGTTGACTCATTGGAAAAGACTCTGATGCTGGGAGGGATTGGGGGCAAGAGGAGAAGGGGATGACAGAGGATGAGATGGCTGGATGGCATCACTGACTCGATGGACGTGAGTCTGGGTGAACTCCGGGAGTTGGTGATGGACAGGGAGCGCTGGCGTGCTGCGATTCATGGGGTCTCAAAGAGTCGGACACGACTGAGCGACTGATCTGATCTGATCTGATCTGAAGTGTCATATTTATAGATATTTTATGCCATACTGTTCAAAGTTTTACCTATGTTTACAGTTTCATGGACTTTGCATGTGAAATTTTGCAAGCAGAAAAGTTAAAAGAATAATTTTTAAATATTGAGTTTCTGATTGAACTTGTATCTCCTTCATTGGATTTTTTTAAAGGAAGGAATAGAGAATTTCAAATGTTTCCCAGAGGCAGCTATCTAGATCTGGGTGAAGAAAGGCACAGAAGCGTAGTAAGACATTTACCAGTTATTGTGTCCAGGTAATGTGCTTCCTTAGAAAGCTGATTTACAACTTGACAGATGTTCCTGACTTTCAAAACTTTAATGATCGGTATCAATCTCTAGAGTTGCAAACAACTGTGTAGAAATTTAAGTTCATATCCTAATGTTCAGTTGCTAAGTTGTGTCCGACTCTGTGATCCAATGGATTGCCGCATGCCAGGCTTCAGTATCTCCCAGAGTCCACATCCTGATAACATGAGGTTTGAAATTTAGGTCGGAAAATGCACATTTTTTTATTTTGGCAAGAATTTTCCCTCCCAGGAAGCTAAAACATATAAAATGATAAGATTTCAGCTTATGAATGCTAAGCAGTGACTACCAATGAGTTTCAAAGGTAGCAGGACATTCCACATCAATACTATTTAAAAGTTAAATTCAGAACCATGACTAAATGTAGCATTTCTCTTAGATGTTGTATAGATTTCCATTCATTTGCAGCCATTCCTCTTAAGTCATGAGATGATGATATCCAGAATGTAAGATGGTCTGTCTGGTGTACACAGATGGACGTCCCCCACTCCACCCACACACACACACAAATGTCCCTTGGGTGTGTAGACTGTGTGTAACTTTCCATCTGCATGATGCATAGAAATATATTTTGTATTTGTGTGATATGTTAAAGATACTTTTACACATTTCACATACATTATCTCATAGATGCCAAAGCTTAGTTGAGAAAGAGGGAAAATATATATATCTGTTCAAGCACCTCCACCTGGTGATGAATGACTTTGGGTTTGAGCCTGAAGTAGGAATAATAACGCCCATGGACATGCTCCCCTCTGCTCCTTCCCACACTAGTTCAGCCCCGAGTCTTTATGCTCTGGGCCTATTGAGAGGCATTGCTGCCTTCCTGTAAGCTGGTAAGCTTACTCACAGGCATCAGAAACAAAGTAAGGATTACCAAAAGGGAAAGGTCGGGAGAAAGACAGATGGGGAGTTTGGGAGTAACACACACATACTACCATATGTAAAATAGATAACCAACAAGTACCTACTATACAGCACAGGGAACTAGACTCAGTATTTTGTAATAACCTATAAGGGAAAAGAATCTGGAAAAGTACATATATATATATATATATATATATATATATATATATATGGTTTTTCCTGTGGTCATGTATGGATGTGAGAGTTGGACTGTGAAGAAGGCTGAGAGCCAAAGAATTGATGCTTTTGAACTGTGGTGTTGGAGAAGACTCTTGAGAGTCCCTTGGACTGCAAGGAGATCCAGCCAGTCCATTCTGAAGGAGATCAGCCCTGGGATTTCTTTGGAAGGAATGATGCTAAGGCTGAAACTGCAGTACTTTGGCCACCTCATGTGAAGAGTTGATTCATTGGAAAAGACTCTGATGCTGGGAGGGATTGGGGGCAGGAAGAGAAGGGGACGCCAGAGGATGAGATGGCTGGATGGCATCCCTGACTCAATGGATGTGAGTCTCAGTGAACTCCGGGAGTTGGTGATGGACAGGGAGGCCTGGCGTGCTGCGATTCATGGGGTCGCAAAGAGTTGGACACAACTGAGCAACTGATCTGATCTGATCTGATGTATCTGAATCACTTTGCTGTATACCTGAAATTAAATAACATTGTAAATCAATTATACTTCAATAAAAATTAATTAATTTAAAAAATAAAAATGCTTTGCTGAAAAAAAAATTGGCAAGCTTAGTCGAAGAGAATGTATCTCTTATGTGCTATTGATGTTATAAGATATTGAATATTAGAATAAAAATAGGTCAAAAACTTTGAACAAATATAAGCAATTGCCAGTCTGAGGATTAAGACGGGAGAGAAAAGAAAAAAAGGCTCTGTGACAATGCCCAGGGGTCAAGGGAAAGGCTTTACGCTTGCTTATGGACTAAAGAGGGGTTTCCCTGGTAGCTCGTCCCTAAAGAACCCACCTACAGTGCAGGAGATGTAAGGGATACGGGTTCGATCCCTAGGTCAGGAAGATCCTCTGGAGGAGGGCATGGCAACCCACTTCAGTATCCTTGCCTGGAGAATCCCATGGACAGAGGAGCCTGGTGGACTACAGTCCATGGGGTCACAAAGAATTGGACACAACTGAAGTGGCTTAGCATGCACGCATACAAGGACTAGAGAAGGTGTTAAAAAAGAGAGAAATCCTGTTTTTGTCATAGTAAGGGACTGAAACTACATAAATGAGTGCAGTGTATTTACTTACAGAGAATGCTTTCCTAGCAAGAATGGAATATTATGGTGCAGAGCGGGGGACCCAGAACAGGGGCAGGCAGCTCCTGCCGCGGGGACAGGAGGCCTGAAATAACAGCATAGAGAACAGGCTTCCACTAATGCAGACACAGGCTGCCTGTTCCAACTGATCTGGCCAGAAAAAAGCCGTCTACTTTTATGCACCACTGTTCTTTTACAAAAAGACCTCCTTCCTCTTTGGAGGTCAGAGAGAGCTGAGCAAGCGGTGTAAATTTTACCGCTGCTGAAGTTATTGTCGACTTGGAAGACCCAATAATACCTGGTATTAGTAGAATCCCTCTGATGACAAGCTCTAATATATTCTATGAAGAAAAATGTTTTCTGAATGTGCCGTGATGAAAGACTACAGACATTGGAAGCGATTTTGATTCATGACCTCTTTTACCATTTCACTTAAGAGGAGACTTTATGCCTTCACAGTTTATGTTCCTGTTTGAGGGAAACATGGTTCACAAAAAAAATGTATCTGAAGAGTATCAGTAGGAAAATTTTACCCTGACATTGAAATTCTTTCACAGAAGGGGATTTGCGAAAAAAAAAAAAAAAAAATTGCTTGAGTTATATCGTGAGAAAGGAATTCCTGATCCACCTCCAGGACCCAAAGACTTAGGAATGGGACCAAAGCCCCATTTTCTTCCCACAGTTATTCAAACGTGCATCCGTATTTCTGTTTGGATTTAAATGTGTACTCCAGAACAAGGCCACAGCTTACACTGGTTTTCTCAGGAACTGAATGCTCATTACTGCTTGAAAATCAGATTTTAGAATCAGATTACATGGCTGGACCCCACACAAGACTCCTGCAAGGACCTGCGGCATGGTGCTCTCATCTGCCCTGACCCGTGAACTCTTAGGGAAAGACAGAAATGGATTTCCTAACGGCAAAGAAATACAACAGAGAATGCTGGCAGGAAATTGAACTCTAGCCGCTGGCAATTTATGAAAGAAGCATGGTCATTTCTTCTCTATACATTTCAGTAATGGAACACATCTTAAGGTCATTGAAGAAACAGGTGGAAAACAGTCATCCAAGAGCAGCCCAGGCATCAGGCCTGATGGAGGCCAGGCTGGGGAGGCAGTGGAGGCCAGAGGCCAGGGTATTTACAGGGTCTGGGTTCCACGATCTCTGGGAAAACAATCACCAGTACAGTCAAGTGAAGCAAAGGTCGGGTTTCTAGTTAAAGAAAGGCTTAGTTTGAATGGAATCAAAGACATCTCAGGCTGTGGGGCGGGTGCTGAGTTCAGGGCACACAGAGAAGCATTGAGTAGGGTCTTTCTCAGGGTTAGGACACCACAGAGTCCCTCCCGGGAGGGCACAGTCTCTCGGCAGGGGCTCCAGAGATACGGGGGCTGCTAACTGCCTGAGCAGTCCTGCAGGCCCTGGCTCCAGGCAAAGCACACAGTTTAATTCTCAGAAGAAGGGTATGATGTGGGCACCAGCCTTACCTCATTTTACACACAAGGAAACTGACGCACAGAGGAGTTGACATATCAGTGGAGCTGGTACGGAGCCGGGCCTGGATGCCAGTCTGTGCCCCTAAACCCTGCACTTCCCCTTCCCCCCACCCCATGGCTCCCCAGCATCCCAGGAGAGTGAAAAGAAGTCCCCAGTGTCCCAGGGGAGCACTTGGGTGGAGGGGCAGCCCCTGAGCAGGGGCCTTACTACCCTGACTCTGCGACTCTGCACACCTGTTCTTCCCCTCTCCAGGCTTTTAGTGTCACTTGCTCAAACTACACACCTGAAGCCCTTGGGGCTGTAACTGCTACTGTTGACCCAAAACTGCTTACAGTTCACACGATGAGCAGCCCCGGGTCCCCATTCCATTCCATGCCTTGCAGAAGAGTCTTTATTCCCAGGGTCCCATGGGGATGGGGGAGATGGCCCTTAATTATTTCCCTGTTCTCCATTTATTTCCATGCACTTGATCTATTTTCTTGGGTGCCTTGTGTTATCAGAGAGTGATGCTAGGGGTGAGCATAGGGATATCAGTGAGATGGTTTAACTCACACGGGGAAGGGAAAAAGAGCAGTGGGCCAGTGGTTCCAAAGACCTCCCCTGGGTCTCTGGACTCACTTATCTTACTGATCTTCAATTCCTCAAGTATCAAATGAGTGTGAATGTAGACTTGTAGATTTATCTTAAGAACTAGTTTTTTTCATATAATTGAAGTCTCTCAGGGAGGGATAACTTAGGAGTTTGGGATTAACATACACACTGCTGCTAAGTCACTTCAGGCGTGTCCGACTCTGTGCGACCCCATAGACGGCAGCCCACCAGGCTACGCCATCCCTGGGATTCTCCAGGCAAGAACACTGGAGTGGGTTGCCATTTCCTTCTCCAATGCATGAAAGTGAAAAGTGAAAAGTGAAAGTGAAGTCGCTCAGTCATGTCCAACTCTTCGTGATCCCGTGGAGTGCAGCCTACCAGGCTCCTCTGTCCATGGGATTTTCCAGGCAAGAGTACTGGAGTTGTATATAAAATAGATAACCAACAAGGACCTACTGTACAGCATGGGGAACTATATTCAATACCTTGTATGGAAAAGAATCTGGAAAACATTTTATATATACATAATTGAATCACTTTGCTGTACAACTTTAACACAACATTATAAATCAACTATATTTCAATAAAAAGAAAGAAAGTAAAGTCTCTGGCATGATACTAGTGTGTAACAATTTTCTAAAGTGACAAACAGCTGGCACTTTTTGAACCTCAGAAATAATAAATGAGGGTTGAAATCGCTGTGACAGAGTAACCAGCAAGAAATACTGGAGACACAAAGTCAGAGTTTCTTCCCTACACAGAACTTGCTCTTTGAATGCAATCTGGTCCTGCCAGCTTGTCCTGGGCTGTGGGATTACATCTTTATACTCCACTGTTATTGCCGGTATCATTCTGCCCCCGGCTCCAATCTTGACGAAGTAGCAGTGGGCTTTGTGAGAATGATGATCACATAGAAAAGACAAGTGTGGCTTGCACACCTCTGAGAAGGAAAGAGCGAAGAGAAATGACAGAAGGAGCCCATCTGGGCAAAGACGTCTCAGAGTACACAGACCAGGAAAGCTCTGCTCTTATTTTCCCTCTGATTCTCATGGAGCGCAGCACCCCTAAGGAGATTTTTGTCAGTTTTACGCATCTCAGGCTTCTGGACTGGATCTCAGTTAGGGTGACTGGGTTGGGTTGCAAGAGCTGCTGTAAGAAAGTACTACCCACTGGGTGGCTTAAGCAATGAAATATATCCTCTCACAGTTTGGAGACCAGAAGTTCAAGATCAAGGCAGGAGCAGCGTGGGTTTCGTCTCTGGCTATGAGAGAAGGATCTGGTCCAGGCCCCTCTTCTTGCTTCTAGTAATCCCTCGGCTCAGGGCAATTTCATCGCAATCATCACCTGGAGGTCTCCCTGTGCATGACTGTCTCCCAAGTTGCCCTTGCCATAAGGATACCTGTTACATGAGTTAGGGGCCATGATGACCTCATCTTAACTACTTATATCTGCACAAACCTTCCTCAGATGAGTTCACAGTCCTGGGGACTGGGAGATGAGGCTTCGTTCACGTGAATTTACAGGGACACAACTCACCCATTACTGTGACCCATGTAACCCGTTTCGCCCAAGACTCTCCTGGATTTGTACTGCAAGTCTTGCCTCCTGGGCAGCTCCTCAGGGTGCAGGAAGGATCACATGGTTGTGTGCGCTGAAGGCAGAGAGTCCTCATGTCCCAGAGCGATTCCTCAAGGAATCGGGGGAAAAAGAAGCTGTGTGTGCACTTGAACAATCTATTGGGCAATGTTGTCTGATGATGTCTCTAACGCCCCTGAGGTGACCTGGGGTTGGGAGTATAAGGGTATCCTCAGGTGCCTGGACTGTTCCTGTGTGGTAACATTCAGACTCTGTGTTGTGGACACATACTAACACTCATGCTTGTTGATTCTAGCCTAGAAATATCTTGGTAGAGAGCTGACTTCTTACGCAGCCGTGGTCATCTCTTCTGATTTTGCCCCAGAGAAATTCAGCTTGCAGAGGAATCATACACACTCATTCTGTGTGCAAGGTTCATCTGACCAGCTTTAAATACATGCTTCCTCCAAGCCCACAGCAATCCAGGACAAGGAAACCCATCGTCCCTATTTTTATTAACTTTTTATTTTGTATTGGAGTACAGCCTGTTAACAATGTTGTGACAGTTTCAAGTGGACAGCACGGGGACTCAGTCATATATATACATGTATCCATTCTCCCCCAAACTGCCCTTCCATCCAGGCTGCCACATAACAATGAGCAGAATTCCCTATGCTATACAGTAGGAACTTGTTGGTTATGCGTTTTAAATGTGGCAGTGTGTGCATGTCCATCCCAATATTCCTTCCCCACATCCTCCCTGCCGGCAACCATAAGTTTGTCCTCTAAGTCTGTGAGTCTGTTTCTATTTTGCAAATACGTTACTTTGTGATAAAATAAAAATCTTTGGATTTTGCATATAAGGAATGTCATGTGACGTTTCTGCTCCTCTGTCCTACTTCACTCAGTATGATGATCTCTATGTCCATCCATGTTGCTGCAAGTGGCATGATTTCATTCTTTTTGATGGGTGAATAATATTCCATTGCATATATGCACCACGTCTTCTTTATCCATTCCTTTGTTGATGGACATTTAGGTTGCTTCCATGTTTTGGCTCTTGTAAACACTTCTGCAGAGAACATTAGGGTGCGTGTACCACTTTCTAGGTCCCCATTTTTAAGAGTGGAAGTCATGGCACAGAGCAGCCGTGTCTTGCTCAGTGTTCTGACTCAATGCTCTCTACTGTTGGATTAGTTTCGTAGAGCTGCTGTAACAAAATACGACCAGGTGGGTGACTTCAGGCCAGAGGTCTATGCTTTCACAGTTTCAGAGGCTGGAAGCCCGAGATCAAGGTGTCATCAGGGTTTGTTCTTTCTGAGGCCTCTGAGAAGCTGCCCTGGGCCTCTCTCCCAGCTTCTGGTGGTCTGCTGGCAGTCTGTGGCATCCTTTGGCTTGTAGAAGCTTCATCCTGATCTCTGTCTTCGTCACTACATGGGGAGCTCCCTGTGTTTGTAACTGTGTCCAATTTTTTCCCTCTTCTAAGGACACTGGTCATATTAGTTCAGGGGCCCACCCTACCCCAGGTATATCTAAATAAGTTGACATTCTTAGGTACTACGGGTTAGGACCTTATCATATGAAGTTTTGAGGATCACAATTCACCCATAACAGCTGTTTCTACTGGGGTTACATTGCATTAAGATTTAATTATATCAAGATTTCCACCAGAGTCTCACAGAGGGATGGCAACTGCTCCCACAATGTGCTGATCTAAACCAAACTCTGAGATGCCCAAGAATTGACTGGGGTGTTCTTAAAATGTAGATCCTGACACAGTGATTCTGGGGTGGGACTGAGAGTCTGTATTTCTTTAAAAATTTTTTATTTTATTGAAATATTGTTGGTTTACAGTGTGCTAATTTCTGTTCTACCACGAAGTGATTTGGATAAATATATACTTACATATATATATATATATATATATATATGGGCTTCCCTGGTGGCTCAGATGGTAAAGAATCTGCCTGCAATGCAGGAGACCCAGGTTTAATCCCTGGGTAGGGAAGATTCCCCCGGAGAAGGGAATGGCTACAACTCCAACATTCCTGCTTGGAGAATTCCTTGGACAGAGGAGCCTGATGGACTACAGTCCATGGAGTCACAAAGGGTCAGACACCACTGAGTGACTAACACACACACACACACACACACACACATAATTCTATATTCTTTTCATTATGATTTATTATAAGATATGGAATATAGTTCTTTGTGTTATACAGTAGGACCTTGTTGTATATCCATTCTAAATATACTAGCTTGCATCTGCTAATTTGAAACTCCCTGTCCTTCCCTCCTCCACCCTCTTCCCCGTTACAACCATGTTTGTTTTCTATGTCTTAGTTTATATTTTAGATTCCACACATAAGTGATATCATATGATACTTCTCTTTCTCACTTTCTTCACTTAGTATGATAATCTCTTGGTCTGTCCATGTTGCTGAAAATGGCATTATTTCATTCTCTTTTATTGCTGAGTAATATTTCATTGTATATCTTCCACATCTTCCTTACCTACTCATCTGTCAATGAACATTTAAGTTGTTTCCATGTCCTGGCTATTGTAAATAATGCTGCTATGAAAGTTGGGGTACATGTGTCTTTTTGAAGTGGGATTGCTGGACCAAATGGTAGCTCTATTTTTAGTTTTTAGAGAACCTTCATCCTGTCCTCAATAATGGCTGTACTAGCTTGCATTCCTGCCAGCAGTGTAGGGGAGAACTCTTTCCTCCACACCCTCTCCAGTATTTGTTCTTTGTGTGAGGTGGTACATCACTGTAGTTTTGTGTTTTTTTTTTAGTTTTATTTATTTATTTTATTTTTTAACTTTACAATATTGTATTGGTTTTGCCATATATCAACATGAATCCGCCACAGGTATACACGTGTTCCCCATCCTGAACCCTCCTCCCTCCTCCCTCCCCGTACCATCCCTCTGGGTCGTCCCAGTGCACCAGTCCCAAGCATCCAGTATCGTGCATCGAACCTGGACTGGTGACTCGTTTCATATATGATATTATACACGTTTCAACGTCATTCTCCCAAATCATCCCACCCTCTCCCTCTCCCACAGAGTCCAAAAGACTGATCTATACATCAGTGTCTTTTGCTGTCTTTGGAGAAATGTCTATTTGGGTCTTCTGTCCATTTTTTGAATTGGATTGCTTATTTTTTGTTATTAAGCTGTATGAACTGTTAGTATATTTTGGAAATCTAGCCCTTATTGACTGCATCATTTGCAAATATTTTCCCCCATTCCGTAGGTTGTCTTTTCTCTTTGTATGAGAGTCTGCTTTCTTAACCAGCTCTAGGGCAATGCCCGTGTTGCTGGTCCAGGGACTCACTGTGAGTAGCTAGGACCTATAGTCTCTGAAGAACACCAATAGGATGAGGAGAAAGATTTGCAAAAGATGCTCAGATCAAAGGGAAATATCATAACTGAATCCACGACACAATCTAAATGCCAGCGTGGACGCATGCAACCCTTAATGCTCAGGTAACAGAGAGAAACACAAGCTGGTCTGTGTGCAGCCAAAACAGGTATACAGCTGCAGCTGCATATGCTAATGATCATCAGGAAGCCGGTTTCCTGACCTGATCTCTCTGTCCGTCTCTCACAGCACCATTAGTCAGACAGATTGCGTTGGGCTTGTTTCCTCTAATTAGCACAGCCTGATGAGCTGTAGATAGAATTGTGGAGCTCGAGAGCAGTTTGACTTGATGGAACCCAACCTCCTCACTTCCTGGCAAGTAACTGTTCCGGGGAACATTCTCTGAGGCCTCCTAAGGCTCTGATGCTCAGTAACTGGTGCTGCCCAGGGGACTGAGGTGCAAGGCCTCAGCCTGTCCTAATGGGACAACTCTCACTTTGATCTTGAGCTCATGGAAAAGGAGACTGAAGGTTAATAAGGGGACTCCCGGCTGGTGAGCAGCGTTGAGGGGACAGAGCGGCTGGGGTTCTGGACTCCACAGGGGGCTCTGTCCTCCATTTCTCCTTGGTCTTCTCTTGTTGATAGTACCTGCCGGTCACATGGGGAAGGGCCCTTACATTAAAGTGGAAACATCACGATACAAGGAAGAGCAGAAAGTTAGGGTGGGGACCAAACACAGCAGTTATTAACTACTTGGCATAAAGGATGAGAAAATCCTTCTCTCCATCAGGAAAATACCTGGCTGCACAGCTGAGCCAAGAATGTACCCTGTCTTCCAGGAGAGGAACGGGTGCATTCGCCTAGGAGAAGAGGCCAAATAAAGGTCAAGGTCTCTTCACCTCCCAGTGGTGCAGTCAGGGTTTAGACTTCAATGGCGGTGTTTTTCCGATGCTGTCTTTCCTGAGATAAAATATGGGGGAAGTCATAGGGCACAGACTCCAGGGGGGTGGTGGGTTCTTCATTTGGAGGTACCCAGAGTGGTGGGTGGAGTTGCTTAGGGGATGAGGTCCCGCCTCTGACACTCACTCCTCAACTTCCATCAGCATCTTCTCCACTTAAGTTCAAGACACGTGTCAGTGACTGTAATCCCAGTTTGGCAACTACAAGTTAGCAGGTATCACACGATGAAAATGATGGAACACAAAACTTGGAACCAGATGGTACAGAACCCTAAACATCTAGCATCGCGCTCTCCCTGTGCATCCGGGGACAAATCCCTTACTTCTCCAAGGCTTTTTGCCCATTTGAAAACAAGGACTGCCATTATTTCCTGTGCAGGCTTTGTGAGAGAATGAAAGACAATAAATTAAGTAAACAGCATACAGAAGTATGTTCAGTTGCTGTGTGATGACCATTGAGCATTCCAGGGCAATTTAGCAAAAGTCTTAATTATGGGCTCTTAAAACTCTGGCTGGAAAATCCCATGGACAGAGGAGCCTGGTGGGCTACAGTCCATGGGGTCGCTGGGGGTTGGACACGACTGAGCAACTTCACTTTCACTTTTCACTTTCATGCACTGGAGGAGGAAATGGCAGCCCACTCCAGTGTTCTTGCCTGAAGAATCCCAGGGACAGGGGAGCCTGGTGGGTTTCCGTCTCTGGGGTCGCACAGAGTCGGACACGACTGAAGCTACTTAGCAGCAGCAGCAGCAAAACTCTGGCTACTTTTAGGTGCAGTTGCTGTTCTAGACGGTGTCTGCCTCAAGGGCACTGAGGCTTTCTTTACTGACTAATCAGAACGGGCTGACATGAGTGGGCCAGTGGCACCCACACTTACAAAGATGCTGAGTCCAGTGTTCTGTGTATTTCAGCCCTGTTATCATTGGTTTGAGGCTTGCCTTGTAGCTCAGCCGGTAAAGAAACCTCCTGCAATGCAGGAGTTCACCTGCAGTGCAGGAAACCCGGGCTCGATTCCTGGGTAGGGAAGATCCCATGGAGGAGGAAATGACAACCCTCTCCAGTATTCTTGCCTGGAAATCCCACAGACAGGAGAGCTTGGCAGCCTACAGTCCATGGGATGGCAAGACATGACTTAGTGACTAAACCCCCACCATTATTTGTTTAGCATTCTTTTACAATACAGCAATAAAGTGGTGGTTCTCAACCAGGTTAATTTTGCTCCCTCCCACCAGGAGACACTTAACAATGTCTGAGGACAATTGTGAAGTCAGGGGTAGTGCTCCTGGCATCAGGTAGGTATGGACCAGATGCTGCTACCTGTCCCACAATGGAGATGACAGACCCCATAACTAAGAATTATTGGGTTTGAACTGTGAATGGTGCCATGGCTGAGAAATTCTTCATTAAAGTAAATCAGCCAGATTCATTCAAAATTATCCTAATTATCTTTAATTTGTAGGGTATATATTAATAAGTCATATGGAGTTTTTCCTATAAGCCTTATCAATTTTTAAGTGTACAGCAGTAAAAATTGCCACTCTGTGTTAATTTGAGCTACATGCAAAATGACAGCTGCATGTGTATTATGTCTCATGCCCTTCAAAAGTAAGAAAATAACCAAAAATGCCTCTATTGTAGGTTGAATAGGGCTGCAGACAATCACACTGAAGAATGTAGTTTTTGCATCTGTTTATGTTGGAGGCAAACAGAACTAGAACCTTGACATTTTCAGACCTTCAGGAGCAAACTTGCAAATAACACTTAGCCTGTATTCTCCTCATCTGCTGTGATGATTGGATGGGGACCTATATCAAGTACAAACAAAACCACCGTGAGACAGGAATGTTGGGCTAGCCACTAGGTTTGCTCATTGTTTCCCAGACGCTGAGATTAAATCTACGCCTTAACATTATTTTCTCATTGCAAATACCATGGGTGATTAGGGTTACATCCAAATAGAATTTATAACACCAGAAACTACTGTATTGGAACAATCCTTTTAGCAAAAATAATGCAGAATCTAATGGGAAATATTCTTCTCATTAAATAGCCAGTCAAAATCACTTTCTGATTACCCAATATTATAATATACTGCACTGTTTGGAAAAAATAAAATAAAATTATATAAGGATAGCATAGCATTGTAACCTCAAGGAAGTTGCAATGTAATCATAGGATAAAAATCAACTTGACTTACTTCTTTATACATCTAATCAGCATTTTTTTTTTTTTTTTTTACTTTCTCGCCTCCTCCCTGCTGCATTCTGTGGATCACACAGCAGCCTGGATATTCACTGTCCTTTTCTTAACATATTTCCACTCTGTGGGGCAGATGGATGTTGTACATGGAATTAGATTGTGTGAGTGCTGTTGGTCAGTCACCCAGTCCTGTCCAACTCTTTGCAACCCTGTAGACTGCAGCACACCAGGCTTCCCTGTCCTTCACTATCTCCTGGAGTTTTCTCAAACTCCGGAGTTGTCTCACGTCCATTGAGCCAGTGATGCTATTTAACCTTCTCATCCTCTGCCACCCTCTTCTCCTTTTGACTTCAATCTTTTCCAGGATCAGGGTCTTTTCCAATGAGTTGGCTCTTTGCATCACGTGGCCAAAGGATTGGCCTTTCAGTGTCAGTCCTTCTCATGAATATTCAGGGTTGACTTCCTTTAGGATTGACTGGTTTGATCTCCTTGCAGTCCAAGGAACTCTCAAGAGTCATAAGGCCTGTGGGCAGTATCAGTAGTCATCACTGAGTCCTTCCAAACAAGAGGCAGAGGGAGTCCAGTGAGTGGAGACAGCCAGGCATTCTCCTGGGCCAAGGGCAACAGGACATGATCAAGGAAATATGTGTCCTTGATGGCACTTGTTTGTACAGCAGATGTAAAAATGAACAAGCAGGGAGGAATGATTATTTTGTTCTGAATCTATGTGCAAATTTCCTACAGGAGAAGCTAGATTAGTTGGTGGGAATCCAGTAAGCAAAGATGAGATGTGTCAGTCTGAGATTCACGCCCACCTTTCCCCAGCATGGTATCAACTTGCCTGGGGCCGCTGGTGCTCAGTTGGCCAGATCTGGTGAGCTTGGCTTCCTGCAGTGGAGAGCACAACATCTCTGGGGAAAAGCTGCTCTTGATCTGTGTATTATCATAATTCCAGGATGTGTGAGGGCACAGGGACTCTGCCTTTCCCTGGGAATACTAGCTGTTCATACAGAGGTTAGGCGATAAGCTAAATTTATTTTCTAAATTTGGGGGCATGTCTTATTTTGCCCAAGATGCAATCAGAATTTCAAAAGAGTGTCTTTGTTCAAGGACCAGATGAAAGCAGCAGTTTGCCAGAATTTGAATTTTCCTTCACAGCAGCCAGCAGCAAGCATGTGCCATGGCCTTTTGTGAATGCAAAGTATCTTTAAAATAGAACTGGAGTATTTTCTAGGCAGCATTAAAGAAGAAAAAAAATGAAGCTAAAAGTGACCTGAACATCAAGTGACTAATTCTTCCCATTCATCATGTCCCATGATTGGCATTTGCCACCATTCATATTCCCCCAAAATAATGACCCAGTTGGAGAATTAGAAACAAGCTGAATCTAAGCACTATCTCTGAGAGCCCCTAACAATGGATTCAAAAGAATGATGTCTTCATGTTTTTCCGGGGCTGAGAGAGAAGGCAGAGAAAAGACAGAACCTGAGGCTTCCTTCCTGCCTGAGGGTAAACAGTGGGGCCAAATGGGCTCAAACCCAGAAGCCTTCGATTCATTCTTCATTTGGATCCTTATTAAGAACTCAATGAATGGCCTGCTAAATCTGAAACCACTTGATTACATTCCCAGGCCCATTGCTAAAAACTTAAGCAGCTTTAATTCGTTTTTACTTATAAACATAGATAACATAATATTGACTCTCTTGGATTTAAATTTCAGTTATTGAAAACAGTACGGCATTCAGGCACTTTCATTACTGCCTGTGAGAGTCTGGTGAAGCGCCGTGGGATGGCTTTTTAAAGATATCCTATAAAAGTTCCCTGGGCTGTTAGACCAGGTGCCGCTCAAACCCTGCTAGCCTGGTCATTGTGAGCTTAACAGTTTTAATCTGCTTTGACATAGGCCTCAGGGGGGAAAAGAAAATCGAGATTTCTATTCTCTCTTACTCTTTGACCTTGAACAACACCGTGTCTCTTGTCTCAAAATCTCTGATCCCTATGGATTCCTGTGGCTATTTTGAAGGCTGGCTGAAGGTGGAGATCTGTCAAGGTGTCAGCTACATCGGTCCTGTGAGGGGCATTCCGGATTCCTGGCCCTCCCACTGTTCTCCTTATTAATCTGTGCTCCAGCGGGCCCTTCAGCTGGCCACCAGCACATCCTTTGTACCAAATGTCTGGTTAGAATGTTAGAAGGAAGCTTTCTAATTCCAAATTGGAGTGGGCTCCTGAGATTTCAGCTCTTATCTTTCAAAGCTGATGAATAACCATCCAAAGGCATTTTGGCACTTTATACTGCCCATCCACCAAGTACATCTGCCTTGCTGGTTTTTTCTCCATAAGACACTGAAGTAAACTCCAGAGGCATGCCCATGGTCAATCAATATCTCCTGATGGAGAATTCCTTTCCAAATATCTTGGGCATTACTCCTGGAAATAAATATATGATCAATTTGCAAGAATAATTTCAGCACAAAAAACCATCTTTAGGCAATAAGTCTGTCTCTGCCATCTCAGCAGTCCAGGAATTTCGGCTAAGTTGCAAAGGGAGGCCATGTGTGGAATTGCTTTGTTAAACTAGTCTGGGCTTTCCCATGTCAGTCTCTCTTTCAAAGTTGCATACACATTGCTTCTCTGAAGATGGAGCCAGAGATATTTCACAAAGACAGCAGAGCTTATAAGAAAGGAGGGGGAGATTATTACTATCTTTTCTCTGAAAGAACCAATAAATCAGGTTTTTCTTGCTGGATATCTATAACTCAATAGTTATCCATAACTGTCATTCAAATCAACTAATTGAAAGAATTAAAGAATTGAAAAAACATCTTAAAGATACAAATAAATTTACTTTCTCTCTTCTTTTCTTTTAAGCTAGCATCCTATTGGGCTGCATTCAACTACAAAGTTGCAACTCATTGTTTAAAATTTTTCTATTAATTGCATCACCATATTCTTTATTTCCTAAGTTACCATCTAGTATTTTATTAGGACTGAAAGAATGCAGCCTTTTTTTACTGAAAGCATCTCTCTCTCTCTCTTTTCTTCCCTCTCCCACCCTTCTGTGCTTTCCTAGGTTTTTTTCTCAGACTGCCTCCCCCAATTCTTTTATTCTTTATCTCTTGATATGGGACATATTGCCATCTTTGGTCATAATCAGAGATTATAGCAGAAAGCAATAAAAATATTTATATTTTAATTTATAAATTGAATCTTCTCCCAGAAGACTCTCCTCTGCCTAGCCAGTCGTTCAGAGAGAAAGGAATTCACAGCCTATCTGATTTTTCTAGTTTTCTTATATTGCTTTTTGTTTGAAATTGATCAAATTTCTGGCACTTTTGTAGTAGATTTCTTCAGTGCTTTCGCTATCAACTGAATATTAGAATTGTTCAGTTCATTGCATAGAGGAAAATCAATAGACCCGTTGTCTGTGAAAGAATTAAATTGCAGTGCAGCAAAATCAGATTTTCCCATTTTTACCTTTTTTAGAAATATCATCTATTAAAGCTCTTGCTAATGTCAAAAAGGTTGGCTTATCTTGGAAATGGAAATAGTTATGAAATTTTGAGAATTTTTAAAAGAAATGTACCATGCATGTTTATATGCACACATATACTATATACATTATATAACATACTATTTGATATATATATATATATATATTAATACTACACATGTATACTGTTTATCTCCATGACTGAAAAAAGTTAGCTCCTTCATACTCAGACCCTCCAAGTAGGCAGACACCTTATCCTTGGGTTTGGCCTCTGGGCCCTGAGTTGGCTGTGGAACCTGAGGCAGATCAGGGAACATCAGAGCTTTTGCACATGGAGCAGAGATTCCCTGTGTCTGTCTCCCCATCTGGGCCAGATCAGACAGCAGAGGCCTGCAGGTGGTTTGAAACTTGTCTTGCAGCTCTAGGGACACAAAGACAATTTCTGAGGAGGGAAGTGGCCTGCTTTTTCCCCGGGTTCTGACAGCAGGGCTCCCTGTGAATTCAGTATGTGAAACTCACCCTGGTTCAGCCTTACTCTGTGTAAGAGCCTGCAGCCCTGTGTCCTGGTCCTGATAGCTTACTTGTTAGAGTCCTGCTGGCCTGGAGTCCCCTACCCTGCTTTTTTGATGTGCCAAAGTGCATGGTCCTGAGGAAACAACAAAACAAAACAAAAAACATTTGATATGGTATAAAAGGATGACCAGAGACCTCCAAAATATTTCACAAGAGTGGTAGAAAAACAAGCCACGTGACAGGCATTAAGGATACTGAGAAACAGCAGGACAGGTGAGGGAGTCAAAGTGCAGTGGCAAACTTGTAGCTGAGATGCTTCTTCAAGTGGCTCAAGTAGGCTTACAGAGATTAAGTTCTGTGCATGTGTGTGTGTGTGGAAAGGAGACATTGGAGGGAGTAACTGATGCCTACTTTGTGGTTTGGAGAGAAGATCCAGAGGACTGCCGTGTCTTTGAAATGACTGGCTGCTGGACCAGGTTGGTGAGTCTGTTTTTTTTGGATTTCGGGGGATACATGTTGAAATTGAAAATGTATGCCCTTTGGGATCAAATCTGAATTCAAAATCCAGCTCTGTGGTTTACAAGCTGGGTGATGTGGTCAGGTCGCACGGCTTCCGTGGCTTGCAGCTTCCCCGTGGTGGGTGAGACGGTGACACTTACCGGGTGATAGATGTAAAGCCCCTCCCACCCGGGAGCACGGCACTTCCTAGGCTGCCCTGCCCCGGCAGAAGCCACCACCACGCCTGATGCTAAGCCTGTGAAAAGTGGCTCATGTCACATATTGAAATGGTGCTTTGAATATGCTGAATTAAACAGAATATAGGATTAACACCAGTTCCTCCTTTTTCTTTTTCTTTAATGTGGCTAATAGGAATTGAAAATTACATGTGTGACTCTCAGTGTATGTTTATTAAACAGAGCTGTTCTAGGTAGTCTCTTTTTTGAAAGGGGCTGATAACCTGGCCAACTGTGAGGATGAGAATGATGGTCAGAGCTTCCAATGAAGTATGCAACAGGCTGAGAAAATGCTCTGGAGCAAGCAAATGCATGAAGGGGCTGGGCAGAGGAGAGCGGCTAGATGTTTGTTGCAATGATGGGGTAGATGCTGAGAAACAACTTCGAGGACTCCCGCTGTGGGAGCAGTTGGTTTTTCTCTCTCACTGAATCAGACTGAGCGACAGCATCAGTCGTGTCTGGTGGAATCAGAAGGGCATATGGGACACTCTGAGTTGGCTGGATCTAGTGTTCCTTGAAAATGGGCGAGTCAGCAATAGACCCACTGAAGAGGTACAGGGAGTGGAGGCAACGCAGGGCACAGCTCCCCTCACCTGGACACTGCCTGGGTTCCACATCCAAAATCATAGCATTATGTTTCCATGGAAGGTCTCTGCTCCCCAACGCTAAGCCTACCAGTGGGTGCATTGATCTAGAATCTCTGTCAGCATGTGGGAGGGGTGGTATGCCATTTTCTCTTTAAACTGCATAGTGAGACTTTTTGTTAGGAGCTCTAAACAGCAGTGGAGAAATTAGATTACAGGAAAATGTAGTGTAAAGATATAATTATGGCTAAATTTAAAAAGCCCAACTGGAAGGCCAGAAGGAGAGTGAAATTGAGAAGAGAGAAAAAGATGCCCTTCAGACCTAATGCAGTTTGGCTTATAAGCTCCATTCAAATTTACCTCTAACAATTTTCAACATTTTATTGCCAGTTTTTCTTCCCTCTCATGGCTTGAGGTCAGCATCACTCTCAAGCGCAGACGGCTGGCTGGGGTTACTTTGCTTTCATTGTTGGCCATGGTGAAATCCACCAAGATAATTCCTCTGGAGTCCTCCACCACCCCTACCTTCTCGGCTCTCAGCTGGATTTGCCCCATAGTTCAAATCCTTAATTGCACATCCATCTTTACCTCCCCGGGATCTTTGATGCAGAAACCTTTATATATGACAATGGTTGGCTTCAGTTTTGGTTTCAAGCTTGTGTCTGTGTTAACACCCTGTAGTCTAAAAGCAGCACCACAGATAGAATTGAGGAATAAATGTAAATTTATTCCTCCAAAGACTCCAAAGTCTCAGAAGTAATCAAAGAGCACAATGAGAGAGTAGGTGTTGGGCGCCAAGACAGCAGATAGGAAGCAGGAGGGATGGAGATGCACTAGCTCTTTCTGGGAGAATGGAAATGCATTTGTCCACTGGAACTAGTTAGCTCCAGTTTTCTTTCTCTCTGCTTTTCCGCGGGCTCTTGGAGGACCATCTGGGTTATGCGTGGGCATTCAGGGATGGCATTGCCAGCTTCTCCTTGTGGAAAGGAAACTAAAATGATAAATTAGGATTGGAGCCCTTGTGTAGGAGATGGTCCAGCCACCACACCGACAGCATGGAACAGCAATCGTCCACAACCCTGATCAGGTACACACACTGCCTGATCGGGGCAGTGAAGGCGTGAGCTTTAGCAGAAAAGGACACCAGGTGGAAACCATGCTGGGTGCACTGACTGGCTGTGTCATCCTGGGCAGCTTCTCAGTCTCTCTAAACGGGATGCCCTCAGCTCTAAAAGGGAGCTCATCATGCCCCTCTTCCTGGATTTTGTGAACAGGGAATGAGAATGTTTTGTGTAGCACAGTGCCCCCCACTTGAAAGACAAAGCTCTGTGTGCTCCCCCCAACCCTTTGATTTATCTGCCATCGCTCACACTCCAGATTTAGCCAGATGCAGTTAGGGGCTGGTGTGCTCCACTTATCGGCTGTCTGTGTGTGTGACAGAGAGACAGAGAAAGTATAAAATCAACTTTCTGCAGTGAAGAATGAATCTGTGTTGGTGAAGCCACTATGTAGAACAGGATGGAGGTTTCTTAACATTTTTAAAATAATATGATCCAACAATCCCAGTCCTGGGTGTTTATCTGGAAAAGAAGAAAAATCTAATTTGAAAAAGATACATGCATCCAAATATTTATAACAGCACTGTTTACAACAGCTAAAATGTAGAAGCAACCTAAATGTCTATGGTAGATAAATGGATAAAGAAGATGTGGTACATATACTCAGTGGACTACTCAACCATAAAAGGAACGAAAGAACGCCATTTGCAGCAACATGGACGGACCTACAGAAAATCATACGAAGTGTGAAGTAGGTCACAGAAAGGCGAATAGCATGTGTCATCACTTATATGTGGAACCTTTCAGAATGGTACAAGGGAACTTATTTACAAACAGAAATAGACTTACAGACATAGGAAACAAACTTATGGTTACCAAAGGGGAAAGGGGGGATAAATTAGAAGTTTGGAATTAACAGATACGCAGTACTATATATAAAATAGATAACAAACAAGGACCTACTGTATAGCACAGGGAACTATAGTCAGTATCTTGTAATAATTTTTAATGGAAAAGAATCTGAAAATCTGCCAGAGGGCTTCCCAGGTGGCACTAGTGGTAAAGAATCTACCTGCCAATGTGGGGGATGCAAGAGACTTGGGTTCTACCTCTGGGTGGGGAAGATTCCCTGGAGGAGGAAATGGCGACCCACTCCAGTATTCTTGCCTGGAAATTCCATGGATGAGGAACTCGGTGGGCTACAGTCTATGGGATCGCAAAGAGATGAACACGCCTGAGTGACTGAGCACATGAGCGTACACACACACACACACACACAGACATCACTTTGAGGCACACCTGAAACTCACACAACATTGAAAATCAACTATACTGCAATTTAAAAAGGGTGTAGAGTCTCTCAGGGGAGAAGGCAATGGCACCCCACTCCAGTACTCTTGCCTGGAAAATCCCATGGACAGAGGAGCTGGCAGGCTGCAGTCCATGGGGTCACTAAGAGTCAGAAACGACTGAGTGACTTCACTTTCACTTTTCACTTTTATGCATTGGTGAAGGAAATGGCAACCCATTCCAGTGTTCTTGCCTGGAGAATCCCAGGGACGGGGGAGCCTGGTGGGCTGCCGTCTATGGGGTCACACAGAGTCGGACGCGACTGAAGCGACTTAGCAGCAGCAGCTGAGTCTCTCAGGGGGAAATGAGACAGGGTGGACCCTGTGACCCTTTGCTGCAGTCCTGCAATGCTTGTAGCTCTCCTGCAGCAAAATACAAAGAAACTATACGGTGCTAAAATTAACTGTGTGGATGGACGGTGGGGCAAATTCTGGACAAAAGACACACAAAGAGCAAAGAACCTCTATTACCACTTCTGAAGAGCCAGGAGCACATATAGGGTGTTGGGAGCAAAAGAAGGGTATGTGTGACCCCTGCACACAAGGCCATCATGGGGATGGGCAAACCACCTAAGCCACCTCTCTGACCCTGCCCCTGGGCACACCCCCACCCTCATCCCATTTAAGGAACAAGCTAGTCCCCCGCAGGGAGTGAGCAAGCAAGGGAACCGATGTTTGTTTACACTGCCTCCTTGCTACAGCAGGGCCCCCAATAAAGCCTTGCCTGGAAAGAACATAACAACTCTTTACCTTCAACTCACAACACATTTGGTAACCAACAGAATGAATTGGGTGAAATACCCTCTGTCTATCAGGTTTCGTACAACCTCATAAGGTAGGCATAAAAGTGGTCTTGAACCTTATGACCTTTATGGAGGCCTGCTCCCAACACTCCATGTCTCAGTGTCCCCCCTGCACCCCAAACTTTGGGCCTTGAATGTAGGGGTGGAATGGAAAACGTGGTGGCAGCCCACCAAATCTCCCGGTTCGTGCCATTGAATGAGTCATTGTGGGTGGCAGCAGTCATGCTTGAGTGAGGTTTCCTGCCACTTAGAGGCTGTTGGATTTTTGGTAAGAAGATTCTAATTATGTCTCAATTTTGTCACCTCAAAATGAGATAATACTAACCATTTCACAGGGTCATTGTGAGAATTTAGTGACTTAATTCAAGCAGGCTGTTTAGGGTGATGCCTGTTACATAGCATTCTCCCAATGGATCAGAGCTACAGTTACTATTGTTATTGTTTATTATCATGATTATGATTAAATTCCTACTCTCAAGACTCCTGAAAATACCTGGATTTCTGTTGTTTGGTGATCCTGGTTTTCTACCCTTCGTGGTTTTGTTTGTACTAGTTATTCTTCCAAAGATTTCTTTTCTAATGACGTTTCCCAGAGTCATTTTTCTCCCAGTTACTCTAACCAGATGTAAGAGTTTGATCAAGGGAGCAAATCCTAATATTAAAATACTTTTGTACTAAGCCTCAAATGCTATGCACTACACTTGACTAATACTTTTGTACTCATTGGAGGGAAATCTTTAAATCTACTTTATTTTAAGAATCTAATGTAAGTCTTCCTGGAATCACTTTGTGATTATTTTTTCCACTTGTTAATACTTTAGTCTTCCATTCCTAGACACTCACATGGAAAGGGAAGAAGGCAGAGTCATTACACATTCTAGGGGAATTTGCTGCGGGGATTCTAGGACATGCGTTCATTATCTACTTTTTCCTGTTTCTTATTCAAGCTCCTATTTCATAAAATAACTCTCCATCCACTAAGCCAGAGCTTACTTGAAAATAAGCTGTGGGTTTAGTAAGAATGATTGCGTTGTCTCCCTCAGATAGATTTCAAGTTCTACATGCACTCCATTGTATTTTCGCTTGAATTGACTTAGACTTCTTAGCATTGCCATTTTCAGTTATAGAAGGAGAAAGGCTGTCAATTAAGACCTTAGAGGCTGTCAAGGCTTTTGAGAATACCAAGTATGAAATTGGTTCTTTTTCTCCCTTTATTTTTATGTTTCACTCTCTTCTCTCATTCTTGGAACTTTGATATTTCAAATTACTTAGATCTAAGTAAATCAGGAATTCCACATTTTATGTACCTAAAAAGATGTTAGCATTTAAGTCCATTTTTATTGGAAATATAAATATCAGAGGTTTTGCTCAAACGTTCCACTGGGCTTGGACGCAACAGCAGTGGAAGTTGTCTCCTTGGAGACAGAGCCTCTCCTGTACCTAATTGCTATGCCTGAACATGACTGCTTGGGAGGTGTTGTCCATGTATAAGCTATTATGTTCTTTGGGGCGTATTCCTGACTGTAGAATAGAAACATCACAGTCCAACCATTATACTGATTTATGAACAGAGTATTTTCATGTTGTATTCAATGACTTAATTATGCAGCCTTTCTTGTGAGATATGGCCCAGGCTCAATTGTTATGCTACATCGTCACTGAACACAGCTCTTAAGAACAGAATTTTTTAAACTAATAATGTACTTTGAATTTGAAAGTCATGGAATTGCATCTCAGCTGTAGAGATACAACTTGATAAATTACAGACATCTCTAACACTGTAACAGAAACTCTCAGCATGTGAGCTAAACACATTAAACTTCTTTCTGTGCCTCTTGTCCCTATTTTTTATGTAAAGGAGGGTTTTTACAATGCAGGAGCCTCAGGAGACAAAGATTCATTGGATCCCTGAGTTGGGAAGATCCCCTGAAGGAGGAAATGGCAACCCACGCCAATATTCTTGCCTGGAAAAGCCCATGGACAGAGGGGTCAGCCAGCGTGAATGAGTGACCATGCATACACAATCATCATGATCATTCTTTCTGCATTTTCAGGCTTTTTACATTTTCTATTAATGTGGCTTTTCCTGTACAGCATAGATTTTACAATCAATTTTCTTTAATTTCTTATGAGTGGATTTCAAAATTTATTGTACCATTCCTTTGATTTTTTTCACTTATGTTTTCTTTTCAATTTTACACTAGGAGATATAATGCTGAAGTGAGAATGGTTGTTGTTGTTCAGTCGCTCAGTCCTGTCTGACTGTTTGAGATCCTGTGGCCTGCAACACACCAAGCTTCCCTGTCCTTTACTATCTCCCGGAGCTTGTGCAAATTCATATCCATTGTGTCAGTGATGCTATCTAACCATCTCATTCTCTGCCACCCTCTTCTTCTTTTGCTTTCAATCTTTCCCAATATCAGGGTCTTTTCTGGTGGGTCGACTCTTCACATCAGGTGGCCAAAGTACTGAAGCTTCAGCATCAATCCTTCCAATGAATATTCAGCATTAATTTTCTTTAGGATTGACTGGTTTGATCTCCTTGCCAGTCCAAGGGATTCTTGAGCGTCTTCGCCAGCACCACAATTTGAAAGCATCAGTTCTTTGGTGCTCAGTTTTCCTTATGGATACTGTACCTCTATTCTCCCTAATATGAGTTGGTTTTGAGAGATGAAGTCAATTATTCAAAGGTGTGAATAGTTTTATTTTTCTAGATATATCAATAAATCATAATAAATAAATTAGTAAATAAAGAATAATAAAGCAATTTAAAAGAAAACTTACTTTCTATCTTATTGCTAACACAAGTGGCTTCTCATGTAGAGACAAATAAAGCATACACAAAGAATGCAAAGTCAATTTCTTCGTGAGCAGGTAAATGAATTAGAGGAAGAAAAACTCACGTGGCACTTTATATGCCATGAAATTCACAGAACAGTGAATTAGATAATATTTCTGTCTTTCAATTTATTACCCTAATTATATCTTTGTACTTGTGTTCACTTGGTTTTCTTCTTAACCAAGATCGTGTGGTCTGTTCTCACAGGATCAGGTTTGCTGGTTTCTGTCTGTGTCCTTACCTCTGAATGTTGGGGTACCTGGGGCTCGCTGCTTGGACTCTTCTCCTGATAATTCTCTATTTACCTCCCCAGAGATCTCACAGAACCTCGTGGCATTAGGAACCATCTCCAAGTACTATGTACACATGGCATTTCAAGTTTATATCAGAATCTAGATTCAACAGCAAACTCACATCTCCGCTTGGATGAGGGATACAGATCTCAAACTGTTCACAACCAAGCTTAAGACCCTTTTCTCTAAAGTGTTCCCCTCTTCACCACTTAGAAATAACTCTGTTTTCTCAGGTCAAGCATCTTGAGGTTATTGTTTAAAAAAAAAAAATTATTGAAGTATAGTTGACTTACAACGTTGTGCCAACCTCTGCTGTACAGCAAAGTGATTACTTTATACCTCTATAGACATTATTTTTAAAATATTCTTTTCCATTACAACCTATCACAAGGTATTGAATAGGGTTCCCTGTGGACCTTGCTGTTTATCCATTCTGAATGTAATAGTTTGCATCCCTGAAGTCACTCTTGCCTCCTCATCGTCACTCCTCCAAAGCAGGGCCAGTCGCAGCCTGACCCCTGTGCCCACCTGACCTCACCTCCTGATGCTCTTCTGCTGCTCCTGTGTGTGGCTAGCCTTCTTCTGCCCTACTTCCTGCCACAGCTTGTACACACGTGACTGTCTGAACGCTACTCCTCTGACCTCCTCAGCATGTCCTTTCTCAGCACATGTTTGTGTGTGTGTATTTGGGAGTATATCTTAGTATCCCATAAACAGTGGAAACAAAATCTCTTAAAAATGAGTAAGAAAAATATGAGTATTTCAGAAGAAAGCTAAACAGAGAAAATAAACACACACCTAAAATCAAATGGCCAATTAATCCAACTATTCTATTAAGCTTTCATTGTGTATTGATACTTTATGTCTGTAAATGCATTTTGTCTTAAATTCTTTTGTCTGTTATTGCTAAAGTTGTATACTTTGGATTGCAACTCAATATTTCTCCATTAGTCTCACTATTTGTATTATTATAAAACTATACCTGGCAGCTTTGTAAAGCCCCTCCCACTTTCTTTGCATATTTTCTCATCAATGTGTGAGCATATCTTTAGGAATTATGCGCAGCAGTGAACATTCTGTAGATTATAAGCATTTTTGACCTGACTCAGTGCTGCTGAACTGTTTTCTAGAAGGTCTTTAGTAATCTAACTTTTCCCAGTAGTGCACATTGGTTTTCTTCTATATATGTAACTCCATTCATGTTGGCCTTTTCTAGGTTTTCCAGATCTACTTTGTGTGCAGCAATACATTATTTTTTGCTGCAATTTGTATTTATGTCATTACTATTCAATTTTGAGGGTTTCCCAGGTCATGCAAAGGTGCTAATGCAAGAGATGTGAAATCGATCCCTGGGTCGGGAAGGTCCCCTGGAGGAGGGAATGGCAACCCACTCCAGTATTCTTGCCTTGGAAATTCCATGGACAGAGGAGCCTGGGGGGCTATAATTCATGAGGTCACAAACAGTTGGATTGGATTGAGTGCACACACACATACTCACACCCACATATTCAATTTTGAATGTCTTTTCACATTTTATAGACTTTTAAGATTACAAAGCCAATTGTGATTATCTTCATAATTTTTGCTAAAAAATTAGAGTAATTGTTTTATTATTTGCAACATTTTATTGCTTATTCAAGAGATTAATTTCTTTCATTTGGGCATATCTTCTCCCAATTTGACATTTTAAGGAAATTTGTTGAATGGGAACAAAGTTTCAAGTAATCTAGACAAGTAAATCTGCTATGTTAACTACAGTGTTGGTGGTTAACGATACATTGTTGTGCACTTCAAAATGTGTTTAGAAGGTGGATTTCATGTCAAGTGTTCTTATCACAAAACAAATACACAGGGACACCAGGGAAATCTGGGAGGTGTTGTGTGTGTCTCCCCTTGATGGTAGTGATGACATCATGAGCAACTGCATGTGTTCAAACTCATAGATTGCACACATTAAAAAAGGGTGCACGTGTGCTAAGTTGCTTCAGTTGTGTCGGACTCTGTGTGACCCTATGGAATGCAGCCTGCCTTGGACTCTCCAAGCAAGAATACTAGAATGGGTTACCCACGCCCTCCTCCAGGGGATCTTCCAGACCTGGATCAAACCCGTGTCTCTTAGGTCTACCTGGACTGGCAGACAGGTTCTTTATCACTAGCACTACCTTTGTTGCTCAGTCGCTCAGTCATGTCCTACTCTTCGTGATCCCAAGGACTGCAGCACACCAGGCCTCCATGTCCATCACCAACTCCCAGAGTTCACTCAAACGCATGTCCATTGAGTCAGTGATGCCATCCAACCATCTCTTTGCATCAGGTGGCCAAAGTATTGGAGTTTCAGCTTCAGCATCAGTCCTTCCAATGAATATTCAGGACTGATTTCCTTTAGGATGGACTGGTTAGATCTCCTTGCAGTCCAAGTGACTCTCAAGAGTCTTCTCCAACACCACAGTTCAAAAGCATCAATTCTTCGGCACTCAGCTTTCTTTATGAGACAACTCTCACATCCATACTTGACTACTGGAAAAACCATAGCTTTGGCTAGACAAACCTTTGTTGGCAAAGTAATATCTCTGCTTTTTAATATGCTATCTAGGTTGGTCATAACTTTTCTTCCAAGGAGGAAGCCTCTTTTAATTTCACAGCTGCAGTCACCATCTGCAGTGATTTTGGAGCCCCCTCAATTAAAGTCAGCCACAGTTTCCCCATCTATTTGCCATGAAATGATGGGACCAGATGCCATGATCTTAGTTTTTTGAATGTTTAGCTTTAAGCCAACTTTTTCACTCTCCACTTTCACTTTCATCAAGAGGTTCTTTAGTTCTTCTTCACTTTCTGCCATAAGGGTGGTGCCATCTGCGTATCTGAGGTTATTGATATTTCTTCTGGCGATCTTGATTCCAACTTGTGCTTCATCCAGGCCAGCATTTCTCATGATGTACTCTGCATATAAGTTAAATGAGCAGGGTGACAATATACAGCCTTGATGTACTCCTTTTCCTATTTGGCACCAGTCTGTTGTTCTCTGTCTGGTTTTAACTGTTGCTTCTTGACCTGCACACAAACTTCTCAGCAGGAGATAAGGTGTTCTGGTATTCCCATCTCTTTCAGAATTTTCCAGTTTGGTGTGATCCACACAGTCAAAGGCTTTAGTGTAGTCAATGAAGCAGAAACAGATGTTTTTCTGGAATTATCTTGCTTTTTCTATGATCCAGTGGATGTTGGCAATTTGATCTCTGATTCCTCTGCCTTTTCTAATCCAGCCTGAAAATCTGGAATTTCTCAGTTTACATACTGCTGAAGTCTAGCTTGGAGGATTTTGAATACTATTTTGCTAGCATGTGAGATGAGTGCAATTGTGAGGCAGTTTGAACACTCTTTGGCATTGCCTTTCTTTGAGATTGAAATGAAAGCTGACCTTTTCCAGTCCTGTGGCCCTAAAAAGGATAGTAATTTGTCCACCAATTGCTCCTCAATAAAGCTGCTGAAATCTAAGAGAATTAATTAAACTTTATAATGAAATTCATCATGGTTTTTGATAATATGGTTTGTGGTTTTCCTTAATGTCTTCCTCCCTTCTCATTCAGAAAAATATTCTCCTACAATATTTCCTATTAACTTTGAAAATTTAGTTTTACCTTGAAGTCTTTAATATAGCCAGAATACACTTGTATATATGACTTTAGTTAGGTAAACATCTTTATTTCCCTTCATTTAATGAATCAATTTTCTTAAACCACCCATACTCTGTTTAATTCTGGTGGCATCTTTATCAAGTGTTAAACTTTCATATTCAAATCAATCCATCTTTGATGTCTCTACCTGATTCATTGTCCTGCAGACTGTTCTTGAGGGCTAGTAAATACATGTATTTTACCAAGACTTCAAGTGTATCTTAACATTTGGCAGGGCAAGTCCTTCCACTTTGCTCTTCTTTTGCAAAGTTGACTTAGTCTCCAATAACATAATGTCATATTTGATTTCAGCCCTTTTCCTTGAACATATTTTATATGTAAAATTAGCATTAAATTTCCACACATTTTAACCAAATTTAGGTCACACTGTACATTATTTTGAGTCTAGTCCTCTTACTGTCATTTCCCCATTTCATTTGGTATTCTTGTACATGGCTGCTAATCATTCTCTTGAATTTCATCATAGTTTATATGTTCCATATTTTAAAATCCAATTTCTTATTGGCAGCCATTTAGATTGTTTCCAATTTTTCACTGTTATAAGTTATGCTGTGGAGAACAGCATTGCTCATGCATCTTTTTAAACATCTGTGATTGATTTCTTAGGACAAATTGCTTGAAATAAAACTCCTTCATCAAAGTGTGTGCTGCTTTTTTGAAGCTTTCTCCTCATGCTGCCTAATTGCCCTCCAGGCAGTTTGTCCTAAATTATACTTTTATAGGAAGAATATGGCAGTGCCCATTGCCCTGCACTCCCCATTACTGAGAATGATGATTATTGCAATTGTTATAAAAGTTTTTACTCACGGAGAAAAAATAGTATGGGGACCTAGTATATTACTAGTAGATGTTGAACATTTTAAGAATATTTATTGGCCGTTTGAGTTTATGTGTGCATTTATTTCCTCTGTTCAGCTTTATTCAGAGATACACATATTTTTCTTATTCATTTTTAAGAGGTTTTGTTTCCAGTGTTTGGGATACTATGATATACTCCCAAACACACAGACACACAAACATATGCTTCTACTGTATTTTCTAGTTTATGATTTGCCAATGTTCCTGTAAAATATACTTTCACATCAGTCCTAAAATTTTGTCTAATTGGGTTTGTCATTTTTTTTCCTTTTTCCTTTTTCTGTTTGTGTTGATATTTAGAAGGCTGTTTTGTTTCCTGAGATCTGTTGATATTAACTGTATTTTCTTCTGATGTGTGTATTGCTTTTAATATTTAAATGATTTCAATCTCACTTTCGTTTTTATCTCATATATAGATTCCCGCCCCCCCCAATTTTCTCTACTTTTATCATTCAAGGGTTACTTTTTACATTTGCATTTAAGTTTCATTACCTGTTCACAATGCTCAGACACACAGCCCTACACTTAACTTTATCATTTCTCTGGGACAGTCTCCTGGGTCAGCACCTCCCAATCTTGAATTATTCAACTTAACCATTTAACCAGAACACATCTTTGAAAAATTACCCTTTTGGAATGTTAGTGCATTTTATCCCTACCAACATGGCCGCACATGGCACCACTTCACCAGGAGTGAAGCACATCACTCCTGGTCATTTCCCACAAAATCTGTAGACATCTATGGATTGTTTTTTGGCAACTGTGTTAGAAAGGAATCTGAGACTCATTTTGATTTTTAAAATTTGTCTGTTTATCCACTGGCAACTTTTTCCCTACCTCAATGCCTGTAATTAATGACCCAGAGGGATGGTATGGGGAGGGAGGAGGGAGGAGGGTTCAGGATGGGGAACACATGTATACCTGTGGCGGATTCATTTTGATATTTGGCAAAACTAATACAATTATGTAAAGTTTAAAAATAAAATAAAATTAGAAAAAAAAAGATAAATGCAAAAAAAAAATTTATAATTTAAAAGTTTCAGGATGTCTATGGATACATACTTGTTTTCCCTCCATTAAATTAATAATCTGTTATCCTTTTCTGATCTCTTTTTTGATCTTGATAGACCATATACAGCTCAGCAAAATTAGCTTCAATTCACTCTTCCACATATCAGTCCATCCGTCCATCCATCCACCTACCCATCCATTCAACATTCCATCCATCCATTAGTTCAACCATATTTACTGTGCACCTGTTACATTCTAGGGGCTGGAGATACCCTAGGCCAGGGTTTGTCAAACTCAGTACTGTGAACACTTAGGACCGGACAATTCTTTGTGGGTAGGAGCTGTCCTGTGGATTTTAGGCTGTTTGGCAGCTTTTCTGTCCTCCACCAAGTGGATGCCAGTAACATCCCTTCTCTCCCCAAGTGGTGTTCACCAAAAATATGTCCAGAAGTTGCCTGAGGTCCATTTGGGTGCAAAACTGTGTCTGATTAGGAAAAGTGCACAGGTGAATAAAACAGAAGACCTGCCTGCCCTCCTGGGTGATTGAGAAGAGACAGGAGATAAGCAATAACACTAATCCACTGTAAGTTCTCTGAGAGCAGTGCCATGCGGAGACTCAGAGCCGAGCCTGGCAGCAAGATGTCTGTGAGCAAGGGCTAAGGCTCTGAGGGAGCCAGGAGGAAGTGAGGTCATGGGTCAGGGCACAGCTGTGCTGAGCCCTGGGAGGTAGGGCCGGGTGAGCCCCAAGAGGGAAGTGCCACCACAGATGGGGGGAGGGAGGGAGGTGGTCCCCGAGGAACCAGAAATCTCCTAAGGGTGGCCTGTGGGCTGGGCCAGGGCTGTGGATTTCCTTTAGAAAAGAAAGGAAGTCCCTAAAGGCTTTGGGTCAGGAGAGTGGCACTTAGTTCCTTGATTACTGTTTTATTGTTTCTTTTTTTACCTTTTCTTATTTCTTTTTTTTTTTTAGATTTTATTTTAAATTTTATTTTATTTTTAAACTTTACAAAATTGTATTAGTTTAGCCAAATATCAACATGAATCCTCCACAGGTTCCTATTATATTGGGGATGGATTTTCTGCCTCGTTTTTCCTGTTTATGTATGCATTAATACTTTTAGATCCTTATCCCAAGGTTTAGGATAATTTTGTACACTCATGTTATACTTGCTTATTCACCTTCTGAATATTGAATTGAACAGTCCTTGCCCTTGTTTCGTTTTGAAATTCAGCAACCATGTCGTCTCGTTTCTGCTGGCCTTTTCTGACCTGAGATAGCTTTATCTCCATGACTCTCTGTATGGTTTCCTATACATCACAGGGCCTTGAAGGATGTGGATTATAGGATTCAGAATTTGTGACATTTCCTTGTGTTTCTCTTAAAGAAACTTTACAGAGATCCCTGCATCAATTTCTCCATTTTGGCCCTTATTTCAAAGATTTTTAAAAATATTTCTTTCTTTATTTTTGTTCTAATTTTAATTTTTTTATTTAGCCATGCCACAAGGCATGTGGGATCTTACTTATCCAACCAGGGATCAAGCTTGTGCCCCCTGCATTGGAAGCACAGAGTCTTAACCACTGGATCACCAGGGAAGTCTCTCATAGCTGTTTTTAAGGATAAGTCTAGATTATACTTTTAAAGAAAAAAGTCTATGCCCTTCAAACAAGGACTCAGGTTTTTTCCAGCTTCTTTATTGATAGAAAAAAGTTTAAATTTATGGTATATATAATTTTCAGTTTGGAATCTTCATTTCTGTGTGGCATCTTTGTGGCTCTGGTGTGGCATAGCAGTATGGTAGGGACATAGCTGTTTCTAGATACATCTGTCAGAATGTCTTGTGGGCAATTCCCCTGCAGCCCTGGTTCTTGGGTCCAGGTATGCTGTCCAGACCCTCCCTTCCAGCTCTGGCCTCTCTTTCTTTCTTCCTGGAGAGCTGTTTTCTCCTTTCTTTGACTCTGCCCCATCTGCACTATGCATCAAAATTTATTTATACACTTATTTTTAAAAATTTTTATTGGAATATAGCTGATTTATAATATTGTGTTAGTTCCAGGTATACAGCATATGATTCATACACATACATTTATTCATTCTTTTTCAGGTTCTTTTCTCATAAAGGTTATTACAAAATACTGAATAGAGAGTTCCTTATGAAATACAGTAAGTCCTTGTTTATCTGTTTTTATATAGTAGTGTATGTATGTGGAGAAGGCAATGGCACCCCAGTCCAGTACTCTTGCCTGGAAAATCCCATGGATGGAGGAGCCTGGTAGGCTGCAGTCCATGGGGTCACGAAGAGTGGGACACGACTGAGCGACTTCATTTTCACGTTTCACTTTCATGCATTGGAAAAGGAAATGGCAACCAACTCCAGGGTTCTTGCCTGGAGAATCCCAGGAATGGGGGAGCCTGGTAGGCTGCTGTCTATGGGGTCACACAGAGTTGGACACGGCTGAAGTGCCTTAGCAGCAGCAGTGTATGTATGTAAATCTCAAGCTCCTAATTTATCACTCCCTCCAAGGTTTCCCCTTTGGTAACCATAAGTTTGTTTCTAAAATCTGTGAGACTGTTTCTGTTTTATAAATAAGTTCATTTATATCATTTAAAATATTAGATTTTACATATGAGTGATCATATATTTGTCTTTGTCAGTCTGACTTACTTCACTTGGTATCATAACATCTAGGTTCATCCATGCTGTTGCAAATGGCATTATTTTGTTCTTTTCATGACTGAGTGTTAATACTATTCCACTGTATGTGTGCACCACATCTTCTTTGTCCACTCCTCTGTCAATGACATTTAGGCTGTTCACATGTCTTGGCTATCGTGAGTAGTGCTGCCATGGGCTCCTGTCTCACCTTCCTGACTTCTAGCATCTAGAAGTGTTTTCTCTCTTTTTTATGCTATTATTTCAATGGTTATCTGAAACGGTGAGAATTAGACTTGTGCTTACTCTGCTTCTTTACCTAGAAGTGTCTTGATCATTACCCATCTGTTCATTTCAGTGGGCAGAACATTTTACAGAAGCGGTGAAGCCACATACCCTGCAGTATGAAGTCACGTGGGCCTTAGGAAGCACAGGCATGTAGCTAGTGGAGGTGATGGAATTCCAGCTGAGCTATTTCAAATCCTGAAACATGATGCTCTTAAAGTGATGCACTCAATATGCCAGCAAATCTGGAAAACTCGGCAGTGGCCACAGGACTGGAAATGGTCAGTTTTCATTCCAATCCCAAAGAAGGGCAATGACAAAGAATATTCAAACTACTGTACAATTGTGCTCACTTCACATGCTTGCAAGGGGATGATGCTTCAAATCCTTCAAGCAAGACTTCAACAGTATGTGAACTTCCAGAGGTACAAGTTGGTTGTAGAAAAGGCAGAGAAACCAGAGATCAAATTGCTAACATCTGTTGTATCATAGAACAAGCAAGCAAGGCAATTCCAGAAAAACATCTACTTATTATTCATTGGCTATAAGAAAGCCTCTAACTATGTGGATCACAACAAACTGGAAAATTCTGAAAGAGATGGGAATACCAGACCACCTTACCTGTCTCCTGAGAAACTTGTTTGTGGATCAAGAAGTAACAGTTAGAACTGGACATAGAACATTGGACTGATTCAAAATTGGGAAAAAAGTATGTCAAAAGAGTATGTATATTGTGACCCTGCTTATTTAAGTTCTGTGCAGAATACATCATGTGAAATATTGGACTGGATGAATTACAACCTGGAATCAAGATTGCCAGGAGAAATATGAACAACCTCAGATATGTAGACGATACCACTCTAATGGCAGAAAGAAAAGAGGAACTAAAGAGCCTCTTGATGAGGGTGAAAGAGGGGAGTGAAAAAGATGGCTTTAAACTCAATGTAAAAAACTAAGATCATGGCATCTGGTTCCATGACTTCATGGCAAGTAGATAGGGAAAAAGTGTAAACTGTGACAGATTTCATTTTCTTGGGCTCTAAAATCACTGAAGAGTGTGACTTCAGTCACAAATTAAAAGACCCTTGCTCCTTGGAAGAAAAGCTATGACAAATGTAAATGTTGTACTAAAAAGCAGAGACGTCACTTTGCCAACAAATGTCCATATAGTGAAAGCTATGATTTTTCCAGTAGTCACATACATGCATGTATGGATATGAGAGTTGGACCACTGACAGCTAAAGAATTGATGCTTTTGAATTGTGGTGTTGGAAAAGACTCTTGAGAGTCCCTTGGACAACAAGCAGATCAAACAAGTGACTCCTAAAGGAAATCAACCTTGAATGTTCATTGGAAGGACTGATGGTGAGCTAAAGCTTCAGTACTTTGGCCAACTGATGCAAAGAGCTGAGTCATTGGAAAAGACCCTGATGCTGGGAAAGATTGAAGACAGGAGGAGAAGGGGACGACAGAGGATGAGATAGTTGGATGGCATCACTGACTCAATGGACTTGAGTTTGAGCAAGCTCCAGGAGATGGTGAAGGACAGGGAAGCCTGATGTGCTATAGTACAAGAGGTCACAGAGTCAGACAGGATTTAGCAACTGAACAAGTGGAACTCTGTCCAGGTAGTTGAATGTGTCATTTAGCACAGTTGAAATGATATTGCTTATATGTGGACTCTAAAAAAGAAAAATGACACGAAGGATCTTATTCACAAAATAGAAAGAGACTCACAGACACAGAAAACAAATTCATGGTTACCAGAGGAAAAGGGAGGGAGGAGATATTAATTAAGACTTTGAAATTAACACATACACACTACTATATACAAAATAGATAAACAACAAGGACCTACTGTAGAGCACAGGTAACTATACTAAATATTTGTAATAACCTATAATGGAAAAGAATTTTAAGCTTATATATATATGTACATGTGTGTGTTATCTATACTTATATATATATCTGAATCACTTTCCTGTATACCTGAAACTAACAATATTGTAAATATTGTAATGATGTAATCAACTATACATTAATTTAAAAAAAGAAATGCAAAGGAACAATTCATTGAGCAGATTGGTTGCCAAGCTGCAAATCTCAAAAAAAAAAAAAAGAAAAAGAAAAAGGGGAGCTCGTTCCACGCTGGGAACGAGCTCCCCTTTACAGTACAGAGGATGAAACAAAGGATGGTGGTCATTGCTGTTTGCCCAGGACTGAAGGGCCTTTGCTCACTGCAGGCTGTTAGACTGGCAGAGTCCTACGTGGTCAACATTTCAAGTCATTCATTTCCTTATTCTCCATTATTGTGCTGTTGTGAGCTCTGTATATTTCTTACAGGTTTTCCTCCTTACAATGAAAATAGATTTTACTTATGGTTATAAATAATATTTAAAAAAATTAAATAGTAGAAGAAAGGTAAAACAATCTTTATCCAGAGATAGACATTTTCTAAAGTTCTTTTCAGATATTTACCAAAAAATGTTCTCCCAAAGCTATCTTAACATGCTTCTGCACAGCATCTGAGCCCCAAGTTGTTAAGATGAAGGCTTCAAACCTCACGAACCTTTAGCCAGCTCCCATGTCTGAGACCTCATAAGCAACATAATGGGACACTGAGAAAGGAATTAGGCCTGGATGGTTTTGGGGGACAGGTTGCTGGATCCCTAATGAGTTTCTAGCTTCTTCAAATGTTTTAGACATGGAAACTATCACTGCATTACTTTTCTCTGGAATATCTTTCCCCTGGAATATCTTTCCCCTGGAATATCTTTCCCCGTGCTGTTCACTTGTGATGCTGTCTTTGAGTTTAGTCATGCCAGAGAGAAACATTTGTCAAATACACAAAATTCATTTGCTCTTGTGCAGAATCTTGCTAGGGGAAAAACTGCTGTTAATGAATGTGAGAATTAGAAGGATAAAAAAATTGGGTACTTATGTCTTCAATCACATAAGAGGGAGAAATCAGGATTGTGATGAGTGTGAGTTTTTTTTTTTTTTTTTATTTCATACCCGGCCCCCCAGCCTCGGGAGCCTCCCTCGGCCCGCCCAGAGACAGCTGCCGCCGGAAGACCGCACCGAGTGTGAGTTTTGTAACATATTAAGCCATTGATTTTAAAATATTATGTTCTGGGAGAAATGTATATAAACAGGAAGACATGCATAGCATACACGTTAATTTCCTAAGAAACAGACAGCTTTGTGTAATAATCAGAGACTGTGGTGGCTGGAGCTGAGCTCTGTGGTTTCCCGCTTCTGTCAGGAACAGACCTTGGCTTCCCGTGGTGAACTCTCAAAGGCATATCAAGAAACTGTCCCAACAGAAGACTGTGAAATTCAGGAAGTCAGAATGGCAGAAAAGGAATCCTTGGACACTGCTTTTCCTTCTAAAATCATGGGCTTTTTTCCCTAATTAATTTAGGGCTTTCTTGTTACCAACCAAATATACAAAGCCCTCCTCCCCTGTCAGGACAGAGGGCATCCTGTAGGTGAGCAAATGTAAAGGATGTGAAATCAATTAGCACTAATTAACATCATCTTTCCATTTTAAGCCACCTGCCAGTTGAGCTGTTTAAAGGTCTGAGAACAGTGGATGAGCAACTTTTGGCGTGGTTCAGGGAGGTAAATGGTCCAATTAGTGAGCCAACATTTGGCTGCCATGGTTAAGGATGCGCTGACCTTTCTGGCGTGATGATTTTCCACCTCCTTTTGACTTTGCAAAAACACTTTCCTTCCTAGCGCCTTAAGTCCTATGCCGAATGTCTGTTATATTTGATTCTCTTTGCAGGCTTACCCTTTGCTAAGTGAAGAGAGTCAAGAGATGTTGACCCTTTTTCACCCCAGAGGGTAAAGGTGAAAGAAGAGGGAGTGTGAGAAATTGTGGGAGCAAGAAAGCAGGAAGGAGTCAGCCTCCGTGAAATGTTACTGGAAATGCCAGGGACCTGGCATCTTCAGAAGAGCCTCTGCGTTAATTACAGTGAAAATGAAAATACGACAGATCTTGGATTTTTTCTCTCTATTATTTCTGTGATGCAGCTGTTTAATGACAATGATTGCTCATTAGTTGATGATAGCTTAATGAATTCAATAGATACTTTCCATCAAAATAGAAATGGAAGGATTGATTATCTGCTACATAAATGAATACTAATGATACTCTATCTCAAGCAGACTTAAATCTAAAAACCTTTGTCTCCTAATTGTCAGGTCTGTTCTGCTTCATCCCTAAGAATCAGACTGGGAAAATGAAGAGGTGAGCCTGCATGGTGCTCGACATAAGATGTGTGCAGGTCAGTCTGTCTGTCTTTCTTTTCTCAGTATGTATGTTCTCTGCTATCTGATATCTACTCACTTGAAGAAGAGAAACTTCTGAAGGTTGGGACTAGTTCTTAGGGCATCCCCTTGCTTCTTTTACTATTTTGTTTCTCCACATTACATAATCATCTCAGCAGCTAATGAAAACCATGATACATCTGCCATAAAAACACATACACCCAAAATATTTGCACAAAATATCTGGGGATTCAAGGACTCCTAAAGCTCATCCATAGACCCCAGCATATAACACCTGGTTGCATAGTAAGTCAGATTTCTAAAAGTGGATAGCAGATGCAGTGTCTGCTTGTTTCAGCTCAATTTTGACTGATGGGCATATGTTAGCTTTGGAATTGAAAAATTCATTCTTTGTTTTCTCCCCATATTGATAAAGCTAACAATACCCTCTGTATTCTACTAAAATCTGCATAGATCTCTGGGATATCCAGTCATTCTGAATAATGGCAATTTACTGTGTCAATTCACTGATTCCTAAATGTCCCCTTCCAAATGAAGTTACTGCAGAAACACATGTGCTGACAGCCTGCTGCAATTTCTAGAATTCTAAGGCTCTGTCATTAGGCTAAACTTCAGATGCTTCTAATTGGATATACAAATTCCCCTATTTATTTTTTTTTTCTTTTATGTAACTCTTAAATTGCTTTGAGCAGCTGTTCTGTGCCATTCTAATACTAAGTCCAGGGCATAGAGGAGCGAACATGGTCCTCACCATCCAGGAACTTAGCATCTATAATGAACACTGACTTGAGATTTGTTGAATCAAGAAATCAGCATTTTATTATGGGCGTATTGACCAATGTCTCACTCCAGCATTAGGAGAGATTCTTTACTTCATCATGATAGGTTGTCGACATCATTCTAATCTTAGAATACCTTGCTCCTAATAGCACTCTGATAATATGCGATGACTGATCAGAAACAAACCATTTACTCCACTGGCATATTTCAAAATAATGGTCAGTTTCTAAGATTTAATGCTATATTCTCACCAGAGTTGGTGTGTGAATAAAAGACAAAGACCTGGGTTTGAGGCTGATGCAGAACTCTTCCTTCAGAATAGAATTGATTTATTGAAAAGACAATCAGAAATGCCAACTTGCCAAAATATGCCCAGGTGTTATGAGGCATAGCTCTAGGTATTGATTGAAAGTAGAGAACTTCTGGGTTCCAAGCTGACATGGAAGATGCTTGGAAGGCATCACTCCCAACCTCACAACAAAAAGAAGGGCGGAACAAACTGAAAATCAACAACTCACTTTATATCCATAAAAGTGAGTTTATGGATATAAAACTGATGCCCCCCAAACTGGAAAGATAGGAAGATATGGAAAATCAAATAGAGAAGAAGTCCAGGAGCAGAGCCCCAAGCTGAAGCCAGAAGCTTCAACCTGTGATCCACATAGCACTGGAGGATCAGTGTGGTTGAGTTAGAAACTCCAGGAGACTCAGATTTGTAGGGTTCCCACTCTCATGAGTTTACCTCCAGAATTCCTTCCAGGTTCTCACAGTGAAGATCGGAAGAAAATACCCCAGAGTTTCAGGCAGGGGGAAAGAAAAGCAATCCTTGTGAAATACACCCTGACTTTCTGTTCTCTTAATAAGGCCTATTTTCATGGGAAACTATTTTACTAGGGCCCAATTTACTTGGATTTTAGTCAAACCTAATCTATTTGGGGGGTGGTAAATACCTAATTCCAGCCTCATCTAGCCTTTATATGGGGGAAGGAAAATGCCCAATTCAGACTTATTATAAAGACTGAGACCTCATATAGGACTATATAATGGTTTCCTTCTCTCCACACCTTACTGTCACAGTAGGGATCTTGTACAATAATATAAGATTTTGGCTAAGAGGGTTTTTATGAGACAGCAAAAGAGACACTGATGTATAGAACAGTCTTTTGGACTCTGTGGGAGAGGGAGCAGGTGGGATGATTTGGGAGAATGGCATTGAAATACGTATAATATCATATATGGAATGAGTCGCCAGTCCCGGTTGGATGCAGGATACTGGATGCTTGAGGCTGGTGCACTGAGACGACCCAGAGGGATGGTATGGGGAGGGAGGAGGGAGGAGGGTTCAGGATGGGGAACACATGTATACCTGTGGCAGATTCATTTCGATATATGGCAAAACCAATACAATATTGTAAAGTAGAATGGGGAACACATGTATACCTGTGATGGATTCATTTTGATGTTTGGCAAAACTAATACAATTATGTAAAGTTTAAAAATAAAATAAAATTAAAAAAATAAAATTAAATTAAAGTCTTCTCCAATGGGGAAAAAAAAAAAAATCATATGATCACATTAACAGATGAAGGAAAAAAATTACAAAAATCTAACATATATTCACAAAACCACTTCCTAGTAAACTAGGAATAGAGGAAACTTCCTGAATATAATAAAGAATATTTACAAAAAAATACCTGTAAGTTGATATTTTACCTTAGAGTGAAAAGCTAGATGCTTTTTCCCTAAGATCAAGAACAAGATAGGGATGTCTCCACTTACCACTCCTGTTCAACATCACAGTGGAAATCTTAGTTAATGCAATGAGACATGAAAAAAATTTAAAAGGGTACATATTGTAAAGGAAGAAATAAAACTATCTTTGTTAACAGATAGTTAGGATATAAAATATTAAAAACTAAAAAAAAATTACAAAACTATCCCCTTATGCAAGAAAATGACTAATTACACTTAAAATTAACAAAATACATTAAAAATTGAGGACCTAAAAATGTTAATTTTCAAACTCATTCTTTGTCTATCTATTTCAACCAAGTGTATTATTTCCTAAAAATCTGCAAAAGAGACATTGTTTCTTTTTTTTAAATTTTATTTTATTTTTAAACTTTACATAATTGTATTAGTTTTGCCAAATATCAAAATGAATCCGCCACAGGTATACATGTGTTCCCCATCCTGAACCCAATGCCACATACAGGCTGAAGGGAGGGTGTAGCCATATATGTAGGTTTAATTTGTTTTCAGTAAAGAGAGCCTGCTGTTAAATTCAGGAATGATCTTTTCTGAAACTCCCAATAAGCAGAAAGTAAAAGATGGACACATGTAATAGTGTAAAAAACTAATAGTCAAATAATTTTGGCATTCTTTAAGTTGCTTTTGATTGAATACAACAAAAACTTTATTGAATGTGTTTAAGGAAGAGAAGGGAATTTATAGTGAAGTAGCACACCCTCAGAAAAACAGTTGAGACTTAGGAATGGAACTGAATACATCACTGGAAGCTTGAGATCCCCATGATACTCTATCCTAGCTCATTTCTACTTTATTTCTCTTATTCTGCAAACCTCCCTTGGGTTAGTCTCAGTTCATGTGTGGAAATACTGATTCTCCCACGTTCACCTCCTGAATTTGCATGCTATTGCTTTAGTCACATGCAGAAACCAATTAGCCATTTTCTGAATCTCAGTTGAATGGAATACCTGAAGAAATATACGTACATACACATCAATAGTGCTTGACAAAAATATGCAGGAAGGAAGTTCAGTGAGATACCATTTCAGACCCCCTAGAATGTTCAGTTCTGAAGACTGACAGTAATTAATGTTGGTGTGGGTGTCTGGCAGTGACAACTCCAACAGCGAGCTGATGGGAAAGTAGACGTGCTTCTGGAAACTGGTCCTGCTGCTCTGGTCAGCAGATACTTTCTTAACTCAGCAACTCCATACCTAAGTACTTGGTCACGAAAAATGATACCATATGCCTACATAAAAGTTTTCAAGAATGTTCATAGCAGCATTTATTTACTATATGGTATCCCAAAATTGTGAATAGTCTAGATTCCCACTGATAGTAGAATAAAGATCTGTAAGTTGTCCGTTCCTTGGAATATTAACAGAGCAATAGGCAGGAATGTCTACTAACACATACAATAACATCTGTGGACTTCAGAAATGTTAGGCTGAATGAAAGAAGCCAGATGTAAAGGGATCTGTGTTGCTTTATTTTTACTAAATCATAGAATAAATAAAACTAAACTGTGTTCATAAAAATCATAATGGCAGTGGTGGAGAACAGGGGATTTCTTAGGTGACAGAATAGTTTTATACACTGACTTGTATCTTAGCTGCACAGATTGTACATTTGTTAAACCCCATCGAATTGTAGGCTTAAGAGCTGTGCACTTTATTACATGCAAATTATATTTCAATAAATTAAAGTCAGCAACATATTAGGTTGAACAATATGAAATTGTTTCTACAACCATTTTGGGTTACAAAATAGAAATTTGTGTATAGTCCAATCTGTTAGTAACTTTGACCTCCTCAAAAGATGTGAAAATCGTCTTTGAGCCTTTTCTGTGACTATGATAGAGGAGATAGGAGAACGACAAAGACGAGATCTAGAAAAATAATCAACTTTGTCTAGTCAAGGCTATGGTTTTTCCTGTGGTCAAGTATGGATATGAGAGTTGGACTGTGAAGAAGGCTGAGTGCTGAAGCATTGATGCTTTTGAACTGTGGTGTTGGAGAAGACTCTTGAGAGTCCCTTGGACTGCAAGGAGATCCAACCAGTCCATTCTGAAGGAGATCAGCCCTGGAATTTCTTTGGAAGGAATGATGCTAAAGCTGAAACTCCAGTACTTTGGCCACTTCATGCAAAGAGTTGACTCATTGGAAAAGACTCTGATGCTGGGAGGGATTGGGGGCAGGAGGAGAAGGGGACGACAGAGGATGAGATGGCATCACTGACTCAATGGACATGAGTCTGAGTGAACTCCGGGAGTTGGTGATGGACAGGGAGGCCTGGTGTGCTGCGATTCATGGGGTCGCAAAGAGTTGGACACGACTGAGCGACTGATCTGATCTGAAGCAGCATATCTCAGGAATTCATTGTGGCAAAGCAGGGAAAGGGTATATGTTCTACTGTCCCCTTCCTAGTTGTGAGTTCACATATACATGTGTGTGTGAGCTTGCATGCGTGTGTGTGTACATAAACATGCCTTTATGTGTACACACTGTGTATGTATGTGTATTGGCTAAGTTAGGAATGAACTTCTTATACCTGTCAAGACTGCCATACTACATGTGGAAGATTTCAAGCTGGGCTTTCCACAAGTTTCAAGACAGACTGCACAATTAACCTGAGTTAATTGTCTTTTTTTTTGCATTGTACTTTGCTTAAGCAGTTTATGACATCCTTCTGAGCACCCAGAACTGGTTGCTCCATATAAAAATGATTTTTTGTTCTGAAAACTACAAAACTCAGTTTTGCTTAGAATATGATTTTCTACTGGCTAAGACCTATTTTAACACTATAAAACTGAAATCGATTTACTGTGAGTTTTCAACAAGTCCTTCTCAGAGTCCCAGGGACCCCACTGTTCAAATACACATGAGGAAAACATTGAGAGGAAGCTGTTGAAATGCTTTGGATTATTGGGAAACTGAAAATAGTAAATAGTTAATTGAGTAGAAAATAGGTTTGCAAGGTTTTATGAGCTGGAGATAAAAGTTGATAGGCTGGACTCTGGAATCATACATATGAGAATTTATACTGTTCAAACTCAACTCAATGGCCTGTAACTGCTGCGGGTCAGTTGTGAGTCTGGCAACGGGCCTTGGGAAGTTCTGCTGAGCACACTCTGTGAGATGACCACTGTGGACACTGTGTGGACAGACCCCTCCTCTTCCTTGTGATCGCCATCCATTCTTTGGTGAGTGAAAAAAAGCCCACAGTGGCATAAGCATGTAGCACTGTGACACTGTGTTACCCTACTGGGGTGTCTGCCAATTGTGAAGAAGCCTTATTCTGGGCAATAAATGAGATTTCTATTCTGGGAAGTGGTTGAATCTATCATTGCTTCTGATAAATTTGGCTTCACAAAACCTGCTGGTGTTTCCTCATGAAAATAAAACAAGAAACCAAATAATTATCTAAATAATAAAGATGGGGAGAAAAGAAGGGCTTCCCAGGTGGTGCTAGTGGTATAGGGCCTGCCTGCCAATGCAGAAGACTTAAGAGACTGGGGCTAAGTCCCTGGGTAGGGAAGATCCCCTGGATAACAGAGTGGCTACCCACTCCAGTATTCTTGATGGAGAGTCCCATGGACAGAGGAGCCTGGTGGGCTATAGTACACAAGGTCGCAAAGGGTAGGACACGACCGAAGTGACTGGGCACAGCTGACACAAGGAGAAAAGAAACAGAAATCAGTTTAAATGAAACACATCGATAATATCAATGACGATAACAATAGCTAATGATGACATAGCAATTCTGGAGGAGGGCGTGACAACCCACTCCAATACTTTTGCCTGGAGAATCCCCATGGGCAGAGGAGCCTGGCAGGCTACAATCCACAGGGTTGCAAAGAGTCAGACATAACTGAAGCAACTTAGCACACATATAGCAATTACAGTGTGCCACATATAGCAATTATAAAGTACTTATATCTAAGTACTTTAGATATGAAAACTCATTTAATCAGAATAGCCTGTGAGATTGGCATCCTCGGTCCACAGACAATAGAACAGAGTCACAGAGAATTTAAACAACTTGGCTGAAATAGGACAGCTAGTAAGTTGCAAAATTAGTAGCTGGACTTCGTGGCCTTGTAATCATTCTATAGTAATTTAGAATATCTATGTAGACCAGTTAGCTGGAGTTTGATTTGTATTCATGTATTAACATATCACCTGAAACATGTATACAGGTGTATGTGTATATTCACATAAGGCTACATACACATGAGCAGACATACGCATTCACATATAATTTCATAAGATGCAAAGTTTCATAAGAAAAAGCAAGAACTCCCTTTGGCATGAGATCTGAGACTGAATCCTTACCCTGTATTTGCCAGTCTGGAGACCTTAGGTGCAAGAATTCAACTCTGAACCTCAGTGTTTCTTATATAGAATTTGGGTTTAATAATACTTTCCTTGAAGGAGTAAGGAAAGTATCTGGAACTTAAAATGCATTTTAAAAGCTGGCAACTTTGCTTATTTTGTTATTCATATCTTATATATGATAATTTGGGGGATGCTTGGCTTATTAGAATTGGGCCCTCCAATCAGCTTTTGTGCCCAAATTATCCTTCTTATTCTTTTAAACCTTTTTCCCTAGAAGACACATTTTCAGTGGTTTCTTAGATCTCAGAAATTAGAATACCTCTTCAACCTCCTGCTGTTACCTGCCTGAACTTCATTTATGAAGAATGAGGCCAGCAATGAAATTAACTCATTACCATGTTTTCTGAGGCTGTACACGTTTTCCTAAATCTTCCCAATATGAACTGGGTTGTCTCTGGGCCTGACTGTTCAAGAGTAGGGTGGGGGGCAGGAGGGACTGATATAATAAGATCTAGGCCAACCTCAAAACAGAAAACCTCACAGAAGCTTTTGTTCAATGACTTTTAGTTTCAACTCTGGATTCCAGAGTACACCGGGTCCCTAATAGTAGAATTAGTCCCATTTTCCTCGCGGATGTCATAAGCTGTAGCACTAGCATTATAGAACAAGGCAAAAGAAAACTACACACATACACACACACACACACACTACAACATCTCGTCTTCACCCACTATTCTGATCATTGTTTTGTTATTTTCAAATTAGAGAATGGATTTGATTTTCTGTTAAGTGTTTTTACGTAATGTTTTGACAGTCCTACAGCTGGAATAGGGCTGTGGCCTGGAAGGAGATTTGTCCTGTGAGTTGCCCCCAAATAACCCAATTTCTACTAAGCATTTCAGAACTAAGCCTCCTAATCACAGTTTTCTTCTTTGTGTTTATACTACTTCCATGGCATAAGTTTCATTAAACTGAATATAGGAAGGCATAAAAATAATCTTAAAAAGCCTCCCAGCCTTCCATAATTTCTCTTTGCTAGGTTAGTCCTTTCCTATATTTTCATGACTTGATTATAATCCCATGTTAGATCGTTTATTATGGTCTACTGTGTATCAGCACTCCATCTAGTCATCTATCACTTATATATCATCTATTTTTTTTAACTACCCTGCGGTTGTTTTCAGGCTTGCAGTAGGAGTCATGCCTTGCCTTTTTTAAGGCCTCATGTATACCAGCATCATGCTTTATAAAAAAGTGGGACTTAAACATAGCAAAGTATCATTTCGTGTTCTTTGAAGACATCATTTCACCTGATTTTTCCACACCTGGTCTCTTGAATCAGAGGACCTTTTCATGCTGCAATGCAAAGGGAATGTCCAAATGATACGGGGAGGGAGGTGGGAGGGGGGTTCAGGATGGGGAACACGTGTACACCCGTGGTGGATTCATGTTGATGTATGGCAAAACCAATACAATATTGTAAAGTAATTAGCCTCCAATTAAAATAAATAAATTTATATTAAAAAAAGGAAATCAGGAGCAAATGATGACTTGTGAAAATGCCAGTTGGACAGTGTGAAGGGAAACATAGCAATAAGATTCTAAAATACCATGGCGAGAATCATGAGAATAGTTATACTCAAAACACTGCAGGGAAAAAGGGCTATTGCTGGAACAAACAAGGCCAAAACATGTTGCGTTTATGCATTTTCACTGCCAATTGTGTTTGTTAAGCACATCTATCATTTTCTGTGCTCTTGAAGGCAGCATCCTGTCTGTAACAGTCAGCATTGCTACTCAGAGAAGGCTTTCCTTTGCAGAAACAGGCACTTTGCTGGGGTGGCTTTACATGCCATTTTTACAAGTGTGTCGATTTCAGATCATCGTTCATTGTCTCCGTGAGTCATCTGCATGTGAATCCCATGCGTAGTTGAGAAACTGGATATGGCAACTCTGTGTTAAGTTGCTTCAGTCCCGTCTGACTCTGTGCAACCTTATGGACTATAGCCTGCCAGGCTCCTCTGTCCATGGGATTCTCCAGGAAAGAGTACTGGAGAGGGTTGCCACGCCCTCCTCCAGGGGATCTTCCTGACACAGAGATGGAATCCGTGTCTCTTATGTCTCCTGCATTGGCAGGTAGGTTCTTTACCACCAGCGCTACCTGGGCAGCCACATATGGCAGCTATGAGTGTGCTAAGCACCAAAGCACTGTGTGCTCCCACAGTGAAGCATGTGGCTTCATTTTTTGTTGTTATAATGTAGCTTCCCTGGTGGCTCAGCTGGTAAAAAACCCACCTGGTGAAATGCAGGAGATTTAGGAGACACGGGTTCAGTCCCCAGGTCAGGAAGATCCCCTGGAGAAATGAATGGCAACCCACTCCAGTATTCTTGCTTGAAAAGTCCCATTGACAGAGGAGTCTGACAGGTTACAGTCCATGGCGTTTCAAAGAGTCGAACACAACTGACCATACAAGATCATTGTTATAATTATAGTTATGAGGATTCCAAGTGGGACTTTCTGAAGCAGGTGTGAAGGCATCTTCTCATTCATTTATTCATTCTTGTTGACAGTGGCCAATGGCTGGCAGAGTGCTTGTCTGCCATGTGCTAAGTAAATATTTGCACTAAATAATAAAATTTAAGCGTATGTGCCATACTTAATACTCCATGCCAAGAATACAAAGTCCTTACTTTCAAATAGGTTATTATTTAGGAAATAAAGACATAGGCTTATTTTTAATTGCAAATGGAAGTGCTATCCAATGGGCACATAAACTCAAGGCAGAGACATCCTTGATTAGTTTTACATGCTATAGAGAAATAATCCATTGTGGGCAAGAAAGGACTTTTCATCAGATCAGAAAGCATGAGCAGAGTCACCGCTGTGTGAAGGAGCAAGTGTTTCAGGGACAAGAAAGCTGCTCAGTCTGGTTATAGCATCATCCGTTTTGGGGAGAGTGTAGCCACAAGGAAGTATGTAATCCAGGAATGCATGCTGTTTCTGTTCCAGGTGAGGACCTTGTTCTGAAAGTGACAGGGATTCAGTGAAGCATAGCAGTATGGGTATCTATTCCAAGATGCTTTCTCTCTGGATAGTGAAAACATGACCTGGGACTGAAGTATAGAAAAGGAAGTCTGAATGGGGCCCTCCGCTACTGGAGCAGGTGTGCCTGTGATGTAACAGTGTCTCCTTTAGTGAAACACCAGACCAGTAGCCAGTGACTTCTGCTGAATGTCACTATAAGCTCAGATCTGCAAGAGATAATTCCAGGGTAATTTATTTATGTGCCCTAAATGTTTACTGTAAGATTTTCCTCAAATGCAAAAAAATTAAATGAATGATAAAAATCCAGGATGGAATTTGGGGGTGGGAGTGAGGTTGAAGAGGGAGCGTCATATATGACTGATTTGCCTTGTTGTACAGCAGAAACCAACACAGCATTGAAATTATCCTCTGATTAAAATAAATAAATTAATTAAAACAATAAATTAAAAAAGTCACTAATCATTTAGATTTAACAATATTATTTTTGCTGCATTTGCTTTATTCTTGTTGTGTGTATATATTGTTTGGGCTGCCATTTATTTTTTATTATGTCTCATCTCTTTCCTATAAACTAGAATTAGGTCAAAAGACTGTATTACACTCAAATTAAACATTTTTGGCAAGGAAATTGTGTTATAAACTGCTACAACTATATAACTGCTATAACTAAAACATACTATAAACTGCATTTTATATTAATGAGAAAAGAAGTAGTGATAGGCTATCATTTGACTATATTCATTTATGTCTTTAGCATTTCTCAGATTTATGTACAAAGCTTAGCTTACACTTTTCCTAGTCAGACCTGGCTCCTTTCAGTGGGGAATTTTATCTGCAAACCAAGATCTGTGTGTGTGGGATATTCAGTAGGTGACATTGCTTTTAGGCCCATTCTGTGATTAGTTAAAAATACATATAAAACATAAAAATAATGTATTTATATTCCTAATTTAAATTTAACAACACAGTTTATTTTTGTAGAATTTCCTTGTTTTGATATCTCTTGTCTGCAGTGAAATACTTAGGTTCTTAACAAATTGGTATTTTTATGTATTTACTTTTCCTGAAAATATACATGCTAAAAATATCATAGTACTGTTGCTATCAGTGAAATCATTCAATGAGGTTTTAAGTTTTATTTGTAGTTCTCTTTGTCTGTTGAATGTATCCCACTAAGAATGTAAGAATGTAAAAGTCAGAACATTGTATTACAAAACATCTTGAAATAATTATTTCTTATGTAATTATGTTACCAATTTGACCTATATAGACTCGATGTTATGTTTTGGTTTTGTTTGTTTTTCAATGGTATTTTCCTTTTTGATTTTAATTTACTAATTTTTGATTATGTAGAATATTCACTCCATTTAAAAATTAAAAATATAAAAATGGTATATTCAGAGAAGTCTTTTCATCATTTACCTTCTGACTCCCATTATTATTGTCTTCTTTATCCACACAGAACTTAATTTTTGCAAAAATAAATAGGTATATTTGTATTTTTCTTTCTATTATGACACATAAAGAATTAATCACTGTTTTGCACCTGGCTTTTTCACTTAAAAAATTATATCCTTGTTCACACAAAGCTTCATAGTTGTGAGTTTTAAAATCAAGCTCTATGGAGAAGGAGATGGTAACCCACTCCAATATTCTTGCCTGGAAAAGTCCATGGACAGAGGAGCCTGGCGGGCTGCAGTCCATGGAGTTACATGACTGAGCATGTGTGCATGAGGGTGGAGGGTGCTGGATTGGTAGCAATAAACTGGTAGAACTAAGAATAAATAAATAAATAAATGAAAATAAAATAAAATAAAGCTCTATTCCTAGAGGAAAATTTTTGGGTCAAAGTGTTTATGAGTATGTGATGTGTTTGTGTGTGTGCATATGTGATTTTCAGAGATATTGTCAAAATATCCTCTATAAGGTTTATTCCACTTTGCAATACATGGCTGTGCCTGTTTAACCACACCCTGACGATGAGTTTTGTACAACTTCTGAAAGTTTTCCTGATCTGACAGATGTTAACATGTTCTAAGTGTCATTTAGATTTTTATTTCCCTAATTATGAGTTATTATGGCATCTTTTGAACTTGTTTCCTCTTTTGCATTGAAGTACAGCTGATGCACCGTACATATGTTACAGGTATACAACACAGTGATTCCCAATTTTTAAAGGTTATACTCCATTTTATGATTATGGTAAAATATTTGCTAAATCTCCTGTGTTGTGCAGTATATCACTGTGGCTCAATTTTTACCTAATTGTTTGTACCTCTTACTCTCTCAACCTTATATTTTCCCTTCTCCCTTCACTCTCCCTACAGGGAGCCAATGATTTGTTCTCATTATTTTTGAGTCTGCTTCTTTTTTGTTATGTTCATTAGTTTGCTGTGTTTTTTAGATTCCACGTTGTAAGTGATATCACACGGTGTTTGTCTTGCTCTGACTTCTTTCACTTAGCATAATGCCCTGAGTCATCTTTTTCATGTTGCTTCCAATGGCGCTTTTTCCATCCTTTTTTATGGTTGAGCAGCATATATATATACACCACATCTTCTTTATCCGTTCATCTGTTGATGGACACTTAGGTTGCCTCCATGAACACTGGGGCACATGTATCTTTCTGAATCTGTGTTTTTATTTCCCCTGGATATACACTCAGGAGTGGAATTGCTGAGTCATACAGTAGTTCCATCTTTACTACTGCTAAGTCGCTTCAGTCGTGTCTGACTCTGTGTGACCCCATAGACGGCAGCCCACCAGGCTCCCCTGTCCCTGGGATTCTCCAGGCAAGAACACTAGAGTGGGTTGCCATTTCCTTCTCCAATGCATGAAAGTGAAAAGTGAAAGTGAAGTCACCCAGTCCTGTCCGACTCTGTGCGACCCCACAGACGGCAGCCCACCAGGCTCCCCTGTCCCTGGGATTCTCCAGGCAAGAACACTAGAGTGGGTTGCCATTTCCTTCTCCAAAGTTCCATCTTTAGCATTTTGAGAAACCTCCATACTTTTTTCATAGTGGCAGCTTGTTTCCTCTTGATGAATTTCTGATTATTTACCTACCCTGAGTGACAGATGAAGACATTTAGCAGAATGTTGTGAAAAAAAAATGTGATTAGAGGTTTAAAAATCTCACGGTTCTGAGGACATAAAATTGGGTTTCAGGGCTACCCAGGAAGAGGGGCCTCGCACATACCCCAAACTATCTCCTGAGCCCTGCTTTCAGAGCAGGGGTGAAGTAGAAGTAGGCTGAGATTTTCAAAATCTGAAAACTGATATTAGGTCAAGAGACTCCTTGATAGGATCAAAGTGACCTGCCCTAACTCCAGCTGCCTGCCAAGGGAATAGAGACAACGCTCTGTGGGAGAAGAGGACATCACCCAAAACTACAGCAACTTTATGCACAGTGTCTGAGTATTAACATGAAAAATCTAGAAACAGGACCAGAAGAAAGATTCTGTAATAGAATCAAACCCACCGGTCAGTTCAGTTCAGTCGCTGAGTTGTGTCCTACTCTTTGGGACCCCAAGGACAGTAGCCCACCAGGCTCCTCTGTCCACTGAATTCTCTAAGCAAGAACACTGGAGTGGGTTGCCATTGCCTTCTCCATCTCTGGCCATGGCAAAAATTAGAGATGCCTTACTTTTTATCCCACTTATATAATCCATTCTGTCTTATGCCTGAATTACCACTTAAACGATTAAAGGCAGATATTTGACAATTTCACTTATTACACACTGTTCATTTTGTAAAAATATTTCCTTGAAACAAAGTCTGACTCATGGCCTAGCTGTTGAATAGAGGAAGGTCAGAGGGTAACAAGGAATCCTGCAGGAAAATTCATCAGTTAATATTCTAAAATTGTATTGACACGTTTTTCCCCATGTTTTTCCCCATGAAGAGGATGAAGAGGGCAAGCTTACCAAATTATCTGTCAGGCAACCAGAGACCTGGAATAATTTAAAAAATCATTATTTGCTAATTATCTTATCTTACCAAATTATCTGTCAGGCAGTCAGAGTCCTGGGACAGATTGGAGAGAAATTTATTTTAAAATTTTCACTTCAGAATATATGTGGATGGGGGAAAAGATACTCCTGACTTGAATAAAAAGCTAATATCAATAGAAGGGGCTTCCCTGGTGGCTCAGATGGTAAAGAATCTGCCTATAATGCGTGAGACTCAAGTTCGATCACTGAGCTGGGAAGATCCCCCAGAGAAGGGAATGGCAACCCACTTCAGTATTCTTGCCTGAAGAATTCCGTTGACAGAGGAGCCTGGCAGGCTAACACATGTATCAATAGAAAGCCAGATTGTAAAAAATGCATAAAAACGAATTCAATCAAATTGCCTTTTCAGAGTCAAAATGGAGGGGTGAGGAACTGTGTAAGTTGATAATTATGTTGCTATGGTTACCTTTCCTGACTAGAACAATGCTATTGAATTGCTGGTTATTTTACCTTGACTTCAGGTAACATTTAATTTATTGGAGAAAGGCACTTGATTTGCATCCAGATATTTTAAAAGTCATTATTTTCATGGCATTGGAAACTAGTTGTTTACAGTTAACAGATGTCTTAAAAGTAAGTGTATATTACATTTCAAGAAAATGATGCTGGATGGTTTAGGCTTCTGTCTGAGGGAGACTACCATGGGGGCAGTAATGGAACTATGTCAAGGTTGGAACTTGGACAGAGTTAGCACCGTGTCATGTCACCATTGCCCTTGAAACGTGCATCAAGATCAAGTTAATTACAATCCTTGAGAGCTAGTCTTCTAATTTGCATAGCATGGATAACAATCTTCATAACATGTAGAAAGATATGCAGTAATCGGGGAATCTCTTTCCGTTATTCTAGACTGACATTTCTGTGGTTACAGCTACTGAACTTACATCCATAGAAAATAGAAGAAAATCACTAGGCTCCATTCATTTGCAAACCTAGTACTAATGATTAAATAGTTACACAATGTTGGTTGAAACATCCAAAAGGAAAAAAGGTATTCTAAGTTGTTTGTTATTAAATTTATGTGGCTGATAGCATGATGGAAAAATCTTGCTTTCCCACATCAATCGACTACCATCGTAATACCAATTAAATACACATGTATTGAGCTTTACTTTGTTTATGGCCTATGGCAAACGCTGAAGGAACAGAGTTTGATATTCTGTGGTACTTTCCTTCAAGGGATATTGTGCCAAGTAGGGAACATTAAGAGAACATGAGCAGTGCCATGCCAAGTCATGTTGGAGCCAGAGGTGAAATAAAATTCAGTAGTATATATAAAACACTTATATTTCATTTATGATGATGATTAATTTTATGTGAAAACTTGATTGGGCACAGGGTGCCCAGATAGTTGATCAAGCATTATTCTATGTGTTTCTATGAGGGTGTTTTTTGATGACATTAACATTTAAATCGTTAGATTGAGTAAAACAGATTGCCCTCCCTAATGTGGGTGGGCCTCATCCAATCTGTGGAAAGCCTGAATAAACAGAGCAGAAATAAACAAAACTGCCTTCGAAAATGGAACATCAGCTTTCTCCTGCCTGTGAACTGGAACTGAACATCCGTTCTCTCTGCTGTCAAGTCCGGGGGCCTCCACACGTGAACTACAGCATCAGTGCTCTTGGCTCTCGGTCCTGTGAGCTCAGACTGAAACTGTAACACCAGTGTTCCTAGATCTCCAGCCTGCAAACACTGGGACTTGTCAGCCCTCATAATTTTGTGAGCCAATTCCTTATAATAACTCTTATTCTCTTTCCATGTATATCCTGATGATTCTGTTTCTCTGGAGAACGCTGAGTCATTATAATTTTGGATTAATATTGATTAATCCAAATATTATATATAATAATATATCAATATTAATATTGATTTTCAAAAATAGTAAACGATCATATATCTTGATTACTGAGTTTTTAGTGCTGAAGATTAGTTCTTTTCTGGCCTCACCCTGGTGCTGGCCCTGCACATGAGATATGAAAGTTCACCTCCCCGTCACATTGCCTCTTCGGAATCTTAGAAGCTCTCCTTGCCTTCTCCCTGCATTTAACTCCTTAACATTCCTCACACTGCAGGTATGGAATCACCTTTCCTTTCTCTCCTCATTGCCAATGTTTCTAAGTCTCACTCAAATCATTGCAAATGTTTATTCTTTAGTTTATTTTCCTCTGGGCACATAAAGCTTCAATCCATCTTTCTAAAATAATATTCTGATTGCATCAATATTCTTTAATGCTTCCTCTACTCACCATTTCCAATATTCTTAACACATACAGAAATTATGTTTCTAACTTCATTTTACGTCTTTTGTTCTTCATAATAGCTCAGTTGGCTTCAGGTCACTTGCCAAAACCAAAAAGGTAACATTCTTTAACTGTCAGCTCTTACACAGGCTCACCCACTGGATATTAACACATCCTACTTACTTTCACCATCCTACCTAATGTTATTACATATTGTGTTTTTACTCCCTTTGCTTTAGAAATCTTAACCTCTGTGCCCTATGTTCTCATAGTAATTATTATTATCTTAAAAATAAGTACTTCTCCCTTTAACATTTTAACTATATACTTAGAAATTCATCTCCCACATTAAACTGCTGGAAAATAAAGCGCTTCCCGTATGTATGAGTCTTTACACCTATTTGAGTATTGAGCCTTGTGGAGACTGGTTGTTGACTAAATGACCACTCCAGAGGAATAAATTATAAGTGTCATGAAAGAGATATGGCCATAAGAGTTTCTGATCATGCAAGATATAAATCAGGGCAAAACCTCCAGAAATTAGAAATCTTCAGGGGTATGGTGCCTGAAATTTGGCATGTCTGGTGCTAAATTGTGGGTATATATTGGAGGTTCTATAGCCATGCATTTTATATAGTGTTATAATAAGAAATGACTCACATTATTTTGTACGTAGTAAATTTATATATTCAAATGTTTGTTTAAACTGAAGGATATAAAAAGCAATATTTAAAAGAATGAGAAACTTGGGAAACTTTTATCCAATTGTCATGGAATTCTAACTCTCTAATTTCACATTTACTGCACTTTGTTGCAAGAAATTGAAATCTCTGAAGCTCTAGACGTGTAAATACTGGACTTAGGATTATTATTAAAGAGTGACATCACTTATCTCCCATCTATTCCAGTTTTGCACCTGACTCAATCTTATTGCCCTGAAATATTTGCATACTCTCACTGCTTCCAGCTGGCTCCTCACTCCTGCCTGTGCTTACTTTGCTGTCTAAATTCTTGTCTTAGAATCTGAATATGAATAAGTTCTCCTTTGTAACTCCTCCCCTATTGTGGCTCTATCTTCCACAGGGATACTCTGGGATTATATCTTTTTCTGTGATGCTAAATTTTAGCCAAGATAAAGGTAACACCCCTGGCTTTTGTCATCTGGCTTTTGTTTGGCCAGGGAGAAAGAACCCTTCTAGGTTCTTCTGGCTGGTCTAAGAATTAAATTGGCACAAGGCAGATTAACATGGGAAAATCAATAAAAGTATAATACTATACATACATGAGAGAGTGCGGGGAAAACTGAGTCACTCGCCAAAATGGCTGAAATCCTCACTTTATACTTAGCTTGAAAATAAAGGAGTTAGGTTGAGGGGTAGTTGTTTGGGACTTCAAAGTGGAGGAAGAAAATTCACAAGGAGATGGAAAGCATATGTTTGGTAAAAAAATTTTTGCCAGGCCAGGCAGAGACAACGGGACACAGAGAATAATACTTAAAAAACAGACTTTGCTAGGTTCCCCCCATCCACACACTAGTTCATACTAATGGTTATTCCTCTCTTCTTGGATCAGGTCCTCTTACCTTCATTCTTTTGGCAGATGTGTGTGTATGTTCAGTCATGTTGGACTCCTTGCGACCCCGCAGACTGTAGCCTACCAGGCTCTTCTGTCTATGCTATCCTCCAGGCAAGAATATTGGAGTGGGTTGCCATTTCCTCTTCCAGGGGATCTTCCCAACCAGGAATCAAACTTGTGTCCCTTACTTCTCCTGCAATGGCAGGTGGATTCTTTCCCTCTAGCACCACCTGGGAGCCCCTAGGCAGATGGCTGTAGGTCATAGATTCTTCCTGAGTCTTTTCAGTCTTTGTTGTTTTGGGCTCGAAATAATTCACTTGCCATAGAAATGTTGTGAGGTGGCAGATTTTGCTTCCCCTACAGTTCTAAGTTTAATCTTGTTTGTAAATCCCAGATAGCCATTGAGTAACTGACTCACAGATTCCAATAAATCCCCTGTATATTTCCAAACTGGATGCCTTTCATTTGAAAGCTCCAATTTGTCTAAAAAAGGCCATTTTTCCCCCTACTGAAAAATTATATACTGTACCTGTCATTTCTTGAAAAAGTAAAAACTCATCCAGTTTCTCCACTAAGAATTTCAATTAGTGAAACTATTTGAAAATATTGTTTTCTTGACCTTTTGGAACTCCAGCATCTGTGATTGTGACAACTCTATAGGCAGCAGGATGTATTCTCTGAACATATGCACTTTGTTTTTTGGTTGTGCTGAGTCTTTGTTGCTGTACAAGGACTTTCCCTGGTTGTGGCAAGCAGCAGGATGCTCTTTGCTGCAGCGCATGGGGCTTTCATCATGGTGCTGCTCTTGTGGAGCACAGGCTCGAGGCACACAGGCTTCAGTAGTGGTGGTGCACGGGCTTAGTTACTCTGAGGCATGTGAGATCTTCCCAGACCAGGGATCAAACCCATGTCCCCTGAGTTGGTAGGTGGATTCCTATTCATTGTACCACCAGGGAAGTCCCAAGTACACACTTTTATAAGTCTCTCAAATATATATTTTTTAATTCTACTCATGCTAAATGGGAAAAGTCATTTATTTTACATCTATAAATTCACACTTTAAAATAGTAATTTTTGTTTGTATAGCTCTTAGTATTTTTTAAATAGTAAGCAAGTCATAAACATTATCCCCAAATTACAAATGAGATTAAGAGTCTTACAGCTCAGATCACACAGGAGATAAGAGACAGAACTGTGATTGCAGCAGTTCTATTATTCCACTGCAATATTGCTCATAAAATACTATTGTGTGATCATTTCCTTGAGGGAAACAGGAAATCTGAGATCAGAAAAAAGAATAATTAGAATCCTTGTCTTTCAATATTTGTTGACTGCAACTACTAAATCATCTTCCACCACAAATGTTGACCTTTTAAAAAGCAAACTGTAAATTTAGAAAGTCCTTTAAAAAGTCTTATCATAGGATGCATCATATTGTTGATATAATCTTGCAAAAGGTGTTTGTGGGGTGAAGGACTAGGTTCTTTCCTGGAGGAGTCATGCGAACAGTTGATAAGATCCTTGTCTGCTCACAGGCTCCTTGCTGGAGTTTGAATTGATCTTCAAAAGGTGATCACTGCTCCATAAGACAATCACTTCACCTGTAGGATGCCTGGCCTTCAAATTCTGCCTTACAATAAATGAAAATGTCTTCCTTCCTGTACTTCCATATACCTGGTCTTTAAATATCTTAAGGCCTTGAGCCAATCCCATTCTACTTTAGGGCTTCCAAGTCTTGCCTGTCTCTCTTCTGGACACCAGCACACTGGTTCTCCTCTCTGGGAAGTCGTGTGTGACATCAACAACACAGTATTTATCCCTGGAGGCAATCCTAAGGGAAGAGGTGAGTGCTCTATAATATTTGCTGACATGACTTGCCAATCTCTGCATCTCCAGGCTCAGAAGTAATTCCCTCCCCCTGCTGGCATGATCTTCTCTAAACCACGGAGTCCTGAACCAATCATGACACTGTGGGTGTGTCCTGCTTATTACCTTTCTGCAGGTTTGACTCCAAGAATATTTATCAACTCCTTAATTGTAAACTCTTATGTAAACAAGGCATAAGAAGTTTTGTACACAGAACTGTACAAAAAAGATCTTCATGACCCAGATGACCATGATGGTGTGTCTGGTGTGATAACTAGAGCCAGACATCTTGGAATGTGAAGTCAAGTGGGCCTTAGGAAGCATCACTATGAACAAAGCTAGTGGAGGTGATGGAATTCCAGTTGAGCTATTTCAAATTCTAAAAGATGATGCTGTGAAAGTGCTGCACTCAATATGCCAGCAAATTTGGAAAACTCAGCAGTGGCTACAGGACTGGAAAAGGTCAGTTTTCATTCCAATCCCAAAGAAAGGCAATACCAAAGAATGTTCAAACTATGGCACAATTACACTCATTTCACATGCTAGTAAAGTAATGCTCAAAATTCTCCAAGACAGGCTTCAGCAATACATGAACCACAAACTTCCAGATGTTCAAGCTGGTTTTAGAAAAGGCAGAGGAACCAGAGATCAAATTGCCAACATCCACTAGATCATTGAAAAAACAAGAGAGTTCCAGAAAAATATCTATTTCTGCTTTATTGACTATGCCAAAGCCTTTGACTGTGTGGATCACAATAAACTGGAAAATTCTGAAAGAGATGGGAATACCAGACCACCTGACCTGCCTCTTGAGAAATCTGTATGCAGGTCAGGAAGCAACAGTTAGAACTGGACATGGAACAACAGACTGATTCCAAATAGGGAAAGGAGTACGTCAAGGCTGTATATTGTCACCCTGCTTATTTAACTTCTATGCAGAGTACATCATGAGAAATGCTGGGCTGGAGGAAGCACAAGCTGGAATCAAGATTGCTGAGAGAGATATCAATAACCTCAGATATGCAGATGGCATCACCCTTATGGTAGAAAGTGAAGAGGAACTAAAGAGCCTCTTGTTGAAAGTGAAAGAGGAGAGTGAAAAAGTTGGCTTAAAGCTCAATATTCAGAAAACTAAAATCATGGCATCTGCTCCCATCGCTTCATGGCAAATAGATGGGGAAAAAGTGGAAACAGTGGTTGACTTTATTTTTTTTGGGGGGGGTTCCAAAATCTCTGCCGATGGTGACTGTAGCCATGAAATAAAAAGACGCTTACTCCTTGGAAGGAAAGTTATGACCATCCTAGAGAGCTTATTAAAAAGCAGAGACATTACTTTGCTAACAAAGGTTTATCTAGTCAAAGCTGTGGTTTTTCCAGTAGTCATGTATGGTTGTGAGAGTTGGACTATAAAGAAAGTTGAGTGCTTAAGAATTGATGCTTTTGAACTGTGGTGTTGGAGAAGACTATTGAAAGTCTCTTGGACTGCAAGGAGAGCCAACCAGTCCATCCTAAAGGAAATCAGTCCTGAATATTCATTGGATGGACTGATGCTGAAGCTGAAACTCCAATACTTTGGCCACCTGATGTGAAGAGCTGACTCATTTGAAGAAATCCTGATGCTGGGAAAGATTGGGGGCAGGAGGAGAAAGGGACAACAGAGGATGAGATGGTTGGATGGAATCACCAACTCAATGGACATGAGTCTGAGTAAACTATGGGCATTGGTAATGGACAGGGAGGCCTGGCGTGCTACAGTCCATGGGGTCGCAAAGAGTTGGACATGACTGAGCAACTAAACTGAACTGAACTGAACTGATGCAAACAAGAAAACCACTACCATCCCAAAGTGTTCAACAATAAATATTTTTCAAAATTAACATCATCCATGAATGTTTGCTGACAGGTTACAACTTGAGAGTTTCTGCTGAGAGAAACACACCAAAGCTTGCTGGGAAATCTAGCACTCAAAGGTTTAGCTGGGAAAAGTATCCCACAGTATCTCTGCCTCCAGGTTGTCCAGTGCCTCGTCATAGATACAGCTAAGATTCTACAAGTTCTCACCTGTTTAATAGAATTAGATGTTTTCAATAATTGAAGGTTATAGCTATTGAATTCTAGACAGGGTTAGGAAAATTATCCAGGTCTGTGTTTCCTAAGGGTATGTGCGGTATAATCGTTGCTCTGTTCCTAAACATGTGATATCCACAGAGGTTAATGGAATATTTTCTTTGGAAAATTGAGGTTATAACTCTTGCCCCTTTAGAAGATTTGTTTTTTCACTCAAAATCACTGTAACTTATTGATTTGGTATACTAAAAATAATTTTTAAAGGGTTAGTCTAATGACTAAACAAATCATGTCAAAAATTTAATTCGAGTGAATATACAAGAAAAGTTTTACTATATATATATATATATATCTCCAGGAGATACCATCATCCTTCTGGCTTCTCCAGACCATCTAAGGTAAGTAACTAAACCTCTGTGGGCTCTTTCTCTCATGTTCAGATCTTTACCATCTGTATGTTCAAAATTTTCATGTATTCATTTCAAGGTGAAACTTTTAAAAATTGAAATATAGTTGATTTACAATATTGTGTTAGTTTCGTGTGTACAGCAAAATATAAATTTATATTAAAACAATATATACTCTTTTTCATGTTCTTGTCTATTGTAGGTTATGACAAGATATTGAATATAGTCCCCTGTGCTATAAAGTCGGAGAAGGCAATGGCACCCCACTCCAATACTCTTGCCTGGAAAATCCCATGGATGGAGGAGCCTGATAGGCTGCAGTCCATGGAGTCGCTAAGAGTCGGACACGACTGAGCAACTTCACTTTCACTTTTCACTTTCATGCACTGGAGAAGGACATGGCAACCCACTCCAGTATTCTTGCCTGGAGAATCCCAGGGATGGGGGAGCCTGGTGGGATGCCGTCTACGGGGTCACACAGAGTTGGACACGACTGAAGCAACTTAGCAGCAGCAGTGCTATAAAGTAAGTCCCTGTTGTTTATTTCATATGTAGTAGCATTATCTGTTAATGTCAAACTCTTAGTTTATTCCTTCTCCCACATTTCACTTTTGTTTTTCTTCAGTTGCTAAGTCGTGTCCAACTCTTTGTGACCCCATAGACTGCAGCATGTAAGGCTTCCCTGTCCTTCACTATCTCCTGGAGCTTGGGCAAACTCATGTCTATTGAGTCAATGATGCCATCCAACTATCTCATCCTATGTCACCCTCTTCTTCTTCAGCCCTCAACCTTTCCCAGCAGCGGGGTCTTTTCCAATGAGTCAGCTGTTTATATCAGGTGACCACATAATGGAGCTTCAGCTTCAGCATCAGTCCTTCCAATGAGTACTCAGGACTGATTTCCTTTAGGATTGACTGACTTGATCTCTTTGCTGTCCAAGGGACTCTCAAGAGTCTTTTCCAGCACCACAATTCAAAAGCATCAAAAGTGGTTTTCTGAGGAGGCCTTACATTTAGCTGAGAAAAGAAGAGAAGCAAAAAGCAAAGGAGAAAAGCAAAAATATAAGCATCTGAATGCAGAGTTCCAAAGAAGAGCAAGGAGAGATAAGAAAGCCTTCCTCCGTGAACAACGCAAAGAAACAGAGGAAAACAACAGAATCGGAAAGACTAGAGATCTCTTCAAGCAAATTAGAGATACCAAGGGAACATTTCATGCAAAGATGGGCACAAGAAAGGACAGAAACTGTATGGGCCAAACAGAAGCAGAAGAGATTAAGAAGAGGTGGCAAGAATACATAGAACTGTACAAAAAAGATCTTAATGACCCAGATAACCATGATTGTGTGGTCACTCACCTAGAGCCAGACATCCTGGAGTGTGAAGTCAAGAGGGCCTTATGAAGCATTACTATTAACAAACCTAGGGCAGGTGATGAAAATCCAGCTGAGCTATTTCAAATCCTAAAAGATGATACTGTCGAAGAGCTATACTAATATGCCAGCAAATTTGGAAAACTCAGCAGTGGCCACAGGACTGGAAAAGATCAGTTTTCTGTTTAACCCCAGAGAAAGAATGACAAAGTTCAGAGTTCATACAGTTGTGCTCATTTCACATGTTTGCAAGGTAATACACAAAATCCTTAAAGTTAAGCTTCAACAGTACATGAATAGAGAACTAAATGTATAAGTGGGATTTAGAAAAGGCAGAGGAATAAGAAATCAGATTGCCAACATTTGCTGGATCATGGAGAAGCAAGGGAATTCCAGAAAACATCTACCTCTGCTTCATTGACAGCACTAAAGCCGTTGACTGTGTGGATCACAACAACTGTGGAAAATTCTTCAAGAGGTGGGACTACCAGACCATCTTACCTGCCTCCTGAGAAACCTGTATGTAGGCCAAGAAGCAACAGATAGGATCAGACATGGGATAATGAACTGGTTCCAAATTGGGAAAGGAGTATGTCAAGACTGTATATAGTCATCCTGCTTATTTAACTTCTATGCAGGGTACATCATGTGAAACGCCAGGCTGGATAAATCACAGGCTGGAATCAAGTTTGACAGGAGAAACATCAACAACCTCAGATCTTCAGATGATACCATTCTAATAGCAGAAAGTGAAGAGGAACTAAAGAACCTCTTGATGATGGTGAAAGAGGAGAGTGAAAAAGCTGGCTTAAAGCAACTTTCAAAAAACTAAGATCATGGCATCTGTTCACATCACTTTATGGCAAATAGATGGGGAAACAGTGACAGACTTTATTTTCTTAGACTCCAAAATCACTGTGGATAGGGACCATGGCCATGAAATTAAAAGGTGCTTGCTTCTTGGATGAAAAGCTATGACAAAAGTAGACATATTTAAAAGCATATTTAAAAAGTATATTTAAAAGCAGAGACATCACTTTGCCAACAAAGGTCCATATAGTCAAAGCTATGGTTTTTCCAGTAGTCATGTACAAATGTGAGAGCTGGCCCTTTCCCCTTGGGTAACCATAAATTTGTTTTCTTTACCTATGAGTCTGTTTCTGTCTTATAAGTTCATTTGTATCATCTTTTTTATTCTACATATATGTTATATCATATAATATTTGTCTTTGTCTAACTTATTTCATTAGTGTGATAATCTCTAGTGAAGAAAGCTGAGCACTGAAGAATTGATGCTTTTGAACTGTGGTGTTGGAGAAGACTCTTGAGAGTCCCTTAACTGCAAGGAGATCCAACCAGTCCATTCTGAAGGAGATCAGCCCTGGGATTTCTCTGGAAGGAATGATGCTAAAGCTGAAACTCCAGTACTCTGGCGCCCGCATACAAAGATTTGACTCATTGGAAAAGCCTCTGATGCTGGGAGGGATTGGGGGCAGGAGGAGAAGGGGACGACAGAGGATGAGATGGCTGGATGGCATCACCGACTTGATGGATGTGAGTCTGAGTGAACTCCAGGAGTTGGTGATGGACAGGGAGGCCTGGCATGCTGAGATTCATGGGGTCGCAAGAGTCGGACACGACCGAGCGACTGAACTGAACTGAACTGAACAATTAGTGATGTTAAGCATCTTTTCACATGCTTATTGGGCATTTGTACATCTTTGGACAAGTGTCTGTGTAAGTCTTTAGCCCATGTTTAAATCAGATTGTGTTGATTTTTAGGTATTTTCTATATATTCTGGATATTAATGCTTTATCAGATATATGACTTGTGAATGTTTTCCCATCTACTGTGTTGCTGTTTTATTCTGTTAATCAGATCAGATCAGATCAGATCAGTTGCTCAGTTGTATCCGACTCTTTGCGACCCCATGAATCGCAGTACGCCAGGCCTCCCTGTCCATCACCAACTCCCGGTTTTCACTCAGACTCACGTCCATCGAGTCAGTGATGCTATCCAGCCATCTCATCCTCTGTCGTCCCCTCCTCCTCCTGCCCCCAATCCCTCCCAGCATCAGGGTCTTTTCCAATGAATCAATTCTTCACATGAGGTGGCCAAAGTACTGGAGTTTCAGCCTTAGCATCATTCCTTCTGAAGAGATCTCCTTCCGAATGGACTGGTTGGATCTCCTTGCAGTCCAAGAGACTCTCAATAGTCTTCTCCAACACCACAGTTCAAAAGCATCAATTCTTCAGCCCTCAGCCTTCTTCACAGTCCAACTCTCACATCCATACATGACCACTGGAAAAACCATAGCCTTGACTAGACGAACCTTTGTTGGCAAAGTAATGTCTCTGCTTTTGAATATGCTATCTAGGTTGGTGATAACTTTCCTTCCAAGGAGTAAGGGTCTTTTAATTTCATGGCTGCAGTCACCATCTGTAGTGATTTTGGAGCCCAGAAAAATAAAGTCTGACACTGTTTCCACTGTTTCCCCATCTATTTCCCATGAAGTGGTGGGACCGGATGCCAAGATCTTCGTTTTCTGAATGTTGAGCTTTAAGCCAACTTTTCACTCTCCACTTTCACTTTCATCAAGAGGCTTTTGAGTTCCTCCTCACTTTCTGCCATAAGGATGATGTCATCTGCATATCTGAGGTTATTGATATTTCTCTCAGCAATCTTGATTCCAGCTTGTGCTTCCTCCAGCCCAGCATTTCTCATGATGTACCCTGCATATAAGTTAAATAAACAGGGTGACAATATACAGCCTTGACGTACTCCTTTTCCTATTTGGAACCAGTCTGTTGTTCCATGTCCAGTTCTAACTGTTGCTTCCTGACCTGCATACAAATTTCTCAAGAAGCAGATCAGGTGGTCTGGTATTCCCATCTCTTAAAGAATTTTCCACAGTTTATTGTGATCCACACAGTCAAAGGCTTTGGCATAATCATTAAAGCAGAAATAGATGTTTTTCTGGAACTCTCTTGCTTTTTCCATGATCCAGCAGATATTGGCAATTTGATCTCTGGTTCCTCTGCCTTTTCTAAAACCAGCTTGAAGATCCGGAAGTTCATGGTTCACATATTGCTGAAGCCTGGCTTGGAGAATTTTGAGCATTACTTTACTAGCGTGTGAGATGAGTGCAATTGTGCAGTAGTTTGAGCATTCTTTGGCATTGCCTTTCTTTGGGATTGGAATGAAAACTGACCTTTTCCAGTCCTGTGGCCACTGCTGAGTTTTCCAAATTTGCTGGCATATTAAGTGCAGCACTTTCACAGCATCATCTTTCAGGATTTGGAATAGCTCAACTGGAATTCCATCACCTCTATCTTTTTATTTTTGATGTAGTACCATTGTCTATTATTTTTATTGCTCATGGCTTTAGTATAATGTTCAACAAATCACTGACAAATCCCATGAAAAGCTTTGTCCTAACAATTTTATTATTGTAGCTCTTATCTTTAGGTCTTTGATCTATTTTTGGTTACTTTTATATATGGTGTTAGTTAAAGACCTGTTGTACACTGAAAGTAGTGCTTCCCCTAAAACTGTATGTTGAAATCTTAACACAAAGGTAATGATATTAGGAGATAGGACCTTTGGGAGGTGCTTTGGGAGTCCTCATGATTGAAATTAGTGCTCATATAAAAGAGGATCCAGAGAATTAGCTTGCTCCTTCTGTCACCTGAAGTTACAGAGACAAGATGGTCATAAAGAAGTGGGTTCTCATCAGACATCTTGATCTAGGATTTCCCAGCCTTTGAATCATGAAAAACCAGTATAACCTACTGGTTTATGGTATTTTGTTATGGCAGTCCTAAAAAGCTAAGATGGTGGTGCAAAGACTCTTCTTTCTCCATGGAATGGTCTTTAGCATTCTTCTTGATGATAATTTGACTATATATCCTGTTTCATAGGTCCATATGTCTGTCTTTATGTCCGCGCCATACCATTTTGATTACAATAGATTTGTTGCAAGTTTTGAAACCAGGAAGTATGAGTCTTCCAGCTTTGTTATTCTTTTTCAAGTTTGTTTTGGCTATTTGGAGACACTCTATTTCCGTATACATTCTAGGATGGATTCTTTTTTTTTTTTTTTAATTTAAATTGATTCCAATTCTGTCAACATGTCATTGGGATTTTGATAGAGGTTGCACAAATTTGTGGATCAATTTGCATAAGTAGACCAATTAATATTAAGTCTTTTAATCCATAACGTGGGTATCTTTTCATTTATGTCTGCTATATTTTCTTTCAGCAATGGTTTATAGTTTTCACTGTAAAAGTTTTACCTCCTTTATTAACTCCAAAGTTTTACATTTTTGGATGTTCTTTTAAGTAAAATAGCTTTCTTCATTTCTTCTTCAGATCATTTACCCTTAGTGTGTAGAAACCCTACTGATTTTTATGTGTTGATTTTGTATTCTACTGTGCTATGCTGTGCTTAGTCTCTCAGTTGTGTCTGACTCTTTTCAACCTCATGGACTGCAGCCTGCCAGGCTTCTCTGTCCATGGGGATTCTCCACATAAGAATACTAGAGTGGGTTGCCATGACTTCCTCCAGGGGATGTCCCGACCCAGGGATTGAACCAGGTCTCCTGATTCACAGGCAGATTCTTTACCATCTGAGCCACCAGGGAAGCCCTGGTGTTCTGCTACTTTGTTGAATTTGTTTATTAGATGTATGTGTATGTGTGTGTGTAATCTTTAGGATTTCCTACATATAAGATCATGTCATTTGTGAACAGAGACGATTTTACTTCCTATCCAATTTGCATTCCTTTTATTTATTTTTATTGATTCATTGCTCTGGCTAGAATTTCGTACCATCTTGATTATACGTGATGAAGGTGGCATCTTTGCCTTTTCTTGATTTTATAGGAAAAACTCAGTATTGCACTTTTGAGTTTGATGTTGGCTGTGAGTTTTTTATATACAGTTTTCTTTCTTTCTTTTTTTTTTGTACTGTGGTAATTTCCTTCTATTCTTAGTTTGTTAAATGTTTTATCATGAAAGAGTGCTTAATTTTTTCAAATGCTTTATCTGCATCAATTAAGATGATCCTAAAGTTTTTTCATTTATTCTGTTAATGCAGTGTATTGCATTAATCAATTTCCACATGCTAGACCACCCTTACATTCCAAGAATAATTAACACTTAATCATGATGTATAATCCTTTTTATATGATGATGAATTTAGTGTACCAGTATATTGCTGAGGATTTTTGCAACAGTGTTTATAAGGGACATTGTGTGTGCTTAGTCACTTAATCATGTCCGACTCTGTGATCCCATGGACTATAGCCCACCAGGCTCCTTTCTCCATAGGGATTCTGTAGGCATGAATACTGGGGTGGGTTGCTATGCTCTCCTCCAGGGGATCTTCCCAACCCAAGGATCAAACCTAGGTCTCTCGCATTGCAGGTGGATTCTTTATCATCTGAGTCACCAGGGAAGCCCGTAAGGGACATTGGCCTGTAGTTTTCTGTTTTGGTAGTGTCTTTGTCTGGCTTTGTATCAAGACAATGCTCATAGAATGAATTCTACTGAGCATTTAATGTTATTTGTTTATACGCTTAGTAGAATTTCCTAATAAAGCTGTCATATCCGGGACTTCCTGTGCCAGGAGATTTTTGATTACTGAATCAGTCTTATTACTAGTTATTGGTTCTATTCCAGGTTTATACTTCTTCATGATTCAGTGTGGTAAGTTTTGTGTCTAGGAATTTGTCCATCTCATAGGGGTTATCTAATTTATTGGTGTACAGTTGTTTATAGTGGTATCTTACAATCTTTTTTTCTGTAGCATTGGTAATATCTCCACTTTCATTTCTAATTTTTAGTAATTTGACTTGTCTCTTTTTCTTTCTTAGTTCATTAAGCTGAAAGTTACTCACTTTTATTAATTTTCTTCAAAGAACCAACATTTGGTTTTGTTGAGTTCCTGTACTGTGTTTCTAGTCTATATTCTACTCCTTTCTGTGTTTTGTGGAAACTTTTAATTTTATTTTAGTTTCAAAGGGTTCATTAACAAAAGAAACCACTCATTACACACAAATAAACAATTTAATTTTAATGCAAATTATTTGACTTAATCTCAATATACAGTTATTAAAAGAAAATAAATAGAAATAGAGAGAAATAACAGTTTATACATCACCAACTTGGGCCAGCAGCAAACATCCAGACCTGAACAGCACTGGGAAGTCCCCTGTTAACAGTGATCTGGAGTCCCAGTGTGTAAAGGGCCTGAGGGTATGTTCATCCCATGGGTGAAACTTCAAACTGCAGCTTTGGGAGCTCCCACTTATAATCCTAGACTGCACACTGATATCATCATCAGTTTGTGTGCTGCAGAATGCAGCTCTGGTTTAACTTTTATAATGCTGTTTGTTTCATCTTATGAATCATAAGACTTCTTAGACCCTGGGGGGTTGGCCAGACCTCCAGTGGACCAAGAATTCCAAGACCCACTCCCTTTCTTATCCAGAGTACCACCTGACTTTCTGTGCTTGCAGGCAGGTATGGAATCTGGGCAGCATCCAGGCAGGTCAGCGTCTGTTTTCCTGCTTGGGAAGCCTGAACAAGACTTCTTCCCTTTTAATTTCCCTAACACTCTGTTGTAATCCTTACTATTTTTCCCTCTGCTGGCTTTGGGTCTTGCTTATTCTTCTTTTTCTAGTTTCTTAACTTGTGAATTTAGGTTATTGATTTTAGATCTTTCTTATTTTTTAACGTAGACATTTATAGTTATAAATCCCCTTAGCACTGGTTTCGCTTCTTTCCATAAGTTTTGATATGCTGTGTTTTCATTTTCACTTCATTGTCTCAAGAACTTTTCAATTTTCCCTTCTCGTTTCTTATTTGATTTACTGGTTGTTTTATTCAATTTCCACAAATTTGTGTATTTTCCAGTTTTCCTTCTGTTACTGATTTCTAACTATTCTATTGCTGTCAGAGAAAATGCTTTGCATGATACCTTTCTTTTTTAATATACAGAGATATAATCTGTGGTCTGACATGAATCTATCCTGGGGAATGTCCCGTGTGCATGTGGGACAAATGTGCGTTGTCCAGTTGTTGCTGGATAGAGTTCCATATGTGTGAGATCTAGTTGGTTTGTTATTCCTATTGCTTTTTTTCATTAATTTTAAACCCTTTTGGGTGGCATGCAAGTCCTCACAGTTCATAACTATTTATGAGACTCAGATTCTGCCATTCCCAAGCTCATTCTGTATAACAACCAGGAGAAATCTTTGCCAATCTGTGTGCTCCATGCCCTTTCATCCACTGTTTTCTCTTCACAATGTAACCTTTCTTCATTCTCTATTCACCAATTCCATATCTTCTTTTAAAATCCAGAACATATATATCTTCCTCAAGGAAAAATTTTTGATATTCTTCAGGCTAATTTAGGAGTTGCGTTTGGTGTCCCCCTCAGTTAAGCATATATCAGCTTATATTGTAAATGTTTAAAATGTCCATATCTTTTAGAATCTTTTAAAATTCCCACTGGTAGAATCAAGCTCGTCATGTAGCAGGAAAATATGTCTTCCACATTTATATAGAATTTGACACAATCTTTCATCTTTAGCTACTTAAATGACCTGCCCCAGCTAGTGACAGTTTCAAAGACAAGGGCAGTATAATTCAGTACAATTCTCATTGCTTATCTTACACACACACACACACACACACACACACACAGCACAATGGAAATGTTTAAAAAGTTTAAAGAATCAAAGACTGAAATGAAACAAAATAAAATAAATAAAATATATATTTCTATAAAAAAAAAATAAAGAATCAAAGACTAAACCCCAGCCCTGTTTCTCCCTCTGCTCAAAACTTTGGCACTGCGCATGTGTTTCCTGAATGAAGGCCTTCCGTTGGTCACTGTGCTTCCTTCAATGTGGATGCTGGCCAGATTTATTTCTGAGTGTCTCTGGGGTTCTCATATGACAGGTTCATCGGCTCATTGCTCACTGATTAGAAAAGACTGTCATATTATGGGATAGCTGAGAGTTCAAGATTATTGGGACTCTGGACATATAGTTTTCCCATTTAAAATTGCTATGAAATGGGACATTAAGCTTGATATAGATCACATTTCAATATCATCTCTAACTCTCTGACACTTGCATAAGTAGTCTTTGTAGAATTTGGCCTCCTATATAACCAGTGATCTGCGAAAGGACACCACTGACGAAGAAAACATCACTGGAGCCATGGCATATGTTGTCTGCTGGGGACAAGTGGCGCTGGCTATAAGAAGGAGCAGAAGTCTTGCTTCATTGCCTGGTGTGAGGAGCCTGACCCCCTCTCCAGCCCGTCTCTTAGAACTGGTCAAGAGAAACAAGATGGTGAAGGATGCAGGACTGGATTCTTCAGGTGGTCATGTAGTCAATATTGGTGCACGCACTCTTGAGCTTCTCATAGTCCTTGGGGAATCAAACTAAACAATGCACTTGATGGATTTTGGCACTTGTGCTGGTAACTTCCTAGTATGGGACGATGAGAAGCTGGAGACACTGGAAGTACTCTTGATTTGATTATCTGCAGCATCGTGAGGCTGGAATCCAGCAAGTACTGATGATTATTTCGCTAGGATTTTCTCTTCTGTTCTCCGCATTTCTCCCTAAAATGTCCTTCCTCTGTCTTATCTACACAGGAGGATGTCTTAGTTTCTCAGGGGCAGCCCTTCCTTTCTCTGACTCAGAATGCTTACAACATACTTGTAAGGAGAAATCCTGTCTTTCATGTGGCATAGCAATTCTGAATAGAAGAAGCCCCAAAGTAAAAATCACCAGCAATAATGTCAAATTTAGTGGATTAAAACAATATCAATGTATAATTTCTCATATTTCTGTGAGTTTGCTGAGCCCAGCTCGGCAGTCCCTCTGGTCCACCTGGCACTGGCAGGGTTGCTCCCGCCTCCATAGTCAGCTGGAGCCTCAGGTGGTCTGGAACTTTCCAAGCGGCCTGATTCACACATCCAGCAGTCTTGATTCACACCTTCCAACAGTATTGACACACTTTGTTAGAGTCTGGAGACTGGGACCCAGGAGAGTAAAAGTGAAAGCCACCAGGTGTATTAAGGGCTATACCTAAAGCTGGAGTGGTGTCAAATCCAAGTTCACCAGGTTCAAGGTCAGGGGAGGAGTTCACACATACAAGTCAGGGAGCAGTTGTTGGAAGCTGTATTTAAGGACAATCAACCTTACTCTAGTTCATTCCAGACACTTCTCCAGAATACCTTTGTTGGGTCCTGAAGTTCTCAATCCCAGGATGAGAGTGTGGATCAAGGTGTCAGTCTGTGTGTCTATGAAGACACTACCTTAATCTTGCACATAAAGAGGCTGGGACAAGAACTATGCCCACAGCATTGCAATATCACTTCATCGAATGCCTCTTTAGCTGGATGCTTGTCGCAAAACATAGGAAGCACTGGCTGCAAAAAGCTTTCCCTGATATTTTTGAAGGAGGACCTGACTTCACTTTGAAGAAATTTCCTGTCCCAAACCAGTGTTTTCCTTCTACAAAGAAACCCTGAGGCAAGAAGAGGCTGGTGATATGTGCAGGGTAAGGACACTGTTTCTGCTGTACCCTTTGCCTGGCTCTTCTGGGCATCAGAGATGCAGTCAGAGTAAGCTGAACTTCTCTTGGTCTTTTTTTTTCCCTCACATATGAAAGTAAAGAGATTTGGCTTATATTCCATAAAACTGTCAAGAATGGATCCTGCACTCAACATATTGTAATAATCTATAAGGGAAATGAATCTGAAAAAGAATATATATGTGTGTACATATATAAATATATACAGAGAGAGAATTATCATACATAGAATTCTATAATATAGAATAATCATTATCAGTACATATATATATATATATATATATATATATATTGAATTGCCATACTGTACACCTGAAACTAACACAATCTTATAAAGAAACTAGACTTCAATTTTTAAAAAAGAGATCCTGTTTCTCAGGTTTTACTTTGACATTGTAGTCAATAAGTTGGATGTTTTTGCCCAAAGTCTTCATCCAGGTTCAATTGGCTTTGTGTAGAGAAATACGTGGGAGTGACCAGCTGGTTTATTTTTCCCACAAATGCTTTAGCATGATCTGGTCACAGATTTAGTGTGAACTCTGGCAGGGTAAGGAACTTTCAATCCAGTTTTTGAGAAATGAACTTAATCTGTAAGGCCTTCAAGTGTAGATTCTGTTTAACACTGTGCCTCAATGAATAATTCAGCTAATTTGCACCATAGTTATTTGTGCACGATGAGTGCACATGCTTTGAAAGTATTTTTGTAACTTTGCCATATTGCCTATCAAATGCGTTCTGAAAATGAAATGCCTTGTGTAAATCTAAGTCGGTGTTGGAAGACTATGTGAGTCACAGCTGTGTGACCTCCTGAGCAATCTTTCCCACTTCTATAGGCTATTTTTACACAACTGTAACTAGAAAACCGACTCTCCCTTTTTTAATGGTTTTGAGAGCAAATTTTTCTCATATTGAATATATATATTTGGAAAAGAATAAGTTTCTTGGTTGCAAATAAGACTGTATTTTCAGTTTACACTTTTATTATTTGTCAACTCATGCTTTCAATTTAGAATTAGTTGAGCAACCTCATTTAATTATTTATACTAGTTAAGAAATTCTTTCATCAGGAGTGAGCAAGTATGGGTGAATGATAACTAAGCATAGATAAGGTGGCTTACAGGCTTCTGGAGGCTGAGAACCACACACTTTGCTATCTGCAAGCTGGACACCGAGGAAATCTGTCATGTTCTCCTGGAGTCCAAAGGCCTAAGAGCCAGGGAAGCCAAAGGTGTAAATGCCAGATGAGTTGAGTTGGCCCGACTTGAGCTGTGAAGCAAGAAAAAGGGTGACTTCTTCGTCCCTCCACCTCTTGTTCTATTCAGGCCCTCAGTGGACTGGACGATGCCTTCCCATATTGAGGAGGGCGATCCACTTTACTGAGTCCACAGATTCAAATGCTCGTCTCATCTAGAAACACTTTTACAGACACACCGAGAAATCATGGTTAACTGGGGCCTCCTTTGTCTAGTCCAGCTTACACATTGAATTGTTGTTTTTGTTCAGGTGCCAAGTCATGTCCAAATCTTGCAACCCCGTGGACGGCAGCATGGCTGGCTTCTCACCATCTCCCAGACTTCGCGCAAGTTAATGTCTATTGAATCACCGATGGCATCCAGCCATATCATCCTCTGTCACTGTCTTCTCCTCCTGCCTTCAGTCTTACCCAGCATCAAGGTCTTTTCCAAGACACATTAAATTAATAGGGGATTAATAAGGAACATCATGGTCACTATCTCACAGCATCTGACATAGAGGACATGCTTAAGACACTTGGATTAATGACCAGGCACCTGGACTGCATTGGCAGAACTCAAACAGCTGGCGCAGCAACCTATTTCTCATTGAGTGTGTCACTTACTGCATGCACAGAAGGGGCTTGGTAACTAGTTCAGGACATGTATTTCCTTCCATGCTATGGCTTTGTATTGGATATGAGCAGATGTGTCCCATTGTAGGGGAGCTATAACATTTTTGTTTTGAAATCTATGCTTTTTATGCAATATGCAACTATTTTGAGATAAATATTTGATTGATTATTTCACAAAAAAATCCTTACATCAAATAACAAACATGCTAACTGATGTGTTGCCAACATATCTATTGTTCTCTGTGGACGTTATGGAAAATATAATCTGATAGAGATTTCCTAAATTATTTTTTAGGCTGTCTTTGTCTCTGACTTTGATCTTTATATATTGATATTTGCTTAAGTGGTTTATATCTCAGGAAAATTCTTACCCTTCTGCAGACATTTGATATATTTCAAGAAAACTATGCACAATATAATTTTAATATTTCTGAGTATAAGACAGTTTTCACAGATAGAAAGATTAAATGATCATAAGTCAAATTGAGGCTTTTTAAAATCTTACACAGAAAAATATATTGCAATAAACTTGCATCTTAATAAGACAAAAGACCATTTTAATCCTTAATCATCTGTGATTAGTGCTATTCTCAAATCCCTTTCTGCTTTTATTTAGATCAGTATCTTGTCACTCTGGCTTATGTAACGGGAGGAATTGGCTGTAATCACAATTCTCTTTTACTCTTTTCAACAACCTATAACCCATCAGTCTCTCTGGAAAGCCTCTAGATAAAGCCTGGTTAGTTTCTGAGGGTTAGTCTCTCAGCTAAATCTAGGGAAAACTAGACTTCAATCAGCTCAAAAAAGGAAAAATAAATGCAGAAGTAACAGATGGCTTTATTCAGGCCAATGTTTACATAATCACGAAAGTTTATATGCAATTTTGTTTTTGATTTTGACAGAGCAAGCTTGACAGGAGATATATTTGCAATATTATGAAATGTGAAGCTAACAAACATATCAAAAATTTGTAACAAGCTAGGGACTGAGCAGAGCTAGATTTTATCACAGTAACCTGGGATGCAAACCTCCCAAGGGGATGGGTACCTGGCAAATTGACATGTAATTCACTCAGCCTCAAAGCTGAGTGACTCAGACAAGTGTTGGGTTTCTAGCTTTAATTTTTCAGTTTTTCCCATGAGGAGACAGGTAACCCCATAGCCAGGGATTCTAGGATGATGGAGAGTGGCCAGAAGGGCACCAGATGCCCATGGGAATAGCAAAAGGAATTTGCTCACGGGATCTGATGCTGGGATCTTTCCTGGATCTTTACTGGGACAGCAGCAGTTTAGCACTTGCAAGGAGAATGCGATAGAAGGGATCTACCTCTTGTGCAGGTGTGGGGAGGGCTCCCACACCACCTGTTTCACACAGGCATCTTAGAGTTCCCTCCCGGCCCTTCATCCATTGCCTAGACCTAGACCATCCATCACTTTGATCCTCAGGACAATCTCATAGTAGATATCGCTCCAGAGGGCATCAGGGCTCAGGAATATCAAGGATGTTGCCTAGCAAAGAGGTCTTAGAGTCCCAGGTAGGATCCCACTGGTTCTTTTGACTCCTGTTTCTCACTCTACTTCAGTGCTTGTTGAAGCTCTCAGTCCAGTATCCAAGGGTATTCAAAGCACCAAATGCATTTCCATTTAAATGAAAATTCTAAGTGTAAATAAAGATGATTTCTGTATCGCCCTCCATCTGGATTATCTGTGCCATAGCTCTGCTTAATTAGCAGAAGTAATTTAAAGGTGACAGTCACATGGGGAATGTACTGATGAGTAATTTTGATTTTTGTTATCTTCCTAAGATGTTCAAGATCTGGAGAGTTTTAAATGGTAATGAAAAATGCACAACCAAAAATTATTGTGATTACTTTTTTTTTTTTTTTGGAGAAATGATGCCATTAGTTCACATGAATACTCTGTTTAAAAATAGAGGCAAAGAATGAAGAAAAAAAAAACCCAGGAAGGTAACCTTTAATTTGAAATTGGATGCATTGTGATGCTTATGCTGTAAAAATCTGATGCTGTATTAATGTCCTCACATATATTATCTTAAATTGTACCTTTCAGTTATAATGGCTGCTCCAATAACATAATAGCCACTCACCTGTAATTATAAGTTTTCAAAGCCTGAAATGATTCCAATTGTTTTTCTCTGTACTTTCCATGCACAATGGCTTTGAGCAGCTATGAGTTCCAAATGGCTTATATCAACTTTCTCTGTTTCCATTTATTGTGTCACTTCGATGTAACTTTGTCTTGGGTACACACAGAACCCTGGGGTGGGACCAGGGGTTTTCCCAGATGACGCTTCAACCTCCAGGACTTTGGTGACTTGTTCCAGCCCCTCCCTCCATGCACATCTGAAGCCCTTTCCTCTTTTAATGGGTTTAACCTAACTTCTGCCCACTTTCAAGTGGTCAAGTTCTGAATCTCATCATGAAACACCTCTAGGCCGCCTTTTCCTTCTGCCCCATCATCAGTCCCTCAGAAATGGGTGGTCCTACAGGAGAGGCAGGGGGGCCAGCACGCCATTCCTCATCAGGCTCGGATGTTGCTTCTAGAAGACTTGCCTGAAAGACGCAGAAAAGCCTCTGTCACTGACACTTTTTTCCTTCCTTGACCTCTGTCCCCACTCACATCCCTAATTTTGCAACAGGAAGGAAAGGACAGATCCCACTGGAGAGACTCCTGGAGAGAAAAGTGGAAGGGGCTCTTTTCAGGTCCCAGAACCTCCTCCGGGACCTCCTGGTGCTCTGACAGCTTCCAAAGAGTCCAGGTACTGTCCTGGGACACCCTGTGTGGACCCGGTCAGGTTGGGGTACAGGACTTCTTCAGTGTGGTTAACAAGCCATAGCTAAATGAGATGGGGAAGGTTAGTGTCTCACATTTGTGGCAAGAGTGTGAGACAGTGAGTGCTGCTTCCCTACCTTTTCTGGCACCGTGTGACACATAGGTGGATGTGTAAGGACATACACATGCACACACATCCACACATATGCATGTACACCAGTGATGATGAATATACCACACAGCCAATTTCAAATGGAACTGAACTGCTTATCACCAAGATGCAAAAAATAGAAGGAGTTTTGTGGTCAGGGAAGATGAGAATTCATTAGAACTGAATCTAAAGCTCCAATACTTTGGCCACCTGATGCAAAGAGCTGACTCATTGGAAAAAACCCTGATGCAGGGAAAGATTGAGGACAGGAGGAGAAGGGGGCAACAGATGGTTGGATGGCATCAGTGACTCAGTGGACATGAATTTGAACAAACTCTGAAAGACAGTGAAGGACAGGAAAGCCCGGCATGCTGCAGTCCATGGGGTCACAAAGAGTCAGACATGACTGAGCAACTGAACAGCAACAACAAAGGTGGGAACCGGAAAAGAGGCTTTGTGGCAGAGGCACACGGAGAGAGTCAGGTGAGGCGTGACGTGTGTCTGTGGTTCTCAACTTATCAGGGAGAAACAACGTCTCCTGTGGGGCTTGTAATAGTAGTCTGCTGGGCTCTCCCTCAGAGCTTCTGAGTTTGTAGGTTGGGGTGGAATGCAAGTTTTGTGCTTTTAAGTGTCCAGATGATGCAGATGCTGCTGGGGTGGTGACCCCTCTTTGAGCATCACTGACTTAAGTTGCTGCTACCCACTCCCCAGGTGATTATCTGCAGAGCTGGAGGCAAGAAGGACCCAAATAATATCCTTGGAACTTGGGCCTTGATTCTGAGCAAAAGAAGACCAGTACCCAGGTCTCCTGTGGAAGTTTGAAAAGCATCAGGACTGCCTGGGCATGAGGATGGCAGAGACACAGTGAAATTCTACCACCAGGAGAGGGGCCAATAACTTCTACCTGTTTCCTAGGGACCTAGTTTGTTTGTATGAGGTCCTGCAGCTGCTCTGGGATGATGGGATCAAGGCTGTTCTCATTAGAACTGCCCTCTCGTGGGCCACACAGTGTGTGGTGGGCGGTCAGAGACCTCCAGCAATATTGATGGGGGTTTGGTCAAACAATGTTAGGATAACACACACCAGGAGAGCCTAGCTTAGCACCTGAGAGTTCCCAATATGGCGCATGTCAGAGCCAGCACCACAAATGAGGGGCCCATAGGACCTCAGCATCTCTCCACATCAGCTCCGAGCTGAGTTGTGTACACAATGGAGAATATTTCTTTTTTCTACCAAATTGTGCCCATTCAGCTAAGTAGACTTTCTCTCCTTCCCTGTTGCCACCTTGTGATAAATATTTGAAGATTCTGTGGAATTAGGAGCCATAACAAGAAAAGTGAAGGAAAGAAGAAAAGTACTCGGTAGAGTAATACATAAATTGGGTTAAAATTTGTGTTGGAAAGAAGCTGAGCTTTAAAACAATGACCAGTGTTACTAGGAGCTTCGAGATTATTTTCTGCTGCTGATTTAAGGAACAGGAACCCAGAAGGGAAATAAACCTAGTTTTATGTTATGCAATTGATTTGACTTTGACAAGGGGTAGAAAAACTAAGAAGAACTTGACAATTGACCATTGATTTCTATTTATCATTTACTCAATAAATCTATAGTGAGCTACTAATCTAGGTGGTAAATTACTGCAAGGGTTCTGCCTAATCTCAGCAGAAGAGTAATATATTATAAGATATTGAACGGCTTTCCAGGAGAGCCATGCTTGACGATCATACCAAAACCCAAGGTCTAAAATCCCATTACAAACCAAGTCTTGTGAATATTCCACTCCCTGCTCTGTGTGAACTCAAATCTCTTACTTTTGTGTGTTCCACAAACACCCAAGTATTGGGTAAAGGATATAGAATTTCTAGAATCACTTCCAGTGCCATCTCTGGAAAAGGGAGGCAGTTAGTCCCACTGCAAGCCCTTGCCCCCAGGGCATCTGACATCTGTTCCTTTGGATGACTGGCTTCATAATCTCAGCCAGGGTAGGGACAGGCCACCTGCGTTTGTTTTGGGGAAGGGACTGTCTGACATCTTGAACAGGGCAGTGGTTCTCTGCCTGCCTCTAAGGTGGAAAGTTCACCCATAAAAGTGCTCCCAGGCAGGGTGGCCTAAAAGCAGGCATATGACCACCAGCACCTCCAGTGAGCAGATTGGTAAGCAGGTGGAGGTTGGGGCTCTTCACTATCACTTCTGATCCTGCTGTTGCTCCACTCTTAGACGAAGACCCTGGCTGAGGTCTCTCTTTCACTATCCCCCTCCCTCTATGTACTCATCTCCTTGGTGGAGCCCAAGTGTGGACCGCAGAGTTGGGTCTGGGTTGCGGCTCTGCCATGGAGAGGCTGGGTGACTCCGGATGCTCCTTGGTTGAGCCCCCAGTTCTGCACTGTGAAGTGAGATGACTGCCCCCGGTGGTCTAGGGTAGTCTACTCAGTGTCAGCTCCTGCAATGCGTGGGTCTCTCCAATACCCCTGTACTGAGAGCTGTTATTGTTCATGTCAATGCCCAATGCACCATGATACACCTGAGGGGAACAGTGGTCCTGGATTCCCTGGAGCCTGCAGCTCCCTGTCAGCCCAAGGATAGACTTCTCATTATTTATTTAGAGTTGTTATCAATCCTCAGTGAACACACTGGAATGAACTAGCAGACATCCGAACTCTGATCTTATTGGCTGGTTACATTGGAGCACAGGCTGTAAGGGACTTGGTACCATACCTCGACTACTTAGGAAAAAAGTGACAGCTGCTAGTTCTCTGTTCCTAAACCCCCAAAGCAGGCATGTATTTCATGCTGGAGGGAATCACATATTCATTTAGGTGTTTTGCATCTTCAAGATCTCCCTGCAAAAACATTCCATACCTAGAAATATTTTTCCAAACTGAAATTGAAATTGAATGATACTTACTTCCTTTTGTATGATCCACTGATTCCCCCCTCCCCCCACCACTGCCCCGCAAAGAGAAGCAATAGACTTGTTTCCATGTCAGAGCCAAATTCTAGCTCATGCTTCCAAATGGCTTCGTGGTTTTCCACTGTGCCTCTAATAGAATTTATTTGCTACTGCTGCATTGATGGGCAGTTGGTGCATTTCCAGTGCTGCTGAAAAGGTGCAATCATCTTAAGCAGGTATCAGAGACTGGGGGTCAAATCCTCCCTCTATTTTGTCCAATGCTCAGCTTTGTGCAACCCAAGGAGGGTCCCAGAGGCTCAGTCTCCCCCTCTGTGGAGAGGAACTTGCAGGTCACAAGAGAGTTGACACAGAGTAATGTTATTCAAGTGCTTTGAAAGTACGAAATCACAGTGCCCTCTACTATATTTAAAATGGATAACCGACAAGTTCCTACTGTATAGCACAGGGAACTCTACTCAAAGTTATGTAGCAGACTGGATGGGAAGGGATTTTGGGGGAGAATGGAGACATGTATATGTGTGGCTGAATCCGTTTGCTGAAACTATCACAACACTATTATCAGCTATACTCCAAAATAAAATGAAAAGTTAAAAAAAAATCACAGTATCCTGATATCTTTGCTGATCACAGCTTGTGTATTAAATAATGATCTCATTCTTCTTTCCAAACTTGTCAACTGAAAATGGGAAAGGGTATGTTCAGAATAAACTAGAAGACTTTCAAAGGCTAGGACACACTTATAGCGGGCCTGGCTGCTGGTCAGGATGCTGAGTGCCCCAGTGGCAGCTAAGATTTCTGAACGTTCCTGCCTCTGGCGGGGAGTCTGCAGCCCTGGCTGTTTGCACAGGGCTAGCTGCACTCAGGCCGACAGGGTCTCTTTCTGGAGCAAATCAATACATAGGGAGTGGTTCTCAGAGGGCCCTGGTCATTGGTAGTCTATTTGCGTTCCAACCGTTATTTCAGATTCTCTCCCACAGAGCAAATATCACCAGAGGCAAGACCATATCTTTTTCATATCTACACAGACAAAGGGAAAAAAAAAAAAAAAAAGGACAGCTTAGCACCCTCAGTAAAAGACGTAGAGATTCAAGAGTCTGGGAAGTTTTAGTTTGGTTCCCCTGATAATTTAAGAAAAATAAAGCCAAAGGGAGAAAGATGCTTGGAGTGGCAGTGGAAATTCTTTTTTGAATTCGGTCCATAATCTACACATAGACTCCCCACAAGACTGAAAAGCCAGTAGGAGCTATGGACGTCCCAGCTGTGCCTGTGCGTTGAGTCGCTCAGCCGTGTCCGACTCTTTGCATCCCTATGGATGGTAGCCCGCCAGGCTCCTCTGTCTGTGGGGTTCTCCAGGCAGGAACACTGGAGTGGGCTGCCGTGCCCTCCCCCATGACCCCAGGATCCAAGGGGCATCCCTTAAGTCTCCTGCATTGGTAGGTAGGTTCTTTACCACTAGCAGCACCTGGGAAGCCCCGGCAGCCAGCTGGTCCCTTCCCAGCTCCTGTGATTTTCCATTCAGGAACCTCAAATCAGCTTCCACACACCTGGAGGGAGAAATAAAACCAGTCCAACGTTAGACAGCTTGGTTTGTACGCTGCCACATCGACCTGGAGTTTTTGTACCCTACACCTGATGACTAACTTTGAAATTTTTACTGAGGGGGAAGAAAGCACATGTCGATAGCCATTTTGTAAAGTGCTGGGGCGTATTTATGTAACACTTCTTTCATTTTCTCCCATCATTCATAAGTTAGGTATTGTTACCAACATTTTACAAACAAGCATGGGAGTCTCAGCAATCAAGCTAATCTCCTGATGGTGAAGAGATAAAATGAATGGTGCATCTGAAGGCAGTTCTCTCTGGGCCTGGACCAAGTTCTCCATCTGCCTGAGGTTACCCAGGGAGCATAGATGTGGAATAGATGCAAATACAATCACCCTTGTGTACTGCGTTGTTTCTGGGTATAATAGGTTGGCTTCTTTGTGCCCTAGTGATCAGAAAGATCCAGTTTTTAGGAATTACCCTTCATTTTTAAATAGCAATTTAACTAACTCCCAAATAGTTTAGGCAAAACCAATACAATATTGTAATTAACCTCCAATTAAAATAAATAAATTTACATTTAAAAAATAAAAAAAAAATAAGTGGTTGGGTAAAAAAAAAAAAAAAATTTCAGTAATAGTAAAGAAGGCAGACAATGTTTGAGTACCAGGCATGTTCACATATACTTGGAAAAAGAAAAAAAAAAAAAAAAACCACACAAAAAAACTGCTGTGTCTTTATTTACCACCTTCACACCATTTTTAATTGGATTTTAAATGATATCGAGGCCCAGCTGGGTTAGGTAATTGGTGCAGCTAGAAGCAGGCCCATCCGAGGTTAGATTTCACCTTCCCAACTTCCAGCTCACCCTGTTACCGAGAGTGGGGTCCTGCTGCTTGCAGCTCACAAGCTAATAAAGAGGTGAGGTTGGTGAAAAGGAACGTTTGCTTTATTTTGGAGGCTGGCAACCGGTGCAAGGGGGAGGGTGAAAGCCTGTCCAAAGGCCAGCTCTCCCTCCCCGCCACCAGCAATCAGTGGGCCGTAGCTTTCATAGGTGGAGGGAGGGGCCGCCGTGTGGGCACAGTCAGCTCTGACGGGTATCTTGAGATCGGTCGTTGGTGGTCTGACCGGCATCATGTTGATTGTTTTGGTCATTTGTTCCCATTTCTTTGAGGCTAGTTCTCAGAATCGCGGTAGTTTATGTCTTGCTATGGTCTGGGCGTCGTGTAGTTAACTTCTTCCCATGGTGGAATTTCAGTACCTACAAGATAGCTCTGAGAATATGGCTCAGAAAACTATCTACAGCCCTTGCAGAAGAATTAAATGTCCTTGACTTTGCTTAATTACTAAATTATTATTGTTTTGTCCTGTTCGATTGCTTTCCTTTACTTCTGAATTTTATCACTTCTATGATTAAACTTATTTTTGGCTGAAGGTTTTCTGCAGGCGAAAGGCAGGCTGGGGACATGGGAGGGGAGAGGAGGACCATAGCATCCTGCTCTGTTTAAATCCTTGTTTTTCTCAGGTTGCTGGAAGAACTGTTGTTCTTCCAGTGAAGGTTTTATCTCCTCAAACCCTTCACTTACTAAATATTTTTCTCAGCTTTACTGAGCTATGACGTATACAATTCACATACTTACAGTACAGTGGTGTTTGGTACATTCATAGACTCATGAAACCATTACCAGAGTCAACCTTAGAATATTTTCATTACCTCAAATCAAAGCAAAACTCTATGTTTTTACATAAGAGAAAACAGAATATAAGAACATTTCTCAAATTATAAAAATAAAATTTTTATTTTCTCTAAGTCTTAGTTTTATAACTTATGACTAAAAAGTTAAAATAGAATCACAACACCTATTACTTGCTGGCAGAAACCCCCAGTATTTGTGTTCTGCTCTCAGGGGACTCACAGAATGTATAAACAAAGCATGAGTTTTGACTCTGTTCTATTGTGGTTCTCACCAGTTAGCTCTGTAATTTCCCTTCCCTGCACCTTGGCTTCCTCATTCATGAACTGACTTTATGGTACTTGAAGGGAAGCAGATGAGAACCCTCTGCAGAGTGTGACCCTGCCACACCACAACTCCATCACCTCTCATTTATCCAGTGTCTTGAAGCTCTAGGTTCTGGACGTTTATACTTTCTAACCCACCATCTCTATGAGATCCTCAGTTGTCACAAGTAAAGGATTCCTTGGCTCCATGAACTTTCCCTAGGACTCACAAATAGGAGGTGATGAACACAGACTTGGATGCCAGGATTGCGTCTAACTGACACACAAAATAGCCTTTAGGTGCTGAGACTGAGAAAGGAAGCTCAATTCCAGTTTGGGGAGACAGCCGAGCAGGTACTCTGATCTACTTGCTTATCTGTGGCTATGAATAGGACCTGATGTGTAGGCCCTGGGAGAAGAGGAGAGGGCCTGATATTTCATAGGAAACCTTGAGCTGGCTGTGAAGGCATAGCAGTAATGTCCAAAATATTTTCTTTGTCTCAAACGTGGTGAACATTTAAATGGCTAAAGGGTGGCTTGACATTTACCTTTCATCTTTTCCAGCTTCCTTGGATGAGGCTCCTGGTTTGACTAATGTCTGGCTGTTGCCCTGGAGCCGTGGACTTTGTTAATGTCACATCAGTTCCCTCTGACTCTGAGGTCTTGCTTCTGATTAATTGAGACCCAATATCCTTGACTTCAAGTCCCATTACTCATTTCATTTGGGCATGAGGGCTTGTCACTGCCTAGTGACAACTGAGCTGGGCACCCCATGCACGAGCAGTGACGCTGAACCTGAGCCAAGCGAGGGGGTGGGCCTTCCTTATGTGTAAAGAGATACAGTGACCGTGAAGACGTTTCATAAACACTGCCCATCTCTTAAGGTGCTCAAAAATAACAGTTTCTTAATGCACATTCCTCTTTTCCTTTTTCTAGTATATCCTAAGATTCCTCTGTCCTCTAATTTCAGTGTTGGATTTTGTGAGTCCTTAAAAATTGTGATTTGTTTTCTCTTTATCTTGGAAATCCTGGGTAACCAACATGCTGAGTGTCCTCCTCTGCTGACTGATGTGTCCAAGCTCTGACTGTCCTGGGCAGCTATGTTCGGGTGGAACCAGAAGGGAGGCATGCCTGCTTGAGAATGAAATTGACCTCAATCTAAGAGAAAGTCAGAGCATCCACCCGCCTCAGCAGCACTCAGGTGGGAGCAGGGAAAGCTGTGGGAGCAGCACTTGCTGAGTGAGCAGAATAAAACCCACTGTGTGTTGTCCAGCTAAGCCTTCTGTTCAGCTTAGCCCTCCAGCTCCCCGCAGAGACTGTGAGTGGGGTTCACTTAGTCAGGGCCTTGACATGATGCTGGAGAGCACCACTGAATTCGCACAATCTCTCCAGCTCAGAGACTGTTCTGGGTTGGACCCCATCCTATGTCAGCAGCCACTGAGACAGACCACCATGAGTTGTGGTGGCCTTTAAAAATAGCCACAGAGCTGGGGTTCTTGAAACCCACGGCAAGGAGCTGCCTTGGTCAGAGACTGAGGGGTCCTGTTACTTCCCGTGGCTCCTGGACAGCCGTTGCCAATGTGGGACTCAAACTTTAGGAAGCAGTGTGCCTGCTATCAGATTAGCATCCTGAAAAGTGTATGGACACTGTTTTTCTTCTGGTTATTTTCTTCCCGAGTACATCCTTTCCTTCTTGCGTAGATGTCTGGGAAAATCTCTCTGATTGGGAAGATAAGATGGTAGCTGAGCAGTTGATTTCAATCTAAGATGCAAGTCTGCTCAGAATGAAGAGGAGAGAAGGACGGAGCAAAGAGGAAGAAAAGATTTATCTAAGAAAGAACCTGAAGTTTTCTAAGAAAATGTGCCCTTTTAAGAGCTAAGAACCAGAAGGCAGCTGTGGGTTTTATAAAAATTTCCTTTGTGTGTGTGTGTGTGTGTGTGTGTGTTTTGGCTGCACTGCAGAGCATGTGGGATCTTAATTCCCTAACTGACCAGGGATCTACCCTGCATACCCTGTGTGAGAAGCGTAGAGTCTTAATCACTGACCAGGGAAGTCCCTTACATATATTAGGCAAAGGAGACAGACCTCAGATTGTTTTTCTACATTGATTTCTTGTGATTTAGAAAAAAGAGAACTATAAGTAGCCATGCTTGGAAAAGGCAATACTTAGTATGTGAAGGGTGTGATGACACTAACATCTGTGCGCTGCCGGCAGCAGGAACAAATGGGTATAGGCCTTCGGAAAGCAATTTGGCAGTGTGGGTCAAAAGCCATTAAGTGCACATTTATTCTAACTCAGAAACTGCATTTGGATGCTTTTTTTCCCTAAGGAAATTGTCCAAAAACATGGGAAAGCTGTTTGCACAAAGATATTGGAAGCATTCTTTTCATAATATTTAAGAGAGATGAATTTCTCATCTATAGTTGAATGATTACATAAATACATATCATGTTTATTCACTGGAATTTTAAGCAGCAATTTACAAGAATAAATAGCAACCTTGAAAATGTTTACGATTTTATGTTAATTGAACAAGTAGATTACATCCTGCAGAATAATGGAATGAAAGCCTATTACTAAAACAGAGTTATAAATTAACACAGAAAAATTTAAATCTGTCATGTGACACATCCCCCAGTGTTTATAAGGCAATGGCTGTGAAGTCATATTAACCACAGAGTAGGTTTTATTCCCCCTTTTAACTAATTGAGACACAGTACTTGATAATTTAATATACCTCCAATCTTGGATAAATAAGCAGAGATTCAGAAAGTTTGAGAGGTTTTTTTTTTTTTTTTTTTTTTGGTAATTTAGCAGATTGCTAAGAAATTTCACTCTGAAATATCTTCCTAAAGTGGGGGAACACAATATATATTCATAAAAAGACTTGCCTGTGAATATTCATAACAGGATTATTCATAATAACAAAAAGGTAAAAGCAATCCAAATGTTCAACAATTAGTGCATAGGTAAAGGAAATATTTTGAATACCATCCAGTAATTAAAAAGAAGGAAATAGTGATACATGGTGTAACCGGGTGAACCCTAAAAACATGCAAATTTAAAGAAGCTGAAGGCAAAGGATCACATATTTTTATAGATTTTTTATGTTTTTATAGATTATGATCCATTTAAAGTTATTCTAAAATATTGGTTATGTTCTTCATGCTGTACATCACATCCTGTAACATTTATTTTATACATAATAGTTTTACCTCTTATGGGGGGGGGGGCTCATAACCAGGACATGGAAGAAGCCAAAATGTCCATCGACATAGAAATGGACAAAGAAGATGTGGTACGTATATGCAGTGAAATATGACTCAGCCATAAAGAGAGAAATGAAATAGTGCAATTTGCAGAGACATGGATGGACCTACAAACTGTCCTACTGACTAAAGTAAGTGAGAAAGAGGAGAACAAATTTGTATACTAATGTTTATATGTAGAATCTAGGATACTGATACAGATGAAATGTCTGCCAAACAGAAATATAGACACAGATGTAGAGAACAAACGTTATGGACACCAAGGGGGAAGGAGGAGTGGGAAGGATCGAGAGATTGGGGTTGACACACGTGGTCTATTGACACCGTGTAGGAAAAACATAGCCAATGACAACCTTCTGTGTAGCTCAGGGAGCTCCACTCAATTCTCTGTGGTGACCTAAATGGAAAGGAAATCTAAAAAAGAGGGGATATATGTGTATATATAACTGATTCACCTTGCTATACTGCAGAAACTAACAAAACATTGTAAAGCAGCTATATTCCAGTAAAAATTAATTTAAAAAAAAGAAGGAATAGGGGGCCTTAGTTCTACAGTAGCAAGGAAATGAGTTTTGCCACCAAGCAGTGATCTGGAAGGCCCCGAGCCTCAGGTGAGTCCCCGTCTCTGGCTGACACCAGGGTTTTTGCCTGGTGAGACCCTGAGCGGAGAACCCATGTACGCCAGGCCCAGACTCCAAACCCGTGTGCAGCGAGAGGGAGATGGCATGTGGGTGTTCTTCCATTACGACTGTGATGACTTGTGATGCAGTATTATAATACAAATGTGCCCTCACGGAGCCCCTGACACAGGCACACAGATCAGCTGTGTTCCACAACAGAGCCTCACAGAGGGGTCATCGTCCCGGGCTTTGTTTTTAACATGCTGTTTTCCATTTTCCACCTCTTTCCTGTGCTGTTTTGCTTTTCCGTCCTGTCTTTAATTAATCAGTTTTCATCTCTTCACCCCTGCTACACCTTTTATTTCTTTCTACTGCTCTTTTATTTTCATTCTGTGAGAAACACACTCAACCAGCCCAAAACCAAGGAATGGACTCAGAGACACGAAGCACAGCGAAAGTGAGACTTTTAATGATGGTCTGGCAATATTGGCGGTCTGGTGGACAGGCACACTCAGGGCGGTTGTAACAAGCAATTTCTTCCCTGACACACAGGTCCCCTCCACAGACCCTCCCTGGCTGAGTACTATGGAATATACGGTCTTCCCAGGCATTGCCTATGTTTCACTATTTCCTCTTATGGTGTCTTTCTTTCTCCCTTCACTAGCTACATCCGCATTTCTCAACTAAGACTTTCTTGCTAGTTTATCCCTTCCCCCAACCTCCAGTTTGATTAGGGATCCTCCAGGTGCATGAAGGATGTCATGTCCGCAAGTTGTTAGGCAAGTTTAGAGCCGGGGCACAGGTGGAGTCCTATCTCTTTAGGATCTGGTTTGATCTCCCTATCCCAACTCTAACTTTATCTAGAGTCCAGGCCTCAACTTTATTATGTCCACAAGTTTCGCTGTTAGTACTTTTCTCCTCAGAACTAGCTACTTTGTCTTGACAATGGACCTCTTCAAGTTTCTATTTCTTATACATTCTTATAATGGTTTAGACTTAAACCATCTTGACTTTGAAATTCAATTTAAAGTGAAGCAATATCCCCCCAATTTTTACTCATTTCATATCTTTCATATCAATATGGTACAGTATTTTAATACTACTTTGCTTTTAATCTTTTCTAAATACTAACTCTAAGGATTTCTCTAGGGGTCCAAAGGCTTTGACTTTGCTTTCCAATGCAGGAGGTGCAGATCTCATCCCTGGTCAGGGAGCTGAGATGACACAGGCCTTGTGGATAGAAGAACCCAAACATAAAACAGAAGCAACGTTGTAACAAATTCAATAAAAACTTTAAAAAATGGTCCACATTAAAAAAAATCTTTAATATTATATAAATAAATAGTAACTCTAGCTATTATAGTCCTTATAATCAACAATTCTAGATTTATTCACATATTTACCAATCCTTTGTTTGCTTACTCTGGCACCTTGCATACCCTCTCTTTATGTTGGTGCAAGTTCCTTCTTGCCAAAGTATAATCTTCAATAAGGGGGATGGGGTTAGAGTGAGGCAAGGGGGTCTTTGAAAGCGAGGAGGATATGCAACCTCCAAATATGCTTCTTTGGCATAAGGATTATTTTGAGCAACTGTAGATGCTGGAGAAGCTCTGAAAAGAAAGTAGAAGTTACCCCTTTGTGAGCTCTGTCTTGGGGACACAGCAGTACTTTGTGGTCAACTCGAGGTGGCCAGGCTGGTGGCACTGGTCAGGCTCAGAACTGGATCGACTGCCCCAGGAGGACCAGGAGTGATGGGGCACATGGTCAGAGCACCTCTGGGAAGAGGGGCCAGAGCTCTCACTGGGGCCTCCGGAGCTGCAGTCATTGGGAGCCTACCTAGCAGGAAGGCGCTCTGTCCAGTTCTGATTTCCACGCGCTTCCTCTGTGAAGCCTGAATTAGCCCAGTAGGAAGAGAAAGAATTGTTCAAACTACTGCACAATTGTACCCATTTCACACACTAGCAAAGTAATGTTCAAAATTCTCCAAGCCAGGCTTCAACAGTACATGAATCTAGAGCTTCCAGATGTTCAAGCTGGTTTTAGAAAAGGCAGAGGAGCAAGAGATCGAATTGCCAACATCTGTTGGATCATCAAAAAAGCAAGAGCGTTCCAGAAAAACATCTACTTTTGCTTTATTGACTACGCCAAAGTCTTTGACTGTGTGGATTACAACAAACTGTGGGAAATTCTTCGAGATGGGGATACCAGAACACGTTAGCTGTCTCCTGAGAAATCTGTATTCAGGTCAAGAAGCAAAAGTTAGAAGTGTACATGGAACAACAGACTGGTTCCAAATTGGGAAAGAAGTGTGTCAAGGCTGTATATTGTCACCCTGTTTATTTAACTTATATGGATATGCAAAGTACATCATGCAAAATGCCAGGCTGCATGAAGCACAAGCTGGAATCAAGATGGCTGTGAGAAATATCAATAACCTCAGATATGCAGAGGACACCACTCTTATGGCAGAAGGTGAAGAGCACCTGAAGAACCTCTTGATGAAAGTGAAAGAGGAGAGTGAAAAAATTGGCTTAACACTCAACATTCAGAAAACTAAGATCATGGCATCCGGCCCTATTACTTCATGGCAAATACATGGGGAAACAATGAAAAGAGTGGGAGACTTTATTTTCTTTGGCTCCAAAATCACTGCAGATGGTGACTGCAGCCAAGAAATTAAAAGACGCATGCTCCTTGGAAGAAAAGCTATGACCAATCTAGAGAGCATATTAAAAAGCAGAGACATTACTTTGCCAACAAAGGTCCATCTAGTCAAAGCTATGGTTCTTACAGTAGTCATGTATGGATGTGAGAGTTGGACCAAAAAGAAAGTTGGGCATTGAAGAATTGATTCTTTTGAACTGTGGTATTGGAGAAGAGTCTTGAGAGTCCCTTGGACTGCAAAGAGATCAAACAGTCAATTCTAAAGGAAATCAGTCCTGAATATTTATTGGAAGGACTGATGCTAAAGCTGAAGATCCAATAATTTGGCCACTTGAAGGGAAGAACTGACTCACTGGAAAAGCCCCTGATGCTGGGAAAGACTGAAGGCAGTAGGAGAAAGGGATGACTGAGGATGAGATGGTTGGATGGAATCACCGACTCTATGGACATGAGTTTGAGCAAGGCCCAGGTGTTGGTGATGGACAGGGAGGCCTAGCATTCTGCAGTCCATGGGGTTGCAAAGAGCTGGACATGACTGAGGGACTGGACTGGAAGAGAAACCTACATTTGTACAGGAGGTTTATATTACAAAAGGGGACTTACCAGGAACGGATATCACCATAGCAGTCAGAGACGTATCTTTGCTCACCAAACACTTCCTCTTCCCATCTTCAGGAACCCCTTCCCCCTTTGAAGCCCCAGACCCCTGCCCATTCCCTTAGCTCTGAAAGCTACCTGAGCCTCAGTGGTCTGTTGGCCTTTTGAGTCTCAGATCTTTGTGGGCTCCTGTACATACAAGCATAACTCATTTTTCCCCCCTCTCCTGTTAATCTGTCTTACGTTAATTTAATTTTTAGATCAGCCACAAACCTGGAAGAGCAGAAGAGAACATTTTACTCCCCTACAGCACTCAATTTGGGCAGAGTCTTAAGAGGGTAACAGTAAACTCAGTAATCAAGATAAATAATATATTAATTCAACATGTTGAAAATCATAATTAGTGGAAAACTTTTATGTTGATGATATAAAACATAAAAACTGTGGAGGGCCTTGTGGGGATCCTGGGCCCAAAAGCTTTTCTGTGTCCCCCACTTCTTGATTACAGGAAATAGGCTTCATTCAGTCTTCATGACTGATGCCAAGCAGGGCCCTGTGGGACTTCTGTGCATGGAGGCCTTTTTGTCCCTCATTTCTTGTAAGCAAGACTCCAGCCTCCCTGTGACCTTCTCTCAGTTCTAAATGGCAGAACAGTTGCTAATCAAAGGAAGAACAGCAAGGAAATCACCTGAGGCAAGATTAAAGGACCAGAGAGGCTCATAAAAATTGGACACGACTGAGTGACTTCACATACTCCTGCTTGATGCTATAACCTTTCCCTACTCACCAGGGAAGGGGTCACAGCTCTTGAGGTACGCACCTACTGTTCTTCCTTAGCTTGGCAAAGTAGTAAAGCCATTCTTTCTTTCTCCATAACTGTCTCCATATTTCTGCTTGGCATTGGTGCACAGAGAGCCAAGATTTTTGGCAACCTGACCTTTCCTGATTCCAAATGCAGGTTCAAATAGTTGTGAATCAGAGAAGGAAGGGGATGCAGAGAAAAGGGAGGAAGAGTCAAGAGACAATGCTGCAGCCTTAGAGCAGGTCCTCCTGGCAGATCAAGGGATGCACACAATATCTTTGAGGATAGATAAGTTTTTCTATCCTTATCAGTATTGATGTGTACAGTTTTAGTTGGCTCCTGTCCTTAAAATATGTCATTTCTAGTCAACCTGGAAAGGTCATAATGTTTAACTTAACATCTTTATGACTTCTTGATCCTCAGATTAAGTTGCCACTCTTTTTCATGCCCCCTGGCCATTTTAAAAAGGATGGGATGCGGGCCAAAAGTTGATGGTCTACCTGTTGTTTTTCTTTTAGATATGAGGGGCAGAAGTTAATGGTTGTCCTGTCCTGGATCTAAACATTTTATGATCTACCAAACCAAGGACGCCTTCCTCTGAAAGTCAGGAACCAAGGGTATATAGCTTTAGGTTAATGGAGCGAGATGTTTATTGAAAACAAGACTGAGGTTTCAGATTCCTACACTGACTGAGTAGGATTTTAAACCTCAATCACACTTTCTTTGAACCATTACTGCAAAACTCATTATCCACTCCATGTAAGAACACACAGTTTTGGGGGTATTAATCGGCTGTGGCCCCCTTTGCCTGGTAAAGCAATAAAGCTGTGCTTTTCTAGTTCACCCAAAACTCTGTCTTTGAGATTTAACTTGGTGTTTGCCAGATTAACTTCAGTGACTAAATATCAAAATTTTAAATAAAGATAGGCTGCTGAAGTCATGTAACTGAGATTGGGACTTGCTGCTGCTGCTGCTGCTGCTGTTGCTGCTAAGTCACTTCAGTCATGTCCGACTCTGTGCGACCCCATAGATGGCAGCCCACCAGGCTCCGCCATCCCTGGGATTCTCCAGGCAAGAACACTGGAGTGAGTTGCTATTTCCTTCTCCAATGCAGGAAAGTGAAAGTGAAGTTTCTCAGTCGCGTCTGACATTTCACGACCCCATGGAATGCAGCCTACCAGGCTCCTCTGTCTGTGGGATTTTCCAGGCAAGAGTACTGGAGTGGATTGCCATTGTCTTCTCCAGATTGGGACTTGAACCCAGCCCAAACCTATGGTCTTCCAGCTGAGATCACACACCTGATTTCAGGACTTAATGAAGTTCAGGTTCTTGATGTCTCATTGCAGAAAGAACCAGTGAGAGACAAAGTGGTAGGTAAGAAGTGGATTTATTTAGGGAGAAATACACTCCACAGATAGATTGTGGCCATCTCCAAGGAGAGAGTGGCCTCAAAATATGAATTGGTTAGTTTTTATAGACTAGGTAATATTGACTAAAAAAAGATACACAATGTGAGGGTTGTGAGTTATTTTATTTGGGGTAAAATGAGAACTGCAGCCCAGATGATTCTGAAGATTTTGCACCTCAGATACCTCTGAGAAACTGCTCTGCTCCAAAGAAATAGTAGGTGAAGTTCACTATATATGATTTTGGTAAAGGGGATGGTTCAATGCCATCAAGCACTTATTTTACAAAAAGTTTTCTGCTAGTCACTAGGAGCTGATGTCACCATGAAGTGATTTTGTGCTTTTATAAGATAGCTTTTTAGATAATTTTTCAAGAATTAGGATCATAAAATTGGTTCCTGAAAACATCTGTCTAAAGACCTGTTCCAAATGTTTCCTTGGATCACAAAGTGCCACATTCTCCACCCTGAACTTCCTTAAAGCCATGTCTAAGGTCAACAGCACAGAATTCAATATCTGCAGGGGCGGATGGCAAATGCCCTTGGCAAGCACCAACTTGTAGTTGACAGTAATTTCATAAACTAAATGAGTGGGAGGATTATTCCAACTCTTTTTGGGGAAGGAATGGAGATTTCAAGTAATTGGGTTGCCGCCCACCTTTTGGTCTTTGATGGTTAGCCTCAGAACTGTCATGGTGCCTAAGGGTGTGTCATTTAGCATGCTGATGTGCTGTGGTGAGTGTATACTGAGGCTCAAAGTCTAGCAGAAGCCAACTTATCTGGCTTTTTGAACCTATTTGGTTCTAATCATTCTATGTCACGTCCTTGGTCTCTGTCATTCTTTGAAAGGTTGTGTCCTGCTTCCTTCCTTCCTGCTTCACTGTTACTAGTGTCATGGCCCAGTGTTATTCTGCAAGGACCAAGCACCTCCAGTCAGCCCATTGCTCCTGATAAATGAGGTAGGAACAAGTTCTTTGGGTATTATGACTCTTGGGTGACTTTGATTTGAATATCTATATTATAGACCCAGCGCTTCCAGCTCAGTTGATAAAGAATCTGCCTGCAATGCAGGAGACCCCGGTTTGATTCCTGGGTCAGGAAGATCCGCTGGTGAAAGAATAGGCTACCCACTCCAGTATTCTCAGGCTTACCCTTGTGGCTCAGCTGGTAAAGAATCTGCCTGCAATGTGGGAGACCCGGGTTCAACTCCTGGGTTGGGAAGATTCCCTGGAGAAGGGAATGGCTATCTGCCTACCCACTCCAGTAGTCTGGCCTGGAGAATTCAGTCCCCTATACAGTCCATGGTCACAAAGATTCAGACAAGACTGAGTGCTTTAACTTTTACTTTTCTTTCATTATAGAACCATGTCCTCCCATGGGTAGCTTGAGAACTTGGCTTGGACACAGTAAGAATGGTCTCCTCGTTTTCCACCACACAGGGGTGCATGTTGTTAGACCTGCATCTACAGGCGGGGCATCCGACTACGTGCCTGAGATCCTTTCCTGCTCACTGGCACCAGCCCCTGGACTCCTAAGTCTGAGCGGTGTCCTTTCTAGTTGCCTTTGCTACCCATGGTGACTTGGTTTCTTTTCTTTACCTGTGGGAGTGAGTAGATCATGGGGCTGCCTCTGTGTACCCTTCTGAGGATAACTCTTCCATCCACTGTTAAGCCATAACAATGAGACAGGAGGACAGGAAGGCAGCTGTTTTGGAAAAGGATGAGGAGACTAGTGGGGGGACAGCCTTGGGCAAAACAGGAGTTGCGAACTAAAGAATAAAGGCCCCGGGGGCCTGAGTCCCAGAGACAAAAACCAGGATCGCAGGAGTGAAAGATTAACTTTATCCCTGTTACACTAATGAGTACACCTGGTTGCCACAAGACAAGGAGCCCAACCATAAATTTTAATTTATCTGCTCCTGTGCTTTCTTGGGAAAAATTCACATACACTCCTTTCAACTCACAGAAGCCCTCCTTATTCCTGCTTACCCCCATGGAGCCACCTGCTATTGATCAAGTAAGTTTGACAAGGAAATAATCACTGCTGATGTGATAAAGCCTCCCTTTTGTTATAAAAGCCCCTTCTGTTTGGGGAGCTGACACCTTTTTATCCCACTTTCTCTCTTGTGAACAAGCTATCTATTAAACAAAGTTTTGCTAGCCTAAGAGTCTTGGGGAAATGATAAATTCATTTCTATAATATTGCTGTCTAAGAATCTGGAAAGGATGTGGTAACAAAAAGGTTTACTGGATTTGAGCCACATTTTAGAACTGGTATTCCTCTGGTGATTCTAAACTCGCAATGGCTACGTGACAGATCCTGGAATGAGAAAGTTTTTATATTTAAAAGGATTTTAAGAGAGCTCTTCAGTTCAGTTCAGTTCAGTTCAGTCGCTCAGTCGTGTCTGACTCTTTGTAACCCCACGAATCACAGCACGCCAGGCCTCCCTGTCCATCACAAACTCCCAGAGTTCACTCAGACTCAAGTCCATCGAGTCAGTGATGCCATCCAGCCATCTCAACCTCTGTCATCCCCTTCTCCTCCTGCCCTCAATCCCTCCCAGTATCAGAGTCTTTTCCAATGAGTCAGCTCTTCGCATGAGGTGGCCAAAGTACTGGAGTCTCAGCTTCAGCATCATTCCCTCCGAAGAAATCCCAGGGCTGATCTCCTTCAGAATGGACTGGTTGAATCTCCTTGCAGTCCAAGGAACTCTCAAGAGTCTTCTCCAACATCACAGTTCAAAAGCATCAATTCTTCGGTGCTCAGCCTTCTTCACAGTCCAACTCTCACATCCATACATCACCACAGGAAAAAACCATAGCCTTGATTAGACAAACCTTTGTTGGCAAAGTAATGTCTCTGCTTTTGAACATGCTATCTAGGTTGGTCACAACTTTTCTTCCAAGGAGTAAGTGTCTTAATTTCATGGCTGCAATCACCATCTGCAGTGATTTTGGAGCCCAGAAAAATAAAGTCTGACACTGTTTCCACTGTTTCCCCATCTATTTCCCATGAAGTGATGGGACTGGATGTCATGATCTTCGTTTTCTGAATGTTGAGCTTTAAGCCAACTTTTTCACTTTCCTCTTTCACTTTCATCAAGAGGCTTTTGAGTTCCTCTTCACTTTCTGCCATAAGGGTGTTGTTATCTGCATATCTGAGGTTATTGATATTTCTCTCAGCAATCTTGATTCCAGCTTGTGTTTCTTCCAGTCCAGCTTTTTCTCATGATGTACTCTGTATAGAAGTTAAATAAGCAGGTGACAATATACAGCCTTGACATACTCCTTTTCCTATTTGGAACCAGTCTGTTGTTCCGTGTCCAGTTCTAACTGTTGCTTCCTGACCTGCATACAGATTTCTCAAGAGGCAGATCAGGTGGTCTGGTATTCCCATCTCTTTCAGAGTTTTCCACAGTTTATTGTGATCCACACTGTCAAAGGCTTTGGCATAGTCAATAAAGCAGAAATAGATGTCTTTCTAGAACTCTCTTGCTTTTTCCATGATCCAGCGGATGTTGGCAATTTGATCTCTGGTTCCTCTGCCTTTTCTAAAACCAGTTTGAACATCAGGAAGTTCATGGTTCCCATATTGCTGAAGCCTGGCTTGGAGAATTTTGAGCATTACCTCACTAGCGTGTGAGATGAGTGCAACTGTGTGGTAGATTGAGCATTCTTTGGCATTGCCTTTCTTTGGGATTGGAATGAAAACTGACCTTTTCCAGTCCTGTGGCCACTGCTGAGTTTTCCAAATTTACTTGCATATTGAGTGCAGCACTTTCACAGCATCATCTTTCAGGATTTGAAATAGCTCAACTGGAATTCCATCACCTCCACTAGCTTTGTTTATAGTGATGCTTTCTAAGGACCACTTGACTTCACATTCCAGGATGTCTGGCTCTAGGTCAGTGATCACGCCATCGTAATTATCTGGGTCGTGAAGATCTTTTTTGTATAGTTCTTCTGTGTATTCTTGCCACCTCTTCTTAATTTCTTCTGCTTCTGTTAGGTCCATACCATTTCTGTCCTTTATCGAGCCCATCTTTGCATGAAATGTTCCCTTAATATCTCTAATTTTCTTGAAGAGATCTCTAGTCTTTCCCATTCTGTTCTTTTCCTCTATTTCTTTGCATTGATCACTGAGGAAGGCTTTCCTATCTCTTCTTGCCATTCTTTGGAACTCTGCATTTAGATGCTTATATTTTTCCTTTTCTCCTTTGCTTTTCGCTTCTCTTCTTTTTATAGCTATTTGTAAGGCCTCCCCAGACAGCCATTTTGCTTTTTTGCATTTCTTTTCCATGGAAATGGTCTTGATCCCTGTCTCCTGTACAATGTCACGAACCTCATTCCATAGTTCATCAGGCACTCTATCTATCAGATCTAGGCCCTTAAATCTATTTCTCACTTCCACTGTATAATCATAAGGGATTTGATTTAGGTCATACCCAAATGGTCTAGTGGTTTTCCCTACTTTCTTCAATTTAAGTCTGAATTTGGTAATAAGGAGTTCAGGATCTGAGCCACAGTCAGCTCCCGGTCTGTTGACTATATAGAGCTTCTGCATCTTTGGCTGCAAAGAACATAATCAATCTGATTTTGGTGTTGACCATCTGGTGATGTCCATGTGTAGAATCTTCTCTTGTGTTTTTGAAAGAGGGTGTTTGCTATGACCAGTGCATTTTCTTGGCAAAACTCTATTAGTCTTTGCCCTGCTTCATTCCGTATTCCAAGGCCAAATTTGCCTGTTACTCCAGGTGTTTCTTGACTTCCTACTTTTGCATTCCAGTCCCCTATAATGAAAAGGACATCTTTCTTGGGTGTTAGTTCTAAAAGGTTTTGTAAGTCTTCATAGAACGGTTCAACTTCACCTTCTTCAGTGTTACTGGTTGGGGCATAGACTTGGATTACTGTGATATTGAATGGTTTGCCTTAGAAACGAACAGAAATCATTCTGTCATTTTTGAGATTGCATCCAAGTACTGCATTTCGGACTCTTTTGTTGATCATGATGGCCACTCCATTTCTTCTGAGGGATTCCTGCCCGCAGTAGTAGATATAATGGTCATCTGAGTTAAATTCACCCATTCCAGTCCATTTGAGTTCACCGATTCCTAGAGTGTCAACATTCACTCTTGCCAACAGCTGTTTGACCACTTCCAATCTGCCTTGATTCATGGACCTGACATTCCAGGTTCCTATTTAATATTGCTCTTTACAGCATCGGACCTTGCTTCTATCACCGGTCACATCCACAGCTGGGTATTCTTTTTGCTTTGGCTCCATCCCTTCATTCTTTCTGGAGTTATTTCTCCACTGATCTCCGGTAGCATATTGGGCACCTACTGACCTGGGGAGTTCCTCTTTCAGTATCCTATCATTTTGCCTTTTCATACTGTTCATTGGGTTCTCAAGGCAAGAATACTGAAGTGGTTTGCCATTCCCTTCTCCAGTGGACCACATTCTATCAGACCTCTCCACCATGACCCACCCATCTTGGGTTGCCCCACGGGCATGGCTTAGTTTCATTGAGTTAGACAGGGCTGTGGTCCTAGTGTGATTAGATTGACTAGTTTTCTGTGAGTATGGTTTCAGTAGACAAATATGTTGTTGAAACCTATGAGAGGATCAAATTAAACAAAAGGAAAAAAAAAGTATCATGGTTCACCTAAAATATTCCTTTAATAAAATTAATGATCAAATATGGACTTAGAAAAAAATTAAAATCTGCACCTTCCACAAATATGTCTTAATTGTTTCAAAATATCATCTTGAAAAAAGCACAATGCTTCCAGGAGAATTTAGTGTGTCAGAGTAAAAACACTGGAAATAGGCAAATATTTCCCTAAAATTCCTTTTAGAGCAGCTATTTTAGAAAGATTGTAACCTTACTCTCTTTCTTTGAGTTCCACAACTTGTGTCACTCAGAACTGTTTTCTCATGGACCTGAGAGCCGTCTTTTTGGAGTGTAACCATCTGAGGTATAATAATAACTCACGCTCCCATCAGAAGGGCACCTTGCCTTAACATCTTAGTTGACTAAAAAACCACCTGGAGCTAAAGCCACAGCCTCCATAATGTTATTTGTTAAGAAAAACAAAAACAAACACTGAAGTCACCCCCACAAGTATTGGGGAAAACCTTTAGAGCTCATATTGAACATACTGAACATATTGAATAATATTAAACATTGAAATATTGACTGGTCCACTGGTCAGAAACATAATTTGGATTTAAAACAAGTGAGACAAAATGTAAACACATATAATTAATGAGTTCTGTAATTATATCTGAATTATGACTAAAATCTTAGAACAAAATCCCTTCAATGTCTATTTGCATTTGTCTGTATATTTATATATGTATGTCATACATTCTTTTTTCTTTTCACACACACATATATAATACATGATATTTTCTTACCTCTAGATAATATTACCAAATGAATAAAGCAGTTCTATTCTAAATTGACTTACAGTAAAAGAAGTGCATATAAATCAAACATTTTAAAAAAGTCCAGTAATATAGGAATCAACCAAAATACTTTCCAGGGTCACATGACTTACTTTATTATTGTTGGCTTAATAAAAATAAGTATGTCTTCAGAGTTGTCAGTATTAAATACAATGCTGACAAAAAATTTTAATTCTGCTTGGGCATTCTTATTAAATAAACTAATACTATATCTACCAGATATTAAAGGTTAGTAAGTATACATTTGATTTAATCAAATTGAGTCATTTTTTTTCTGACAAACTTTATCTCAAAAGTAATTGTGTTTTATGATATGTCTGCATAAAAGTAGTTCAGCAAATCTATTGCTAATTTGAAACTTTAAAGTTATATTAAGTTAAATGATGGATATTCACTGAACATCTACATCATTCCTACATAAGATAAAATACTGAGACAGTAGTTAATGAACATGAGTTTAATTTTTATGCTTTTGTCTTTTCAATTTTTCCAGAGAGACTAAATATATTTGGATGCATTAATGCACACATTCCTTTCCCACATTAGTAAATTCTTCTGTAAAGAATAGCTTCTTGAGATTATGAAATAGTATATTAATAAATTTATCTATTACCAAAGGCTGATATCTGACAAGCAATTCATATTTATGTACTTCCTACTTTCTCTGGAAAATAAATAATACTAAGAATTAAAATTTAAGATCAACATTTGTAAACTAAACTACTAATATGATAAAAGTGAAAAGAAATAACTTCTTGTGCAAAATATGTAAGAGAAATAAGATAAGTTATGATAAATACAAGTATTCAATATATAGGATATGAAAGATATTATTATGTATATTCCTTCAGGAGGAACCCAGACACCTCTTTTATTGTACTGTGGTTTCTTGACTTCTCCTCCTTTGTATCTGCATTCCCTTACTTCATTGATTAGCAACTGTTTAAATATGCCCTTTGGAACTCAGGGAAGGTCTAGGAGGCTGAATCGAGCCTATTTCTTACAAACAAGAAATGAGGATCTGGGGAGTGGAATAGAAAAAAGTTGTACCCAGGAGGGTCCCACTGGGTCTTGCTCAATTTCAATTTTATTATGTTTTTAAATGAGCTTCAAAATAAAAAATGACCAATGCAAAACTAGAGCTAGGTTTTCTTTATCTTTTAAAATGAGAAAAATCTTCCTGGAATATAGGTCTGTTCTTAGTAGGAGACTGTAAAATAATTTTTTCCTTACTTTACCTAGTACTCTGTGTAGGAAATGATCTTTTTCTTATCGAAATAATTTCTATGTTTTATGTAGTCTTTACCGTGTCTTAATTTAGGGAAACTAGTCTTTTCAATAATAAGAGAACTAAATATTTTCCTTCATGTTACCTCTTATATTTAGTTTTCAAGTATTTTGCTGTTACTTTGGCTAAATTATCTGTCATTTCACAGTGATCCCGATGCCAGAAACATGGCCTCTAGCATTAGTGTTGAATGAGATCATGAGACAGTTTTGAGTGAAACAGAAAAGAATAGCTTTAGTGCTTTGCCAGACAAACAGGGACATGATGGGCTAAGGCCTCCAAAAATGTGTGTCCCTACCTGGGGGGATTTGGTGAGGAGTTTTATAGCAATGGCTCAAGGGCTGGGTGACTGATAAGGATCAGGGTACTTGCAGGGCCTGCATTCCTTTAACCTGGCCTGTGCTTGTCTCATAATGGGTTTCTGTGGTTCTTGAGGTTACCAAACTATGACCTTCTCTCTGAAATGAAGAATCCTTCATCAAATAGATGACCATTATATCTACTACTGTGGGCAAGAATCCTTTTGAAGAAATGGAGGAGCCATCATAGCCAACAAAAGAGTCTGTAATGCAGTACTTGGGCACAATCTCAAAAATGACAGAATGATCTCTATTCATTTACAAGACAAACCATTCAATATCATGGTAATCCAAGTCTACGCCCCGACCAGTAATGCTGAAGAAACTGAAGTTGAATGGTTCTATGAAGACCTACAAGAACTTCTAAAACTAACACCCCCAAAAGATGTCATTTTCATTATAGGGAACTGGAATACAAAAGTAGGAAGTCAAGAGATACCTGGAGTAAAGGGCAAATTTAGCCTTGGAGTACAAAAAGAAGCAGGACCACTGCTAACAGAGTTTTGCCAAGAGAACGCACTGGTCATAGCAAACACCCTCTTCCAACAATACAAGAGAAGACTCTATGCATGGACATCACCAGATGGTCAATACCGAAATGAGATTGATTATATTCTTTGCAGCCAAAGATGGAGAAGATCTATACAGTCAGCAAAAACAAGACCAGGAGCTGACTGTGGCTTAGATCATGAACTCCTTTTTGCCAAATTCAGACTTAAACTGAAGAAAGACCACCAGACCATTCAGGTATGACCTTAATCAAATCCCTTAAAATTATACAGTGGAAGTGACAAATAGATTCAAGGGATTACATCTGATAGACAGAGTGCATGAAGAAGTATGGATGGAGGTTTGTGACATTGTACAGTGAATAAGACCATCCCCAAGAAAAAGAAATGCAAAAAGGCAAAATGGTTGCCTGAGGAGGCCTTATAAAGAGCTAAGAAAAGAAGAGAAGCTAAAGGCAAAGGAGAAAAGGAAAGATATATCCATCTTAATGCAGAGTTCCAAAGAATAGCAAGGAGAGATAAAAAAGCCTTCCTCAGTGATCAGTGCAAAGAAACAGAGGAAAACAATAGAATTGGACAAACTAGAGATCTCTTCAAGAAAATTAGAGATACCAAGGGAAAATTTCTTGCAAAGATGGGCACAATAAAGAATAGAAATAGTATGGACCTAACAGAAGCAGAAGATATTAAAAAGAGGTGGCAAGACTACACAGAAGACTATACAAAACAGATCTTCATGACCCAGATAATCATGATGATGTGATCACTCACCTAGAGCCAGACATCCTGGAATGTGAAGTCAACTGGGCTTTAGTAAGCATCACTTTGAACAAAGCTAGTGGAGGTGATGGAATTCCAGTTGAGCTATTTCAAATCCTGAAAGATGATGCTGTGAAAATGCTGCACTCAATATGCCAGCAAATTTGGAAAACTCAGCAGTGGCCACAGGACTGGAAAAGGTCAGTTTTCATCCCAATCCCAAAGAAAGGCAATGCCAAAGAATACTCAAACTGCCACACAATTACACTCATCTCACACGCTAGTAAAGTAACGGTCAAAGTTCTCCAAGCCAGGCTTCAACAGTACACGAACCGTAAACTTCCAGATGTTCAAGCTGATTTTAGAAAAGGCAGAGGAGTCAGAGATCAAATTGCTAAATCTGCTGGATCTCTGAAAAAACAATAGAATACTAGAAAAACATCTACTTCTGCTTTATTGATAGTGCCAAAACCTTTGACTGTGTAGATCACAACAAACTGTGGAAAATTCTTCAAGAGATGGAAATACCAGACCACCTGACCTGTCTCCTGAGAAATCTGTATGCAGGGCAAGAAGCAACAGTTAGAACTGTACATGGAACAACAGACTGGTTCCAAATCAGGAAAGGATTGCGTCAAGGCTGTATATTGTCACCCTGCTTATTTAACTTCTGCACAGAGTACATCATGTGAAATGTGGGGCTGGATGAAGCACAGGCTGGAATCAAGATTGCTGGGAGAAATATCAATAACCTCAGATATGCAGATGACACCACACTTATGGCAGAAAGTGAAGAAGAACTAAAGAGCCTCTTGATGAAAGTGAAAGAGGAGTTGTGAAAAAGTTGGCTTAAAACTCAACATTCAGAAAACTAAGGTCATGGTATCTGGTCCGATCACTTCATGGCAAATAGATGGGGAAACAACGTACAGAGTTGGAGAATTTATTTTCTTTGGCTCCAAAATCACTGCAGATGGTGATTGCAGCCATGAAATAAAAAGTCACTTGCTCCTTGGAAGAAAAGCTATGACCAACCTAGAGAGCATATTAAAAAGCAGAGACATTACTTTGCCAACAAATTTCTGTCTAGTCAAAGCTATGGTTTTTTTCAGTAGTCATGTATGGATGTGAGAGTTGGACTATAAAGAAAGCTGAGCACCAAAGAATTGATGCTTTTGAACTCTGATGTTGGAGAAGACTCTTGAGAGTCCCTTGGACTGCAAGGAGATCCATCCAGTCCATCCTAAAGGAGATCAGTCCTGAATATTCATTGGAAGGACTGATGCTGAAGCTGAAACTTCAATATCTTGGTCACCTGATGTGAAGAACTGATTCATTGGAAATCTTTCCCTGATGCTGGGAAAGATTGAAGGCAGGAGGAGAAGAGGACAACAGAGGATGATAGTTGGATGGCATCACTGACTCGATGGACATGAGTTTGAGTAAGCTCCAGGAGTTGGTGATAGACAGGGAAGCCTGGCGTGCTGTAATCCATGGGGTTGTAAAGAGTAGGACACAACTAAGCACCTGAACTGAACTTAGTTTTGGAAAAGAACTCAAAGATTTTGTTCTGTGTATCCCTTGAAGTGGCATCAGGTCTGCACTAATTGTTTCTTGACCTCTCCTCCTTTATATTTGCATGTGCTCCCTTCTCTGATTAGCACTGCTTGAATCTGCCCTTTGGAACTCAGGGAAGGTCATAGTGGCTGGCGTCTACTCCCAGCGAACAAGAAACAGGGGGCGTGGAAAACCTTTTGTGCCCAGGAGCCCCACAGGGTCCTGCTTGGCTTCAACCTGTGATCTTAGTTCATTGAATATTAAAAACTTATGATGGTTTTGAAAGCTCTCCAAAATCAAATTCTAAAAGAAATCTTCCTGACCTTGAACTGACAGTGAAATTTCCCAGAGGTTGTCTGGAAAATCTCAAAGGATTTATTCTATCATCTTAAACTAATTAAGTTTAATTAATATTTTATATTGTCAAATAAAAATAAAAAACTAAACTTTACTAGGTTCTATTTATATGAATATATTATTAGAGTATTTCAGGAATTATATAAAGTTTGTAGAAATTTATCAATGTTTTTGCTGTCCTTGATATGTCCTGACATGTTATCAGTCATAATTGTAATCATTATGTTAAAATATTGTATGTCACAGAGACAACTAAATTTTCTTGTTAATTGAATTATAATGAACTCTCATCAGATCCATAACCATTTAAAATCTTTTGTCATTAGCAGATAGTTATTATTTTATTCTGATGTTTCTCTGAGAACTCTTTCAATCAGCTACAGGCCACAGCTCTTGTTTTCAACAAAGGAGATTGTCTCAGAGACTCAGGTAAAGAAATGCAGCAGTTTCTTTGGGATTCAGGGCATCAATTACTTTGGGATCATACCACAGATTTGAGTAAAGATTTCCAGAACTAATAATGAAACAAAGTCCTCCTAAAACTGAGCTCCTCTGCTGAATTTATGACTAACCTCTCAATCTAAGTCATTATTCCCTTTCTTGTCCAATATCTCTTCCTCTCATGGTTGAAGAGTATCGAGGAACAAGTGTGATTGAAGTAGAGCAGGTCCCAGTGGAGTTTTCCCAGGTACAGAAGTCTTTCCCTGCCCTTGTTTCTTGTTTGCAGGCTTTAGTCTCCTAGACCATCCCTGTGTTCCAAAGGGCAGATTCAAACAGTTGCTAATTACATAAGGGAGAGAATGAGAAACAAAAGAGGAATGGATCAGAAAATACAGTGCATGGTCCTGGTTCCTCGTCAAGGGATGTATGGAACAGTGTCTCTGAGTTTTTTTGCAGGAAAGAAGCTCCCAATCATGTGGAGGTTGGTAACCTCAGGCTGAGCACAAGGTAACTGGAAGGTAACTTTTTTATGTCACCACGAACCAATCAGAAGAAAGTCACAGTATCAGAGGGTTTTTGAGAATGACCTGTTCATTCTTCTTGCTTGGTCTCTGCAATAAACCTTTCCTTGCTCCAAATTTTGACATTTCAGTTTGTTTAGCTTCAGGGTGCATCAGGCACACAAACTTGGGTTCAACAACAATTTGAAATTGAAGAGTTTATGAAATTACTAACCCAACAGCAAAAAGGACTGAAATAGAACTGAAATTAACCACATAGGAATGAGTAGACTGATAGAGAATGATTAGGATTTCTTTTATGACTTTTACTTGGAATGTTATTGGTTTTTTAATATTTTATTTTCTGGATTAAAAAAGCAAATTTTTTCTTTTCTCTTCAGCTACCTCTTATAGTAATTTAGAAGATTATACTTATGTAACAAGAAATGAAACATTTATTTTTATTTCTACTTGATCTCTCCAGAATTTAAGAACTCTTAGTGAATATTCTTATTTTCGTAGCAACATAGTTATTTGCATAAGCTCAATAAGAATTTGTTCTCCTAAATGGAACTCTTGTGCATTGCTGGTGGGAATGTAAACTGGTATAGCTATATAGAAAACTGTGCGGAAGTTTCTCTAAAAATTAAAAATAAGATGACATTATGATTCAGACTTCTAACTTCTGAGTGTATACCTGAAGGAAAGTATGTATACTTGTTCTTATAAAAGAAAGACATTCTGCCATTTGGACCATAGGCAGTATGCTAAATAAAATAGGTGAGAAAAAGAAAACTGATTTATATGTAGCACCTGAAATAGTCAAACACACAGCAACAGAGAATATATGAAGGGCTCCCAGGGGCTTGAGGGTAAAAGCAATGGTGTGATGTCGGTCAAAGGTATAAACCTTCAGCTATAAGATGAATAAATCCAGGGAATACGCGACAACATTACTGTACTCAACAATACTTTGTTGTATATTTGAACGTTGTTAATGTTCCTCAAGGCAAGTTCCTGTGCCCAGAGCACAGAGAGGCTGATGCCAAAATCTCGACCCCTCTGCAATGATACCAAACTGATCTTGAAGACAGAGTTTTGGGTGAAGTAGAAAATAATAGCTTTATTGCCTTACCAGGTAAAGGAGGACAGAGAGGGCCTGTGCCCTGGAAAACTGTGTCCCAACCTCGGAGAATTTGGTGAGGAATTTTATAGCAATGGTTTAAGGGTCGGGTTGCTGATAAGATAAGGGTGTGTGCAGGGTCTCAGGTGTTCAGTGTCCTAATACTGATGAGCTTCTCTGACCCCCTTTAATCTTGCCTCAGGTGGTTTAATGGCTGCTCCTCCCTTGATTGGCAACAGTTCAAATCTGCTGTTTGAAATTCAGGAAAGGTCACAGAGGCTGGATTCTGTTCTCTACAAACAGGAAAGGGGAGACAGAAGGTCTTCTGTGCTCAGAAGACCCACAGTGTCTTGCTCTGTTTCAAGAACAAGGAAATAGAGATGTCAGAGTTTGGAGCAGAGGAGGGTTTAATTCAGGGTCAAGCAAAAATGGGTGGCTTGCCCTCAAACATGTCTAACTCCCTTAAAGCTTTCTGGGAGTTTCTACAGGTAAAACTTAAAGTGTGGGCTGCAGGACTGGTGACTTTTTTCTAATTGGTTGGGGGTGAGGTAACAGAGTAGAGCTCCAGGAATCTTGTTCTCAGCCTGAAATTAGCATCCTCCAGTACTCTTGCCTGGAAAATCCCATGGACCGAGAAGCCTGGTGGGCTGCAGTTCATGGGGTCGCTAAGAGTTGGACACAACTGAGTGACTTCACTTTCACTTTTCACTTTCATGCATTGGAGAAGGAAATGGCCACCCACTCCAGTGTTCTTGCCTGGAGAATCCCAGGGACAGGGGAGCCTGGTGGTTTGCCATCTATGGGGTCGCACAGAGTTGGACATGACTGAAGCGATGCAGCAGCAGCAGCAGCATAAGGGTGCGGACCTTAGTTCCAGTGGAAGAAGTCAGAGATACATTGTTATATATACTTCTTGAGAGAACAAAGACACTGCCCCATTGACGCACTATCGTTTCTCAGCTGCTCCTCCTTTGTTTCTGCATTCCCTCACTTCTCTGTTTAGCAACTGTTTGAATCTGCCCCATGGAATTTAGGAAAGGCTGCTGTTGCTGCTGCTAAATCACTTCAGTCGTGTCCGACTCTATGCAACCCCATAGACGGCAGCCCACCAGGCTTCCCTGTCCCTGGGATTCTCCAGGCAAGAACACTGGAGTGGGTTGCCATTTCCTTCTCCAATGCATGAAAGTGAAAAGTGAAAGTGAAGTCGCTCAGTCCTGTCCGACCCTCAGCCACCCCGTGGACTGCAGCCTACCAGGCTTCTCCATCCATGGGATTTTCCAGGCAAGAGTACTGGAGTGGTTTGCCATTTCCTTCTCCAATAGGAGGCTGAATGGAACCTATTTCCTATAAACAAGAAACAGAGTAGAGCAAGAACGGAAAGGAGCTGTACCTTGTGGGGGCCCCAGGGGGGCTCTGCTTGGTTTCATGAAGAGAATGTTCTTGCCTGGAGAACTGCATGGACAGAGGAGCCTGGCGGGCTATAGTCCATGGGGTAGCAAAGAGTCGGACACAACTGAGCAACTAACATACACAATAGCTACACACACACACACACACACACACACACACACACACACACACACACACAAGCAAACATTCTCAGAGGGAGAATGGGCAGACAAGTTTGGAGCTGCTGCCCTGGGATTCTTTGGAAAGCCACTTATGTTGTCCCTTAGTCGCTAAGTCACAACCGATTCTTTTTGCAACCCCATGGACTGTAGCTGGCCAGGCTCCTCTATCTATGGGAGTTCCCAGATAAGAAAACTAGAATGGGTAGCCATTTCCTTCTCCAGGGGATCTTCCCAACCTAGGGAAAGAACCCGCATCTCCTGTATTGGCAGGTGGATTCTTTACCACTGAGCCACTAGGGAATCCCCAAAGCTGGTTAAGAGTGACATACATATGAAGGGGCAGAATATTTCATTGGGGAAGAAGGTGGCTGGGGTCATATTCCCTGATTTTCATCCAAGTTTCACCTTCCCAAGGGAAAGAGGGATTTTTGTTCTTATTCATATTTTATGAAAATTGTCCTGGTGTTGGTGCATGATAGGATCTTCTTGTCTGAAAGGCTTGTTAGAATGAGCATGATTTTGTTAAAATGCTCAGCATAATGAGCAACAGGAGATTCCTGCCTTTCCCCACCTTTCCTTGTGTGCCTCTGGGACACTTATCACCCAGAAGGGTTGTTTGCTGTTAGTCTTTGTCTGCCCATGGACAGCCCCTGCTGTTTATGAGATGCCTGGTTTCCTGCCACCTGGCCCATGACCCCCTTCTCTGCTCATACCTAGCTACCTGCCTGCTATAACAGATCAAGTCAGTTCAGTTGCTCAGTCATGTCTGACACTTTGCCACCGCATGGACTGCAGCACACCAGGCTTCCCTGTCCATCACCAACTCCCAGAGCTTGCTCAGACTCTTGTCCATCGAGTCGGTGATACCATCCAACCATCTCATCCTCTGCTGTCCCCTTTTCCTCCTGCCTTCAGTCTTTCCCAGAATCAGAGTCTTTTTCACTGAGTCAATCTGATGATGATAATTTCTTGACTTGGCTTCATAGCCCCAAGAGAATTTAAGTCTCAACTAAGATCCCTTATAAAATTCCAATAAGACTTTCTTTAAAATATTTATGTGATTTATTACCATTATTTCTGCACTTATATAAATAAGTGGGAAAATTTTAATGAGATTAGAGTTATTTTACAAACAAGTAAAGTTGAATTTGACTTTGCTTATCCTGGACAAAAAATTAAAGATGATTTTGGTGGGAAATTTTATGTTTCTATAGAAAACTGTAGCACAGCCTTGTGAGTTTTCACATTTCAGTCCTGTTTATCATTTTTGAGCATCTTTCATGGTTATTTCCAGGAAATAACCATGACTGTGATGCTTCCAGTAGTATCTTAATAAAAACATTTTGAGACCAGCATCTAGAAATCTGGCTGTCCTCTGGATGTAGAAACTGGGGTTATAATCTGCTCTAACCTGTAGTCTTTGTTCCTTTTGTTTCCTCTTTATAACCCATATTCTTCTTTCCCTGGCATATCTCTTATCGCACAACGTCCAACTGGAATGTTTCCTCGATAGCAATCTACCCAATTTTTCTGGAAGCTTCTAGGGAAATTTCAGGCAGAGAATTGAGTAGGGGCCATTCAGCCTCTCCAAACTGATGTATAAAGATTATTTTAAACTGAACACATTTGAGAGTCAACAGATATAAAAGTGACATCCTGGGAGATGCTCCTAGCTCACTAAAAGAAGAAACTTCTCAGAATGAGGCTGCCATAATCCTTTCTCCAGAGGAGCATCACATCCATGAAGGGTAGAAGAAAAATAGAGGAAGCCACTCACATGTGCATGAACAAACATTATCACAAATTTCCTACTTCCTATTTTTTCTCTTGGAAACACATTTGCTCTTCCCATATAAGCTTTTTTCTCCTGCTTCATTAAGTTAGATATAGAGGTCCCCATCTTTTTCTGTTAAGAGAGCCACTTCTTTCATATGCTTCTACATGTGTATGAGTAAACTCTGCCTCCCTCCCCTTAAGGTAAATGCTTCAATTTAAACTTTAGAATTTCAAATCTCCAATCTTTAAACCTGAGAAGGTAAAGGAAAAGTTTTTCTTTATGTACAGGCCCCAAACTTCCCCAAGATTTTATTTGAAAATGTCATTGAATTGTCTTCTCTCTTAAATAATGATTTAAAAGGATATAAAATCACTTCAATGGTGACTGCAGCCATGAAATTAAAAGACACTTGCTCCTTGAAATAAAAGCTATGACCAATCTAGACAGTACATTAAAAAGCAGAAACATTACTTTACCAATATAAGTCCATCTAGTCAAAGCTATGGTTTTTCCAGTACTTATGTATGGATGTGAGAATTGGACTATAAAGAAAGCTGAGCGCTGAAGAATTGATGCTTTTGAACTGTGGTGTTGGAGAAGACTCTTGAGAGTCCCTTGGACTGCGAGGAGATCCAACCTGTCAATCCTAAAGAAAATCAGTCTTGAATATTCATTGGAAGGACTTATGCTGAAGCTGAAACTCCAATACTTTGGCCACCTGATGTAAAAAACTGACTCATTTGAAGAGACCCTGATGCTGGGAAAGATTGAAGGCAGGAGAAGGGAATGACAGAGGATGAGGTGGTTTGATGGCATCACTGACTCAATGGACATTAGTTTGAGTAAGCTAGGGAGTTGGTGAAGGACAGGAAAGTCTGGCATTCTGCAGTCCATGGGGTTGCAAAGAGTCAGACACGACTGAGTGACTGAGCTGAACTGAACTGAATGAGTAGTCTATGGATATGGGATATCCTAGCATTGTGTTGGGTGGGAATGGGATTGACAAGAAAGGAATTATTATAAAGTCATTCTCTGTTGGAGTCAGTCAATACCTGCTTCCCATGCCATGGAGTACACAATTTTTAAATAAAATCTCTCAGAATCTACCAAGCCCCAGTATCCCAGCATTCAAAGAGGTCACCACTACAAGCTGTAATACAATGAGGAACCATTATTATATGTCTGTGTTCAATTTTCATATATGTCATAATACTCTGAATGCAATTATGAATAAAGAGAGATATGAAGGGAAGAATAATAGTAAATCAAAATTCTTAGGGTAATTGTATTAATATAATAAAATCTGATTTCTAAATATCCATCCATTTTCCAATTTTTTAAAAAAAATCCAGTTATAGCAGGTTCAAAATTTTAACAAATGGGTATTAAGATAAAAGGGTCATTCATTGTGCATAAGCCAGGGTTGAGGACTGCTGCCTTGCTGCTGGCTGCAGTGCAGGCATCTCTAACCACTTTCTCACTGAGTTCTGAATTCTTTTGTAGTTTTACTGGCTTAAGTCACACAGATGTGATTCCAGTATAATTGTAAAGTAATAAAAATTCAGTAAACAACTTGTAGTAGGCACAGCGTACAATCACAAAATGTCAAAGCTCAAGAAAAGAGCATCAGGTGCTGACTTATAAAAGGATCACTGTCACTTTTTAATAAAAACATTTGTTTGGCATCACATACATGCAAGGCACTGGATGTCCTTGTTTTGGATTGTGTCTTGCTCAAATGAAAATGAGGATTGCGTTAGCTCTCATTCCCAGGGTTATGATTCTCACCTCTTCACAGTGGTAGAATTCTCAGTTTAATAGCTGGGCTCATTCTGCGCAGAATAAAGGCAGCATTTCACAGTCTCCCTTGTTCCTAAGTGTGGCCATTTGACCAAGTTCAAGTCTATAAGACAGGATGAAAGAAAGAGGGGCAGACATTTACTCTGGTAACAAGCTCCTAAAGATTTTTGACCATAGGCACTCTACTGTACAGCAGATCTCTAGAAGTGAGCCACCTTGCATAACTGAAGCTCTTTACCAACTGAAAAACTTCCATTTCACCTTGTCCCTTGCTCCTGATAATCTCTGCTCCATTCTCTGCTTCTGTGAATTTGAACATCTCGGGGACCTCATGTGAGTGAAATCATGCAGTACTTGCCTTCTGTAACTAGACTTACTCACTTAGCGTAATTCTCACAAGGTTCATCTGTGTTATCACAAATGGCAGGGTATCTTTCTTTTATGAGGATGAGAAATATTCCATTGTATGTACATACCACATTTCCTTTATCCATTCATCTGTTAATGAATATTTGATTGTTTCCATAGTTTAACTATTGTGAATAATGCTGCAATAAATTGGGGGAGGAGCAGGTATACATTTAAGACCCAAATTTAATTGTTGGGCCTATATACAAAGAAATGGAATTGTTGGATCGTCAGATATTTTCATTAGTTTTTGTATGTTTTAAATTGAAGTTTTAGTGGATTTCTAGTCTTTTGTTAGTTTCAGATATACAGCAAAGTGATTTGGCTATACTCACACTTATACCCAGACATATTTCAAATTCTTTTCTATTATAGAGTATTATAAGATATGTTCAAACTGGTTTTAAAAAAGGCAAAGGAACCAGAGATCAAATTGCCAACATGGGCTGGATCATCGAAAAAGCAAAGAGAGTTTCAGAAAAACATCTATTTCTCCTTTATTGACTATGCCAAAGCCTTTGACTGTGTAGATCACAATAAACTGTGGAAAATTCTGGAAGAGATGGGAATACCAGACCACCTGACCTGCCTCTTGAGAAATTTGTATGCAGGTCAGGAAACAACAGTTAGAACTGGACATGGAACAACATACTGGTTCCAAATAGGAAAAGGACTACGTCAAGGCTGTGTATTGTCACCCTGGTTATTTAAATTATATGCAGAGTACATCATGAGAAACGCTGGACTGGAAGAAGCACAAGCTGGAATCAAGATTGCTGGGAGAAATATCAATAACCTCAGATATGCAGATGACACCACCCTTATGGCAGAAAATGAAGAGAAACTAAAGAGCCTCTTGATGAAAGTGAAAGTGGAGAGTGAAAAAGTTGGCCTAAAGCTAAACATTCAGAAAACTAAGATCATGGCATCTGGTCCCATCACTTCATGGGAAATAGATGGAGAAACAGTGGGAACAGTGTCAGGCTTTATTTTTGGGGGCTCCAAAAGCACTGCAGATGGTGACTGCGGCCATGAAATTAAAAGACACTTACTCCTTGGAAGGAAAGTTATGACCAACCTAGATAGCATATTCAAAAGCAGAGATATTACTTTGCCAGCAAAGGTCCATCTAGTCAAGGCTATAGTTTTTCCTGTGGTCATGTATGGATGTGAGAGTTGGACTGTGAAGAAAGCTGAGTGCCGAAGAATTGATGCTTTTGAACTGCGGTGTTGGAGAAGACTCTTGAGAGTCCCTTGGACTGCAAGGAGATCCAACCAGTCCATCCTAAAGGGGACCAGTCCTGGGTGTTCATTGGAAGGACTGATGCTAAAGCTCCAGTAGATCAAACTCCATTAGTTTGGCCACCTGATGAGAAGAGTTGACTCATTGGAAAAGACCCTGATGCTGGGAGGTATTGGGACAGGAGGAGAAGAGGACGACAGAGGATGAGGTGGCTGGATGGCATCACCGACTCAATGGACATGAGTTTGAGTGAACTCCGGGAGTTGGTGATGGACAGGGAGGCCTGGCGTGCTGCAATTCATAGGGTTGCAAAGAGTTGGACATGACTGAGCAAATGAACTGAACTGAACTGAAGATATTGAATATAGTTCCCTGCATTTTACAGTAAATCATGATTGTATATCTATTTTATATATAGTAGTATTCATCTGTTAAGCCCAAATTTCCAATTTATACCTCCACCACTATCTCCTTCTGTAATCATACATTTGTTTTCTACATCTGTGAGTCTGTGTCTAATCTATTTTGTAAGTAAGGTCATCTGTATTATTTTTAAAGTGCACATATGTGTGATATCTTATTTATCTTTCCCTGTCTGACTTCACTCAGTATGATAATCTCCAGATCCATCCTGATTGCTACAAATGACAATATTTCATTCTTTTTCACGACCAAGTAATATTCTATTGCGTATATGTACGGCATCTTCTTTATCTATTCATCTATTGATGGACTCTTAGGTTTCTTCCATATATTGACTATTGTAAGTAGTGCTGCACTGAATGTTGTGGTGGATGTAATCTTTTTGAATTAGAGTTCTTGTCTTTTCTGAATACATGCACACAAGTGGGATTGCTGGCTCATATGACAGGTCTATTTTTAGTTTTTAAAGAAAGTTTCATTCTGTTTTTCATGTGGTTACACTAATTTACATTCCCACCAACAGTGTAGAGTTTTTCTCCACACTCTCTGCTGTATTTAGTATTTATGGACTTCTAAAAGATAGCTGTTCTGACTCATGTGAGGTAATAATTCATTGTGGTTTTGATATGCATTTTTACAATAATTAGTATTGTTGAGCATCTTTTCACTTTCCTGTTGGCCATATATACATCTTCTCTGGAGAAATGTTTATTTAGGTCTTTAGTTCTATTAATTTTTGAGGCACCTCCATAATGTTTTGCATAGAAGCTATATATATTCAACAATATAGAAAGGTTCCAACTTCTCTACATTCTATGCCAACACTTACAATCTTTGTTTTTCTGATAACAGCCATCCAAACAGGTGGGAGGTGGTATCTGACTCTGGTTTTGTTTTGTATCTCCCTGATGATTAGTGGCTTAAGACTCAACATTCAGAAGATGAAGATCATGGCATCTGGTCCCATTACTTCATGGGAAATAGATGGGGGAACAGTGGAAACAGTGTCAGACTTTATTTTTTGGGGCTCCAAAATCACTGCTGATGGTGATTGCAGCCATGAAATTAAAAGATGCATACTCCTTGGAAGGAAAGTTATGACCAATCTAGATAGCATATTAAAAAACAAACAAAAAAAACCCCAGATATATTACTTTGCCAATTAGAGATACCAAGGGAACATTTCATGCAAAGATGGGCTCAATAAAGGACAGAAATCGTATGGACCTAACAGAAGCAGAAGATATTAAGAAGAGGTGGCAAGAATACACAGAAGAACTGTACAAAAAAGATCTTCATGACCCAGATAATCATGATGGTGTGATCACTCACCTAGAGCCAGACATCCTGGAATGTGAAGTCAAGTGGGCCTTAGAAAGCATCACTACAAACAAAGCTAGTGGAGGTGGTGGAATTCCAGTTGAGCTATTCCAAATCCTGAAAGATGATGCTGTGAAAGTGCTGCACTCAATATGCCAGCAAATTTGGAAAACTCAGCAGTGGCCACAGGACTGGAAAAGGTCAGTTTTCATTCCAATCCCAAAGAAAGGCAATGGCAAAAAATGCTCAGTCTACCACACAATTGCACTCATCTCACATGCTAGTAAAGTAATGCTCAAAATTCTCCAAGCCAGGCTTCAGTAATACGTAAACCGTGAACTTCCAGATGTTCAAGCTGATTTTAGAAAAGGCAGAAGAACCAGAAATCAAATTGCCAACATCTGCTGGATCATGGAAAAAGCAACAGAATTCCAGAAAAATATCTACTTCTGCTTTATTGATTATGCCAAAGCCTTTGACTGTGTAGATCACAATAAACTGTGGAAAATTCTTCAAGAGATGGGAATACCAGACCACCTGACCTGCCTCTTGAGAAGTCTGCATGCAGGTCAGGAAGCAACAGTTAGAACTGAACATGGAAGAACAGACTGGTTCCAAATAGGAAAAGGAGTACGTCAAGGCTGTATATTGTCACCTGCTTATTTAACTTCTATGCAGAGTACATCATGAGAAACGCTGGACTGGAAGAAACACAAGCTGGAATCAAGATTGCCGGGAGAAATATCAATAGCCTCAGATATGCAGATGACATCACCCTTATGGCAGAAAGTGAAGAGGAACTAAAAAGCCTATTGATGAAGGTGAAAGAGGAGAATGAAAAAGTTGGCCTAAAGCTCAACATTCAGAAAATGAAGATCATGACATTCAGTCCCATCACTTCATGGGAAATAGATGGGCAAACAGTGCAAACAGTGTCAGACTTTATTTTTTCGGGTTCCAAAATCACTGCAGATGGTGACTGCAGCCATGAAATTAAAAGACACTTACTCCTTGGAAGGAAAGTTATGACCAACCTAGATAGCATATTCGGAAGCAGAGACATTACTTTGCCAACAAAGGTCCATCTAGTTAAGGCTATGGTTTTTCCAGTGGTCATGTATGGATGTGAGAGTTGGACTGTGAAGAAAGCTGAGCACCGAAGAATTGATGCTTTTGAACTGTGGTGTTGGAGAAGACTCTTGAGAGTCCCTTGGACTGCAAGGAGATCCAACCAGTCGATTTTGAAGGAGATCAGCCCTGGGATTTCTTTGGAAGGAATGATGCTAAAGCTGAAACTCCAGTACTTTGGCCACCTGATGCAAAGAGTTGACTCATTGGAAAAGACCCTGATGCTGGGAGGGATTGGGGGCAAGAGGAGAAGGGGACGACAGAGGATGAGGTGGCTGGATGGCATCACTGACTCGATGGACGTGAATCTGAGTGAACTCCGGGAGTTGGTGATGGACAGGGAGGCCTGGTGTGCTGCGATTCATGGGGTTGCAAAAATCGGACACGACTGAGTGACTGAACTGAACTGATATATATATATTCATTAATATATGAAACGTTAATTTTTTATTTCATTGTATTCATACCTTAAATTTCTCCAAATTCTGTTTGAAATAGTTGAAGACATAGAAGCAACAAGGGACAGAGAGAGATGCAGCGAAGTATAGAGAAAAAGAGGAAATGTGCCTTTGCCGGGCTTATACTATTGTTGTTTTATATTTAGACTCTGCTGTAGTCTTCGAGAATATAGATTTCAACAATCAACTTCAATGCAAAGAAAGATGAGATAGAAAAAGAAAAGAAAACAATGAAGCCAGTATTTTTCTTTGTTGTGAACTTCTGGAGGGACTAAAATGTATTACTGGAGTGGTTTTCTCTTTGTTTTTTACTAGAACAAGCAGAACTAGGATTATCACTATTCCAATAACTGTAAGATTTCTACTGGTGTGACTAATACTATTTTTTGTTAGTATCACTTTGAAATATAATGTGTTGGAAAGTCTCCTGTATTAAATTTCAAAGTATTTATACACCTGGGCTTTTAGAAATATATTTACCCTGGCATATATTCTAAGGCAAATTTTTATGAAAGCGTTAGATAAAAGGTTAAATAGTTCCCAAGGGCTGGTATTTTATCATAGACATTATGTCCACTTTCCCAAAGAAATTGTCTGCCAGACAACTGAAATTGCAAACTTAGAATGATGAAATTCATCCAGTGTTTATTAAAGTGCTCGAAATGAAGGCTATTCCATTTACAAGAGTGAATTCTTATTGGTTTCTGTGGCATTTTCTTAGAGTAAGAAATGGAAAGAAAGAACAGAAATCACATTTGATTTAGCCATTTTCTCTGTTTCCATCACTCATTTATTTATTTTTACACTTGACTGACTTACTAAGTGTCTCATTTTCTTTTGTTCTCATTTTTGTTAATTGAAGTATAGCTGATTTACAACACTGTGTTATTATAGCTTGCCAGCATTCATTAAAAAAATCTCCCAATATATGCTGCTCAAGGTGTCTTTCAAAAAACACTAATCTTGCAAGGTCATGTAGAGAAAGAGTGACATTGGAGTCTATATTTGCACATGATGAGTCCAGCTGGGCACCCTGCCCTCCTGTGGGCATTTATAGCACGTGTCTTCACAGTACCGTCCATGAGGGGTACAGCTCAAATACTGCCACCATTCTCCAGCCTGGAGGTTATTGATTGATTCCAGTCTATCATAATTGTATTTCCTTAAATGAGGATACTTTTGGGTGTTCCTAAAATCCTTATAAACATTAGCCATCAGTTTTTCTTTTATTTTTCAATTGGTCTGTCTTCCAAATTTTCAAATAGAGTCAGTCCTTTCCTTGGAATGCACATCATTCTCTGTTTTAAGAATCTTAGCTTTTTAAAATAATTTATTTTTAATTGGAGGAGAATTTCTTTACAATGTTGTGCTGGTTTCTGCCATTCAACAACACAAAGATGTGGTACATATACAACTCAATGTTACTCAGCCATTAAAAAAAAGACTGAATTTGAGGCAGTTCTAATGAGGTGGATGAACCTAGAGCCTGTTATACAGAGCAAAATGAGTCAGCAAGGGTCTTAGCTCTATGTCCTCCTTTGCTGTGGTGGATACATGGAGAAGAGCTTTTAGTACATCTTTACCAAGGGCTCAGTAATTTGAGGAGACCACAGATTTGACCAACAGACTGGCCTAGTTGAATGTGTCTTCTCTAAGTTACAGTGATTCTCTCATTGCAACTTTTAAAGCTCTTGTCAATGAAGTCTTTGCATGAGTATTACCCTCTCCATTTATAGAAGAATCTGATTGGATTGATCATAGAGAAAAAATAAGTATTCTTGAATTTTCTAGTATTTCCACTTTGTGCCCTCTGGTGTTACTCATTTGCTTATTTATTCTATATTTCTGGGCACCTGACTTCCTGTTTAATGGATTACTGTCCTCATGCCCCTGCTCCCAGACCCTAAGAGGCAAACCTTGGTTTAAGTGTAGTGATGAGTGAATGCTGTTATTGTCTCAAGAATGTAGTCTCTACAATAAGGATTTGCTGTTACAGATGTCATTTTCTTCTTTATAAGTTAGATGTAAGGGCAGGAAGAGGGATCAAAATGAAACCTTGTCAGTTCACAGTTGAAAGAGTACTAATACCAATTAGTCCAAATTCAATCCAGAATAAAACTCAAAATGTTACACATTTTGACATTTCCTATGTGACTCAAAAGCAAGTCCACTCACCTCTGAGTCAAAATATTACTTTATCACCACTTATATATTTTATATAGTACAAAGGAAATTTTGACAATAATATGTATTCCAATTTTATACTGAAATTACCATGTTTCAGAGTTATTATCTTATTAAACAATTACAATTAAAATTTTGTTCTCCATAGGCAGTAGAAAAGAAGTTTCACAAAATCACATCCCTTTCCTGAATAAAAAATTATTGCCAGTTTACTGAAGTAAATGTTTTTACCTGAAAAAATAAAAGTAAGGAGAATAAGATCTTCATGAAATCCTACAACTAAAAGAAAAATCAGTGCTTTCATTTTCTGGTACAGATGGGTTATACATTAAAAAAAATTAGAATCATACTGTTTTGAAATAGATTCTACATTTGCTTCAATATCAGCATGATTTTCCCCATGGCTTATATCTCTCGTTAACATGATTTTTAATGATAGAGTCTTAATATTTGAGGATATTTTAAAGGAACACATCTATCATGTAAGAGAAAAGAATGCATATAATACATTTCTGTTATCTTTTTGGAGATTTTGTTCCTTTCAGTTCTTTTTATTATATTTCTTATCTGCTTCAGTATCTCTTTAAGAATTTAATTATTTTGTTTTTCCTTGAAATTTAGAAAGCATACACTCTCACTTAAATCATTGTGGATGGGAATTCCTTGGCAGTAGAGTGGTTAGGATTCTCTGTTTTCATTGTGGGGGCCCAGGCTCAGTCCCTGGTTGGGGAACTAAGATTTCACAAGTGTCATGGCCAATAGACAGATAAATAAATAAATTTTATGGGCAACTTTAAAACCAGCCTAGTAATATAAGGTAATTCCCACAGAATGACTATTGTTTCATATTACCAAGGTTAAAACTAAACTAAAGCACAGAATAGAAGATAATTTTACCTCCTTATACCTCTCACGAATGCTTGCTTGTATAAGATGGGATGACATTACTTACTAATAGTAAATGTGTATCTTCTTTCAAGAATTACTTTTTGCTTATATTTTTTGGAAGCATGCTCAAATCAATTATTTAGTCATTATTTGTTCAGTTTGTAATGGTCACTGTTACTCATTTTATATTGCAATGCAACCATTCTTGAGGTATTTCTTTTGAGCTTGATTCCAGTATTTGTAAGCTCAAATATCCTCAAGTCTATCTCCATGAAGGGTACACTGATATCTTACTTCTCAGGCTTTTGGACATCTGGAAGCACAATTTGTTGCCTGCAGTCCTATCAGTTCCCCCCAGACTCTTAGATGTTGGCCCATTGTTTTCATTGGCCTCATAATAATATCAATGACAATAATAAATGTGCTAATTGTGAGAAATGCTGATAACGGTCCACTAAATAGCCATCACCCATCTCCCCTCCTGCTCCTTTCTAGCGCTTGGCACCTGCCATTCACTATCGTAAGGGTTGACATTTGAGAGTCCCATTCTCTAAGTGATGCCTTCTTTGTGATCTCACCAGAACCTTTAAGAATGTCCTCCTCTATTAGCTGGTCAAGGATGCTGCTCTAGCAATTCTGCCCTATCCTTCTGCTGTCAGCATCTTTTCTCTCTCTAGTGAACTATTCCTTTTAACTCCCCACTTCCATCTAATTTCTCCTCCAGCTCTTTAAAAGGTTGCCTGTGCTCATCATCTCTGAATTATCTCCTCCATATCTCCTCCAAACTTCTTGCAATATCGCATTCGCCAGCACCATCGCCAAAGCCACTGAAGTCCTCCTTACTGTTACCTCCACAGGGCATGCCTTCATCTTGCCCTTAAATAATCATTGGATATCAGGTGTTGGTTCCCTCAACTTGGAAATCTTTCTTTAAGTGTTTTCCAGGATACCACACTACTGATTTTCTTCTCCTTTGCTCATTTTTTCTTTCCCAAATACATTGTCTGTATAGTTTGCTGTGTCTTCATCTCTTCAGATGCTTGACATTGGAAAGCCTGAAGCTCTCCATATCACACCAGATCTTAGTCCAATCACACAGTTGACACCTCCACTTGAATATCTAATTTGGCATCTCAGCTACACCATTACCAGATTCATCTCTTCCAAATCTGTACCTCAACTTCCATTTTTTCCTTTTCCCAGTTGGTAGCAACTCCATTTTTTTTCCTGGTAATATGGCCAAAGTCTTGTAATCAATTTAGTCTCTCTTTTATACTCCATGTAGAATCCATTAGCAAATCCTCTACCTTCAAAGCATGTCCAGAATTTGGCCATTTCTCCCATCATACCTGTGACCCTGTTGCAACTCACAATATCTGAACTGAAATCTTGTAATAATTCCCCAACTCGTCCTGCTTTTGGCCTTGCTGTGTGCCTCAATTCCAGTCTATTCTCAGTCTATCACAATCTCGGGAACCATTTAGTATCCCCCCAAAATGCTAGCACTCTCCTTCAGACTTCCAGTGTTTACCCACTGTGCCCCCATAATACACGAAGTCTTTGCAGAGGCCTTGGTGACACCAGACTGGCCTCCTGCCACCTCTCTCATTGAACCTCCTCCTGAGATGGTCCCCACTCACTGTCCTGCAGCCGCATGGCCTCCATCCCATTTCTTGAACAAGGCATGCATCGGCTCATTCCAAAACTCTTCCCCTTGGGATGACCTCCCCCAGTTAGAGCTTTTTCCTCCCCAAACCCTGTCTATTTTCTTCAATGTCACCCTCCCAGGAAGGCCTTCATTAAGACCATTTTAAAATTTGCAAAATTTACTCATGATATTTCCTAGTCTTTTTCTTTGCTTTATTTTTTCTCCCCAGTATCTATTAAGTTGCTAATTATCAGTGTTCTATTCCTCCTCCCACCCCATCAAAATGCACTATGAAGGTGGAGATTTTAGTCTGTTTTATTCATATTTCCAGAGACTAAGATCAGTAAGTGGCATATGGCACTTTATAAAATTTTCAAACAAATTAGAGATGTTGTCTTACAATATGCTATGGGAAATTGGTTTAGCAATGTGAAAAATATAAAGTTGCATGAAGAACATCTTTCAAAGCTGTCAGTGTATTGCTGGATGAACAGAAAAACCCATTTGGGTATAATAGCAGAAATATAAATTAGACTAATTCCATGAATATGAAACCACATAAAACTCTGGCCATTCTCCTTTTTCTCTTCCTCTCCCAGCCTTCATCTTCTGATTGACGTGGACATATCTTCTTTTTTTTTAGCATCTGGCTGGAGGCTGCCTACACACAGGTTCAGTGGACTCAATTTGATTTATGTACATCCCATCATCTCTTTTTTATAATAATGTTTCAGAATTTATATTTTGTTAATTTTTTGAAAGCCTGAATGGAATATTTTTTGTATGTGTGTGCATCTTTCCAAGAGCAAGGCTCTTCCTATTTATCACAAGTATAATCTTTTATTTCCTGTACATCCAGGATATTTCTGTTTACTCTCATCACCTCCCAACTTTCCTGGAAGAGGAGTGGTCCATTCAGCTCTTTGCTTGTGCCCAAATGGAGAGGCAGGGGGTCTCATTATTCTCTTAGCTGTTTAATCCATCCTTTTCTATATGAAGTTTGAATCTTCTGGTGTGTGAGGCTCCTGCTCAAATACCTGCTGTTTCTCACTTCCTTCTGTGAGAGCTGAGGCAAGGAGAAAGCTTATTCCCTCATGCATAAGAAGGTAAGAAATGCATTATTTGAGAATATGAAAATATCTTTATTTCTTCCCATATAGAAAAGAGTGCATGCATAGCTATCATTCTTAGATTGTAAAACTTATTAGTAAACCAATTTGTGGTAGATTATCTCTTAACCCTTGAATATAAAACTCTACAAGATATGCATTTCTACCTCTGGAGGTGTTCAGAGCAGTGGACTTTCAGTTTGAAGAGGTGATGCACAGGGTCAAGGGTTTAAACTGATAAAGGGATCTGGGTCCTGAGGTGGAGGGGGCAGTTCCCTGGAGATGGTTGACTTGACCGGAAATGCTCTGAGATTTGAGCGGGAAGACTTGAGACATGGACCAAATTATCATCTTTCCCATCAATGGCCTTGTTCTCCCCCAGGTAGAACAGTGAGAGATTATCAGATTATTTATAATCTGCAAATTATAAAGAGGTCCATTTCAGCTTTGTATATATTGAAATTTATAGAAATTCCTGGCAGAGTCTAGCAATAGTTTCAGGATTGTTATGTGAAGCATTTTGGGTCAATTCAAAACTTTTTGTAACTGGGATGAGAAAGACCTGAGTATGAATTTCAGTTCTCCAACCTTCTGGCTACATGATGTACAAAGAATTCCATTCATAAGCTTTCTTATCTTTAAAATTGGAAACTATCTTATAAAGTTTATAATTAAAATAACATTTATAAATAATTTATCAGGGGTGATATATAGCATGCTTGAAATGTGCGTTGATGATTTATTGGGAAATTATTCATGCTTGTAATTGTAATTTTGGTAAAATGGAGGAAATTGAGTATTAAATTCCTATCTGGATACTATCATAGGTTAAGCACCTTCTTTATTATTTTGTTAAATTTTTTTCAGAACTGATTGAAATGAGTTGATCAATGGAGTTATTATCGATTTGGTGTCATGGTTGAAGTATTAACTCTAGCAATTTTGTATTCCAGCAGAAATGTGTGGATACCTAGACAAGAAAAAAGGAAGAATCAATCCAACTTGCAGAATCTTCCATTTTATTGGAGAACACAAAATTTGAATCAGTGTGTTCATAATTCAGTCCCTGAATCAGAAATTGCACCTAAATTTAAAGCATAAACTATGTTCCTCCTAAAATCAATTGAATAAACATGGACTGTTTTATATCAAATATATATTAGGTTTTCTTATGGAACAAACTTTTTCTCAGCAAGAGATAATAATTAAACTGTCTTTTCCTGTCATTAAGCAAACCACATGCAGCATCCTTTTAGCTGGTGAAAAACAATGATAGATTTTTAGGTCTTTGGGCGTGTTTTTAGGGTCTCATCACAATACCAGACAAAAATTTAAAAATACAGACACAGGAAAATGTGCTACAGTATTCGTTGAGTTATACCCCAAAGCAAAGTTTCTAGAATCATGATCTATATGCCTATTTATATTAATCCTCCCTGGAATATTTCTGAGGAACCACAGTAGAAAAACACTAGAGATATGAGTACATATTAAAAGGCAGATTAGAAACCCAGAGCAGGTGGCCCATGGAACTTAATTCTTGGAAGATAAGATTAAAATAGGACTTTGTGTGCCTGAGCTTCCCTGGTGGATCAGAGGGTAAAGAATCTGCCTGCAATTCGGGAGATCTGGGTTTGATCCCTGGGTTGGGAGGATCCCCTGGAGAAGTGAATGTCTACGCACGCCAGTATCCTTGCCTGGAGAATCCCATGGACAGAGGAGCCTGGCAGGCTACAGTCCATGGGGTCGCAAAGAGTCAGACACAACTGAGCGACTAACACTTGTGTGCCTTTGGAAAGGGGCTGGTAGGGTTGAAATCCCATGGCCCCGGGCCTCAGCTGAGTGTTTGCATGGCTATTATAATTCTGCCAAGATGCAAAAGTAAACCCCAGGACTGTGAATCCAGTTTCAGAAAGCTCATCAATATTTCTGTGCACAGAATATTAGAAAGTGATTAACAACTCTCTGTGCTTTCATCTCAAGATTGTTATTTTCTCTGCTCTCAGGGACAAAGCCTAGGCAGCTGTACCCTGTTATTTCCTGAAGCTATAGCACAGTATCTGGTGATTTTGCCATCTTCATCTGCTCCATTTCAGGGAAATAATGAATGCATGGGGGGAAATTTCAAAAAAGAAAGGAAGCAAAATTACACTACAATCCAAGATCTATGGCATTAAGTGAATCTCTGTTCCTCAGACCTTCAATTTAATAAATAGCAACAGCTGGTGAAGAGGACGATTTGGTACCCACACATAGATGTGTGCACACAGACACACTCACATCTTGTGTTTGTGTACACACACACACAGAGTCACCGCTGTCTATATACATTCTTTGTTTCACTTCACATAATTTTTAATTTGTGTGTTGTGATGTAGAGAGATAATACTCAGTAAAACTGTGAACATACAGGCAAAATGTCACAAACCATCTTCCTAATACACAATTGATTTAAAGGGTCCATAAATGAAGCAATGTCCCAAGAGGGTGATATCAAAGGTTTGGGAGACATTGTGTTACTTATATTAGTAGAAGTTGTGTCCCTATGGATGAAGACTCAAAATATTTGGAGTGTTCTCACTTGGAAAAGAACATTTTCTAAGAGTTTGAAGTTGCATATTTGATTGTCAAAAGTTAGTTTAATACTATTTCACAGAACTTCCAGAGAGGCTGTCAGCCACCTGCTCTGGGATCTGTCTCTAATGCATGTCTATGTCAATCATTACCAGGATCCCATAGCTTGTTTGCTCTCTTCTCCTTACTTTTCCTGTTATATTTCATTTTTTATATGAAGGAACATATGAGGAAGAGACGCCCCGAAGAAAAGAGGAGTCAGGATTAGGGCAGTTGGTTAGGAAAATGCCTCCATGATCTTTGCAATGTTTTAAATTGTTCACCTCTTGGACTCATGATCTAATTGAAGAGACAGTTTTAGGGGCTTTGGTCCACTTATTATAGAAAAACAGGTAAAGAAATAGATTAGACAGTTCATTAAATGTGCATTGCCTCTGTGTTCTTTTGTTTACCCAGATTTCTTTACTCATAGAGGTCTTGGGGAGGCAGACATAGGAGGGATTTTTAAACTTCTATATTCTGCTGCTAAGTCACTTCAGTCGTGTCTGACTCTGTGCGACCCCGTAGACGGCAGCCCACCAGGCTCCCCCGTCCCTGAGATTCTCCAGGCAAGAACACTGGAGTGGGTTGCCATTTCCTTCTCCAATGCATGAAACTGAAAAGTAAAAGGGAAGTTGCTCAGTCGTGTCCGACTCTTAGCGACCCCATGGACTGCAGCCCACCAGGCTCCTCTGTCCATGGGATTTTCCAGGCAAGAGTGCTGGAGTGGGGTGCCATTGCCTTCTCCAACTTCTATATAACCCCCTTTATTTTTACTATTGCTCACCAAGATTGAATTTTGAAAAAAATTCAGACATACAGAAATTTGAAGAAAGTAGTAAAATTGTAAACTATACCCATCTAGGTTCAACAACTGTGGACATTTTGTAGTGATTTCTCTGTATGTATATTTCCATCAACCTACTTATATTTATATGTTTTCCTGCCCTTAGCTGAATGCTTTTAAATAAAAAAATAAATTTCTAATTGGAATACTTAAACCTCATTTATTTTGGAACAGCCACCCTACTGTTTTAGTTGCAGGGTATTGAATGTGGAGATTATTGAATGTGCTGATCACCTCCCATTCTGGACTCGTCTGAGTGCTTCCCCACAGTTCCATCTACTTCGTTCCCCCATCTCTTGATTTCATGTATCTGCTAAGTATGATCTAGAAGCTTGAATAGATTCAGATTTAAATTTTTTAACAATTATACTTTTGAAATATTCATTTTGTATTAGAGCATATTTAATAAGCAACATTAGTCTCAGGTAGATGCAAAGGGATTTGGCTCTGCATATACACGTATATTGGAGAAGGCAATGGCACCCCACTCCAGTACTCTTGCCTGGAAAATCCCATGGATGGAGGAGCCTGATAGGCTGCAGTCCATGGGGTCATTAAGAGTCAGACACAACTGAACGACTTCACTTTCAGTTTTCGCTTTCGTGCATTGGAGAAGGAAATGGCAACCCACTCCAGTATTCTTGCCTGGAGAATCCCAGGGACAGGGGAGCCTGGTGAGCTGCCGTCTATGGGTCTATGGGGTCGCACAGAGTAGGACACGACTAAAGTGGCATAGCAGCAGCATACACGTATATCTGTTTTTTTTTTTTTTTCTTCTCCAAACTCTTTGCCCATTTGTTATCGTTCAGTTGCTAAGTCGTATCTGACTCTGTGACTCCATGGACAGCAGCACACCAGGTTTCCCTGTTCTTCACCATCTCCGGGACATTGCTCAAACTCATGCCCACTGAGTTCGTGATGCCATCCACACATCTCGTCCTCTATTGTCCCCTTCTTTTCCTGCCTTCAATCTTTCCCAGCATCAGGGTCTTTGCCAATGAGTCAGCTCTTCACATCAAGTGACCAAAGTACTGGAGCTTCAGCTTTAGCATCAGGCCTTCCAATTAATACTCAGGGTTGATTTCCTTTAGGATTGACTTTTAGATTACTATAGGATATTGAGCAGAGTTCCCTGTGTTATACAGTAGGTCCTTGTTGGTTATAAATAATACTTCACAGGAAATTCTGGGTTATGTTATATTTACACATATTAAGAGCAAGCTGAATCCTTGATTTTCAAGGTGAATAAAGTAAGACTCATGGACCTCCCTGGTACTTAGTGGTAAAGAATCCACCTGCCAATACAGGAGATGCTGGTTTGATCCCTGGGTTGGGAGGATGCCCTGGAGAAGGAAATGGCAACCCAGTCCAGTATTCTCACCTGGGAAATCCCTTGGATAAAGGAATCTGTTGACCTACAGTCCACAGGGTTGCAGAAGTGTTGAACACGACTTAACAACTAAACAACAACAATGTAAGACTCAGAAAATGTGTTGACTTTCTGAAAAGGGTAAAAAAATGAGATGAGCTTAAGCACTTCCTTTTGAAGATGAGAACGGATGAAAGGCAACCTGTGGAGCCAGCAGATGTGCAGAAGCTTTTTCTCTTTCCTTCGCCAATTCAGTAGTCAGTGCTGCTCCCTTGAACATCCAGAGGACAGAGATTGAGGTTACCTTCAGTTCAGTTCAGTTCAGTCGCTCAGTCGTGTCTGACTCTTTGCAACCCCATGAATCACAGCACTCCAGGCCTCCCTGTCCATCACCAAATCCCAGAGTTCACTCAGACTCATGTCCATCGAGTCAGTGATGATGCCATCCAGCCATCTCATCCTCTGTCGTCCCCTTCTCCTCCTGCCCCCAATCCCTCCCAGCATCAGTCTTTTCCAATGAGTCAACTCTTCACATGAGGTGGCCAAAGTACTGGAGTTTCAGCTTTAGCATGATTCCCTCCAAAGAAATCCCAGGGCTGATCTCCTTCAGAATGGACTGGTTGGATCTCCTTGCAGTCCAAGGGACTCTCAAGAGTCTTCTCCAACACCACAATTCAAAAGCATCAATTCTTCGGCGCTCTGTCTTCTTCACAGTCCAACTCTCACATCCATACATGACCACTGGAAAAACCATAGCCTTGACTAGATGGACCTTTGTTGGCAAAGTAATGTCTCTGCTTTTGAATATGCTATCTAGGTTGGTCATAACTTTCCTTCCAAGGAGTAAGTGTCTTTTAATTTCATTGCTGCAATCACCATCTGCATTGATTTTGGAGCCCCAAAAAATAAAGTCTGACACTGTTTCCACTGTTTCTCCATCTATTTCCCATGAAGTGATGGGACCAGATGCCATGATCTTCATTTTCTGAATGTTGAGCTTTAAGCCAACTTTTCACTCTCCACTTTCACTTTAATCAAGAGACTTTTGAGTTCCTCTTCACTTTCTGCCATAAGGGTGATGTCATCTGCATATGGGAATATTAGGTGTTGGTAAATAAACTGAAAAGAAGAGAATAAAATAAGCTAAAGAATTAAATTAAGAAGATGGAAGGAACAAAAGGAGAAAACATTTAAATAAATCATGACTAGTTACAACAAATATGCATTTTTCTCAATACAAAAACAATTCCCTGAAGGTAAATTAAGTACCATTGAAAAATACATGTATTCTAGTAAGTCATGCTTTCAGTATATGGCTATTCCTCTTAAAATGATGAAAAGCAGAATTGTGGCACTACAGAAGATACACTTCTGAGTTGGGTAAACCTCCACTCACATATTACTCCCACTTGTCACATGGGGCATTGTCAGGAAGCATTTAACAGGAGGCTTCCTGTATGCTGTTTTGGATCTGTCAGGAATTCTCTGTTCCTTATTAATTCCTGAATATTCAGGAAATAAGAGGAAAGGCAAGTCTCTCCTGGGGCTGAGGAATCCAGGCATTTCCTTCATTAGTTTTTCTATACAGTGATAAGTACCCTCTTCCTTTTTATGAACCATACGGTAAAAGTGATTATTTACAACTCTCTCTCTCTCTTTAATATAGATTGCCTATGTTTTGTAAGTCTAGAATTTTAATCTTTATCTTTGCTGAGAATAATTGCAGTATATATGCCCACACCATGTCGATTAAAACACCTTTGCTCCATCAGAGCTTTGGTCCCTGTGTCTTTCTTTCTCTCTCTCCCTCTCTCTCTTTTTCAGGCTGATCCCCTGGAGTGCAGAGGCTCTCTGAGTTCACTTTCCTGCCTGGGCTTCTAAGACCCTCTTGTTCTGCGCCTTCTCCCCATCGAGAGGGTGCCTGAGGCCTTTGTGAACAGAGCAAGCCCTGTGCAGGGGCTTTATTGGCTTTCTGTGCAAACCAAGGAATATCAGCCTCTTTCTCTCTTCTTTACTGTCTTATTGGTTGACTCCAGACCACGAGGTTCCAGTCCATTAAAGGACCTCAAGAGGGCATGAGAAGGTACCTAACCTGTGTGAGCTTTAGTTCTTACGATTTAAATTTTTTATGATGGTTTTCAGGGCTAAATGACTTTCTCAGGAAAGTGCATAGTAGAGTGTCTGGCATAAAATGAGTATTTGGTAGCCTTCAACTCATACTTTTCTATTCTAGATATCATATTAGATGAATAGGTGATACTGCTTCTGTGGTTCATAAATAAGGTTCATTGTGTGAAATATAACAAAAATCAAAGGAATATCTAGGTGTTATTTAGTTATAAATTTTGAAGCAACTGTTGTGTTCCATAAACATTTGGAATTATTTACATTGCCCCCTCCATGTTCAGTTTTTATGTTATTATTATTAATGCTATTCCTGTTTTCTCATCAAGGTAACTCACGTGCTTTGGCTGGTACCGAGACCTGGGCATGCACTTCAGGCAGACCAGTGAGATGTGTGACGTGGGCTGGCTGCTTCCTTGTCCATCCTTGCCACAGAATAGAAGCCAGGATTTCAAGTTCCTCAGCCTTGAGGAAATTCCCTCCACTTCTTTCTTTTGTCCCAGGATTGGCAAATTTTTGCAGGTAAAGGACATAAATCTCTCCACAAGTGTTGTCATGACCAATACAGTTTACTGGTGGCCATTTCATTTTATTTTCCGTGGCTGGTCAAACAGACTGCATCTTGAGATGAAATCATGGGTTGTGGCAGAAGTAAAACTATGATGGGGAGAAATGAATGGGATGGAAAAAAATTAACAAGAAAAAAGATGGGGTGAAAGGGCATACAGAAATTGCAAGCCAAAAATCAGAGACCCCCTAGAGAATTAAATATGACACTCAAAATAAAAACTGAAGGCTGGTTTTAAACAAAGTATCATGCATTTTAGTAATTGCTCATCTAATAGCACACATTCAGTTCAGTTCAGTTCAGTTCAGTTGCTCAGTTGTGTCCGACTCTTTGTGACCCCAAGAATCGCAGCACGCCAGGCCTCCCTGTCCATCACCAACTCCTGGAGTGCACTCAGACTCACGTCCATAGAGTCAGTGATGCCATCCAGCCATCTCATCCTCTGTCGTCCCCTTCTCCTCCTGCCCCCAATCCCTCCCAGCATCAGAGTCTTTTCCAATGAGTCAACTCTTTGCATGAGGTGGCCAAAGTACTGGAGTTTCAGCTTGAGCATCATTCCTTCCAAAGAAATCCCAGGGCTGATCTCCTTTAGAATGGACTGGTTGGATCTCCTTGCAGTTCAAGGGACTCTCAAGAGTCTTATCCAACACCACAATTCAAAAGCATCAGTTCTTCAGTGCTCAGCCTTCTTCACAGTCCAACTCTCACATCCATACATGACCACTGGAAAAACCATAGCCTTGACTAGACGGACCTTTGTTGGCAAAGTAATGTCTCCACATTAGGTTTCAGTATAGCATTTCAAAATTATGTTAGCGTTTTAAAGGTTTCAGAAAGTCAGCGTCAGTTGGAGCAGTATCTGACTTAGTTGTTGAGGTTTACTCGAATTTGGCACATTATAGGCAGACTCACCAAACACTTCCCCCGAAAAAGTCGCTTAGAGAGGAATCGACTCATAAAGTAGAACTGCGTCCTGTACTCCCATCATGGCATCTGTAATCCGTCTGGCTTTCTAACTACCCTTTGTGAAAATGGGAAACAAAAGGAAGCGAAAAGCTAATTTCAAGCAAAGGGAAAAAAGAGTGAATAATTCAGACATTTTCTTGAACATCATCACTGTGTGGGCAGCCTGACTGGGGTCCCGGGGGAGGACCCGTTTACCCAGAGAGAGTTACTGGGTCAGGCACACCAGCTTGTGTAAGGAGCTAACAAGGACGCCAAGAAGAAAGACCTGACTTCAGGACCAGAGAGCTCATTTCAGATAAGGAACCGAGTTCAACTTTCAGATAAGGCCCCGAGTTCCTTTAAGTGAAGAAAATGAAAAATAGAGTACAGATAATATAATTTTTTCAAAAATTTGGACTAATGATACTTGGAATTTAAGTCAATTAAGAGTACAAGGTAGAGTGTGGCTGTAATTGATCAAAAGTTTAAAAGTGCAGCATGCAGAATGTTTCAGAAGGTGCAGTGAGGAGGTGGTGAACACAGTGTGCATCTTGGGTGGGAGGTATCGGGGTGTGGAGTAGTGTCAGGCACAGGCTCACGAAGCAGGGGGTAGGACCCACGCCGGCTGCCTGCCAGGATCCTACCCGACTCTGGCTTCGATTTCCAGAGGCAATGACTCCGGAGAACATTAAACACACACACACACAGCAGTGATACTGCAGTTTACAGATGTTTCCCTCTTCTTCTGCAGAGCTTTGACTAGAGACCTGTGTGTTTCTTCTTTTGAACAGGAGAATAATTCTCAATGATTGCTTAGGGGATAACTTTATCACTTGTAGTGATGGCTGCAAGAAAATGATCTTGACCTTTCAAATTACTCTTTATTCAGCTAATTTTCCTTTATTTTTGAGAGTTTGATCAATTATGTCACAGCTAATATTCTTGGGTGCTGTTTTGTAATTAAGGTAATTTCTCTGTGGTGAGATCCTTACTTAAATCACTCAGGAAGTAGTCACTGAGGGCTCACCTTCTGCATTGCTTCCTCCTAATTAGCTGTGTTTAAGCCTGGGGTCCGTGGGACCTGATGTAGCCTTAGGGAGTGAGGCTTGCTCACTCCTACACCATCTCTAGACTGTGCCAGGGGATGAGTCCCTCTACTCAGGAAGACCGAGTGGAAAAGATTTTTCTGAGCTGGATCATTTCATCTCTGTGTTGGCAAAATAGTGTAAACTCTACGGAGAATTCTTGCATGGAATTATACTTTAGGAATAAATACCCAAGAGTCGGATTAATGGGTCAAAGATTAACAACTTTCTCTTATCTCTTGAAATGTATTCCCGTTATGTTTTCCAACATTGTCTGCAATGTTCCCAGATGAATTAGCATGATTCTGCATGTCTCATTTTGGAACAAATCCTAATAGGTATTTGTGTTATGACATAATACATTTGTATCAGGAGGAGAAGGGGATAACAGAGGATGAGATGGTTGGATGGCATCACCAACTCAATGGACTTGAGTTTGAGTAAACTCCAGGAGTTGGTGATGGACAAGGAGGCCTGCCATGCTGCAGTCAGTGGGGTTGCAGAGTTGGACATGACTTAGAGACTGAACTGACTAAACTGAATAGATGTAAAATTGAATTTCATTGTTACTTAAATTTTAGTGTTTTCATTACAAATGTTCTTGGATATTTTCCATATGTTTCTTTGTTGGGTCTATTTCCTAATTTTGGAGAGTTTCACTCATGATAACCACCCGTCTGTCTATTGGAGTGTTGCTAATTTGCTTACAATTTTAGAACCATTATAATTCTTGTGAAAAAGGTATGTGCTAATTGCAAAAACAATAAATATGTGTATAGAAGCGTAGAGAAAAGGTGTGATGCAGTCACTGACTGTACAAAGGCCTGGCCTTGCTTATCATGGGGACAAATAACAGCCTAGTCTGCTTCCTCTCCCATGAATTCTTATCTAAGAGAGGAGAGCATGCATTAGATAGAATGACTGAGAAGTCCCACTTTCTAGGTAGAAGTAAGTCTAGTAAGTCTTTAGTGATCATTCGTGTTACGTATTTACCAAACAATTGTCCATTTTCTTTTCATCTTGCTTATGTGAAGTTGGACTTTGCTGTATGAAATCACTTTTTCCTCTATAAAATTTATCAATGCCGCTTAAAATTGACTTGGGTGGGAATGTCTAATTGTTTAAATTCTGTGGAATAATCACAGATCCTGCTCCTTTGATGTTAGACCTGCCATTTGGCTAAGAAAGTGTGACCAGAAGTGGCACTGCCATATTCAAGAGAGAGGTTTAGGATGTGATGATGGTTCTACCGTGTCCTCTTTTGTCCTATCATGGTATTGAGAATATCTCTGCGGGGTCTGTTCTTTCAGCCTGGCCCTCAAATAAAGACTAGTGAATAGCATCCCAGCTGATCTGTGATGTACCTGTAGCATAAGCAAGAAATAGGTGAGATTTTAGGTATTCTTTAGTATCACCATCTAACTTAGCCTGAGCTGCCTGATAAAGTCACACTCCTTCTAAATGCATCATATAATTCCTGTGAAATTTCTCTTTAGTTACTACTCATTTGTGTCACTGCTGTAAACCACACACACTATTTTATTCTGTTTTCTTATTGACAATAGTTTATACAATGGAAGCTGTTCTATACTTATAACTTTTTGAATTTACCAACAGATATCTCCAAATACCTGTACTACAAATAACATTTGTTCTTCAGTTCTCCCGTTTTGTCATTACCAGGTGTCTACTATGTCTTACATGCTCAAGACTTCTGAAAGTAAGCCTTTAGTACAGATCACCCTCCCCCACCACCCTTTTGAGCACCAACATTTCTCACCCTTGAGTTTTGCTGAGTTTATCAATGAACCTATGTTTAAAAATCTTGATTTTCAGTTTTGTTCAGTCTCTCAGTCATGTCCAACTCTTTGTGACCCCATGGACTTCAGCATGCCAGGCCCCCCTGTCCATCACAAACTCCAGGAGTTTACCCAAACTCATGTTCATTGAGTTGGTGATGCCAAATAACCATCTCATGCTCTGTCATCCCCTTCTCCTCCCGCATTCAATCTTTCCAATCATCAGGGTCTTTCAAATGAGTCAGCTCTTCCCATCAGGGCCCAAGTATTGGAGTTTCAGCTTTAGCATCAGTCCTTCCAATGAACACTCAGGACTGATCTCCTTTAGGATGGACTGGTTGGATCTCCTTGCAGTCCAAGGGGCTCTCAAGAGTCTTCTCCAACACAACGTTCAAAAGCATCAATTCTTCAGTGCTCAGCTTTCTTTATAGTCCAACTTTCACATCAACACATGACTACTGGAAAAACCGTAGCCTTGACTAGATGGACATTTGTTGGCAAAGTAATGTCTCTGGTTTTTAATATGCTATCTAGGTTGGTCATAACTTTCTTCCAAGGAGCGTCTTTGAATTTCACAGCCACTGTCACCATCTGCAGTGGTTTTGGAGCCCCTTAAAATAAAGTCTGCTGGTGTTCCCCATCTATTTGCTATGAACTGATGGGACCAGATGCCATGATCTTAGTTTGCTGAATGTTAAGCTTTAAGCCAACTTTTTCACTCTCCTCTTTCACTTTCTTCAAGAGACTCTTTAGTTCTTCTTTGCTTTCTGATATAAGTGTGGTGTCATCTGCATATCTGAGGTTATTGATATTTCTCCTGGCAATCTTGATTCCTGCTGTGCTTCTTCCAGCCCAGCATTTCTCATAATGTACTCTGCATATAATTTAAATAAGCATGGTGACAATATACAGCCTTGATGTACTCCTTTTCCTATTTGGAACCAGTCTGTTCCATGTCCAGTTCTAACTGTTGCTTCTTTAACTTGCATACAGGTTTCTCAAGAGGCAGATCAGGTGGTCTGATATTCCCATCTCTCAGAATTTTCCACAGTTTATTGTGATCCACACAGTCAAAGGCTTTGGCATAGTCAATAAAGCAGAAATAGATGTTTTTCTGGAACTCTCTTGCTTTTTTGATGATTCAGCAGATGTTGGCAATTTGATCTCTGGTTCCTCTGACTTTTCTAAAACCAGCTTGAACATCTGAAAGTTCATGGTTCACATATTGTTGAAGCCTGTCTTGGAGAGTTTTGAGCATTACTTACTAGGATGAGATGGTTGGATGGCATCATCGATTCAATGGACATGGGTTTGGGTGGACTCTGGGAGTTGGTGATGGATAGGGAGGCCTGGCGTGCTATGGTTCATAGGGTTACAAAGATTTGGACATGACTGAGTGACTGAGCTTACTAGCATATGAGATGAGTGCAATTGTGCGGTAGTTTGAGCATTCTTTGGCATTGTCTTTCTTTGGAATTGGAATGAAAACTGACCTTTTCCAGTCCTGTGGCCACTGCTGAGTTTTCCAAATTTGCTGGCATATTGAGTGCAACACTTTCATGGCATCATCTTTTAGGATTTGAAATAGTTCAACTGGAATTCCATTATCTCCACTAGCTTTGTTTTTAGTGATGCTTCCTAAGGCCTACTTGACTTCACATTACAGGATGTCTGGCTCTAGGTGAGTGATCACACCATTGTGATTATCTTGGTCATGAAGATCTTTTTTTGTATAGTTCTTTGTGTATTCTTGCCACCTCTTCTTAATATCTTCTACTTCTTTTAGGTCCATACCATTTCTGTCCTTTATTGAGCCCATCTTTGCATGAAATGTTCCCTTGGTATCTCTAATTTTCTTGAAGAGATCTCTAGTCTTTCCCATGCTGGTGTTTTCCTCTATTTCTCTGCACTGATTACGAGGAAGACTTTATTATGCTCCTTGCTTTTCTTTGGAACTCTGCATTCTAATGGTTCTATCTTTCCTTTTCTCCCTTGTTTTTTGATTCTCTTCTTTTCACAGCTGTTTGTAAGGTCTCCTTAGACTGCCTTTTTGCCTTTTTGTATTTCTTTTTCTCAGGGATGGTCTTGATCCCTGTCTCCTGTACAATGTCATGAACCTCCGTCCATAGTTCATCCAGCACTCTGTCTATCAGATCTAGTTCCTTAAATATATTTCTAACTTCCACCATATAATTGTAAGGGATTTTATTTATGTCATAACTGAATAGCCTAGTGGTTTTCCCTACTTTCTTCAGTTTAAGTCTGAATTTGGCAGTAAAGATTTCATGATCTGAGCCACAGTCAGGTCCCCGTCTTGTTTTTGCTGACTATATAGATCTTCTCCACCTTGACTGCAAGTAATATAGTCAATCTGATTTTGGTGTTGACCATCTGGTGATGTCCATGTGCAGAGTATTCTTTTGTGTTGTTGGAAGTAAGTGTTTGCTATGACCACTGAGTTCTTTTGGCAAAACTCTATTAGCCTTTGTACAGCTTCATTCTGTACTCCAACTGCTAAGTCACTTCAGTCATGTCCAACTCTGTGTGACCCCAGAGATGGCAGCCCACCAGTCTCCCCCATCCCTGGGATTCTCCAGGCAAGAACACTGGAGTGGGTTGCCATTTCCTTCTCCAGTGCATGAAAGTGAAAAGTGAAAGGGAAGTCGCTCAGTTGTGTCTGACTCTTAGCGACCCAATGGACTGCAGCCTACCAGGCTCCTCCATCCATGGGATTTTCCAGGCAAGAGTACTGGAGTGGGGTGCCATTGCCTTCTCCAACTGTACTCCAAGGCAGGCCAAATTTGCCTGTTACTCCAGGTGTTTCTTGACTTCCTACTTTTGCATTCCAGTCCCCTATAATGAAAAGGACATCTTTTTGGGGTGTTAGTTCTAGAAGGTCTTGTAGGTCTTCATAGAACCGTTCAACTTCAGCTTCTTCAGCATTACTGGTTGGGGCATAGACTTGGATTACCTTCATATTGAATGGTTTGCCTTGGAAACGAACAGCGATCATTCTGTCATTTTTGAGATTGCATCCAAGTACTGCATTTCGGATTCTTTTGTTGACTATGATGGCTACTCCATTTCTTCTAAGGGATTCTTGCCCATGGTAGCAGATATAATGGTCATCTGAGTTAAATTCACCCATTCCAGTCCATTTTAATTCACTGATTCCTAAAATGTTGATGTTCATTCTTGTCATCTCCTATTTGACCACTTCTAATTTGCCTTGATTCATGGACCTGACATTCCAGGTTCCTATTTAATATTGCTCTTTGCAGCATCAGACCTTGCTTCTATCACCAGTTGCATCAACTGGGTGCTGTTTTTGCTTTGGCTCTGTCTCTTCATTCTTTCTGGAGCTATTTCTCCACTGACCTCCAGTAGCATATTGGGCACCTACTGACCTGGGGTGTTCCTCTTTCAGTATCCTATCATTTTGCCTTTTCATACTTTCATGGGGTTCTCAAGGCAAGGATACTGAAGTGGTTTGCCATTCCCTTCTCCAGTGGACCACATTTTTTCAATGAACCTATGTTTAAAAATCTTGATTTTACTCCCCAGTATTTTCTTTCCATACCTTCTGTCATAACTGACAGTGATGACAACACCCTGTCCTCTAAACCTCAATTTGGGGATCATGCTTTTACCCCTCTCTCATTCCACCCAGGAGATTCATTTCTTCTACCTTCTATGAACCTTTGAAACATGTCACCTTCTCACCTCACACTGTGTATGTCTCTTTTCCGTCCCTTTTTAAAAATCACTTAAATATCCAGGATAGTCTCAGCTACTCTAACCCTTCCTTACATCACAGCCAAAGATGATTTTCCTACAATTCATTTTTGCTTAATTTTAGTAACTTCCCATGATTTCATGATTTCCTTTTTTTTCTGGGATAAAATTATTGAAATGTATTTTGTACTTGTTGACAAGAGTGTTTCAGCTTTATGATTGCATGACTCATCATTTGAGGTCCAATCAGATCAGATCAGATCAGTCGCTCAGTCATGTCCGACTCTGCGACCCCATGAATCACAGCACACCAGGCCTCCCTATCCATCGCCAATTCCCGGAGTTCACTCAAAATCACGTCCATTGACTCAGTGATGCCATCCAGCCATCTCATCCTCTGTTATCCCCTTCTCCTCCTGCCCCCAGTCCCTCCCAGCATCAGAGTCTTTTCCAATGAGTCAACTCTTCGCATGAGGTGGCCAAAGTACTGGAGTTTCAGCTTTAGCATCATTCCTTCCAAAGAAATCCCAGGGCTGATCTCCTTCAGAATGGACTGGTTGGATCTCCTTGCAGTCCAAGGGACTCTCAAGAGTCTTCTCCAACACCACAGTTCAAAAGCATCAGTTCTTCAGCACTCAGGCTTCTTCACAGTCCAACTCTCACATCCATACATGACCACAGGAAAAACCATAGCCTTGACTAGAAGGACCTTTGTTGGCAAAGTAATGTCTCAGTAATGTCTCTGCTTTTGAATATGCTATCTAGGTTGGTCATAACTTTCCTTCCAAGGAGTAAGCGTCTTTTAATTTCATGGCTGCAGTCACCATCTGTATTGATTTTGGAGCCCAGAAAAATAAAGTCTGACACTGTTTCCCCATCTATTTCCCATGAAGTGGTGGGACCGGACACCATGATCTTCGTTTTCTGAATGTTGAGCTGTAAGCTAACTTTTTCACTCTCCACTTTCACTTTCATCAAGAGACTTTTGAGTTCCTCTTCACTTTCTGCCATAAGGGTGGTGTCATCTGCATATCTGAGGTTATTGATATTTCTCCCAGCAATCTTGATTCCAGATTGTGTTTCTTCCAGTCCAGCGTTTCTCATGATGTACTCTGCATAGAAGTTAAATAAACAGGGTGACAATATACAGCCTTGACGTACTCCTTTTCCTATTTGGAACCAGTCTGTTGTTCCATGTCCAGTTCTAACTGTTGCTTCCTGACCTGCATACAGATTTCTCAAGAGGCAGATCAGGTGGTCTAATTAAGACTTAAAAAAAAAAAAAAAAAAAAGAACAATGGAAAACAGACAAAGTGGGGAAGATATGTTCATGAGGGTTCTGTCTTTATGGAAGCCAGCACTTGCATATAGGAAAATATAATAAAGATACTCATCTGTAGAGTTAATAATTGAGAGCATTTTTCCCATACATGCTGTGTGGGGGTGGTTTACTTTTGTTTTCTGTTACAATATTGTAAAATCAGTTTTGTCATTTCTTAGTTGCTGAATTGTTCAAGTTCTATTGGTTACTGGAGTTCTTGTGTTGATCCATGTTCTAGCTTGTTGATTTTCAAGAGAGGAGTGTTACATTTTCAGTTATATCTGTCGATTTTTCTGCTTCTGTTCACAGCTCTATTAGTTTTATTTCATGCATTTTGAAGCTCCTTTGTTTGGTGCATATGGGATTGCTATTACTTCTTGGTGTACCAGCCCTTTTTTCATTATAGTGTGTCCTTCATTGTCTCTGGTAAATTTTTCTCTGTGGTCTACTTTATCTGACATTTCACTTGATTAATGTATATGTGATAAATATATTTCTATCTTTTAACTTTCAGCATGTTCAACTATTACATTTGAAGTCAGTTTTTTGAAAACAGCATATGGTGAGGTTATGTTATGTAATTCACTCTATAAATCTGTGTCTTTTTATTGGTTTATTTAGATCTTTTATCTTTAATATAATTAAATATGTTAGGGCTTAAATTATCCATTCTATCTTTTTTTTCTATTTTCTTTCTATTTTTTGTTTTTATGTTTTAATTTTGCACCTTTTTTGAGTATTTTTATAGTAACATTATTATTTCATATATTTTTTTAGTTTATATCTTTGTGCAGCATTTTTAGTGACTATTTTGGGTATAAATTTATACATTAATAATTTGCTGGTATCATATTTTTAACCAGTGGATTATAGAAATCTTACCTCCCTTTCCATTCCTTTAAGGTCCCCAATTTAAAATTGTTTTAAATCTGTTCTTTATAAACATTTGAAGTCATGTCAAACAGTGTGATGCCTTTGTTATAACTATCAAGCAACATTTAGAAAATTCAAAAGAAGGAAAATGTATTTTATTTACCTATATTTTTGCTTACCAGAATCTTTCTTCTTTCTTGATTGTCAAGATTCTTCCTTTCATTATTAGCTCTGTTTAAACAACTCCCTTTAACCATTCTTTTACATTAGTTCTGCTGATGACAGACTTTCTTACTTTTCTTTCATCTTAGAATGTATCGATTTCCTGAAGAATATTTTTCTAGGTATGAGTTCTTTTCTTTCAGCTTTTGAAAATATTGTGTCTTCTGGTCTCCATGGTTTCTGATAAGAAATTCACTGTCATTTAAATTGTTTTTCCATATGGAAAAATGCTATTTATTTTATTGCTACTTTAAATAGTTTTGTTGTCTTTATTTTGCAGAATTTTGATTATGAAGTGTCAAGGTGTATATTTCTTTAGGTTTATTCTCTTTGAGGTTTTTGTAGATTGTTGAATCTGTAGTTCTATGACTCAACAAACTTGGGAAATTTTTCAGTCAATATTTCCTTGAGTATTATTTTTAGCCTCAGTTTTTTCTCCTCTCTTTCTGGGAATCTGATAATACAAACATTACATCTTTACCTATAGTCCCAGAAGTCCCTAAGATTCTTCTCACAGTCCTTTTTCTTCTTTTTAGTGATAGATTTTTCCTCTGTTGTTTGGACTTGATAATTTCTCTTGTTTATTTTTCACTTCATTGATTTTTCTTCTGTGTCCCCATCCATTCTGCTGTTTAGTTCTTCCACTAAGCCTTTTCTTTTATTGTTGGTTGCTGGGGACCAGCCCCAGCTGATCCAGGGTATTCGAAGGAGAGATGGCCTAGGCGACTATTTATATGCTAATCAGAGATATCAAGAATAATAGTATGAGGATAGCTCAGTAGGAAAATTCGGTGGAGAAAAGAGGCTGAGTAGCTTGGTTTACGCGGGAGACCAATAAAACTTCAAGACAAGAAGTTTGCACCACTTATGTAGGCCGCAGGCGCCCTCTCGAATAGCGGAAGGTGCCTCACCCTAGACACCTTCTCGAGTGGGTCTTAGAAGCCCAGGCATAATTAGTAAGCGTGGTGGGTTCCGCGCTCCAGATGGAGACTCAGCTGGAAGTTAAAGGGAAGAATGACATGGGGAGACCACGCGTTGGTGAGCAAGGCCCGTAGCTTTATTTTCAACAGGGGCTTATATACCCTAAGTTACACATAGAGGATAATAGGGGATGCAAGGTCAGCAGTCTTTGATTCTTATCAAAAACCAGGGTTTCTTTCCTGCAAATTTATCGTATACAAATGGTTTAGGTGATTTACATCATCTTCTGGACAGAAGGCCTACTAACATTTTATGACTCTTGACAAGGACTTATCAACAAAGACTTATTTTCTCTAAGAGTAATTATTTTAAGGTTTGGCGCCATCTTCCAAAGATAAAATTGCATTCCTATAGGGCGGATGTGTAATGGGTTTACAACAAAGGAAAGAATTTATTACCTTAAGGGTCTAAAGTTACTAACACCAAGGCCACTACTTATTTTTTCTATATACCAACTATTAATTAATACACATTCAAGGATACAATTCAGGGGATGTGAAAACTTGGCAACAAACATTGACTCATCAATGAAATCCTTTACTAGTTTATTCTGACAGTTTCTAACTCTCTGAGAGGCTCTAAGCTATTTGAATATCTTAAGCTTTCCGTGCCTCTCCAGGCTGGGAGACTGTAAACAATCGTATGCATAGCTGCAGGAGTCCGGGTAAACTTGTCAGGCGAGTTAGAGAGCCATCTGAGGGGTTTGGATTTAAACACTCCTAATTGCCCAGGAACTTTATTAATTGGAGCTGTAAGTTAACTCTTTGACAGAGAGAGCGAGATGGTGGTAGGGGACAGCCCCCAGTAAAGTCAGAGGTGAGAGCACAAAGCAATAAAGTAGGCAGACTCTGGTTTTTTGGGGGAAAATGCTCGAGAATATCCGGGCGGACTCCTGAGGCTCGATCCCGCCTTTGCGTATGCCGAGCCTCCTTCCTCATGACCTTTGTCACGAGTGGAATGCCTCACCGGCTCCCGGCAGTTAGTATTTTTCAACTCTAAATGTTCCATTTGACCTTTCTTTACATTTTCTGTTTCTTTGCTGAGGTTTTGTCTTTTGTATTTAAGTGTGTTTGTAATTTTTGAAGCTATTTTTGATAGCTGCTTTGTTAAATATTTCTACCATCTCAGTCATCTTGCTGTTGGCATATATTAATTTGCTTTTTATTTTTTATCCAGCTTGAGATCCTTTGTTTCTTGCATGATGAGTGACATTTTTAAGTCGAAACTTGGACATTCTCCTATTATGTTATGAGAGGCTGAATTTATTTAAGCTTTCTGTTTTAGATGGCTTTATTTGGCTCTGCGGGGTACAGGGTGCTACCTCATTGCTGCCATGTGTAAGTGAACTCCAGGCTCCTCAGTTCATCTCCATTGTATCCAAGGGGTCTCTTCTCATTCCTGCCAGGTGGGAGTCCCTGCTCTCCATGTAGGCTCCACTCACACTTTTAGTACTGGTTGATGGCAAAAGCTCATTCTCTTCAGCCTACTCTGCCACCATCCCAATGTGGAAGGATGTAGAAATCAGGTCTCCCCATGTAGTTTCCAGTAACACCATGAGAAGAGAGCATTTCTTGCCATCAGGTGGGGCTTTGAAAACCCTGCCTCCCTACTTGACTCTTTCTGACTCCATCCTGGCCTGGACGTTGGGAATCTCATTGCAGCCTCACAAGGACAGGCATCCAGGATCCCCACTTGGCCTTTGCTGATGTGGATGGGGGTGGGGCACAGCTTTTTCATATTTCTGTGGTAGAATGTTTATTATGTAAGAATGTTCTTTGTTGCCATTTTCCCACTCCTTTGGATACAGAGAGCAGATTTTTCTTAAGGAGCATATTTTCAGTTTTTACTCATGCATTTTAACATTTCTGGTTTTCTGTCTTCTCCAGCTCTGAGTCTGGCATATATGAAGCAGAAAGAAAGCCCAAAGAAATCACTGCTGCTGATTGAGTTCCAAGATCTTTGGCCACTGTACCTTCTCTACACCTTTAGAGTCTTCTTGGGCTACCCAGGTAGCACTAGTGGTAAAGAAGCCTCCTGCTAATGAAGGAGACATGAGAGACTTGGGTTCAATCCCTGGGTCAGGAAGATCCCCTGGAGAAGGGGATTCTTGCCTGGAAAATCCAGTGGACAGAGGAGCCTGATGGGCTACAATCCATGGTGTCACAAAGAGTTGGACATGACTGAGGATGCACACACATGCATGTTTGTTTTGTAGGTGATTCCCAGGACTTTTATTAATAGTTTCACTTAAGGTTAATGAAAAATTCTGTAGAGGGATAGGGAAAACTATGTCTGCTCCACTTTTTTTTTCCCCCCCCGGAAGCAATAGCCTCTTCTGCCTCTTAATCTAGAGAAGAATCTTGCCAAACTGGAATGCAGAGAAGTTTTCAAAATGAAATAGGATTCTAGCAAAAGGGCCTGGGAATTAGTTTAAAGGAGATTCAGTGGGACAAATTGGAACACGTAGAGTACTCTCCCTCAAAATGATAACTGCAATTGATGTAAACAGTAAACATATTGGTATTTCTTCATTCTATAATTATATTCACTAAATGAAGAGCCACACACAAAAATAAATTAGCAAAATATATTTGGTGTTATTGAGGATGACAATTATACTGAATACTGTCTTTGAAAATAGATTAAAAGAAAGAAGTAAGTATTAAACTGCCTTCCCAATATAGCTATATTTCAAGGTAATCGAACACATCCATTTCTAAAGCAAAAGCTCTTTATGTGAAAGGAATTATTGAATTTTAATCACAGCAAGTTTACAAATTCTAATGGAAAAAGTGATTCAGATAATCCTTATCAAAAGGTGATAGAATCATTATCTGAAAGTTTGTCAGAAATTAAAATTCACATTATGCAAAATTATCACATCACATTATCCCAGGGTCTGCAGTGTAACTTCAATGCAGGGGTCTGTCTGTCATCAGTTTAACTCAGAGCTTAATCTCACCGTCATCATCAGTGACCTAATGTTACTATACATGCCTCCTGAGTGACACAAATGAAGTGGATAGCTCCTTCTATGAAGATTCTTCATAAAATATATAAATGCATTAGCCAAGTCTTCAGAAGTAGCTTTCAGTTAACAGCATAATATAAAAGACAAAAAAACAAGTTAAAGAACATCAGCGTAAAATTTTAAGAGCTCCAGGATGTGGGTCATTTTGTAGTGCAGTTGGGCAGTCTTTCCCACAAGTCAATAGCCTGGGTTGGTGGAAGGTAGAACTATTTAGTTGAAACTCAATGTAACTCAGTCAGTGATCTTTCAGCGCCTTTTAAATATTCAGTTTGACCACAGTAATATATCCTTTGTTTTCCAGGTGGCACTATTGGTAAAGAGTCGACCTGCCAATACAGGAAACACAAGAGATGTGGATTTGATCCCTGGGTTGGGAAGATCACCAGGAGAAGAAATGGCAACCCACTCCAATATTCTTGCCTGGAAAATTCCATGGACAGAGGATCCTGGCGAGCTACAGGATCCTGGAGGATCCTTTGCTGTCCAGGAGGCAGCAAAGAGTTAGACATGACTGAGCACTGAGCACAGTCTATCCTCTAAGTACAAGAACACATGATATTCAATATTTATTTTTTTAAACTTTTAATTTTATATTGGAGTATAGCTGATTAACAATGTTGTGATAGTTTCAGATACACAGCAAAGGGACTCAGCCATACTTAAACATGGATCCATTCTCTCCCAAACTCCCCTTCTGTCCAGGCTTCCACATAACATTAGGCAGATCTCCATGGGCTATCCAGTAGCTCTTTGATGGTTATCCATTTTAAATATAGCAGTGTGTACATGTCATCTAAAACTCCATAACTGTCCCCTCCCCCATCCTTCTCCCCTGACAATCATGAGTTCATTCTTTAAGTCTGTGAGTCTCTTTCTGCTTTGTAAGTTCATTTGTATCATTTATATTTAGATTTCACATGTAAGGGATGTCATACAATATTTCCCCTCTGCCCAATTTTCTTTACTCAGTATAACAATCTCTTTGTCCATTCACACTGCTGTGAATGGCATGATGACATTCTTTTTGATGGCTGGGTAATATTCCAATGTGTTCATGTACTGCATTTTTTTTATCTATTCTCTGTTGATTGACATTTAGGTTGCTTCCATATCTTGCCTATTGTAAACTGTGCTGCAATGAACATTGGGGTGCGTGTATCCTTTTGTAACCATTATTCTTTATGCAGAATAGATCTGAGTAAGAAGAAAGACAAAATTTTAAGAGCCACACCCTCATTTCAAAGTCTAAACAAACATACATTCCATTCTCAGGACTTTTCCAGGGGATCCTTTTGTATCCTTTTTTTCCATCCCAGATAAGAGGGTCTTGGTAGACAAATGATCAGAAGATGCAGATTGTGGAGAATTTCAGTGTTGCCACTTGCTTTTTCAGAGGTAGTTGAGTGTAATGGGGAAGAACACAGAGGCTGGATTAGGCCTCCTTTCTTTAGAATTCCAGCTCTGCCCAATGATAGCTGTAATTTTTGGTAATTCATTAAATCTTTCTGTGTTCTAGGTCCTAATGTATGCTGCTGCTGCTGCTAAGTCGCTTCAGTCGTGTCCGACTCTGTGCAACCCCATAGATGGCAGCCCACCAGGCTCCCCCGTCCCTGGGATTCTCCAGGCAAGAACACTGGAGTGGGTTGCCATTTCCTTCTCCAGTGCATGAAAGTGAAAAGTGAAAGTGAAAAGTGAAAGTGAAGTCGCTCAGTTGTGTCTGACTCTTAGCGACCCCATGGGCTGCAGCCTACCAGGCTCCTCCGTCCATGGGATTTTCCAGGCAAGAGTACTGGAGTGGGTTGCCATTGCCTTCTCCTCCTAATGTATAAAATGGAGGTAATAATTGTACATACATATACAGGGCAGTTTGATGATTAAACAGATTAATGTATGTAAAGCAGTTAGAAAAAGACCTGTCAACCTCTCTGACAGTTTTTATTTCCTATTTCTATGATAATAAATCCCACAATTGAATCAAGCCAGATGCGATCTGAAATGTCCCCTGGACTCTGAAAGGCCCATGAAAGCCTTTCTTCTACCCAAGATGGCCTAAGTCTAAAAATCCTTTAAGGCTTAGCTCAAATATTGAAGATGTCTCTGCTACCTTCAGCTGGAAACTGATCTTAATTATATCCACTCATCTTTTTCAAGATAGTCTTGCAGTTTGTTTTGCATTGTAGCTATGATTTCAGCCAGCTTGACTGTAGCTCCTTTTTATATGATTGTAAATCTAACATTTATTGAGCATTTACTATGTGCCAGGAATAATCTGATTGGTTTAAATGTTTTAACTTATCTAATTCTTCCAACAACCCTGAGAAGCTCTTACACTTCTTATTGACGCTTTTTATAGATGGGGAAGCTGTGGTGTGGAAAGGTGGCTCATGTGCTGAAAGTCACAGCTCAGAAGGCGCAGAGTTGAGACTTGAACCCAGGCAGCCTGTTCTGGCACTGGAGCCAGAGCACAGCACTAACACTGGGTCCTCAATGCCAAGAGAAGCCAGGAATATTAATGAGGCAATGGACTGTGCTCTCCCCACTCGCCTCCACCTCACTCAAGCACACACCGACCATAGGACGGTAATGAAGCTCTGAAGCCCTTTATGTCCCTTTCTCTCTGTTGGGTGAATGATTTTGCCCAACACTTCCAATAGACACCACACACACAAGGATGCTCTTGTCATGATAATCCCTGTCCTCTGCTCACCATGTTAACCTCTGTTCAACCTGTGCTGTGAAAGTAACCACTTTGCGCAGGAAGTCCTATTGGAACATTTTATGGTATAATTGAGCAGCCTTTGTGCTTCAAGTTTGCTATGATTTTTCCAGAATGTGAAGCTGGACTCATTTGCCTGAATGCTAAAGTGAAAGCATAGAGCAGTACACACCCCGCAGGCTTAGACCCTGGACCCCACTGAGTAAAGCCCCTTTGTTTTATTGATGCATTAATTCTGGCTGATACTTTCTGCTGTTTCCAAGTGATGGAGTCAGCATCTGACATTATGTTTGTCTCGTTTGCTGAGTAACTTCATCAGTTGCTTTTCATTTGTTAGAAAGTTCAACAATTGAAACTCAGATGACAGGTAGGTAAAAATGAATTCTTTTCATGGATTTTAAAGGTCTAATTAGATGGATACTTTCAGATGTTATTAGAATCCAAGGACACTGACCTTTCTTACTGAGAAAGTAAATCAATTTTATTGGAAACGTTTTTCTGAGTCTTTGATAAATGATGAGCTATTTTCACTTGACAACTGCACACAGTAGAAAAATGGATAAAAGTTTGTTAATTCACCAACAAACTTAAATTTCTGTGACTCTGATTGTTTCTGTACAAAGCTGTTTAGAAATCATATCAAGGTGGGAATGCTTGTTTATTGATACATTTTGAGAGTTGTTTGGATGTTGAAATCACACTTCAGAAGATCATTTTGTAGGTGAATGGTGTCTGCCAGGGGCAGCATGGGGTTTCAGTCAAATGGGCTGGTGACTCAGTGGTCTTGTTTGGTACTAAGTGTGTCTACTAACTCCAGCCTCTCTGACTGGTGTCCTTCCTGATGGATTGATTTGGATAAGTGACTTTTTTTTTCATGAACTTTGATTTAAGGTGCTGACACTGTAATCCATTATCTCTGATACCCTGGGTGCTGGTATGAATTGTGCTGAATCAGGACCCTGGCTGCCTCTGACCATCACTTTATTTCTGGCTCACAAAACTCCAGCACCACTGGCTTTCTTAATCCGATAGCACCTTCACTAGCTGCTTCCCCTCCTTAGAACATTCTTGCTCTTCTTATTCTGTGTTTTATCCAACTACCTCCCAGGGACCACATATACACAAAGAGGTGGTTATTGTCAGCTTCGTGGTCTTCCTACCTCTCCCCTTCCCACCCCTGGCAGTTCAACCTGAGTCACCAGATCATCTCACCTAGGAAGTCCTCTTCAGACCTGTCTCTTTCTTATACCTACAATATTTCACCCCTTTTGCTTGCTTTATTTTCCTTCCTACCACTCTTGCCATCTGACATTGTAGCTATTTGCCTGTCAGTTTCTTACATTATAAAGCAGCATCCTTGGGGGCTGCAACTTTGGCCACTATTTAATCCCAGGGCCTGCGATGGTACCTGGCACATGCTGCTTCAATGCACATCTGTTGAATCAATTAATCTATTGGACAGTCAATAAACCAATCGATTTTACATGCAGTGTGTTCAGTGGTTGTGGTCCAGGGCCTGGATATAGACTTCACTGATTGTCCAGGTGGAACTCCTGTTACCCTTGTGGCCTTGGATGTGCCATTCACTCCTTGGGGCTCATCTGTTTAATGGGAAGAGTAACAGTCCTGTTTCCTCATGATGTTGCGAACATGAAATTAATTAACATGGGAAAAGAGTTTAGAAAAATACCAAGCTCTTTGGAAATTAAGCTCACAATAAATATAAGCTATTATAATTATTTCCATAGTGCTTTATAATTTTCAGAGTATCTCTCATTTATTATATTGGTAAATCCTTGTGACGATTCTATGAGACAGAAAAGCATTTCAGAGGTGAACAAGCTGAGGACAAGAAGTTGAGCCTTAGGTCACCTTTATGCATTGAGCTCTGGCAGCACAGGCTGACACCCCAGGTCTACTAAACCCCAATGTGTGGTCTTTCAAGTTAAAAAAAAAAAAATCTAGTTTCTCAAAATGGTACTTCTGTCTCTAGCTGATTTCGCATCACTTTACCCCTCTGGAATTGTTGTCATTTTCTTTTTGGCTGCCTTTATGGTTGTGAATTGGTTGACCATTTTGGATTTTAATATTCACATTAAGGATCTTCTTAAGAGTGTCTGTACTGATTTCAATGTGAATGAGGATGAGGAGGATGAAGGTGATAGGATGGCAGTCTTTAGGTAGCTTTTGATCATGTGCCTGTTACTATTTTCAGTGCTTTACAACTTAGCTATTCCTCAAGACAACCCTTGAAGAGAGGTGAAATATTACTCATTCTACAGATGAGAAAACAGGCACTCCATCTCCAGAAGATGTAGCCTCGGCCATTCACTCTCAATAGAAAAACTGTGTAATTTCTTGCAGAGCCAGCCCTCTCAGGAGTGAGCAAAATGCACACTGCATCCCCTGATCCCCTCTCTCTTCCAAAGAAGCCTCACCTCTGCTTCTTATTGAGATGCTCTTGCTTCAGGTATCACTGTTCTGATAGCCTCACCTGTGTGAGATGACAGTGGATGAAAGATGCTAGAGACACGATCTTCTCAGGAAGTGCTTTTGCATTTATCAGAAACACAGCCAGGGGAGAGGTTTTGGCTTGGAGAGTCTTTGACTCTGTCCAAAGAGGAACATTTATCCTGCCTCTGTGCTCAAGCTGCCTTTCACATAAAAGAACAAGTCAAGATAAATCAAAAGGGAATGTGACGTGAGACTGAACTTAATACAAGAAAGACTTGATTCAAGTGTCCCAAAGAGACGGACATGCATCACATTATGAGCTCTGGATCACAGTTCCGTCTTCCCACCAGTCCTGGGACAAAGTAAAATAAAAATAAAGTTTTCTGAATAAATGGTACTAGGCACGTAATCCCGAATAACAATTACTCCAGAGACGTGCCACCTTCTGTGAAAATGTAAAGTTTGATCTTTTCTTCAAATTTCAAATGCATGAACTCTTTGAACTTAAAGAAAAGAAACTTGAAATGTTCAAGAGGTTTCAGCTGAATGCATAACCTTGAACTACTTGATTTATTCTGCACTTTCGTTTTCACATGTATTTAGGCTTTGTATTTGGAGGCACCCCTCAGACGATGCAATCTGTTCTTTTTTAATGGTCTTGGTTCTGCTTCTCCTCTGATGAATACTCTTGTCCATCTGGATGCCAAGCTCAAGAAATGGACTCCTGAAGTGCTTTCCACTAGAGTGTCCTGCATTTATCTTTCCTGGAGGATCTGCAGAGTGCCAGGGCATACATAAAGGGTGCCTCCCATGTTATGAGAGTAAGGTGGCTGGAGCAGGTGGATGGAAACAATGATGGGCTTCTATGGCATCACACATGATGGGAAGGGCAGTCAAAGCACTCCCCATATGATTTTAAGCTAGGAATGTGTGATTTTTAAAAATCAGGTGTTTCGTATTAAGCCTGCTGATGGGAGTTTATGTTACTCTCCCAGGTCTGCACAGACACTCCGGCATCCTCGCTGTGTCTCACACTGGGACAGTGTGTAGAACAAACCACTGATTCTCTGCTTCTCTGTCCTTACATCTGCCCACACTGAGAAATGTTTTCAGGCCATTCATTTTCATGCTCATGTATTTCTTGAAATATGGAACCAATTTGCTTTTTATCCAACAAGATTATGACTTTAAAATCTCCCTCTTCCTCCCTCATTTTTTCCCACTTATAAATCTCTTCTCACTGCTTAGGTGATGTGGTCTAATTACATCTTTGTGAAGCTCTAGGATCTCTGTGCTTATTTTGTGCATGCTGTATGGACATTTGGAGTCCTCTGTAGCAGTCTTTAATGTTTTTGTCTAGAATACTGGGCATCTCTCATATCTCAATTAAATTTCTAAGAAGATAAAGTCTATCTTGCCTGCCTTAGTTGTTTTGTTGCAGCTTCCCCACCCTTATTGTCTCCAGGCTGATTTTTCAAATCACTTGATCAAATCAAGGGGTCTCCAGGTAAAAAATTTTGCTCTGTTTGTGTGAGATGCCTGCCCGTGGGAAGCCATTTATTGCTGTATCTGAAGCATCAGCCAGAAAAACAAACCTTTCAGTAACACAATATTTATAACTCTGTTCACTTCCATTTTCCTTTTTATTCATCCAGACTGTGAATCTTTTTGGAAACCAAGAGAAATGGAAACGTTGCCAGTGATCTGTCATCTTTCCTTCTCTCAACATATTTCCCTTGAGGTGATGGTCATCATGTCCCCATGTGGTCAGTAGAGTCTGGCTTCAGGTGAAAGGTGAAAGTGTTAGTTGCTCAGTCCTGTCTGACTCTATGCATTCCCATGGATTGCACCCACCAGGCTCCTCTATCCATGGAATTCTCCAGGCAAGAATACTGGAGTGAATTGCCACCAGGAAAGCTTTTTGGCTTCAGGGAGTATGTGTGATTTGCTTGATGGGCTTCCAGCCATGAAGCAGGTGTGCATGCGAGCATGCTAAGTTGCATCAGTCGTGTCTGACTTTTTGTGACCCTACGGGCTGCAGCCATCCAGGCTCCTCTGTCCATGGAGATTCTCCAGGCAAGAACACTGGTGTGGGTTTCCATGCTCTCCTCCAGGGGATCTTCCCAACACAGAGATTGAACCCCCATCCCCTGAGTCTCCGGCATTGCAGGCAGCTTCTTAACCCCTGAGCCACCAGGGAAGCCCCACAGAGCAGGCACAAGTCCCTGAACTCAGCTTTACCACTTACTGGCTGCATGTCCTGCACTTACAGTCTCCGCTTCCAGATGAAACCTCTTCTTGGTCCAAAAAGAGTTGTTCTCATACCTTTATTACTCGCCAGAATTTGTCCATTTCACTTTCCCTGCTATAAAATTTTGAACAATGCATTTTTCAGGCCTATGTTTTCAACAACCTTTAGATATAAAATATGGGAATTCTGGTGTTAAGAGCAGAATGAAGTTCTGCGTAGTCATTTGTATACATGTGAATATCAACCGTTAGAAGAAATAAAAATCTGTCAATTAAATGAATGCCTGTTATAGGTGATGAACTCAAAGTAGAGTAGATATATATTAAATTATAATTAGCGAAAGAATTAAACCTTGTGTTAGCAAAGGTTTGCTCATCTGTAAAATGGGGACTATATTATATTTCTCTCAAGTATTTCTTATAAAGAGTAAATGTGGTAATTCGTGTAAGGCTAAGTTCTTCTGGGCATGGCACATAGTAAATATGTAAACCTTATGTATCATTTTTAGTAAATAAAAAATGAGAAGGAGTTTAAAACATGATTATAGACACAGCTGGGAGATATTGCAGCCTTGGCTCAGACCATGGCAATAAAATGAATATCAAAATAAACTGACTAAATTGAAGTTTTTGGTTTCTCAGTAAAAGTTTCTTCCCACTACACTGTAGTCTTTAATAGAGTGTACAGTGCCATTATGTCTAAAAAAAGCAATGTAAGTACCTTAAATAAAAAAAATACTTTATAGGTAATTATTGAGAACCATCATCTGAGCTTTTAGTGAGTCGTAACCTTTTCACTGGTGTGGGATCTTGTCTCAGTGTTGATGGCTACTGAAGGCTGATGGTGGTGGCTGCTGAAGGCTGGAGTGTCTGTGGTAGTTTCTTAAAATAAGACAATAATGAAGTTTGCTGCTTTGATTGCTTCCTGCTTTAACTAATGATTTCTCTGCAGCATGCAATGCTGTCTGACATCATTTTACCTGCATTGAAACTTCTTTCAACATGGAATCAATCCTCTGACCCTGTCACTGCTTTACCGATTAAGCTTATGCCATACTTTCTATCCTTTCAATGGCATTTCTGTAATCTTCATAGCATCTTCACTAGGAGTAGAATCCACCTCAAGAAAATACTTTCTTTTCTCATCCATAGGAATCAATGTCCCGTTTGATCAACTTTTAATATGAGATTGCATATTCAGTCACAGGGTGAGACTTCACTTCTAATTCCAGTTCTTTTCTATTCCCACCATGTCTGCAGTTCCTTCGTCCCCTGAAGTCTTGGATCCCTCAAAGTCATTCATGAGTGTTGGAATCAACTTCTTGCAAACTCCTGGTCATGTTGACATTTTGACCTAGTCTTACAAAACATGAATGTTCTTAATCGTGTCTATAATGGTGAATCCTTTCTAGAAGGCTTTTAATTGACTTTGCAAAGATCCATCACAGGAATCACTATGTATGGCAGCGGAAACCTTGTAAAATGCATTTCTTAATAATAAGACTTGAAAGCCAAAATTACTCCTTGATCCATGGGCTGCAAAACGAATGTTATATTGGAGAGCATGAAAGCAGAATTGGTGTCTGAGTATATCTCTGTCAGAGTATAATTCAAAATAGTAAGTCAGCATTGACTTCAACTTTATATACATCACCAGCTACATTAACCCCTAACATAAAAGGCTATCTTTTGAATCTTTGAAGACAGGCATGGACTTTTGCCCTCTTGCTTTGAAAATCCTAGATGGTATGCTCTTCAAAAATGAGGTTATTTTCTCTACACTGAACATCTATTGTTTAGTGCAGCCAGTTTCATCAATGATCTGAGCTAGATCTGGATAACTCGCTGCAGCTTCTGTATCAGCACTTGCTGCCTTCCCTCACTCTTTTATTACACAGACAGCTGTTATGCAGACAACTTCTTTCCTTAAACTTTATGAAATAACTTCTGTTGATTTCAAGCTTTTCTTCTTCAACTTCCTCATCTTTCAGACTTCATAGAATTGAAGAGAGTTAGGGCCTTGCTCTGGATTAAGCTTTGGCTTAACAGAATGTTGTGGCTGATTTGATCTTCTGTCCAGACCATAACAACTTTCTCCTTATCAGCAATAAAGCTGTTTTGATTTCTTACCATTAGTGTAATCACTTGAGTAACACTTTTAATTTCCCTCGAGAACTTGCCCTTTGCATTCACAGCTTGGCTAACTCTTTGGTGCAAGAAGCCTCCCTTTCAGCCTCTCTCAGCTATCTACATGCCCTCCTCACTAAGATTAGTCATTTCTAGCTTTTGACTCTGCCTTTCACTTGAAAACTTAGAGGATGTTGTGGGTTATTAATTGGCCTAATTTCTACCTTGTTGTGTCTCAGGGAAATAGGGAGGACTACAGAAAGAGAGAGGTGGGAAGCAACCGTGGGGTGGAGTAGTCAGAACATTTATCAATTGAGTTCACTGCCTTATATGGGACTTCCCAGGTGGCGCTAGTGGTAAAGAACCTTTCTGCCAATGCAGGAAAAATAAGAGATGAGGATTCGATCCCTGGGTTGGGAAGATCACCTGTAGAAGGAAATGACAACCCACTCCAGTATTCTGGCATGGAGAATCCCATGGACAGAGGAGCCTGATGGGCTACAGTACATGGGGTCGCAAAGAGGTGGACACAACTGAAGTGACTTAGCACACTTATGGGTGTGGTTTGTGGAGTCCCCAAATTATAAAGGAACGTCAAAGATCACTAATGACAGATCACCATAAAAATATAATAATAGTGAAAAGGTTTGAGATATTGAAAGAATTTCAGGAATGTGATGCACAGACATGAAGCAAGCAAATACTGGTGGACTTGTCCTAAACAGTGTTGTCACAAATTCAGTTTGTAAAGAAGGCAATATCTGTGAAGCTCAGTAAAGTACAGCACAATAAAATAAGGTATACTTGTATATATTTTATAATTCAAACAGAATCCATTGCTTCTGGGGATAGAGAAGTTTAGGTAAATACTGGGACATTTATATTCAGTAGACTTGTTATATGTGAATAAATACAGTTAATAAGTGTCTCAGTAAAATTTATATTTTCATAGACATAATCAACTTTGGGACAAATTGAGTAGCCCCATTTAAAAAAAAATTGTTCCATCAATATAAATACTACAACCTCATCCTCTCTGCCAAAATTTTCTGCTCAGCATCTCCCACAAAAGAATCTGAGATGCGACCTCCAGAGATTGCAGTGGGGTCATTTGGAATCCCCACACCCACCGTCAAATTGGATGTTTGGGAAATCCAGGAGCGAGATCTCCATGACTTAATCAGATCTCCACCCAGGGGGTTTGTCCAAGGGGGCAGGAATCCAAACCCTAAGCTGAGATACAGGGGTGAAGCTCCTGTTTAGAGGAGAGCCATTGAAATTCTCACATGGCAGGAGGGTGTTTTAGCCACAGACTTTCAGACCCAGAAGAAGCGGGAGCACCAGGAAACCTGCATGGATGGTGCACGGCACAGTTCTCTGACGCTGAGGAGTGTCTGCAGCTTGGGGAACACGAGTGCCCAGGCTTTGTCTCCTGGGGCATCGTGGGCTGGGCCTTGCGTATGGCATGGATGCGCCCTAGTCTGATGGAATGGCTCAATATACCAGACTTGCTCACAGAAAGCTTGGGTGTGAAACTGTCATGAGTTAGGAGTGTATGTTGTATATGGGATGTGTCTGGGTGTGTACATGTGTGTGTTTGTAGGGTGTGTCTGTAGATACAGAAGGGGAAGACCTACAGTGAAACTGATTTTCAACACACACACACACACACACACACGCACACACAAACCTGAGATGAGCATAGTCAGCAATAACAATGACTAGCATGGATTGCGGACTTAGGAAACTAGGCTTTAAGCTAGAAATTTTTTTTATTAAAGGTTTTTTTGATGTGGATCATTTTTAAGGTCTTTATTGAATGTGTTACAATATTGCTTCTGTTTGATGCTCTGTTTTTTTGGCCCTAAGGCATGTGGGATCTTCTCTCCTCAACCAGGGATCAAACCTACCTCTCCTGCATTAGAAGATGAAGTCTTAACCACTGGGCCAGCATGGAAGTCCTTTATGCTAGACTTTTAATATAGATTATTCATCGAGAAACTTCGGTGGTAGTTCTCACTATTCCCCAGAGAACATTTAAGGAAGTAGAAACTCAGAGCAGTGGAGTTACAAGGCCATGATGTTGCGGGGATAGTGCTTTGAGCTGGATTTGGTCCAGCTTGGCTGCATACCTAATCCATGGTGTCATGATCTTCAGTCATCAGAGAGGAAAATGAGTACAGTGAAGAAAGAGCCACATCCATTTCCTAAAGCACTCTTAATAGAAATAGAGATGATAAACATTATAATGGTAATAAGATGATCGATTCTTATATTTGACAAATATATTACATTTGACAAATACTTAATACTTGTTAACTGTCTTACTGTTGGAAGGTTAACATTAATCATGATTGTATTTAATCCTCAAAATAAGTTTGTAAGAGAACTAATGCCATTCCTTGGTTTTTTTCTTAAAGTGCATCTCAGAGAAGTTAAATAAATGCTTTTCAATATTACATACAGGGCTATGCTTAAAATTCATTGTTTTCTCTTATGGTTGCCAGGGGAGAAGGGTGGGGGAAGAGATAGTTAGGGAGTTTGGCATCGACATGTACACACTGCTGTATTTAAAATGGATAACCAGTAAGGACCTACTGTACAGCCCAGGGAACTCTGCTAAATGGTATGTGGCAGGCTGGATGGGAGGGGAGTTTGGGGGAGAAAGGATACATGTATTTGTATGGCTGAGTCGCTTTGTTGTGCATCTGAAATTATTATACTGTTAATTGTCTATAGTCCAATATAAAATAAAAAGTTTAAAAAATCCATTGTTTTTGGATTTTTTCCCACTATTCTACTTTGCATTAGGAATAATGCTGTGAAGTACAAGCTAATAATGAAATTCACCTGGAAAAATAACAGCTTCTTTCCAAGTTCCATTTCTTTTTCCCTATTTTTAAAATGTAGTTTACTCAAGTATGATTTACAATCAAAATTGTATTTCTGTTTTATCCATGGAGCAGGAGTTGAAGAAGAAATGATTGGAATGGATAAGTTTTAACCAAACTTTCTAGAACCAAGCACATTCTAATGATATTAATACTCTAATAATAGTAGAAATTGAGATGGTGGGTGTCTTTTGGCACAGGATGGATAGCATCTTGAAGTCCTAGATGGAAATACGGTATGCTTTATATTCAATATTTAGAAGACAGATACATTACCCATATTAAAAAGAAGCAGATAATTAGAAGTGCTTACTTGGAATGTAATCCTTTCTCTTCTCTTATCCTGGCTGGGCTACGGCTCTGCCCATTATCATCTGTTCCATCTGTCAGCACCCATCGCAGGAGCTATGTGGGTATACTGTGCCTGCAGCCCACTCTTGCATTCTGAAATAGACGTGTATCCTTTCTAAGATCCCGGGAGGGGCTGTTACAGGAGCTCTGTGGTTACCCCACAGGAAGGGGTCTGTGTTCTGATCTTACATTTTTAGCAGGCCGCAGCTGTACTCATATCTCCGTTGCAGAACCCTCTATCAAGCTATCCTATTTGTAGATAATTGTCCAGGAACCAACGCCTGGATGGACCCCTGCTAAACATAGAGGTCAGGGCTGTGAAACGAATTGGAGCTGGTCATCAGAGATGATAAAGATGTAACAGCTGGTAACTGAAAAGAAAGGGAAATCTCTCCTCTCTTCTTTACTCTGAGGGAATCAATGGAAGAGGAGAAAATATGTTTAATTATGAAGTTAAACATTTCCCATGTGAGTTGGTGCTTTGGTTCAAAAGTTCTCCCTTTTGTTTTGATGCCTACTTTCCTGAAGGAAAACTCAGAATTCATAAAGCAGTAACAGGCCTGGAGCTCTCAGCAGATTAATGTATAACATTTCACTGCTCTGCCTCAATTGGTTTCCAGATAGATACCCACACATAGCAGATGAAGAATCCAAAACTAGACAATTGGAAATATTTGAATTTTTAAAAGCTTGAGATTGGATATGATCTTTCAGATGTTTGGAGTTACTGAATAATTTCAATTAATGGCAGAAATATTCATGATACACTTGCTGTTATCTTTTTCCTGTATACCATTTTTTTCTTTTCTTTTTAACTTTCTACAGTAAGTAAGTAAGTGTTAGGTGCTCAGTTGTGCCCGACTCTTCACGACACCATGGACTGCAGCCCACCAGGCTCCTCTGTCCATGAGATTTTCCAGGCAAGGATACTGCAGTGAGTTGCCATTTCCTTCTCCCGGGGATCTTCCCAACCCAGGGATCAAACTCGGGTCTTCTGCACTTTAGGCAGATTCTTTACCAACTGAGCTACAGGGAATCCCAACTTTCTACAGGAAACAGGTAAATAAGAATTGCCAGTGCATAACTTTTTTCAGACATGATCCTCCCAGGAAAATTCCATTCTTTGGTGAACCCAGATGCTGAAGGGAATGGAGGGATGATTGTCTTAATTTTCCAGTTGTACACTTTTTGTGCATGAAACACTTGTACCATGCATCTCTGTTCGCCCAGTGCCTTGCACACTATAGATTTTTAACAATTGGAATGGAATTAGAAAATGATAATGGATGTTTCCCACTTCATTGATGTCCAGGCAAATGCTGAGATGATACAAGTGATCTATAATATAACTAATTATGTGGTACCATATGAGGATTAAAAAAATGATGAAACAGCCCCATTTTAAACTTTTTCTTTTTTAAACACAGAAGCAAAAACTGGTAGTATTCATTATTTCTGTCCTGTGTTAAATATCCTTCAAGTAACACTCATGAAGTTGATAACCTAATTCAGTGTCAATTTCCAGCTTACTTGAGCATTTATATCGCAGATTCAGCTATATAGAGGGACTGACCCAACATTTTCTTTTGCTACTCAGAATTCAGGGATGAGGGAGTGTGGCCAAGATGGTGGAATAAGAAAGCCCTGAGCTTACCTCCCATAGACACATCACAATTACACAGTAATTACAAAGCAACTATAAGAATGACCTGGAAACTAAGAGAAAAGACTTTTCACAGCTGAGGATATAATGAAAGAACGACAATGAGATGAGTAGGAGTGATGGAGATGAAATAAAGTTCCATATCCCCAGGTGGGAAACTCACACACAGGAGGATAATCAAAACTTCAGAGGTTCTTCCTAAGGAGTGAGTGTCTAAGTTCCACTCTGAGCTCCCTAGACTGGGGATTCTGCACCAAGAACATTTGGCTTTGAAAACCAGTGGGATCTGCATATGGGAGAGCTAGAGGGTTGTAGGAAACAAAAGTTTGCTCTTGAAAGGCTCACACAGAATCTCACCTGCTTCAAGATCCAATAGAGATGCAGTGTTTTGAGAGATAATCGGATCAGTCTTGTTGACCTTGGAGAGCCTCCTGGAGAGGCAGGAGGTAACTGGGACTCCCTCTGGGAATGTAAACGCTGGTGGTAGCCAAATTTGGGAGTTTGTTTTGCCTCAAGGACACTGGTGTTAGCTAGCACCATTTTGGAATTCTCCTTTCAGTCTATTAGTGATGAGGGCTCACCCTCTCATTATGCAGTCAGTACCAGGTCCAGGACACACCAGCCAGAGCAGCAAGCCACACGGGCACCCAGTCACACCCACAGTGTGCTGGCACCAGCTCTGGAACCTCCCTAGTCCTTCAAGTAGCCTCTCTGGGACCTGGTTCCAGGCACTAGCAGGGTGGTGCCAGTCCTGGGCTCACCAGGTTGTACAGCCAGCCAAGGAAGTGGGCCAGTAACCTCTGTACAAGGCAGGGCCTAGCAGCCAATCAGGCAAGGGACTGGCCCCATCCACCGGTGTGCCCGTAGTCAGACCGGGCACAACAGAGGGGTACGTGCAATCCAAATGGGAGGCACCCTCAGCAGACATAGCTCTGGCAAGCAGAGGGGAGTGATCTGCAGGATGTCGCCTATGTCAGGCTACTTCTCTAAGTTTGGGAAACATAGCCACCTTTGTTGTTGTTCAGTGGATTAGTCGTGTCTAACTTTTTGTGACCCCATGGACTGCAGCACTCCAGGCTTCCCTGTCTATCACTGTTTCCTAGAGTTTGCTCAAACTCATGTCCATTGAGTCAATGATGCCATCCAATCATCTCATCCTCTGTTACCCTTTTCTCCTTCTGCCTTCAATCTTTCCTAGCATCAGGGTCTTTTCCAATAAGTCAGCTCTTTGCATCAGATGGCTGAAGTATTGGAGCTTCAGCTTCAGCATTAGCCCTTCCAAAGAATATTCAGGACTGATTTCCTTTAGGATTGACTGGTTTGATTTCCTTGCAGTCCAAGGAACTCTCAAGAGTCTTCTCCAGCACCAAAGTTCAAAAGCATCAGTTCTTTGGCACTCAGTCATCTTTATAGTCACCCTATCTAATAAAAATAAAATAAAACAAAAAATAATTAAGCAAAATGAGGTGATACAGCAATATGTTTCAAATGAAGAAATAAGGTAAGAAGAACTAAGTGAAGTGGAGAGAAGCAATCTTACCCAATAAAGAGTTCAAGATAATGATCCTAAGGGTGCTCAGAGAATTTGAGAGAAGAATGGATAAACACAGTGAGAAGTTTGCCAAAGAGAAAGTATAAAGAACTACACAGAGCTAAAGAATTCAATCACTGAAACAAACAAATAAAAAATAGGATGCCCACTCTCACCACTTTATTGAACATAGTATTGAAAATCCTAGCCACAGCAATCAGAGAGGAAAAAGAAATAAAAATAATTCAAACCAGAAGGGAAGAAATAAAACTGTCACTGTTTGCAAATGAATACTATATATACAAAATCCTAAAGATGCTGCCAGGAAATTATTAGAAGTAATATGTGAATTCAGTAAAGTTGAATGACACAAAATTAATATATAGAAATCTGTTGCATTTCTACACATTAACAATGGACTATCAGAAAGAGAAATTGAGAAAAAAAATCCATTTACAATTACATAAAAATAATAAGATACTGAGGACAGTGGCTCAGACGGTAAAGCGTCTGCCTACAATGTGGGACACCTGGGTTCAATCCCTGGGTTGGGAAAATCTCCTGGAGAAGGAAATGGCAATCCACTCCAGTATTCTCGCCTGGAAAATCCCACGGATGGAAGAGCCTGGTAGGCTACAGTCCGAGGGTTACAAAGAGTCAGACACAACTGAGTGACTTCACTTTCACTTTCACTAAGGAATACATTTAACCAAGGAGGTGAATGACCTGTACTCTGAAAACTGTAAGACATTAATGAAAGAAACTGATGGCATCACAAAGAAACAGAATGATATACTATGCCCATTATGTTGACACATTTTTAAAAGCAAATTGATTGACAATTTTTTTATTTGTAATAGCATGTATTTCAATTAATTTTTCAATTTCCCTAACCTAGTTGATATTCCAGAAAATCCCTGGCTCAGGGATTCATTCTGTTGCAAAAGTTACTCTGCAAGTCTTTTCCTAGTTCTGACTGTTTTGCAGATTAGTAATGCTAGAAAGCTTGATGATGTAAGAGAGAGCAAGCTGGAGGAAAATTCCAAAGAAAGATCAAGGTGGTTAGGTGAAGAATGCATTAATGTAGGAAAACCTAAACAATAAGAGAAGTTTGACCCTCATGAGATAAAGAGAAGGCATTGGTGGAAATGATGAAGTGTGTGTGGATGTGTGTGTGTGGATGTGAGTGTCTGTGTGTATGTGTGTGTATTGGAGGGAGGTGAGAAGAAATTAATGCTGGAAAAAAATTATACCAGAATTGCTTGAATTAAAAAAAAAGACATCTCCTATGGGTGGACAAATTGCCAAAGAACTGTTTCTTACATAGAACAAATTATCCAAAATGTGGAAGCCACATGCCTCAGTCCAGACAATCGGTTTACATTCTGCCCCTCAGCAGTGAAGTGCACATATGAACATCTGTATGCAGCAACTCCTAGAAACTCTATTTTATTTTTAAAATTAAAAATACGGCTCTGCCTCTCAGGTAAACACATTGATAGTCAATTGGAGGGAACTAATGTTTATTTAAAATAACCAGTGAGTCAAATAGGAGTGGTACCTTATTAGGAAGATACAGTGAATGATGGAAGAACAGGGTGTCTTGTGACAGCATCTGCAACTGTGTCAACCAAGTCAAGCATCTGAGCTGTAGGGCAAACAGTGGATGATTCAACTGTGAAGGTGAAGGCACGAGGCAGGAGGACAAGAGGAAAACAGCAAAGTGTCAGCCCGAGTGTTGTTCACAGCATGGACAATGAGGGCAAGGTGAGGCTGGTGAGGCCCGGAGAGACTGCAAACACGGAAGGGTCAGGGGCTGGCAGATGTGAACCTGGAGAGGAGAAGCTGTGGGAGCATGCAAGTGAACAAGCTGGAAGTCCAGAGTGTGGGAACACAGCACGGGGTCTCGGGACTCAAGATGACGCTTCAGTGTGGGTGACGACAAGTCCCCAGCCGATGGATGACCACTGTGCTGTGCGTCAGAGGGTCGCTGGAGCACAGGGTGGCAGGGAGCCATGCTCACGTCAGTTGGTGTGCTAGTTTGCAGAGATTTTAAAGTCTTCTAGTGTGATTTTGGGAGTCGTAGTAGAGAGGAAAACTGGGAGTAGGGGCGAGCGGAGAGATGGGGCCAGGGAGTGAGAATGCATGTGTCTGTAATGAATCTCAGCAGAGGGAAAAAGAGAACTGGGAAGGTCATGTTTCTGTAGTCTGAAAATCCTTTGCAGTAGTCTCATTGGCCGGAGGGGTCTGTGGGAGAATGACTTCCCTCCTCCTCCTCTTTCTTCTATATTTGTTCGTGTTTTTGGCTACACAGTGCAGCTTGTGGGATCTTGGTTCTTTGACCATGGATCAAACCCATGTGACCCGCAGTGGAAGCATGGATAGAGTCCTAACCGCTGGACTTTCAGGGAATTCACTTTTTTTTCTTTTTTTAATGTTCACAGCTCCTTTATTCATAAAAGCTCTAAACTGGAAACAACCCAAATAGCTAGATAATAGGTGAATAGGTAAACAAATCATGGAATATCCATGAATGAAATCTACCACCATAATCATAAGGAATCAACTTAGATACTACAATGTGGATAATTCTCAAAATAATTATGCTGAGTAGAAAAAAACAAACATAAAAGAATATACTGCTTGAATCCATTTACCTGAAGTTACAGTAGTGAAGGAGGAAAGCAGAGTGCAGATTGCCTGGGGAGGAAGGGCAAGGTGGCCCAGGAATTACAGAGAGGCACAAAAAGTCTTCAGGAGGGTGGCTGATTTATTCATCATCTTGGTTGCAGTAATGGCTTCACAGGTGTATGCACATGTCAAAACGTATTAAATTATATAATTTGGACATGTGCAGTTTGTTACAGATCAATTATATATCAAAAATTTGTTAAAATGATACTTACCCCTCCAATAAAATTAATATATCCTTTTGAAATCTAATTTTCCAGCTTTGGATTTCTTCTTTCAACAGTAACTATTTCTCTCCATTCTCCTCTTGTTTGCATAATTCCTGATGAGAAGTCTGCTTTAGTACTTACCCTTGATCCTCTATAGGTGAGATTTTTTTCATCTGGGCTTCTTTCAAGACTTTGTCTTGGTTTTTGTTTTCTGTAGTTTGACTATGATATGCCCCAGTGAACATCTTTTTGGTATTTATCTTGCTTGGTGCGCTCTGAACTTCCTGGGTGTGTTGTTGCGTGTCTGTCATTCATTTTGGAAAATTTTTATCAATTACTTCTTCAAATATTTAGCAACCACCTTCCTCAGGCAAAAGGCAGCCACTTGTGAAGTTTAGCAGGAGGAAAGAGTGCATTTGAATGCACTGGGATTCCAGCAACAGTCCCCAGAACCCAATGCCCTTAGGATGAGTTTAGCTCCTGAAGGAGTCTCTCTCCCTCTGCCTTTCGAAAAGCATCAAGAATTAACCTAAGCTTTTTTTTTTTTTTTTCCTTTTTTTTCCCTTTTTCAATGGTGCTCCTACTGCTCTCAAGATTATTTCTATTTCTAGTAAGACAATGTTCTTTCAAAGACAGTTGTGGCTAAAATAAGTCTCTGTCCTGAGCCTGGAAATGTTGCATGGCTGACTGTTCATTAGGTAGCAAAACACTGGCAATAAGTCAATCAGGTACTTGGGCAGTGTCAGCCTGGGTGGGCACGGGTAAATGACTGGGTGCTTTGCTTCTGCTGTGATATAAAAGTAAAATCTGCATTGCATATTGTTTAGTAATTTAGAACTCAACAAAAGTGATCAGAGTCCTTAAAATGTCTTGGAAGAAGTAACCAGGATAGAGGTTTGCAGAAATAGGTTACAGAACACAGCTTCTGCATTTTCTGTCTCAAAGAAGAGGAAATAAAATTCATATATAATTAAGGAAAATAATAAATGTGATTCAATATACACAATTCTGTAGTGTTTCAAATGGAAAATATGAGCATATAAAGAGAGATAATGGTTCTCCAGAAAATATTATCACCTTGCAAAAGGGGAGGAATTATGGTTAAACTTCTATTACTTCTCTCATGAAATACTTTGAATGGCAAAAAGTCTTGGAGAATCTGCACATTTTATTCTAGTTTTTTCCTAAATCTTACTTGTGAATATGTCCACTTCAATTCAGACAAACCCAGAGGATATTGAAATGCAGTTTGAAGGACAGTGAAGAACAAAGTGTTGGGGTGATGAGAAAACTAGCCCACAGTGTTCTGTAGACAGTACAAGACAGCATCCTTCATGGCTACCTTTTCACCTCAACACAGCTTGCGCAAGCTGACTGCTAGCTGATACGTGCAAGAAGAAGAAAAAACTCTCATATACTACATTTCAAGAAGTATTTTCTAATCATAAAATGGACTCCAGAGAAAATTCAGACAAGGTTTAAAAACAACTGAAAATGCAATATTTATAGGATGAGAAGTAAAAATAAATGCTCATCTGTATCATTTTTGGTTCAGATGAAACTATTCTCAGGGCATGAATAGAAATGCAGATGTAGAGAATGGATTTGTGGACATGGGGGATGAGTAGGATGAATTGGGAGATTGGGATTGACATATATACACTACCATGAGTAAAATAGAGAGCTAGTAGAAACCTGCTGTACAGCACAGGGAGCTCAGTTCGGTGCTCTGTGATGACCTGCTGCTGCTGCAGCTGCTGCTAAGTCGCTTCAGTCGTGTCCAACTCTGTGTGACCACATAGACGGCAGCCCAACAGGCTCCCCCGTCCCTGGGATTCTCCAGGCAAGAACACTGGAGTGGGTTTCCATTTCCTTCTCCAATGCATGAAAGTGAAAAGTGAAAGTGAAGTCGCTGAGTCTTGTCCGACTCTTAGCGACCCCATGGACTGCGGCCTACCAGGCTCCTCATCCATAGGATTTTCCAGGCAAGAGTACTGGAGCGGGGTGCCATTGCCTTCTCTGTGTGATGACCTAGAGGGGTGAAATGGGGACAGTAGTGGGAAGGAGGTTCAACAGGGAGGGGATATATGTATACATATAGCTGATTCAATTCATTGTACAGAGAAACTAACACAATATTGTAAAGCAACTACACACCAATAAAAAAATTATAAAATAAAGGCTTCCAGCCATTGGAGGCATAAAAAAATTCACACCTTATGGATGCCATATTTGATTTCATCCATAGCCTAGCACTCTAAGGGACACTGTATTTCCAAGAAATTAGAAACAACTTCTCTAAGTGTTTGTTTCTCCTCCCACACTATTGTTTAAACAACTGACAGTGTGAATATATCTTACATCATGACACAATGCTCACATAGACATGTGACTCCATGAGATGCATGCTCAAATTTTCATTTTGTCTCTTCTCTTCCATTTTCTTTCATTTTAAAAATGCTAATCTTGACCCCACTACACTGATCTCAAAATCCACTACTATGCTGCCCACATTGACAAATTTACTGCTCACCATAAATTAATGATCATGTGATGATTTGGCTTTTGGTTCCTTTTCTTTCCCCCTTTTAAAGTTCATTTTCCCCTTTTGTGAATCAGAAACATTTTCCACCTTTATCTTTGGAATTCCACTGTGTCTGTCTAAAAGTAAGGGCAGGTCTATGAGCCATATGTGGATAAATCCACGTTGTATCTCCCAAGGCTCACCTTCTGGGATGGGGTGGGGAAAAGGAGCCTCTGAAAACTTCATCTGAACACATTTGGGCTCGGAACCCAGGATACATAGCTCAAGGGGGTGAAACTACTTGTATACAACTTTTTAGATACTCTATGTTGCAGCTGAGAGTCCTGCCTCACATTTTATGGAGAGAAATGATGGGAAGAAGCTCATCTTCCTGCCATCAAGTCCCCTGACTCCACACATCTGTATCCACAGGCTGGATGCTCCATTCTGATGATGGCAGGGTGCCTTCTCCATGCAAAGGTGATGCCTGCTCTCCTACTTGGGGTACCAATCCTGCTCATTTTGGTGAATATTTTGCAGCTGCAACTCTTCTCTCTTCCCCTTCATCACTGCTCCCTCTCTTTCTTGCAGTCACCGATGTAACACTCTACATTGAAACTCCATGGCACACCTGCTCCCGAGCAAAGGTTCTCAGTTGCTGATGCCTCATTTTTCCGCTTCTCTGCACAGCACACCTTGAAAGGGTTGTGCTTGTTTGCTGTATCCATTTAACCTCATCTCCTCACAGTCATTCCTCTGGGCATTGGTTCCCACATCCCCAGGGAATCTGCTCTTGATGGGTTACTGTGATGTCAGAGTTCACTGCTGATGTCAGTTCTTTGGTTCTCCTCTTGTTCATTCAGCAGCTTTTGGCATCACTAACCTTCTTTATGAAAAGCTCCCCTCAAATTCCGATTTTCCTCTCATCTCATTGACAGCTGGTGCTCAATCGCCTTTGCTTGTTCAGCCCTTGCCTATTCTTTTATTTCCTGTAATCCTTATACTTTCTGTTATTATCTAATTTAGTTAGTTTGTGGTCAGTTTCTACCAGGACAAGGATATTTTCATTCTTTTTTGCCCCTTGGTAATCTCCAGCACTTAGAACAGTATGTGGTCTATAATAGTCACTCAGTGCTTTGTTGAATGAATGCCATAGTGTCTTGGATGTATGTGTTTCAAAATTATATAAATGCTATTGTGTTACAGATGATCTTCTCTCTTTGTTTAAGCATAACCCTAAGCATTTAAGACCATCAGTGTTGCTATATGTAGGTAAAATATGAAAGGTTGTTGTTGAATCATGTGAATACACCAGGATTCTTGGCCCCCGGAGGAGAAGAATTCAATCCGGGGCCAGAGACGAGGCTTGATCGCTCAGAGCTTTTGTGTAATAAAGTTTTATTGAAGTATAAAGGAGATAGAGAAAGCTTCTGACATAGGCATCAGAAGGGGGCAGAAAGAGTACCCCCCCTGCTAGTCTTTAGCTGGATGTTATATAGTCACTAGCAGTCTGTTAATGAAAGAAAGGAATGTCTTAAAATTCAGAATGGCACCAGGCCCCTCACCCATAAGATGCATTTTGGGATAATCTTGGCACCAAATGGTTTATCCTGGGCCATAAAATGATTAACTTGAATCTTGAAGAAGGGCAGACCACCATACAAATAGTTTCATTTACATAGATTAGGGGAACAATATCCATACTGGTTTGTCAAGTAGGTTCTGGGCCAAGAGGCGAACCGACTTGGAGACAGAGTTTGGGGTAAAGGCATAGTACATTAACATAGCTTAAGACAAACATTTCCATAAGAAAAAGGCATTGGTTATCTCTAGACTCGAGAATAGCTAACTTCAGGCGAAGCCGGGTGTCATTATGGCAACACAATATTTTAAGAGAAACCTCCCTTTAAATTTGTATAGAGAAGGAAAAAATATTGCTAGTTTGTTTCCTCCTGCCGCTTAAGAGAGATAAAAATGTCTGACACTTGCAGGCTATTTCCTCTATTTGGAGACCCCTGGCCTTCCTGCCTGTTACCCTCTCAAATATATTGCTTTAAATTTTTGCATGGTATTCTCTTCATGTAAGCATCACATTTTATTTGCCTATTTTCATAGAATTAACATTTAAGTTGCTCCCAGCTTGGGATACAATAAATGATAAAACCAAGATTACTTCCATGAATTTTACCTTGTGAACCTGTGAATTTCTCTGGGAGGGTATGCTTAGGAGAAGGACTTGTGAATCATAGGTTATACACCTATGTAATCTATACGTAATAAGTACGGCCAAACTGCTTCCCAAAAGTAATGTACAAGTTGGCAGTCTCACCTAAGGTATTTGGATACTTCCATTTCACTATATATTCCATCAAATTTATAATTCCTTCCTTGCTTTTGTTAAACTGATTGGTGTAGAACATATTTTTTTTTAATATATTAAAAAAATTTATGTTCATACCACTTAATATGGGCACAGATTTCAGTGGTTTTCACATATTATGAAGCATTATTCTTCATTTGATTTTTCCCCAAACACAAAATCATTCTTAGCTTGTGGACTGCAGAAAAACAGGCAGCCAACTTGTTTTGGCTACCAAGGTATGATCTAAGTGGTTGGTAGAATGATATCTTACTGTTGCTTTTCTTTGAAAATGGCTACCTACTAGTACATTTAAACATTATGAACTTATTAATTTTTAGATTTCTCTTTTATTATTTGCCTATTTCCTACCTTTACTGATTTGCATTTTTATTAGTTTTCCTGTATTTGTTTATACTTTTAAGACTCATATATTCTTAATATTAGTCTTTTCAAGTTTTTACATTTCAGTTTATCTTCTCTCAGTCTACCATTTATCAGATGGCTTCCTATTTTTGGTTGAACAGGCATTTCAAATTTTGGTACAGGAAGTTCCAGTAGGTTTTTGATCTCCATGGTTTGTGAATTTTTAATATTATCGAAGAAGTAATTCCTTACTTCCAGATCAAAAAGTTATTCTTCTACATTTTCATCTTTTAGCTGTATGCTATCTTTTACTTTTAAGTCCTTACTTCTGCATGCATCTTGTAGTCAGTGAAATAGACCCAGTTTAATTTTCATGTGAGGTGAACAGTCTTCCCCAAACAAGTTATTTAATGATTTTCCTTTATTATTGATTTGTTGGTACCACTTTTATGTATATCAAATTTTATTTGTTTTATGAGGACTTATTTCTGAGTTTGCTTTTCTGTTCCAAGAATTTATATTTTTAATTGGTACCACAGTATCATGCTATTTTAGTATTATTAACATTAATGGTATTATTGTTACATTGTTATATATTCTATCTTAAATTCTCACATGGCAATTTTCCCATTTTCTTAAGATATTTATTCATGAAAATTAATTCTTTCCTATAAATTTATAAAGAATTTTTTTCCAAAATCCCTTGAAAAAAATTAAGAGTTTTAAATTTGATTACATTAAATTATAAATTTATATGTTAATTTGTGGTTAAATAATATATTTTTCTTTTCTTTTTTTTTGTGCTTTAAGGTTTTAAGAAGTTTCTTTAGAGGGTAGTTTGTTTCCTTGTGAGCTTAGTTCCTAGGCATATATTTTTGATTTGCTCTTGCTGATGTAGAGGGATGGTCCTGATGTAAAATATCATGTATGAAACGAGATGCCAGTCCAGGTTCGATGCACGATACTGGATGCTTGGGGCTAGAGCACTGGAACGACCCAGAGGGATGGTATGGGGAGGGAGGAGGGAGGTGGGTTCAGGATGGGGAACACATGTATACCTGTGGCAGATTCATTTTGATATTTGGCAAAACTAATACAATTATGTAAAGTTTAAAAATAAAATTAAATTAAAAAAAATAAAATCTATGCTGGCAAATTTGTTGTACTCTTTTTCTTTTTAGTAGTATATTACAATTCTGATATGTTTTATATACTTGCCCATAAAAATCTATGAAATGATGAACATTCTACTCAATTAAAAATATGTGGCTTGTTTCCTTTGAGTGTGAAAGTCGCTCATTGTGTCTGACTCTTTGTGACCCCATAGACTATACAGTCCATGGAATTCTCCAGGCAAGAATACTGGAGTGGGTAGCCTTTCCATTCTCCAGGGGTCTTCCCAACCCAGGGATTAGAACCCAGGTCTCCCGCATTGCAGGCGGATTCTTTACCAGCTGTTGTTTTCTTTGCTGGTCTGTAAATATCCAGCACTTCCCCTGTCATGCAGAACAGCAATGATATCAGGCATCTTGTCTTTTCCCTGCATTTAAAGAAGTACATGGGGATTTCTGGGTCTTGGTGCCACAGGTGAGGAACTGGTTGGTCATCACTCCTATTCCACAAAAAAGGAAAAAAAAGAAAAAAAGGAAAAGAAATAAGCTGAACACTTTGAAAATCAATAACTCTTCTTAGATCTTTAGAGATCTGAGGACACAGGGCAGATGACTGCCCTTGAAATTGAAGAGTTTGGCTGATGGAACAAAGAATCACAACTCACAGTATAAAAGCCCAGGGGCAGAATGTAAACTGTGATTAATAAATTGCTGGAGGGCTGCATGGGAAAGTTTGGGCTGAAAACCCAGAGGCCCAGTGTGAGGAGAGCCTCCACAATTTGGTGAGGTTTTATCTCAGGAACTCAATCAGGTTTTCCAAGTAAGAGGCCAAGAAAACTCCCTTCATCCTTTTGCTGGGGGCAGGGTGAGGGTGGGGATGGAGTGTGGGAAAAGTAGCTGTTCTGAAGCACATTCTGATTTTCTTAACAAGGTCTGATCTCAGAGAAACTATTTCACCAGAACCTAACCAACCATCTTTCTGAAGGGAAATCTCCAGCCCCAGCCTGTTCTAGATGTCCTATCTCAACTAAGAAAAACAAATAAGCAAACAAAAACCTAAATAAGAGAAGCATAGGTGCATTAAAAGACTGATACACTGTGATAGAAATATAGGTTCCCTGATTGCTCTTCTTCAGCCAGCCCCCGCCCCCCCCCCCAAAAAAAAATGGTTTTGGAGGGCAAGTTAACATATAAAGTGGTTTTATATAAAACATCAATCATCTTGTCTGTTTTGATAAGCATCAGTACCAGTTCTTTCACTTGAAATGCAATTTGTAACATTGGAGGAAAAGAATTTTGTGATTGTTGAAGTGATTTTTTTTTTTTTTTTTTTTTACAAATCCAAAGGGAAGATACAGTATTGAAAAGACTTTGGAAGAAATCTGCCATATCAGCGTATAAATAGACCCCATGTGACACAGTGAGCAGAGTTGTGCATCTCAAACACTTTAAAGAAGAAAGTATTTAGAGGCAATCTGAGAACAATAGAAGAGACAAAAATAAGGGTTCAAGGGAAACATTAGGCTCCAACACATACAGGCAGGCCAGGCAGTAAACACAGCCTATCCCCACCATGTAAAGTAATCTCTAGGCGAGAACACTGGAGTGGGTTCTGTGCCCGCCTCCAGGGGATCGTCCCAACCCAGGGGTCAAACCCAGGTTTCCTGCATTGCAGGCAGATTCTTTACCACCTGAGCCACCAAGGAAGCCCATGTTAAGTAAAGTGAAAGTGAAGTCGCTCAGTCATGTCTGACTCTTTGCAACCCATGGACTGTAGCCCACCAAGAGACCTCAGTTTCTCTTACCCAGTAACTCATGTTCAGATTACAACAGATAATTGCAAAACATACTAAAAGACAAAAGCAAAAAAACAAAACAAAACAAACACACAGCTTGAAGGGAAGGAATAAGTATGAAAACCAGATTCAGATATGGCAGAGATTTTGGAATTCTCAGATTGCAATTTGAAGCAGCTGTTATTGTAAGCTAAGGGCCACAATGTAAAAAAATGGACAACATGCAAGAACCAGATGGGTAATTAGGCAGAGTGATGTAACCTCTAAGAAAGAGTCAAAAGGAACCCATAAAAAATCAAAAACTCTGCTACAAGAATGAGAAATGAAGAATGGTTCAGGTGGGCTCATCCTAGGATTGGGCACAGTTGAGGAAAGAATCAGTGCTTGAAAAAATGTCAATAGAAGCTTTCAAAATTGACATGCATTGAATGAAAAATAATACACTATCCAAGAACTGTGGAATGACAACAAAAGGTGGAACTATGTGTAATGGGAATACCAGGAGAAGAGAGAAAGGAACATGAAACGTACTTGAAGTAGTAATGATTGATAATTTCTCCAAATAAACGATAGATACAAAAACACAGATGCAAGAAGCTCAGAGAACACCACAGGATAAAAATACATATAAAACCTATGCTGAAGTATACCAAATTCAAGCTGCATAAAATAAAAAATAATGTCCTCAACAAATGCAGAGGGGAAAACACTGGACCCACAGAGCAGCATTAATAAGAATTACATCAGACTTCTTATTAGAAATTATGTAAGCAATAAGAGAGTGCAGTAAAATATTTAATGTGTTGAAAGAAAAGAACCACCAACCTAGAATTTTATATCCAACACAATTATTCTTCAAAAGTGAAGGAGAAATAGAGGCTTTCTCAGATGAACAAAACTTAATAGACTTGATTTGAATAAAATTCTCAAATAAATTCTTCAGAAGGAAGGAAAACTATAGGTCTGATATACATAATACAGTAGAAGTGTTAGAAAAAAATAAATGACAATAAAACAACTATTTTTCTTATTAATTGATCTAATATAAATTTATCCTTTTCCTTATCATAAAGAAATAAATAAAGAAAATTTATTCCTTTTCCTTTTCATCAGAGGTCAGGCAGAATGAAAACCACAATCACAAAAACTAACCAAACTGATCACATGGATCACAGCCTTGTCTAACTCAATGAAACTATGAGCTACTCCATGTAGGGCCACCCAAGATGGATGGGTCTTGGTGGAGAGTTCTGACAAAACATGGTCCACTGGAGAAGGGAATGAGAAGCCGCTTCAGTATCCTTGCCTTGAGAACCTCATGAACAGTATGAAAAGGAAAAAAGATAGGACACTGAAAGATGAACTCCCCAGATTGGTAGGTGCCCAATATGCTACTGGAGAAGAGTGAAGAAATAACTCCAGAAAGAATGGAGAGACAGAACCAAAGTGAAAACAATGCCCAGTTGTGGATGTGACTGGTGATGGAAGTAAAGTTCAATGCTATAAAGAACAATATCCCATAGGAAACTGGAATGTTAGGCCCATCAGTTCAGTTCAGTTGCTCAGTTGTGTCCGACTCTTTGCGACCCCATGAATCGCAGCACGCCAGGTCACCCTGTCTACCACCAACTCCCGGAATTCACTCAGACTCATGTCCATCGAGTCGGTGATGCCATCATCTGCTGTTGTCCCCTTTTCCTCCTGCCCCCAATCCCTGCCAGCATCAGAGTCTTTCCCAATGAGTCAACTCTTCACATGAGGTGGCCAAAGTACTGGAGTTTCAGCTTTAGCATCATTCCTTCCAAAGAACACCCAGGACTGATCTCCTTTAGAATCTGGTTGGATCTCCTTGCAGTCCAAGGGACTCTCAAGAGTCTTCTCCAACACCACAGTTCAAAAGCATCAATTCTTCGGTGCTCAGCATTCTTTACAGTCCAACTCTCACATGCATACATGACCACTGGAAAAACCATAGCCTTGACTAGATGGACCTTTGTTAGCAAAGTAATGTCTCTGCTTTTCAATATGCTATCTAGGTTAATCAAGGTAAATTGGAAATGGTCAAACAGGAGATGGCAAGAGTAAACATTGACACTTTGTGAACTAAAATGAACCAGAATGGGCAAATTCAATACAGACGACCATCATATCTACTACTGTGGGCAAGAACCCTTTACAAGAAATGGAGTAGCCATCATAGTCAATAAAACAGTCTGAAATGCAGTATTTAGGTGCATTCTCAAAAATGACAGAATGATCTCTGTTCGTTTCCAAGGCAAAGCATTCACTATCACAGTAATCTAAGTCTATGCCCCAACCACTAATGGTGAAAAAGCTGAGGTTGAATGATTCTATTATGACTCATAAGATCTTCTAGAACTAACACCAAAAAAAGAGGTCCTTTTCATCACAGGGGACTTGAATGCAAAAGTAGGAAGTCAAGAGATACCTGAAGTAACAGACAAGTTTGGCCTTGGACTACAGAATGAAGTAGGGCAAAGGCTAGCAGAGCTTTGCCAAGAGAACACACTGGTCACAGCATACACCCTCTTCCAAGAACATAAGAGAAGACTCTGCACATGGACATTACTAGATGGTCAACACCAAAATCAGATTGATTATATTCTCTTCAGCCAAAGATGGAGAAGCTCTATATAGTTAGCACAAAGAAGACCAGGACCTGTGGCTCAGATCATGAAATCCTTATTACACAATTCAGACTGAAATTGAAGAAAGTAGGGAAAACCACTAGACCATTCAGATATGACCTAAATAAAACCCCTTAAGATTATACAGTGAAAGTGACAAATATATTCAAAGGTTTAGATCTGATAGAGTGCCTGAAGAACTATGGATGGAGGTTCATGACATTGTTCAGGAGCTGGTTATCAAGACCATTCCCAAGAAAAACAAATGCAACATGGCAAAATGTTTGTCTGAGGAGGCCTTACAAATAGCTGAAAAATAAGAGAAGCTAAAGGCAAAGGAGAAAAGGAAAGATATATCCATCTGATTGCAAAGTTCCAAAGAATAGCAAGGAGATAAGAAAGCCTTCCTAAGTGATCAGTGCAAAGAAATAGAGGAAAATAATAGAATGGGAAAGACTAGAGATCTCTTCAAGAAAATTAGAGATACCAAGGGAACATTTCATGCAAAGATGGGCTAAATAAAGAACAGAAATGGTATGGACCTAACAGAAGCAGAATATTAAGAAGAGGTGGTAAGAATACACAGAAGAAATATACAAAAATGATCTTCATGATCCACATAACCACCATGGTGTGATCACCCACCTAGAGCCAGACATCCTGGGATGCAAAGTCAAATGGGCCTTAGGAAGCATTACTACGAACAAAACTAGTGGAAGTGATGGAATGCCAGTTGAGCTATTTTAAATTCTAAAAGATGATGCCTTGAAAGTGTTGCACTCAATATGCCAGCAAATTTGGAAAACACAGCAGTAGCCACAGGACTGGAGAAAGTCAGTTTTCATTTCAATTCCAAAGAAAGGCAATGCCAAAGAATGTTCAAACCACCACACAATTGCATCATCTCACAAGCTAGCAAAGTAATGCTCAAAATTCTCCAAGTGAGGCTTCAACAGTACATGAACTGAGAGCTTCCAGATGTTTAAGCTGAATTTAGAAAAAGCAGAGGAACCAGAGATCCAATTTCAACATCCGTTGGATTATATAAAAGGCAAGAGAGTTCCAAAAAAAATCTGCTTTTGATTTATTGAATATGCCAAAACCTTTGACTATGTGGATCACATCACAACAAACTGTGGAAAATTCTTCAAGAGATGGGAATACCAGACCACCTTACCTGTCTCCTGAGAAATCTGTATGTAGGTCAAGAAGCAACAGTTAGAAGTGTACATGGAACAATGGTCTGGTTCCAAATTGGGAAAGGAGTATGTCAAGGCTGTATAATGTCACCCTGCTTATTTAACTTATATGCAGAGTTCATCATGTGAAATGCCAGGCTGGATGAATCACAAGCTGGAATCAAGATTGACGGGAGAAATATCAACCATCTCAGATATGCAGATGTTACCACCCTTATGGGTGAAAGCGAAGAGGAAGTGAAGAGCCTCTTGATGAAAGTGAGAGAGGAAAGTGAGAAAGCTGGCTTACAACTCAACATTCAAAAAACTAAGATCATGGCATCTGGTCCCTACACTTTCTGGCAAATAAATGAGGAAACAAGGGAAACTGTGACAGTCTTTATTTTTGGGGGGCTCCAAAATCACTGCAGATGGTGACTGCTGCCATGAAATTGAGACACTTGCTCCTTGGAAGAAAAGCTATGACCAACCTAGACAGCATATTAAAAAGCAGAGGCATTACTTTGCCAACAAATGTCTGTATAGTAGAAGCTATGGTTTTCCAGTACTCATGTATGTGAGAGAGTCATTTCCTAGGCAGGTTGATAAGAAGTCTAGGGTTCCCCAAGGAGAGAGGGGTCTGGAATTCTCAAGGAGGAAGAAAGGATAAACTTTTTTTCCTCTACATTCCTTAGGATTATATAACAATAATGTATCCTGCCTGAGGACAGTCTCTGGCTAATTCTGTTATCTTAAAATGTAAATTATGGGAGTAGGTCTGGTGAGGTCTTTACAACCTCCAGACATTCTTTGGATTCATTGGAGAGTATATAACTCCATTGCTAACACTAGCAAGGGGGTACTCTTTCTACCCTCTTCTGATGTCTATGTCAGAAGCTTTCTCTATCTCCTTTATACTTTAGTAAAACTTTATTACACAAAAGCTCTGAGCGATCAAGCCTCGTCTCTGGCCCCGGATTGAATTCTTCTCCGGAGGCCAAGAATCCTGGTGTCTTTGCGTGATTCAACAACAACCTTTCATATGAATGTGCGAGTTGGGCCATAAAGAAGGCTGGACACTGAAGAATTGATGCTTTTAAACTGTGGTGTTGGAGAAGACTCTTGAGAGTCCCTTGGAATGCAAGGAGATCCAACCAGTCCATCTTAAAGGAGATCAGTTCTGGGTGTTCGTTGGAAGGACTACCATTGAAGCTGAAGCTTCAATACTTTGGCCACCTGATGCGAAGAACTGACTCATTGGAAAAAACCCTAATGTTTGGAAAATTTGAAGGCAGGAGGAAAATGGGGTGACAGAGGATGAGACGGTTGGATGGCATCACTGACTCAATGGACATGAGTTTGAGCAAGTTCCGGGAGTTAGTGGCAGACAGGGAAGCTGGGCGTGCTGCAATCCATGGGTTTGCAAATAGTTGGACATGACTGAGCAAGTGAACTGAACTAAGCTGAATATAACTTTGTTAAAAATAATAGCAAAAATATATTCTGTGATTATAACTTATGGATAAGTAAAATGAATTATAGTAATGTTATACAAAAGGAGAGGGTGGAATTGGGAATACTTTTTTATCAGGTACTTGAACTGCCCAGGAGGTAGGTAATTTGAAAGGGGGTTTGGATTAGTTTTAAATGTATATATCAAACTCAGAAACAACTAAAACTAAAAAGTTTTTGTTTTAAGTAGTTGATATGCTAAGATAGGAGAGAAGATGGAAAAAGACAAAATTTTGAATTAAAATTAGAGAATATAGAAAAAGATCAAAACACACACACACACAAACACACACACACAAGGAAACAAAGGCCAAAAGCAAATAATTTAAAAATAGTAATAAATATGTAGATATTAATCCAGCCTTATCAAATATTCTTTTAAAGATCAAGAGTCTAAATACATCAATTAAAAAGTAAGGGTTGTCAGAATAAATTCAGAAAACAAGTTTAAACTATATGTTGTCTGCAAGAGTCTCATTTGAAATATAAAGACTCAGATAGCTGAAAAAGGTTGGGGAAAAATATAGCACGATAATACTCATAGAAAGAGAGTTACACTAATTTCAGACAGAACAGAATTAAGACCAAGGAAAATTATCAAGGATATAGAGAGACATGACACTGTGATAAAGGAGTTGTAACTACTCATACAGTTGGAGATCTCAACATCTCTGCATCCGTAATAGATCCAGTGGGCAGATCAGTATTGATAGTTGAACAATACCAATAATCAACTAGATTTCCTTCACATCTAAAGGATATTTCAACATTCAGTAGTTGGTTCATTTTTATTGCTGACTCTTCCATTGTATGGTTATATCCCAGATATTTTATCCATTCACATAATGAAGGAATTTGAATAGTTTCCAGTTTTTAGCTTTCACAAATCAAGTTATTAAAAGCAGTTGTGTACAGGTTTTACTCATAATCTCTGAGTGCTAGTCTGCTCCACAGATCCATTTTTATCTCTTTTCCAATGACACATTGTGGATTTACAGTAAATCAGAGTTTGATTCTTCAATCTGTATTATAATTTTTCATATCTCTTGTTTATCTATGTATTTTAATTAATTGACTTATCTTGATTATTGTATTTTTCACCTCCAATCTTTCCATTTGGTTCTTCTTTCTAACTTCTGTTTCATTTCTATATTTCCATTTGTTTAAGAGTTCTGAAAATTGATTGTTAGATAATTTCAGTGTCTTAATTTTAGTTTGAAATCTGGTATCCTATCCCATGTAAGTTGAGATTTTCTTTGTATGTGAAATAATTTTGGTTTGTATTCTGGACATTTGGATGACTGAAACATATTTTAATGTTATATATTAAATATGAGTTTTAACTATTTTATATTGCAAATACATTAAGAAATTGGTTACAGCTAAATTTTTAATTATTCTTGAATAAAAGACTGTATGATCATGAAAAGAGAGGGCACATTCTTTCGAATTTCTTCATATCAACTTTATTTATATTTGATACCTTTTATTCTATGTCAGTTAAAATGATAGATGAGTTATGTTTATGTAATTTATTTAGTCTTCTCCTAGTCTTACAGAATTAAGAATATATATATAGAAACAATGGTTTTCCTAGTGGGTAACTTAAACATTATGTACAATGTTTAAGTTCTGCATCCATGGGTATAACCAACTATGGGTCAAAATATTTGAAAAATAAATTTGAGAAAATTGTTGCTTGCTGGCCATTATTTACATAGCATTGACATTGTAATAGACATTATAAGTAATCTAGAAATGAGTTAAAGTGTATCAGAGGTTGTGCATCGGTTATGTGTAAAAGTATGCTGTTTCATATAAATGATTTGAGCATCCACATATTTTGTTATCTGCTGATGTCCTGGAACTAATCCCTCAGGGATACAAAGGGACTACTGTAGTTTATTCTTTGTCACAGGTATGGTGGAAGGCATCTAGGAAGCTAGATTTCTGTTCATAGTTTATATTTAGACTAGCTTTTATGTGCCGCTTCCAGTGTAGCTAACCAAGGTCATTTTTGCATACTAGATGCCTAATGTGATGGTGAGAAGCCCTACGACCTGACTTTTTGGGGCAGCTATGTCAGGGGATGTGGAGCCTTCCAGCATGGCTGCTTTCAGATTATTTCAATTCCGAAAGCTTGAAGAGTTCTGGATACCTTATACTTAGATGTACTATGCTTTGATTTTGCCTTCAAAACTGGGTAGAGAATTGGGATTTTGCCACTAGCAAGAGGAATAGACAGGGAGGAGTTAATTGGCTGTGCCCACATGCAATTTCACTCCAAAGGATGACTTGCGTGTATTTTACTGCCTTTTCCTCTAACTGTATCTACTATATTACTCAGTTGGTTAGAATTGAAGTAGTCTAGGTACAGATGGCATTTACTACCAAATTGTTTGACCCCTTGTGTCTCAAAAACCATGCGTCTTCACAAGCAAACCCACAAGCTGCCACCTGCAGCTTCAGACACGTGCTGGCACTAGACCCCTGTGGATGTCAGTCTGTACACCATCGGCTGAGATGGTTCCACGTGAGCCCCTGAGCTCTGGCTCGGCTTGTTTCCTGACGATTCGGCTTCTCATTCCTGTGTCTGAACATCCACTTTGGAGCTCCTTCTGTTCCCTTGGACTTTTGTCTTTCTCCTGAAGACCAACAATTAGGATGATAACCTGGTTAAGAGAATAGAGCATTGTCCACTCTTTCCATGGCACCAAACAAAGTCCAACAAGCCCCAGACCTACTTTGCTGGGCCTTGTGGAAGGTGTCACGCATTCAAATCTTCTCTGAGCCTTGATGACTTTGCTTGTCAGGAGATCAGCCCAGCTCCTGGCCGCTTTTCTGCTTTCTCTCTGCAGGACTTGCCAACTTTTCGTGATCTGTGTTCACTCTTCCATTCTCCAGGGTTGACCCCATCCCAGAACACACATCTGTTTCTGAATTTCCGACTACTAGTCTCTCCTGTGAACTATATCTGTTAACCCCTTTGAAACTGGCTGGTCTTAAGTTCAAACTGAGACTTTGGCCAGTGTAATAGCACTTTTCTAAGTCTTGGCTGATTTGGGGTCAGTTTTACTGGGTTTCTTAAGCTAACTTAGCAACTCATGGCCCTGTGGTGCTTAAGATTCAGCCTGTCTCTTTCTACTTCCATTATTGCCCTGAAAATGAGAGTTCAGAGCACATCATTTTATAAATAGCATAGATTTTCTTTTCAGATGCATTTTCTTCCCCTCCTTCCCAGTGGAGATCATTTGTGAGATTTCACTCACTCACAGAGCCTTGTGAGTTTCCTTTTTCCTGCAATTTATCCCTGTCTGCTTGGCATTTCACTACCTCTGAGATCTGCAAAATAGGCTATTTCATGGCATATTCCATTTTATACCATTTATAAAGGTGTGAAAGCTAGGTCTAGCAGCATTGTGGGAGAGATCAAACCGTTCACTTTTATTTATCTGATGTTCCAAGAAAAAATATTAAAAATGTGAAAAATGCATGGTATGTTAGATGAGTGTGTGGTGAGGAGAGGATGGTGACAGCTATTGTTATAAAGATGAAGGATCCAGAGTTCCTGCCTCTGAAAGAGAAGGTACCAATACTGTCTGTGATGGCTGCTTTACTTGGGGTGATGAGCATGACCAGCGGGGAGCACAGCTCAGAGGCAGCTGTGCCAGTTATCATCCATCTGATTGTGAGCCAAGATGAGCTAGAACATTGAAAAGGCCCTTCCCTACCTCTCACACTGTATGTCGAGGACTTTTTGTTGGGGGACCACTGAATATGATACAAAGGGAATTCTTATCGAAGAGGCTGTGGAAGATGTTGGTTGCTGGTCTACCATAGATAATATATGCCTTGAAGGCACAGGATGTATCGCATTAACTAATATATTGAGCGTGAGTGAAAGTGAAAGTCGCTCAGTCGTGTCTGACTCTTTGCAACCCCATGGACTATACAGTCCATGGAATTCTCCAGGCCAGAATACTGAAGTGCGTAGCCTTTCCCTTCTCCAGGGAATCTTCCCAACCCAGGGTGAACCCAGGTCTCCCTCATTACAGGCAGTTTCTTTACCAGCTTAGCCAAAAGGGAAGCCCAAGAACACTGGAGTGTGTAGCCTATCCCTTCTCCAGGGGATCTTCCCAACCCAGGAATCAAACCAGGGTCTTCTGCATTGCAGGCAGATTCTTTACTGCCTGAGCTATGAGGGAAGCCCATATATTGGAGAGATGAAGAATCAAATTAGTGATTTAATTCCCTATGATTCCCTCTCTTAAATCCTCCATCTGCCTTTTGTCAGTAGAAAAAGTTGAGCCAATAATTTTAATCAGAGAAATGAGAAAATATAGAAGCAAAGGAATGATGTCAAACAGGACAAAATAGTCATAGTTGATAAGCAAAGCCAAGGGCCTGTATTTCCTTCTCAAGAGCTATAGGTAATATTCTAAGCTATATTATTTGAGATGTTTTGTAGAGACTGAAAGTGCCACCAGGTGGAAGAAGTTAACTGTGTGATGGATGACCAGGCTATAGCCATGACATAACCTGCCACAGTTCCGAGAACTGGCCTCCAGCAAATGGGAACAAACTGATCCTGCAACTGAAGACTGACTGCACTTAATCAAGATGACTCCAGTCAGACTACCACATGACCAGCTTCAAGATGACCACCAGAGCTGAGTGCTGTTTCCATGTGTAGCCCCTCCCCCAGTTACTGCCCATTGACTGTCCACAGGTGGGGAGAGTAGGCTGTTGAACAAGAGTCTTCCCCAACAACCTTGCTGCTTTATTGGTTTATGAGGGGCAAGCAGCCAGAACCCACTGTCAGCAACAGTTCAACCGGATTTCCATTGCTCAGCACGGCAACCACTGGCCCACACGTGCTACAGAATACTCACAACATGACTGGTCTACACTGAGTTGTGTTGTAAATGTTAAGCACATATGAGGTATAGAAGATTCACCACAAGCAATTTAAGTTAGGTGATTAATTTTTATACTAATCCAATGATGAAGCAATTCTATTTTGAATATACTGGGTTAAATAAAAGTGTTTAAAATCTATGTAATCAGTTTCTCTTTACTTTTTTAATGTGCCTACTAGAATGTTAAAAATGACATATGTGGCTTATATATCCACTGAGCAGTGCTCAAGGGGAGCAGAGGGGGTTTTAAGCAGAGAGAAATTCGAGTTAGTACATTATGGGCATTAAATACCTGACTAAGTAATTCACATAATATTTGATAGGTGTTGGGAATGCATTGATTTTTGAGTAGAGGAATAAAATCAAATACCACAGGAAGATTAATCTAGTGGCAGGGGCATATTTCAATTTCCAGTTCCTTATTCATGATAAAACATTGCTCCCAACCTTAATGATAATTTATTTTATAGCTTTCCTGTTGAAATTTTGCCAAGGGAAAACACAGTTTTGTCACCATGCTTATTTACTCATTTTCAGGTAGATCCTAGGTAGATTAATGCACCATGTTCCCCTTTAGAAACCTTGTTAACTTTCTCCAAATTACTTATGTTGGCATAATTGCATAGTGGGCTCTTTTTAGTAAATCTTAACTTTGGAGAAGGAAAGAGATTCTTATTCTTTTACTACTTGCACAGATAGTGCTCCTCACCCTACACAGTAGGCGTGCGAGAGACATGTGAAGAAAAATGTGCTACAGTCACATTCTCTGGCAAGGTGAGGGATAAACTGGAAATTGAGATTGACACATACACACCACTATACATGAAATAGATAACAAGAGTCCCTTGGACTGCAAGGAGATCCAACCAGTCCATCCTAAAGGAAATCAGTCCTGAATATTCACTGGAAGGACTGATGCTGAAGCTGAAACTCCAATACTCTGGCCACCTGATGCGAAGAACTGACTCATTCGAAAACATCCTGATGCTGGGAAAGATTGAAGGCGTGAGAAGGGGACGACAGAGGATGAGATGGTTGGATGGCATCACTGACTCAATGGACATGAGTGTGAGTAAACTCTGGGAGTTGGTGATGGACAGGGAGGATTGGAACGCTTCAGTCCATGGGGTCACAAAGAGTCGGACACGACTGAGCGACTGAACTGAACTGAAGGACCTACTCTGTCACACAGAGAACTCTACTCAATATTCTTGTAATGGCCTATTTGGGAAAAAAAAGAGCAGTGTGTACATATGTATAACTGATTCATTTTGCCATACACCTGAAATTAATACAACATTCTAAATTAACTATACTCCAGTAAAACTTTAAAAAATGATGGAAATATTTTAGGCCACTGGTATTTAATATGCATGCACACATGCTTTCAAGTTGCTTCAGTTGTGTCCAGCTCTTTGTGATCCCGTGAACTGGGGCCTGCTGGGCTCCTCTATCCACCAGATTCTCCAGTTAAGTATACTGGAATGGGTCGCCATGCCCTCCTTCAGGGCATCTTCCAGACTCCTATTGAACCCATGTCTTCTGTGTCTCCTGCATTGCAGGAGGATTCATTACCGCTGAGTCACTGGGGAAGCCCCTTGATATTTAATATGTTTACCTCCAAATTCAGATGAGAGATTCATAATTAAAAAAAAATCTATTCTAGCCACATTAGTGAAAGTGAAAGTCACTCTGTTGTGTCTGACTCTGCAACCCCATGGACTGTCCATGGAATTCTCTAGGCCAGAATACTGGAATGGGTAGTCTTTCCCTTCTCTAGGAGATCTTCCCAACCCAGGGATAGAACGGTCTCCCGCATTGCAGATAGATTCTTTACCAGCTGAGCCACACAGGAAGCTCCTAGCCACATTAAACATCTATTTTAACCATAGGAAGTTGGGATTATTGTTTTTTTCTTTGATAAATAAATTTGAGCTTCCCAGATGGCGCTAGTGGTAAAGAACATGACTACCAGTGCAGGAGGTGAGGGACACGTGGGTTCAATCCCTGGATCAGCAAGATACCCTGGAGGAGGGCATGGCACACCACTTAGGTATTCCTGTCTGGAGAATCCCGTGGACAGAGGAGCCTTGTGGGCTACAGACCACAGGGTTGTGAACAGTCAGACATAACTGAAGCAACTTAGCACATGTGCAAAGAGGTGCAGTAACTCATCCAAGGTCCCAAATCAATGTAGAAGGTTGTGTTTCAAGCCTAAAAGAAGAAGTTTCATGAATAGTTCCAAAATTTATGTATACAGTTTTTGAAAACTGATTTTTTATATGAGCATTTTTGAGATGAGCTGCTGTATTCTTGAAAAGTGTTTTATCTAAGTTTTAATATTCAAGTGACAGATTAACATGTGAATAGGTGAGATTAATGCCCTCCTTTCAATTTAAATGAAAGATTGAGGTGCTTTAATCACTTGCCCTTTGTCCTTGCTATTGTTGTTGTTAATTTTATTATGGAACAAAGGAGTTCTGTGCCTACCTCTGATTCATTCTACACAAACAAAACCTGACTCTTATTCCATCCCCTTCAATCTTTCTTCCAGATGACATTGAGAACAACCTTGACACATTCCAGAATGATCTTAACATGATTTTGTCAAAGTTTTGTTAAAATTACAGCATTGAAAATCCTTACTCTATGGAAAAATCCCAATTTGGAACACGATATGTCTCTCCGTCTAATCTACTTTTATTTCCCTCAGCAATGTTATATAAATTTGCTTGCATAAGCTCTTACATTTCCAACTGAATTCTATTGGTAAGTACTTTATAATTTTTGGAAACTTTGAAAAGCAACTTTTGTATTTGCAAAATGCATCTTGCTGTAGAAGAAGAATTACTTTAACATTTGCTTTGTATATTGCCTTATTAGTGAGCTGCCATTATATCAAGAGCCCTCTGTTTGTTCTTTTGATGTGCGAAAATCCATAAGTAATGGTTATTGTTTATCTTTCTTAATATTTATGTCTCTTATTTACATTTTACCTTCTAGAGAGATAGATGTCCCAAACAGTGTTGGTCAACAGAAACGGTAAAAATATTTTTGGGCTTTCTAAGACTTGTACATGACACCTATATTTATTATAATTTCCATTGTTTCTACATGAGTTTTATTTATTATGTTCAGGTTGTATAATTTTATTACTGATTTAGTAAATATTTGCAAGTAGACTTCTAGTTTCATGAGATCTGTTTTAGAATTACTCAAAACATCAATACACTTTTTTCTCCCTCTCATTATCAGTCTAATGGTGTATAGTATTACTTTTCTGTTAATATTAAATGTTCTTGAATTGTTATATCATGGTCACAATAAAAAGTTTTTAAATAAAGTTAAAATAAATCTGTTTAAATTATAGTCAGGATGTCAGCATGTACATTTGAAGATACAGTGTTCTTTGAATTGCTTTGACTAGGTCCAATCCCAGCCTTATGCTGAATTTATAAAAGCAAATGGAGGACATTCAACTTTCTATTTTTTAATTCCCTTTCATGACTTAGAATAAGAATCATCTATTCTTTTTAAGTTTGAAAGGACTTGTCTTTAACTTCACTATAGATTTTCTGCCTTTTCATGTACTTGCGTTCAATTTTTTTTTGTTAGTGACTGTTTTAAGAGTGTGTGTGTGTGCTAAGTTGCCTCAGTGTGTCCACCTCTTTGCAACTCTATGGATCGTAACCCACCAGGCTCCTCTGCCCATGGGATTCTCTAGACAGGAATACTGGAGTGGGTTGCCATCCCCTCCTCAGGGAATCTTCCCGATCCAGGGATCAAACCCGTGTCTCTTATGTCACCTGCATTGGCAGGCAGGTTCCTTACCACTAGCACCACCTGGGGAGCCTGGCCTTTATATTACAGTGTTTATTTAAATAAATGAAAGTTGATAATTAGAACGTTCTAAATTTTTAAAGTCATTAATTTCATATTTTCTCTAATTTGTCTTTTATGGCTGCATGTTGCTCTATTTTATTGAAATATTTTTCACAGTTTTATTGAAGTATAATTGGTATATGATAAACTGCATATATTTAATATATACAAGTCTGGTTAGTCTGGATAAATCAATCCCCCCATGATATTATCTCCACAATCAAGGTAATAAATGTCCCCCACATGACCGAAAAGTTCCTGTGTCTCTTTGCTACTTTTTTCTGCTAAGAACACAGCATGTATCTATCATTTTAACACATTTTGAAGTGCACAATATTGTAGTTAACTCTGGGCACCCTGCTGTACAGCAGACCTCTTGAGTCATTCTTATAGTTATCTGGTGTAACTATAACTCTGTTCCCACTGAACAACAACTCTCCATTTCTTCGCCTCCCCCTAGCTCCCCAGCCCTTTCCCTAGCAGCCATCGTTCTGTGTTCTGTTTCTATAAGTTTAGCTACATTAAATATCTCATATCAGTGGAATCACACAGTCTTCATCCGTTTGTGACTCACATTGCACTGAGCATAACCTCCTCCACATGCATCAATGTTGTCACAAATTGCAGGATTTCCTTAGAGCAAAGGAAACAATCCATAGAGTAAAAGGAAACCTACAGAAAGGGAAAAAAGTATTTGCAAATCAAATGTTTCATAAGGGGTTAATTTCCAAAATATACAGGGAAAGTGAAAAGTGAAAGTGAAGTCTCTCAGTCGTGTCCAACTCCTAGCGACCTCGTGGACTGCAGCCTACCAGGCTCCTCTGTCCATGGGATTTTTCCAGGCAAGAGTACTGGAATGGGGTGCCATTGCCTTCTCTGATACAGGGAACACATAGGATTCAACACCAAAAAGTAAAAATAAAAAAATAGGTTGATTTAAAAATGGGCAAAAAACTTGTATAGACATACAAATGGCCAAAGGATACACAAAATGCTGCTCAAGACCACTGATGATCAGAGAAATGCACATCAAAACCACATTGGGATACCATTTCATCTGTTAGAATGGGTACTATTTGTTTAAAAAAGGAATAAAAAGATAAGTCTTGGTGAGGGTGTAGAGAAAATGAAGCTCTGTGCACTGCTGATGGGAACATAAAATGGCGCAGCCACTTTGGAAAATATTATGGAGATTAAAAAATTAAAAATAGCACTACCATATGATCCTGTAATCTCACTTCCTTTTATTTATCCAATAGAATTGAAATCGATATTTGGAATAGATACCTGTTCCCCTACATTCACTGCAGCATTATTCACAGTTGTCAAGACATGGACACAATGGGAGTTTCCGTCAGCAGGTGAATGGATAAAAAATTGCATATACATACAACCAAATATTATATAGTAGTTTGTTTCTGTTGCTTTTATTAAATTTTTCTTGACACTCAGTGACTTGTTTGGATTAGCCTGTTTAGATCTTTCCTCAGCTTCAAAATATTTTCTTTTTATTAAATCTTTATTAGTGTTTCCCTCCATTTGTGTCATGTACTTTCAGAGAAGCCATGAGGAGTTTACAGCTCTGACTTCAGGGCTTGTTTTCATCATTTCTTTTCTAATTGATATTCATATCTGCTCTTCGTCTCTATTCAGTAAAAAACTCGCAGACATGACTCCTTCAGATTCACTTGTTTGCATCACCAATTATAATTTGTATCATTTTTACAGACATCTTAAATTATGGTGTGGTAACACCTATTTTTTCTTAAGTTAACCTCCTCTTTTCTCTTGACTTAAAATCTCATTCACCTATTTTTACTCTCACATTTTAAAATATTCCTTCAGAGAACAAGTAGATACTTTATATCAATTAATTCTTAAAATAATTATTTTTAAAATTTCATTTTAATTTTTGTATGTTCTGATATACTAATTGCAAAACTCATTTCAATTTTCCACCTTTTCCTGTGTGCACACCCTTTGCAATATTACCTTGTAACTCTTACCATTAAAAGATATATATTCTACCCTTTGAATCTGGATCGAGTCTGTCAATTGCATTCCTGAGTAGAAGGGAAAGCAAAAGCAGCTTGTGTTGTTCTAAGTCTATGCTCCAAGAGGCCCTGGACTTCTCCCCCAGAAGTTCTGCTTCTTCCAGGGTAAAGGCTCACTGTAGTTCCTTGGTGGCTCAGATACAAGGAATCCACCTGCAAGGAGGGAGACCTGGGTTTGATCCCTAGGTTGGGAAGATCCCCTGGAGGAAGGCATGGCAACCCACTCCAGTATTCTTGCCTGGAGAATTCTAATGGACAGAGGAGCCTGGTGGGCTACAGTCCATGGGGTTGCAAAGAGTAGGACACAGCTGAGCAACTAAGCACACAGGTGGTTTGGTATACACGGCAAGTTGCATATGGCATCCCAAATGACAGCCAACCAACTTCTAGATCCGCGAATGCACCCTCTAAATGTAGAGACAGAGTCTAGTCTTTCTCATTGACCCACGGGACTCATGTGCTGAATAAATGCTTACTGTTTAAGCCGTGACATGTGGCATAGTTCTTTTTACTGCTCTTTGTGCCTTCCATTAAGTAATAATAATGATCTATTTATCTTTCTTTTATGATTCCCAGGTATCATAGATACCATAAAGAAATTTTTTGAGTGTAATAATTCTAAAACAAAGGTACTTCTTTCTTCATGTCCCCTCTCCCACTGGTCCCATTATCATATGGATGGGTTCTTCTTGGACATCATCTTTATTTACCTGCCTGCTTCTGCTCCTGCCACTGGCCACAGGAGTCAGGTGGACTGTCATGACATTTGACACTTTTCAATTGAGAAGAGCCTCCCTGTGCTGGTGAGGTTCTATCCGAGAATATCTTCCAGTCTCACATGCTTTCTGTTGGTTCAGGTACACCTTGACATCATACAGCCATTTCTAACTATTGATGATCTTTGGAGAACACATTGAGTTCATGTAAAGGAATCATTTTAAACGTGTCTTCTGTTTCCAACCCTGGTCTTTGAAACTTGGGATTTCACCAGGATTTCCTCTCAAAATTCACTATAAAAACTTAGTCCCATGGTCACATCTGTGATTACCGCCAGAGGAAATTATATATTGATGTTTAACATATCCTTTCATCATTTCAGTTCTTAGTGAGCTTCCTCCTATTTCTGATTTTCGTTCTTCATTTCAATTGTTTTATGTTAGAGGAGAAGAGAAAAACTGAGTCTCATCATACAGGTCTCCATCTTTTGCAGAGGCAATTTATATTTGTATTTTTGTAAGTGAGCTTCTGGAGTAATGAGCTCACTTTGTGGTCACAATGTTTGTTTCTGGGATATAAGTGGATGCAGGGTGATAGTGCAAGTCTCCTCCACCTCCGAAGTCCATAGTGGGGGTTAAGCTTAGGACTGGACTCCTCACTGGAGGTAGCCGCATCAGAATCCCTGCCTGGGACCATGATCTGTAGGCTGCAGTTTGCAACCTCAGTCTGAGCTGGCATTTTTTATTGTTTGCATAGAAATGCATAAAATGTAGCCTTCAAATTTTCCACTGAATGGTGTGGATCAAAAGAATATTATTCACTAAAAAAAAAACCCCAAAACTATTCTCAAGAAGGATGGAATAATCAGATACACAGAAAGAAGCAGAGGTGAGGAGGTAAGGATAAGACAGGGGAAGCTGTTAGAGTTCTTGTGGCCTTTCAGCAGCTGGTGTTCTGAGACACATTCTTACCGTTATAATAAATCCATCCATTTTGCATTTCCAGGCCTTAGTTGGGTTAAGAAAGAGTCCATATACACATTCCCAATGGCATCTCTACTTACTTAATATCAGGTTTCCCTGGGCTCAGTCCTGAAATTATGAAGCCTGCTCTCTCTGCTCTGGAACTTTCTGGGCACTGAAGGATCCAGGAAAATATAAATGCAGTGAAACACCATAACTCTCTGTGAAATATCACTCTAAGGCTTAAAACATTGTGATCATTCATAAAATAATTACATACATAAAAAGTCAATACCTCCCTGAAGAGTTTCACTGCTCCAAGATTTATATATTTCCTACATAACTGGAGGAGAGTCAGCCCACTCACAGAGCAGAACAAGTCCAGAAGGGCCAAGGTTTTAAGCACAAGCTACATTTTTATTAGCCTTTCAGCTAACTATCTCTATAGGAAGAATCTATAATAAAGTGAAACATCTACATTATTAGAACAGTGTTTCATAATTTGCAAGTTGAAGTATACTTTCAAATTCTTTGAGAAGTGAGTGGGACCACTTCTGATTCCGAAACTGAAAAATTTTCTCTAAGAAACATAAGCTGAAGTTGGCATTTCATGACTTTCTATATTTTATTCCACTATCTTAACATCTGCTTACTACAAGCGATGCAGTCTGTGTAGTTGTTTTAATTCTTAAGTCACATTTTTTCCCTTTCTTCTCCATCTATCTTTCCCAAATCCTTGGAAATACACAGCCGTTGCCATTTACTCAGACAGATATTGCAATTGTTAATTTAAAATGTTTCTAAGCCACTATACTCCAATTTGGAAAGGACTGTATTTACCCTATTGGACTGTTAAGAGGATCAAATGAGCTTGGACTGTCAAAATCTGCAAGTCAGTTTCTTTCTCCTTTCACTTGTGGGGAAGCCTGTGCAACAACTCTGGGTGTCAATTCCAGGCCTGGAGTTTCTGCTCTTTGTCTGGACCCTAAATCACCACCACCCTGCTGATTACCTACAATGTTCCCTGAAGCTGGACTCTACATTTTCAGATACATTTAAAGGGTGATGGGCAGGTTCTTATGAAATGAACTAGAAGTCAGACTAGTAAGCAACATTTTATTTTCGTTAATCTAGTGGAAGATTTGTTTGGCTGTTCTGAATTGGGTTTTGACCTTTTGTCCTACTAACTTGGGGACTTCTGAGGTTAGTGTCTTGCTTAAATGGAAACTTTGTTTAATGCCTTACTGTGGAGAGGGGCCTGGGTTTGGGGCTTCCTAAGATCTTATTTAGCTACATGTGCACTGTGACATTAGGACTTCTTTCTAAGAACAACTTACTTTCTTGTCCTTTCCTCTGAAGTATGAACCTGATTAATCACAGAAGCTTACATGGTGTTTTATTGAAAACTCCTTTCAAGATGGATACAACTTGGAAAGTTTATCATGAAACTGGAGAATTATATTCACAATCTGGAGAATGTCAACCCCTCTCAGTAAAAAAGTGAAAGTCGCTCAGCCCTCCTCTGTCCATGGGATTCTCTAGACAAGAATGTGGGAGGGGGTAGCCATTCCTCCCTCCAGGGGATCTTCCAGACCCAGGAATCAAACCTGGGTCTCCTGCATTGCAGGCAGAATCTTAACCATCTGAACCACCAGCAAAAGCCTGCCCTAAAAGCTCCCCAGGTCTGACTCAACTCCCAGGAAGGACAGCACAAAGAAAGGAAATCAAACCTCCTGTTGATGAACAGGGGGTGGAAGGGCGGTCCTCCAGTTTCAGTGGCCACTGCTATCACCCTGCTCAGAGGAGAGCACTGCGCAATGGGTACGTCTTGTTTATAAATGATAATCGGTGGCTTAGCAGTGAGTCCCAGGGGTCAGCCACTAAAAACACCAACTTCAACGTTGCATTAATACAATCATCACTGATCTCTTCACTTAATGTTTGTGTAACATTGGCCGAGCCTTTCGCCCTTGACAAAGCATAAATCTTGACAGTGTCATTCGTTATCCTCTCTAAATAAAGGATGGTTTTCTAAATAGAAATGCAGCTTCATTTTAACCTAAAGGCCAATCTCATTGCTGAGGCAGATTTATAAATGAGGCCATCTTAAAAGAGAAAATAATCAACTATTAATTATTTAAAGTGCTTAATGATGCATGAAATTTGTCACATTTCCAAGTGCATTTCCAGCTAAATATGCACAGATGATAAAAGCACTGGGATATAAGTCAGCAATTAATTTCAAATAAAAATATGTTTGAAATTTAGCATTTACACTTGCATTTTTCAGAAACCTAAAGATTTAGAAGAGTCTGTAACTTGCCTTTACCATTTTATTTATAGCTGAGAATTTGAACAAAGAGAACCTGTTTATATTAGAAGGGAAATAGCATATTCTTGCAAAGCTTTAGAATCTCAAAATAAATCTAAGTCAATATCATTTGAAAGCAGCTGAGTTAGATTTGGGGAACATTATGTTTAACTCTCAGTAACAAGATTAGAATAAATGCTAGTAAAATATGAAAAAGAATGAGGTCACTGTGCTTAAATATTGTACTCTGTGAGTTAGGGAAAAAGTAGATATTTGAAAACACAATTAACCTTTGAAAATGAAAAAAGCCACATTCACATTAGGGAATGGGCAAACTTAACTAATGAAAATTTATAGCCCTGTAATAGTGGCAAAGAAAAAAAAAATCTCTCTCATTTGAAATGTCAGAAGAGTCTCAGATCTTCTGTTAAACACTTTGTTAAGCTTTTGATGGTAATAAATATTGGACTCAATAATTGAAAATATCTCAGGTATTATGAGACTACTGAAGGACACTTGCAAAGTGTTTTTTTTTTAAGTTTCAAACATCTGTTTGTTGATTAAATTATTTATTCATCCTTAATCACTCCTTCAGTAAATGGAGTGTCTCCTAGGTGCCAAGGCATTGAATTAGACTCCACTGACACTAAAAATAGTGTCCTTAAGGTCCTCACAGTCTAGAAAGCAAGATTCCTGTAAGAAAATAACCCAAGTGATATGCTAAGTTGATCATGTGGTACTGACCACTAGCTGCCTCCTGTATCAGTGATCCGTTCTTCTGTTGTGTTATGCTAGTACAAAATCAATCCCACATTCTCCCAGACTCAGTTGATACCTCTGTGACCATGGACAAGGTTTTGCCAGATAAATGTTAGGGAAGACATGCAGGAATTCTTGGAAATCACCATAAAGGCATAGGGTCATGTTCTTCCTGCTCAGAGCAATGCACTTGTGATGTCTGAGTAGCCACAGCCATCTTAGGGTATGAAGTCATCTTGGAAACTCAAGCCATGTTTTGGGAGGACAGAGGCGAAAAACAGAAAGACAGTGAATTGCTGATGATTGTAGAACTTCCACAATAGCCTGGGTGGATCACCTCTGAACTTTGTTTTGTGAAATACAGAAACCCACTTCTACCATACCTTATTTTGAGATATCATATAATAGAAAACTGAACCCCACACTGATGTGATGGTAGACTCAATTATAATAAACTGAAATCTTGTAACATACCCTCATCACGACTCCAGTACATGAGAGAGATGGTAGCAAAGAAAGTAGTCTTTGCTCGCTTCCTAAACTATGGAAGTGAAGAAGAAGAAGTGAAGTTGCTCAGTCGTGTCCAACTCTTTGGGCCCCCGTAGACTGTAGCCCACCAGACTCCTTCATCCATGGGATTCTCCAGGCAAGAATACTGGAGTGGATTGCCATTTCTTTCTCTAGGGGATCGAATCCAGGTCTCCCACATTGCAGGCAGATGCTTTAACCTCTGAGCCACCAGGGAAGCCCAAACTATGGAGACAGAACAAACAAGTAAACAATAACATTTTTTAAAACGTGTAGCAGTGAGATACAGTCTCCAAAGAAATTACAGTGGTGGCTTCAATTCAGGGCACTAAGCCAGAGGAAGACATGAGAAAAGCTTCCATTATAGAGTTAACACTGAGCAGAATTTTAATTAAGGGCTATTTTGGAGGGGAATAATCAGGCAGAGAGGGCAGCATACATCAAAGCAGAGAGACATAGATGAGTAGTGAATTCTCTGGGGCACATAAATATGTTAATGCATGCTTGGGGTGGAGGGTAGCTGTGATTTTGTTGTGGGAAAGAGACTGGAATGAGAAGAATAAGTTACAGGAGATACATCCTGTGGGACCTGCCATTTTTCTTCTGATTTCACAGTTCTTATGGTTACAGGAAGGTCATGTAAATGCTTGGAAAAGTTGGCATCAGAGTGAGAGTAAAGAACTATTATTTAGCTTTACAGAATGAAATACCAAATTTTTTGAAGGATTTCTTTGTTTTACATAGAATGTTGAGAAACTTTTCAATTGTTCCATAATGATAATAGGCACTTTTGTAGTGCTTACCTGTACCAAGCACTGCCCTGCACTTTGTACTGATAATTAGTAGTTAATCCCATTCTAAAAACACTGCTGTAGGCTATAGTTTAAGTGCTGTTATTAACCCCATTTCACCGATGAAGAAACTGAACTCAGAGAGGAAGAGGAAGAGCTAGGACTCCAGTCTAAAACAGATTTCCTGCCCTGGCCCCTTAAGATTTATGTGATAGTCAAGTGAGAAGCTTTACATTTGCATAGAACCTGAGATTCTGAAAGTTGAATTTGCAGCAATATGTATGCACCTACAGGTATCACAATGAGTGAGGTAAGTCAGGCAGAAAGACAAATATCATATGATATCACTCATAGGTAGAATCTAGAAAATGATGCAAATGAATTTATTTACAAAACAGAAACAAACTTATGGTTATCAAAGGGAAGAGTAGGGGTGGAGGGATAAATTGGGAGTTTGGAATTAACATATTCACTATATGATTAATTACTATAAATAAAATAGATAAACAACAAGGACCTACGGTAGCACAGGTGACTAAACTCACTATCTTGTAATAACCGATAATGAACAAGAATATGCATATACATTTATGTGTATATACTATTATATAAATGGCTTCCCAGATGGCACTAGTGGTAAAGAACCCTCCTGCCAATGCAGAGAATTTAAGAGACACGGGTTCGATCCCTGGGTCAAGAAGATCCCCTGGAGGAAGGTATGGAAACTGACTCCAGCATTCTTGCCTGGAAAAGCCCATGGACAGAGAAGCCTGGCAGCCTATGGTCCACAGGATCACAGAGAGTCAGACAAGACTGAGCGACTTAGCATGCAGCATTACTGTATGCCTGAAACTAACACAACATTGTAAGTCAGCTGTATGTCAATGAAATAAATTTATTTATTTTTTGATAGAAATACCTTGTATTTTAAATATAGCATTGTATGCATGTCAATCCCAAACTCCCAATCCATCCCTCCTCCCTACATTCTCCCTGGTAACGGTAAGTTTGTTCTCTCGGTCTGTGACTCTGTTTCTGTTTTGTACATAAGTTCACTTGTAACATTTTTTGTTGCTGTTGTTTAGTCGCTGTCATATCCACTTCTTTGCTACCCCATGGACTGTAGCTTGGCAGGCTCCTCTGTTCATGGGATTTCCCAGGCAGGACACTGGTTGTCATTTCCTTCTCTAGGGGATCTTCCCAACTCAGGACTAAATCCTGCTTCTCCTGCATTATAGGCAGATTCTTTATAGCTGAGCCACAAAGGAAGCCCAACATTTTTTTTTAGATTCCACATATAAGTGATATCATATTTGTTTTTGTTTGGCTTTCTTCACTTAATATGATAATTTAAAAGAAAAATACAAGACAAGGGTCACATTTGATTTTTATTGCCGTTCTGTGACTTTGTTCCTCCCATTTCCTTTCTACAAAGAAACAGTGCTTCAGAGGGTAGAATTGGGGACCATATTGGGACCTCAGTCCTAGGTCTACTAGGATCTACTGGTCAGATCTGCTGGTCAGATCAGCCATCCAAATGACACCCGTCTAACAAGAATTATTCTCTTCCCAGAATGGTCAAGCTTTGTATTAAGGTAGCATTAAGTCCCGGAGAAGGCAATGGCACCCCACTCCAGTACTCTTGCCTGGAAAATCCCATGGACGGAGGAGCCCGGTAGGCTGCAGTCCATGGAGTTGCTAAGAGTCGGACACAACTGAACGACTTCACTTTCACTTTTCACTTTCATGCATTGGAGAAGGAAATGGCAACCCACTCCAGTGTTCTTGCCTAGAGAATCCCAGGGATAGGGGAGCCTGGTGGGCTGCTGCCTATGGGGTCGCACAGAGTCGGACACGACTGAAGAGACTTAGCAGCAGCAGCAGCAGCAGCAGCATTAAGTCCCTGGCTTGATCTCAAATGGGAGCCTGAAGGCAGCCTTGTCAAGGGTAGGCAGCATTGAGCTGTTTCCAGAGATCAGGGACCAGCAGAAGGTCCCTGAGATTGGGAGCTTATCCTGCCTTTGCTGGGATGAACAGGAAGGTTTTCAGAAAGGCCATTTGGAGGCTGCTTTCCTGGATCCAGCTCTATATTTTCCTGGTAATCCTTTGGAAATTCTGCAGGAGCTGGGAGAACTTAGGGGATTTGACCATCTGGTTATGTCAGGAAGCATCTGTGCTTCCAAAATAACTACTGTCTATCTTATATTTGAAGATAGCTTATTTTAAGGTACAAGTAGAGATTTTTCAATTGCATTATTGAAATCACTCTGGAAAGGGAAATGTATTAATTATTTATCAGTGAGAGGCAAATCACTTAATATTTAATATTACTTAAATGAAAGTGTTTAAACATAGTTTTTTTTTTTTTTTAATCCTTGATTGTTAAGCTGATGCTGAAGCAATTCCAAACTTTATGACAAGCTTTCCCACTAAACTGGAGTTGGTATGAGCCTCTGGGGACCAATAGCTTCTCATCAAAATGGCGAGGTCTGGCAGGGCATTTGTAATTAAGTACCCACAAGAGGCCAGGCAGCTCATTCCAGGGAAAGAGGAGTCAGGGTTGGCATGGGGGCAGGCGGGGGTGGGGGGAGGGAGTGAGGAGGGTGGAGCATCTCAGAGCAGAACATCCAGGGTCACCTGACATATCATCTGTGTGTCACCTTCTTGGCCTCTTGGAAGAGAGAGTGTATGGGACTCTAGGCTGCCTTTAAGCCCTAAGCTCTGGAGGAGGAACAGGAGGACTCACCTGTTTCTTCAGCAGACATTACTGAGCAGCAGCGGTGTGTCAGGAGCTGCTCTTGAAATGAGCGCACAGAGGGCACAAGACCCAACAGCACTAGTCCCCATGGTCAAGGAGATCGATGCGTCCTTTCAGATTATACTAGTAGCAGGAGGGGAGAAACGCATGGCATATCACAGACGGTGGCTTGTGGCGGGAAAGCGGGCCACTGGGGCTTCTCAGCCTGGACTCCTTGGAGAAGGCGGCCGAGGGAAGGAGCAAGCGCTGCCTCTTTATTTAGGGAGGAGGTCAGTCCCATGGAGGCGAGAGTGAAGCAAGGAGGAGCTGAGGACCTGGGAGGCCCCACCAGGGGAGAACCCTGAGAGGACCTGATCAGCACTACCCTTTCCCGTGAATTATGTCCAAGGAGAGGTTTAACCCGTGTGCTTGTGGGCTTGCACGCATGGGTTCAGGCCTTGCACACATGTGCAGGGCCTCCAGGGGTCTGAGCAGGAGCCAAGTGAGATGCTGTCAGGATGTGCCAGGGATGCCCAGCACATGCGCAGAGGCCCAAGGTGAGGCTGCTGGGCTGGGTGTATTAGGCACTGTTCTCCAGCTCATTGGTGCCCTCCAGGACAACTGGTGCCAGTAATGCCACTCAGGCCTCCATTTTCTGCAAAAATAAGAGTCCTCACTTCCTTCCTGAAAGGGGAGGTGGCAGTCACTTGCTTTGTTCTCAGTTGGCCACTGTAGCCTCAATGACCCTGCAATGACTTATTTCCTGTTACTACGGAGCAAGGAAGCTCAGAAATATGTTTCCACTGTTCTATCTATGCACTGACCTCCCCAGCCCTTCCTGAGATTGATCTTTGAACTGAGCTCCTTTCTCCTCTTTCACTAATTAATCTTGACTTTAGTTGCTGCCCAGGACTCTGCATTTACAGAACTTAGCCTTCTCTATGACACTGAGATTCAAGTGAACCCCTCTGGGAGGGGTTTCCCTTTACTTTTAAGGTCACCACTGAGTGTGGTTATAATGTGTCAGTCCATTTCCTGCTGACACAGACATATGATGTCAAGATATCTGTGAATGGGTCATAATTCTTCCCTTCTCTGTCAGGTGACCATTGAAATCTCCCCAGAAGTATCAGAAAAGTCACTAGAGCTAACCAGTGAATTTAGTAAAACTGCAGGGTAAAAAATCAATACCCAGAAATCACTTGCTTTTCTATATACTAATAATGAAAAATCAGAAAGAGAAATTAAGGAATCAATCCCATTCACCATTGCAACAAAAATAATTAAATATCTAGGAGTAAACTTACCTAAAGGGACAAAAGAACTGTACACAATAAATTATAAGACACTAATGAAAGAAATCAAAGATGACATAAACAGATGGAGAGATATTCCATGTTCCTGGGTAGGAAGAATCAATATTATGAAAATTACTATACTGCCAAATGCAATCTGAAGAGTCAATGCAATCCCTATCAAATTACCAATGGTATTTTTCAATGAACTAGAACAAAAATTTCACAATTCATATGGAAACACAAAGACCCTGAATAGCCAAAGCAGTCTTGAGAAAGAAGAATGGAGCTGGAGGCATCAACTTTCCTGACTTCAGGTTATACTACAAAGCTACAATCATTAGAACAGTATGGTACCTACACAGAAACAGAAATAATAGACCAATGGAACAAGATAGGAAGCCCAGAAATAAATCCATGCACCTATGGGTACCTTATTTTTGACAAAGGAGGCAAGAATATACAATGGGGCAATGACAGCCTCTTCAATAAATGGTGCTGGGAAAACTGGACAGCTACATGTAAAAGAATGAAATTAGAACACTTCCTAATACCACACACAAAGATAAACTCAAAATAGATTAAAGACCTAAATGTAAGACCAGAAACTATAAAACTCGTAGAGGAAAACATAAGCAGGAATGCTTGATGACATAAATCAAAGCAAGATCGTCTATGACCTTATCCTTTATTCAAGGCCATGTTGAGGCAGATCCAGCATCACCTCTCCTTTAGTTATAGGTCAATAATGTGTTCAAATTTCAAGGAGCCATTCCAGGAGTGCAGTAAGATCAGTGCTAGGGGTCTTGGCTGGAACTTTTAATTCCAAGCTCTGAATGGTACATCACATTCTTTAATCTCCCTTTCCTGTTGTTATGTTCTTACTTCTCCACACAAGTACATAAATATCAAAATTCCCTTCCACATGTGCTTCTCTGGTGGTGAAATGTCTTTGTCATTTAAGCAAATTTCTCTGGGAGTAGGTTATGCTGAGACTTGACTCTGGTTTTCATCCTGGAGGCAACATGGGGGGATGTATTAATTGTTTATGTTACGTAACTAATTACTTCCCAAACTTAGTGGTTTAAAGCAATAGACACTTATATTATTGTTTCTGTGAATTAGGAAGCAGGGCACACTTAGTTGAATGACTCTGATTCAAAATTTCTCAGAAGTTGCAATTTGGGTATTGGTTAGGGTTGTGGTCTCACCTGAGGGCTCATGTGGGGAGGATACTATTTCAGGCTTACTTGTGTGGTTGTCAGCAGGATTCAGCTCATCCCTGCTGTTGGGCTGAGGGTCTTATTTTCCTGCTGCATGTTTGCTGGTGGCCTCTCTTGGGTACTTGCCTGGTGCTCCCCTGCAAAGGGAACCTCACCACACGTCACTTGCCCTTCCTCAGAGTGAGAGAGCACACCCCAAGATGACCCAGTGCCATAAGGGACATTTGTTACTTTACTACATTCTCTTCCTTAAAAGTTAGACACTAGGTACAGCCCACACCAGATGAGAGGGTCTCACATGAGAGTAAGAAAACTGGAAGGTGAGGAACAGAGGCCACCTCAGAAGCAACAAAAAGATGTAAATCTTTCATCCCATTCTGACCATGAGAGTCTTCAAGCATCTAACAGATACTAACAGGTCAGCAGTGGGCAGAGACTGAATTACTTAGCGATTCAATGTTCATTAGCTCACTTTCCTGTTTATAAACTTTTAATGGGTTTAATAGTGCACACTAGAGGAAAAGTCAGACAGTCTGGGTTTGCCCCAGGCACTTTCCTAAGTGCTTAAATTCATTTGCTTGTTTAAATTGCACAAGAAATGACACAGAGGATGGAGGCCACATTATGAATTCAATGGGTCCCAGGAACTTTTGCCTTGCTAGACTACTGTATGCACACACACGCACACACACAAGTGAGCCATATATATATATATTGGGAGGCTTCCCGGTAGTGCTAGTGGTTAAGTACCTGCCTGCTAATGCAGGAGACAAAAGAGATGCAGGTTCTATCCCTGGGTTGGGAAAATACCCTGGAGAAGGAAATGGCAACCCACTCTAGTATTCTTCTCTTGCCTGAGAATCCCACAGACAGAGGAACTGGGTGGGTTACAGTCCACAGGGTCACATAGAGTTGGACACGAGATATATCTATATATATATATATCTATATCATCTATCTATCAATAATATACAACACACACATTTGCTACAATTATTTGCAGCAGGATTTTTTTTTTTACTACATTCCTATCCCTTCCTTGCATTCTAAAGTGTCACCATGTGGCTCAGATCCTCTGCCCCTCTCAACTTCATCATTTCAAAACTCTGTGCCTTGCTGTCCACAACCTCAGTCTCTCCACTTCAGTCTTGATGAACTATGGGGTTGATGAGGCAGAGATCATGAGTGCTTCATTTCTGTAAGTCCAGACTTTAGCACAGTAAGTGCACAATGCATATTTGCTGAAAGAGTCTTTGAGTAAATAGATTCTTTCTCTGCTACACTCTGCTTACAGATTTATTGTATAAAAATCATTCTTGATAGTTTCACTTCCTGTCTGAAAATAATCAAAATGGTTCCTTATTACCTATTGAATTTAGTCCTGATTTTTTATTAGAGTCTGCAGTACTATTATCACTCAGACCTCTATTATTTTTTCCAGTTATCCTGCACTAAGACTGTATGAACTTCATGCCTCACTAACCCATCTTGGAAGTAACAGATGGATGTCTCTTAGTGATTTGGGAGGGATGTTGTAATCATAGTATTAATAGTTAACACCTCTTGGGGCATTTATAATATATTGCATAAGAGGCTGAAGATATGGAAAATTTGCCCCAAAGTTAATATAGGTAGTAATTGGGAGGAAACAGGTATAAACTCAGTGTGATTCTAGCCCCTAGCCCAAGATACAACATCAACAGATCTTGTTCTAGACAAGCTTAAAAAAGTTCAAAATTCACAGCCTAGTCACCAAACTTGTATGCTGTTAATGCACATTCAAGCCACTGAAATACAGACTTTGATCTTCATGGTTTCATTCTTAGAGATACTCCCCACTGTCTGTACTCTTAGATCAGAACCCCAAGGTGGGCACTCAGAGTTGCTGTCACCTGGGTGCTCTTGAGAGTGTCCACCCCCACGCCTCTGGTCCCCTCATATACTCTCCTGCTTCAGGTGGGAGTGCTGTAGCTGCTCCAGACTCGCACTTCCCTTCCACAGCCTCCACTTTGTACAACTTGACCACCTCCCAGGGCCCCCTCCAGTGCTATCTCCCCAATATGATTTCCTGAACACTCCCATCCCCACCTCACCCTGGAAGTACTCTGTGGAATTTTATCCTTTTATTTAATATTTTGCATTCTCTGTTTCAGCTTTTCAAGTACATCCAAAAATATTCCACATCAGGCTGAAAGTTACTTGAAGTTGAGATCAGTGTAGACAAAGATCCTAAGAACTCCAAACTGCGGGACAGAAGGTATATTAAATTGAAGGGATTTGGACCCTCACTGGGTCCTTTATATTCAGCTGTTGCTTTGCTCTCTATTCATAGGAAAGTTTCCCACCTGAATTATCTATACTTTCTCAATTCATATTGCTTCTCCTACCTAGTAAAGTTTCTTCCATTTATCCCATGCTATTTTTGTCCAAGTATCCAGTAGCTTTTAGTTTCTTAGGCCGATGACCACTTTTCTTTGCAAATTTTACTCAAGCTCTTAGCAGCATTTTAAGCAACTGCCTACTTTTTCCATCCTGAAATGCAGTCTGACTTGGGCTTGGGTAAGGTCATATTCTCTTTCTGGTTTTCTTCCTGCTGAATTAGAAGCTCCTCTCTTGCTCAAGGATTAGTTTAAGATCCTCTTCTCTGCTATATCTAAACTCTTTTCTAAGTTGATCTCATCCAATCCAGTGACACTGAGTACAGGAGTTGAGAACTGTATCATTCCAAACACATGACCATACTCCATCAGGAAATCCTAGGAAAATGTTCTAAGACTTGAGCCATGATCTCTGATTCCTCCTGGGAAGGGTGCCCTGAATGACTCAGAAAGGTATTCTCTTTATAATTCAGGAGATAAAGTTCCTACTTGATAGCAGATATAGATAAACCTAACTGGAGAATTAAACAGCTCGTGATACTTGTTTCTTAGCTATACCAACAGAGCATAGTGTATTTGTCCTGCTGGATTTCCCTAGGGCTCCTTGGCCAGGGAATGGTCTGTGAGTTCCTCCTGACCACAGCCCATCCCTCTGAAGCTTCGCACTTGGCACATCCTTAAAAAAAAAAAAAAGAAAGAAAAAACTGCTTCAGGCAAATGGCTGGACTTTCTAAATCATGCAAACTAAAATGTTCTTTGTATTTATGGCATTTTCACAACCTCTGAAACTTCTGTGATTGCCTGTGCAGAGCTGATTGTACTCATCCTCTTCAGGAATGTAACTGTCAGTTTACCTAGCACGTGGGCTTAATAAGCAGAGTATCACTGCAATTTTAAAGCTAACCATTAGCATGTGTTTAGGAGAGATTGTTATGTTTTACAATATTAAGCAAAAGAAATGAATTCATAATTGTAAATTAAACTATCCTGTAAGGGATTTGTTATTTTAATAAAGATCTATTGCTACATATGGATGAGGATTTTGGGGGGAATTAAGTAAAACAAAGAATATTTTACAGATTTTAATTGCCAGTGTAATCAATTATTTTAAACATATTCCATCTCAGAATTCTCCAAAATCTTCATACTTATGCCATTCCCATAGGTTAGAGAGAAAGACTCTAGGGCCAAGACAGGTAACTCTAATGAAAGGTCCAAAACAGAAAATACAAGAATGCCAGATGCCCTTTATTTTAACCGGAAATATTCATCCAGCATTTGTGGGTATTGTTACTGCTGTTCAGTTGCTCAGTTCAGTTCAGTTCAGTTCAGTCGCTCCGTTGTGTCCAACTCTTTGTGACCCTATGAATTGCAGCACACCAGGCCTCCCTGTCCATCACCACCTCCCAGAGTTCACCCAGACTCACGTCCATCGAGTCAGTGATGCCATCCAGCCACCTCATCCTCTGTCGTCCCCTTCTCCTCCTGCCCCCAATCCCTCCCAGCATCAGAGTCTTTTCCAATGAGTCAACTCTTCGCATGAGGTGGCCAAAGTACTGGAGTTTCAGCTTGAGCATCATTCCTTCCAAAGAAATCCCAGGGCTGATCTCCTTCAGAATGGACTGGTTGGATCTCCTTGCAGTCCAAGGGACTCTCAAGAGTCTTCTCCAACACCACAGTTCAAAAGCATCAATTCTTCGGCGCTCAGCCTTCTTCACAGTCTAACTCTCACATCCATACATGACCACAGGAAAAACAATAGCCTTGACTAGACGGACCTTTGTTGGCAAAGTAATGTCTCTGCTTTTGAATATGCTATCTAGATTGGTGATAACTTTCCTTCCAAGGAGTAAGCGTCTTTTAATTTCATGGCTGCAGTCACCATCTGCAGTGATTTTGGAGCCCCCCAAAATAAAGTCTGACACTGTTTCCACTGTTTCCCCATCTATTTCAGTTGCTCAGTTGTGTTAAACTCATTGCAACCCCATGGACTGCAGCACGCCAGGCTCCCTTGTCCTTCACCATCTCCTGGAGTTTGTTCAAACTCATGTTCATTAAGTTGTGATGCCATCCAATCATGTCATCCTCTGTCATCCCCTTCTCCTCCCACCTTCAGGCTTTCCCAGGATCAGGATCTTTTCAAATGAGTCAGCTCTTCACATCAGGTGGCCAAAGTATTGGAGCTTCAGCTTCAGCATCAGTCCTTCCAATGAATATTCAGGACTGATTTCCTTTAGGATGGACTGATTTGATCTCTTTGCAGTCCAAGGGACTCTCAAGAGTCTTCTCCAACACCACAGTTTGAAAGCATCAATTCTTTGGCATTCACCCTTCTTTATGGTCCAACTCTCACATCCATACATGACTATCGGAAAAATGATAGCTTGGACTATATGGACATTTGCAAAGTGATATCTTTGCTTTTTAATATTCTGTCCAGGTTGGTCATAGCTTTTCTTCCGAGAAGCAAGTGTATTTTAATTTCATAGCTGCAGTCACCATCCCCAGTTATTTTGGAGCCCAAGAAAATAAACTCTTTCGCTGTTTCCATTGTTTCCCCATCTATTTGCCATGAAGTGTTGTGACAGGATGCTGTAATCTTTGTTTTCTGAATACTGAGTTTTAATCCAGCTTTTTCATTCCCCTCTTTCACCTTCATCAAGAGGTTCTTTAGTTCCTCTTTGCTTTCTGCCATAAGAGTGGTGTCATCTGCATATCCTGGGATATTGATATTTCTCCTGGAAATTTTGATTCCAATTTGTGTTTCATCCAACCCAGCATTTCCCATGATGTGCTCTGCATATTAATTAAATAAGAAGGGTGATATATATATAAGCAGGGTGATAATATGGGTTTTTATTCCATAACAAAATGTTTTTATCCCAGGAAATAGAATGTTCAAATATAGGAAATGTTTCTCAAAAGTATTGGAGAGTATATTGTTCTTGGTGCATTCTAACTATTTAAATAAGATTAGTGTAAAGTGCATGTAAAAAACATTGAAAATCAAGCCAGAAAGTTAGTCAGGAAAGAGCTAAATTATATAAACTCTTGTAGATCTACTAATTATTTGATTTTACCCTTAAGTTAATAATGGAACGTGATTGAATAATTTGCAAATGGATGTAATAAGGTTATTTATCTCTACAAAAATCACTTAGGAAACAGAAGATGACATTTGAAAAGGAAATGAGGAGATTTGAGGTTTAGAGAAGACATTTTCAGTGTCTCCACAAGATACAACAATGACCATAATTAAATAGGTGTGAAGGCATAAAAATTTGCACCAATTTCAGAGTTCTTTAGAGTTGAATCAATGAAACTTTATGATCAGATCAATGTAAAGGGTGATGTCAAAGAAAAGTAAGCCTCTGTGACAACAGTGTGCCTGACTTGCTCACTTTTATAATCTCCTAATTCTAACAGTTTTTTTTTTTCACTTTCTTTTTTTTTTAAATTTTATTTTATTTTTAAACTTTACATAATTGTATTAGTTTTGCCAAATATCAAAATGAATCCATCACAGGTATACACGTGCTCCCCATCCTGAACCCTCCTCCCTCCTCCCTCCCCATACCATCCCTCTGGGTCGTCCCAGTGCACTAGCCCCAAGCATTCAGTATCGTGCATTGAACCTGGACTGGCATCTCGTTTCATACATGATATTTTACATGTTTCAATGCCATTCTCCCAAATCTTCCCACCCTCTCCCTCTCCCACAGAGTCCATAAGACTGTTCCATACATCAGCGTCACTTTTGCTGTCTCGTACACAGGGTTATTGTTATCATCTTTCTAAATTCCATATATATGTGTTAGTATACTGTATTTATGTTTTTCCTTCTGGCTTACCTCACTCTGTATAATAGGCTCCAGTTTCATCCACCTCATTAGAACTGATTCAAATGTATTCTTTTTAATGGCTGAGTAATACTCCATTGTGTATATGTACCACTGCTTTCTTATCCATTCATCTGCTGATGGACATCTAGGTTGTTTCCATGTCCTGGCTATTATAAACAGTGCTGCGATGAACATTGGGGTACACGTGTCTCTTTCCCTTCTGGTTTCCTCAGTGTGTATGCCCAGCAGTGGGATTGCTGGATCATAAGGCAGTTCTATTTCCAGTTTTTTAAGGAATCTCCACACTGTTCTCCATAGTGGCTGTACTAGTTTGCATTCCCACCAACAGTGTAAGAGGGTTCCCTTTTCTCCACACCCTCTCCAGCATTTATTGCTTGTAGACTTTTGGATAGCAGCCATTCTGACTGGTGTGAAATGGTACCTCATAGTGGTCTTGATTTGCATTTCTCTGATAATGAGTGATGTTGAGCATCTTTTCATGTGTTTGTTAGCCATCTGTATGTCTTCTTTGGAGAAATGTCTATTTAGTTCTTTGGCCCATTTTTTGATTGGGTCATTTATTTTTCTGGAGTTGAGCTGGAGGAGTTGCTTGTATATTTTTGAGATTAGTTGTTTGTCGGTTGCTTCATTTGCTATTATTTTCTCCCATTCTGAAGGCTGTCTTTTCACCTTGCTGACAGTTTCCTTTGATGTGCAGAAGCTTTTAAGGTTAATTAGGTCCCATTTGTTTATTTTTGCTTTTATTTCCAATATTCTGGGAGGTGAGTCATAGAGGATCCTGCTGTGATGTATGTCAGAGAGTGTTTTGCCTATGTTCTCCTCTAGGAGTTTTATAGTTTCTGGTCTTATGTTTAGATCTTTAATCCATTTTGAGTTTATTTTTGTGTATGGTGTTAGAAAGTGTTCTAGTTTCATTCTTTTACAAGTGGTTGACCAGTTTTCCCAGCACCACTTGTTAAAGAGATTGATTCTAACAGTTTTTGACTCATGGTAGGCACTTAGTTGCAGTAGTAAAGATTTTCACCTGCCAGTGCGGGAAATGCAAGAGACTCAGGTTCAGTCCTTGAGCCAGGAAGATCTCTTGAAAGAGGAAGTGGCAACCCATTCCAGTATTTTTGTCTGGAGAATTCCATGGACAGAGGAGCCTGTCGCTCTACAGTCTATGGGGTCACAAAGATTTGGACATGACTGAAGCGATAAAGCATGATAAAGTCTGGGCTTCTCTGGTAGCTCAGATGGAACAGAATCTGCCTGCAGGGCAGGAGACCTGGGTTAGATTCTTGAATTGGGAAGATCCCCTGGAGAAGGGAATGTCAACCCACTCCAGTATTCTTGCTTGGAGAATTCCATGGACAGAGGAGGCTGATGGGCTAAAGACCATCGGATTGCAAAGAGTTGGGCATTACAGAGCAACTAACACACATTACATATGAGCAAGTCTAGAAACCATTTCTCTACAAGCCAGGAGAATCACAGCAAGAAATTCCTTGCACAGGAGCAGGAAGAAATAGATTCTTTGCTGTACAGATTGCTCTGCCTTTGGTGCCTGGTTTACTTATCAGAAAGTGGTATTTTCCTATCCATTATATCAACGAAAAAATGAAATTTAGAGAGATTAAGCATTTTGGCAAGCCTCCTGGAGGCTTATGAATGATGAGACCGGTATGGATCTTGGCTGTGATGTCAAATCCTACTCTTGATTCATCCTACCAAGGTGAAACATATGTCTTGGTTATTTTGTTTGTTTTTAGCACTTATACATATAGACTAAATGAGTATCGTTCTTTGTGAGGACTTTTAAAGTGTGGAATACTGACATAAACATGTTACTTAAAGATGGGGCATTTTATAGCCACTATTTTTAATTAATTTCAGATCTATAATACTCTGAGAAAAATTCAGAAAATAGTTTCAATCTACTCAACATTCAAATAATTTCAGACAAAAAATAGTTTTCTGATGGAATTATCTGGATTCTTTTTTAATATGAGTACATTCCATCTAAACTGTGTGTGTGTGTGTGAGATCAGTCATGTCTGACTCTTTGAAACCCTATGGACCATAGCCTGCCAGGCTTCTCAGTCCATGGAATTCTCCAGACAAGAATTCTGGAGTGGGTTGCCATTTCCTACTCCTAGGGGATCTTCCTGACCCAGCAATCAAATCTGCATCTCTTGAGTCTCCTGAATTTGCAGGCAGGTGAATTCTTTACCACTGCACCACATGAGAGCCCCAAATAATAATGCATGCCCTAATACAAAGTATCTTAACTGCTAAACCTTACCATTCTTTCTATATTTTGTCAGTAGTTCTTGACTTCAGCTGCATAGACAAATAATCTGAAGATCTTGAAAAATATTATTTCTTGGACCAGATCTTAGATATTCTGATTTAATTTCAGGGAGGGAAGCAGGCAGCCACAAGTTTCTATGCTGGAAGAGAAGACACTAAGCTTCTCCTTTTTGTCAGCTATTCATAAACACTTCATTAGATCCATCTCTGGGGTGGATGTTTTGTCTTTATGTTCCACATATACTTTTTCCATTGTACACATGTCCTCTGTATTACACTTCCATTAAGGTATTGTCTCTCTTTTCAGTTATAACGCAGACGGTGTCTTTGTGTCTCTAAGTCATGATAACCTGATGTGGACCATGGTCTGTTTGTGTCATATATGCTGGGAAAACGCATAAATCCTTTGCCCACTCCTGTAGACACCAACCTTTCTCTCTCTTCTCAGGAAAAGGGGCCACTCTCCCTTTGGATGGTCAGTCCTCCACTTATGATGTATCTTCTCATCCACATCCCTCTGGACCTCAGTCTCTTCTCCCTACGAAGGGCTTGTTGCCTTTGCCTAAGAATAAAGCAGACGTTGAGTTTGTGCAAATGCTGGGTCCCCAACTGCATCAATCTTGGCTTAGTCACATCAGACAGAAATGACTTTAAAGTGATTCTAAATGCATCTAATTCACATCTCTCTATGAATTCCATCTCTAAGAGGGAGGTCATAGCTATTGCAACATGTCCTGAATTCTCTTCCTCTCCTTGTCAATTACTCTATCCTCAGTGGTTGCTACAAACCTCTCCTTTGACAACCACCAAATTTTGTCCCTGAACGATTTTTCCTCCCCTCCCTATACTGTTAGGCTATAACACTGCCTCCAGCTAGCAAGGCTCCTGGGGCCCCTGCACCTGTGCCCTCCCTTGGCTCCCACTCAGTGGATCTCCCTTTTAACTTGTGACTAGGAGCCCTCTGAGAAGGTAAGGACCTTGTTCTTTCTATTAATGCTTTCCTATGCAATGCAGACTTGAATGATTATTTTTATTCCTCTTTCTATAAGAACATCTTCCCTCAAAACTTCTACGGACTGATTGCCAAGCACCATTACCCATCATTGTCACCCCCTCCCCACCCCCGCATTATCTTGACCCATCTTCCTAATATCCCCATGCATGTTCTTCAAGTCACCACGCTCTCAGGACACCAACCGTGTCCAGTGTGTCACGTACCTGGTTGATGGGTCTGCCTTCAGCCTTCTCATTAGATATAGTGTGTTTGATTTTCCCTCTTGGCTTCTGGGACATTGTTTGTCCTGGTCTTTTTCTTTACCTGCTTTTCTTTCTCCTGCTGCTTCATACATGTGGCTCCATTTTTTGTAACATCAAATATCACTTTTGAGAATGGCAATTTCATTGTTTCTATCTTATTCTTGTTTCTAAGTTTTACATTTGTTGTCCCACTGACTAACAGATACCTACTTTCAGATGTGATTCCATCATCAGGAAGTCACCATGATTGCAGGGGGTGCCTAACCTCCCCATTCTATCCTTACCTCTGCTCCTTGTTTCCTCCTGATGGTACCATTTCTACCACACAAGCTGAACACTTCCTGATTCTCCTCTCTTTTCCCCAAACACTGAATAAGTCACAGGGTCTTTTGAGTACCAATTTCAGCATATTCCTCCTGGTTGATTTGTTTTTGCAAGTTACCCTCATGTGGCATCTCATTACCTCTTGTCAGATTTGTAAAATGTCATGCTCATAATCTTCATAATCCAGCTCATCCTTGCTGCTCTAAGATTTCCTTGTGTGCATACTCAGTCACTTCAGTCATATCTGACTCTTTGCAACTCCATGGACTATAGCCCTCCAGGCTTCTCTGTCCATGGGGAATCTTCCAGCAAGAATACTGGAGTGAGTTGCCATTCCCTCTTTCAGGGGATCTTCCCAACACAGGAGTCAAACCCAAGTCTCCTGCATTTCCTGCACTGCAGGAGGATTCTTTACCACTAGCACAATCTGGGAACTTCAAACTTCTGATTCTGTTGCTGCTCAGCTTTGGGATGCAGGCTCTGAGGTTGAGTCTAGGGTTGTTGTTGTTCAGTCTCTAAGTCATGTCCAACTGTTTGTGACCCCATGGACTGCAGTACACCAGGCTTCACTGTCTTCCACTTACCCCAGAGTTTTCTCAAGTTCGTATCTACTGAGTCAGTGATTCTATTTAACCATCTCATCCTCTCCTGCCCTCTTCTCCTTTTGCCTTCAATATCTCCCAGCATCAGAGACTTTTCCAATTAGTTGGCTCTTAGCATCAGGTGGCCAAAGTATTGGAGTTTCATGTTCAGCATCAGACCTTCCAATGAATATTCGGAACTGACTTCATTTAGGATTGGCAGGTTGGATCTCCTTGCAGTCCAAGGGACTCTCAAAAGTCTTCTCCAATACCACAGTTCAAAAGTATCGATTCTTTGGTGTTCATCCTTCTTTACGGTCCAACATCCATACATAACCACTGGAAAAATCACAGCTTTGACTATCTCAACCTTTGTTGGTAAAAGTGATGTCTCTGCTTCTTAATGTGTGTCCAGGTTTGTCATAACTTACCTTCCAAGAAGCAAGAGCCTTCTAATTTCATGGCTGAAGTCATCATCCTCAGTGATTTTGGAGTCCAATAAAGAAAATCAATTTCAAAGAAAGAAAGTCACTGCTTCTACTTTTTCTCCTCCTATTTGCCTTGATATAATGGGACCAGATGTCATGATCTTAGTTTTCTTAATGTTGATTTTTAATTCTTTTTTTTTTTTCACTCCCCTCTTTGACATTCATCAAGAGGCTCTTTCAGAATTCAGAATTTAGTGTGGAAAATTCTGAAAGAGATGGGAATACCAGGCCACCTGACCTGCCTCTTGAAAAATCTATATGCAGGTCAGGAAGCAAGAGTTAGAACTGGACATGGAACAACAGACTGGTTCCAAATAGGAAAAGGAGTACATCAAGGCTGCATATTGTTATCCTGCTTATTTAACTTATATGCAGAGTACATCATGAGAAACACTGGGCTGGAAGAAACACAAGCTGAAATCAAGATTGCTGGGAGAGATAGCAATAATCTCAGATATGCAGATGACACCACCCTTATGGCAGAAAGTGAAAAGGAACTAAAAAGCCTCTTGATGAAAGTGAAAGAGGAGAGTGAAAAAGTTGGCTTAAAACTCAACATTCAGAAAACTAAGATCATGGCAACTGGTCCCATCACTTCATGGGAAATAGATGGGGAAACAGTGGAAACAGTGGCTGATTTTGTTTCTTTGGGCTCCAAAATCACTGCAGATGGTGACTGCAGCCATGAAATTAAAAGACGCTTACTCCTTGGAAATAAAGTTATGACTAACCTAGATAGCAGGTTATTAGCTAGATATTAGATAGCTAGATATTAAAAAGCAGAGACATCACTTTGTCCACAAAGGTCCGTCTAGTCAAGGCTATGGTTTTTCCAGTGGCCATGTATGGATGTGAGAGTTGGACTATAAAGAAAGTTGAATGCAAAAGAATTGATGCTTTTGAACTGTGGTGTTGGAGAAGACTCTTGAGAGTCTCTTGGACTGCAAGGAGATCCAACCAGTCCATCCTAAAGGAGACCAGTCCTGGGTGTTCATTGGAAGGACTGATGCTGAAGCTGAAACTCCAATACTTTGGCCACCTGATATGAAGAGCTGACTCATTAGAAAAGGCCCTGATGCTGGGAAAGATTGAGGGCAAGAGGAGAAGGGGATGACAGAGGATGAGATAGTTGGATGGCATCACTGACTTGATGGACATGAGTTTGGGTGGACTCCAGGAGTTGGTGTTGGACAGGGAGGCCTGGCATGCTGCAGTCCATGGGGTCGCAAAGTGCTGGACACGACTGAGCAATTGAACTGAACTTGCTGAAGAGGCTCTTTAGTTTTTCTTCACTTTCTGCCATTAGGGTGGTATAACTTGCATGTCTGAAATTGTTGATATTTCTCCCGCAACCTTGATTCCATCTTTTGACTCACCCAGCCTGTCATGTCACATGATGTGAAAGTGAAAGTGCAAATTGCTCACTCACATCCGACTCTACAACCCAAAGGACTAAGAATCCATGGAATTCTCCAGTCTAGAATACTGGAGTGGGTAGACCATCCCTTCTCCAGGGGATCTTCCCAACCAAGGAATGGAACTGGGGTATCCTGCATTGCAGGCAGAGTCTTTACAAACTAAGCTATCAGGGAAGCCTTCACACGATGTACTCTACATAAAAGTTAAATACTCAGGGTAACAATATACACCCCTGTCACACTACTTTCCCAATTTTTGAACCAGTTCATTGTTCCATGTAAGGTTCTAACTATTGGTTCTTGATTCATATGCAGGTTTCTCAGGAAACAGTTATGGTAGTCTGGTATTCTCATTCCTTTAAGAATTTTCCACTTTTTTTTTTTTTTTTGATACACACAGTCAAAGGCTTTAGCTTAGTCAATGAAGCAGAAGTAAATGTTTTTCTGAAATTCCCTTGCTTTCTCTATGATCCAACGAATGTTGGCAATTCGATCTCTGGTTCCTCTGCCTTTTCTAAATCCAGCTTGTATATCTGGAAGTTCTCACTACATTTACTGCTGAAGCCTAGGTTGAAGGATTTTGAGCATAACTTTACTAGCATGGGAAATCAGTGCAATTGTCTGATAGTGTGAATATTCTTTGGCATTGCCCTTCTATGAGATTGGAATGAACACTAACCTTTTCCAGTACTGTGGCCACTTCTGAGTTTTTAAAATTTGCTGACATATTGAGTGCAGCACTTTAACAACTTCATCGTTTAGGATTTGAAATACCTTAGCTGGAACTCTGTCAACTCCGCTAGTTTTGTTGATAGTAATTCTCCCTAAGGCTCCCTTGCCTTCACACTCCAGGATATCTGGCTCTAGGTGAGTGGCCACACCATCGTGGTTATTTCAGTCTTTAAAACCTTTTTTGTATGGTTCTTTTGTATATTCTTGCCACCTCTTCTTAATCTCTGCTGCCTCTTTTAGGTCCTTACCATTTCTGTCCTTTATTGTAGCCAACCTTGCATGAAATGTTCCCTTAATATCTTGTTTTCTTGAAGATATCTCCAATTTTTCCCATATTATTTCCCCCTCTCTTTGTTTGCATTGTTCATTGAAGAGGCCTTCTTATCTCTTTTGCCATCCTCTGGAACTGTGCATTCAGTTGGGCATGTCTTTCCCTATCTCCCTTGCTTTTTACTTCTCTTTTTTCCTCAGCTATTTGTAAAATCTCCTCAGACAACCATTTTACCTTCTTGCACTTCCTTTTCTTTGGGATATTGATTACTGCCTTCTGTACAATGTTATGAACCTCCGTCCATAGTTCTTCAGGCACTCTGCCTAACAGATCTAATCCCTTGAATCTATTTGTCTAGGATACAGGGTATTTATTAGGGATGGACTTTAGGATCTTTGCTTGTGGGGAGGAAGAGGGGGAGCAGGATATGATATAGGGAGAAGCTGAGATGCAAGCAGGTCCAGACGCCAGCCTTGGTAGGCCTCCAGGAGCTCTGGATTAGAATGGCTCCTAAGAGCTATGTGCATGGGTATTGAGTAGCCAGACCCTTTTCTCTCCATGCTGGTCAGTCACCAGTGCTGTACAGGAATCTCCCTGGATGACTAAATAGGACCCTGTGTGGCCTTCCCAGGACAGACACTGTGTCACCCATGTCCTCCTCCTGTTTCTTGCTTTTAGAAAAATTTACCTTCCAAGGGCTTATTTTCCAAGTTCTGATGAATAAACTTAATCTGAGAAGTGAGAAAATGCAGAAGCTTAGGAGAACACTCAGGCAAGACAAAATAATGATAGTTTAGTCATTAAACAAGGTCACGAACCTCTGGTTCCTCTTCAAAGACTGTAGATAATATTCTGAACCACGTCCTTTGCGTTGTTTCACACATACTGAATTCCCAGCAGGTGGGAGAAGTGAACTGTGTGCTGCCCACAAGGATATCAGTCCCACACTGTTCCAAACCAGCAGGTTGATGATCCTGACTCCTGATTACCACACCACCAACCAGTCAGAAGGGTGTCCATGAGCTGACCACGCACCCATAAGCACATCCCCACCCTGTCTTTAAAAACCTATCCTTGAAAGTCTTTAGGGAGTTCAAATCTTTTAAGCACCAACTACCTGGACTCCTTGCTTAGTGCCTGCAATAAATGCTGTGCTCTCCTTCACCACAACCCAGTGTGAAGATTGACTCTACTGCACACAGCCAAGCTTACCCAAGTTTGGTTTGGTGGTACCTGCATCTGAGGCAACCCCTGGAAAGGCCAATAGCTGGAAAGTCTCTATTGACAGTCCTCCTTGGCAAGTCTTCTGATGAAGGGTGGTCTGAGCGGCTCATCACACTGGCCACTAGAGTCCTCGATGGCTCCCTATTACTTCCAGGCTCTAATTTAAGCTCCTCAATATGGAGTTTGTGAGCGTTCAGCCTGGTCCAAGTGCTCTCCCATTTCTCTCTTTGAAACCTCTACTTTCAAGTCCTTTGCTGTCATCACGTTGAGGAACTCAGTATCATGCCCATGAGACATACACGTTTTTAACCTCCATGACTTACCCATTTTTGCCCACTTTTCTAAAGCTCCCTGTTCAATCCAGGCTTTGTTGTAGAAATCTTACCTTCCGTGTTCAGTTCATATGATCCTCTGTCTGAATTCTTTCCTGATAGTCACAGTTTGAAGTGGTCATTCTTTACTTTTTTCTCCAGTTTAAATGTATATGGATCTTAGTAAATATGTCTATGTCTATATCTATATCTGTAATTTAGGCTTATTATGCTTCCTGACATCACTGCCTTTGCAGTTTAACAGGGGCTTGTTTCTCAAGCAACCAAGTGCTGGTCAGTTTCTGCTTTTTAAAATAGTTACTGTTGCTCTATTTCACTTTCAGGGTAGCCCCATATAATTTGCATCTTCAGCGAGATCCAGGCCGAGGCTAGGCTTACAGAAACCAGTCAACAGTAGTTTTCTGAGTGACTGACTGTATAAATAAATGCTATGCAAGAATGTATCACAATATTGGCCTCTTTCCTATTCTGCTACTGGCCTGTAAAAAAAAAAAAAAAAAGTCCTTGTTGACTGAGAATCACAAGAAGGAATAAATGAATGCTTATCTCAAGTCTATAATTTCATCAGTGTAAGAGCACACCTTTGTCAACAGGAAGTAAGGTGAATTTTCTTTGCTGTGCCCTAAGACAATGACAGAAAATGGGGCCAACTACAGATGGAGAAACTGGAGTAATTTAATTGTGGAGCACAGAATTCTCACAGTGTAATTAGTTGAAATGCTCTTTCAAAGTTTAATATTTGAGATCCTTCTGATCTTGCTTGTAGGATCTTTTCAACTTCCTTGAAGGAGCAAATAAGAGCTTAATTTCCTGATTGCAAGAAACACATTTTATTTGGCCACATTTGTTTTATTTTACTTTTTTTTTTTTTTTTTGCTTTTGAGCCAGCAAGGTGTCCTGCTTTTTCATCAAGAAAGAAAGCTGAGGCCATTCCAGCTAAGATGCTAAGACTGTTTAGTAACGAGGAAGCATGGAGAAGGGGGTTGGAGAAAGAATGAGCTTTGAGAGGGATGTGTTCTAAGTTAAGATTGTTAAGTTTGTTTTGTGCTGCACAGTGAAAAACTGCATCCATCAATTATGTATGGATAATATTATTGCAGAAATAAGCTTATTCAAGTTTATAACTTTGTAAAATGTAATAAATAGCTTACTGTTTTGTGGAGGAAGATTGACTGTTTGTCAAGGTGCTTAAAGTACAAAAAAGACATTTAAAGTCTTCTTCGACCTTATGGGATTTTCCTTCTTGTTCATAAGGAAAAGATAGCCTTGCTATGACAGCCACTTGTTTTCAATTCTTTCTTTGTAAAGGTCCTTTCTGTAATTCTCATCTAAACAAATAAGGTGCTGCCCATTTTCTGCAGAATAGAAATTCTGCAAATAATAGATCAAGGGAACAGCATGAATTCACCTTTATCATTAATGAATTATTTGGAGGAAAAGAAAAAAAAAAACTATATTTAATTTAATCAGTTTCTCAGAGTATAATTTGACATTGCCCTTTAATTTAATACAACTATCTTTTAAAAATCTCTTTTAAAAATCACTGCATGTTGTGTTTTCAAACAGTCAAAATATCAGCAATTTACAACATCCCCCATTCTTTACCAGTGTGAATGTTTAAAATAGATGCAGTTAATGTGATCATTAGGAAAGAAAAAGGGAAGTGAAGACTTGCACAGGCCAAATCATGCCCCAATTTAGGTTCTATTAAGCCACATATGATTAGCACAGGGAATTGGCACTCTCAAAAGTCCCTAATTACAGCCAATCCCACGTTAGCAACCTCTCACTATTGGTTGGGAGAGCCTTGTGGATATCACAATCCGTGAATTAGCAAGTACTTAAGGACAATGCCTAATTATCCCCTGCATTGTAAAATAGGGTTTACAATGGCAGTCTTGTTTTATTATTCAAAATTACTGGGAAGAGGGATTTAAATGTGATCCTCTACAGTACTTAGTAGGTAGAAGACTTTATGTAATGCTAATTTTTATCTTTATTTTTTTTTAAGATGGGGATGTTAACCTTCATATTATGTATATTATACTAAGTAAAAAATAGTATTAAAACATAGATGTTGTTGTTCAATCCCCCAGTCATGTCTGATTCTTTGCGACACCATGGACTTCAGCACACCAGGCCTCCCTGTCCTTCACCATCTCCTGAAGTTTGCCCAATGTCATGTCCATTGCATTGGTGATGCCATCCAGCCATCTCATCCTTTGACACCCTCTTCTCATTCTGCCCTCAATCTTTCTCAGCATCAGGGACTTCTCCAATGAGTCAGCTATTTGCATCAGATGACCAAAATACTGGAGTTTTAGCTTTACCATCAGTCCTTCCAACGAGTACTGAGGGTTGATTTCCCTTAGGATTGACTGGTTTAATGTCCTTGCTGTCCAAAGGACTCTCAAGAGTCTTCTCCAGCACCACAGTTCGAAGGTAACAATTCTTCAGTGCTCAGCCTTCTTTATGGCCCAGCTTTCACAATCATACAGGACCACTGGGAAGACCACAGCCTTGACTATACAGCCTTTTGTCAGCAAAGTAATGTCTCTGCTTTTCAACACACTGTCTAGATTTGTCATAGCTTTCCTGCCAAGAAGCAAATGTCTTTTGATTTTATGGTTGCAGTCACCATACACAACGATTTTAGAGCCCAAGAAGAGGAAATCTGTCACTGCTTCCACCTTTTCCTCCTCTATTTGCCATGAAGTAGTAGCACTGGATGCCATGATCTTAGTTTTTTTTTTTTTTTTTAATATTTAGTTTTAAGCCAGCTCTTTCATTCTCCTCCTTCACCCTCATCAAGAGGCTCTTTAGTTCCTCTTCTTTTTCTGCCATTAGAAGTGGTATCATCCACATATATGAGGTTGTTGATGTTTCTTCCACCTGTCTTGATTCCAGCTTGAAACTCATTCAGCCCAGTGTTTCTCATGATGTGGTCAGTGTATAGATTAAACAAACATGGTGACAGCAGACAGCCCTGTCATACTCCTTTCTCAATCTTGAACCAATCAGTTGTTCCATACAGGGTTCTACTTGTTGCTTCTTGACCTGCATACAGGTTTCTCAGGAGACAGGTAAGATAGTCTGGTATTCCCATCTCTTAAAAGTTTTCCAGTTTATTATGATCCACACAGTCAAAGGCTTTGGTGTAGTTGATGCAACAGAGGTAGGTGTTTTTTTCAGGACTTCCTTAGCTTTCCCTATGATTAATCCAGAGAATGTTGTCAATTTGATCTCTGGACAAATTGGAAGTTTGGACAACTTCCAGCTCGGACATCTGAAAGTTTTTGGTTCACATAATGCTGAAGCCTAGTATGCAATATTTTAAGCATGATCTTACTGGCATGGGAGATGAGTGCAACTGTCTGATGGTTAGCACATTCTTTAGTACTACCCTTCTTGGAAATTAGGATGAGGATTGACCTTTTCCAGTCCTGTGGTCACTATTGGGTTCCAGATTTACTGACATATTGAGTGCAGCACCTTGATGGCATCATCCTTTAGGGTTTTGAATAGTTCTACTAGAATTTCATCACATCCACTAGCTTTATTAACAGCAGGGCTTCCTAAGGGCCACCTGACTTCACTCTCAAGAATGTCTGGGTCTGGGTAGCTTGCCACACCATCATAGTAATCTGGTTATTTTAGATCTCTTTTATACAGTTTTTCTGTGTATTCTTTCCATCTCTTCTTGATCTCTGACTTTAAATTGACCAGACACTAAAACTTTGTAGATTTTTTTTGAAATGGAGTAAGATGAAACTAAGCAAGTAAGACATACACTTACACACATATGTATATGCATATATATTTATAGCCACAGAAGTCGCATTATTATAAAGTATATAAGCTCTACTCTCTTCCTGCTGGTTTTTAAAAAGCGTCTTGCCCCATTAGCTGCAGCAGCCACAAGGACCAGGTTTCTTTCTTGTTCCCTCTTTTGAAGTCCATTTCCTGCTAGCTGAACATATATTTAAGTTTAATGAGAATGGTACCATGTATATTCTATCCTACAATGACTTCCATGTCTCCCATGCTTTATCTATAGATTGATTCCCAGTGTGGAAAACCAATTCACAGTTCTGCATTATCATGCCTCAAGTTGATGGAATTAAAAATGTGGTACTTGAAACCACAGAATGTGAAATAATAGTCATTGAAAATTGTGGAGAGGGAAGGCAGTGTTGAAAGTAAGCTAAATACCAAGGTTTTATAACATAATTAATAAATATGTTATACAATTGCTAAACAAGATAAGTTTCAAGCACAAAAAGAAAAAATAGCAGTGGTTCTCAGTGCCTGGTGTTAGAAAGTGTCCAGGAATAAGTGATGGATTGATGTTCTTTTTTGGTAAAACTTTGATATGACATTGCAATTTAACAATTATATGTGTTTTATCCTGCATAAAATGATCAAACAGTAGGTTAGATAAGAGTATGAAGAGACAACTTCATGGAGGATTGTGTCAACACCTCTGACACATTTCCAGCTACTTTTCTCTTCTTTGACTCCCGTACTTTCAGTCCTGGCCCCAGAAGACTCATGCTGGCCTTGCATGTTAATGACACATCCCTACCTATGTATTCCTTTAGTTCTTGCTACATTAAAGGGATGTTTTAATTAAACATGGAAACCAGGGAAGAAGCACAGAAATCTATCACTCTCAACCCAAATGCCATTTTTTCTAATCACATTTCCTTTAACCAAAATGCAAAAATTCTCATCCGTATTCCAATGCCACACGTGGCTGTAAGTGTGGGCAGGGGTTCTCAGAGTGGAAAGAGATAGGGATCTCGATGTAGTGGAGTCAATCTATTTTAATTCTGAAAATTTATGAAAACATATGGGTAAGTGAACAAGTTGCTAGGATCTGCCCCAGGGGGGTGGTCTCAGGATCCATGGAAATGAGACTCCCTGGAATTTTAGTTTCATTTGCTTGATAGTGACTCTGCCCCTGAATACTAGTGTCAAGAATTTGTGGTCAGAGTGAGAAATGAAACACAAAGAGAAGTCTTTGATTTGAACAGATTTCTACATTCGGGAAAAGATTAAAACACACACATACATTTTGAAGAATGTGTCTGGCTTTGCCCAGCAAATAATTAATGATCACACAAAAACTTAATATCTTCTGTCTCTAATGTGTCCAGATAAATTACCATGTGCAGTTCCATTTGGATACTGGCTTTCCTACATGCATTGCAATTCTTTAAACTTTATTCCCTGATATCCTGACTTAGGTTCACCAGATGTGGATTTGCATACATTAGACACAAAAAGCCATTTCAACTCATCGTGGGTTTTTTCAGCCAACATTTAGTTATTTAGTAAGTGATATATCCAGGGCTTCCCTGATAGCTCATTATTAAAGAACCCACCTGTCAATGCAAGAGATGCAGGTTCAATCCCTGGGTTGGGAAGATCCCCTGGAGAAGGAAATAGCAACCCACTTCAGTATTTTTGCCTGAGAGATCCCATGGAGAGAGGAGCCTGGTGGGCTACGGTCCATGGCTTTGCAAACAGCTGGACACAACTTATCCACTGGACACAACAGCAACAAGAAGTGATATCTCTCCTTTTTTTTTTTTTTTGGCCACAGAGTACAGCACATGGGATTTTAGTTGCCTGATTGAACTGGTGCCCCATGCAATGCAAGTGCAGAACCTTAACCACTGGACCACAGGGAAGTCCTATTGATAGCTTCATCTTTGTTAAGCAGATTATACTGCAGTGACTTTGGAAACATGCTATAGAAAAGAGGTGTGTCCTGGGAACATCACCCAAGCGGATGGTTTTTGTAACAGGGGTTCTCCGTGTTGAGGGTGATCTGAGCCCATAGGGATCCAGCCAACTGCCCCCAGAGCCATGCACTGATCACCTGCTCTCCAGACTGGACTTTCAGGCATAAAACATCAGAAGAAGACCCAATCTTCCAAAAGCACACCTACTTTCTTTTATTTATTGACTCATTATCCAACTCTGCTTGAGAAATTTGCTACAGGTGTGTCATCACTGCAGAGAATACAGCAGTCCTCTGTGATACATGAATTGATTACGCTGAACTAGGATTTTCCTCTAAAATGCTGTGTAGTTTTTAAAATGACACTTTACCTCTTGGGCCTTTCATTCCTAATCTCAAAAATTAAAGGACTAGGAATAAATTGCTTTTAAGGCCTCAAGTCCAGTTCTGATATTCTGGCCTGACCTTTGCTGCTGCTAAGTGGCTTCAGTCATGTCCGAGTCTGTGCAGCCCCATAGATGGCAGCCCACCAGGCTCCACCGTCCCTGGGATTCTCCCGGCAAGAACACTGGAGTGGGTTTCCATTTCTTTCTCCAATGCGTGAAAGTGAAAAGTGAAAGTGAAGTCGCTCAGTCGTGTCTGACTAGTAGCAACCCCATGGACTACAGCCTACCAGACTCCTCCCTCCATGAGATTTTCTAGGCCAGAATACTGGAGTGGCTTGCCATTGCCTTCTCCAGCCTGACCTTTAGCCCATCTTTTACGCTTCAATCATGTTCTCAAGAACCTGCCTTCTACTCGGAGTCTAAGAAGACTGAAGGAAAGAGAATTTCACATCCTGAGTAATCATTTGCTTCTTTGAGTATATCTTCTCATTTATAGAATGCTGTTAATGATGTGTGATCCATGTGCATTTTGGCGGGGGGGCTCAGTGAAGCTGTGATATGATGTGCCTACAATGACATCTTGTGCTTTTGCTTAAATATCAGCTGTCCTCTTCCTCTTTATCGTCATCATCGTCACATCCGTTAACTTAAGAATTGTATTCCTTTGTTTCTGATACAAATACAGCTGGGAAGGCAGCACATCCTAATGTGTCAGCAGCTGAAGACAAAGGGTTTGTCTGAGCAGCTGGGCAGCCATAAGCACTGTCATATCTATGCCTATGTCTCTAGTCATCCTTGAGAATGCAAATAAAGATAAATGAAAACTGCTTTCTTCCTTGGCTCATGGATCTAAGTCGTCTGTGGAAATGAACTTCCGTTCTCTCTGACAATTAGTTTCACTCTAAAATATGATAATTCTTTGAAGTTGCACCCAGAGAGGAAATATGGCATGCTCCACGTTCAGCAAAGGAGATATATGGGGCTGCTAGACACATTAATCTCATTTGCTCTGCACCTGATTTTTCACCGTTAGAATATTGCAGCAAAGCTCTGTGCTAAATCTCAAGCCATTTAGCTCAGCAAAGTAGATTAGTTAGAGCCAATGCAAAGCTCTACCTTATAACTTTCTTTCTCAAATGTGATATTCAGATAGATAGTCTGAGGCCTGGACTAAAAACTGAGATGATATGCTTTTGCAATTTTTATAATATTAGATGAGAATCAAGGCAAGCAAAATAGGTGCCTGTGACCTGAACTCTTACTCCAAAAACATTTAAATCTTAAATAACTTTTATAAAGTCTGTTGTGAATAGGGCTCATGAAATTAGGTTGGATGAAAGGTGGGAGGATTTTTATATGTACTTAGCTCTGCAAAAGCTGTCTTCTGTCCTTTTCCAAGGACATAGACTTAACGCAATTATTGTTTTCTTAAATACAGTGGCTCTGGGTGAATCCTTAGCCAATATATTAACTATTAGATACTAGAATGTTTTGCTGATTACAACTAACTACTCTTCCTGCCATATTATGACCTAGCTCACATCTGTACAGGACTGTATTGGGTTGAATGGTCTCCTCAAACACATGATCTCTTGAATCCCAGAATGTAACTGTAGTTGAAATCAGAGTCCTTGTTGATGGAATTGGTTAAGGTGAGGTCATCCACGTCTTAGCTCCACTGACCAGTGAGTGTCCTGATTAGGCCACATGAAGACCCAGAGATGCACACACTAAGGAAAAGTGGCCAGGTGCAGATGGAGGCAAAGACAGGAGTGATGCAGGTCCAAGTTGAGGAACACCAGAGAAGGCTGACATCTACCAGAAGCTACAAAGGGAAAAGGAAGGATTATCACTGACAACCTTTGGATGCAACATGATTTCAGACTTCTGGACTCCAAAACTTGGAGAGAATACATTTCTGCTCTTTCAGTTCTCTCCATTTGTGGCACTTCGCTATGTCAGTCCTAGAAAACTAACATGGCCCCATGATGCCAGACTCATGGTAGGACCCTGGGTCAGCGCAGCTGTCACCCTCCCATCCCTAACTTTAGACCTGACAATGTGCCTTGCTTTAGAGCTGAGCTCCCCAAAAAAGTTCAACGCCATTTATGCATCTTTCTAGCCATAATGTCTGGTGATATTTTCATCTTTGCATCCCAGGATCAATCTGTGGGTCTTGTGATTCCTGGTTTGGGAAGATCACCTGGAGAATGAAATGGCAACCCACTCCAGTATTCTTGCCTGGAAAATCCCATGGACAGAGGAGCCTGGGGGGCTACAGTCACTGGGGTTGCAAAAGAGTCAGTCAAGACTGAAGTGACTCAACATGCATGCACTTGCACCACTTCAAACCCTTCCTCTCCCCAAGCACCACTGCAGCGACTGAGTCTATGCAGATTTTAGCTAGCTTTGCTTACATGCACATGACGACCCTTCTGCTCAGGCCCATAGCTCACCCACGACTCTTGACTTGGAGCTTCTCTGACTCCGCAGTGGGCTGCTCTGAGGATGCGTCAGCACCTACAGGGCACACTTGGATAAGTGCTTTCCCTTCTGCGGCCAGGAGTGCTCTGCTCTTCAGCACAACCCAGAAAGCTTTTCAGTGGATGCTGAGGACTGAGGGGTAGTTGCCCTCGAACAGTGGAAAACTGATAACATGTGGTTTTGTTGGCTTGCCTTTTATCCCGTCTTTCCTTCATCCCTGAGAGCACTACCCAAATAAACATCCAACACAAATACCTCAGGTTCTACTCTGTGGGGGGACCCAGGCTGACAGTTGGTACTAGAATTAGCCCTAGCTATTAGAACTTTATAGCCCTAGTGAGTAGGGATTTATAGCTGGACCATTCCAGTCAGAAGGCAGACATTTCCTTTGCTGGAGGAAAGTAGGGTGGTGTTAACCCCTAGCATGGAGAAGCCTTGCCATTACTGGTTCTCTCACCATCAGTTCTGGGAAAATATTCAAGCAGCAAATGAAGAGTGAGATTGTACGTTAGTTGTGGCATGTGAACTGAATGGGAGTAGATAATAGTTATGAGGCTTTTGAAGTTAGTTGGTTAACTCTTTGGAAATCTTGAGGTAACATGTGGTCCCTGGTCAGCCAGTAACAACTCAAGTGAATTTTGAAAGCCGGGGGTCCTCCATATCCATGTTCACAGGAGACCTGCATCTCCTCCAGCTCCAGGGAAGACCAGCCTATGATGTGACTGAAACAATTTCAGAGCTGCAAGAGGGACTGACATCCCAAGCCTTAGCATATCTCCTGTGACAAAAAAAAAAAATCAGGTCCTGATAATTAAAAACGGTAAAATGAGAACTGGAAAGGATTCCCTTTGGGGACAAAGTTGGGAACACAAGTTTGAGAATATTTTTTTCCAATTAAAATATAGTTGATTTACAATATGTTATTGGTTTCAGGTGTACAGCACAGTGGTTCAGTTACAAGTATGCATATATATGTATACATCTGGGCTTCCCTGGTGGCTCAGACGGTGAAGAATCCACTTGCGATGCAGGAGACGCCGCTTTAATACTGGGTTGGGAAGATCCTCTGGAGAAGGAAATGGAAATCCACTCCAGTATTCTTGCCTGGAGAATCATATGGACAAAGGAGCCTGGCAGGTTACAGTCCATGGGGTCACAAAGAGTCAGACACAACTGAGTGACTAAGCACGAACACGATGTATATATCGATCTTTTTAAAAAAAATTCTTTTCCACTGTAGTTTCTTATAAGATCTTGAATATAGTTCAATGTGATATATAGTAAATTCTTGTTACTTTTTGATTATATATATATAGTAGTGTACATCTGTTAATCCCACACTCCCAAATTATCCCTTCCCCATTTCCCTTTTGGTAACCATAAGTTTATTTTTTTATGTTTTCTACATTTGTAATTGTTCTTGTTTTGTTTCTTTATTTTTATATTTGTATTGAAATATAGTTAGTTTGTAGTGTTGGTTTCAGATAAATAGCAAAGTGATTTGGTTATACATATATACGTTTATATATGTGTATATATATTAAATAAATATGTGTGTGTGTGTGTGTATGTGTGCATATTTGGGCTTCCCTGGTGACTCAGTGGTAAAGAATCTGCCTGCTAAGGCAGGAGACATGGTTCGGTCTCTGGGTTAGGCAGACCCCCTGGAGAAGGGAATGGCTACCCACTGCAGTATTCTTGCCTGGAGAATTCCGTGGACAGAGGAGCCTCGCAGGCTACAGTCTGTGGGGTTGAAAAAGAGTAGGCACCGCTCAGTGACTAAACAACAAAAACAACAAGCCTCAATGCAGCAAACTGTATTTTCCAAAGATGGGCACAACCCACATGACCTTGACACTCTTTCAACAAAAAAGGGGGTTTCTTTCTTCACCTGTTTGAAGTTGAGCAGACTCCATGCATGCTTTAACCAGTAGAAAATCTGAAAGTGACACTCAGCCAGTTCCAGGACTAGTCTTCACTGGCTGGAAGTTTCTACTTCCAGGCTCTGAGGTAGACAGAAACCGTGTTCAGGTGTTCTTGCCAAAACATCTGCTGACTTCTCAGCAGACACCAACTGCCAGTCATGTGAGTGTGCTATCGTGGGTATCCCACCCCAAAGAGCCTTCCGTTAACTCCAGCCCAGCTCCGTCTCACTGCAGCTGAGACAGGTGATTGCAAGTGTGAATTGCCCAGATGAGCCTCGTTAAATCCCAGAACTCTGAGACACAATAAAGTTTTATCTTAAACCACTAAAAAAAAAAAAAAAAAAAAAGAATGTGGATAAGTCTGGGAAGGTCAGTACAAATTTGCACATCTTTGTATCTCACACTAATAGCCTTTAGACAGCATTTATCATGATGAGACACTCAGCAATTTCATGAGCAGGATGACTCCTCTTGTGGGCTAATGAACAAAGAAGCCTCAGAGGAAGGGCTGAAAGCTTAGCATGGACTTGACATCATGGGCTCGTGTCTCCTTAAGCTTCATTTAATTACTGCTGAAGCAGAGATAATGCTGAATCTCTGATTTGGCATTGTCCCTTCAGGTAACTAGGTACTGAAGCCCTTTTCACCCTTTCACTCTGGAGGCACCAGTGATTTTTTTTCCTAACTAAAATTGGTACTTACTGGAGATATGAGATTGTCTACCCTGGAAATTCAGAAATTTTCAGTGGAAATTCTTCCACATTGGTCTCCAGCAAGGATTCCACTGAGTTAGATGGCCAATTTGGCTCCTGAGGCCAGTGAACAAGCAAGAAAAACTACAAGTTACCACATTGATGGTAAGTAGGTGGAAGGTAACTCCACCAGAATCACCATGCAGAATCCTAAATTTAAACACGTTATCCTGGTCGACATTGCTTCAGACCAAGAGACCCATTTGTAGCCATGCGACCATGGAATCTAGTTATTGAACAGTATAACGTATCACCTAAAGGCTGTAGATTCAATGTAGTGCTGGGTTAGGATGGGAAAGTCTTAATCTAGGCACCAGCTTGATAGAAATTTTATGACGGGTAGCGGTGATGTCCTCTAAGCTGAACCAGTGACTGTGGCATGTAGCTGTCTGGCATTATGGCACATAGCACTGTTTCTCTGTAAGTATAATATATGTGCTGAGAGTCATGGGGGATGGACAGGACCAGTTTTTCTAGTTAGGATTTCTGGAAACCCACTTAATGAATTTGAATCCTTCACTCCCTGCAGTCTCGGCTCTGTCCTAGTCTCCAAGGGGAAATTCTTCCACATAGGTCTCCGGCGAGGATGGCCAGTGAACAAGCAAGAAAAACTAGAAGTTACCACATTAATGGGCATAATTTTCCCCGTTTACCATCAGAATTTAGGATTGGTGCTGAACAACTGTGGCAAAGAGGAATATGTGTGGTATTTATTGAGGGCTCCATTGGTGTTGGGAAAACTGCAGCAATGACTGATTTTTCCCCAAAACACATCAAAAAACAGACAATTATGGGTTTAGAACTCATGGTGTGGATCTGGCAAGTGATCTAGACCAGCTGAAGTGCTGGCCAAGGGTGAGGAAATAGTGACAGGAGAATCACACTGTCACTGGAACCATTGGTAGTGACAGTGAGAAATATAATTTATTTGTTGGAAAGATCCCCTAGAGAAGAAGATAACAACCCACTCCACTCTTCTTGCCTGGAAAATTCTGTGGACAGAAGAGCCTGTCTGGCTACAGTCTATAGAGTTGCAAGAGTCGGAGATGACTTAGTGACTAAACCACCCCACCACTTCTCCTAACACTCCCGAGTAAAGCCCTTGTAGAGCTGGTGTCTGGCTACCACCTTGATCCATCAACAAAATTCCACTTTGGGGTTGACTTGAAAATACCAACTATCTCTAAATTAGCATGCAGGGAGTTTATCATGGAGAAGTGCCCAGAGCTCAATAGTGAGGGGAGAATGACAGAGAATTAGTCAGAGGAAGAGCTGAAGTATGATGTGATCTCTACTAAACCCTTAGCAGACCCCCTCCATCTCACTCTGGATTTGGGGTAAATGTTGAGGATTCTCCAAAATTTAGCCAGGAAGGATGGGTTACTGGGTGGGCATGGACAGCCACTGTATTTGGGATGTCCCTTAGGATGGACTGTGACTTTGGGCAAATAATTCTTTTCAGTTGAAGGCAATTTAAAAAATGGCAATGAAAATCCTGCCATAGGTTTTTAGAAATGCGTTCAGAAAGCCTGCTATGTCTTCAAAGAGTTTTCCTATTTGGAATAAGGATTCAAGCACAAATGTAACAGCAGCTATTTGCTGAGCAAACCCTCTGCCAGAACCCTGTTCATTTCTCTCTCGGCCTCCAACCCACTGCTTCTTTTCCTTTAATCCCTCACAGTGCGCATTGGTCCAGTTGGCTAAGAGATCTATTCGCCTCTCTCGTGTATAAAGCCGATGATGTATTGGCAGCTTCAGTGCCCAAAGGTTTTCTCATTACGGCATTCCCAGTGGCTATTTCTCTACACTGTCATTAGATAACAGTCTCTGGAGCAAGTGTTCAGGGCACACAGTGTCACAAAACTAGGTGCCGTCTGGGAAAATGAGGAGATGTTGTCCATTAAAACAAGGATCATGGACATATATATTCCTCAAGATGAGGGGGAACAATTGGTAATTGAAATGGTGGATGTCTACTTCATTTATGTGCTGATTAAGGTAAGATTTAGATCTTCCCTGCTAAGTCAGAGTGGCCTGTGGCATTTAATTAGTGAATAGATTCAATGCATTCTTCCCAATGGGTAATTAAAGCTCTATGCCAGACCTCCCCAAGTCCCCAAATCTTCAGTCTTCACACACACATACACATACACACACACACACATAAAGATATACACACACATACCTTCCCACACACAAACATATACTCACTTTTACACATACAGAGGTACTTGTTACTGTGTTTATTAATTTTTCATTATTCACTATCAATGCTTATTCAAACATTAAATGGATTATTATTTATAGCAAGTAATGTAATGTCAAAAGTGAATTTTTTTCAGAACAATATGTTTCAATGAAATATTCTGAAAAATATTCATGTCAGGAACCTACACATACACATGGTAATGACTGAATTCTGTTAAAAATATGCATTGAATCTAACATGGCTGTTCCCAGTATAGGGATTAAAATTATGATACTTTCATTAATTGGTTCACTGAATACACATTTAAAGGTGTTTCAGAGGATCAGACATTCTGTGGGTGGAGAATAGGCAAAAATAAACAGGTCTTTGTTCTCCACGAGAAAGAGCGATGCCCTGCAGAGCAATTGCAGCACTGCAGGAACATTGCTGTCCTGCACAAACGGATGGAGCAGATAGCGGGGGAAACCTGCTTGTGTCCATTTTTTGTCACTAATGGTGCATCAACAGGTACATGCATTGTAATCTTCAAGATGGTCATTTTTATCCTTATGATATTCATTGCAGTGATTACTAAAATAAAAAACAAATGACCACAAATATTAAGCATAAAAATTCAGACAAGTAACCTTTTCTTCCAAGGAGGATGCTTGCTCCTTGGAAGAAAAGCTATGACAAAACTAGACAGTATATTCAAAAGCAAAGATGTTACTTTGCTGGGAGCAGTGGCTGCACTTTGCTGGAGCAGCCGTCCAGCATGTCCAAGGTAAAAGATCTTACCCCATGGCCAAGGTAAGAGAAACTCAAGTAAGACGGTAGGTGTTGTGAGAGGCATCAGAGGGCAGAGACACAAACCATAATCACAGAAAACTAGTCAATCTAATCACATGGACCACAGCCTTGTCTAACTCAATGAAATTAAGCCATGCCGTGTGGGGCCACCCAAGATGAGCAGGTGAAGGTGGAGAGGTCTGACAGAATGTGGTCCACTGGAGAAGGGAATGGCAAAACACTTCAGTATTCTTGCCTTGAGAACCCCAGGAACAGTATGAAAGGTATGTAGAGTCAAAGCTATGGTTATTTCAGCAGTCATGTATGGATGTTGGATTATAAAGAAGGCTGAGCACTGAAGAATTGATCCTTTTGAACTGTGATGTTGGTAAAGACTCTTGAGAGTCCCTTGGACTGCAAGGAGATCAAACCAGTGAACCCTAAAGAAAATCAATCCTGAATATTCATTGGAAGGACTGATGCTGAATCTGAAGCTCCAATACTTTGGCCACCTGATGCAAAGAGTCAACTCATTAGAAAAGACCCTGATGCTGAGAAAGATTGAGGGCAAGAGGAGAAGGGAGTGACAGAGAATGAGAGGGTTGGATGGTATCACCGACTCAATGGACATGAGTTTGAGTAAGCTCTGGGAGTTGGTGAAGGACAGGGAAGCCTGGTGTGCAACAGTCCATTGGGTTGCAAAGAGTCAGACATGACTGAGCTACTGAGCAACAGCAATCTTTGCTAAAATTATAAAGAAACATTCCCTTGCAAAGGAGCAGGCTACCTTATAATTTTAAAGAGTAAATCCATGTTTCTACCATCAGAGTTAGCATATATCTTATGCTATATACCTATGTGAAATAGAATAATTGCTATAATATATAATTAGCTCTGTTAATTTCCTTTGTCTTTAGTAAAATATGGTCATAGGAATGAACCACAATCCCTTAAATACCAAAAGTGTACCCACCGTGAAAGTGCTAGTCACTCAGTCCTGTCCAAACACAGTCTGAAAGAAGAAATAAGATTATAGAAAAATTTAGTTTTCTAATAAACTGCTTTACCCAAGCACTTTATTTATTAAGACCTTGTTCAAGGCCTTGCATTGTTTAGTGTACCATCCTAAACTATTCTGTCATAAACTTTGCCCAATTCCAATGATTGTGGCTTTGAAAGGTTAATATTTAATGCTGCTTGATCCTAGAGTCTGAAACTAATTATCATCTCCTAATAACAATAGACGGAGAAGGCAATGGCACCCCACTCCAGTACTCTTGCCTGGAAAATCCCATGGATGGAGGAGCCTGGTAGGCTGCAGTCCATGGGGTCGCTAAGAGTCAGACATGACTGAATGACTTCACTTTCTCTTTTCACCTTCATGCATTGGAGAAGGAAATGGCAACCCACTCCATTATTCTTGCCTGGAGAATCCCAGGGACAGGGGAGCCTGGTGGGCAGCCGTCTATGGGGTCGCACAGAGTTGGGTACGACTGAAGCGACTTAGCAGCAGCAGCAGCAGCAGCAATAACAATAGAAAAGCTGCCTTATTTGGCCAAATTAGTGGTTAAATAATTTTTTTGTGTTCCTTCAGTTCAGCTCAGTTGCTCAGTCATATCCAACTCTTTGAGACCCCATGAACCGCAGCACACCAGGCCTCCCTGTCCATCACCAACACCTGGAGTCCACCCAAACCCATGTCCATTGAGTCGGTAATGCCATCCAACCATCTCATCCTCTGTCGTCCCCTTCTCCTCCTGCCTTCAATCTTTCCCAGCATCAGGGTCTTTTCAAATGGGTCAGCTCTTCGCATCAGGTGGCCAAAGTACTGGAGTTTCAGCTTCAACATTAGTCCTTCCAATGAACACCCAGGACTGGTCTCCTTTAGGATGGACAGGTTGGATCTCCCTGCAGTCCAAGGGACTCTCAAGAGTCTTCTCCAACACCACAGTTCAAAAGCATCGATTCTTCAGTGCTCAACTTTCTTTATAGTCCAACTCTCACATCCATACATGACCGCTGGAAAAACCATAGCCTTGACTAGACGGACCTTTGTTGACAAAGTAATGTCTCTGCTTTTCAATATGCTGTCTAGGTTGGTCATAACTTTCCTTATCAAATAGCAAAGTACATGTAACATTGTGGAGAAAATATTAACATTTTTAAGGAAGATACTAGGCCTCTCTTAAGAAAGTATTTTAGGAAGAGAACTTTGGAAATCTATTTTGACCAGGCACATAAAAGATGGTGAAATCCTGAGGGCATGCTAAGACAAAACTTGATATGATTGACAAGAAAAAGAAGAAAAAAATAACTTTCACTTCCTGTAAAGTAATGAGAAGGATAAGGGAAAGAAATGAAAAAGGAAGAGAGGAAAAATAAGAGGAAATGACTGGGGGAGTGGAAATAAAAACTTTGTGGGAAATGGTGTTCGAGGGATATTTTATGAATGGTAGTGTGTACACTTCCATTAAGTGTTTGCCAGACTGCATGTAAACTCACATCCAATTTTCTTCTGAAATATTTTCTCATGTCTATTTACTTCACCACTAATTTGTGTGATAGGGCTTCCTGAACGTGTTATCTGGCCGAAGTGCTGCAGTTGGAAAAGTCATAGAACTCTAGGCACTTGCAGGATTCTTTGAGTAGTTTCAGACTTTCCGTGGCTGCAAAACTGGTGAGATTGGGGAAAAGGAATACTCTAGACAGCCACAGTCTCCTCTCTGTTCTTCTTTCTCTCCTCCATCTCTTTCTTTGTGTTGTTCTTATTTTTTATGTATTAATTTTTAATTTATGTATGAGATTAATTTATGTATTTTGTTGAGGATGTACTCTCTCCCCTCTCCTTTACCTTGAGAGATTTCAAAGTATTTGCTTTGAGAATTAAGACCTTTTGCATCCACAGAGCTTACCTGGCAGAACTGAAAACCAAGGTCACCTCTGTCAACATGGCATTCATATTTGCTCTTGGCAATGATTGTCTAGGAGAGTCAGACTACAAATAAATGAGTAAATATACAATTTGCTTTAGAAAATTTTTGAAGATCAATTTATGTGCAGAAACACTTTGCCTCTGTGTCTGTGTGTGTGTTAGAGGCTCAGTCATTTCGACTCTTTGCTACCCCAAGGACTGTAGCCCCCCAAACTCCTCTGTTCATGGGGATTCTCCAGGCAAGAATACTGGAGTGGGTAACCATTCCCTTGTCCAGAGGATCGTCCTGACTCAGGACCACATTGCAGGCAGATTCTTTACTGTTTGAGCCACAAGGAAAGCCCACTAGTCTCTGGGTAAATGACAATAAGAAAATTCTTCACTCACCTGGCCAAATTGTTCATTTTCAAACAAAACTTATTTATTAAGGCTTCTTTCATGACCTCTGTCTCAGCATGTCCACTAATCCTAAACTATTCTAAGCTTCGCCCAGTCCCCAAAGAGCCTGCTCATGCGTGCACCAATCTGCTGGCATCTGTTGCTGAAGTGTTCATTTCTGCCTATGGTTTCACTGCCACATTTGGATGCAGCCATGACCTAGACGCTAACTCTAATCTCAGGCAAAATAAACAGAACACTGTTGTGCCACCTTCTCCTATAACACGCAGACTTCAGTGTAGTAACAGGAGTATATGTAATGCGTGGCCTGAATCACTCAAATATGAGCTGGCTTTTTTCTTTGATAAGTAAACTGAAAATATGAAAACATCATGAAGCTAGAGAAATTTGGAGTATCCTTTACAGTTGAAAGGTAAAAACAGTCTAACTTTTTATTTTTAGAGACTTGAGACAGCTAAACAGAAAATACTGAACATATGCATTCTATTATTTAAAATGGAAAGACAGGAAACAGGGATTTCAGACTGTAAAATGACCATCTACTTATTTTTATTTAGAAACTTCCTATTTATTCATTGAACCTGTTTTTCAGAGCTTGGAAACTTTTTTTCCTTCATCTAAAATGGAAAGTCTTTCTCAAAGAAAATCTAGAAATCACTGTGGCTATGATGACATCCTTGAATAATGGCGCTGTTTACTTGAATATTATCAATATTTAATTATCTCTGCAGACACAAGTTAGAAACAAAGAAATGCTACATTATCAGGTTATTTATTTGAATCACTTTAGTTTTTTCAAAACTATTAACAAAAGTTATTTTAGGAGCTATGCAGAATGGACAATATTTACCAAGATTCTGAAGACTAGGAAAGCATCTTGTTCGACATTTTTATAGGACAGAAAACAGAAGGTGAGGAGAGCTGGTTCAGGCCACGCAGGGTGTCCCCAGCTATCAGAACAAACCATTTTCCACAGACTTTTCAGTCTGGTGTCTCAGGCTTATTTTATATTTCCAGTCAAGTATCTAACAGATCTTAATTCTTACTAAATAATATAAATAATAACTGTTAGCACAGATTAAAACACTATGGGAGTAAGAACAAAGCACTGTTAATTGGTATATTTATCAAATTACTTTTCATTGAGATCTCTCTTCCTGTGCCAGGCAGAACGCTCAGAACACAAGGTGGAAAAGGCATTGGTGTTCTCTGTCTTAGGAAAGTTTACAATCTGAGTAATCAGAATGGAAAATGAGGGTGAAGCAATGAATAAAGTACAAATAGTGATTAGCACTTGGATGGAGACAGAGTCATAATGTGTGCTGGGGGCTCCTTCCAGTGGGAAGGAAGAGGTGGGTGCAGTGACAGGGCCCCATGAGGGAGGAAAGCACAGGTGTCCATGGGGACCCTCTGCTGCAGCAACTTCTGGAGTCCCCCAAGCTTCCTTTCTGTGGATCGCCCCAGCAACGCTGGTCTTGTGATTAACAACACAGTACTTTATGATTAGCATTAAACAGGTAAAGATTACAGAATTTCCTGGACATTTTTAAAAAGTGTTACTGACCAGGGTTTTTTGCTTCCTTAATCAACAGAAATTGATCAAAGTCCAGACGTGAAATTCAGACAAGGTTTTATTGGTGTCTCTGAGGCTACAGAGGGACCAAGAACAAGTAACAGGTGCCCTTGCTTATCCCACGAAGGCCGGAGAGCAGGTTCCTTATACCATGTGAGGATAGGGCTGGGTCAGGGCTTCCCCAGTGGTCATTGGTAAAGAACCTGCTGGCAATGCAGCAGCCATAGGAGACATGGGTTTGATCCCTGGCTCAGAAAGATCTCCTGGAGGACGGCATGGCTACCCTGTCCAGTATTCTTGCCTGGAGAATCCTTAAGGACAGAGAAGCCTGGTGGGCTACAGTCCATGGGGTCACAAAGAGTTGGACATGACTGAAGCGACTTGGCACGCATGCCTGCAGAGCTGGGTCAAGGTGTCTGGCTAGAAGGATAGCTTAGGTGTTTTGCTCGCCCTTCCAGTGGAGAAGGAAATGGCAGCCCACTTCAGTATTCTTGCCTGGATGGGGGAGCCTGGTGGGCTGCTGTCTATGGGGTTGCACCGAGTTGGACATGACTGAAGTGACTTAGCAGCAGCAGCAGCAGCAGCCAGTGGTGTTTGAGTGCAGGGGGTATGCACAGTACTCTGCTTTTGCTCCCAACACTCTGTTTCTGCTTCCAACATTCTGTTGCTGCTTCCAGCTCTTTAGAAGTGCCAATTGGACTCTTTTGGTCTTTTGTGTCTTTTATCCAGAATTTGCACCAGTTGTGCAAGGACACGGCTATTTTTAGTCCTTTATGGTTTCTTTGTGTTTTGTTGTTTCCGTGGAGAGGTTTATTCAGTTCCCAGCCCTTCTCAAAAGGTCAAATTACACGTGAATACCTTTATCTAAAACACTTTCCACAGAAAACTACAGGAATCCAAAGTGACAAAAGCAGTAAGACATCCCCAGAATCAGAACACCACATTGGACCCCAGCCTCTAGAATGTCCGTGCCATGCCCTGTCCTTCTGTTCATAAGTTCTGTTTCTCTCCTGGATCTGACTGTAAGGGCAGAAAGTCCAGGTGTCTGTGGCATTTCTCCAAGCTCTCCAGCACCGTGCTGGACACATCCCACATGGATGAGTACTAACTATCAGTCAATAAGAAATAGCAGCAGTAACACAAAATCTTGACTCACCTCCTGTTATGGCTGCTCATCAACAATATGAGTAGGATTTTTGTATGTTTCATAGTCAGTAGTCACAGAGTGAGGGAATTAAGAGATGATAGTTGGTTTTGTAAGCCTGGATGGTTTCAGCTTTGAGGCATTGTATAGGCACATACAGGCTAGATAGGAAACCCAGATAGACAAGTTTGGGGCCTGCTGGACTATAGAGCTTTTCTCTAGGTTATGCAGTAAAATCTACATCGAACCACTCCAAGTGGTCGTGCACGGGGTCTGAGTGTCTGTGTTCCAGGATGGCTTCCCTGTCTGGTGCGGCAACCTTGCCCACCAGGCGGGGTAAATGCCACAGTGAGGAGTCTCCTTGGTCCCCAGCTGACCGGGAGAAAGGGCAATGATACAAGGGCTGGAAGACTATGAGAGCTGTGCCAAGCTAATGGAGAGCTGGTGCAGGAAGTTTCTGAATAAAGGGAAGGTACGAGTCAAGAATTGTCAGGAACATTTTCTGGGAGTCACAGGTGTCATGACAGGAATTTATGTTTTGGTGGGATAACCCCAAACAGAGTGGGGATTTTAAAAAAAAATCTTCAAGGTAAATTTCACACTCTGCTTGGTGGTATCTGTGAAAGATGCTGAAATCCATGGTTAACATTGAGCCAATAATCTCACAGGTCAAGCATTCCAGTGACAGATGCCAATGATTACAAATGAAAAGGGCAGAATGTGTGTATGTGTGTGTGTGTATGTGTGAGTGGGTGTGTGTTTTTAATTAAGGGAGAGAGTGAAAGAGAGATGGATTTTGGCAGTGGGCTGCTAAAAGTGTATCAATTTTAACTGGTTTTCTGGGGGGGGTGAAGTTCTGCTTTACAGCCTTTGCTGATTATAAGGACCCTGATGACATGACTGAATTTGGAGCAGGGAGGTGATAGGATCAGTTGACTCCTGGGAGCTACTACAGGCAGGTTCCATCACATTGATGCTACTTGTGTACACATAGGAACTTACGTGTGAAAATGTCAGGTAGCTTAGGTTACAGATAGATCACATCTTTAAACATATTTTCATTAGCTTCTCATGATTTCACTTTCTTCATTTATTGGTATATTAATTTTTGTTTTTGTGGAGGGCACTTGTATTAAGAATCCCAAGGATTATTTGGTCCAAAGTTTCCAATTGTGCATCTGAACTTCCTCTTGCAGAGACCTGGGTCATTGGATCAGCATTCTGATCCTGAGGGCCCCAATTTTAGCCCCTTTTGCAACAAAGGTCCATCTAGTCAAGGCTATGGTTTTTCCAGTAGTAATGTATGGATGTGAGAGTTGGACTGTGAAGAAAGCTGAGCGCCAAAGAATTGATGCTTTTGAACTGTGGTGTTGGAGAAGACTCTTGAGAGTCCCTTGGACTGCAAGGAGATCCAACCAGTCCATTCTGAAGGAGATCAGCCCTGGGATTTCTTTGGAAGGAATGATGCTAAAGCTGAAACTCCAGTACTTTGGCCACCTCATGCGAAGAGTTGACTCATTGGAAAAGACTCTGATGCTGGGAGGGATTGGGGGCTGGAGGAGAAGGGGACGACAGAGGATGAGATGGCTGGATGGCATCACCGACTCGATGGACATGAGTCTGAGTGAACTCCGGGAGTTGGTGATGGACAGGGAGGCCTGGTGTGCTGCAATTCATGGGGTCGCGAAGAGTCAGACACGACTGAGCGACTGAACTGAACTGAACTTGCATCTAAGGCTGCCACAGAGCATCCAGGCCACAGAGCTTGTCCATCTTCAGCCCCTGCTTTGCATCTCTTAGCAGGATGGGGATTCCAGTGTTATCTTTGGTTATACTCACATGCTTAGCTATTTTTCCTAAGCTTCTTCCCAGGTCAGGGGATTCACATAAGCTGCGATGGAGGGATGAAGTTAGGTCACGCTCCCTCTTCCTCTTCCACTGATTTACAGGAGGAGGTACCTGAGTAGAGGAATCGAACCTTTCAACAGTCATACATGCATGGAGGAATCTACAGGCTCAGGCACATGCTAAGCTGAATCAGCCAGGTAGGGTAATGATTTGGGGTTGTATGGAAAGAAAAAGAATGAGAAGTTATTATAATTAAAATAAAATCTAATATTATAAAAATATAACAATCAGCCTCACTGTTTAATGTAGGAGGAGAAATGGTTATAATGTCTCCTCGATGTTTCAATGCCTGTCTCAGTGGTGGATGTTTTGAGCCCTAGGTCGGTGTCCATACTCAGTTCTTTTACAGTCTCTTTTAAAAACCATTTTAAATTGTAATGTACTTAATTTACAATGTTGTATTAGCTTCAACTGCACAGCAAAGTGATTCAGTTATATGTATATGCATACCTGTGCATTTGTTATTATTCACTTGCCAAGTCGTGTCTGACTCTTTTCAACCCCATGGACTGCAGCACGCCAGGCCTCCCTGTCCCTCACCATCTCCTGGATTTTGTCCAAGTTCATGTACATTGAATTGGTGATGCCATCCAACCAACTCATTCTCTGTTTCCCTGTTCTCCTGCCTTCAGTCTTTCCCAGCATGAGGGTCTTTTCCAGTGAGTCAGCTCTCTGCATCAAGTGGCCAAAGTATTGGAGCTTCAGCTTCAGCATCAATCCTTCAAATAAATATTCAGGGTTGATTTCCTTTAGGATTGACTGGTTTGATCTCCCTGCTGTCCAAAGAGTTCTCAAGAGTCTTCTCCAGCACCACAGTTGGAAAACATCAATTCTTCATTGCTCAGACTTCTTTATGGTCCAACTCTCATATCTGTACATGACTACTGGAGAAACCATAGCCTTGACTATAGGGAGCTTTGTAAGCAAAGTGATGTCTGTGCTTTTTAAAACACTTTAGGTTTGCCATAGCTTCTGATTCAGATTCTTTTCCAGTATAGGTTATTAAAAGACACATGATAGTTCTCTGTGGTTTTATGTTCCTTACTTTGTTTTTGTATAATGATTATTTGTGTTTCACTAAGAGTACTGGAGTGGGGTGCCGTTGCCTTCTCTGATTTAAAATGGGTAGGAATGCAGCTAGGGACTGGTGGGTCTGTCAGAGAGTATGAGGTATTTACCATGACTTCTCAACAGAATTTGCCTCCACCCTAGGTTAGAAATTGAGTTGCTAGTCAGCAGATTCACACTGAGGTGTGCAGACTTTTCAATATGGGTTAGCGGTGGTGGATTTCTCATCCCCTATTCTGATATATTTCACTTTGGATAGCATTTATTTTCTTCTGCTCTGGCTCTTAGACGGAGTTTGTGTCTTGCTTGAGTTTGGTTTAGTGCTAATAATCTGCAGTTGACTTTTTTGCTCTATTGAAAAAAGAAAATCATTAAGAGCAATGAAATTGTCACACTTGGCAATAACATTATTGAAAACAAGCTTCATTCCTCTTAAGTAACCCTATGAGCTTTCTCTGAACATTAAAGCAATCTGATATTTGACACAGGCTCTTTGGTTTCTCTCAAAGGATGAAATTATTGCTGAGAAATATTGCTTACAATAGTCACTGGAATTTCTAGTGAGTGGAAGAAAGTTGAGCACCAAAGAATTGACACTTTTGAACTGTGGTGTTGGAGAAGACTCCTGAGAGTCTCTTGGACTGCAAGGAGATCTAACCAGTCCATCCTAAAGGAGATCAGTCCTGGGTGTTCATTGGAAGGACCGATGCTGAAGCTGAAACTTCAATACTTTGGCCACCTCATGCGAAGATTTGACTCATTGGAAAAGACCCTGATGGTCAGAGGGATGGGGGGCAGGAGGAGAAGGGGATGACAGAGAATGAGATGGCTGGATGGCACCACCGACTCGATGGACATGAGTTTGAGTGAACTCTGGGAGTTGGTGATGGACAGGGAGGCCTGACAGCTGTGATTCATGGGGTAGCAAAGAGTTGGACACAACTGAGCGACTGAACTCAACTGAACTGAGGATGGTTTTATTGGCATTTTCCCAAACATTATTTCAAAGACACACCTGATCTCTGTTCCCCCATGTCACCATCCATTCTCTGTCTGGCAGGCTGTGCGCACCCATGGGTAGGACTGATTTGGAGAGGCACTGTGATCATAAGTAGATGTAAGGGAGCCAGATGATTTTCAGTCCTGCCTCTGCATCTTACTCACTGTATTATTTTGGACAAGTTCCTCCATCCTTGTTTGCTCAGTTCCATCAGCTATAAAATGAGTATAATCACAGCATCTACCTTACAGAATATCTTGAAGTTGAGCTGAGCAAGTCCATGTAAAGTACTCACAGCATTGCCTGGCTGCTAGTAAGTCAGTTTCCCTTCTTTTATTACTGCTATTCCAGTTTTCAATAGTGGAGGTAAATGCCATTACAGTTGGCCTTCTGTCAGGACCTGCAACATGCCTTTGCTAAGAAGTCCATTTTTGTGCTTTCTTGTTGTTGCTGTTTAGTTGCTCAGTCATATCTGACTTTTTGGAACCCCATGGACTGCAGTATGCCAGGCTTCCCTGCTCATCACCAACTCCTGGAGCTTGCTCAAACTCATGTTCATCAAGTTGGTGATGCCATCCAACCATCTCATCCTCTGTCGCCCCCTTATCCTCCTGCCTTCAATCTTTCCCAGCATCAGGGTCTTTTCTAATGAGTTGGCTCTTGGCATCAGGTGGCCAAAGTATTGGAGCTTCAGCTTCACCATCAGTCCTTCCAATGAATATTCATGACTGATTTCCTTTAGGATGGACTGGTTGGATCTCCTTGCAGTCAAAGGGACTCTCAAGAGTCTTCTCCAACACCACAGTTCAAAAGCATCAATTCTTCAGCACTCAGCCTTCTTTATGATCCAACTCTAACATCCGTACATGACTATTGGAAAACACATAACTTTGACTATACGAACCTTTGCAGGCAAAGTAACATTTCTGCTTTTTAATATGCCATCTAGGTTTGTCATAGCTTTTCTTCCAAGGAGCAAGTGTCTTTTAATTTTATGGTTGCAGTCACCATCTACAGTGATTTTGGAGCCCCTCAAATAAAGTCTGTCACTGTTTCCATTGTTTCCCCATCTACTTGCCATGAAGTGATGGGACTGGATGCCATGATCTTAGGTTTTTGAATACTGAATTTTAAGCCAGCTTTTTCACTCTCCTGTATGATGAAGGTGAACCTTCATCAAGAAGTTCTTTAGTTCCTCTTCACTTTCTTCCATAAGGGTGGTGTCTTAACCTAAATGAAAAACATGCCTTCTCTGTAGTGTGGATCACATTTTAAATATAGGAGAAAGATCACAGAGTTTCTTAAGTATGTATCACACTGTATTTTGCTTTCTCTTGCAGCATCCTTTCCTCATGGCCTGAGTTCTTTTGCTGTAAGACTTTCCTATAATTATTACCTAATGCAAGTTTGTGTTCTCAACACAGGGTGAGGCCCAACAAGTTGAAACATTGGAGTTTAGAGCAAAGAAAAGTTTAAGGAAGAGCTATGAAAGGAGATAGGTGGCTTGAGGCCCTAAAACCTTGAATCCCTCTAAGGGTTCTTGTTGCTCAGTTGTGTCCAACTCTTTGTGACTCCATTGACTGCATCAAGCCAGGCTTCCTTGTCCTTCACTATCTCTTGGAATTTGCTCAAATTTATGCCCACTGAGTCAGTGATGCCATCTAACCATCTTATCCTCTATTTCACCCTTCTCCTGCCTTTAATCTTTCCCAATGTCAGAGTCTTTTTCCTTGAGTCAACTCTTGGCATCAGGTGGCAAAGAATTTCTAAAGGTCATGTGAGGAAGGCACATGTTTGGTTGCAAACTTCTTGGTGTTGAAATCCTTTGTTTTTGCAGCTGTTCACGTAAGTCAGATCTTTGCTGTTTTTGTAAACCTCCAGCAAGACAAATGTTATCCTCTGTTCTACAACTTTTTATCTCTGTATGAGTGAAAAAGTGTTATTTCTTAAAAGTCAGATCCTTGAGAATGGGCTGTCCTGTGTATTTAAAGCTATAGACAACTTTCTTAACCAGAAGCAAAAGCAGTAGAATGCGTAAGTTAAAGAAACAGATCTAACGTGGGGTCAGGTTTGTTCTTTCCTGTTACAAAACATGGGTCCTCCCATACCTTCACCAGTGGCGTGACTTCTGCTTTTCCACACTTTCACCCTAAGCCTCATTTATCTTCAGCGTGGCTTCACTACTAGGGTGAGTTTACACATCTTCATCTGCAGCATGAGTTCCTCTAGACTTATGCTGACTTGAAGACTAGATGCCTAGTCTTCTCCTAGTCATCTTCTTTTTTCAAAATTTTATTTATTGACTTTTACTTGGAGGATAGTTGCTTTACAATATTGTGTTGGTTTCTGCCATACATCAACATGAATCAGCCATAAATATACATATATCCCCTTCCTCTTTCCCTCCCACCCCATACCACCCTTCCAGGTGGTTACAGAGCACTGGATTTGAACTCCCTGTTTCATACAGCAAATTCCCACTGGCTACTTATTTTACATATGCTAATGTATATGTTAGAACTGGACTGGACATGGAACAACAGACTGGTTCCAAATAGGAAAAGGAGGACGTCAATGCTGTATATTGTCACCCTGCTTGTTTAACTGGTCCCATCACTTCATGGGAAATGATGGGGAAACAGTGGAAACAATGTCAGACTTTATTTTTTGGGGCTCCAAAATCACTGCATATGGTGACTGCAGCCATGAAATTAAAAGACACTTACTCCTTGGAAAGTTGGAAAGTTATGACCAACCTAGATAGCATATTAAAAAGCAGAGACATTACTTTGCCAACAAAGGTCTGTCTAGTCAAGGCTATGGTTTTTCCAGTGGTCATGTATGGATGTGACAGTTGGACTGTGAAGAAAGCTGACCACCGAAGAACTGATGCTTTTGAACTGTGGTGTTGGAGAAGACTCTTGAGAGTCCCTTGGACTGCAAGGAGATCCATCCAGTCCATTCTAAAGGAGATCAGTCCTGGGTGTTCTTTGGAAGGACTAATGCTAAAGCTGAAGCTCCAATACTTTAGCCACCTCATGTGAAGAGTTGACTCATTGGAAAAGACTCTCACACTGGGAGGGATTGGGGACAGGAGGAGAAGGGGACGACAGAGGATGAGACGGCTGGATGGCATCACCTACTCAATGGACATGCATTTGAATGAACTCTGAGAATTGGTGATGGACAGAGAGGCCTGGCATGGTGCAATTTATGGGGTCGCAAAGAGTTGGACACAACTGAGTGACTGAATTGAACTGAACTGAATGTATATGTTTGAATGCTGCTCTCTGATGGACACAGCGAGGGAAGGAGAAGGTGGGACAAGTTGAAAGACAAAGCAGGATTTTTTTCTTTTGCATGGTTTTCAAAAATTAACAAATGATGTAGTGATTAGGCAGGTCTTCCTCTTACATACCAAAAATCTGATTTTTACCCTACACATCTGCTGTTTCATTTGCCTATAATACTGTATTATTTTTGGATGCCTATGTGATAGTAATTACTTCATCAGATGGATGTAATTCAGTTAATCAATATATAACCCAGTTATTCATTAAAATAATATTTCCCTTGACTTTTATGAACCCAAAAGAATATATTAGATAATGGAAGCCTGTCTATCCAGTTTGGCAATGCATTAGTAGTTGTTTATTTAATTGAAAACATAAGTTAAGATATGGAATAAAATGTTACCAGTATAATTAGACACTTTAAGCTAAAATCTTATATGAACATTCATTGTGAATATTTAACAAAGGAACAAGATCTGTATTTTTGACGGGGATAGCAAATTCAAGAGTAATATTTATTTTTGTCTCTTGTTGTTAATGAGATTCATTCTGGCTCTCTGCACACACTTTATTACCACACTCATGAAGTATCATTCATAACTTCCAGTTTTGAACACTTAAGTGCATAGAAGACCTCAATACATTGATACCGGGGAGCAGTCATCTTGCACAGGCCCTCTAAATTTGTGTAACTCCCTGCTCCCTGCATCTTCCACGTTTGTTTAATTTGTCAGCTACATTTGCACAATTAACATTTAAGTCTTTTTTTCCAAAACACTCAAATTGGTTTTCATTGAAATACTTGTTTACATTTATACTTTGTGAGTTTCTATATTTCATGACATTAAATAGTTAAAATAATGAGCCTAACTGTCAAAACATATTTGGGAAGACAAGTAACTGACAAATTGTACCAACAAAACTTAACTGGGGGTAGCAGAAAAGCATGGTTGTGCTGAGAGCTGGCAGAACTCAGCCTGACGTTGACATCAGCCACTGTGCTTCCTGGGAGAAATGAACAGAGGATCTGGGGCCATTGAGGTCAGTGTTCATTAGGAGAACTTGGGATGTTAAGCCTGTGAAGGTTTTATATTCAGTGTCTCAATAGTATAATTTTGCTATGCACATTGGGACACGGAACAATTGATCTGTTGTTTTGTTCTCTTCCTTAAATAAATAGTAAAATTCATTCATTTATATTATAAAGAGCTATCATATTCATATAAAACAAAAAGTATGATTGAATTAGCATTTTCATTCTCAAAAACTTCTGTATTGAAGTTTAGGCAAATGGACTGCCGTCCCTATAAAATCCAGTTTCTGTTATTTTTATTTACATTGCTTCATCACATCATTCTTTTCAATTCTGCATGTGTGGTGTGTTTCACAATGAACGTTTCACTTGTCACAGTTACACCATTTTCATTTACATTGGAGTTGTGACTGTTTTTACAAAAGTGTTAGGAACTATAATTGAAACTGGAGCCTATTATACAGAGTGAAGTAAGCCAGAAGGAAAAACATAAATACGGTATACTAACGCATATATATGGAATTTAGAAATATGGTAACAATAACCCGGTGTACGAGACAGCAAAAGAGACACTGATGTATAGAACAGTCTTATGGACTCTGTGGGAGAGGGAGAGGGTGGGAAGACTTGGGAGAATGACATTGAAACATGTAAAATATCATGTAAGAAACAAGTTGCCAGTCCAGGTTCGATGCACGATACTGGATGCTTGGGGCTAGTGCACTGGGACGACCCAGAGGGATGGTATGGGGAGGGAGGAGGGAGGAGGGTTCAGGATGGGGAACACATGTATACCTGTGGTGGATTCATTTTGATATTTGGCAAAACTAATACAATTATGTAAAGTTTAAAAATAAAATAAAATAAAAAAAAAAAAAGAAAAGCTAAAAAAAAAAATTTAGTTACTGTTTTCTTCATTCACTTTGCAACTAATCACTTTTTGTGAATTAAACATCTAACACAACAGAATAGAGATAACAGTAACATGAATTTGACAACTATAAATAGGTTAAATGACAAGAAACTGTATTAGCTAGACTGTAATGCAATTAAAGTACATGTGATCAGAGATAGATCAACTGCCAGATTTCATATCCAAAACATGCATATGTAATGACTTATCGAAATTCATTACTGCTCTTATCTTTCAGATGTATGAGGTGTGTGTATCACAGGGATATTGCATTCTTAACTCTTTCAAGTGACAGTACCAACCACCCTGGGGCTCACCCAGCCGATCATGGGACATCGGGTCTGTTGGCCACCTTTGGGGACCCTCTTGTTGGTCTTGGTCTGGTCGAGTCTACCTTCGTGTGTGCGTGCTCAGTCACTCAGTTGTGTCTGACTCTTTTCAACCCCGTGGACTGTAGCTCACCAGACTCCTCTGTCCATGGGATTCCCCAGGCAAGAATACTGGTGCGGGTTGCCAATTCCTTCGCCAGGGGACCTTCCCAACCCAGGGATGGAACCCACATGTCCTGAATCTCCTGCATTCACAGGTGGATTCTTTACCATTTTGCCATCTGGGAAACCTTTGTCTGTGGTGCATTCTCCTTGGGAATCTTTTCCTGCCAGCAGCCTTTAGCAGGTCTGGCTCAACCCATGGAGAGTACTCACTTTCCAAGGTAAGAGTTCTTTCCTCCCTGGAACTTCTGGTCCCTCTGCAAGCTCACCAATCTGCTCCTGAGTCCAGCTTTCCTGGGGAACTCTAGGAAAGGGCACCCAGGGACAGCATCACTCCTTCCTGTGCTTACAAAACCAGGGGGTGCATTCAGAGCTTTGTTCTAATAAAGAAAAGCTTCTTCTTTTAATTTGCTTTCTTCTTTAGACATAAACTTGGTCTCAACTGTCATTACCTTGCAATTGTGAATCTACCAGATGCCTTTTCTGCTGGAGTAGATCTGAACAAAGATGTACGTAAAGACTGTTGTTTGTGTGCTGTTTTCAAATGCACGCGGCCACCCTCCCCACCCCCTCACACACACACACACACAAGGCCTCCATAACTTGGGACCATGTGATGAGGTTGTAGCCTCTATTTGAGTTTTGAAGATGTGTGATTCATCTTCTCTGATGGAATTAAAGGAGGAGCAGACTGCAGACTTGACGGAGATCTCCTGTCACTGAACAAAGATGATCAATCAAGGCTGAGGAGGGCCATGGACTGTTACCCATGTTTATCATCATAGTAAGGCACTACACAACATGCTTGTAATGCAATAATTCCTGACTTATCTCATAATTAAATGGATGTGAAGATGGTTAAAAATGTCATTTCTAAAGCACATTTGACACTAATAATACTAATACAATGTAACCAAAATACAATTATCCAAGTTAAAATAGAAATAGCTATTATTTCTTTTTCAGCCTTTGCATTCCTAATATACTTTAGGGTGGCTCAAATATTCGTGCATTTATGTCTAGAGACTAACAAGAAGAATTTAATTATACATAATACATCTTCTTTGACACCAGAAATGTGCAGTGGTCAGAGGGTCATTGCATTTTCTTTGTGAAATGAAAACACTCTGAAATGACATGGAAAATGTCCACAGGGTACTGCCTTAGGAAAGCAATGAAAGCTAATGTCACATCTCCCAAGTTTGTACAGGCATCTTGTTAACTAGAAATAGCCTATTATTGGTGCTAATATTTTGACTCTGTGAATGAGGCCTGGCCTATATCAGTGGCTTTCTCTTGCAGTGCTCTTGATCTTTTGTAGGCATAAATTGTTTAAATTCATTGCACCAATTATTGTATTTGGGAATGTAGTAGCAGACTTAACTTCTGATGATTACAATTGCAGAACAAAGAGATAAAGACAAAATCTAAACCACTCACTACATGGGTACATTTTTGGTTCTTGAATGTACAGATGATAAATTAAGACAAGTAACCCTCAAGTTTGGTATTTTATCCAGAGATGAGTTAGGATATAATTTAGGAGAAACCTAAGGACACATCTGATTTTGGGAGAGGCCACTGAGTAAGGTGATCCTTGCATCCAACTCAATGTCCTCTTGGGCTTTATTATTCTTGTTACTGTAGAGAATGGTGAATTCTACTGAAAGCCTTCAGGCCTCTTCATGAACATAATTAGACTGTATACCAATATGCAGTGCCTGCTGAATTAATCATCTAATTGAACATGTTTTGAAAATATTTATGTATATTTGGGGGATGTCACTTGAAAACAATAAGCATACCATATAAGAGTTGTGAGTTGAGTTTATTCAGGGTCTTTCTGAGAATGATAACCCAGCAGACATCTCTCAGGTGGCCCTGAGGGGCTGCTGTAAAGAGGTAGGAGAGAGCACAGGATGTAGACCCCCAGTCAGGATCTCAGGGAAAGGTTACTGCTAGTCCCAAAGGTCAGGTATCTCAGTTAATAATTTTACTGCTTTCCTAAATATGGGAAGTTGTGAAGATTTAGGTTGATGAAAATTTCTCCTGAAAATAGCTAATGGTCTGAATATCTGTTCTACCAGTTTTCCCAGAGCACAGAGGGCCTCATTCCTGATCTACATCTTGAGTTTTTTTCCTAGGATGTAATGTGGGCCAGTAGCTGAAGTGGCTGATGACTCAATTCTTATAGATGGTGGGCAGCATTCTTTGCTTTACTAGGAATACATGTCTGTACAATGGGGAAACAAAAAAGTAGCAGGGAATGGAAGAAATTTGGAAACATTATTGTTCAACATGATTGATCCTCGGATGTGGCCTCTGTCAGGTTTCTGTAACTTACCGACAGTAAAGAAATGTGGGCAGTTCTACAAAGTGCTGCCTGGAAGGCTGTGCACAGAGCCTGTGAGCAGCTCCTGCCAATCAGCCTTTGCCTCGAATGGGCCTAGTAGCAGAAACAGGAAACAAAGGCCAGACTGGTCAGTCTGCCTTAAGGGGACAAAGGAAGAAATTCTGGGATTTATTTATAGTTGTCCACAAGAAACCTAACTGCTGGATCTGCTATCCTGAGTCCTTCAAAGCATTTTAAAATTATTAAGCATATCCACATTCAAATACAGATGGAAATCATCCATTTTTACCTTGTTTTCTACATCTTGGCTTCTGATTTTCTTTTCCAGTGACATACTTGGAAGACATGTACACCAGCATTTTGTAGTATATGTCAGTTTATCCCAGACCCCCAATCTTCCTGATACACAATAGCACTTACTTACCTCTTGGGGTTATAAGGCTTACCTGAAGGCTGTTTACATCTTTAATACAAATCCAGTGTCTGCACAAGTCCTCCAAAGATTGTATTTCCAATATAGGAGGAAAGGTGATTCAAAGGACTATAACATGCACTTAGAAGTAACTACAAATTACTTTCTTCTTTCTCAAAAACTACTTTCATGCATTACCTTCATGGTGTAATACTGTTTCTGGTACATTATATCTTGCATAATAACGTTCTTACAGTAGGTGATTCAAATGGCTTTTGAATAAGCAGTATTGCATTTCCCTCAATGCCTGGGCTTCCAAGGGAGACTTATTCAGCACTAAGTTGAGAATAAATAAAGTGTACTGTTAGGAAGAGCCTTTTTTAAGCTTGTGCATATGCTAATTTATTTAAATATATACATTAGGACAGTGTGGATCCGAAGATTTAAGGGTCTTTGAAAATTCTATATGTAGACTATCCTTTTTATTCAAGATCCAGCTTTTGCTGATACAGTTTTTCTTTGTTGGCTTTTCCTATTTCTGAGAAGTTATTTACCACTCCACAACAATTATCTCCATTGCATCACCCAATTTTTTTAACCAAGTTAAGTGTGTGCAAAGAAACAAGGTAACTGTTAGGCTCAGAGTTCAAGCTTTGATTGTATAGAGAAGTTTCAGGAAAAACTCAGGAGATACAACACTCACAGAATGTGCACTCACATACATAATTATGCACTCAAAACAAAGAGTTGTCATGGGATTATGTGAAATCATGAGTGCTTTTGAAAATTGTCTGAGCCACCAGGGAAGTCCTATAGAATTTAAGGGCTTCCCTGGTAGCTCAGTAGATAAAGAATCTGCCTGCAATGCAGAAGACCCAGGTTCAGTTCTTGGGTTGGGAAGATTCTCTGGAGAAGAAAATGGCAATCCACTGCAGTATTCTTGCCTGGGAAATCTCATGAATAGAGGAACCTATTGGGCTACAGTCCACGGGGTCGCAAGAGTTGGACACAACTTAGCAACAAAACTACCATATAGAATGTAAAGAATCTATCATTCTATAAAAATAAATTACAGAAAAGTGCTTGCTGACTTAGTACATATATATTTGATGTTTGCTTTTAAAAGATCTATACATTTATTTGCCTATTTACTAATCAAATCACATAGAGTAAGTGGCTAGCAATTTCAGCAATGTCTTCCTATTATTCATGGGCGATCATGAGAGTGTGAATTGAGGCCCACACACTATATCATGAATTAAGTACACTGATGTTGTATACAGTATGTCCCATTCCACCACACTGAGAAACACACGATGACTCTGAAGTCAGGTCTGACTGAGGGATGTTGCAAGATACTCTTCCCCTTTCTCCTGCCATTCTGTGTCTCTCTGCGAGGAGCCTTGCTGCATACCTGTCTGCTAAGACAGGCCAACATGTTCAGGCTTTGTGCCCACCTGCTAGAGAGGGCATGCCCCTTGCTCCTCCTGCTAGTGGTGCTGACATCTGCCTTCTCAGAAGGCTCTGGAACTGGACTCAGACCGGGCTTGAAAAGGAGTCCTGAGGTTGTCAGTTTGCACCTGTGGTCTATATGATGAGCATGGGGTCTGAGTGGGCACCTGCCCTTAGTCTGGAGGATTCTTCCTGACAAGTGGGAAAGCCTCAGATTTGGACACCCTAATCCAAACAGTCCAGAGAGAGGGCTCTTTTGCCTGTGTCTAACATTGCTGGCTGATAATATCACAGTAATCCAAGCCTATGCCCCAACCAGTAAAGCTTAGGAAGCTGAAGTTGAACGGTTCTATGAAGACCCACAGGACCTTTTAGAACTAACACCCAAAAAAGATGTCCTTTTTATTATAGGTGGCTGGAATGTAAAAGTAGGAAGTCAAGAAACACCTGGAGTAACAGGCAAATTTGGCCTTGGAATATGGAATGAAGCAGGGCAAAGACTAATAGAGTTTTGCCAAGAAAATGCACTGGTCATAGCAAACACCCTCTTCCAACAACACAAGAGAAGACTTTATACATGGACATCACCAGATGGTCAACACCAAAATCAGATTGATTATAGTCTTTGCAGCCAAAGATGGAGAAGCTCTATACAGTCAGCAAACACAAGACCAGGAGCTGCCTGTGGCTCAGATCATGAACTCCTTATTGACAAATTCAGACTTAAATTGAAGAAAGTAGGGAAAATCACTTGATCATTCAGGTATGACCTAAATGAAATCCCTTATGATTATACAGTGGAAGTGAGAAGTAGATTTAAGGGCCTAGATCTGATAGATAGAGTGCCTGATGAACTATGGAATGAGGTTCATGACATTGTACAGGAGACAGGGATCAAGACCATTCCCATAGAAAAGAAATGCAAAAAAAGCAAAATGGCTGTCTGGGGAGGCCTTACAAATAGCTGTGAAAAGAAGAGAAGTGAAAAGCAAAGGAGAAAAGGAAAGATATAAACATCTGAATGCAGAGTTCCAAAGAATAGCAAAAAGTGATAAGAAAGCCTCCTTCAGCGATCAGTGCAAAGAAATAGAGGAAAACAACAGAAAGGGAAAGACTAGAGATCTCTTCAAGAAAATTACAGATACCAAGGGAACAATTCATGCAAAGATGGGCTCTATAAAGGACAGAAATGGTATGGACATAACAAAAACAGAAGATATTAGGAAGAGATGGCAAGAATACACAGAAGAACTGTACAAAAAAGATCTTCACGACCCAGATAATCATGATGATGTGATCACTGACCTAGAGCCAGACATCCTGGAATGTAAAGTCAAGTGGGCCTTAGAAAGCATCACTACGAACAAAGCTAGTGGAGGTGATGGAATTCCAGTGGAGCTACTTCAAATCCTGAAGATGTTGCTGTGAAAGTGCTGCACTCAATATGCCAGCAAATTTGGAAAACTCAGCAGTGGCCACAGGACTGGAAAAGGTCAGTTTTCATTCCAATCCCAAAGAAAGGCAATGCCAAACAATGCTCAAACTACCGCACAATTGCACTCATCTCACACTCTAGTAAAGTAATGCTCAAAATTCTCCAAGCCAGGCTTCAGCAATATGTGAACTGTGAACTTCCTGATGTTCAAACTGGTTTTAGAAAAGGCAGAGGAAACAGAGATCAAATTGCCAACATCTGCTGGATCATGGAAAAAACAAGAGAGTTCCAGAAAAACATCTATTTCTGCTTTATTGACTATGCCAACGCCTTTGACTGTGTGGATCACAATAAACTGTGGAAAATTCTGAAAGAGATGGGAATACCAGACCACCTGATCTGCCTCTTGAGAAATCTGTATGCAGGTCAGGAAGCATCAGTTAGAACTGGACATGGAACTACAGACTGGTTTCAAATAGCAAAAGGAGTACGTCAAGGCTGTATATTGTCACCTGCTTATTTAACTTCTATGCAGAGTACATCACGAGAAACACTGGACTGGAAGAAACACAAGCTGGAATCAAGATTGCCAGGAGAAATATCAATAACCTCAGATATGCAGATGAAACCACCCTTATGGCAGAAAGTGAAGAGGAACTCAAAAGCCTCCTGATGAAAGTGAAAGTAGAGAGTGAAAAAGTTGGCTTAAAGCTCAACATTCAGAAAATGGAGATCATGGCAACTGGTCCCATCACTTCATGGGAAATAGATGGGGAAACAGTGGAAACAGTGTCAGACTTCATTTTTCTGGGCTCCAAAATCACTACAGATGGTGACTGCAGCCATGAAATTAAAAGACGCTTACTCCTTGGAAGGAAAGTTATGACCAACCTAGATATCATATTTAAAAGCAGAGATATTACTTTGCCAATAAATGTTCGTCTAGTCAAGGCTATGGTTTTTCCAGTGGTCATGTGTGGATGTGAGAGTTGGACTGTGAAGAAGGCTGAGCGCTGAAGAATTGATGCTTTTAAACTCTGGTGTTGGAGAAGACTCTTGAGAGTCCCTTGGACTGCAAGGAGATCCAACCAGTCCATTCTAAAGGAGATCAGCCCTGGGATTTCTTTGGAAGGAATGATGCTAAAGCTGAAACTCCAGTACTTTGGCCACCTCATGCGAAGAGTTGACTCATTGGAAAAGACTCTGATGGTGCGAGGGATTGGAGGCAGGAGGAGAAGGGGACGACAGAGGATGAGATGGCTGGATGGCATCACTGACTTGATGGATGTGAGTCTGAGTGAACTCCGGGAGTTGGTGATGGACAGGGAGGCCTGGTGTGCTGCGATTCATGGGGTCACAAAAGAGTAGACACGACTCAGTGACAGAACTGAACTGAACATTGCTGGCTTAAAGGAACTCAATGAGTGTGTGAAAAGTAGGCGTAAGTGCCAGCACAAGTGTTCACTGCAGCCCGCTGTGGGAGACACGGGAGAAGCAAACATGCAGCACACTGTGGTGGTGGGGGCTGAGATGCACAGGGCAAGCTTTGGAAAAAATGGGCTGACTTTCTGGTTTCTTGGATGCTGGAAGAGTGTAGCCAGGGCTGGAAGGATGGGACCAACATTTCTAGCATGTGGGAAGGTGAGCAGACAGGGAAAATGCACTAGGATTTATCTGGATGTACATTACAGAAATCCCAAATAATAGTGGTTTTTCGTGATTTAAGTTCACAGCAGGCAGTTTCTGAGTATCAATGTGTGAATCTGTGATACTGGAGCTGTAGTTTTTGCCTTTAATTTTTGACTTTTTTTTTAAGCTGCTGCAGTCTAGTCATTCCAACTACATTCAGGCATGGAGGAAGAAGGTGGAAACAAATGGAATATCCCTCTTTGTGAGGCAAAGTCAATTTATTCCACAAGTGATACATCTGAACTTCCAAAGCTGTAGGAGACCCAGGAACTCCCCTGCACTGGGGTCAGACAAACAAGGGCACAAGCCCACCATGGGTTTCTCCGGGCTAAGGGGAGAGGGCTTACCACGTGTGTTAGCTGCTCAACTGTGTCCAACTCTTTGTGATCCCACTGACTATATAGTCCACCAGAGTCCTCTGCCCTTGGAATTCTCCAGCCAGGAATACTGGATTGGGTTGCCATTCCCTTCTCCAAGGGATATTCCCAACCCAGGGATTGAACCCAGGGTCTCCTGCACTGCAGGCAAATGCTTTACTGTCTGAGGTTCCTGGGCTTACATGGCTGCTCTCATTCCCCAGGCAGTGCTTCTCCTCCCTGGGATGCAGAGATTTTCCGCTTGAGCAAAACTTGAGCAAAACAGGGTTTCCCTCCTGGGAAGAAAGTTTAGGTGTGATGTTCTTGGGAAGGAAAAGCCTTATAGCCACCTTAAGGAAAAAAAAAAAAAAAAGGATATTGGGGAAGTTCTAGTGATTTGGAATGTTTGCAAAGAAGGATATGAGGAGAGATCCACCCAGAGAAGAGGCTGTACAGGTAAGGAGAATGTAGACAGGCTGCGCTGCAGAACTGGAAAATTCTCATTACTCATCCACAAAAGAGAAATGAAATAAGGCCATTTGCAGCAACACAGATGGATCTAGAGATTGTCATACTAAGTGAAGTAAGTCAGACAGAGGAAGACAAAGGCCATATGATACCGCTAATACGTGGGATCTAAAGTATGACCCAGATGGACTTGTCTATGAAACAGAAACAGACTCATAGAACAGACTCATGATTACCAAAGGAAAAACATGAGGAGGAGGGATACATTAGGAGCTTCGGACTAACAGATACACAGTACTGTACATAAGATAGATAACTGAGAAATATATGGAACTATATATTCAGTATTTTGTAACAAGCCATAATGGAAAAAATGTGAAAATAATATATATATGTAACATATATAGAGACACACATATGTATAATAAAATCTTTTTGATGTACACTAGAAACTAACACAATATTGTAAACCAACTATACTTCCATAAAAAATAATTCAAAAAAATAACTGGGAAATGCCCATTACTCTAAAGGTACTCACCAGTTTTAAAAACAAATAATGATTTATAGATAGCAATTGTACTTTTCCTATATGCTAATTAAAATGATACAATGGATTTCCATGGATTAGTAAAGGTTTAAGCTCACAAGTAAGTGCATATGATATACTGATCACAAACACTTCTACATGCATTTAGAAAATAGTTGTGCAGGCACAGGAGAGACACTCATTATGCATTCAGTTGGCACGCTGCCTGAGCTCCTCCAGTGCACAATGAGGTATTTTAATTAAGCAAATGACAAGATCAGTTTTGCCTTTTACTTACTTAGCTTTGTGACTGGAAGAAGTGATTACACAAGTTAGAAACCTGTTGTCTGAATCCAAGTAGGAGATGATAAGAACTGGGATTAAAGCCATGAAGAGACTTGTTAAAAAGGAAGAGACAAAAGAGATTAGAGACTGGTTTCTCTTAGGTCTTGAGTTTAGTGCCTGATATCTGGCACCGAGCAGGTTCTCAGAGCTTGCTTACTGATGGCAAAATAATTGAAAGAGCGGGAGATGGAGAATTGGAAGTGAGCAGGGTAGGGGTCATGGGGTCAGTGTTAGGACTGAGCTGGAGGTCATGGCAGAATATCTAAGTGGAAGTGCACTGAAGCATTGGACACCTAGACTGAAAATTTAAGAGTCTGTGTTGGGTCACTCAGTCATGTCTGACTCTTTGCAACTCCATGGACGATACAGTCCACGGAATTCTCCAGGCCAGAATACTGGACTGGGTAGCCTTTCCCTTCTCCAGGTTCAAGAGCTTCCCTGATAACACAGTTGATAAATACGCTTGCAATGCAGGAGACCCCAGTTCGATTCCAGGGTTGGGAAGATCCCCTGGAGAAGGGATAGGCTACCCACTTCAGTATTCTGGCATGACTGAGCGACTTTCACTTCACTTTCACTGTATTGGGTAGATTTAGAAGACATCGGCATGTAGAAAAAGGTTAAGGTTGGAACTACTGGGAAAATCAAATGACAAGGAAAGATACTGAAAAGGAGATCAACGACAAAAGGAAAACCAGAAAAATTTGTTAGGAAAACAAGGGGAGCAGGAAGGAAAAGAGTTTCATTCATTCTGCCAACTTGAGCAGAGCCAGTAAGCAGGGTAAACTTTAAGCAGTAGTCCTCAACCTTTTTGGAAGCAGTCCCCAATCTATTTGGCACCAGGAACAGGTTTCGTGAAAAACAATTTTTCCATAGACCTAGTGGGTGGGGTGGGGGGGCTTGGTTTTGAGATGCTTCAAGTGCATCACACTTATTGTGCACCTTGTTTCTATTATTATTGCATTAGCACCACCTCAGTTTATCAGGGACCCCTGGTTTACAGTATTTCCTTTGGATTCAGCGATTAGGAAGATTTGATGACAGTGGCAAAAACACAGAGAACTTTGGAAGAGGCCAGATTGGGAAAGACAGTAAAGAAAGATTTAAAGACAGTACAGGAGCATCAAAGTTTGGATCTAGTCAAAGGTCAGTGTACATGTGTATATGGCTTAGTTTAAGAGCACAAAAACTGTCACCATCCAAGTTCAAGTACATCAGGAATATGCAACAGACAGAGGTGTGGGAAGGAGCCGTGGAAAGAAGAGACAGAATTTTCACTTACAAGACAGGCAGAGAGAGAATCTCAGTGTTACCCAAACACACAAAACACATTCTCCCAGCTGGAACTCCAAAGCTTATTATATATGTAAGAACATGCTATTGTTTGCTATTTATTTTAGTAGAACTTAGGGTATAGGCAAGAACCTATAAATTATACATGGCTATTTCCTTTCTAATGAATCATGTGGCATATTCTTAACTAAGAGAATAAACTATCAAACATATACACATATGTAGCTTCACAATGTTCATTTCCTTTGACTGTCTCAGGAATGCTCATTACGGCATGAACACAGGCAAGATTTGATTCAATAATAGATAATCCATTTTCTAATTTCTTCTCTACACTCTTTGCAAACTTCGGAGTTGCTGAGAATTCATTACATTCTTTAAAAATATTATTGTGTCTGTTTTTAATTAAAATTGGTTCATCAGGTGCACAGCATGGATGTAAAAGTAATAGGGTCATTTTTCATCCTGGACCTTCTGAAACATGTGGGTGTTTTTTGTCCTTAATTGTCCAGTGGGGCTTACTGCATTTGGCTTATTATTTGTTTGCATTTCACATTTTCCTCCAAAATTGCTATCAGGCACACCAGGCAGATAAAAGAATTTTCTGTGTAATTTAAATCATAATGTTTTGATGCAAAAGCCTTCAAAAAATTGATAAAGGTTATTGTTGTCTATAAGAAACATTACAATATTCTGAAAGCATTGAGGTACTGTTTTTTATTTGTTTCATTTAACTGAGAGAGATACTCCTTTGATACCAATGAAAAAAATTATCAGTGAATAATGGCTTTAACCAATCAAGATCCTTCAAATACATCATCTGTTGGCTGAAAGTCCAGTTAATAAATGTAATCAGACCCCTTGAAATTGTAGGGCTAGTAAGTAATCTTCTCCCATGCCATCAATATTCATTGGCTGTTTCACTCAATTAATATCAAGTATATGCTGTCAGGCCCCTGGAGGAGGGCATGGCAACACGCTCCAGTATTCTTGCCTGGTGAGTCCCATGGACAGAGCACCCTGGCAAGTTACAGTTCATAAGGTTGCAAAGAATTGGACACCACTGAAGCAACAGCACACATATAAGCTGCCAGGTATTAGTCTTTATATTTTTATTTTTTTCATCTCTTGAGGGCCATGAGTTTAATGTTTGTGCATTGGAAACAGTCTTAGCATTATTCTGTAGTCAGCTTTCTTCATTCAAAGTGTCTATTTGAGACCTTCTTCTCTTTCAATAGATGGTCTAATCTCTAATCTAACTGCAAATAGCAGCAATCTAACCCCACTGCCTGCACTGACTTGCCCTCTCTTCCTTCCTGTTGCTCCTCAGTCACAAGAAGGGGCACCCCTCCTGATGCAGGCTCCTGGCACCATTTCATTTCCCCTCTTCTACCTCTGAGGATTGTTCCAAATGTTGGTCCTTCTCTCTTCTCATTCTCTTCAAACTGCCTTTAGTCAACACTTGCAGACTCCTCTCTGGACAAGAAAAGTGTATGTAGGTGGTGCTCTTGCTACGGTAAGAAATCCTAGGACCATGTTGCTGCTTCCTTATGTTCCTGTCTCTCTTTCTGCAATTGTTACTCCCGGACATGTCATGTCATGTACCCCTAACTCTTCTGAGCGTAGGATGCATTTAAGGATGTTGGTCACATTTCTGAATCCATCCTTAGTTGGAAGCATCTGGTCTTTAGCAGAACTCAGGGATTTAATGGCACCCCACTCCAGTACTCTTGCCTGGAGAGTCCCATGGACGGAGGAGCCTGGTAGGCTGCAGTCCTTGGGGTTGCTAAGAGTCGGGCACAACTGAGCGACTTCACTTTCACTTTTCACTTTCATGCATTGGAGAAGGAAATGGCACCCCACTCCAGTATTCTTGCCTGGAGAATCCCATGGATGGAGGAGCCTGGTAGGCTGCCATCTATAGGGTCCCGCAGAGTCAGACACGACTGAAGTGACTTAGCAGCAGCAACAGCAGCAGGGATTTAAACATGTAGCCATTACTCCAGTTGACTTTGAATTGGAATGTCTAACAATCACATTTTGAGAAATGCTGTTTCAGTGTATGTATTTTCTGGCTCAACTTAGGCTTTTTCAAGCATAGTTCAATCTTTGTAGCTCTTTCTGTTCTTAACAGATGTTGTATCTGTCTCTGCACCAGAAGCAATGGTGGAAGGATAATTCTTTATCAGGGTGGATGCTCTATTAACATCTTGTTTCCTCATATGCCTTCTCTCAGCTACTGAGAGAGCTCCTTTTCTCTGAACTACTGAAATGGAAGCAATTATCTTGAGTTTTTTTGGCTAATGACATTTTCAAGGTTGTAAGGTGTCTGAAAGATAGTCCCCATTCCACAGGAGAAACTGGTCTGTAGATGAATTCTTATATGCAGGTGCTGCCCTTTCTGCAGCAGATCAAGTTAACTTCTGCCCCTGGAGACGAACAAATTCACCAGGGGACCAGCGCTCAATGCTCATCTTTGCACATGACAACTATGGCATTTTATAAGAAACATAGCAACACTCTGTTTCAGAAACTTATTTTGGTGTCTGAAAAGTCTGGCAAGTGCTATTCATTTATGCCATGTGTTTAATATAAAGTGTGTTCAGATTGCTGCTTTGCATTGGAAGAAAAAGTATTTTCCATTGAAAAGCCCAATAGTTCAAAAAGAGGGACAGAAAATCAGGATTTCATGGATTTTACCCATAGTGTTGTGCTGTCTCTTAGTGATATTTATAAAATCATCTTAGAGTGAAATCTAACAAAAGATTCCTAAGTTGATTTTTATGCCATGCCTTTGAGGCCAACCACTCTGAAAGCAGCCAATTTTTTTTCAATTGAGCTAACTAAAATTAACTCATTAAAACTAGTTTATTGAAACTAATATCCCCAAACATCACATTTATGCTGTGTGTTCACTTTAAGTATCTTGTGTTAATGTAGAAATCAGATTACCTACAGGGAGGGTGGGGATGTCAGAAAAGGAGGCAGAGTTATGATAAAGTTATGACCCTGAATCTCATATTCACAAAAACCTTGAACTATAAATTAATTTCTGAACTCACTAGGCATGTAATTTCTGTACTTCCTTTGGAAAGATCTGACACAATCTGTATTCCCATTACAGGTAGAGAGAACCTTGGCTTCTGAGTGCTCTGGATTCCTCTACTTAGAAGTTCTTGGAGTCACTATTTTCTGCTCTGAAAAGCAGAGCTAAAAAGATATGCCTTGCACATCTGGACAACACTATAATTCAAAAAGATGCATGCACATCTAAATAGATAGCTGGTGAGAAGTTGCTATATAATGCAGGGATCCCAGTCTGCTGCTGTGTAAAGACCTGGAGAGGTGGGACGGGGGAGGGGAGGGAGGCTCACCAGGGAGGGACTCTAGGTATAGTTATGGCTGGTCCCACTTGCTGTATGCCAGAAACCAACACAACGATGTGGAGCAATTTGCTCTCAATTAAAGCATAAATTTTAAAAATATGCAGACTAATGTTCATAGCAGCACTGTTCACAATAGCCAAGATATGGAAGCAACCCAAATCTCCACCCATGGATGCATAAAGAAGATGTGGTGTATATATATATACTAAATAATAATACTCAGCTATTAAAAAAAAGGAAGTAATGCCATTTGAAGCCACATAGATGCAACTAGAAATTATCATACTAAGTGAAGTAAATCAGAAAGAGAAAGACAAATATATGACAACACTTGTATGTGGAATGTAAACTATAACACAAGTAAACCTGTCTACAAAACAGAAACAGCCCACAGGCATAGAGAACAGAATTGTGGCTGCCAAGGGTGGGGGACAGGGGAGCGGTGGGCTAAGCATTTGGTGTTGGTAGATGCAAACTCTTATATTTAGAATAAAAATGGTCCTACTGTATAGCATGGGAAACTATATCCAATCTCCTGGAATTAAACCATAATGGAAAATAATATTTTAAAAAATGTGTATATGTGTAAAATTGACTCACTTTGAGTACAGCAGAGATTGGCAAAGCATTATAAACCAGCTATAGTTCAATAAAAAAGATGTACCTTGCAACATCGTTGTGCCTGGATAAAAACATTTACTCTTAACTTTTTTGGAATATCAAGCTAAAATCCAGCAAATGGGATTTTTCCTTTTTTTCTCTTTACCACTTAATTGTTCTGGAAGTTTGGAGAGAAAAACTTTCATATTCCCTGTAGATGAAATATTTGTCACATCTAGTCTCAGGGACAGGAGAACACACAGGCTTCTTGTAGGTCTCAGGGAAGTTTCCCTTTACATATTTATTTCAGAATGTATCTAATTCACTGATCTAAACCACCCTCCAGTGGCAGGCTGACTGTGCAGCTGCGAGCTGTCAAAATCACAGTCTCTATATTAACAGATGCATGTAGAATACAGAAAAAGGTGCAGATGAATCTATTTCCAGGGCAGGGATGGAGCACAGGCTTGTGGACACAGTGAGGAGAAGCGGAGGGTGGGGTGAAGTAGGGGATCAGGACTGCCTGTGTACACTGCCATGTGTGAAGCTAGCGGGAAGCTGCTGAGCTCACCGCACTGCTCTGTGATGACCTAGAGGGGGCAGGGGGTGGGTGTGGAAAGGAGATCAAGAGGGTGGGACTTATGTATACATGTGGCTGACTCACGCTGTTATACAGCAGAAGTTAATGCAATATTGTAAAACAATTATACTCCAATAAAAAATCACATAAACTATGCTTAATAGAGTTTCCCTTCTGCAGTTGGCAGCATTTGTGAAACTGCATAGCAAGCTGGGTTTATTAATCACTTAATCTCTAATGACAATAATGATTAGTCTACATATGAGCCACCTTTTATTGAGAGATGAGATTTACCCTGACTCAGCCCCTATCTAAAATTTTTAAATGTATTATCTCCTTTAAGCTTAGCGTCAACTCTATGGGGACAGATTCTTATATTTCATTCCCATTTTTGTGGTGAGAATCTGAAGGCCCAAGGAATCTAAGGAACACAATTTGGAGCAATGTCTACATCTGTTAGTGTGGAGGGGAAATGTGACTACTGGATTGAATATTCAGAGATTCCAGTGCATGAGCAAGACAAGGTTATTAAGGGCAAGGTCATTTATCCTTCAGGAGCTAACAGGGTGGCCAGCCTGGATGTACATATGCTTAGAGGAATAAATCCCACATATTTCTAAGCTTGATTCAGTTCACTAAACAATGCCTCTCTACCATCTCCTGGTTGAAGTTCTAGAGAAACAAAAGGGCATAAAATCCTACCTTTACAAAAGAAAGAGCAATCAGAGTCACAAATAAATTGTGATTGTTTATGAGGGGACAGACCGGGCATTAAAACCAAGAGAGACTGAATGATTTACTCGCTGATGGCAGAACACAATCAGAGAAAGATATCAGAACACCAAGTTGGTGGGAGGATAAATATTAATGGGGAATAAACAGTAAAGTGTATACATGGAATTCTAGCAGTGAATTCAGCTGCCAATGCAGACATGGGAGAGATGCTTAAAGACTAAGTGCCCCGATGGTCTTGAAATATAAGCTGTAAGGAGAGGAGGCAGGAAGACATTTGGATGAAACTTGGAAGCTGGGTGGGTGTATATGGATCTCGGGATTTTTCAGCAGTCACAGTGCATGCAGATGGAAGGCACTCAAGGAGTGCTCATTGAATGAGAACTGTGTGACAAGCTGTACGCATACAGGAGCAGAGCAGTGCCTTCACTTTCCTCGACTCTCCCCCTGGGTCTTTCTGGGGAGGTCCCAGAAACCTCTTTTCATAGTCTGGAAACCAGAATCAATCCATCTCCATTGATTTTTCTCAGTTCTTGTTTTAAAGACCATAGGCTTTGAGACTCCGAGTGGAAAAGAATGTGTGAGTCAGAATGCTATGCGGAGGTCTCTAAGGGTATCTCAGTGTGTTATGTGACCTGATCTGAAATCTTTGTTAGAATTTCCAAGCAGAAGGGCAGTGGACATCTCCAGCTGTTTCTTACAACTTTGAGCAAGAGAAAGACTAGCATAGCATTAGTGGGAAAAGTCAGATCTATACTGCAAACTCAAAGTGGAGACTTTGAGATGGCCCTAATTATAT